>NC_046185.1:119589609-120839609 GCF_011004875.1 Balearica regulorum gibbericeps
CCTCAATCAGTGGCAAGTTGGCATCATTTCCAACTCTTCCAACAGCTTCAGATATCAACTGTTTTTAATAACGTCTGCTACTCAGTTGTTTCCTGTTTTTCTTGAAAAGACAGATTTCTGTCCCTTGGTGATTGAAATCGAAGGGACTATTCACACGAGTGAAGGTTGTGGGCCGTCCCTTTGGTTTATAGCTAGATAATGTCTGTCAGGTAGTCCCAGTGCACAACAGCAAGTGTGCAACCCCCTGCATGGGATATTCACAGAAAGAACAGGGTACACGTGTAAATAACACAAACCAGAATAATCTCTACAGCCTTACAAGAAGGAAATATGAAACAGCTTATCAAAGATGGGGTATCTTTGACCACAAACACCGTTCTATCGTTCAATGCCAAAGGTTGATTTGCATGCAGCATTTTAAATAATTAAACAGCAAAATGGTGTTGCCATCTGCCAATGTCCATCTGGTGGAGGGAACACAAAGCCCTGAGTGAGAAGCCGGCACGGAGCAAGATCCACTCACTAACAGGGAAGATCCCAGCAAGCAGCTCGCGGATGCCTGGCAGTGCTGTCATCTCTTCTGATCAGAAATAGCTGGCAGCCCCGATAGCCCCTGTTTAAACAAGGTTGCTGGTAGAGCATGAAGCTTTCCCAATACAGGCAGAAAAGTGGCTTTGTATCATGCCTACCTAGTAGATGTTGCAATAAATATTTTGTAATTGGAAACACTATAATGGCATTTGTAAATGCAGGGACGTGCCTGGCTTCAATACCCTTGTTCAGGTTTGGCTACACTCATTCCTGCACTGTAAAAAAAGTAATAGCAACCAGCGAGAGGTCTAGAAGGTGATGGTAATGTTCAGAGACATGGAAAGGTCTCTGTGAGGAAGGATTCAGAAGGCTCAGACTGTATTTTACACAAGAGAAAAATAAGAGGTGACATGACAGAGGCAGTAAAACAATGAAAAGTGCAGAGAAGGCAACCTAGCCATTCCCAGTTACCCTTTCGAATACCCTTTCAAATGAGAGTGAGCAGCAGCCTAGCGAAATTAAAGATACATTTTAAACACATCAAAGGAAATGCTGGGGCTGGTTCATGGCTAGTTGTGATTGTGGCACAAAGCAGATTCATTGAACTAGAAAATTGCAGTATGGTATTTTTTTCTTGATCTTTCTTTAACTTTTCGAGCCCATTGTTTTTAGTAATTTTATAGGGTTCCAAGACATTTATACAAGTATTTAAAGTGTGCACAGCTATACAAGC
Organism: Balearica regulorum gibbericeps; assembly: GCF_011004875.1. Taxonomy (NCBI): domain Eukaryota; kingdom Metazoa; phylum Chordata; class Aves; order Gruiformes; family Gruidae; genus Balearica; species Balearica regulorum. The sequence continues at coordinate 119,590,874 of NC_046185.1, forward strand.
ACAGGTACCAAACTGCAGAGGATATTGCCTCTCCTGCTATACTCTGCTACAGAGTAAGAAATGTCCACTATAGGCTGATGCAGGCATCCTTATCAGTTGTAGATAGGATGGGGAAGAACCAGGTCTTCCATTTGACAGCAGACCCCATCACGGACTGGGGTCACAATTGTGGTAGTGACCCTCTGGCTAAGCAATATTGTAGCCATACATCTACGAAGGCTGACATCGCTAGAGCATCCTCATCCTCCCTTAGTAGCGCTCCCACAGAGCTTCACTCTTACAGAGCATTGAACAATGGCAGCTGACGCCGGAAGTCAACAGGAACTGAGGACACTTGCTCTTTTGCGAAAACAGACTCATCTCTTTCAAAAGCCAGAATAATACAGTGCTATCACTGGCTGTGATAAGGAGGAAGCTTATTCTAGGAAAGAGTACATTTTCACTGTGCGCTGCCCCCACTATTATTTGTGTTGCAATAATGCCACAGTGTGCCAACCGCTGGGTAGATGGGCACATGGAAAGTGATATCTCTGGACCAGATAGCATCACTTCTTATTGAAAACTGCCAGCTGAATGCATTTTCCTACACCGCAGTGACACTGGCTTCATCCAGTTTCAGATTCCCATCTTATAAACCCAGCGGTCTCTCACTGGGAGGTACTACTGACTGCAAACAGATGGAAAAGTGGATGCAGCAAGGAAGTCTTTGAGGTTGTCTGTGGGGAACAGAGATGGCTTTCCTACTACAGAAGCCCAAAGAACTTATTTAATTTTGTCAGCTGTCTCAATTGCAACTCCACTTTTTTGTTCACAACAAGGAGATTTTCAGTATATTTGTCCCCAGTCTTCACTGCTACTAGCGATATTTTGCATAGGGGTGATGAAGGCATCCAGGTCAATGGACTCCCCTCAGCTTCCAGACCATTTAAAAGCATGAAGTGGTATTTCTGATTTGGACTCTCATTATTTACGATGGATAGCATCTCAAAACTGTGTCCTCCTCTTGGCTTGGCATTGTTGAGATGGACAGAATGGTACTTTTGGGGGATTTAATTTTCTTAAATGCTGTACAGGCATAGCCAAAGGAAACAGTCAGTTGGAAGCAAGCCAAAGTTGCCTAAGTCCCTAGTACGCTACTTTGTACCAGGCATACCACATTTTCCCCAGAATTTAATTTTTTGTTCAGGGGGAAGGATGTAGGCAATCTTTTCCTAAACAGACAAGAGGAGTTTTCATTGGCAAGTGGGCAAGCACTTTGCTTGGGGGTATTTGAGAGAAGCCACATGCTGGTCTCTGCTCCTGTGCAGGCAGGGGAAATTATAAGGAGTGACGTTACTGAAGCAGTGTCGGAGCTGGCTGTTGGGCTTCAGGAACCACAGCACCTTCACCACTCTGTCCTGCTATTATACACACATATTTACACATTCAAACTGTAGTTTTCTACTGGAATGTCGCACTGTGCTCAACACCTGAATGAGCAGAACTGGAGGAGATGGATGAAATTTTTCTCAAAGTCTTGACGTTTTTGCTGTTCACGCAGGAGTTTTCTCAGTGAGAAAAGTTAGCTTTGCTATGACCTCCTTTTTCTGTTTCTGGAATCCCAGGACTTTTAAGGACAGAGGGAACTTCTTGATAGAAAATAGAGTCAGGAATATTACTTTCGCATTTGTGTGATATTCATGCAAAAATGTGACTTTGTATTTCCAGAAAACAACAGCAAAAATTGCTGTTATTTGCTATTGTTAATTGAGGTTCACTTGGAGCATGGGTGGTAGCTGATCTTAACCCAAGCAACTTCTCTCTGAGCTTTCTGATGTCTTGGTCTCCGATTGCCACTGCTGGAGACAAGCAGACTCCTTCCTCCATGGAACAAATGTCGCTCCTGATGCTGCAGGAGATGCAGTTATATCCCTTGCACTAACTGAAGTGAGCCTGCTCTGATGTATTTTAAATCATTATAACAGCATTTGGCACTTTCCATTTAAAAGGCAAGTGCTAAAATAAATCGAGGCAACTTCTTATTTAGATGCTAGGAAGTTGCAGGATAAGGGAGGAAAAAAGCAAAACAAAACTAAACAACCCAAACCAGCCAGAATCCAGATCTGTTTTTAAAATCTTCCCCTATCTATTTAAGTTACTGTACCAGTTCAGCTCAATATCTAAAACAAAGAAAATGAATTATGGAACAGTACGAGGAGAGCTTGTTAATTTTCCCACTGATGCGCTGTGAAATGAAAGCTTTATTCTAAGAATATCATATCCTCAGGGCTCTGTCTGGGGAGACGCTGACAAATACAAATGTCCTTACAGTTTTTCTTTTATTCTTGCTTTATGGTGTATTCCAGACAGATTTCCAAAATTATATATAATAATATATAATCTGTAGTTGTGGTTTGGTGGAGTTCAAGGCTGTGATTTTCCAGGGCATAACTATGCCCTGTTTGAAAATGGAAGATCAAGTGCACATAATGAAAGGAAGATCAAATTCTAGAAGAATTTGCTCATTTCTTAATCAATATTAATATATGTGACTTTAATTTCAGCATCTTTTCTCCTGTTATGTACCAAGGGAGCATTAACAACAACAGCAGCTTTACATTTTTATAGTGCCTTTCATCAAGCAGGATTCAAAAGTGCTTTACAAACCTTGGACAAAATTCTTCTTTGATCAGCACTGAGAATCTCTTAATCCGTGGTGCAAATCTCTGTTGCACTTTCTGTGCCTTTTTCTGCACATAGGACTTTCATTGATTTCTGCAGGAATCGTGTGTGTGAAACAAGTGCAGAATGTGTAATGGAAATCTGCACTGCAGATAAAAAGGAAAAAAAAAAAAAGTACATGTATGGATTCATTGCCCATCACAGAGTGGACCCCAGTTGCCTTCTGTATGTGTTAAAAAAAAAAAAAAAAGGTACAGTCTTGGTTCTCTAAGAACATACTCTGTGGTGTTGCAGAACAGGATCTTCCTTAAAGAAGGATAAGTAAGAATATTTGCTCCTGTACACAGATTTACTCCTTTGTCACAGGGAGTCTTTCCTGTCAGGTCCTTTGAGTCTCTCCCTTCCTAAAAGTGGAGGGTCAGATCTGACTGCGGGTTAGCAGTAGGCAGCCGCTCCAAGGCAAGTGCTGTGGGTACGAGCAGCTTTTACCCCTACAGCATCTTCCATGGCAAACACTCTTGGACCTTGCCTGTTGCAAATGATAGGAGAAGGTGCCCAAAATTTCCAGAGCTTCTGTACTCTGTGTGTGTGCAAATCTTGCTGAGCTGAATGCTAGCTTGGAAATCTTGCAAAGTCTCTCAGGAGATTCTTGAGAAAATGTTAGATTTAGAGATGCCCTCCATGTTTTGGTTTTCTAGTCTGCAGCTAAATCAGGAGGTGTAGAGAGGATGCAGCAAACTGAGTTTCCTGAACTAATTCCAAGTTCAATCGGGGGGGGGGGGGGGGGGGGGGGGGGGGAAGTTATCTCTGTCTGATGAAGCTCTTTCATTGTTAGAGCTAATGTTGTGTTTCTGATTAGAGTTTACAAATGCTAAGGAACACTTTCCTTTTTAATCATCAGAAAATGATGAGCAGCATCCCACTGAGATGAATGGAGAACCCAAAGTTATCATTAATTCTGCAGACATTTCTATTCAGTAATCAAGATTTCAATCCTTGTGTTGAACCCATAAATTTCTGGCCCTGTCATGTCCTATTTTACTAGGACATTCTGTTTCTCATGAGTAGAACCATACTTTATAATGAGAAAATCATTCAGAATTAAATGTCCCCTAGGGATGCTATTTGAAGAAGTAAAATGCCTCACTTGCAAAGACAGGTGTAATAATGTGATGAGGGATCTTTTAACTACTTCATCTGAAAAAAGAGAGAATATTGGCTATATCAATGTGAACAATATCGGTCCATTTCAAAATAAAGTTTCCAGTCTATGTCATCGCATTGATTTATCTTACCTGATGAGCTGCCCCAATGAATTTAGTCCTATCTGTTTAAAGCCTTTCTCTTCCAAAGAGTGGAGGTTGCTGTTTAAGTGATTACTTTCCTTACATTTCCTCCTGTTGGTACATCTAGATCTGAGTTTGCATTCGTGTTTTTAACATGTATTAGCTAACAGTATTGCCAATTAGCATGCACGCCATTAACAGCAAAAGTTCATCTTCTATCACTGGTAGTAATCACATGTGTTAGAAACATGATTGTACAGTATAAATGTGAACCTATCCAAAATTGGTTTCCTTTTACTTGCCAGCGTAAAAGAGCCCTAATTATACAGTGTAAATTTAAAGGGGGCTGGAATTCCTTAGGAACTCAAAAGGAACCCTTCTTTAAGTGTCTCAGGTCCAGCAAAGTCAAAGTCGAGGTGTATGTTGAGCCCATCCTCCAGCCGCAGACCACGAGGTGTCAGAGCAAGGTCCTGCTGTGGCTTTGCTCCCATCCCAGAGCCCTCACACCAACTTCTGAAACTCTGCCTTGAGGTCCTTGGCTTGCTCGCCATTTAGAGGGAAGAGTTCGGTGGTGTTTGAAGGTAGCTAGTGAAAGTCTTAAGTAACATGATGCAAATAATTAAACTTAGCGATAAATTTATGTGCTTTTCATCTTCAAAGTGCTTTACAAACATTAATTAGTTGGGCTCAGCAAAGCCCCATAGAGTGGAAGCCACTCAATCCCTATCTCCTGTGAAGTTACTTCCTTGGCTGTCCCCACACACACACTATTTTTAGTACCTGCAAGAGCCCGCCTCACGTTTCCTTACTTTCCCTTCACATGGTACATACCTTTTCTGTGATGAAAGCCATGCCAGCTTAGTAATGGGGAGGGGGAGGAAGGTTTTAAAATTAAATAGCCTTTTAAAACAGCAATTAGCTTGGGTTTTCCTGGAAGAACTGAGGCATATGAAGATCAGAGGCAGGCACCTTCGTACCCTGCACCAGCCTCCAAACCTTCAAACCTCCCGTCCCCTTTGAACATGAAAAGCTCTGTTTCAGGCGCACCAAGAGGTGGATCCGCCGGCTGATGGTCAGCGTGAGTGCGCGTCCCACTGTGAACAAAGTTATGGTGAATTTCAGCACACGCCTGGCTGTCAGGCTTCCTCACCCAGTAACGGGTCTAAAAATACGGCCACGGGGAAGGAGAATATTATCTTCATGGCGCCTGCCATCACTTTGTTGCAGGGCTCCGCTTCTTCCCCAGCTTCAGAAATACATGTCTGTCTGTCTGGAGTCTGGTGTCCATGAGGAGACAGGCTCAACATTTCTTGCAAATCTGCCCTTTTTTCTTAAAACGTGAAAAATTTTTGGTTTAACCATTTTATCACTCCCCTTGCATGGGTGCCTGCTTAGCTGTGGGCTGGCTCGGCTCCGGGAGAGCTGCTGGGGCTTTCCCTACAGAAGCAGCCCCATTCCCGCACTGCCTCTCTCTTTTCCTTTGGCAACTGTTGTTTCAGCCATTTCCAGCTTAATCAGTACTATGTGCTTCCCAGCCTATGTGGCTGGGGTCCTGACCAACCTCTTCAAAGGTTACTCTACTCCAGTCATGGTGCGTTAATGTTATCAAACAGCTGTTCAGGCACCAACCCTTCAATTTACTTGCCTGCCTGCCTTTTCTAAACTTGATGTTTGCTTTACCAAAATAGTGGGCACACTTCCTACCACAAGTGGGAACACATAAATGAAAATGAGGACCTGGGGGCTCTTAGTGCAGGACTTGCCTTCTGAAAAGAAAAAGGCAAGGGTTTGATGTTTTGTTTGGGTTTTGGGTTTTGGGGTTTTTTTCCCCCATTTGTTTGTAGATAGGACAAATAAGCAGGCAGTCCAAAATAATCTTATTTATTCAGTGTGGCAGATCCAAAAATCTTGCTGAAAAGCACAGGTCTTCTGTGCCTAAGAGGAGAAAGCCCAGGGGACAGCTGTATTCCTGGTTTTCTGTATGACCTTCACAAAGCTGTTTTGCTTCTCAGACTCAGGTTCCCACATGACAGGGTTTTGTGGGAATAAATAGAGCAGGGTGGAAGCAGAGGGGAGGTGAGTGGCCAAGTTCATCAAGAAGGCACTGGGGGGGGGTCTCGCAAACACTTACAGACTTCCCCGCTGTTGTACTACCCGTTGGGTTTCACCGTTTCCCATTGACAATAGCTTGACATCACTTCCTGGAACAAAATGAATATATTAAACTGAGTATTTCCTCTATAACTTGTAGTTACTCAGCTACTTATTTTTGGCTGGCAATGCTAACTTGAGCTCTTGGTTTGACTTTGCTTCCTGACCAACTCCAATATATTGTCTGTCTTCTAGCACAATCTTAAAATAGTCTATCCTGGCCTCTGGGAAAGCAGGCACCGATGGATTTACACACTTACCTTGAAAAAGTTTAGGTCTTTGGAATTGTTGCAGAAAATATTTGCCATGGAAGTTGTGTGACACTTTAATTTTTAGAAAAGAACTAGTTCATCAAAAGAAGTTGTTTTTTTTTTTTTTTTTTGGTCCTTCAGACATTAGTTGCATCTCTGCAGAATTATCCCAAAACTCCAAAAGAAAGTCCCATACCTGCCCAAAATGCTTCATAATAAAGTTCCCTGCTGTGTGCCTGTAACAGTTTCATGCATATCACTCTGGGTTTTCAACAGGAGCATGAAGTGTCTGGAATAAACAGCTCCAGCATCAACACTGGGAATGCAGCTACTGAGTAGAGCCCTGGCAAATCCCTTCATAGCAATATTTTTTTCTTAGAGAAAATGTGTGATTTGGTGACAATAAAATGGTTTGAGCATTTCCGTGGCTTATTTGTGCTACTGCAAACAAAATCCGGTAAAAAACAATCTAAACCTTTCATTTTGGTACTGAAAAAAAAATTAGTGCCACTTCTGTTCCACTAACTTCTGCCACTTCAGATATTTGTTTCAATTTATTTTTTAATTAAAAAACTTGTACATGCTGAAGTCAGGGAAAAAATATTTAGTCTGAGGCTGAAGAAAATGCTACAGTTAACTTAAAGTGATTGCCAAAAATGTTGGAAAGAATTAATTGCAGGTCAACTGCAAATGAATTTCTCTCATGATTTTTCAGCATATCCAGGAAAAATGAAAATGTCAGTTATTCACACAGCTCTGTTATTGATTCTTGTCATTGTTCTTTATACGATGGCTTCATATAACAAAGTAAAGCAAGTGGGAGAAGACAATGGGGACTTAAGCCCATTGTAACTCCAGTAGGATTATATGGGCTTATTAAGTATTTGTTTGCCTCACTGGGCCTTCACTTACAGCCAAGGGGCAGTTATTTCTTAATAAATCAATTGCTTGTGATCACTTGTCCATACCTTTTCCTTTTCACAACTCCATGTAAAGGATGTCAGCGTAAATGAGAAGAATGCCCCATTAAGTTCATAATACACAAGACCTTCCAACTTCACCTCATCATTAAAATTGTTACAGACCTCCAGAGTTGTCTTTGAACTCACCTTGCTTTGCTAGATAAAGGCCAGCAGGTGAAGAATCACAACAGCAACAAACACGAAGGGGATTTGAGAGAGGCTCTCTTTCAGAAAATGACTATTGTTCACCTAATGCCATTTCGGGGCATGGCATTTTACAGACGACCAGGAAAGCAACCATCAAAGAATATTTTTAAAGAAGCTTAGGTGGAATTTTGGTTGGTTTTGACTGTTTGTTCGTTGTGCTGGGGATGGGGCCATGAAGAACTCCTCCGGCTGCTAGCTAGGGAGCCGGCATCGGGTCTGAAACACTCATGAAACCAAAGTTTCAAATTTTAGGTTCGTAACAGCAACATTGCCATCTGTGCTGCATCTGAAACCAAAGGCACCACAGCTGTGCTCAGACAGGGACACACGCAATTACAGTGCAAACTGGTGGAGGAGTCACTGTGCTGAGAGGGGATAGCAATGAGCCGCTGTCTTCTGAAGGACTTCTTTGCACTGAATGAAGGGAACGAGCCTGTGATCTGAAGACCAAGCAAAACGTTTTGGCTGGTTCTAGGTTTGCTGGCCTGAATTGATTTATCCTTAGGACTTTGCCTGAGCGTTCATCTCACCACTTGTTTTGCAACTGAGAGATGGAAAGTGGGGTTAGGAAACTTCTTCCACTTTAGAAAATTCAGAATTAAAACATCGAGCAAAACACTTTCTGCCATGGGATGCAGCATTAAAATGTAGACCACACTAATAGGGCTAAGAATATTGTTTTGATTAAATACCAAATTAGTCATCTCTCTAAACATTGTACCATGTATCTGCATACTTTCGAGTGTAGTTGTCATTAGAGATGTGGGTTTGGAGAGGTTTTTTTATCTCACCTGCTTTCCATGGCAGTAAGTCATGAGCAAAGAACACTGCAGAGTTGCCCTCCTCTCTTTCCAAAACCCTTATGTTGCTGTCAAAAACTACAGCGAAAGGATACATCCACTTCTGGAGCAGAACCTTCTGATGGCAGGAAGAGCCTTCTGTGGGGATGAGGGGAGTAACGCTCTTCCTCACGGCGGGCAGTGGGGATCAAAGGGACCTGTGCCCCGGTTGAGGTGAGGCTCCTCAGAGGAGAAGACAGCCTGTGACTGGGAGCACAAGGGAAGAGAGCAGGAGAGCTGTGAGTGCCGGGAGGATTTTCACATCAGTATTTCTTGGCTTTTCACTATTTCCCTTTGTTGAGTAAGTACCCTTCCAAAATAGCAGGGTTTTCTTGCCCAGTACATACGTTTAATTTGCCTCGTCCCGAGCTGCAGGGTGCTTGGGGATGGAGCCTGCCAGCAGCACCGCCTGGGCCGGCTTACCAGGAGGGTAAAGCAAAGCGTGACCTCCCGTATGGGAACTGCAGGGGGGAGCTGCTGGGGACACACGCAATCACCCAGCGCGGAGCTTGGGCAGGCCAGCGGGGTTAGCACCTCTGCTCCGCAGAGTGCCGGGAAGAGATGTTGTTAATAACTGCAGTCGTTGCTGCCTCTGGATCTGACTCAGGTGAGAGGCAGTGCCTTTAGCTGCTGGAGCAGAGTCACGGCAGATGCACGGAGGCTTCTTAACAGAGCACGTCTTTTGTACCGACTCCAAGGGAATAATGTCACCTACCCAGCCACCAGCCCCGCTTTCCACAGCGCCTGAGTTTTTCCTTAGAAGTTTCCTATTCAAGTGCTTAGCCTGACCAGGGCTGACCTTGCTTAGCTTATGAGATGTAACAAGATCACTGCCTGAGGTGTGAAATGACACTGGAATGGAGGTCATGATCTTACAGAGAGCATCTTCTTCCTCTGCTGCGATGTCTCCTCCTGGTTCCCCTGCCCCAGCATCCGACTAATCAGGCAGAAGCGAATGCACCATGCTTCTAGCATACCACTGACAGAATATAAAAATCTGTCCTTTCGGCTATTCAGCCATCTCAGCGGTATAGATTTTTTTTTATGTATATGAATCCAAAGATCAAGCAGTTCCTTTTTTACGATTTTTTTTTTTTTTTGGTCACTACTTCGACAGAAACCAAAAGTGTTTTCTATAGTTCTATCTCTGCAAGATGCCGAAACAGATTAACAGACAGACAAACAGACAGTGGCTTTTAAGCAATGTGGACAGCACACCAAATCAATCACTCCGAATGAATAATACATTTAAGAACTGCAGCAATATGAACAGCAGAAAATTCATCTGCATGTACAGTGACACTACCTGGACCCATTTCAAGGTGGAATATTCTGCAGAAAGTACAGGAGACACTTTTATTTTGGTATTTCAAATGCAATAAGAATGAATTTGTGTATGTGTCAATCTGTCACACACTAGACAAGGCTGGTTCAGTGAATGGGTACTACTGTGTAAAGCTTTAGATTAAACTATGGAGAATATATAGGTTTTTATTTACAGGGCATTAGAATAGAACAGTATACAAACAATGTTCATAAATGACTTATTTAAAAAAACCCTCTTTTTTTGTAGGGAGCAATAGGTTGTATAATGTTTTTATTGTGATTCAGGAAAGAATGAGTTTTAGAAGGAAACTTAGCAGGATAAACTTAGAGATAAATCAAGCCCAAATGAAAAAACAAAACAAAACAAAACAAACCCATTGAAATTCAAGTACAGGTTTCAGTGGCAAGCCTAACTGACAAAAGAAAGGGGGTGAAGTGCCCCTCTGCCAAGTTAAATCAGGCTTGGATCCATGGGGACATTTCAATTGCCTTGTTTATTTTTATCACTGAAACTAAGCTGACTTTCTGAAGGGGAAGGAAAACCAAAAAGCCCCAAAGGCTGTTAACCTTTCTTCAGGGGCAGAAGGCAAGGTCATCAAAAGTTTTGTGACTCTTATGGGGAAATAAAGTGACGGCGGATGGTGGAGTCCGGTCCCTGCTGAATGAAACGGGTGAAAGCTCCTGCACTGCTGCGGGCAGCAGGTTCTCGCTGAAGATGGAGGGGGTCCTTGAGACGGCAGAGGCAGGCATGGGGGGTATAGGGGGGTAGCATTTTCTCCTTACTGTGGAGAAGTTGTTATTAAATTAAGGCTGATCTGGTCGATGTTGATGCATCTGCTATAAAATTCCCCTCTGAGGAGCTTGGCTAAAGGCAGCAAAGCCGGCATGCAGACCAGAGGCTTCTACAGGAGGGAACTGGCTCCTACTCTGCTGCGGGTGGTAAATCTCTCTCTGTGATGGGGTGATTTGTAGGAAACCCTGAAGAAGTACCTCAGTGTTTTCCCTCATCTGCTGTGTCACAGTAACCTATGGTATAGGAGAACATAAGGCTGTTGAGTTGGGCAAAGATTTGTTTGCCCATGTCTGTCTAATGGTGATTAACTTAGGAAGGCTGTCACAGAGTAAACGAGAAGGAAACAGCCACCATTGATCAGCTGGTGGCCTCCTGATACAAATCTTGCTTTCAGAGCTCCTACAGCAGAAGGTTAAAAATGATGCAATGCACGGATTGCAGCAGTCATTTTATGTTTGCTTGTAAGTTCAGGACGGCAGTGGGATAGATGACTAGGGTATGCTCCTGAGCCTTTCACTGAAACAGATTTAAGAGGTTGTGAGGGGTTTAGAGTGGAAAAGAGAAACCTTCTCAAGATTAAGGTGAAGGCTGATTTCCTCTCCTTAGGGGGAATCCCAAAAAGCATAAGGGATACCGAGGAAGGGATGTGGCCAGATACATGCAGTAACCCATTTGTCCTAGGATACTGCAGACGCCTGATTATCTTAGAAACCAGAAGTAGTGGGCAAGGAGTAATCTCTCTAGGAGTGAATTATCAATGCCAAAAATAATGCTTCTTTTCCCATTCTCTATTGCTCCGATTCTTCTCTACCTGTCAGATAGACAGCTAAGAATCTGAGCTAGCGCATTTGTGAAAATACAACCCAAAAAGAGGAGGAAAAATGCAGCCTCTGCCAAGTGGCACAAGTTCATTCCTTTAGGTTATTATTTAAATTACTAAAATCATGCAGATTACTCAGGATCAGTTGTGTTCACCTTTGCAAATAGCTAACCGATTGCATTAATGCTCAAAGAGTTGATAAATCTGACTAAGAAAGGAAAAAAAATCAGTTTAATGAAGAATCAGCAGGACTTTTGCTTTCTAACTTCTGCATCCTTCTAAAAGCATACAACGAGAGAGACAGATAGAGAAAGCACGCAACCAAAAGAGAATAAACTATATAGTTCATACATTCTCAGGCAAAATTAATTTCTCAGATGTTCCTGACATCTGTAGTGTCCCTGGACTCCAGCACAAGCTATAGGGAGACAAAGGCATTTTTAAAAAATCTCAGTCAGAGGGACTACTATCCTCAAGAGATCAAATGAGCACTAATCAGGAAGAATGTTTGGTTATTAAATGCATCATTGAGTCCTTTAAATATCACTCGTTGGGTCATAAATTCCTATTAAACATAGATAATCCATCATTGTCTAATGCAGACAGAAGATAAAAATAGTAAGAGATTTGCCAGCAATCCACCCCTGTCCCTGAATCCCCCCTTCTGCACACTTTAAGACAGGTGATACTGCTGTAATCTTCTACTCTCAACTTATTCAGTGTGCTACGGCTCACATCATTGTGCTTTCTCTGGATTTCACACCCTGTTCACTTACTTCTGTTTAGGGTCCTCTTTGCATTGATCATGTGCTTCTGTCACCCTTACTCTCTACACACACAGGTCTCATCTTAACCAAGTGCTTTCTCAAGCTGGGTGCCCCTGATAACAACCTACCCACTACCACTTTTTCAGGCTGCTCTTTAATGGTTTTTCTCTGTCTGGGAACAACAAGCTTTTTGGGGAAGTGGATTCCCAAATGCACCAAATGCAACCAGGCTTTCTTCCCTTCATTTTACCTGACTGTGCTGCTGCACGTGCCCACCGTATGGCTTGACATCTCTGGCCTCATGTACTGTAAGAAAAGATAGTAAAGTTGTCTGCGTGGGAAACCTCTAGCCTTGTTTAAAGTGTAATTGTACTCGTGCTTGCGAAGAGCTCGCTATAGAGCAGCTGGGAAAGCTAGCTGGTTTCCTGGAGTGCGTGGGAGGCCTTGAGTAGGTGGTAACTAAAAATTGTAGCAGACTTTGGAGGGTTTTTTTAATCATCATTACTATTATTTTGGACTCTAGAGCAAGATTACAAATCTTAACAGTTGCTTAGCTGTATGTAGTTTACCTACAGGAACGTGCTATTATATATGCTTCTCACAAACAAATGCTACGTCAAGAATAGGAAATTATTGATCATTCTGTTCAGGTTAAAACAGTTTTCTTTTCAGTCTCCAACAGGGCTTTGGCAAGATCTTTTTAAAAATAGCTACAGTTTGGAACCCAGATTGCATTCCCTGCCAGATTATAATGATCCCTTCAACCAGGGCTGGGTGAATTTCAAAACGCTTGGAGACTCAGTTCAAGACAGTGCCCTCCAGTCTGTGATATTTTTAGCGATGGGCAAACCCAAAAATTTGGGTGGTTATCCAGAGTTCATCTGGACTGCCCAAATGCCTACAGTCGGCAAAAATGGGCTGGAAAGTTTTCAAGGAAGATGGGTTTTGCACTATTTCCAGTACTGCCTATTTCTGCTCAGGTCAGGAATCCTAGGAGAAAAATCGTCTTTCTTCATACTGTTTTGCTGCGCTTCTGTTGCCAGTCATAGCTTAAAAGTGCAGAGTCTGGCACATGAACTTGGAAAAGTATCTGGGGAAAATATGAACCCTTCTGAAAGGCAAAATGATGGTTCAGGTTTGGGTGGTGGTCCAGATATGCTCCTACCCTCAGATTCAATCCTGCTTCTGCCAAAAGCAGAGGGAACTTGCATGGCTGATCACAATGGAAGATCTGTTGTGTTCCTTCCTATTAATATATCCCCGAGTAACCTTCTGCTACTGAGGTAGTTCCAATTTAGATAGGAGAAAATTCCCTGAGGATTACAGCTTCCTGGCGGTTTTGGGTAGTGTGCTTTTCTTTTCTTCAGCTGTGACATAAAACTGTTTTGCAACAAATAAATGAGTATTTAATGTCCTTCAGGCAAAGAACTGCAAGATACCCAAACCAATTAATGACTCTGAGCCAAATTCATCCCTAGTTTAAGCTTAAACAATTTCAGTGAAGTTGCACCAGTGGGCAATCAGATTTAATCTAGATTTAATCTTTTGATTTCACGTGAGAATCCTGGCTATGTGAGGTCTTAAGAGCTAATCAGCTCAGCTGGCTTTTGGGGTGAGACTGTAGATGGAGAGGGAAGATGGCAAAGGTGGGTTGCTGAATACTAAACAGACAGTCTGGAAGAATTTCTAAATAAATAACATTGTCTTAGGCCTCATCAGGGGAGAGCCTGAAATGCTTCTGCCATGGGAGAAGAGCAGCATGACATATTCCAGGAGATTTTTAATGACACAAACACAGCGGTTTAAGACATAACTTGCTTCTGGACATGAGGCCCCAAATCTTAAGAAAATGAGGCCTCATTCTTGTTTTCTTCCAAATCACATATGCTCTTTAAACTTTGCATAAATAGTGAAGCATCATATTTTTCTTCCTGAACAGCACTTTCCTGCATGGTGCCTATCCCAGCCGCTGTTGGCACAGCCTTTGCCTGGCTCTGTATCACAGCACCATTGAGAGGGGCAGGAAATTTCCTTGAGACAGCAATTTCCGAAGGGGTTAAGGATCCACTTCTCAATTAGCCCTCTAATTGGCAGCAGCAGGGGCTGAATTCCGGTTGCAGCAGTAACAAGCAACTCAGTTCAAGTCATGCCTTTGCCTGCTATTTGTTCCTGCAGGAGTTCACCAATAAAGATATATGCAGACCTCGGACCTCAGCACAGCAGGAATCTTTACAGCAGCACATATTTCTGTTTTTTGCTCTGAAGGCATAAACTTAGATTATTTTGTTCCATGCTGCTTCTTGCATTAAGTTGCTCATTTTGGAATGCACAAACCCACTTGGAATAAAAGCAGAAGCACAGCTGAACAGCCCCCCTCAAACCAAATTCAAATCAAACCCCTTTGAGATCCAGTGAAAATGTGAGCACTTGGGTTTGGGATTTTTTTTCCCTTCCTGTTTTGCACTCATTAGTTCTTCCAAATTTTGGCCAGGATCAGAAACTAAAATATTCAAAAGCTCCAGATAATATTTTTATAGTGTAGAGTTTTGACCCCTCAAGGTGTTAAGGACTTTCAGTAAGATCTGGGGACCGTCAAAGGGAACTAGAACCTGTTTGCTTTAGTGGAGGGGAGAGTCTCCAACTCAACTGACCTTATGCAAAATCTGGTATCGATGTAGTTTTAGATGTTTCCTGGAGAGCAGCGATGTCTTCCTTCAGTGATGCTTCCATCTTTAAGGTTTTCAACTTTCATGGGTCATGTCCTGTAAGTTTGAGAATGTGAGACTAAGCATATATGACCCAAGCTGGAACTGAAAACGGCTGGGTAGCAGCTCTGAGAGCTATCATCTCCTTCCCCAGGTCCAAGTGTGATATTTGCTCAGGCTAGCTTATTTGATACGTAGTTTTTCCCTGGAGCCAAAGTTTTCAGAGCTGGTCTCTCTAAAAATTCAAATATAAGCAGCCAGATTTGGAAGCCAAAATGTAGCCACTTGAGCTGGAAAATCTGGGTTCCAAATTAATGACTTCCCCTTAAGCTGAAGATCAATGACAAATGAAAGGCGTGCACCATCTATTTGTTTAGGCAAGTGATGCCACTGGGATGGAGACAATTGTTTGCCCAGGGCAGAGCTACTAACACCAGTTTGGATGGTTGAGCAGCCCAACCTTGGAGGCTTGCCCTTCTCTTGGTACTGTCTCAGGCTGCAGCTCAGCTAAGTGCGTGCAGAACTTCTAAGCAGATGCTGAAGCATTTTGCTGAATTCAGGTCTCAGGAAAGCTGAGCTTGTTAGTGCTGAGATCACTTGAGTGCTTTTTTGTTGAAATTTTTCACACTTAATTTATTATGACAAGGGAGATAAAGTATAGACTATTAAGTCTAATTAATGGCGCATGAAGTAGCATTGATATGTAAGTGCAGAGAGAAGTGAAACAGTCAGAGCATATACTGCTGCCTCTCTCTTTCTTCCCCTTTTCAGAGTGCGACTGTCATGGAGGGTCTGATTCCACGCTCCTTTAAAGTTAAAGACTTTGTCTGCAAACCTGAGCAAGAAGCAGCACATACACCATGTTTCTTGTCTGCAGCTCTGAGAAGCATCATTCCACCTCCAAGCCACAGGCCCACTTTCTGCAGCTGGCAATCAGACAGAGAAAAGGGTTGTAACCTCCTTACAGTCTGAAGCATCAACAGACAGTGATGTCCATGCTCCTTCTCTCCCTCCACCCTGAAATAGCTCTCACAGCACTTCCTACAGGAAGGACAGCCTGCCAGGTCAATGGTCTCCCATAGCCTCCTGCATTTACTCCTTCTTCCTGCCCCAAGCCGGCTGGATGACTTCTTTTGGAGATGAAACTGCTGCCTGAGGTTTCCCCATCCATGCGAGGCAGTGATCAGCTGTGTTAGACACCCATAAACACGCAGAATACAATGGACACCAGCAGAAGGACACTTAAGCACACACGTTAAATAATTAACCCTCGCAACAGCGTGGCAAGGCGGGATTCCCAATTTCACAATGGGGAAAGGCAGAAGCAGAGAGGTTATTCAATTTGCTCAAGGTCACAGGAGATGTAATTGTCAGTGCAGGGATTAAGTCTTAGGAATTTATAGCTCTTGGTCCTGTGTGTGGGCCACTAGATCACCATCCCTGGCACTCCAGAGAACCAGGCTGCTTATTCTTCCAGTAAAATGCTAAACCAAATGCTCTGACCTTTCCCAGCGTTATCAGATGAAGTGCTTTCTTAACTCTAGGTTACAGAGGGCAGTGGCGGGGGGAGTGAGGGTGGGAGGAAGTGACAGACCAAAACTAGTATGTGCAGCGCTTGTGTAAGGGGATTTTCCTTGACCTATTTGAGGAGTGCTTTCTATCCATCTGACCGCAGCACAGGAAGGAGACTACAGCGACCAGACGGAGGTTTCAGGAGTATTTGCCCCATTTTCATTTGTGGACACTGACAAACTATTTCAGTTTGCAGTGGGGGTGTGGGCAGGTTTATATCATTCACAGGAAGTCAAGTGCTGCCCATGAACTTGGAGTACTTACAGAATATATAAATAATGTGTAATTCACTGAAATATATGTATGGTAATCTTTGGGAAAAGCTAACATGCAAAATTCAGTATTTCCAGCCCACTGTTATTATTATTCTGTGGATCTGTGGAGCTTCAGCTTCAAAGAAACATGCCCACCTACCTCCCTTCTTGGAGTCTGCCGCTACTACTCACTCACTCACTTCATCCTGTTTCTGTATCAGCCATTAGAAGATGACACCTTCAAGACGTGACAGTCTGCAGGGCTACAAGCAGGGTTCCCAGCTCTGTAGGCACAAGAGCCAGTAAATGCGTGACTGGCCAGGAGAGGAGAGGTCTGCAGATGAGGGGCCACCACAGTCAGGACCCCCTGCCCAACTTGAGCTCCTGTTCAGATGACCTCCAGAAACAAGTGGCTTTCTCATACTCATCAGAGCAGGGTTATGCTGGAAGAAGATGTTGCCCCTGCTTGTGTGTGTTTATGGTCAGTAATTCAGCAGGAACCCAAACTGCTCTGCTAGCAATTGTCTCCTCCATGATTTTTCTTCCACCTACCTCAGCCTGCTCTCTCTGCACCTCAGACAGCTGCTCTTCAGCCCTGTTATCCACATTTCACACAGGCACTGCAATCACTGGGAAGCAGGACCTCTGTTTTTGATATACAGAGAGATATGCCTCTCTGCATAGCCAGCGCTGAGCGGGGTTGAGTGGAGAGGGTCTCTCATCCTGTCCAAATGTCTTTCATAGAATCATAGAATCATAGAATGGTTTGGGTTGGAAGGGACCTCAAAGATCATCTAGTTCCAACCCCCCTGCTGCGGGCAGGGACACCCTCGACTAGACCAGGTTGCCCAAAGCCCCATCCAACCTGGCTTTGAACACTTCCAGGGATGGAGCCTCCACAACTTCTCTGGGCAACCTGTTCCACTGCCTCACCACCCTCACAGTGAAGAATTTCTTCCTAATACCTAACCTAAATCTCCCCTCCTTCAGTTTAAAGCCATTACCCCTAGTCCTGTCACTACATGCCCTCGTAAACAGTCCCTCTCCAGCCTTTCTTTTAGGTCTTCTTAGGTACTGGAAGGCTGCTATAAGGTCTCCATGGAGCCTTCTCTCCTGCAGGCTTAACAACCCCAACTCTCTCAGCCTGTCTTCATAGGAGAGGGGTTCCTTTTTGTGTTTGAGTTTGTCTAGGAGCTCCTTGTTCATCCATGGAGGCCTCTTGGTGTTTTTGCTTGACTTTCTCTTTGTTGGGATGCATCGCTCCTGAGCTTGGAGGAGGTTATGCTTGAATACTAGCCAGCTGTCTTTGGCCCCTCTTCCTTCCAGGACTTTGTCCCATGGTATTCAACCAAGCAGATCCCTGAATAGGCCAAAGTCTGCTCTCCTGAAGGCCAGGGTAGTGAGCTTGCTGTGCACCCTCCTCGTTGCCCTGAGGATCTTGAATTCCACCATTTCGTGGTCACTGCAGCCAAGGTTGCCCTTGAGCTTGACATCCCCTACCAGGCCCTCCTTATTGGTAAGAATAAGGTCCAGCATGGCACCTCTCCTCATGGACTCCTCTATCACTTGAAGGAGAAAGTTGTCATCGACACGTTCCAGGAACCTCCTGGATTGCTTGTGCTCTGCTGTGTTGTCCCTCCAACAGATGTCGGGGTGGTTGAAGTCCCCCATAAGGACGGGGGCTTGTGAGCATGAGGCTGCTCCTATCTGCCTACAGAGGGCTTCATCTGCTTGGTCCCCGTGGTCAGATGGCCTGTAGCAGACCCTGTGATGTCCTCTGCCCCAGCCCTCCCTTTAATCCTGACCCATAGGCTCTTGGTGGGCTCCTCATCCATCCCCAGGTGGAGCTCCATGCACTCCAGCTGGTCATTGATGTAGAGAGCAATGCTCCCTCCTTGTCTTCCCTGCCTGTCCTTCCTAAAGACCCTGTATCCTTCCATCCTGACACTGCAGTCATAGGAGCTATCCCATCATGTTGCTGTAATGCCAATAAGGTCATAGCCTTGCAGGCGCACACACGTCTCCAGCTCCTCTTGTTTATTCCAGAGCTGCTGAGAAAATTTGGGAACAGCCGTAGAGGATCTCAGATTGGAGCCACCTCTAGGCACTTCTGTTTTTATCTGCAAACCTTGACAATTTGCAGTGGCCTTCTTGTTTGCCGGACCAGGATGAATGGCTGACCTGGGAGCAGCAAGTGCCCTTTCGATAATCAACACCATGCTGCTTCTGATAATTAGCAAGAAACATAATGCAAAATGTGAGTTGCACAAATCAGTAAATCAGTGGGCCTAAAGGGTCTCCTTCTGAAAGCAGAAGCAATAGCACATAGTGCCAATTCCCTTTCCAGGGCTTTGCAAGACTGCTCTTCAGGGCTGCAGGTTTGAATGTTATCAGAAGGGAAGGAGCACGTGAGAGATTTTAAATGGAAACAATCCCTGACTTTTTGAAATACGCAGTAATTTCACCAGGATAGCTTCACAAGAGGGTACAAATGAGAAATGTGTGTGTGTGTGTGTATATATATGTCCTAATTTTTTTATACATACATATATGAGTGTGTGTATATATATATATATATAAATTCTTATCTTGGAATGTTCAGGTTTGATACACAATTGGTTTCCTCCAATCTTACATCTCATCTGAGTGAGCAAGTCGCTTGACAATCTTGTGCCTCAAAGTCAGGCAGCTAATTCAGACTACGTTACAGCTAAACACTTCTCTCTTTTCACTTGCCTGCTCTAAATACAAGCCCATGTGATTTGCTAATTTACATAATATCTTCTGACAAGCTGACTCTGAAGTCTTCTTGGGTGATTTGCTTCTCTTTGCAAAACAAAATGGGAGACAGTAACATCCAAGGGAACGAGTGTATCTATTTCCCTTGGATTGAGTGACTTCAGCTCTTGGAGCTCTGGTTCCTCTGGAGGTAGCGGGATCAGAAATTATGCAGCTGCCATGGAGATGGAGGCAGAAAACCTCTAAAGGGATCTGGAACAACATCAAGTGGGTCAGCTCTTCGGCTTCGCATTACACAAACCAGAGGACGCTCTGAGATGCTCCTCTTCTCCAGACAATGATAACATGGCCCCAGTGTCACCCATGAGTGAAAGCAGGAGGGTGACATGAGCCGGGAGTTTAACTATGTGCTTTCTCTCCCTGAAATAACATGCAGTGGTGCTCTGCCTCTTGCAGAGCTGGGAAGTAAGACAGATTAATATTTGCTAGTATTTAAAAAAAAAAAAAAAAGAAAAAAATTTCCTATGGATTATCTTTTCACAGAGCCATAAGCCTTTGAAAACTTGGTCCCAACGTATCTTGCCTATGAAGTCAATTAGCTCCTAAAATGACAACACATTAGAAAGAACCCAGAAGCTGATATAGAAATACCTTGCTTTATTAAGCCTGGCCAATTTTCTGTCAACAAAAATTATGCTTCTGAAGTGATGTGGAACAAGAATCAAACATGAAAGCATACAAGTATCCACTTTTGAGCCCTTGAACAGTTATAAGAAGCCACTTCTTCTTGGTATTTCTGCTACACAGAATGAATTTTCATTACCTGAAGTATCTATTATCTAATGAATAAAATCCCTGCATTATGCATTAAAGTGTAGTATGAACAAAACCCCTGGAAAACATAGATTACTTCATGGTGAATTCTTGTGGCAGAAATGGTATTTTTAGTGACTTCTGTGGCATGGATGATGTGTCACCAACCATATTATTGAGCTTGCAGTCAAACTTCATCTTGACTTCTAAACAACAGAAGCAATGAATTTCATGAATAAGCATGTGCTGGTCAGGGAACATATAATTTTTCATGAGGCCATCATGCTCCAGATCCTTGGTTGTGGTTGAGGAATGCAATTCCCCAATCCTGAGTGGTTCGTGTGTGGTCCAAAACCTATGGCAAATTGAAGTTACAGCAATCAAAAATGGCATAAACAGTCCAAAACACCAAGGCCAGGTCTGGAGATGTCAGGCCACCCCTGCTCCGGGAGGAAAGAATTGTGCATTAATCCAGCTGTAGGCATGAAATCCACAAGGATTATAGTCTGGAGAACCTCCAAATGATGGGACCTGCCCTGATAGGTTTGGTCTTCCCTTTACAGCACTTCAAAGGAATGTTCAGGAAGATACATACCTTCAGCTTCCTAGGAAAGAGAGGTTATACTTTAAGTCTTGAAAGCTCCATCCGTTGTTTGAGCATTCGAGGATGGTGCCCTGCATCTGCATTGCTTTCTGCTCCCTTGCTAGCCTGTCATGCCTTTCCTCCCAGCAGCAAACCAAACAGGGTTTGCTAATACATCTGAATTTATCACAAGGTGTGTCATGCTCAATGCCAGCTACTTCATCCCAGTTTTGCACATAGGGAAGCAGAGCCAAGCACACTCCAGTTGTGCGCTTCAAGAAAAGGCAGCCTGAATGGCAGGGGTAGCCTAACAATCTACTAGGCTAAATACGGAGTTGGTTAATAGCATGAAGTACTTTGGCCTCTGTGTCAGCTGTAAGAAATATAAGCGATTTAACTGTTTGGGGAATGGTGGTAATTGCTGAATTACACTTTGGACAACGCAATGAACGAGCATAATGGCTGAGAAGGGCGCAGCTCTGACAGAAAGAGGAGTGCCTGGGTTGTGGCTGGGTCAAGTGCTTTTAACCTCAGGCAGCAGATGCGCGGATGTGCAGGGAGCGGTGCAGTTAGCACCGTGCTCTGAGGAGGCGTGAGGAACCATAAAGAACAGCAAAACGCTGTTTACAGAAGCCAAACAGCCGAGGCTGAATCTGCTGTGATAACAAATCCATAAAGTTATACTGGAGCGCTAGTCATGAGGAGCAAGAGTTTGGCAGAGTGCCTGTGACCGTGGAAATAATTGATATTTTCAGTTAGGTGGCCAGAACCAAAAAAAGGAAAAAAAAATCGGTATGAGTTGTCCAAAACCATTTTTTCCTTTTTTTTTTTTTTTTTCAGCAAGGAAAAAATAAACTGTCTTGAGCCAAAGAAACATTTTCTTCAACCCAAAACATTTTGCTTCCCCACATCTTTAACAGAGCAAAGGAAAAGGGCAATGCAGGGCTAGCTTCTCTGATTTGGGCTCAGGGGTTACTATAGATCCTAAGGAGGATGCAGGTGGTCAAAAGACTGCTCCTCTCCTCCTCCAAAGCCCAGCCAGCAGCTCAAGCACTGCCCTGCAATATGGGTGGAGCGTACCAATCCACCCCAACAGCGAGGGAGACAAGCTGGAGAAGCCTGAAAATCCCCATCCACACTTTCAGCAAGATGCTGTAAGCTCTGCAAAGAGAGGCATGGCAGAACAAGGTCAGTACCACTATGGAGTGGCGATCCAGAGCATGGGCATCCTTGGCTGCCTGATTTTTGACCCGGAACAGGGTTAAAAGCCACATAAAGGAAAGCCTGGGGAAGAGGTTCAAGCACAGGTTAGCTCTTGTGCAAGAAGCTTGGAACAAGGTCAGGCTCTGGAGAGGTAGGTGGGAAATGTGGAGTTACTCTATGGGATGGAGTAGGGCCTGTTGTGGTAGGACAAGGGGTAATGGTTTTAAACTAAAAGAGAGTTGATTCAGACTAGATTTAAGGAAGAAATTTTTTACAATAAGGGTGGTGAAACACTGGAACAGGTGGCTCAGAGAGGTGGTAGATGCCCCATCCCCAGAAATATTCAAGGTCAAGTTGGATGGAGCTGTGAGCAACCTGATCTAGTTGAAGATGTCCCTGCTCATGGCAGGGGGGTTAGACAAGATGACCTTTAAAGGTCCCTTCCAACCCAAACCATTCCACGGTTCTATGGAGTGGACCCAAGATGAACTAAACCATTCAAGACAGAGTGGGCAGAAATGCCAAGCTTTTTGTTTATTTTTTGGCAGGGAGCTATAAATCAGTTGGGGCCAGAGGGAGACAGAGAAAAGGGAGATTTCAAACAAAAAGGGAGTGAGACTGAAAGGAGAAAATACTCACCAGCTCAGACAAGGTGACAATAACTGGATGTTTATACAGCAAGGGTAGCTGAGTGTCAGGTTTTGGCCCAAATATTCAAGTACCTTTTGCTCTCCGTATTCAAGTACTTTTAACCTGCGTGAGAGAATTTCAACAGAAAAGAGAATCAATATCCAAAAATACCCTAAAGCTCAACAGTGAAGAGCCCTTCCAAAAGTACAAATCAGATGGAGAAGGGACTGGAGCTCAGCGCTCTCCTGTCCCAAGCATGTGGATGGCAAGCAAGATGCATGTAAGGATGCAATGGAGGGGAGAAGGAAGAAGGTGGCAAAAGGGGCATTCTTTATCTAAACCTACTCCAATTTTCAAAGAATCAGTCAAATCACAACTGCAGAAGGAAAATCTCTGCGTTGAAAATGCTACTATTAAGTCCACAGAATGCATCTGCTTTTTCTTTTTGTATTCCCTGAAAATATTTGCTGAATTGTTTTTCCTGTCCTGACACTGGAATAAATGATTTGCTGATGAAAAATTTGGCCTGAGACTAGTAGCACTGTATACTTCAACTAAATATATCAGCCAAGTAGAATACAGCATCTATGCCCCTACACCAAAGCACGTACATAGATACCCAGCTTCTGTTGGAAGCTGCAGTTTAAACCACGTGAAGGAAAAAGTACAACCCAAGTCTTGATTTAAATGCCATAAGTTTAGCTACCTGCCCTGCAGTCAAAGCTGTGTCTTATCGCTTTCCCTCCCCTATGCCTGGTAGCACAAAGCAGCCACCCAGAATATGGGTGACAGTCGCACAGTCAGAGAGCGTGGCCTGGAATTAAACAAAGTCCATTTCCTCCTCCTCACACCAAATCCTGGTAATTCAGACAATCATAAATGACTTCTTCTTAGGGAATGCTGAAAACCCTCTCCAGCAAGTATGATTTTGTACATTATGATCTGCTTTTATAGAGCTTAATGAAATTTTTTAAAATGGTTTTTAGGGGAAAAGCAAACACAAATAAGCTCTCAGCCTCCTCAAAATCTTCAAATCCAAGTCTATGCAACACATAATTAGGAGTAATATATAATAATACTAAGTTAGAGCCTGCTGTGATTTTGTCCACACTGTTGGGAAGAACACAGTACGTTAGGGACCTCATCCCAGCCCGAATGATGTATAGTAACACCATCTCATTTCCCAAGCCAGGCTAAGTGAAACCTGGATTTGTTGTCATACATAAGTAGCAAAATGTATCTTAAATATGAGGGCCCCACTTTCAATGAACCCAGTCATGATAAAGAATAATCAGGTCCCATGAGTTTCTGTGACAATCTTTTTTTTTTTCTGCTTCCTTCTTACACCGCATGTGGTGTCATTTAAATCCTCCTCCAGTATTCTCCCTCCACTCCCATGATCTCCGAAGCACAGAAGCATCCACAGGTGGCCCCCTGTTCCCGTGGCATCATCCTGCTCCTACCAGTGTGATAATTAAGGTGGCAAGCCCTGGTTTTCAAAAAAAACCACCAACTCGAGAAGTAGCCAATTAAAAAAAAAAAAAATCTGGTTATTTTGTGTCTCCTATTCAGATCAGTCTGAAAATGAAACACTATGCAAGCACAAAAAGTTATTATGTGACTTGCAGCCTCCAGCTATTCTGACTTCACTGGATTCCTTACAAGCATCTATTGTTCTTGGAGATAGCCTGAGACGTGCTTCCCAGAAAGATTATTATATATTCTTGCTATGAGGAGGAAAAAATGCTCTGATACTGTGTCATGTCATCTCTTTAGTGCTATCTCATATGCAATATGCTGTGGAAGTGTGAGAGGGAAGAAAACAAACCTGTTCTGTGAGTCATGGTGTTGAACCACTTATACTATGGACCCAAGAGCCTGTATTTTACCTATGGTTGACTGTGACTCCACCTCTGTGCCCCTTGCCAGCTCTCCGTACCTTTACACTCTGCCCTCCAAAGTAGTAAACCTTTCTATTTGGTTGCGAAAGCTTTTCTGCTGATTGCAAAAAGGTAAATTGTCCATCACCTGCCTCCCCCCAGCAGCTGTGCTTGCATGTGTCCACGGGGCTGACTCCATCTCCATCCAAAGATCTGCTCCTGCAAAGGGTGGGTCCCTCTCTGTCACCGTGTGCTTTGGCCAAACCCCCCAGAGCTGACAGAAACGCTCCTGCAGACCTCACGAAGCCCTGAGTTCAGCCCTCTGTGATGGGGTGGATGGCTTATATGGTTGACCCACGCGTGAGAATGTGCAGCAGGAGCTGGTGGTGGGGTGCTCTCTGAAAGTACACGCAGAGTTCTTCATCCACGCGGTCAGCCATAAGCTCAACCCAAGAGATAGTATCCAAATACTCAAGAAGGACTTGCGACTGCACACCACAAGATATGGCACTCGATTTTCCACTCTCCATGAACTTGAAAAAATGAGTTTTGAACCCTCATGATGCTGCGTGGGTTGGTGATTTGTGAACAAGCTTCCACATCTGCTAGCACTAAATATAGGACACTTTTCCTTTTTGGAACTGGCTTTTGGGAAAGGAACAAAACTCCTCAATGAAGGAGGGCATGAGCTTGGTCCAGCAGGGCTAGGACCTAGACACAAGCAACACAACATTATTGTGCAGTGCGAATGAAGGCTTCATCTCCACCTCCCCAATGACATCCACAAACATCACACAACTGTACTGTCAATGCTTACAAGGAGCCACTACTCAGCAGCGTGCCGTGGTGTTATTTAAAGCCATATGGCAAGCAAAAGGGAGCAAACAACAAGTGATAGGGCTACTTTCTCCCTCCCATCAGAACGTCAGCTGCTTGTGCTAGATCCCACGTTTCCCAAACATCCTTTTCAAGAACGTAATGGGCAGTGAGGTGCTCACCGCGGTGGTCCTGGTTTCTCCCACAAGACTGGTGTTTGCAATATGGATGAGGAGATGCTGTGGGGTCCCCTTTCCTGATTAGATGTAATCTAGAGAAGAGATGACATATATTATATCACAGTGGATTATGATTGAACCAGCAATCTGTGCTGAGATTTTATATTATGGATAATAGTTAAATGCTTTTGAAGTCTTGTAATCTCATACAGCACAGAGGTAGAAAGCTAAAAACAAGAAAGTGGCAAAACATAGCAAGAGAAATCACAGTCTCTATAAATAATAACAGCAACTCTCCCTCAGATTTTGTTTTCATGTTTCTTTTAGGCCACAATTTGCAGAACAGCTTGTTATTACATTCACTCGGCCCTGATGTGCTGTTTCAGTTATGGTATTGTCCTCCGACGCCTCTCCCAACAGGATTCACTTGAGGGAATCATTATTTGTATTAATATAGTCCTACAGGAGCACAGTCAGGCACACAGGGAAAGCAAATCAGACCAAAGGGAGTAAGGAAGAGGGGGGGATGTGTGTCTTGCCAAACCCATATGTGAGAAACCTGAGCAAATGTCTATTTATTCTGCTCACGTGAATCTCAGGGCACAATACCCTGTGAGGGTGGGGCTGTGGTTTACAGCTGCTGGAGAGAGAAGACGACTTTAAAGCTGAAATGTCTGCATCAAAGCAAAACTACTACAACCGGGGCAGGAGTTTATGCCCTGGCTAATCTCAGCTCAATCTCAAATGGGAAAACCAAAAGGACAATAACCTGGTGCCTGCCTTACAGACTGTTCACAGAGAGGGAATCTTTAAAATTAAAAAAAAAAAAAAAATATATATATATATAGAACAGAACAGAATACAAAATAAAATAAAATTAAATAATAAAAATGAGACCTTGAAAAGAACAGAGAGACAAGCAAATTTAGGGTAACCGAGTGGGAAGATTTATTGACCTGATCTGTTTCCTGCCGACAGACCGTTTCTCCCCATTTCTCCACGCCAGTCTGTGAAGCCGAGGTACCCTGTGCCTCCCATCCCAGGGTGCTTGAGGCAGGATGAGCCGCATTGAACTGCAGCACTGCAGAGTACAGGGGGTGCCACAAGCTGTGGCCATACCCCCATTCGGAGAGGAGCCGTTTCAGGTGATGCTGCCCCAGGCGAGGGGGACTCCTGGGCACATGGAGGGGAGACAGGAATACTGCAAAGCTACCACAGAGGCAGGAGGAGAAAGCCAAAACAAGGCAGAAACTGAACTGAGGACACTTTGGAGGTTGGGAAGTAGAGTTTTTCCCCTCTTTATTTCTGCTTGAACCTGTCACAAATTCACCATAATGTGTATCAGGCAGGAAGGGGGAGTCTAACAGCAATAATAGCATGGATAATTAGCAAAAATGGTATCAACAAACAAAAACATTAAGCCTAAAAGAGTCTGATTGATGAACATGTACTCAATAATTTTTCTGACCTGCTCCAAGGACTCAGAGGAACCTGAAATAAGACAAGTGGGCCTGTGAGTGCCTCAGGGAACAGGATCCACATGGGTCCTTCAGAGCTGGAAGCAGTGGTAGGAGCTGCCGTGGGTGACCAGGGTCAGTTCTTCACCCACAGCCACAGGGCAGGTGTGGGAAGGGTTTCACAGGCTCTCAGAAAGCCACTTCTGGGGATTTCTTGTGCATGAGACAAGTGTGCAAGAGATGTCTTGAGTGTCCTGCTCAGGAACTGCTCATTCTCGCCATCCCAAACCACGCTACTCCAAAAGAGCTGCCAAAAGCCAGGGCACAGGAACTGCCTCAAAGACAAACCAGTTGCTCTTGCATGAACCCCCTGAGTTTGGGGTTGAGGGCAGGATGGCCCTCACTGGTTCAAAACACTTCATGCAAAATGTCTTGAAAAGCCTTTGTGGATACTGCAGACTGATCTGCATCACTAATAAGACATTATGAACCTTTATAGCTTCTCTACTAAGACAAAAAGCCATATAATGATCTCTCACTGCACCCCTGTGAGATCAGCAGAGATTATAATCTTTATTTTATTGAAATAGGAATAGGTAGGGAGAGGGCATTGGCCACTTCGAAATTCATATTCACATGATAATTAGGTGCCACAAACATAATGAGGAGAAATCACAGGAAGCTAAGCACCTACACTACTGCTTAAAGTCTTAAAGTGTCTGGACAAAATGGCTCTTTTTTTTAAGTCTCTGACACAGCTGAGAATAAACCTCTCATCTCTTGATTTGCAGAGATGTCCTTTATCTACAAGACTTTTCCCAAAAGAGGTTATGCTAACAACAGCCTGTTAACACCAGCCAGCACATGAGCACTTACATGAGATAGCAGCCTCATCCCAGCACCCTGGCTGGATCATCATTGATCTAAGTCTCCTTTATCCTAGGTGGCAATGACCGCTGCTTTACGTTAGACATAAAATTTCAGCATTGTATACACCCCACCCATGTTGTACTGAGGGTCAAGAGGCACAAATAAGCTTCACTTACTTAACATCCAAAATTTAGGACCTCCCATGGACTAAGCCCCTTGGTGTTACCCTGTCATGATGTTAAGTAAGCTTCACGTGAGATTCAGTGCCAGGAAAGGTAGAAGGAGAACAACCCAGATTTCTTGTCAGCTAAAGCCCCCTTCTGCTTTGAGCTCACTCTGGAGATGAAAGAGGGCATGAATATTCGTAAA
The DNA here is from genome assembly GCF_011004875.1 of Balearica regulorum gibbericeps. Taxonomy (NCBI): domain Eukaryota; kingdom Metazoa; phylum Chordata; class Aves; order Gruiformes; family Gruidae; genus Balearica; species Balearica regulorum. The sequence goes on from NC_046185.1 coordinate 119,619,007, forward strand.
TTTTTTAAATTAAAGTTCTTCTGGTTCTATAAGTCATGTAGAGGAGTTCATAGCCTGCCGTGCTGAAATTGAAGGTTATCAGCTCGTGAGTAGTCAAGGTCCCTCAGAGTCACAGGTGTAAGAACTAGAGCTGAGCAAATCATTTGCAACTAATATTTTTTCATGAATTTCACCTTTGTCTGAGAATTCTCTATAAACAGATTGCAACATTCTCTAATTTATTCATTATTTATGTTCAATAGTAATGTCAGCAAATAACTTCCTCTCTGTAGAGCAGTCCATTATAAATTATAATATGCAATACGTGCCATATCCATCTATTTCCCTTTCTATTCCCTGGTAAGGAGAGTTAGGTGACGAAGAAGCGCAGTGTAAATTTTACAAGAAAATAAACTATTCAGAATTCACTGATGGTCAGTACATGAGCATCTCTGTTTAAAATTCATTCGGCAAGCCCTCAGGCTTGTAGAGCTTGAATATACAAATAAATGCAGAAGACAAACACAGAAGGACTGCTGAACTCAATCAAATCAAAATTCACTTTCAAATTCAAATTACCACATACATTTTTTTCTCTTTTCCTACTCACTCCACTCTGCTGGGTAGCAAAGAAGCATAGCAGCTTCAGGTCCAGGAAGGTCTCATGAACCTTCATCCCCCTTTTTCTTCCAGCTACACAATGAAAAGATGTCCAAAATACAATGCCCAATTCAGCAGAAACTATGATGCTGTCAATCACTTAAAATCATCATCTTTTGCTGAAACCAAATGATTTCAGTGTGAAATTAGACACTGGTTCACTAGAAAAGTTCCTTTTCTCACCTCTGCCCCCTTGGAAAGCTGAGGTGGGGGTAGAAAATACAAGCAGACATGAAACCAAGCCGGGCTGAGTTTCATAGGGAAAGCATTGCTCAGCCAACACCGTGCAGGGCTAGGCATTATGTGCATAGAAAGCTTAACCCATTGCCAAATTCCCAGGAATGACTTAACCAAATTTATGCCCAGTCTCTAGTTCATATTACGCTTGAGTTCCAGACTATGCCCCAAGCACACCTGAGCTGGTACCCCTCAGTGCTGGGCTTTCCATTCCATTCCCAAAGGACATGAGCCAGGACTTCAGTCTCTCTGGGCACGTCACCAAACCATGGTCAGTCCACCTGAAAGTCAGTCCCTGGCTTACCTACACAAACCATACTATGTACTGTATGGATGGACACAATCAGCTATATGGTGTGCGCAAATCTGTGCCTGGAGGCTGAAACAGAGCTTGGGAAATCTGTGGCATACTAAATATGCATAGTATATACGCTACACTGTTTGGTAGTAGCAGACCCCACGTGTCCTGATGGCGTCCTTTATATTCCCTGTAAGCGTACTACTCGCTGCTTTTCTATGTAGTGTGGACAAACATTCCCGTTTGAACCATGTCGTCTATCCAATCTCAAGACAATTAGACAGTGTGCATGCTTATAGCACTGGGGTCGGGCTAAGGCTTGTTGCAGCTACAGGGAAATATTTAGCAGGGCAGGTTCTTCGCTGCGCAGACCTAGAAAGGCTGAATCTTCTTCTAAAATGCAAATTTTTATTCAATATATTGCAAATGTGCTCCAAAGAACTCTTCTAGGAAAAGCATTTACTGTGAATAAATATTACATGTTCCTGGTTAGCTATAATTTGTTCAAATCTTCCTCTGTTTTGAGATCTTGAGGCAGAAAGTAGCAAAAAGAAAAAAATGTAAAAGCTTTTTTCCAAAAGAAATATGCTTTTGAAATAGGGCACACAGATCCTAATCCAGTGCATGCACTACCTCTGCTGAAAATCAGAATTTTTGTTTTATTGAATGACTTGGATGCCCAGTTGCTTCTTTAAAATCAAAACAAAACCACACAGTGGTCTCCAGCATGGCCCAACGCCTGCATAATCATGACCACAGGACGTCGATTTTTCCCACTCTTGTAGAATAATGTAATTTCATAGCCAGATTCAACTCCTTTGTGCTTCAGTGTGAAAGATAATGACTGCTCACTGGAGGCCAGATCTTGCACACCTTAAACGGATGAGCCATCCCTGTTGATTTCAGGCTGTCACCGTAAGCTCTTCCACCTCCTCATACAGTTTGCATCAGCACATGTGCTCCAAGCGTGTTCGCTGGGTGAGGCTGAAGATCAGAAGTAGCAGCCACGACGGAGCTGTCTGTACACACCGCTTTGGGGAGGAAGTGTTGGAGTGGAGATGTCAAAAAGTGATGAGCCTTAAAAATATTTTTATCTCACACTCCACTACAAGCTTTGCTTCCTGCGACCGAACACCGGCACAATGGAGACGCTTTCATATTAACTCCAAGCAGCCTACATGACAAAAGTCTTTGTTGCCATGTGCAGTATCAAAGCTCCCTCTGCGTTTAAAAAAAAAAGCGTTACAAAATTTTTAGTGTTGTTGAGTTGCTTGGGTTCATTCACTCATTCCCCTGCTCTTGTGGCCCTTTGAATTCACTTTCCACCAAAACATTCGGGCTTAATATTCCCAAAATAGCTGTCAGCAGGAAACGTTAAGAGCTCTCAGTCTGAGAAATAACAGGGCCGTCTGTTGATCTGAATCACGGAGGGTGGGATTTTCAGTCTGCGTGTTGCTGAAGAGGAGGAGGGAGCGACCGAGGGAGCGAGCGAGCGCCTCTCCCAGCAGCTCCCCGTGGGGCTTGCAGCGGCGTTGCCGAGTGTGGAGGTGGCTGCCAACCCTCACGAGTTGCTCACTGCGGCTCACAAGCACAGTGTGAGATGTACTGTGCGAGCTGGTTATCAGCAGAAAGTCCTCAGCACCTCCTGGGCGGAAAGAAAGAAAGAAGTAAACAAGCGTGGCGGTAACTGGGATCAGTTTGTCCTTGGACGGTACTGGAGACCTGCTCCAATGCCCACTGAGACTGGAGGAGAAACTCTCCCGGACTTCACCTTGCTTTGGAACAAGCCTCAGTTGTTTGCTTGTCTCTTTTGTTTTGGAAAATAACAAATGGCACCTGTTCTTTACTTGTCAGCAAATCTGCTTGTCCTGTTTGCTTTTTAGCGTTATATACTCATCTGTCTACAAAGTTTCTGAACTAATGAGCATGGCCCAGGCATTTTGTTGACCTGGTTTCACCTCTGCCCATCCGGGCCATTCCCTTAAATGACTATTATTGTTCCTGATGACTTCCAAGGTTGTACAACCTGGAAATTGTTCTGTGGTTGTACTGCATGCAGAAATGAAACTTTGGCGTGCAATTGCATCTTGCCAAAAACATTGACTTTTGAGTCAAAGTAACGCGTGAGAAAAGGCTGGGCACATCACAGCTTTGTCAAAAAATAAAAAGAAACCCAAATCATCACATTGCAGATGTTCTGGCCACGCTGCAGGCAGCCTTCCTTGGCCACGCTCTGGAAGCTCAGTGGTAGGAGGACAGAGTTTGAGACACAGACTGGGAGATAGATGTTTCTGGCCAGCATGGGAGAGAAAGCAAATGTGGGGGAAAATAATAAGAAAAAAATTTTCACTTCAATCATCAATAAACTGAAGAGTGAGGCTGCTGGAAGGGGTGGGACTGGGACCGGCACACCGACCTTCGCAGGGGCAGTGGCAGGAACAGCTCGCTCTCTCCCTCTAGCAAAGAGGGTGCCTATCCTAATTAAGCTGCTGCAAAAGTGAGCAGTTTTGCTTCATGGGAACCTGAATGAATGTGTTCTTCACCTTTAGCCCGCATGGGTCACCATTCCTGACTCGCAGCAGAAGTCTGCTTACAAAGCGGTGAACGGGGCAGGAGTGAGCTCCCGGCTGCTCTGTGGTGCTGGGATCCAGGCACCGGTTTTGGGCTGAGAGCTGCGCTCAGACCTGCTGCTACTGGCCTTAAAATCTCTCCTTTCTCTGGGGCTGTGGTGCTATGTCAGTCAGCATTTACGAGGTGCTATGACACTGCAACGCAGCGTACCTGGAAAAGCCTAACCCTACGGATTTGTGCTGTGACCAACCGCAAGCTGCTGGAAATAAAGCCATTCCCAGTTATTGTCTTGGCACGGTTTCACTCCTTGCTGCAAATGCTTCCCACATTTCTGAACATAGCAGTCACCTTCTCATTCACCCCGTTGCTGTATTAAAACCAGACACGGGTCAGATACAGCAACGGTTAACACGATGCATTCCCTTTCCTAGGCTTAGTGCCTCAGCCATAGCTAGAAGCGCTCGGTTGCCTGCCAGAGCTGAATTAATAACAGGGAGACTGTGAGACAGTCAGATAGCAGTCAGTTCAGCAGAGGAAGAAACAGACTGTGCCCGAGTTGTTGGGTGCCTGATAATAGAAATTTCCAGCTTCCTGAGGAATGTGGGGGCTGACAGATATCACACTAAGCCCCGGAGAAAACAGCGTAAGAGGTACATAAACACCTCGGCAAAAAGCACCGAGCACGTTTGCACTCATTGCTGATTTGGTAATTTATATCTTGGTTTAAAACGTGAGCCCCAAGATTCTGCAAGGCTGTATTCCTCTTGGCAGGGTAAACCAGCGTGCTGTACCTCATTCGTGGGCGGGAACACATTCTGAGCATGATGCTGGACTTCCAGGCGCTTTCCTCTGCCCTGCTTTCCCTCCCTAGGGTATAGGGTCTCCCCGGACGAACGAGTAGCAAGGCTCCTGCTAACTCTATGTACATCTTAACGATCACTCAGAATGGTAATTAGGTGCACATACATTCATACATTGCAGAAAATGATCTTTGTTGATTAGAGAAGGATGTTAGACATGAGCAATGCTATTTTCCACTGAAACTTTCCCATTTATATACAACAGAAGTTTAGGTATGATAGGCATATCAGATTCAAGAGGGAAATGTTACATATTCATATGGGGCCTACCTTCTTGCAGAGAGCAGCGATTCCCCCTCAGAGGCATTGCTACAAGGCTTTACACAGGGGAGGACCATGGCCGAGTGTGGTGGCAATGCCCAGGAAGAGCTCACCTATAGCAGAAAACACGACTGCCCAGGTCTTGAGCAGAGCAGACCCCACACCCCAGTGGGAAAGCCCTACTGATACTAGTGGTGTCCAGGTTCTGTGAGCACCCATGTCAATCATCACTGCTTGTATGTTAATTTATCACTGCTGCGGGCCAGATGTCCCCAACACATGTGTTTATCCTTGAGCAAGCCATGTTTCTGTGCCCGGTCCAAGAGCAGGAGCAACTGAGTGCAGATGTATCATAATTTACCCATCCTGAAGGACAGTCCCACTTCCTCCTGAAAGATCCAGGTCTGTAGAAAGAAACAGAGTGAAATGGCCCCAGATGCTTCATTTGACACAGAGAGGACTAACGAACTCAGAGACCTCAGCGCAGAGGAAGCTGAAGTGTACAAATTTGGGTTGAGCCCGAGAAAGAAATATGACTTATGGGAAGCATTTCTGCAGGTGTTTTTAACAACAGCTGCCAATATCTCAGTCTCTCCTCCATTGCCACCACGTGAGTCCTGAGAATGATGGGTGAAGGCATCTCTAGTGGACAACAGGACAGAGCAGCACTCTGCTCCCCACTACCCAGGAGGCACAGGAAGGGAACGAGGACTGTCCTTGGGACATCTATCGCCTCTGCTCCCTCCACAGGTCTGTGCCTACCACTGGAGCTACCCCCATCCACCTCTGCCCCTCCAACAACTCCTACTCTTCTTTGGAAAAGGTGCCATTGAAATGGCAGTGCTGAGACGGGTGAGTTACCACAGCTCTGTGCTGGGACAAAAAAGCTTGAAGCGGCTGAGTCCTCTCGCCAGAGTGGCTCATAGCATGGTATTACAGGTTTCCCGGCAGATACTTCTGGAGATCAGAAGAGCTGGAGACCAAGGAAATGCTGTTTCTTAACGGGTAACTCTTCCCGCAGCATACCGAGAAGAAAGCAATATTTATAGCTTGTGGGAGGCAGCTTCAAGGTCAGCTGGGGTCTGGCTTGTACTCAGCCTGCCCACAGCTGCGTTCTCTGGTCAAAAAGCCCTGAAAAGCCCAGGGAATCCAGCCAGGACTGTGCTGCAGAGGTACAACCCAGGCACTGGAAACCTGCACAGATGGTGTCTTTGGAGAGCGGGCTGTATCTGAATGCAGGCTGAGCAACTAAAGGAAATGTCCCTGCGTGGGGTCTGGTGGACTCATTGTACTGCCAGTCACTATTCCCTCTGACTTTGCTCCTGCTTCCAGGTTGATATATCCAATATTAATAAGGCATTTATACTCCATCATGGAGCCCTCTAAGAACATGCATTTACTCCTAATGGAGTGTGCTGTTAAATTAATTAAGATAATTTTTTTGGTGGGGAGGGAGGGAGGGAGGGGAAGATGATGCATAGTAGGGGTTTTTTCCTCCCCTCTGGAGCAATATAACCAAGAGCAGCAGGCTGGGTATTTTGTGCTGCCCATGGTCTGGCTAATCAGCACGCCAGGCTGTAAGTAAGCAGGAGTATGTGCTTGCACGATGTCATGTGTTTCTCGGAGTACTGTGGGAATATCAGAGACACGGGAGGTGACAAGAGTATCAACGACACTAGGACAAGGGGAAATTAACTGTGAGCTGGTGAAAACCACATTTTCCACTCGAATGGTGCTGCCTGAGTCAAATGCCCAAGCAGGAGAGTTTATTGACCTGCAACGTTTGTTGTCACAGATGCTAAAACACAACCACAGCCAAATCCATCATGTCCCACGTGTTTGGTGACTGCCATTTCAGCAGCATGGGTGGGTACCTTGCCCCCAACATGGAGATGAAGAATCATTACGTCGATTCATCCCGTTTGCCAGAAATGGCAGTTCTTACTGCTCTAAATACTAAAGGATTATGAGTCTTAGAGAGAAATAACAGGAATAAAAATTCCTCTAGGAAGAGCTGAAAAGGAAGCTCAGGCTCATGAGAGTTTATTTCACATAAGCAAATAATAAGGCAAAACCCCAATGTGCATGCATGCACTATAGTAGGAGCAGGAAACAGCATGGACCTAGAGGCATATCTGGCCACAACTATGCAGAGATTTTAAAAGACACAGACACACAGCTGTGTTCACAGACCCAAGTTGGAGATCTTCCTAGCAGAAGAGACAGTCAGGGACGTGCAGAATTATTTCCCTATAGTTTTGCAATACAACCTTGCAGGTCTTTAACACTGGGACTTCGATAATGTTATCTAGCGAGGGGAGGAAAGTGCAAAGTTCAAACAGGCTCGAATATCACAGACAATTTATACTCTACTTGCCGAGGCTCTCGCTCTTGCAGCATACTCCTCCAGAAGGCAGCAGCAGCAGCCAATTTTGCGCATCTAATTTGGATGGGTTTGGAGGGAGGGACAAAGGATCATCTGTGCATCTTTTCAGTATGAAGCCTGCTATTACCTGCCTGCTCAGGATGTTATCATTGCTCCCAGGAAACATGCTTGGACTGCAGAAGAAGCATGAACTGCATTAATTCTGCCCAGCACCTGGGTATTCAGTGTTTGTTCATGCTAATGTTTACTGCTCATAATTGTATCACAGGGGTGAACACTGGACATTTCGGCAGCTATGCAGGGAACATTTGGAAATACAGCTCTTAAGGGCAGGGAGGAGTTTTGAGATTGAAGGACATGCATTTTAGATGGGTCAGTGCACAAATCATTTCACCATAGAGATATAAACTGTCATTAGGTTTAAGAGATGGAAGCGAGTTCATCCACCTCTTACAGATTTTCAGGGCTCTCTAAAGATTTGATGTTGAAATGGTGCGCAGTCCCTCACTTTGTTAAAGAGTCTCACTAGCCCTCATGACTTATTTGTTTCCCCCCCCTTTTTTTTAATAGAAGCATACATTTTGAACCATGACTCACTGCAAGAGGTGGAGCTTGTGGCAAACTCTTTAGCTGAGGAGTGACAGAAAACAACACGAGCCTTGCTAGAGAACGCACATGGTCTCAACATGGAGAACAAACCACGTAACAAAATGCCGTTATTATTTCCTGTCTCCACCAGCTCAAGCTCTGGGGTCTGCTCCATATCCCACTAAGGACTTTGGCCGAAATCTCAGCCATGCGGCAGTCACCCTGGGGGATCTCTCCCAGCACATCCTCATGCTGCCTTTGTCAGGATCCACCTGGGTTCTCAGGAGAGCTGACCATGCTCCACCTCAAAATCCTCAGGCAGATGAGCAGCAAAACTTTATTTACTTTTTCCCCCTGTGAATTCAACAAAGAAATGCTTCTCCTGCAGCCGTGCATAGCACACCTTCATCTCTCTCCAGCAGACCTGAACCAGGAGATGTCTGACCTGGCGCAGAGAGAGGTCCCAGGTGCTGTGGTGGGCTCAAGGCATTGCAAAACTGCAGCGCTGGCCGCTGCACAGCCCCTGCCCTGCCAGTCCCCAGCAGCCACCGCAGCCTGCCCACCTCCCAAATGCCAGCCGGCCCCTTCGCAGGCAGGTGCCCGACATGATGCTCAGTTGCAAGCTGTGCACTAAGTCATTTTTCTCTCTCGCTGTGGGCAGCATGATAATTTAATAAGCAAACTGATGTTTTGAAGGCTACAAAGTCAGCAGAGGGAAAATAGTAGCGAGGAGGAGAAAGTGTCATGCCAGCAAGCAGCTTTCGTTCTGTGATGTGAAGCAGGGAAAGCTTCCAGAGGAAAAATGCCACTCCCAGCTAAAAATAAAGTCAGCCCAGGAAGCCTAAACCCAACAGCTTGTCTGCTGCTAACTGAAGCAGCACTAGCTGAGAGAGAAGATATTGATCAGCTTCTGCAAGGAGGCAAGAGAATGCCTTCTGCATTTGAATATATCTCATATTTACTAGTTCGTGGCAGAGTATAAAATGTGAGGGCTTTGCTCTTTTGACAGCAGGGTGAGATCTTTTCACGCAAACCGTAGAGTTGAAAGCGCAAGACAACACCCACCTGAAGGGAAGCATTTCCTGCCCAAGTGATGGAGGCTTTTGGATTCGGAAATCCAAATTCTGTTCCACAGGCACCTGTGAGGGCTGGGTGTTCGGTGCTTGACTTTCTTGCTGAAACTGGTACAGGGTTTCCCTGTATCACCCTCCCTCAGCTGCAGAGAAAACTAAGATTTGTCCACCTTGGTGCCTCTGAGGCTTCATGGTGTCCTGCTTACAAAGAGCTTTGAGATCTTTGCTCTGAAGGCATTAAAAGCTGCTTTCAGTGCACAGCCATTAGAGTAGTAGTGACAGCATCACCCTCTCTCAGACTTCACAGGGGCAGTGACAATCTCACCCTTCATAAATGTCACTCAAGGGAGAACTTAAAAGGCAAAAACCTGTGAGAGAAGTTTATTACGCAAACAAGCAAAAATAGCTACTGTACACACTGCGTTGGAGTGAATACATGACCAAAATCACTCTGGGGACCTGCCTATCACTTACATCCACTCAAAGTTATGTTCTCAAAGTTTATGGAGCCATTAGCAGTTCCTGAGCGTGTTTGGGCTGTCCGCTCATTTGGGTGCTATCGACCAGACGTACAATGTGATGTACTGCGCACACCCGTAGCCTTCATGGACTGCCTGCAATGGCACTCGCAGGGGTGAGGGACCATCAGACTTCCACGTATGGAGGGGAAAGCAACACCGAGGAGCAGCAGCCCACATCATAGCTGCAGCAAGGACAGATCTTTCCTTTATATTTAACAGCTTAGGTGCTATATTCCCACCCTATTTTATCCCAGCGAACCACTTAAAGAAAATCGCTGTCAGGGTAGAAATTAGCACCACAAAATTTGCCAGACACGATGCATCTGTTTCAGCGCGCTCCCTCTGACAGCCCAGCGTGCTGCGAACAGGAGAGGCTCCTTTAAGAGAGCAGTTTGCAGCAAGATTACTGCTAAGCCATTTTCAGAAACACAGACATTTCCTAGGGCAAAAGAGGTTCCTGGTACAAAAAGTGGAGAGAACCTTTTGTCATAATAATCTCAGTCATTTTCACAACACACCAGATTCCCCGGCAGCATGGCGAGTACAAGCGCATGAGGCTCGGCGCCTGCTGGAGTTGTAGCAATGGGGAGAGAAAAGCTTAACACTTACGGCACTGTTCCCCACATTCAAAGGCTCTCCGAGGAAACTGCCAGGAAAGCAAATATGGTTTTAAGTGGGGATGTCTCCAGAGACTTAGGAATCTTTCTACTGGATGTTGTGAATATGGTTGCAAGTCTCAGAAATCCTGATAAGAAAGTTCCTGCTGAGATGTTCTGTTGAAGTTAAAATGTCTATACGGAACCACCGGAAATCAGCAAATAAAATGTGCATTAGAAACTCACCATACGTATTTTCAAGCCTTGGGAGAATTATATTACGTGCAAAAGAGAAAGAAGGATTTATGGAGACTTACAGAACTGGTAAACATATTTATTTTGATTATGAATATTATAACCATATATGTCGTACATGAGTACTAATCCATGCATTAAGCTGTGAGGATTTTGCTGTGTTTTTCTCAGCTGTTTATAAAAAGTAAGACACTTGCTGCATTGATTTGTGACCCCATCCCCTTTAGTCAGCCATGACATCTGCTCCTGCATTCAGCTGTGACTCAGAGATCTCCAAAGCGCGAGGACATTCAGTTCCCAGGACATGCCTTTAGTCTACCTCTAATTTTAATGAACCAGAAACAGAACAAGGAACAGAAAAAGGAGGTGTTTGAAAACCAGGGCAGCTTCTCCAGAGGTGCTCTGATAGCTGGGGACTAAGAAACCCAGCTAGAGCATAGCAGTACACTGCTGCCATGGTTCCCCGCAACTCATTTTATCACAGAAGCATCTTGTGTTTTCAATGCCCGCTACAGATACGCTTTTCGCACACCAGGCAGACAGTGACACTCTCAAAGCTCTTGTCTGCATACAGCGTTATCTACTGTCATCAAAAATGTAAAAAGGGGAAAGGGAAGGGAGACATTCGGTTTTGCAAGTATGCGTAAAAACAGGTTTACGCTCTGTTCATGCAGGAAGACGCTCCCTGCCACAGCCTCCAGAGCTGTCGGCTGGGTAGACAAAACCCAACGGATAGAGGGCAATCCCAGGCCCTGGGAGAAGGACCAAAACTTGGGTCGCAGCCATCAGGCTTCTGCCTGCACCGGCAGCCTTCCCTTCTTCCCTCCTCCACCACTGCTCTGCCCCGGTGCCACCCTGGGCAAACGATTTTCCACACAGCCGGGGCAGCGTCATCTCGGTACATCAACCTCTTTATAGCAAAACTCCAGGAAGTGGGCAAACGAAGGGAAACCCAGTAACAAACCAAGGACTAACAAAAGCATAGCAGCAGAAAACACTGAGAGATATTTGCCTGAGAAATATTTGCAAAATCCCACCGCTAATGCAACTAAGGGCTGCAAAAGGTATGGGGTCAAAAAGAGACCTTGCTTCATCAATCTGGTTTTTGAAGGAGAAAGTGGACATTTGTGGGGAAAGGGCTGCAAATGATGACATGAACGTGGAATAGGAGAAAAATACTATATATTTATATATACTTATTTACAGAGGTGGGACAACGGAGGACTTTCCCGCAGTCGCTGAGGAGGCCAGCTTTCCCTCTGAGGCACGGGGAATTTGTGTAAACAGGAAGCAGTGAGCAGCTTGGTCATCACAAAGGTATAAAAAACCCCTTTGGTCTGGCCTTCATCTATATAATGACACATATATATAGTCTAGATAAGACGGTACAGAGGCAGTGACTTTGTTCTAATCTAACCGCCTGATTAATATGTCTGCAGTTAGCAGGACACTGGACTCAATAAAGGCGGTGAGTAGGAAGGAGATAAGCAAGGGCATAGTGATATGTTTGTTCAGGTGTTAGCATGACAAACATTTTACACCTGCAGTCTTCCTTTGTTTTTCATAAATTGCCCTCCCATTCTCTGAAGGTTCAGGTCTCTACGGCTGGCTATTCGGAGAAGCAGATAAATGGCTTTTCTCGTATCAGGATTAGGCAAAAAATCTGGAGAGGCTTTTTTGTGTGCACCACGGGGGCTCCATCGCCAGGGAGCAGGAATGCAGGCGGCCAGAGGAAGGTCTCACTGTGGCAGAACTGAGTAATAAAGAAATGGAAATTTCTGGGGAAATCTCTGCCTCATTTTATGAACCAGGGTCTCCTTCCATCTGCACCAGTAAAACCCCTCAGCACTGTTGAGCTGACATCTGGGAGACACTGTGCTGCTTCCCATCTCACTGACTGATGGGAGCCCTGGGCAATAAGGATCCCTGAAAATCAGACTAGTGGCTTTTAGGCTTTTGTGTATATATATATATACTTTTTTTTTAGAGGATTTCTTAAAATGGAAACATTATCTTATTAATTCTTCAGCCACAACAATCTTGGAGCAGATTTCTGGCTTATTAACATTATTAAAAATAATGCAGTATGTCAGGCAGTGCCAAGCTAACATAAAACTAACTCTGCCTAAAAAAATAACTTGCTAAAAAAGAAAACCTAGTTTTCTAGATACTTTATGTACTTTGTAGTCACTTATCATAATGATAATGGTATAATAAGTAGTTTAAAACTCCAACTTACTAGTTTGGTTTGTTTTGGTTTTTTTTTTTTTTTTTAACTTTTGTACCAATGCAAAAGACTGCAGTTGATGAGCAAAGAAAATTGGACCATGTTAAATATCCTGTATCTCTTTGAGCCCCAGCTCTGCCGTGGACCTGGCTCACTAAGGCTGCAGGAGACCCCAAAGAGGTCAGTGAGTTGGGTTTGCAATGATCTGGCCATAGGAAGGGATCCTGGATGACATATTTATCAGGCTGCTCTCCATCACTATTCCTTTCTCCCTGACAGAGAAACTATGTGAGGCCTGGCAAACGTGTGGGACAGACTGACAGTCGCCCTGGCCACCAGCAGCAGCAGCTTAGTGACAGGGGAAAAAGAAACACTTGATAAGAAATCTTCAGAAAGTATTAGAGGAAGGCTAAATTTGCAATCTTAAAAATGCAAGAAGGTTTAGGCTCACACCATTCCCCTTGTCAATACCATCTTTGTCTTTTCAGTAAGTTCAGTGAAATCCTGTCCCTGGGTCTGACAGCAAGATTTCCGCTGATTTCAGTGGGGATCTGCAGTGTCACTCTCTGCGTACTCAGACTGTGTCTGCTGTGCTTGCAGCCAGCATGACTGAAAACTACGGGCCAGAAAATCAGCAGGGGCAATCCGGTGTAACATCACATTCCCAGCTCAGGATCTGGCCCTGCCTTTGCTAATTGCCTTTTGTGGCTTCACAAAGACACCACCGCGATCCTGGCAAAACTGACCGCAAAAACAAAAGGGTGTGAAGAAGCAATTTTAATTGCAACATCTGATGCAGCTTTCAGCAAGATGTTAACGTAAAACATGCAGCGGCGTCTGATCTCCCCCTCCCACCCAAGAGGCTGCCTTTGCTCCGCACCCCACGCAGGACAATGTCCCGGGCAGTTCATCCTGCTGTCCACGGTGGTGGCCCCATAAGAGCAGTGGGCCTTGCGACACCTCTGTGTTGATGCTATGGATGTGAACACGTCTCCTTACTTAGAACTGGCTACCATTCATCCTGATTTGCTGTTGGTGTGAATTTGGAAAGGAGGGACAGGGGTGATTTAGTGAACTGTGCTTGAATGCAGTGAAAAAAAAAGGAGGCGAGACAAGAATTTCTTCCATGAGAGAGAGATCTCACAGAAAATGAGAGACATCTGGCCAAGCCGTGGTTTCGTCAGCAGAGATACCAGCAGCACGGCACGGGCTTCCCACCAGCTGGAAAACGTAGCGTGTGTCCCTGGTTCTGGGTGTCCCTCTGACAGCTCGCACCACAGCTCCGCAGCTACATCTGCCCTTGTATTGTTTCCCATGCTTGGGAGATTAGCGTCCCAGAGATATGCCTGTCCACACGTCACCCAACGCAGTGCAGTTGTGCAGTTTGGTTCAAGATTTGGCCTTTCATATTGGCTTTTATTTAGTTGTATAATTTCTTCTAAACAAAGCTACCCAGACTGCTGGGGGGAGGTAGAAGCAAAATGAGCTTTTACTCTGGAGATAGATAGATAGATAGAAAACAGGACAGGATTCCCCATCGAGTCACAGGAATGCCATGGGGCTCTAACCAGAAGAGATCAGAGTCCTGGTGTGTCTGCACAGCGCCCAGTCCATGGTGCAAGGCAGTCGGTGCCCCGGGGAGGTTACCAGCTGCCAACCCAGCCTGGAAAAGGCAGACATCTGACAGGCACGCTGTTATGGTCTGCAGCTTCCCCACTCACTGGGAGTGGGGTGGGCGCTTTGGGAAGGTATGGCTCAAACCCAGCGAACTCTTTGAGGCTGGAAAATAAAACAGGGTTTAATCAAAATGGTGCGGGTTTTGCAGGGCATGCCATGCTCCTCCTTAGTGTCATACCGGCCTGCAACCAAGCCATTGTCTCTCTTCTTCCAAAACCTCTTGGAAAAAAGACCACCTGGTTTCACCCATCTCTTTCTTGGACATTAAGACTGGAATGAAAGGATTTTGGAAGGTCAGGGACTGAGCTTTTTCCAGTTGCTTATCGTGACATTATACTCTGCAGTTCTGCCCCTTTTTTTACTGGCTTTGCATGTGTATGTCTGAAAGACAGATGTGTTTGCATGTGTTCAGCAAGCAGGTAGCTTTAATTCACCTATCTCCAGTATCGATGACAGCACAGGCACACCCAATGGCCACGGCGAATGTTGACAACTGGCAGCAACGCACCTTCAGTGGACCAGCTGGGTATTGCTAAGCTGGATACTGCCTTGGTGCCAGTGCAGAGATACCTCCAGGTCCCCTCCATGTCTTCCTGCACAGGAAAGCAATGGCTGCAGGTTGGCCAGGGGGCAGAGACTGAGCAGGAGGTGATAAGCACCTTCATGGGAAATGTGGTTCTGCTTTGGGGTGACTGGGATGGGCAGCAGGGAGGTACCACCTGGCTTCTGGCTGTGCTGCAGCTCTCAGCATCTTTGCAGGATCAAGCCCTTCATTACCTGCTCAGGATGCCTAAGATTATGCGAAGGTTGTTTTCATGAAAAAGCAGAAATATCTGGCCCAGGACCCACCACCTCAAAGCAGACACAGCATCCCGCCAGAAGATGTGACATGCTTGCTTTACACTTACACGCCTTAGCAGCACACCTCCTCTGAAGTGAGAATGAGGATCAGGTCTCCATAATTGTGTTTTTATACAGTAAGAGGCTATTCTTCAAGTGCTGTAATCAAATTCCAACTCAAAAAACCACGCACAAAGGAAATAAGTAATCTTCTCGATGTTTACATTCATTACACTGAGTAAGTCTGCACTGGGCACTTCTCAGAACTAAGTTTTGAAGGGCAAACACGGTTTGACCAGGTTTGTTCTAGTGAAAGAAAGAAAAACAGTTTGGACAAATTAAGAACAAGCCTTAAGCCTCAATCTGCAATCTAAAATTAGGTTTCAAAGTACAAAAAGAATGTAAAGATCCAAGCAATTATTTTGTCTCCTTTTATTGTTGATTACTTCTGTCTTTCCAAACCTCAGGCTGTTCTGGAAGCAAAAATGTTAGGAAATATATCTTTAAAAAGTTTATTAAGTTTACTAAGAAGTCCTGGTTCAACTGGAATTTGCAAGTTCATGGGATAAAAATCAGTCAAATAAGAATAAAAGTTCACTCAATCTTTTTTTTTAAACAAAAGGTGGGCCAGCTCAGCTGTGAAATTCAGATCTGGGGACAGATTTTGGATACTGCAAATGTCTCGGCTTTGTGATCAAACTTCACTGTAGCTTATTACTGAAACAGAGCGATCAGAAAGCTTTGACCTGGATCGGCAGGTTAAATTCCTTCTCAAGGGCTACAAAGTCCTTGTGGGATCTTGGCAGCCTGGTACACCAGGGCTCTGCATCTGGTTCTTCTGATTCTCCACTAGTTTTGTCAAAAGCCATTTCCCCTTCAGCTTCTGCAGTGGGGCAGGTAAGTAGCCCATGCAGTTATTGGTGGCAAGAGAAGACCTGACTTTGATAGTTTCCCTCTAGGTGAGATGAAAGGGAAGGGAACGCTCACCAGGTGATGCTATCATTATCAGACATCTGCCAGGATCATCTGGGCACGTTGCACTGGACTTTCAACTTCCAACAGGGAGCACCGGTAGTTTTTCCCATGTATAATTTGTGACGCATACCCAGTGAGTCACTCCTAACAAATAAAGGTCTTCAATGGCAGCAACACCATCCCATTACACCCCTGAGCCTAATAGCAAGATAGTGAAGCCAGTCTAATTACCTCTTCCCCCAACTAATGATCATTCATTGGATATGAGATGACTCATAGCTGGCCTTTGATCATCACCAGTCCTGCACACAGTGCCTTCGTGGTCGGATGAGAGCTGCAGTGGCTATGCAAAGCACTTGGCTTTCTTGCGAGACTCTTACCCCGGCAGCAGCGATGAGTTTTGCAGGGGCAGGCGGTGGGGGAGCCAGGCGATGGGGGAGCCAGGCGATGGGATGATACGCACGGCTGAATGCGGCAGGGCTGTTTTGATGTAAACTAAGTGCATCTCCCCACCATCAAACCTCGGTGCGGTCAGACGGAGGGTGGGGGGCAGCTGCGGGAGGCAGGAGGAGGAAACACGGCTGCTTCCAGCCTCTCTTGGTGCGAACTCGCCGCTTCACCTTTGCGAGCTGTAACAACCATGGCAACAAGGCCAGTTACACTGAAAATGAAATGGGTTCAAGGTCCAACATCAAAGGGGAGCAGTTTCTACCCACGCTGCTCTCAGAGCGCGAGGCTCCACAACAAATTTGTGGTTAGCCTGCTGAAAGCCCCCAGGAATTGCTCAGCCAGTCTGTTCTCGTCAACAAGGAAATTCCTGTCCTTGGCTTTTGGTTTGGGTTTTATTTTAGGTTTTTTGTTTTGTTTTTTGTTGTTTTTTTTAACTGTTCTATCTAATCTAGGGGAGTGTTTGGGGCAAAGAAAGCCAAGCCCAGGTGCCCCTGGGCCTTCTCCTCCCATCACATCCTGCAAAAAAGCAGCAGTGGAGCTTAAGATCGCACTGGTGCTGGGATTTGGGTAGCGTGACCAGCATCAAATATGTGTCATTCCCCCCCCTTCATAATTTTTAATAGCTCCACATGCCTAGGGTCTTTGGTTTTTCATGTCATTCGTCAGCCAGTTATTTGTGAAGAAGTTAAATAAAGGCACTATTGCCCCCCACTTGCACTGACCCCCAACATCAGTATCCCAAGCAAACTCCACAAAGGTCAGTGAGGAAACGCGGGCCTGAACACGAGGGAGAACTAGAGGAGTAGGGAGGGAGGAAAACCTCATTTGCTACAGGATAAATCCTTAC
Organism: Balearica regulorum gibbericeps; assembly: GCF_011004875.1. Classification (NCBI taxonomy): domain Eukaryota; kingdom Metazoa; phylum Chordata; class Aves; order Gruiformes; family Gruidae; genus Balearica; species Balearica regulorum. Next base: position 119,636,308 of record NC_046185.1, read on the forward strand.
CTACAGCTGTGTTTCTCTGTGATTTAATGAAGGATGCTGTTTCTCACCGCGTTATGAAGCTGGCTTTTCACTAGTCCTGAGCTGGGGAGCACGGGGGGGGGAGTCCTCACGCAGGTGTTCCCAGGCAGGTGTTCCCATGCAGAAGTTCAGGGTTGCATCCTGCTGTATCTATCTTCTGCACTGAGGGGAGCATGGCTCAAGGTTACCCTGCAGCCTTGCTGCAGAGGGGAATTTGGGACATGACTCAGGGATTCTGCATCAGCCGGTCCTCTCCCCCACCCTGCCCAAAGCAGCATCTTCAGTTTCAGGAGCCTTTGAGCAGATGTCCAATGAATCCAGGATGGAAATGGTGCAGCAGGGAAGACCTAGGAGATACCTATCGTGCATTCAGTATGTCACACTGTTGCTCAGCGTGGGGAAGAGGAACGCATACTGCAGCTCAGCTGTGCAGCCCCCAGCCTCCCTTGTAGCACAGGGGAACCCATGCAAAAAATACGCTGAGAGAAGAGTAGGACTCATTTGCGATCAGGAGACACCGAAATGAAAGAGAACGGATAGTGTCTGTAGCCGTGCACCATGTTTCTACACAGGACATTATTGTATTTTGTATTCTGACTTTGAGCCTCTCTCCCCTATTTTTTTCTAAACAGAAGCATCACCGTTAATTGCAAAGCACTGTGTGGGAGTTCCAATTAAGCAGCTTTCACTGAATGGTACTAGGATATATTTTAAACCTTTTACGGGTTTATGCATATTTTTAACTCTTGGAAGAAACTTTGTTTCCAGGGAAGTACATTGCTGATAAGACCAGCTCTCAAAAATAAAGACAAAACCAGCTTTTTCAAGGTGGGAGTAATTTGATACTCACAGCGAGCAGGAAGCATGTAGCTTCACAGTGCATTTGCATTAGTGCCAGCCTCCCCAGTAGCATAAATTCCAGCACCATAGAGCAATATTTACTCTCTGAAAGCAAGATCATATCTATATAGTAAGGCAGAGCCACGACTTTCCGGGAACCATTTGGTTGCTATTGAATGCAGCTTCCGCTGCAAAACTTCATTAAGCAATTTGGGCACTTAAGTTTTAGACTTTCTAGCTGAAAGAAACATTGTCTCTTTTAAAAAGTTGAGCTAACACTCATCTGTCTCCCTGAATTTGGTAGAGGCTGCTGAGGAAGCAATGAGACAAACGTTGCAAGGTGCCACAACTGCACTGCAAATATGACAGTACTTTGTGTTCCTCTCAAAGTCCCGACTCCCCAAATCTTTACACAAGAAGTTCAGCTTGTGGAGAAATGGAGAAAATTATGTTTCTTCCTCTCAGTTTCAGAGAAAGCTTTAAAAGTGCTGGCACAAAAAGCTCAAGAACTAGAAGGCAAATGAGAACATGATTAATCGCATCAGTTTTAGAGGCACGTAGCATGCAGACTCCCGAGTGTTAATCCTCGAAGTTGAGTTTGATCCTACGGCTTTCAACACTCTTGTGTATGGAAGCGGTTCAGCAGAACCAGGCTCCTCGCGCTGCCCAGCCTGACACTGCCTCCCCACCGCTGCAGTGAGAAGAACCCAGCTGCCCCATGCCAGGACCTCCTGCCTCCCGGCAGCACCTTTGCCAGTGCACTTTGGCATGGGCTGCACATGAAGAAAACAACCAAAAAAAAAAAAAAGGCACATGATTTTCAGCTGTGGCACGTGAAATTGAAAGTGCAGGGAAACAGCGTAAACAGACACTGAGACAGGGATGAGACAGAGGACAAGGCACGGTTTATATTATTAACACATCTGGTTAATTCAGTGGATCTACTGGGGATTTTTTTCCCCCTGATGGGAAACAAGCTGCCACAGGATTTTTAATTTTGTGCATCAGAGCCCTGGTTGCCATCCAGAAGAGAGGACCTTGATAACAGGGTTTTGTTACACATCCAAGACAACAATACACAAGGGTTGGTGTTAGCAACATTTCTTCTGGGTACCATACAAGGCATCCAGACAAGATTTGGGATACAGAGGCTTCACACTGTCTTCACACTGGAGAACTGTTATCACCGCCGTGCTACCACCGTGCTTTCTGGGTTTATTGCCCCATCCCCCCCCCTGCCCCCCTAGGCTCAGCATCATTGCTTGAGTTCAATGGGATGGAGTAGTGGAAAGTGATAATCAAACATTCAATAAATAGGGAGGGGACCATCAGGTAAATCCATCACAGTTGCCTATGGCACCTGAGATTTGATCTAGTCTTCTGTATCCAGTCATGTTTTGGGATAGTGGTGGTCTCCCGTCTGCAGAGTGAACTGAGGAAAAAACCCACAACCTCAGAGAAGGGCATGGAAACCTCTTTGGAAAACAGGTATTTGCACTGGATAAACTGCAAAGACATTTGGGCATCATGAAAAGTTGGGATGGATGAAGGTTTAGAGCAGCGTTGGAAGGAATAGGTCGGGAAGAGGGCAAATAGAAAATAGGAAGTGGGCACACACACCAAAAAAAAAAAAAAAAAAAAAAGAGGGAGAAGCATGCCACTAACAGGAAAATGTAACTGAATCTGGAAAGCACCATCAGCATACAACCACAAAGACAACCTCAATCATTCTTATTTACTTTAACATTTTGTTTATTGCTCCATCACGGTTGCTGTCCTGTTCCAAAACTGAACAGTTCCTATAAAAAACACATGTTTAGGCAGACAGCCAGTGTCAAAGCTTTTCTATTTTTTTCATTTTTGACTAGAAAATTTGAATTTGGGTCTAGACTGCCTGGAGACAAGCACTTCAGAAAAGAATTCTACCTCCCTCATCCTTCCATAACCACAGCTATGCCCATCTAATGGGCTCTGCATCATGGCACCTGCCAGAAAGATGGTAATACAGGTTGGCTTTGATCTTCTACCTTTCTGCTCAATCAACGCTCCTGTATTCACCTCTTCGTCCTGGGAGAGAAACAAAAACAAAAAGAAAACGCACGTGAAGATCCTTGCAAACTGAAGGGTTATCTCAGGAGGCACAGAAAGATCCACATTGACTTTCACTGGCTGCTGCCCCCAGCCCAGGCTGTAGCTGTCGAAGCCGAGAGCCTGGGCATACAGCAGCAGTACAGCACAGTTAACTTCCCAGCAGCCAGACAGGCCCTCCTCTGCTCCCCTTTCCCCCAAGCCCTCCTTTCCTAAGAAATCAAGTATAATAAGCTTCCGCTCTGCCTAGGCAAAGATCAGCCTCAGAATTCACACCATTAAATGATAAAGTGTAGGAAACTAAACTTTGTTCCCTGGGAGCCTGTTCTGCCCTGTCTCTCTGCTGTTCCCAGAAGGGCAAGTTAAAAAAAAAAAAAAAAACCAAACTAGAAAAAATGGTACTGTGAGCTCACCTGCATTTCTCTGGTCTAGATGCTGCCCCAAAATACCCAGGGAGACCTGACTGCCTGACCCAGGGCATCCAGAGCACTCCCACTGCAATGGGGCTCCTGGCACTCCAGAGGGGGAGCAGTCGTTTTGGTGGAGGACTGGTGGCACAGACCAGGCTCCCTCATCCATTCCTTCAGCCCAGTCCTCAGAAGGGACTTTTCCTTGCCCCAGGACAAGCCAGCTTTGCAGGTGACAATAGGGCACATGGGCATGGAGCAGAGAGGGAACACCCTCGCTCTCCCTGGGGGTCTCCAGGCATGTGGTGGGCTGAGATCAACCCAATTGACCCTGTGTTCCCAGGAGACATGAGTCAGAGTGAGTCAGCTCCCATGCGACTGCCTTTTCCGCCCTCAGCTGCACAAGAAACACTGTATTATTGATGGCAAGCTTAATGAGGAGATGGAAATGGCGATGGAGAACAATTGTACTCCACAGAGGTGTGCGCATAGGCTTCGGTGCCCAGAAACGCTCCATATTGTCTTCCCCACTGCCTGCAGGCATGACCTGCGTTCCAAGAAGATTTCTGACCATGGTTCCTCCTCCTGAGAGCTGCCCCTCCAAAGAGATATGTTTCTTCCCCGTGCAGGATGACAAGCTTTCCCCTTTCCCACTAGCAATCTAACCGAGACCCTCTAGGACAGGACCTGTCACCTATGGAAACCCACCATCAACCTTCTTCCTAGTTTGTGCTTCCTCCCAGCCAAATGGGAAAAAAACCCAGTCAGGCCAGGCTCCAGAGAAACGCACCCTCAGATATTGACTCTGCTGAAGTTCATGGGAAATGATGAACCCACAGGAAAGAATTTGGCTGCTGAGGAGCACAGCAGGCTTGACCCCAGATCTACACACACCACAGATGGTTGTTTGTGAGGGGCGGGGGAGCCTGGCCCGTGTGTTTTAAGGTTGTATTTCTGCCTGGTTCAGCACACATTAGTCTATCCGAGTTGATTGCAATCAAGAAGCTCCGGTTTAGCCTCTTTCAGTTGGAAAAAAATGGCAGCTAGGTCAGTGTCTGCGAGACCGCGGAGTAAATTTGTGTGAAAAGATGGAGAAATTGCTGTTAACGACCCTGCTTGAGTTTTCCAGCTGGGCAAGCAGATTTTCCTTGTGGCGGCTGCTGTTGTGTACTGCAGACTCTTTTCCTTTGGAAAGGTGGTAGTTTAAATTGGAGTTAGATGTACGGTACCTGCCAAGTTCAACATGCCTCCGAGACAAACACGGCTCTGTCGACGAGAGGCCCCGCATCGCCGAAGCTCTGCAAAGGCCAGCTCAGCTATGGAAAACAGCGGGGAGAGGACTTGGCTGTGTGAAAATGCAACCGCTTCTTGTAATGTAGACATAAACTTTTCAAGGAAGGGTTGCTGGAAGGGCAGAGAGAAATGTGAAATACAGGCCTGACTGTTTTTTTTTTATTTTTTTAATTTTTTTTTTCAAGAGTTCATTCCCAGTTCCCCTGTGCTGCACACAGGCATTGCTCTGTGCACTGCTGCCCCTGCACCAGGAGTGCTCAGCCCCAGGTTCAGCAGGTTTCGGCCCTTTCCAGCAGTCACACCACATGTCCTAGGCTTGGAGCCTGTCTCATCGTGTCCCCGTCCCCACCAAGCTGTGTCCCCAGCAAGAGGGGATGGAGAATGACTGGGACCCATACACTCTCCAGGATCTCTGAACTGCCTCTTCTGGGTGCCGCTGGAAAGAAATCAAAGCACCTCGGGCAACCCCCCCTGGTTGAGGGGGCCACTTTCGGCAGCGTTGATCCCTCCCTTGGCATTCCTGGTCAGGCATCCTGGCAGAGAGCATCAGTGGGTGCAGGACCCGCAGCACTGCACGGGAAGGAGCGGCCTGCTCCCTCTTCCCATTCCTCTTCCTGTTTCTCAGCTGGGAACGGCCACGGTTTGCCCTCTTCATCTTCAAAGCTTGCAGTAGGCCATGCTCCTATACTCAACGCAAGGCTAGGATCTGTGATTAAAGAAACATAACCAGTAACCTGATCATTCATAAATCCATTCTGCCATCCTCATTATCTATCTCAATTAGCTAGCAGACCCCACCAGGAAGGTGTCTGCAAGCAAGAGATCCAAACCTCTCCAGGCAGAAACCCTTTTAAAGAAGGCCCTACGCAGCCACTCTACATGGGGATCCCCAAAACGTGATGCCGTGGGAGGTGACCTACATGTCTTTTTGTGAGTCCTTCACATTTTAGGCATCCAGAAACAGCAGCACAAAGGCCTGATTAACCAAAATTAATCTAAAAGCTCCTTGTGCAGCAGTAAAAGATGAAGCTGAAAGGAGGGCTTTTGCAGACTGGTGCATGAAGCAGCCCCACAGTGCGAAGAGAGGGATGGGGTGAAAAGGGACATGCTGCCAATGCGAAATCTGCTGCGAAGAGCAGTTTTAGGAACATAGTGGCAGCTTTGCCCCCATCTTCCCCCTCCCTCGCACTCACTCCCAGGACTGTTTTAACAAGCTCAGCCCTAAATCCTTTAATGTTTTCTGCATGAGTAGATCACGGCTCCTGGGCAAAACCCACTGGATCTCAATGTCCCTCCTGGGGCTGGACAGGGGACAGCTCTTGGCCATAAGGGACAGAGATGCTGGGAAGGGGAAAAGAAGGGGAAATAGGTATGGAAACATTCGGGCACAGTGCAGCTGAGGCTGTGCCCATTCCGATAGCATAATGATACCAGCTACAGGGACTTAATGAAATGCAAGAGCGATGGCATTGAACTGCTGGGCAAGGGACTTCTGACAAAATGGTTTGTCCTTGGAAAAGTCTGACTCAACAAAATGCAGACTTCACATGGAAATGCATCCATGTCTACAAAAGTTTCCTTAGGTCCCTGCCTGGGCCTGGTCTTGCCTGACTTGTCTTGCTTGTTCTCCTTCTCCGGATGGCTTTGCCTGGAAAAGCCCCAGAGCAGCTCCACAGTTTGAACACCACTCTGCCCAGCTCCAAGCAGGAATGTGATGGATCTGTGTCTCGCATCCCAGCTGTTGGGTAGGGTTTTTTTCTCCATTACATGCCTCCTTCTCTTTCTTTCCCTGCCATCCAGCACCCAAGTAAACCATCTGATTTTCCTTATTTTGTCTGCCTGTATGGCTCACTCTCAGACTACTAGTAGATCCAGTTGAATTATTCACTGCAATCATTATCATTAATCCAGCCTATTTGCTGAGCCAGCCCTGCTGGATGAATATATTTGTCATTCCTAAGTATTTGCCAAAATAGCCTGGGTGAGCCATTTAGCCTGGGGCCATTCGTAGTAGCTATTCGTGTTCCTTTCCATTAAAACTCATCTCTTCCGTAATGGCCAACACAAGCCCCGTGCAGCACTGAAACCCCGCTCGGGTGCTGTTTTGAGCACCTTGGTGCAGGGCACGTTCCTTTGACCCACTTCTGCCTGAGCAGCCCATCTGCGCTGCCAGGGTGGCACAACGCAGTTTGGCAGAGTGCAGCACTGGCTCCCAGAGGTAGAGCTATAACTCCCCAAATTAATGCTTTTCCCCTCTATAACTATTACTTTTTTCCCCCTTTTTTTTAATTCTCTCCAGTCATAGCTTTTCCTGGCCTTGGACACCAGAGTTACGTGGATTTTCTATTTGCTTCTTCAAAAGCGCACGTGCATATGGGTGGAGAAAATGTACTAAATGCCAAAGATTATATTTCTCCAAGTGTTGTAGTAGGTTCTATGGTTACGGTCACAGAGAGCAAAGGAAATGCAAATGCTGAAGTGGCCACAGGAGCTGGAGCTGAGCCTCCGTGCATAAGACTGGCGTGTATTTAACATGAGCGGCTATGTGTTTGAAAGTATAACCCGTGCACAGTGCTGAAGCCTAATCTGTTGGGGGAGTCATTTCTGGTGATGGCTGCCTAAAAACTACACATTGTGTTGCTTACTTATTTCCATTTCCTAAACCCTGGTAAGGATGTGCAACATCCTCAGTTGCACAGAACCCTTTATAATCACCATGTAGCTCATTGTTATTTGCTAACAATGCAATATATGTTTAATATAAATTAAGCTATTAACTATGCATGTATATTGCAATTTGAAGGATTCATCCCCTATTAAATGTGGGGTAATGCGGCAAAATAATCCCTATTAGTGACATGTTTGTTGTAAATCCTGGCAAGTTAAAAAAGGCCCTCAGCTAGTCAGTCAACTTTTGATAAAAAATATTAACATCTAACCTAGAAAGTGGCAAAGCTGAGCCCAGCCTGGTCCCTGCAAATGTAAATAAATTTCAGATTTTGAGATAGGCGGTGTTCGAAAGGAGCCCTGGATTAGCCAGACAGCACTAATTTCATTCCTTCAGACTCCACGACCATGAGGATTCCATAGTGTGGTGGCTGTTACATGTAATATGACAGAAGAAAGAAACTGCTTGAAACCTCTTCCAAACTTAAGCCCAAGGAAATCAAAGCTGATTACACCAGACATGCATTTGGCTTGAAAACTGCTGAAAAGCAGATAATCAGGGGTTTTTTTTCGCTTGCAAACAGAGGCACCGGTCTCAGACGTGGCCACAGCGCGTCATCAGTGTGAGGACCGCACTCTGGAGGGATGCAGGAGGTTAGCATTAAAGCCATACCTTCCCTGCACATACACTCATGTCTCCTCACAATATCTTTTCTCATTCTCTGTTTGCCACAGCCCTCCCTGGATCACGCAGCCTGTCTCTGACCAACTGCTTACAACCATCCTTTGATTAAAGTGGGATGATCAGCCTCACGTGCAGCATCGGTGGCAGGATGCACGTAGGCAGGTACCCTGGAGCTGCTGACCCACTCGCAATTCACACTGATTTACTTTCTGTCCATACCTTGATAGTACCATACCTTTTCCTGTCTGGAGAGGACTCTGCTTTCACTGTGCCTCCGTCAGGGCCAGAGAGCAAACAATAAAAACAGTGTGTCAAGACATCAGATTTCAGAGGTTCTGCCTGTAAATTTTTTAGCCTCTGATAATGACTTTTTGCAAACAGGTGATAAAATGCAATTGCTCCCTCCATTTTAAGTGAGAGCAGTGTACGATAAGCACCCCCGAGAAAAAGAAATATATTGTTCCACAGCACGATATATTCATAGTTTTAGACCTACACGTTGCATTAAATGAGTTGCCATCAATCAGCTAGGAAATGCTTTAGGTCTGTGAAGCGTGCCATGTTTTAGAGAACCAAAGGACGTACTGCAGAGCCCTTCATCATGAGGACGGGGACACTGCTCTGGGAAACGGTTGTTTCCAAAGATAAAGCCTCATGGATCAAAACTCAACCTGAGAAATAACAGTAAAATTATACTGACACTCTGAAATGGCCCTGGACCAGCTCCCAGAAACACACCATTAACAAAGGCATTGCAGGAAGTCTCTACTTGCTGCGCTGCATGGTGGTTCTCTGCTTTCCTCCCTCTTCCCCCGTTGACACAAGCAGTAATTCTGCCCAGGTAGAAAGACAAATTTATGTCACGTGGAGACTTTCACAACCAAAGGGAGAAGTTTACCACAGGTCCTATTTTTTTGGATAAATGGGCCAATCTTGAAATTTATAGTTGTTAAACTTTAGGGGCTAGGGCTCATATTTGCCTCATATTTGCACAAAAACTGTACCAGCCTTGTGCATCTGATCTCCGCAGATCCTTCCTCAAAACTTGGGTGTTAATGCAAGCTGGGAATGTATCTCTGAGGGGAATCAATTCCTTTCTTGCCTTTATCCTGCAGCAGAGTACTCCAGGAGCAAGGTGAGCACAATAGGGCAGTGGGAGGTATAGCATAAGCACTGTCATCTTTCCCCAGCCTTCCTTGTAATCAGATCCCAAGGATCCATGTTGGAACTCCCTACAAGTTCAAAATTTGTCTTTGCAGGGAAATGATGACAAAATAAACCAAGTGTTGAATTCAAAGCCCCGTCACCATTGTAGAAAAGCTGTCTTCATACATGCTCTTCTTCCAGAGCAGAAGCATTCAGAGAGGAACCACTGCAGAACAATGTTGGTCTGCATGGATCAGATCTCAACAGGCTTTGGCAGGGCAAGACTAGTGTTACACTTCTGCCGACATCCTGGTTGCAATATGCTGAGTAGGTACAGCTAGAAGAAAAGAAAAAAAGGAATATGATATTGCCTTTGTAAATCTGAATCAAAGAAAGCTCGTGCAGCCTGATAGACTGAAACCAGAAACACAAAGTACTCAGCTTTGAATGGGCACAGGGCAAGCAGAGAAGACTGGCAATGACACAAATTTCCTACGCTCCACTGCTATTGTACATCAGCTCCCATTCAAAATATATGATTCTGGAATAAGAGATCCCAGAAATACATGGGAATCATGCAACCACAGCCCCAGGTTCCCTGCACCAATTCTGTGTCTGAGCGCCGTAGTGTGACGAACCCCATCACCGCCCACCCCATGCCCATGGGTGCTCCCAGCTGCACGCAGTGGGGCTGGGGATGAGGATGAGGAGGGCCACGGGAAGGGGCCAGCAGCTGCATGGAGGAACAGATGGCCTCAGCCTTCCCGCAGCAGCTGCAGTTGTGTCTGTTTAGAAATTGCTGCAAAGTGCCAATTTTCATTACGCGAAGCACTGAATACTTGTCTGGTGGTAACCACATTTCATCACAAGCTACACAAACTGGATCTTGAATGGCAACCTGGAGATTAAGTGAAACTCTGTTAGCCTGGGTCTATTTTTGAATCAGGTTTTAACCATTCTTCCATTTTTACACCTGAGCAATTTTCATGCAAACCCTCTCTCCGCTCACCCTGGCAAACACATAGGAAGCTAAGCCCAGAAGACCAACACAGGACAAAGTCACAGGATTTAAAGAAGACAGAGGATGTATGGAGTTGTACCCACCCCTGGCTCTCTGCAGCAATCCTGCCTGGGGACTGAAGCGCAGCTTTGTTTAAGGGTAGGGTCAGATGACGGCACCATCAGAAATTGCCATGCTTTCAGCCCAGATACGGTATCAGCACACACTGGTCACCTTGGATAAAGAATTACTTGAAAGGAGTTATTCTCACAGGAACAAAACTCACCTTGCTGCCCGCTCTCTCTGCCCGCTTCCAGGCAGTGATCTGCAACCAACCGCAGGAACAGGAGGGGCTGGTGAAGGAAGGGAATTGAATGCTTAAACACTTGGCTGCATATTATGAAGTGTTTTACATGTAAAATAGGTTAAAGAACATCATGAGGAGGAAAGAATATGGAACAGCACGTTCATGATTACTGGTATTGGTCTAGCATGCATTCATAGTAAAGTCAGAGCACACAGGAAAACCTCATCTTAAAGGAAAAAAAAAGCTCTGATCAGAATCTTGTGTATCCAAGAGTTTTAAGTCTTGTAAAGAATTATGATTAACCTGAATGACAGCATTCGGAGCACCAGGAGAGCTCAGTGAAGCAAATCAGGCTGAACTAAAATTAGCAGCGTCTAAAATTCAGCCGTCTACTTGGCATCCACACACGATGCTTCCCTGGCCCCAGACCCATCACATCACTCAGCTTTCCCGGTGCCGTCAGCTCCTTGCTTTCAAAAGCTCTGCTGAGTGAATTGCTGCTGTTCACATGCAGCCTGCACCTGCCTGGAGGCAGCAAGCCCAATTGCTAGACACATGGGTTTTTTTCCCCAATATTTTCTCCAATGTTCATTTGCTGATTGTTGTCCAGGCAGCTGGAATTCAAGATGTGAAGCGAGGACTGTCTATCAGTGAAAGGATGGAAAAAGATCAGAAATAATAGGACGAGATCATAGGTCTAGAAATACACGGGAATACCACATGGCTCAAAATGCGTCCTGAGAAAAGCAAGGAGCGCTTTACCATGGTCCACAATCTATTGGGCAGTAAGATGTGAGTTCAGATCTGTTTCCAGGGGAACTTAGCACAGAGAACGAGTGTGGAAATAAAATTTTGTCGCTCTACCCTAGATCCTGTATGTTCGCTGCATCCACGCACAGAGTACAGCTGGACTCACTCACCCTAAGTGCCTTTGTGGCTCCAAGCTCATTATTCCCATTTGCTGCCTACAATCCTATAGGCCAAGCTCTGAGCCACACTTAAGCACTCACTGCCCTTGCCCATGTCCACATTCTCACTCACAGGGTCTGGAGGGACTGGTACGACTGCTACAAACCAGTTTGCCAGCAGTAATCCCAAAGCCAGCTCCAGCTGGAAACTTTGAGCCCAAACTCTGGCTTAGGTAAGCACCAGTAGCATGGATAGAAAGTACTTAGGTAAAAGGATCCAGTCTTTGTCATCTCACAGCACCCAAGAGTGCCTTGTGAGGAGTAACTTCTCCTAAGGAGCATGAAAAGGATGAGACAGAACATTAGGACAGAGTAGCAATCTAGCTTCCCATGCAGCATTCATCTCCATCCATAGAAAACCCCTCAGAAATACTGGGAAATGCTGAATGCAGGGTTTTTGCCTGAAGAAGCAGTAAGGTGGGAAACTTTGCAGATGGTGCATTTACTTTGTTTACTCCATCTCCATGTTTTCCCAGGTTGCATCTTAGGCTCTGCAAACACCATCTCCTGATACCATTTACTGTTGAGTGCAAAGGAGTTTGTGTGCCCCCCAAGCTCCTCTGGAGCAGCTTCCCTCCCTGCCCGCACCAGCCCCACCACCTTATTTTATGCATCTTCTCATCTCCTCAAGGTGGTTCGCAGATCACCATCACCACTGACCTTTCCCACTCACCTTCTCCTGGCACTGGAGGCTTTTATCGGCTTTGAGAGCAGATTTCCATGGCTACCCCAATGCTCAGCCACACCCAGCCGGTGTTGACTTCCGAGAAAACTTCCTGCCCTGATAGCTGTTTTACCTCACCATGGAACATGAAACATGGATACATTTTATTGCGACCACCAAATCAGACATTTTTTACGGTGCCCAAGTGACAAGTAGGATCCCAGAAGCTGATAAACCAAACAAGGTAAAGCAGGGGGAGAACACTTTTGCTTGGAGCATGTTGGTTAAGAAACAGGCATAAAAAGCAGCTTAAGCCATTACTCCTATATTTAGGCTGCCTAACATTTTGCATGATAAACAATTTGTGCAGCTTTCTTGAAATGCTGCAAGATGACTATTATTTGCAGGAGATCTCAAATGCAGCAGGTAGAGCCCTCAGGCTAAAGCCATGCCTCTTCCTAGACTTGTGAACTGCTATCTCAATTTTGTTACAGTAGATAAGGCATTAAGAATGAATAACCGTTTTGCTCCCACTCATTGCCTCCCCCACCACCCTCCCACCTCCTCACCTGAGTGTGCCCCAGAAACCTTTTAGCACTGAGTCAAAATACCTCAGAGAAAACTTGCGCCTCTTCTAAAGGCACTGGGGTCACGCACTGCTTGAACACCTTTTCTTCCGCATACACACGTGCAATGAAGTTCTGTATTTTTTTTTTCCACAGGACTCCTGCCTGATCTTTAGCCCAGGATGGAGGCAAAGGGGAGCAGAATCCAGACATGAACAGCCACTTACAGCATTTCCTAACTTTTGACTGACGGACTTTATAACTGCAGGAACCTTCTTTTACAAGTTGTACGTGTCGGTATGTTGATGCACACACATACGTGGACACACACAAGGTAGATTTTCAGCTGCCACCGGTGTGCAGAGCACTGCTGGGAGCAGGGGAGCCACGCAGGTTGTGCGAGCTGAGACGCAAACTCCGGGAGCAGACAGATAACACATCTCCCATGCAGAGCAGCGCTACGCCCATCAGCTGAGTCACAGGGGTTAGGTACCTGGGCAACTATTCCAATCCTTTTGTTCTGGCGTGGTTTCTGGGAGGCCTGGGAAGAGGCACCACAGTTACACGGGACATGAGAAAGCAGCACTTACTTCTGCCATCTTCCTAAGCCTTTCCAAATGAGTGGTTTGGGCCAGTTGTATCTCCACCAACCAGCAGAGATGTCCTCTCAATCAATGCACTGATTCAGCAGGCAATGGAGAAATGAGCTTTCCCTCCTGGTCTGCCTGCTTAGAGAGAAGGTAGCAGTGGCCAGAAACACGTTACCCAACAAGACTAGACACTCGTCATGCATCAGCCTCTGGCAGATTGCAGCCTCCCAAGTTTACTTGAAGTTACACATATTTTTCCTGCTTTTAGGGAAGGACTGCCAACAGTTTGTTGTGAATGTCCTCCCCGGTAGCAATGGGCCACCCAAGTCCCCTGGCAGTGTTAGTTTCCTGCCTGGATAAGCACAAATCTTGTAATCAGGAGGTTTTGCAAAAGCCTTTGGTGGCTTTCACTGCCTAGGGACAGGAGGCAGATAAGCCGTGACTCTACAAGTTTTGTACAGACCATTTTCAGCTTTTCCTCTCTGGGCCACACAGACATTTGCCTGAGGCATTGCTACTTAAAAAAAAAAAACAAACAAAACAAAACAAAAAAACCCCAAAAAACCAAAACCAAAACAAAAGACAAACCAAACTTAAGCTGCTCGACAGATTTGTTGGCAAGATATGGATCTTACAGTTAATTCTGTCTGAGTACTTGTTAGACGTACTTATGTACATGCATGTTTTTATTTACAGAAGACTGGCACACCCATGTCTGGCTGACTTCATAGCCTTTGTTCCAGAGACCTGGCAGGGCTTTCTGAAAACAGGATCCCACATTAAAACCTATTATTCCATTTGCAAATAATGAGGTTTAATTTTGCTTTCGGTAGGTATCCAGAGGAGTACATTTTGACTGTTTGAGTGTTCACAGCTCATGAACGCAAGAGAGGTGTGAACACAGATAAAGCAAGCATATTTTTAAGTCAGAGCAAATACTCACAGAAAACGTACTGCATTCTTCCAGCCTGGTAACCGGAGAGTGCACCAGGCTGCTCTGTTTACTCTGGAACAGAATGACTCCCATCTGAGCAAGAGTTAGACAGAGGCTCATAGAACTGACCGAGTTATTTGTCACAAATAGTTTTAGAGATTTCGGCCTTCGCCATTTACAGTTTGTTTGCAAGCAAGGTTCTTTTTTAAACAAACCTCTTCTGTATTCATAACTACTTGGCAAACAAATTTCAGCCTCCCAATTGTTTGCAAGCTGTGTCCATTTGCTATTATTAGTTCTGTTACAGAGTGGTGGAGTCCAAGTTCCTGCATGAGAAGGAAGAGTTCCCCCTGGGCAAGGCAGAAGTAAGCAGCCCAGCCTTGATCAGCAATGCTCTGGGGGAAAGCACACCCTGCCTGGATAAATGTATATATCCACCACCTCCTCCACTGTAAGACTACCAGTTAACAGGTCTGCTGTAAGCTCCAAGACACCCAGGAGTAACTGGTGCTGTTGTGATAGGTGCTTGTGATATTTTTGGCTGGTGAATCGCTTATTTGCTGGAAATAAAAAAAATAAAAAGGCAGTTTCAGGGTGGCCAAAGCTATTTGTAAATTCAGGCAGCTCCACTCTGCATGGAGTATTTGAACATTTAGCAAGCCGGAGACAGGCAGACTGAGGGCAAACTGTTCCAGTTGCTGCTGATTGAGGTGAAAAGGTTACCACTCCCAAGCACACTTCACTGTCCCAGCCTTTCCCCATACTAACGGTAGTTATCATATTCACTTTTTTACCCAGTTTAAACAGTTTGTTTGATTACTTCCAAACTCAAATCTGTAAACTCTCCAGCTTAGTAATAATAAAAAAATAAACCTAAGAACATGCTACTATTAAAAATATTTTTTTAAAATTTCCCAGACCTTTAATCATTACGCATTAACAGACAGTTACACAGATATAGTAAAGTTACACAGCGGTAGGAACTGATGACAAGGATGTGGGAAGAAAGTTATGACAACCAGCTGGGGATGGAGAGAATAAGTAATCTTGACCAACAGCTGGAACAGGTCATCAAGGTCAACAGCTGGAAGAGGGATTCAAGGGGAGAGCAGGCAAGTTCATGGAAGAGAAATACCTCGAGTGTTACTAATACATAGAAACTGCATTTGACTCAGAAAATCCCTGAAGATAGTGGAAGGCTGGGAGCACACTCAGGAAATGCATACCTGGCATGCTTGAAGTCTTCTCCAGGCACCCACATCTGGCCACTGCTGGAAGCAGGACACAGCACTAGGCAGATCCTTGATCTGGCACTAGAGAGATACTTGACACCTGGCTAGACAGATGTGGTGGGCAGCCCTCACGTCTGGAGTTGGACAGCTTAGTTCAAATCTCTACTTCAGTTCCAGCTGAGAAAGTCTGGTGAAGACACTATTTGTTTGGGTAGTAATGATGTGGGGCTAGACTGTGGGAAGAAGAGGGGGAAAGAGGTAAAGGGTCTTGAGCACTGTCTGCTAAAGACACACCCGTTATGTAGTCAAGCAGTGCTTTTATTAAGGGTCCTTAAAGACCATGAAGCAAGGCCAGATCAGTGTGAGAACAAGCGATGCCAATGTATGAGGAATATAAGCTGATGATAGGTCTGTTTTCTACATCTCCTACCAAGGATATAGGTATCCCTGTGATCAAGTAGCATTTGCTAATACATTCTTCCAATGAAGCACTTTTCTAGTCTTTAGAACCTCTCCTAACAGTTTTACAAAAGCAATATTGCCTCCACTTTTTAAGGTCAAAAAGACCTTTTTTTTTTTTTTTTTTTTTTTTTTTTTTTTAACAAAGGCTGTTGGAACAAGTGGGATAAATGACAGCATCTAGATTTGATCTGGATCATTAATACTGACTTCTAAAGAAGGCAGTTCACACAGGGCAGGTGACAGGATCAAATATATTGTTTAAGTGGGCACAAGAAGAATAAACATCTGTCTTCCTTGCATCCTGAAGCTCTGCAGAGCGTGTAAACGACAACACTTTCATGTCACTAGATCAGCCAGTTGGAACAGTCCTGGGACCAGTTCTTTCAGCAGTTAGTATGGCTCATACACAATCTCCCTGCAGGGGAATCACAAGGTCTTTTTCTAGACGTGCTAAGAGAACTAAAGCACCACTTCTCAGAAATACTGCAGTTACCTGGGTAGTTTGTATTTATACTATTGGCCCCTGCCAGGCAAATTTCAGGCTAGTGAAATGTATGTTGTGGGCCACACATCATAAGCCAACAAAACATGTACTCCTATGGCATGGTGAAATCAAGTTTCTGGAGTATCAGCAGTATATTCAGCCCTTGATGTCATATTTAACTTCTGTCTGGCACTGGCAAACCTTTAAACATGTTTAGCTCAGATGTGAGGACACGGAGAAGCGGTGAAAGGTTTGGTAGAAACCTCAGGTTAATCTCAGTATGTGTTCAAGTCATAGAGCTTTAGTTTTTGAAAGACATTTGGGACTTGCATAGACAAACCTTGAGGGATCTGCAATTTGCACTGAAATACTGAAAGCCAGGTACCACGTCGAGACATGAACTGGACAAAACCCATGCCTCAGGCTCTGGTCCTGGGAGCAGTTTGCCAAGTCAGCCGCACGTCCAGCCTTTCTAAGGTATCTGAGTTCACTGGCCATTGCAAAACTGCTGCCCAAAGCCATTAGGAATGCCTGTCTTAATGGAGAGAGTGGTAAGCCCCACAGTTTGTGTTCTGATTTCTATACGAGAAATTTCTATAGTATCCTCGCATGCCAACTGCTGCAGGCCCTTTCTGAGAGTCTTTGCCTATGAATTGTACCCAGAGGTGAATTAACGAGGATTGGCATAGCAAAGGAGGTGTATACCCAGCACCAGTCCAGAAAACTCCCCTGTACTGCAGACATCAGATTTTCCCTCACATTGCATGCTGAGGATTCAAAAACTTTCTCTCTCCAGATCTGATTTTTCTTCACTAATGGTGTCCAAAGCAAGGCATAATACTGACCCTCTCTCCCCCACATGTACGGTGGTATGGAAGCCCATGGGCGAAGAGCTACACGACCTACACCCCCTTGCCTGCTTCATGGAGTGGGCAAAACCATGGTCTTCATTTGTAGGAGGACCAGCCCTGCTGGTGGCAAGAGCCCTTCAAGTCCTTCAGGCAGATGCTGTGAGCCAGATCCTTCTGCAGCAGTATTAATGGTGAGCCTTGCACATGGGGATCCTGACTCATTTGCTGCACCTCAACTCCTGCACGTCATTCAGTAAAAATTAATGAATCTATAGGGTAGCTTTTTCCAGTCAGAAACCCTAACAGTTAGAGATAAGCCAGAATTGGAGCTGGACCAAGAACATTTGAGTAATCCATCCAGCCTAAGCAAGATCCCCCCAAGACAGGAAATCTCAGTGAGAGCCTAGAAAGAGATTGTAAGAGAAAATAAGCCCAGGCACCACTGTGATGCGCTGGTGGGATGGCCCAGGAGAAATGAGAACACATTAGAGGCTGTAAAGCCCACTGCCTGTAGAGGCTGTCATAAACACAAGTCAAAGTATAAGGTGACCTTAGCCGTGACCAGAGCCTCTTTAGAAAGAGAAAAATTGCATCCTTCAGGATCTATGGTTTATTTTTGTGGTTCGGCCTTACAGCATCTTCTGCTGTTGCCTTTCCCTGAGTACCGATGAGACAACAAGAAAGGAAAGCTAATGAATCCCATGCATAAAAGTGCACTTTCAGGTTGAGCTGCAGCCATCAGATGTATTTCCCTCTTACCACAGAATATGCTAACACCACACCTGTCCTCAGAGGGAAAAGTGCAGGAAAAAAGGTACGCTGCCATGGTCTAGAGGTACATCCTGAAGTTGGAGAGCCCAGGGACCCTTGCAGCAGTGTTTCTCACAGCCTATAACCGTGCCTGACCAGGGTGGCAGGGACTTTCACCAGGATTTTACAGGCCATTTCTTGACTCAGCCCTGCTTTTTCTCTTATGCAACAGTGACACTCCTGAGGTCAGAAGTTTCACCTCTACCACCAACACGACTGCCCTGCCTCTCACTTCAGGTTACTTCCACGCCGAGTGGGGCACCTTGCTGAGGACAAGGACTGGCCAAGACACTTTCATCCCCCCTCCAAAGGCATCACTGGCTAACAACATGCAGCCCATTTCCCATCACAAGTCTCCCAAAATGCCAGAGCAGTGTTTCTCCTGCTCACACACAGCCACATCCCAGCTTAATGCGGTGACTACACAGGACAAGTAAATTTCTAGCAGAAATACCATTGGTAGTCCTCATTAGGGCTCTGCCTTGAGGCTCAGGGAGGTTCTGGGATATAGGAAGGTGGGAAAGCACAGGAAGCATGAGAAATCTGAGTGCAGACAAAGGGGACTTGTATCAGAAGTAACTGGGAGAGGAGAAGGACTGCCAAGCTTTTAAGAGGAATTGGAATTTAATGAAGTGATTGAACAAAGAAATTGAAAGCCTCCTTTGCCTCCTGCAAGGGTCGAAAGGATCTGAGCAATACTTGGCTTGGCTGCATTACAGGGTTGTTATTTAATTTTAAATAACTTGGAAGCTTTCAATGTACTTCATAATTCTATTGACATTTATGATTTGAGATACTTAATCTTGAAAACACAAACACAACACTGATCTGTCTCTCACCCAAGAGAATTGGGAATCAGTGCCTGCAGCTCTTCAATGCAGCACATCTAGGCCCTGCTTGCCATGGACCAGCTTTTACCTACCTCCGTCACTGATACCAGCGAGGGAACTTGCGCTTCGCAGAATTATTAAATTTTGATTAATTTGATGCCTTTAAAATCGTTTCATATTTACCTTGCAAATCTGTGACTCTGGTCTTGCTCATGGAGAAGGCCCCCACCCCTCCCACGCTGTGCTCAGGCTGGGATCCTTCCTCCCATAAACCTGGAGCCACAGCCACAGCTTCCATGCATCAACAGCAAAGCTCATGCAGCTTGCTTTTGTTAGACCCCCCCTGACGGCTCGTGGGGACCAAGGACTCAACATCCCAGGCTCACTCCTGGGTACCCCAGGGCATCCGCAAAGCTGCAGCTGACCCTCTGTGTCTGTTGGGGTGTGTGCACGTGATATTGTACAACTAAAACTGTCTGGGTACTTCTGGGTCATTCTCCCTCCCTCGGTAAAGGATCCCACAGAAACCAATATGAGAAATGTTGGTATATTAAGTCTCATATTAGGACCAATATCCACTTCATATATTGCAAAGCTCAGGTCTGTTCACATGTGAGGGCAGATGTTGCCAGTAATCATGTGTGTTAAAATGGAAAAATATATGTGGCAAGCCTGAAATTAATTAGGGTCTGATTCTGCTCTCATTAACGGGCATGCAGTTCCTATTGACTAAACAAGATGTTGTCCCCTTAGAACAGACTTTGCTCCTTAATTTTCACACCATGAAACTGGCACCAACATTTCAAAGGTGTTACAGTAGCTGAAAGCTTGACCCTTGGTCTTTGCTACCAAATGTATTTTCAGAGTATGACCAATTTGTAAAGCTTAACATTACACTCATTAGTTAGTGAATGAAGATCACTTTGAAGATCAGAAGTGCTATTATTATTTCCATATTTTTGCCAAATTGAAGCTCCCATGCCGAAGCCATGTGTGTCAAATCTAAAGCATTACCTCCACCGCTTTCTCTCCGAGCAGACCCTCCCCACATGCCCCATTGCTCTGCCTCCATCTGTGGTTTCAAGATTATTTTGTGGAGATGCAGTCAACAATGTGGCAGTACTACAGGAATGGTGGAAGGCTCATCCAGACAGGACGGCAGAGCAAGCTCCAATTTGGATTTCACAACCACGTTAGGGAGCAGTAACCTAACAAACAGCTGAATCGGTTGTCAGCAGAGACGGAGGATGCACTGGAGACGGGGCAGTGGATTGCCGCGGCTCCGCGATGGCAGGCTTGAGGTGAGGAGGATGGGGAGGACCAGGGGGCAACTGAAGATAGAGAGAAAGGGAGAGCAAGAAAAAAACATAGTCTCAACTGCCTCGCATTCAGTCCCGTGCTTGGCTGGTGGCGTGTTATGATGTGAGTGCGAGCATGGGAAAGCAGATGAATTGCAGATTTGGACCAAGTGGAAAACTCAAGAGCCTCACGCTTTGCACAGGGAGACAAGGCTCCCCTTTGTGAGCGGCTTCGCCGAAATCCCCCCCCTCTGAGCTCCCACAGCCGCCCTGCACGCCCGTACAGCCAAAGGGATGTAGCCGGATGGGAGCTGGAAATAATCTAGAGAACAGCAAAGCCTGTGGGAATTTTTCCATTGATTTTAGCAGACTTTCGATCAGCCCCTGAGCAAAGTAGAACTTGTGTGTTCGATACCAAATTCTGTTCCGGCTCCAGAGAGAAGGAGGTGTGTCGGGTAGAAAAATGGGAAAGATAGGAGGTGAGGCTGCCTCTTTGTTTTTTTCTCTTCTGTAAAGCTTCTGCTGTTTCACAAACTAGCGGGTGCAGAGGGAAGGGCAGACAAAAAGGGCCAAATCACTACGTGAAGGTAGAATTTGCAGTGCTGAGATGGGGAAAGTCTGCCCTTTGCAAGACAGCATTTCTGATCTGCAGGCACACAAAGCCTTCATAATTGCCGGAGTCATTATTTGCTGTAGATGGCAGAGAGACATGACAGGTACTGCAGGACACATAATAAGCTGGAATGAGCAGTGATGTTAATCCAATACCATCAAAGATCGGGCTCATCACAGAATCCCATTTAGAGTCCACAACAGCAGCCCTGATATTGCTAAGGAATATGTTTCATCTAAGTGCAGCCATCACTTGGTGCAAGCTTTAGTCCACGGCTGTGTGTTTGCTATCTCCTCCTCTGCTCCCAGATGCTGCAGCTACAATCTATCCAGCCCGGTTTACCTCAACCACGTATCTGACCCGCTGTTTATTAGAGCCTGACCACCTGCATTTTATTTCACTACCTAAACTATCTCAAGTAATGAGGAGGCCAGTAACAACCTTAAACAGCATATGTAAAAATTCACTTATCTTTCAGCCCAGCTTCCAAGGCTGCCAGTGCTGTGTTGCTCTCATGCACTTAGGGGCTGTAAGCTGAGTTTCAGCTCTCAGACATTTTCTATTTATCGTGATTCCCAGATGCAGCATCAGTGAACACCCCAGCGTACCTCCTCGCTTCTACAGCATGCCAGGTAAGGAGAATATGTCTAGACAGAAGGCAAGGCTGAAACTAGGGATAATTTTTCCTCCAGCAGCCCCTTGACAGCTTTCAGCACAGGAATGACAGCTAGGGATTTATGGATAGGTTGCTGAGTCCAAGCAGACAGACACCTTACTCAGGTGCTTTTGTGGGGTTGGGAGACATAGGAGACAGCTGCCGAAACAGCACGGTGTGGGAGGACGTGTTTAGTCAGAGCTTTGTGAAGCACATTCCTGAATGTTTATTAAATTCAAATTCGACTGCACAATTTATGGCGCCACTAAGCTGGATACGAGTGTTCCTGCACAGAGACATGCGCAAGAACTGAGGCTGAGCTGCAGTTGACTTCAGTGGAAATAATGCCCAATATCTTGAGCTTTTGGCCTGTTAGTTATTTTTAGCGCTTGAATTTTGCACTGTGGTCTCTGTGAACTTTACTACAATAGTAAGCAGAGTGTTCCATGTGAACAAAACAAGAGAATAAAGCGACTACAACTTTTAACTACTGCTCTAGGGGAAGCTGCAAGACACAGCAAAAGGCAGATGTGAATTTATACCAAAGAACTTCATTAGCTGAATGCTTATTTAGAAACTGTAGCAGCATGACCTAACAGCCCTGGCATCCAAAAATTCAGTAGCAGAGAACTGGTTTGGTTATACAAATACACGACAGCGCTATAAAAGCAAAATAGCACTTGTTTTACTACATTTCTGGAACATAATGCCTTTTCCTCCACTTCTAAAAAAGCAGAGTGCGCCAAATTTCAATGGCTGCAATTAACCTCCCATCTTAGTTTTGTGACTCTTCTGTTTATTGGTTCTTCTCAAGGAAACCCTGTTCAGTGAGTGCTCAACTCTGCCTTGAAAACTTGATTAACTTCTACAGGAGACACTAATATATCCTGGATAACCAAGGACAGATAGGGCATAACTGGAAGGAAACCAAAGGACGCAGAGAAAACAGCTGTAAGGGACAGCTGTTTGTACTAGGGAAGTACCAACCACATGTTGGTGTTCAGGTACCAGCTCCCTCCTTCAGCTGCACCCTGGAACTCAACCTCCTTACCTATGATTAATGCTTTCATGCTTTTAAAAATTTGCAGCACTTGGAGTATGAAGAGAATTTTCAGATGATTTACAATAATATCCATTAAATGCATTTTAACACAATTAAAAATAAAGACTGGGTCTCTATGATACTTAGCGCTTCTGCCAGTTCTCTGTTCAATGTTCTCGTACGGTTAAAAATTAAACTCTTGTGTGCCCAGGTTGTATTTGAAGACAACTTGCAACTAAGCCAAGCCAGTAATGATTTATATAAGTAAGATGATTATATAGACTACTGCCAGGGTCCGCTCAACAGATCAGTCATTTCCACAGCTGCCTGGTAGTTTGCACACCAATGTTTGAAAAAGTACCAGGTCTCTCTGCAGCACTGGATGATGACATGCCATCTCCTATGGTAGGAGCACTGGTGGCAACCAAAGGGCACTCGGTCTCTTGTGGCGTATTAGCTCCACCTGCACCCAGTCTAAATTAGCTGCCTAGGTGTTCTCTAGGAGCAATGGAGGGAGAACATGATGCATCCCAGAGGCAGTTCATCCCTTCTGACTTACCTTAGGACAGGTGTCTCCAGAGGCAACTCACCTTATAGATCTGCACTAACTAGTTACTTAAGACAACTAACCTGAACGCCTTGCTTTTATCTAGCTTGAGATACACAAGGCGTGCTTGGTATTGCCACCAATACAACAGGAACTTTCAGGGCGCTAGCTGCTGTAGTCACCCCTGCAAATCAAATATTACAGTCCTGTATCACCTGGACCTCAGCTGCTTTGCACTCAGGTAACTCAAAACACTTTTAAGTCAAGAGTACTCTCCTTCGCATTGCTCCCCTTTGCTGCTGAATTCACTGTCTGAAGCAAGAATTCCAGACCATCAGAAATAACTGGCTGTGCAAGTGAAATAGGAAGATTTGCAACTCATTGCATTAATTTGAGGGCTAAGAGATCTCCGAATTGTTGCTCTGTTGGTGTTCAAAAACACATTACATCCCTTTCAAATGTTGCCCAACCCCTAGACTAGTGAGACCCTCCTTCTGCTGGCTGTAACTTGCAGAGACACTACCATATGCTTACACTAGAGCCACACCACCATACAAGAATGCACTCAACCTTTTACTGCTCCAGATCAATTTTTTTTCCTTGCAGATTTAAATTTCCTTTGCAGGGCAAAGTTAGGATTCTTTGGCAGATTGAACCTGCATCTTTCTTGCAGTAACATACAAAGATTTCTTTCAAATGTCTCCCCTATGCTTCTTATCCTTGAATTGCTGAAATAAACACTCCACCTTAAAGACTTTGTCTTTGAATTACTTGGGGCCAGAGGAACCGAATGTTTATTCAGAGATAATGGCACCATTGCAATTTGAAGTCTTCTTCAGTCTGTTAGATCATCAGAACAGCAATATTCTGCATGATTTCAGATAAAAGCCTGTGATGTGCTCTAATTTCTAGGAAAATAGTTATCTTTATTAGAAATATTTCCTTAGGTCAGCATTCAAGACTTACAGGATGGCTTGCATTGCTAAGACCAATGTGTGCATTTAAATATGTAAGCAGATTTACCAGCCCTCTTCTAAACAGCAACATCTTGCTGCCTGACCCCTACCATGCCAGTAAATCCCACGCGTCTCTCAGAGCTCATGTGTCACCCTGTGAAAGGTGGGAACAATCAGTAGCTGCAAATACAGATTCAGAGGCCTCAGCCATGTACTCATATAGCTCTTTTCAGTCTCAGGGGAGAGGAAGGTATAAACAAAGGATCCCTTACGTTTCTTCAGACTCATCCGTTGAGAACAACCTTCTCTGCCACCCTCATGAAGGGCTGCCTATGAAATTTGGAGTAGGTGAGAGCCAGTCCTTTGTGTTTTGGGTGCACATGGAGAACCAATTGGACATTATTACTTGGCAGTGATCAAAATCTACCCATGGTTTCTGGGAGTCACAGATAAACATTGAGCCCTAATGGATAAAGTTGTCTTAGTCCTCCTTTGTTCTGACCCTAGCACCTCCTAAAATGCTCAGGAAAATAGGATCAGAGCTCATATAAACAATCCATACCATGCCCACTCACCCTTTCTGCTCCAAACCACTCGAGCTCCCAAGGCTTTCAGAAATCCTCAGCCATACCATCTCAGCCACCATCTCTGAATTAAAGCTTTGCCTATCATGCCAGTGCTAATAGATTCAGACTCCTGCTTGACAAGCAGAGAAGCTGGCTTAAAACATGAAGGTCGGTCAGTCAGCCAATGGCCATTTACACCAGGAGGTTTCTACTTTGAACAGCATTGGACCACGATGTCCAGATGTCAATTTGGAGGCTCCTGCCTCCACTGCCCGAGCAGTGAGCGAGGGGCTCCCCCTTGCCTCCCCCCAGGGATAACGAACTCTGACCCCGAGGAGCTCAGCCCTCCACCCTGACCACCTTCGCCCCACCAGCAATGCAGTGCACTGCGGCTTTTGTTATTTATTTTTAATAACCTCCTTAATGCAAGACATTTTATGCAATGGAAAATCCATTTCATGGGGAACAGGTTAAAGCACCCTGTCAATAAAGCCAACAGCAGCAGGAGAGAGGTGTTAAGAAAGAGGAGGGAGTGGGTAGGGACAGGTTAAAATTGGTAGTGAATTATATTTGGAAGTTGCAATCCAGGTCCTCCTATTGTGCAGGTGTTCACATTTGTCCTTAAAACCTTTACTTATTACCTGCAATCACATAAAAACGGCCAAAGCATAGTAAACCTTGCCAGAAAGCAGAGTTTTGGGAAGAGCAGAAGCATTGAGCAATTCAATCCAAATTTAATTGTTTCAAATCCCACAAAGGGAGCAATTTTTTTTTTTTTCAGTGTTGAAACATTCATTTTCAAGTTAAGAAGTATTTAATTGCTTTCAACACTTCTTTCTGAGATGGCATTTTTCATTTAAAAAGCATCCCAAGTTACAAGCGAAAAGGCTAGGCACCCCAAAACAAATATTTTCCAAATAAAGTGTTACAGGTCAACCCAATATTATTTTTCTGGTTTTGTATTTTCCCGGAGAACCTAATAAAACCTTTGGGTTTTGATTCAAAACCCAAATTCTTCTAGTCCAGCCACTGCCCAGACAAACCCTTTATTTTCCAAGTTCTACTTGCACGAATGTTTCCACCCTCAGACACGTGTTTAGTGCTCTCAGCTTCTCTGTATTTATCACATGTAAGATGATTTTATCCCAGAAGAACACAAGACACCCCATCAATTTTCTGACTGGCCAACACATACTCCTGATACTGGCTGCAGAGGAGCAGCCGGTCACAGCTACTACGGGAGACAGGGAGAGACAAGCGAAGATTTCGGACAGGATGCACGGCAAAGGAGTGACGAGTATTTTCACAAGCAGGGAGATGAAAACATAAAGCCCAGTTGAATTAAGTCTAAGGCTGCTTTGTGCCACCAGAAGCAGTGGAAGGTCCACCAGAAGCCCGTCAGACCTTCTAGTTGGGACAAATGTGGCTCTGACTCTGCCACAGCCTCGAGAACGTCTTCTCCATCCGCACACCCCACGCAGTACTCGTGCCAGGCTTTTCTGACTCAATGATGGCTAGTTGTTTGGGGTTTTTTAACCTTGAGTTCTCAGATATCACATCCATGGAAGGGGGGGGGGGGGCAGTTAATTGCTTTTCTTTAAAAAATTGGGAAGTTAAGCTTATCTCTCTGCCTGCATATGGGGAGCTGTGTGTCCTGGATGAGTGAGCTGACGTGAGATGGTTTCTAGGCAACTTCTGCAAGCCATGTTGGAACAGGAATAGGAATTAAAATTAAAAACAAAACCCAAACAAGTCATACAAAACCCAAACAAGTCAAACAAAACAAGTAGCAGCTACTCCACACAAAACCAGTTTTGACTGACTCGTAAGGTTCATGAGAGGTCTTTTGTGGGATTAATATTGCTTTACTCTTAAGGGGAGAAAAACTGGCACCCCTGCGCCAGCATCCATTGTGAGACACGTGATAAGGGTGTTTATATAGACAACATGCATAGCTTGTGTGTGATAAGAAACTTGTCATGCCACATCTGTGCAATGACATTACTTAATAGCTGAAATGCCACAACCCAAGTGTTCCAGGAACACCAGCCTGAGTACATCCGGGGGCTGGAAAATGGTGTCATTAATTCCAGTTCTTTCCTCTTTCCCAAAGAATTTTGGTTTGCATTTATCAATTCATTATACCTCTTTTTCTTCAACGTATTGGTAAAGTTTAGGCAAAAAGTAGCGTTCTTGGGAGCTGTGTTTATTTGTTTCTTTACTATGTAGTACAGAAATGAGGAGCATGCCTCATCTGCTTAGGTTATTCTGCAGTATTAGGAATCCATCACTGTACTTTTTTAGTCTCAGCAGAAGTTTCAGGATTAAGATGAGGTGATCCCATTCCCCTCAAAATTTATTCTTCGAACATCTTCACCAATTTATTGAACTACAAAGGTCTCAGACAGAACATAACCTCACCCATGTAAATCCAGAGTTGCATCATTTTTCCAGTGTCAGAGTAAAATTCAGTCCTCAGTGCCTCAGCTGAAAATTAACGGTTTCACACCTTGCACTGTCAACTTTGTTTCTGAGCCAGCATAACAAGGGGTATTGGACGCAGTGTCTACAGCCTTCACTTAAGTCATGGGGCGCAAGGAATGCCTTCCAGGGATTTCAATTATCAGGATCCCGTTCTGCTCCTGCATTTGCCAGCACGAATTAAAAGCAACTGCCAAAGTCTGAACTTGACTGAGATCAGGGCATTTGCATTCTCAAATAAAATTGTTAGCAGGTGTTTTAAAAGCCAGAATCACCATCATTATTCCAAATCGTGTGTTCAGGTTTCAAGAAGCGGGATACCAGAATCAAGTAAAGTGATAACTAACCAGGTCTCCTAAGCAGTTTAATTTACAAAACACTTTTTTTTCCCCCTTAAAGGTTGTATGACACCGTTTGTCTGAGTGTAAGACCATCTTCCCCCAAGAAAGCAGGTTATAAGCAGTGACACTTCACAAATTTTGTTGTTCTTATGAAGTCAGAGCAAATCAAGATGGTTAGAAAACGAAATCTCTAAGCCTAACTCAGGGTTTTCTCCCAGCTATAGAGAAATCATCAACCAGCAACACTCCTGGGCTTTATTCCAATGGTTATGGACCCAACACTGGCTTTAGCAGCGGTGTGTTTCCTCTGCTTGAGAACCCAGGGCAGCATCCCAGATACTTCAAATCACTCCACGTGTATCCAGCTCCTGATCCTTCACAGCTTCTGACAGGCAGCCCGTGAGTGAGCACTCCTGGGCTGCTGATGGAAGCGGACTTGCCTCTGGGGACCGGCCTGCACTGGGTCAGCACCTCTGGCAGTGACGTGCTCTGGCTCCATCATCTCTTGCCAGCAAGAGGGCTAGGCTTCCCTGCCTTAGACACCCTGTGCAGCAGGACCCTGCTGGTTGTTTCCATGGCCGCTCCTGGCAATGCTGGCTGGAGTTTGTAAACACAAATTTAATCACACTAGCACTCGATTCCCATGCTTTTGGCCTCAATTTCTGGAGTTATCCAGTCCTCAATACTGCTAGGTGACCATGCACAGACTTACTCCTTTAATCTGTCCCAGATTTCTTCATGACTGCTTTCTTCAGAGTCCCTGTGACCTTCTTGGACCTCTAAGACTTTGGTAGGCTCAACTCAGCCTGAGTGAAGCTGAGGTAGATATTGAGACTGGCCTCCAGTCTTCCCATGTGTTCCCCAGCTGACAGCTCTGCTCCCTGCAGTAAACACCATCGCCTGCTGTCATCGCTGGAAAGCTCACTCCCTGCCTTGCCTGCAGACAGAAAGGGGCCTATATAATAAAATAAGGAGGAAAAATTAGCAACAAGGCCATGCTGTGGTACTGATTATAGGGACTAATGACACCAGAGGCATCCGTGGTGTAATTCGGCGTGACACAACCTCTCCACTGCCTGGCTCTGGCTCTTCCAGAGGGATAAACCCTTACGACCGCACGAAGTGACTCACAGCGTTGGGACTGAAGCACTTGTCTTCTGCAGAGGCTCCTCCACTCCTCACTACCTTTTACCAGCTCTCCACCATCCAGAAGACACGCCAAGGGCTATTTTAAGGGATGTCTTGGATTAGTCAGAGAGCTTGCATCAGAACAAGGAAAGGCAATTTCTCCTCTTGGGGATTCAAGCTACTGCCTCAGGAAGGCTTATAAACAGCCCTCGGAAACCCAGGGCAGGAAAAACACAAAAACTAATGATGTCGCTTATTGTAGTTCTAACCCAGAATGAAGGATACCAACTGGGTATGCAGTACATTATTATTGTTATTGTTATTGTTGCTGCTACTGCTGCTGCTACTGCTACTACTATTACTACTGTATTAGTACTGCAGAGTGAGAATGCAAGTGCTACCCAACATTGCTCACATATTAGAGAAGCTAAGCACTGTCCTGCATTACCTTTTGGGATTTTAGTGTTTTCCAAGGACACTAGCTTAGCCACAAGTGAAAATTTAGCAGCAGAGGTGCTGATGGAGCAGTTGCTCCAGCCTGCATCCTTCCCTTTCCCCCCACGCACTGCTTGATGCAGGACTGAAGCGCTAGATCACCCAGCATGACGACAGTTGTATGGTTATAGAGGTCCCTTTTGCACATCTTGGCCAGCAGAAGAGGAAATTTGGCAGGAGGTAACGTTGGAAGATGCTCTTTGGAAAGTTCAAGTGGAAGATTTGTGTTTTGCAAAATTAAACCCCAAACTGTGGATGACTGAAACCTAGATTCAATCATACCTGTACCCCAATAGCCTGCCAGGGAAAGAGAGATCCAAAAAGAGGTCTTAGTTTACCTCTCTCATGTAAGCAAATGTATGGCTATGTATGAACAAATGTCTCAGTGATAGCTAGGTGTGTTTCGGAAACCATTGGTGTTTTTAGGAATTTAAAAGACCAATAACTTGTGAAAGGCCTTTACCATACCCCCCAAAAAGCTACCCAGAGCTTTGTCAATTCTGTTCCATGAAGGAGCCATCTAACCCAAAAGCACTGTGGTGCTGCATGGGTCTCACCATTTCATGGACTTCACAGAAGAAAATGGCTGATCTTCACTTATTAGCTTTATTGGACACCCATAAAAATTTGGGGATTCTCTGTTATTATATAAACAAGTGCAAATCTTACACTGCAGATTAAAAACTATCATGTAGAAGGATTTATGAGTAAATGTCTACCATTCGTTCATGCCTTTTTAGGGGACTATTGGAGATTCACTTTTTAAGTAATTTCTGTTCCGGATCTTTGTGGTTCATTTCTTCTAGAGATCTGAGAAAATTGCAAGATACAGGCACATCTGTTTCCTGAATGCAAACGTACGAGCAGTGACAGCTTGCTCTGTCTAATTGTGTGTGTGTGTTTGTGGGCAGTAAAAATACAATTGTGTTATGCACACATACATGCACACATACATACACACAGAATATTCTGTCGGTGGCTTAAGCTAAAGCCTTAGATCAAAATACCAGAGGTATCAGAATCACAAACCAATTCTGCGGGCTCACCTTGCACACAATTTTAGAATAATTTTACAATGTCTTGCCTTGCGTGTTGTTCTTGGTAGCATTTTTCTAAAGGGAAATTGTAAGTAAAGTACAGTAGGCAAGGGCTTGATCAACTTCTGGGATCTGGTGCCAAATTTTCGTCAGAGTCTGAGTCAAAATAGCAGGAGTGGAAAGATGATTTTTCGTCATGCTTGCTATTACGACTTAGTGGTGGGATGCTCAGGGCCGTGTCACACAGAGCACAAGCACTTCAGCACAATGTACAAGTTAAACAGCACGGGGCGATGGGGGTAGCTGCCCGCGGAGTTATCTGATCAGCAGAATAAATGCCTAGCTGTGCTGTGAAGCATGCCGTGTAAGCCCGCAGCACTCGGTGTACCCGGCCATAGCGCAGCAAACAGCCAAGCTTGTCCCTGCATAAAACGGCTCAGTCCAAGTGTAATGCCTGCAACAATTAACTTTTACATGTTAATTACCTGGATTTTCTGTCATCAACCTACTTCATTACAGCCCATCGCTTTGATTTTCATTGCTCAGACCTTAGTAAGCCACATATTCCTTTTTTTTTATGCTTGAGGAGAAGGTAAGCAGCACATCTTGACCGCTTAGAGCACGCATTAGGCAAGGCGTCCCAGGGGGGATTACTGCTCCGGCACTGCTGTCTCCATCAAGAGATAAAGATGAGCAGAAGTTCACGTGAAACATCACTCCATGATGTTTTGAGCAACTAAACCTCAAAAGGTCTGCAAAATGCTCCCAAGCAAGTTACAGATGGGTGACCATACTGTCACCTCAGAGAGATGCTGAGCTGTTCAGTGTCATTTTCTGAGGTACATCGGGCTGCAAGAGGGAAATTCCCATAACAATGTGAACTGTGACTGATTAGATATCTTTCTGACCAGCCATTTCAAACCAACATGAGAATTCCAAACAATTTTTTAGGCTGAAGGACAGGGGCAGCTAACTAGCATAAAAATATATTGCTTTTAAAATGCTTCATTTCCAATTTATGTGGATTTTTCTAGAGGAATTCCACTGAAATCCACTAAAATCCATCACTCCAGATTTATACCACTAGGATTAAAATCTGGCCCCCTCCTTAAGGAGGGCCATTAAGGTGTCTATGATCCAGCAATGTAATGAGTATTAACATAATGTTAATAATTCCTTATTAGCAGCATTTTGAAGCCTTCCAAAGACCTGAAGGAAGACCAGAGCTGCCTGGAGCTGCACAAGAAGCCAAACCCATGGTCCCATCTTGTCCCAAAGTCTATTGCTTCTCCCTAGTAAAGCATCTGTGTTCTCACTTAGAGTAAAGGCATCTGCAGGTAAATTACTCTCTGCCCAGTCTAACAGACCAATTTCTGTTTTCATTTCTGGCGATATAAATCTTAGGCTCACTTTTCTGACAACACAGGGCAGTTCAGTGTAAGAAATTTCGCCCAACAACCTCAAAACCCTGAATGGTTTCCTAACTTGGGTGTTTGTTTTTTTTTTTTCCCCGGAGTCCTACAGTTCTTTGTATGAAAACAGTGTACCAAGAGGCACAGCAGCCTTACTGCAGATGTCAGCAGCTTATCCAAACAGACCTTTCCAGGACACATTTCAAAATGGAGGGTGCAACACACCAGCGTCACCCGTCTTCAGCCTGGCTCTGCTGCCGGCATTACGCAGTCAGCTGAAGAGCAATAACGGGCCCAAAGCATAATGGCTTGGTGCAGGCCACGAAGGAGAAAGAAAAGTGAAAACTCAAATACATCCATCCTGGGGGCTTCTCTGCAAAAGAATGTTGTTTTTCTAACAGCTGCTTTTTACAAAAGGCTCTTACTGCAAACAAGGTACAAACTTTATTCTTAAAAAGCTTTTAATGAAGGAGTTTCAGTAGTCCAACAGACCACCTCAGGAAGGGAAAGCATTTGCTTTATTGTTTCTGTCCCCTGCTTCTGTATCTTTGCGGTGGCGACTGACACTCCACCAGGGTGCAGGAGGAGCAGCACCATCCTACGCTCAGCAGCACAAGTACTGAGCTTTCTGAGAAACACACTCACTGTTATTTTCCCCTGCAAGAGGGCTGTATGCATAGATACATGTAAGAAGGGAGGGTTTGATCTCTACTGCTGATTCAGTAAGAAAAATGTAATGCAAAGCAGAGACCAGAAATGAAGCAGACAGCTAGCGGGGTGGTGATGGTGCAGAAGTCATCCACTGATACCTGTGCAAAGCATTGCTGTTTACCCAGGATGTATGGTCACTGTTCGAAACTCCTGGGCTTTAAAGCGGTGGCTCACTTCACTTTCTGCTGATTGATTTCTCTATTTGCTGACCTTAGTGCTGGAAGGAGGGCAGAGCAATTAGCCACTTTTCCACACTGTGGTATTTGCCATGTTGAGCAGTAAGTGAAAAGCAGTTCTTAAAAAGGCACCTGGGGTGGGGCTGCGGGGAAAGGAGGGTGCATCAGCAGGGTGGTCAAGAGTCTTGCACCTGATAGATCAATCAAGGCTAAATTCAAAGGCAGGTGTTTAAAGACTGAAATAATTTAAGAGATTTAAGGCCTGAATTTTTAGCATCTAATATAAGACACTTGCATGAAGACCCTATATAGGCAATCTGGAAGTCATCATCATCGGAAAGGAAAAGGAGAGCTATCTCCATCCACCACTGAGGAAGCTCCCAGGAGCGCTCTCCTAACGGAGGACTCTTCGCTGAACGCTTGAGGCTAGATGTTGGGAACAGAGGCCATGATTAGTAAACTCAGCTGTAGTATTCAGGCTTGAGTTCAGACGAAGACTCAATTATAGGCCTCACTGCTGCAGTGATGGTGCAGCGGGAGTCCCGTTGCTGTGCAGATATGGAGACTGTCTCCTCCTTTCTGATGCTCTGCATCATGCTCAGTGGAAGAAGAAGCTGCAGAAGTAGGAGCTGGTCACCTGGAGGAGTGGAAATAAGATAGTGGTAACCAGAAAGTACTGAAGCAAACCCAGCCAGTACAAGACGGTGGTCAGCGTTTGCCAGTCCTCAAATCACGTGGCGAGTCTCAGTTCTGCTCCCAGTGCACCAAGGTCTCCCTTGCAGAGACCTTCATGATCAGTGATGCTGAAATGAGAGGGCCATTCCTTCATACACTGCCTCTTTCAAGGGATGCCTTTCAGCTCTATGGATCTGCCCATATGTGCTGTCATGAAGGAGAAGACCGCGAGTTCATAAAGGCTCCCTGTGAACTGCAGAGATTGGTCGTGTAGATGCCTGTCCCTCCAAACTCTCACTCCCACTGTGCTTTTTTCAAGCATATTTAAAATTCCCTTTCATGTAATTGGTGATTTCCCTTCCCTCCCTCCTACAGGTTAGGTTAAAAGGGGCAGGAGGTCCTTTTCCATATTGATTTGTTTTCCTGACCTTTCAGATACATGCAGAGAAGATCAGCAAAAAGGCACTGGAAAAGGAGCAGAACAAAAGTGCAGCGCTTGCTCTCATTTACAGAAGTAAGAGAAACACGAGACTTAGCATTGAGCAGAAAATAAATTGTCCGCCAAGAAAAAGAAAGAAGCTGCCTGTATGGAGAAGGGACTGTGAGGAGCGTGGCTTTGCGCTGCAAAGATCAGGAACAGTCATGATCTAAGAGATTTTCTCTTTTCTTTTTAATTTTTTTTTTTGAAGAAATGTAATTTAAATAGATAAATCCTATTTCCCAATAAAAGGAAATCATATAAATTATTTTTAATCCTTGATATTTACACCCTGCTACTAGGCCATTCCCCACCACAGTGCACTGTGTGTGGTACCATTATACGTGCTGTGGATTTGGTTAGACATAAAGCAGATGCCCTGATCACTAAATCTCCCCTGACGTTTTCTTGCGAGTGCATCGTGGTGGCTCAACAAAATTCTAAGCTGGGTAGTAACTTCTTTTTTTTCTTCCTTAATTCCTCCCATGCATTCAATAAGATTTGATTTTCATCTTCTCTCCCGTATCTTGTAGCACTGCTTTGCCTTGCTGTATCCACACTAAAAGCAGATATAGTACAGCACGAACAAAGTGATTGTTACAAAGCCTTTACCAACCTCACAGGGACATGGTGAGGATTAATTAATTGCTTATTAAGAGTTTTTATATCCTAAGATTAAAAATAATATAATCATAATAAAATCAGATTGCTACATTATCAGAATCAGTTACTAAAATCCACAGTAAAGACAATGCAAGTTTCCTACTAAAAAAATTTCAGGACTGTATTCCAATCCCACCCCTGCTGCGAGACACAAAAAAATTAACCCAGACTAACTTTTACGGTCAGTAAGTTATATCTCATTAAAGGCCTGTATGACATACTCTTTCATAATTACACTGAAACAAATTAGGACCATTTTAATTCTAAAGAGAAGAATCTAAGGAATCCATCCATTTATGTGGCATTGCTAATCCACTTTCAATTCATGCATTTAGTTAATTCAGATTAAGTTTTCCTGAGCGACTCTGCATAATCAAATCCTCATTCTGAAGCAAGCACCTTCCATCACAGATACTCATCAGCAGCTTTTGTAAGTTCAGTAACTTTCTGGATTTATGTGGCTGGACATGGGCGATGGTTTCTTCAAAGCCTCAAACCTCTGGGATTCAGATCTGAGCACCAGAGAAGTGGAGGAACTGCAGAGGAGATTCCTGTAGTCCCTTGCGCGAGACGTGACCCAGGGTTGCTCCAAACCACACGCCAGATGCAGTAACCCTTGAGGGCTGTCAAGCAGCCAAGAGCAGATGGGCTGCGGGTCCTCCAGCGCTGTTCCCACTCACGCCTCACCCATCCCTGGTGCTTGGAGGCAGCAGGGACCTGTCTCTCTGTGCAAAATTTACTCCTTTGGATGCAATGTCCCTCCTAAAGGAACCCTTTATGGAGCGCTTGTGTTCATGTGGCCAGAACGAGATTTAGGATTGAGACTTCTATGTCCAATTTTTGTACCATGAGTACCTGCCAGGCCTTCAGGACCTCAATGCGGATATAACTTCATTGTTTTAGAGAGATAAAACTGTCAAGTTTCAAGCGGTCTGAAAGATGGCACTAATCCACTCCACTATTACACTACTACCAGTGAGGTCTGCTGAAAGACATCGGCACGAGGGCAAAGAGCCCACAAATGGGAAACTGAAGCGGTGTACCCTGACAGGCAAAGAGCCAACGCTCAGTTCAAAACAGCCAAAACAATCCTGTTCTTGTGCCCCAAGGCACTGAAACTCTCTCTGAGAGTGACATTCTTTTAAAAAGAGGAGTAATCAAATATAAATGCTTTTCATTGCTGAAGATGACGCCTGCACCCACGATGCGCAGGGACAAATGCACCTGTGAAGAAAACGCCTTTGTTTCTTTCTGGCTCACATCAGGGCAATGTGCTGTAGATGGCTGCAACTCCTGGAGCTGAATGTAAAGGCTATGCCCTAAAAAAAGAAAACAACATTGCTTTCGTGTACAGTTAAATCTGGCTTGCCACCAGGGATTCATTTAAGATACAGGGGGTCCTGAGGCTACATGCCACTGATGTATTTTGAAGTTAGGGCTGATCTATTCATTTCTAAGCAAACCTTTACAAATATGTTAGCGCACCCTGCATAAGCCACGGGAGGTGTTTAGGATACTACAGAGGAGCACTCATTAGAGCCGCTCAGTGGCGAGGAACTGGAGCACCAATGCATTCTGCTCAGAAAGGAACAAATGCACTGCTCAGAGCAGGTTTGCAGATACGTACACCATTATAAAGTGCTCTTAGTGCAGTGTTATGTCTTTTTCAGCTTCTTTGTTCTAGATTTTCTTGTGTTTTCTCCTTCCTTTCCTCACAGTCATTATTCCCAATTGCTCCTCTGCCTTTACCTCACCGTTTTTCCCTCTTCCCTTCCCACCTCTAGCTGCAAGGCCACTCTTCCTCCCAGGCCTGAGCAGTCCTAGCAATACGACAGCAGCTACTCTGACACTTCACCAGCTCTATAGTCCTCTCTGGCAGGACCTGAACACTTTCAGGCACACAGGCCTGGGTGCATGTCAACTCAATGCGTTACCTGAACTTTGCATTACTGACTGGTCGCCCTAAGAGCTCTGTTTTTCTTCTCCCAAGACAGATAAAGATGTCCTGCAGGGTGATTCGTCCCATTCTCGTCGCCTTCTGGAGTGGTATCACTTGCTCTGGCTTAGGTTATACACTTAGGTGATGCTCTTGAATCAGGCACCTCATTTAGATTGCCCTTTATCTTAGGGTAGCCAGGATGAATCTGGTCTTCATACCCTGCCAGCCTGATGTACTCTTTGCAGTAGGCTTGGGGTTGATGGATTTTTTTTGCCAGTTCAGGCTAAGGATAAATAATAAATCTGGATTCACCGAAGCTGTATACATGCAGTCTGCACTGGGTTCAGTCCTTTTCTAACTATGGAGAAGCTCAAAGCCACCATCAGCTGCACAACCATCTATGAATTCATAATCTGTGAATTTCTGAGGATGGGGAACAATTACCGTACAATGCTGCACATGTATTATTCAAGCTCCTGAAGCCACCCAGCTGGCAAGACAACAAAAGAACAAACGTTTTGCAATAAAGTTCATTTTAATTGAAAGACCAAAGAGTCACATGTGCCTCTCCTTTTAGCCTTAAGGACAACAGTAAAACTAATGTCATTTTCAGAGCCACTGCTATTAAAAAGGGAGTGAGGAGGGGCTTTGTTTTTTGAGTATCAGGGAGTCATATTCACTTTTAATGGCTGTCTATGCTACTCTACCATTATACAGAGGAGTCCATTTTGGTCAGACTGCGATGCTGTAGAATTTGCATTTTATGAATTATACGGTCTGTCACCTCAAATGTTAATCTAGATATTTCCAAAGAAGGGATAAACACAATAAAGATCTGATTATGTAAACTCTGTCCACATTCATGACACCACTGTACAGAATCGGTGCTGGGTGGGAAGCCCTTCGGTGTGTTATCCTTGGCATAAGAAATAACTCAGCATCTAAATTAACTTGGATTCTCTGATTTAGAGGCAAGTGTACACATGACTGTCTTCAGGACAAACTCATGCAACAGGCTAGATGTCAGGATGGCGACCTTTATTTTTTCTTTCTTGGTTTAACAAATTAATAAAGGCAGTCTTGCACAACTTGAAGTTGAAGTCACAAAGTGATGAAAATGCTGGTACAGACTGTTCCGAGCACAGGTATTTATGAGGACAAAGCTTGTGAGATCAGAAAGAGAGACCCAGATGAAGCTAGCTTCTGGCTAACTAACTGCTGCGTCCCTCAACGTGCGAAACCATATGCTATATGCTTCACCCTCCTCATGCATTCTCCTAGAGTGACCTGCTGCTATTAATAGCCTGCTACCGTCAGGATCGGGCGTGACATATCAGAGCAAAAGAATTTGCTCCTTTTTGGAAAAGGCAGACAGCTATAGCATTCCCTGCCCAGCTTCTCTGAGCTGCTTGCTATGCTGTACTCTTTCCATGCAAGG
The DNA here is from genome assembly GCF_011004875.1 of Balearica regulorum gibbericeps. Classification (NCBI taxonomy): domain Eukaryota; kingdom Metazoa; phylum Chordata; class Aves; order Gruiformes; family Gruidae; genus Balearica; species Balearica regulorum. The sequence goes on from NC_046185.1 coordinate 119,673,801, forward strand.
GCAAATTTTGTGGCCCCCTTCATTTGTTTAAAAGGATGTGCAGCAGATGAGTTAGAAATAAAATGCGGATTCTCTGTACTAGGGTGGTTGTAGTAGATACAGAGCTCCTCTGTGACTCTGCAAGAGCATAAGACTTTCACGCCTGCTGCAAAGCAATATTCTGCACGGCCGCAGCTCCTGGGAAACTGCTCTCCTGAAGGAAGGAAAGAGGTATTCCCTGCAGAAATGAGCTCTGACTTCTTGCCAGGACAACAGGATCTGCTTGATTGGGCAGAGGTGTTTCGCCCATACTGTGTAGGACAGCACATCTGCTTTTGGGGGGACCTAAGCCCTTTATTCAGGGATGACCCCTCTTTGACCAAGTCAAATGTCCCACTACCTCCAAGTAGCATAGGATCAGGCTCTTAATCCTTCAACACATTCACCAACACGGAGTTCAGTGAATTTCACTCTTTTACTGAAATCTCTGGCCAATGAACCATGGTTTGCTCCATGCTGAGCTCCCTGTAGCACTTCATTTCAGATCTCCAAAAATGTTCACCACATTTAAACTTGCTTAGATTCCCTTTCACTTTCTTTTTAAAGGGTGGAAGTTTTGCTTACTTTTTGTTTTGTTCTGGGTTTTTTGTTTGTTTGTTTGAATTGGGTTTTTTTTTAGTTTTGGAAATGAATTGTTTCTGAATATATGACTGCAGCATCGATTCCTCCCCTTCTATCACGCAGAATGAATCTAGATGCTCTAAGACTGTGTCTGCCCTGTACTGGAAACCACTCTTTAGTTCTGTTCTGCAAAATATTTATGTATTGCTTGCTGTTTGTTGGCCTCTAGTCAAAGGAAATAACAAATGAGCACAATAAATTTAAGATATGGGAGAAGAGAGATCTTTTGGATGTGGAAACATCATTCCTAGCAACTTCAAAACCCCCTCCACTTGCCCCAGCTCTTCTGAATGCCGTCCCCCTCCTGCCTTCCATGATATCAGCATTCCTGGAAATGGGGAGAAGCCAAACGAATGACAGCTGCTGAAATCCGGCCTCTACAAACAGTCCAAGGACAATCTGCTCCTTTCCAGACCACTTAGGGGGAAAAAAATACCCTTCAATTTTTTAAGCATACATTTTGTATTTAAAAGACCACACACAGTCCAGAGCTTTGATATGATACTGTGGGATTCAAAAGGATATTTTCTGGCTGTAATGATTTATGGTGCTGCATCAGAGCCCTCTTTGAAGAAACGAGGTGAAGCCAAGTGGCTTTGGCAGGAAGGGAAACGGCCATCCAACGATATGTCCAGACATCAGGTTTAAAACAAATAAAGGCCCGACCATCACCACAGGATGTTGCAAAGGCAGGAATTACAAATGGGTTAAAAAAGGGATTAGACAAATTCATGGAGACTAGGACCACTGGCAGCTATTAAACATGAGGATCTGGCTGCAGCCTCTAGCTTGTGAAGTTCCCTAATTCACTGATTGCCAGAAGCTGCTAGGTTTTATTGAACGAAGATGTCTCTATGTGCCCTGCCATTGTCATCTTTCCTTACGCAGCTGCCACCCGCAAAAGGCAGTGTGCTGGCACAGCCCCGGGTCTCATGCAGGAGGGGAGGCACTGATTTTCCCTGCTGAGTTACCCCGGGCTGTGCGGATGAGTGCTGCCGGCTGCACAGGGGGGTCTCTCATCGACTGAGCGTACAAAGGTGTTCAGTGGACACTAAACGCAGAGGAGGTGGGAAGGAGCATCCTGTGCCATGCTCGCTCAGGAGCTGAGCAGGTACGTGCATCCTAACGCAGCTCCCAGGAGGATGACAGCTACAAGAATATATATATATTATATATATATACTCGTTAGGCTTCCTGCAGGACTTCTGGAAAAAAATACACGCACCCTGGTAAAGTCTTTAACACTGAACACAAACGCCGCACTGTAGTCAGCAGGAATCCCCTCCACAAATCCAAAATACAGCCCAGGTCTGAGAGTTTGTGCAACAATATCTTCACTCGCATGGGTGGAGAAAAAGCACAGGGAGAGGCTCAGGTTCCCTTCTGCAGGTTGCACAGGTTGCAGCCTGGAGAAAGGAAGCCGTGCTCAGGGGACAGCCTTCCCCCAAGCTCTCCAGCGATGTCCCCAGGTCGCCGTATTTTGCTGAAGAATAACCCAGATGTATTTTCAGAAGAGATACAATTGAGATCAGATTTCAGAAATACTCATTATCTTCTGTAAAACAGAAACTCTCGCCGTGAGCAGCTCCCCGGGTGATGCAAAGCGCCCAGTGTTGGCGAAGACCTCGCCCTCTGGTTACCTACCCAGGCAAGAAGGGACATCTCCTCAAAGCCTGCCCCCTTCTCAAGCAAAGAGCGTTTGAAAATCTGGATTCTCACTCAAAAAAATCCGCTGATCTATCCCTGTGTTTTAATAATGTGCTGTAGGAGAGTTGTCCTGCATTTTGAGAAGTTGTGTGATTTTTTTTCAAGTAAATGCTCTCTCCCTAATACCTTATGCAAGCAGACTTTAATGCCAGTCCCGTACAGCACCTGTAAGCCATCTGGAAGATGAACAGCTACACAGACACAAGCAGCCTACCCCAAAGTTACGGCAATGAGAGATAATGATGCTGGCTGCAAAGGCAGAGGCACAGAGGCAGAGCTCTATTCTCAGCAACGTCTTTTTAAAGTCTTCTCTCACCCATAACTCTTTTCCCAGCCCTTTCACGCCAAGCCTCGTCTCATTCTCCTCATGTTTACACAGGTGTAAACCCAGGAATATATTCATTACAGCTGGTAGTGGGGATTTTCCTCCTTTCTAGAGCAGTAGACTGGCATTTTACCAAATCGATGGGAGGGTCACTTAGCTAGCAAAAAAAATAAAAGGTACTCGCTGAACTTTGTGAGATTGTGCTTTGCCTTGCACATCTTCCAGCACCCAGCACTAAATGTCCCCACAGAGGGCAACAGCAGGGAACGGTCAGATGGTCCCCAAAACAGCACGTTAGTGAGGTGCCAGTGGCAAACAGCTGGAGCATGGCCAGCCCTCTTACTCACCCCCTCCTTGATTGCTACGGCTTGTACCCAGCTGCAAAAACATCAGGCACTGCCTACGTTTGAGGCAGCAAAGCCTTAAGAGAGGTGAGGTGCGCAGAGAAAAGAAATGATGCGATGACTAAAACAGGCGCCGGGGACTCCAGGGACGCGGGTGCTGCATGACATCAGGCAGTTCAGCCCCCGGTTCTGCACACTTTCCTGCACCATGGCGGTGGTGGGAGGCTTAATGAGCGCTTGGGAATCCTGCAACTTTTTTTTTTTTTTTTTTTTTTTTTTTTTAATTAAATTGTGCTGCACTGTAAGCGTTTGCTCTAACAGGTCTGGCTGAAATACCATGCACACCAATCTGCTCAAAACTCACCTCAACATTAAAAATTACTGGAAAAATACGTCTAGAATTCATTTTAATGTGCATATTTTTCTCTCCATCCTATTTTACCTCCCCCATTTTTTCCTATCCCTCCTCTCTCCTTTTATTTCAGTGCAGCCTTGTAAAAGGCTGGTCCAGGTCTCTGACTTTTGGTTCTTGTGCTGTAGGTCTTATGTTCAAATCCTCAAGTGGTAGCAGCAGGTGGAGTAGAGGCAGATGACCTCTTCAAAATTGTTAGGGTTTTAAAATGGATGTTGAACCATTTATGGAAGGAATTATATGCTTTTTTCTTCCAGTCCAAAGGAGCTTTTAAAGCAAGAAGTAGCCAAAGGAGGGGAAAGACTTCTTCTATTTAGATGAAGCTTTAAATAAATGACGGTTTCCCAAGGAAAGGAGACTTGCAGACTGATTCCCCAAACGTCTTTGAGGCTGTCTGGTCCAACTCAGCCAGGCTTGCCAAACAGGCAGACACCTCCGATCCCTGGGAGCTTCAAGGCAGCCAGCGGAGAAGAAAAGCCTCCTGCTAGGTCATCCACCATGCTGATCATTATGAATGTTGTCGCTACTTCTCCGGACTCCCCTTCCAAGCAAGGATGTGAGTGGGGAGGAAGAGGAAGGAAGCAGCCATGAGGAGCGTGACTCCTGGGAGGGGTAGGAGGCACAGTGAGGAACCTGAGGATGCTGCAGTGGGACTCTAGCAAGTTTTTTGGGAACTGGCTACAGCTCTAATAGCCAGCTGGAGAGCACGGGGCCTGATTGTGTCTGTCAGGAGATCAGAAAGCACTGTGTTGGTGCTTTTTTTTTTTAAGATAACAACAACATGGCCAGTAAGAGCTGGTGGGGCTGTCAGAAGAAAGCTGCTGCAAAGGCCTGAGATGGTCCCCAGTCTCATAAAATCTATCTCAATGGGAGCAAGTAAGACTCATCTCACTATTCACATTGCAACACAGAAGTGTGACAGTAAGCTGGTCAACCCTGTCTCTATTTATAGAAAAAGGGGAAGAACAACGCAGTTTTAGGGTGCCATAACCTCATTTAGGACAAGAAAGGGAAGACCCAAGACTATGTTAGTTATGTGCATACTAACTGTAATGGAAGCCTAGGGTCAGTGCTGCAGAAATCTGGGACAGGGAAATCCTTCTTCAGGTAGATAAGTCACATCCAGTAATCCCCCTAACCTCTTTTTGCTTGAGCCTGCTGTCCAAAAAGAAATTACGCTCCCACAAGCAGGGATTTTCAGCAGAGAGACCTCAGGTCAACTCGCTCAAAGCACCATACCCTAAATACAGAGACGCACTCTCCTGTGCCCAGCACTCCTTGTGCAAACCCTCTCTACGGCACCATCTAATTCCCCATCCTTCAGCCAGGGAGAAGGTATGAGAGCGGGAGAGCAAGCAAGGCTGCAATCCTAAGCGCAAGGGAGGGACCAAACAGCGCTCTCTACAAAGGGAGCTCCCAGCTCCACGCTAGCCGCCTGCCCACCGTACCGAGCCACGCAGCGGCATCTACAGCCAGTAGCATCACACCCCCAGAGACCTAATTTGCAGAGGCTGCAAATAATGAAGAATACCTCAAAGAAAAAAAAGTATCCTATTAAAAACTACTCTTTTTAAAAGGATGTCTGCAGTCGTCGCGTTTCACGTCTTTGACCACGGGGTAAAGGTAAGAGTCAGTTTTGCTGCCCAGGCATCTCCTTGCAGCAGATGCAGCGTGGCAGAACTGCCACCTCCCTTCTCATGCTTCCTCCCCCATGTCGGAAAATCCCCCGCAGGCTTTTCCTGAATTGCCTCTGTCCACGGCTCCTGCACAGCACAAGCAGATCTTAACATCCATCAACAGATCCACCATACCTCACTCCTGCTGTCATCCCCAAAACTTCATCTGCCATCTTTCTCCACCAACAGCCACCTGCCTTTGTCACGAGACACCATCCCGTGTTACTTGGCAGGACGGATTTCTTTAGCCAGGAAGAGTCTACCATTCCATGCCAAGTAGCAGACAAGGTCTGCAGGCAGAGGACAACCGGAGAAAGCCAGTTCTTGGTCTGCTGCAGGCCCCAGAGGGATTTAGGGAGATGCACAAGATGAAGGAAAGCCTAGTACCAAACAACTGCCTGCTCCTCCTGAACACAACTCCTACATGCCCGGCTTTGATAACATAGCACCTTTGCAGTGGTCATGAAGACGCACTCTAACCTTGAAGCCAGGGTTCTTCCAGGCCTGGACCTGCCATGCAGGTTTGCAGGGGAGTGAACTGTAGGACCTTGCCGACCTTCCCTGCCTCTCTGCTGCTGACTCAACGGAGACGGTGTGCAATGCACCGAGTCAGACACCAGACCCCATCGCTCTGAGCGCTCAACAGACATAACCCCGGAGAGACCTCCAGCTGAAAACACGCAAGGAGGGAGATAAGCATGCCACAGATATACCCCCTTTTTTTCCCCCACCATGCCTTTCCAACCTCTGTGTGTGACACGTACAGCTAATCATGATAGCTCCCTTTGATAGTCAGCTAGTGATTTGCATCCTTTTGGTAATTATCCAATCACCTGCACGGAGCAGATAATTCAGTGGGTCTGCCGGCACCATTCAGCAGCCACGTCCTCGGGTTATAAAATGAAGTGCTGAGTGGAAAATTTTAATGACTAGGGGCTGGTGAAATCTTAAATTGATGGCAATATATGGTGAAGTCTCTGAAATAATGTGAAATGCCCTTTTGGCTGGAAAGGGCTGGATGAACCTGTGGTTGATAAGTTGTTAAATTACCTCCCATGGCCGGCTGCTTGTCTTGGGAAGGTACTGAATGATAAGTGCGCAAATTATCGTCACCACACGGAGCGAAACTATTTCCAGCAGAGATGATTTGATAAAAAAGAAGTTATTTATCATGATTAAAAACGGTACATTTGTACTCTTCCACATTGAACAGATCCTGAACTGGCAATCATCTTCTGAAAAGGTACCTGAGCCTAATTTAAAGGACTTTACGACTGTTTTAATGGATGAGTTTTTCTCATGGAGAAAGAAGATTTTAATATCTAAATTGCTGTGTTTCTTGGAATTATTTCCCTGTTCATTGCAGGCAGCTTGATTTCTTTTTGGTTTGGGTTTTTTTTCATATCCTGTTGTCATATTTGACGTTTCCTAAAAAAAAAAAAAAAACAAAAAACCAAACAACCCAGAGAAACACTCTTTCACAAACAAGGAGGAAACAGGCTGCTAAATGCAATGGTAGAAGAGAGCTTTGTCTTCTACACCTCACTTCGGGCCATGCAGAGACAGGCAAGGCTTAAATTCATTTTCAGTGGCTGGCTGCTCAGTGATGGAGGGGATTAGGTGGTAGAGTTGGTTTTGTTGCAAGAGAGAGAGTGACTTCAGTTAGCTTTAACTACCACAGCTGGCAGCTAACCATCAGCCACTGCCTGGTGGCCTTTTGAACCTCTCAGAGGACAGCTCAGATGAACTTGATATGAGCTCAAATGAGCTATCATCTGAAATATGAGCTTCCCGTACAGCTCTACAGGGTACCAAAGCCATGCTGGGCAAGGTGAAGCTGGCAACGCTCAGTGAGCGTAATGGATACACAAAGGGTGTTACTCTCCGGTACTGTTATCGCAGGCTCCTTTGGCACAGGTCAGTTAAATGAGTTAGGTGGGACTACCTGTAGAGTACCATGACTGCCTCAGGGAGCTGGTGAGAGCCATTGCTAGCACCATTATACAGTAGCCCTTGCATGGGGAAGAGGCCAGTCATATTCCCAAACCATTCCCTTTCCCTTCCCCCACGTCACAAAGGAGTTGGTCATTATTTCTTCCTTGAAACAGCATGAAAAACCCCACTTCATGATAATGTTAAGTTTATATAGTCCAGCAAGGTAGCTAAACATATCTGGGCCAAAAGAAAAGAATAAATCCTACAATATCAGTGGGACTGCCTTACGTGCAGCCTAGCTTGCTGCACTAAAACCTCTTTCCAATGTTTCTTGAGGTCTTCTGAGGAAGATGTCATTGTTGACATTTTGACATTAACTTACAAGCCTGCTGTCACCTATAGATACAGTGGTAGCTGGTTTAAGTTTGATTATCAAATCACCTAATCTGACTTTCCATCTAATGTGGGCCAAGGGCAAGATATTTACCCTCCTGCAGTTCAGCCAAGCTCACCTGCACCTGACCACAGTGCCCCTTTCAGCACAGTCTCAGCCTTGACCTGAAGCCTTCCAGAGAGATGATTCAACACCAGTGTGGACATTTCAAACAAAAGCATCTTTGAAAAAGGGGAAAGACATTTCACCCATAACTATATAATGATAATGCTACAGTACTTAGAGCACCCGTGCTTTCCAAAGCCCCACTAGTGCCATCACCAAAGGGAAGAAAACATCACCTTGCACTGACATGATCCCTTGTGGCAAGATCCACATCCAAGGACTTCGTAAAGTTTTTCTTTTCTTGTATTGCAGGAGCTGCAATGCCATTAGAGATTACTCTTTTCAGTATTTTATCCTCTTTCTCTGTTTATTTATTTATTTATATTTCAGTAATACTCTATGCCCATGAAAGTTAGACATTCTTTGAGATTTTCTGATGCTCAGAACAGGTAAAGCCCCAATAACAGTTTATTGACAGGGAGTGTGTTCAACAAGACAAGCTTAAAAGAAGAGAGATGGAATTAAAGATCAGTTGGAGAATCAAAACGTTGTTCTTTAAATCTGCATGCTTGCCAGCCAAACAAAGACAGGGCAGCAGCAGGATTTCATAATTAGGTTCTCAGAGGCCTCCTCACGCTGCCTGGATAGGAGACAGCGTGGAATATTTTTCTTCAGCTGCACCTCAGTATCAAACTCAGCTCTATCACGCCTCAGTAGAGTTGTGTCTTCTCAAACAAGGGACAAATTTGGCCAAGAAGCTTCAGTGGGAGCAGCACATAGATAGCCCTAAGCAAAACTCAGTCCTGTCAAAATGTCTGTTTTCTGTCTCCATTAAAAAAACATGCCCCAGCGTACAATCACGCAACTGGCAGAACGCGCATCTCCTTTTAGCATGCAATTCATCAGAGACCCGCTCCTTCTGTCTTGACTTCTTTTATTTGCAGAGAAAGACCAGATCTCTCAGCTCAGCTGTGGCACCCCTGGGGCTTTTGCAGGAGTGGGACCTCATCACTGAGAGCTTTCTGTGCCACATGGACCGAAGGACGAAGTGGTACCCAGGCCCTTGTTGCCCCTAATGACATCAGCGGGAAAGGGGGCAGACGCCAAGAGCAGAAATTGCCAAAGGGACATTTTTGGTCACTTCTCTGCTTTGCTAAAGTCCAAATGCTGGAAGGCAAATTACCTTCCATGAGAAAAGTTTCATGAAACAGAAAATACTGGGGTGCTGTCACAGACTAGAATAACTCCTGGTGCGTGACAAAGATTGTCAAGTAGCAGTGAATTAAAAAAGTGGGTGAGCTCACCTACTCAGCGTACGTCGAAAGAGGGCAAATTCTATATTGCCTAAATCAGGTGTGGAGCAGCGCTGCTTACCTTTAGCTGTGCCCCTGGGAAGGAAAACCCAGGGTCATCCACAGGTCTGGACAGGAGTCAATAACCCAATAACCCAGATGTCCTTCTGTGCCCCAGCTGGGCACCTCCTCATCCACTGCCGTCACCGTGTTGGATGGGAAGACCAAAAACAAATGGCAAAACTCAGAAGCTGCTCCAAAATTGGAATTATCCTCCTCCAACTGACTTCATTAACCAACACTTTATCAGAGTCTGGATTCCTTACAAAGACAGTCTTGGAAATATTAAAATAACTCCAGCTAATTAATTTCTAACAGTGCTTGGAAAATTCACGCAGGTCCGGTTAAGCAAAGCACTCCCCTACTTGCTCAGCTCGAGGTGTGCTTAGAGGAGTGGGCCTGTATTAATGCACACGCTTAAAATAACACATAAGAATACTTTGTTTGCTAACTTGGCGTCTTAAAGTTGAAAAGGCCCTTTTATAAACTCAGGGTGGAGATACGATTCTGATTTCTGATGACATAACTAACTGTAATTGCTGTCAGATGTTTATGGTGAATATATGTGCAGCAGATAACCTAAAACTGCATTGACTCAAACTATACACCATGAGTAATAGTTTCAGTGCTCATACACTAATAAAACATCCCATGCTCCATTTGTGTTTCTGCTCCCCTGTGTCTCCCGTGTAGTAACCCAGAGCAGGGATGGAAAACAAGCTAATACCCACCCCAGTTTGCTAGGATTCCCTTTTCAAGACCCCACAGTAACAGGGCAAGCTTTTAGTGGCATTCTGCATTAGTAATTCTGTCCCCACAGGGGATGAAATGAATTTTCATCGCCTTGACTCGCTGAGATGGAGAGCAAGGGCCTTGATCTCTGCCCAGGCATCTGCAGTGCGACCTGCAGCAGAGGGAACGCCATGAAGCCAGGAGCACCAGGTATGCAACAGCACACCCTAAAATGGATCAAGAAAGGCCACATTGCATCAAAACAAGGGTCTGTGTAGCCCAGTAGCCTCTCTCTGACAGCAGTCAGAAGCAGATGTTTAAAAAGAACAGAATAGAGTTTGTATACGAAGATCTTTCCCCGATACACCCTCTTGGCTTCTGCCTGTCAGCAGTTTAGGCACTCTCCGGGTCTCAGGTTGTATTTTAGTCACCAGTAGATCCATCCAAAAGTTTGCTAAAACCATTTACACTTAGGGCTGCCACAGCAATCTGTGTGGCTGTAGCTCCACGAGTCATTTCTGTCATCAGCAAGTTACTGGCATACAAAACTGAGGACTTGTTCTGCCATTTCATGGAATTCAAAAGGACCACGTTGATGGGCTGATGTAGCTGATCAAGAATGAGCCAAACAAAAGATGCTTGTTACTTACCCTGTCAATTATTTACCTCTCCATTCTGCCATGTTTTCCTGCCGATGCCCATGCTCCTCCCGGCCCTCCCCGTTCCCTACAGCATCTGGTGTTGGCTTGCAAGGTCCTGAGGGTAAAGAGCAATGTCATTGTACTCTGAGGGGTCTAACAAGCTCCTGGTAACTGGAAAATATAACTACTGATAGCACTATTTAGTCTATGCTGTTAAAGTATACACAGCTGGATAAAACTCACTCATATTCTGCTAGGCAATTTACTTGAGATGGTTGACAACCAGCACGTAAATGACAAAGTTACTTTGTTCTAGAGGAAAAGCATGTGGGTACTTAAGATATTGATGAACTGGACTATAAGCGGATTATCACAATGCTATGAGTAGACACTAATTTCCCAGTAGAAAAAGCCTTTTGAAATACAAGACAAAATGTCAATCCATTTACTAGTCACACATATTTAAAACATTTCTCTTATTTTGCTCCCTTCTACCGACTCACAGCCTTCAAATGACACAGAACTGAGAGGAATGTCCAGCATTAAAATAATACATAACTTTCAGACAATCTGAATCTCAAGATTTAGAAATCTGGGATTTGGTGGAAAGGTAAAAGGTTTGTATGGTTCTATGGTCTATCCAAATTCCCTCCAGAGTATGAAACCACAAACACATAGATTTTCCTTGGAGATGACTGCTTCGGGGCAGGAAGATTTCTCCTGTGGACTGGTGGAGGAATCCAGGACCGTCTAGCTACACCTTGAGGGCCTCTTCCAGCCTCTTGTTTTAGTCATGTGCAAAATTCCCTTTGATTTTTGTGTGACAAAGAGAACATATAGCACGAAACCCTTACTGGAGGGTCCCCACTACTTTCAATTGAAATGCAATGGCCAAAAGAAAAAAAACCAACCAACCAAACAAACAAAAAAACTGGAAGGAAGCTGTGAAGAAACCCCGGTGCACATTGTAAATATACAGATGTCTCTATAAGATGAGATCTCTCGTTAACGCTTAGAGAACTTAGAGAGACGACCTTTTCTTTGGGCAAATCACAGCTCACCCTTGGCAATCTGTAGGTGGATCACCCAAGCCATGGATTCAGCATCTCTTAGTGTACATGAGCCCAGTGCCATGTCATGCACTTGCCACTCAGACAGGGCTCTACCCTTCCCGAAACCCTGCTGCCAGGCGAAAAAAACATCAGGGTTGGGAGCCACAAGACAGCACATGGCTCTGTCGTCTCTAATTGCAATCTCTGCCTGGGAGGAAGGAGACCTGGGATGAAGTTCCTGATGTTAGGACTGGTTCTGTGTTTTAGCAAGTGACCCTTTAACTTAAAAAAATAGGTCCAGGAGCAGGACCCATGGTACCATGCTCTACGATGGCGGCCGAGCCACCGGCGAGCAGGAGCCAGGCGCCCCGGGACTGTCGTCAGCCAAGAGCCAGAAGCTGCTGGGAAGGGGCTGAAATCGCGCAGGGAGGGCTGAGCCGAGGAAAGTCCAGCCAAGGTGGGGTTTAACGGCACAGCTCAAGGGGGATGTTCCAAAATTAACTTAAGACATGGGTAATATTTCCACCCATGTATTCAGGTAAGATTTGGGAGCCATTTCAGGAAAATGCATCAGCCCATGATAAATCCAATTGAAGATGGTGACATTTAATCACATCCTTAATTCTGATCTCACACTTACACGCATACCTGCATAGGAGGCTGACAGCAGCACTCCCATTAACTTCTACTTTTCAGACTTTCCGGCTGATCAGATCCTTACGTCACCAGGGTCGTTTTAATCCTAACTTGGCTGGAACAATACACAGGTTGCCTGTTTAGACATACATCTATCTCTGAAAAAAAAAAAAAAAAAGGAAAAAAAAAGAGGGGGAGAGGGAAGAATTAAATTCTTTTAAGCCATTTTCAAATCCCAGACCTTCAAACAATGCAATTTCACAGCTGATTTCGGGTTCTGGTTTTGGTTTTGCCCACAAAAGCAGATATATGTTTTTTAAAGCCAAAACTCAAACTCCCATGCCTGGCTGCCATCCCGGAGGATCGGGCCCACCAGCGGAGCAGGTGGCATGTGGGTCACCCGCGCCTGTGTGACAAACTGTGATAATTGGATTGTTTGGGGAGCGGAGGAGGGATACGACCGCTGTGTACAAACCTCAGAAGGGAATTAAAAGCGAGCCTGCATCCCGGTTAATAGCGCTCTATAAAAATGCAAAGTGGCTAATGATAAGCAAAGGAAGTTCCATTAAGCCAAGCGCCTGGCGCGAAGGGGCATCATTGACCCTGCGAAGGATATTTGCTGGGAATGGTCAGGTGGCAGAAACAGGTGCAGAAATAAAAGCAAGCCAACGGCTCATTTTAAACTCCCCAATCTGCAATGTTAATGAACACGAGGGCCAGGGACCACCAAAGAGACTAAAGTGGCCAGGGCATAATTTTTTGTACCCATTAAGTCACAGGCATGCTCAAAACCAGAGGAAAATCAGGAAACGGCTTGCCTGGCGCTGGCCGTTCATTAGCCCCGCACGGCAGTACGCTGGACCGAGAGCTTGCCAAGGTTATTTGGGGTGGGGTGGAGGGCAGGGAAGGAGCACGGGGAAAATTTCCCCGCAGCACCAAGCACCCGCCAAGCTGCGACGCGGTCAGTGGGGAAAGGGACTCTCGTCGGGCTGATAATGAGCCGTCCTCATTATAAGATTAGATGCCAGAGTGAACAACACCCTCTTAATAATGCACACATCACTATGACAACCACGGAGTTTGATACCCGAGGACAACTTTATTGTGCTTGTGAAATTTCCTTATTTTAAAACCACTATTTATAGTTATCAGACATCGATTCGCCATATCCACCCTCCTCCTTGTCTCTTCGCCTGCCTTGTTTCCAAGGCAGGATCGGCCAAAGTGTTTATGTGCCGCTCCTAAGGTTAGCAAACTGCTGTCAAGTATCAGCGCCAGAGTCTGCTGACATAATTATCCTGCTAGCCCATACATAATTAGTAAAGCTAAGCCCAAACTATATTAATACCAGGATTAATTACGGTGGAAGCATAAACAAGGATATTAATGCTATGAAAGTAGCAGTACGGATATTCGACAGCCCATATGCTTGTCTGTAGGACCACTAGGGATTGTGTTGAATCGGTAGCTGTGCGGTGCCCTGACTGTAATGAGAAATGAGAAAACTGCTGAAAAATTGATGCCGCCTGCAGATTGCACAATCCGCTGAACAGCAGGGGGTCGGCTTCTTACATCTCCCACTCTCGGTACAATATGCTAATTTCTGCATGCGTACGAGTGTAAAAGGAAAGAAGAAAAGATTTCACAAAAGGAAAAAAATGCAAATGACAACCACAAAGATCACTGCAGAGAAATCCATGAGCTTTATATGGATTAACTGTGTTGGAGCTAGTGCTCGCCTGAGTTTAACCCTTTCTGTCCTAGATCCTTTGGCAGGTCCTTTTTGTGGTACGGAGGAATACTTACGGCTCCTTTGCGGGGAGGGGGGGAAGGAGGGGAGGGCAGCGGGGAGCTGAAAGGATGGAAAGGATCTTTTTTGCTCTTTTCCATGGCTGCACTTCTCTTGCTTTAACATTGACAAGGAGGCAAGGGTCTGGAAAGGAGATAAAAAGGGGACTGGGAGGGCAGTTTAGAAAAGGAGGCTCACCAAATGTTGGTAGCATTTGAGAGAAGACCACTACGGCCCAGCCCAGTCCAGCTTTAACTGGGGGGACTGGCAACAGACCCTCCCTTGTCCTGCAAGAGCTGCTCCGACTCCCTTTGCCCTTTGCAGCATGTGGCCAGCAAGGTCCTCCTAATAACATGGTACAAAATCCTCATCAAGAAAACAATTACCCCGTGATTATTTTCTACTCCCGATTCACCACGTCTCCCTCCCAGGCGAAAGAAGCAGATGTGCTGCCTTGATGACAAGCCCATCTCTTCGCTGGAGACAGTCGATGCGCCGGCGGTCCTGTGGTTCCCTGGCGCACCCAGAACGTGCAGCATGCCTGCAGACAAGCGGGCTCCAGCAGCGCCCAGACAATCCCGCTGCCATTTGCATTCACCTTGCTCCCAGAGAGAGCCTAACGCTTGCCCTCAGCCTTCCCACCCTCTGCCACCCATGGGACCCAAGAGAACCGCTTCTACCACAGCTCCAGGGAGCAAACCAGCCCCTCTGCCTTGCACGTAGCGCTGCCGGTGTGGGATAAAACCCACGCTCGCCAACTCCCGTACAGATAACGGAGGGATGGGTGTACAACCCCACCCTTCCTTCGGGTGCTGCCGGCGGGGGCCACCCACCCAACAGTTTAAGCCCCTCTTGCAGCAGAACAAGAAGGCAAAAAGCATCTCCTCCCCAGCCTGCAGGGGGGAAATACCTATGTTTCTGCAATAAGACAAATCAAAGCCTTAATTCTTCTCCAATAATTAAAGAGATTAGTTGCTCTCTCTTTAGTAGCAGCAGGAGCAGCAGCAGGTGCTGTTATGCTTGGTCCGATGTATGCATAATGCAGCTTCTGTATGCAATTGCTGTGTCCAAGCATGAACAGAAACCTTAGGAAATATTTGTCATTAAAAAGTTGCCGCTGGGCCTGTGTAATAGAGTAAGTGCTTAGCAAAAAGAAATTGTTTGCTTGTTTATTTTAAATAGTTTTGGAAAGAATGTAGCATTCCCGGAAAAAATATTACTGCTCTGGCAGCCCAGAGCACAAAGACTGGAAATGTCTCTCCCGTGCCTGGCAGGGAGCAAGACGTGCATCCTGGAAATGCAGCTTTGCCCCAACCTGGACAGACACTTGGAGTGAACAGGAGAGGTGGCAGAGGAGAAAAATACGAAGTCTGTCCTGTCTCGCCCTCTGACTATGGCAGAGACTGTGAGAAAGAAGGAGGACAAATGTTTTGGGGGTTTTTGTGGCATAAATTTACCACCAGAAACTGGGACAACAACCAATGACCACCCTGCAGATTTCAGTACCTACGTGAATCTTCAACCTACAGGTGAAAAAAATTTGTATCCCACTGGAAAATCTCCAATCACCTTCCGAATGTCCTCCCATCCACCAACCTTCTTCTTCAATACATCATCTCATCTCCTCCTCCAAGCCTGTTTTACCCCTAGCGCTGCTTACACTAATTGCTGATTTTTTTCAGGGTTTTTTTTTTCCTGATTATGACTTATTAATTTTTATCTGTGATTGCTTGTACACACTTGTATATGGCCAGGTTTGGAGGGGGACACTACAGGGGTGGCTTCTGTGAGAAGATGCCAGAAGTACATGTACAATAGAGCCAATGCCAGCCAAGACGGACCTGCCGCTGGCCAAGGCCGAGCCCATCAACGATGGTGGCAGTGCCTCTGGGGTAACAGAGTTAAGAAGGGGGGAAAAAACTGCTGAGGCAACAGCAACTGGAGAGAGGAGTGAGAATACGTGAGAGGAACAGCTCTGCAGACACCCAGGTCAGTGCAGAAGGAGGGGCAGGAGGTGCTCCAGGCACTGGAGTAGAGATCCCCCTGCAGCCCCTGGAGAAGACCATGGTGAGGCAGGCTGTCCCCCTGCAGCCCATGGAGGTCGATGGTGGAGCAGATATCCACCTGCAGCCCATGGAAGACCCCACACCACAGCAGGTGGAGGCACCTGAAGGAGGCTGTCGCCCATAAGAAGCCCATGCAGGAGCAGGCTCCTGGCAGGACCTGTGGCCCCATGGAGAGAGGAGCCGAGGCTGGAGAGCAGGTTTGCTGGCAGGACTTGTGACCCCATGGGGGACCCACACTGGAGCAGTTCATGAAGAATTGCAGCCTATGGGAAGGACTCATGCTGGAGAAGTTCCTGAAGGACTGTCTCCTGTGGGAGGGACCCCACGCTGGAGCAGGGGAAGAGCGTGAGGAGTCCTCCCCCTGAGGAGGAAGGAGCGGCAGAGGCACCATGTGATGAACTGACCACAGGCCCCATTCCCCGTCCCCCTGTGCTGCTGGCGGGAAGGAGGTAGAGAAATTGGGAGTGAAGTAGAGCCTGGGAAGACGGAGGTGGGGGGGAGGTGGTTTAAGATTTGATTTTATTTCTCATTATCCTACTCTGATTTGATTGGTAATGAATTACACTATTTTCCCCAAGTGAACTCTGTTTTGCCCATGACAGTAACTGGTGAATGATCTCTCCCTGCCCTTATCTCAACCCACGAGCTTTTCATTAAATTTTCTCTCCCCTGCCCAGCTGAGGAGGGGAGTGATGGAGCAGTTTTGGTGGGCACCTGGCCACAACGCTCTTCTCCTACCAAGTAGTCTTCCCACAAAATGGTACTGAGTCTCTTCCCTGGTCTGATGCTAATATTTGTGCAAGAGAAGTCCCTTTAGGTAGATGTTCAAATAGCAAACAAATAAGTAAACAAAATATGAGTTGTTGTTGAGTAAAGTCATCATTTGGAATAGCAATGAATATTTGAAAACAACCTTTAGTGGAAAGTACTATTTAGTATTTGATCAGCTCTACCATTACAATACCCTTCCTGAAGTTACATGGAAAGTCTAGGGTGGCACTAAAATTTCTTCTTTTTCTACTGTTCTGTTTGCACCAGCCTGACAGACTAAGAATATAAATGCCATGCTTTAACCTTGTTGGAGTTAAAAGGTGTTTGGGGGAAGGGGGAAGCAGTGTGTTTATGGCTGTCCCCCTAAACGACAGAGTAGCACAAGAAGACACTGTTATGAATATCATAGGAGGAAAAACCCACGGCTCAGGTGAAAGAATATCTTGTTGGTAGTAATTTAGAGCTGCTATGTTTCAGCAATAAGCTGCCCACTCCTGAAACCCCTCTATCCAAAGCTGTTAGCCAGAGCCACCCAGCTGGAGAAAACGTGGAGAATGGAGAGAGCAGAGAAAAACACCAATCAAACGGGGCAAGTGAGAACCGCCCCACACATCCAGGCATCCTTGCAGCGACCGTGGGGAACGCACCCACACAAGACACCAGCACCCAGGGGCGCACAGGTGCTGCGGGGGTGTGTGTGTGTATGTGTGTGTGTACAGCATGCTGCCAGGGATGGTCCCCCAGGCAGCACGGCAGTGCCCGTGCCAAATTCACCACAATCAGTCGAATTACGTCAGATTAAACCAGCTCATTAAAGTGGCCTCTCAGATTTATAATGAAGGCTTCTCCTTTACATAAGCTAAAGCAGCACCCCTGGTCTATGCACGCATTTGATTTGAAACAGAAACAACGCCTAATTCTCCTCGTCTGCATTGCCTTGGCTGATGAGCAGTTTAATTTTTGACTCCTGCTGCAATTTAACACTATGGTGGCAAATTTCAGTTTAAATCATATTTACCCCTCCTCTCTCTGCTTTTTTGCGTCCCTACATCATCTCTGGGTAAAATCGTTTGCACTGTAAAACCAGCCCTGCCTGATTTATTATTTAAACCTGGATCAGCTCATTGATACAGTCAGAAGCGCAGAGCCACAAGCAATCAGATCGGCTCTGCTGAGGGAGAAGCACAGGGGCAGAAGCCCTTATGCCAGGATCGTCGCTGAGGAGAAAGAGAGAGGAGCCACACACCATCAGAGACTTCTAGAAACACCAAATGCTGTTTCCACTAGGGAAACTAGTATTTTGAAATCTATAGCAGGACAACGCAGGACATATTTTCACCAGGGCATGTCCATTTGAATTTGTGCTGAGCTCAGGAGGACCAGGTGAGTTTGCATAATTAACAACCTGACCTTGCAAACTGAATGCAAATGCAGCTCCCAGTGAAGTCAACAGGAGATTGCTGTGTGTGAAGACAGCAAGGCTCATATATGAGCTTCATATATGGCAGTAATGAATTCAGCCATAAAAATGTTTATGTGACAGTGATATTTCTTTCCTTTTTTTTTTTTTTTTTAAGAGAACTTCTAAGGAATTTGTAGTGGCAGCAAAGTACAGAAAGACTGTGACCATTCCCGTGACAACACTTTGTTGCTGGTGCAAAAAACCCCACATAAATTAGGTTTTACAGAGCACTTGTGGGAGAGGATCTTGCTGCCACAAGCCCCACTGAAGACTCCGAAGAGGGGGATAGCTAAGGAGAAAAGTAGCGAGGCAATGGCGAGATCCCCTTCCGGAGGCTGTGGCAAACAACTCAAGCCACATGAAGATTCACGAGCCCTACCTCAGATGTGCTAATGCTCTGGCTCCCGTCCAGGGAAGCCATCGCACAGCCGAGCATCCCCTACCCTCTCTCTTGCCCGGAAAGTTGTGTAGTGCTGCTGCGTGCGCTGTTAGACAGATGCCCCTCGCCGCTCCAGACCAGGGGAGCCCCGTGCGACATGGGGATGCGTCGATGTGCACAATATGCTTCTGACTGCTGCTTGGTTGTGGCAGCGCTTTGAGTTGTGGAGGGTTTGTTGGTTTTTTTTCTGGATAAAAGGGGATGCGTGAACATAAGTCCTGATTGCTACCCCGGGTTGCGCGCAAGCCCTCTGAGCGGGACTGATCTGTCACGGTGGGCAGTTCTCTGTCTGATGTGACCTGAAGTAATTAAAAGTGGCCCAGCAGGCTGGTGCCTCCCTCCCCCATCTCTCCTCTCGCTCGGTTTGCTGGCATTTACCCAAAACAACAGTGACTGACGGCTCTGAGAGGGCTGTCGCTGCTTTCCCTGCCATGATACGGCCATTGATCCGGCAGCATCTGCCAACTCATCACTGCTTACTCTAATTCCTTGCCTCCAGGTTTGGCATGGTTGGTTTTGTGGGGTTTTTTTTTTTCTCTTTCCCCCCCCAGGTGATAATTGCTATGAAGGAGAACTCCCTTTTGACCAGCCTGATGAGATCTGCCAATTACCACTATGTCAGCACTCAACCTCGGGAGTGCTCATGACCACACACTGATGTTAATCGAGGATGTTCAGCTGGCTGTCAGGACAAAGGGCTGATGGCAGAGTAGAGGGGCGGTTGTTTAGCTCAGCCCCCGACACTGAGCTAAATGACCGCCCCTCTACTTTGGGTCCTTGATGTTAAATCACAGTACGGCCCAAAATAGAGGTGCCTGTTTTGTGTTTCTCCTCTTTCTCCCCAACTCTCCCATCTATGAGGCACGGAGAAAAAGCACATCAACCACCAAGGTGGAGTTATATTCTGGAATTGCAATAATTGCACCAGAAGTCTATTATCAAGAGCCTTGACGTGGCCTTTTTGCAAAGCATGAATGAACTCCAGAGCAAGGAGCATCTGCTGTGAAGTGGGTCTGCTCTGGGTCAGCCCAAGGTGTGCAAGGAAGCGTGAGCAATTCCCCGCAAAGCAATATTCCCCATCGGAGCCAAAAGAACAACCGCCACCATTGATAGGTTGCCTTTCATGCGGCGGGTTCATTATAAATGAAACCTTAGATCTGCAAGTTACATGAGTGGTATGAAAAACTTGGTATGACTTGGCTTGACTCCAAAGGACTCGAGGCAGTTCCGTGGGAATCATTGCAGCTTCTATGGACCAACAGTACCTGGGGGATGCAGGACCTGCAGACAACACCAGTAGGGATGTCAGCCGATTTTCGATGGTGTCCAAGAGTATTTTTTTCCTCTCTTCCCTATTAATGCATGATGTAACTATTACTGCCCACGAATAATGAATATTTCACCATGGTTTTAAATTCAGCACAGGGCCACACTAACCGGAAACCTCATAACACTGTTTTCTTTTTTTTTTTTTTTTTAATTCCTTTTTTTTTTTTCCTCTTGGCTTCTATTTTCAGATGGAGGTGTGCACACACAAAGCAAAATGATACCTCTTTCACATTGTGTAGGTACACGTGTGACGGCTCTACCAGGCACTTGCATGTCCTGGGATGCAACCTGCAGGCTCACTAGCAGGCTGATCCTCTTACACACCGCAGCATGTCAGCCTGCCCAAACCAGGCTTACATGCTGCCACACACCCACCACTGGTAATTGCATCCCTGAGCTCCTCTGCCCTAGGGAGAGGCAAAGACTTTTAAAGCAAGACAAACTTTTTTGGTCCAGGTCTTTCTTTGCTCAGTCCCCACTCACCTGTATGATCAACCTATCAACTTCAGCTGAAAACATCTGACCTTTCTGACCACAGGCATTCAAATATCACCAACCAGATACTCAACAATCTTGAGAGTGCCTTAAATGTGCTGGGATTTTGGAGAAATATTGCAACACGGGTTTGCTACCTGTAGGGAGCTCCTTTTTTCCAGTGGGGAGGAGAATAGGGGTGCTTGGTGATGTCTCTTCTGCTGCTTTCAGCCCTTGCTCCTGAGAGGGAGGGAGGCGAGGACACATCTGGCTGCCGCGCTTCGACCTCGCTAGGGGTTTTCACCAAGTACCACACGCAGCGGCACCAGACGTGCTCGGGACCCACATGTGGTCCGTCGGCTGCACTTTTGTCACCCCGTGGGGCGGCTCGCATTGAAAGGAAACGTCAGCCGTGCCATTTTATCTTGGGCCCGAGAACACTCTGAGAAATCCGAAACTCATGTTTCATCCAGATGCTAGGCTGCTGCGGCAAACGTGGCGGACGCAACCCCGGGAGGCTGACGTGAGGCCACAGGCATCCTGCCCGGCTCCAGCCCGGCCACCACATGCAGACCTGAACGGCAGTTCACTGACTGGGACCGTGGAGCGGGCTGAGCACAGATGACTTGGAAAGGCAGACTGCTCTTCAAGTCCAACATGGAGGTCTTGGGCAGCAGGCAGGAGGACTTCAGACCAGCACCACCCTATGATCAGTTTTTGATGAAATTTTGAAGCAAACATACAGAGATATGCTTACAGGAGATGCAGGAGACAAATGGATTTTTTTGCCCATTTTTGCTGCAGGATAATGAGACATGAAAGAGCCTTTCCTCTGCTTGTGGGTTGGGGTTTTTTTATCCTAATGTCAGGATGGTCCAACACACTGCCATGCCAGTAGGACTTTTGGAGGTCTAAGAAGCATAGTGCTTTCAGGTTATTCAGCCTTCGGTCAAAACATTGACCAAATTTTGTCAAATCTTTATGACCACTTTCTCCTTGCAGTGTGTTTTGGCTGACCTACATGCAGACAGCCACCAAGAGGTGGAGGATCCTGCTCTTAGCCCAGTGTCCGTGTTGCCTCCCTTCTGCTAGCACACGTGGCAGCGAGGTCACCTGGAGCGAGGAGCTAATCCACCTGGACACTACTCCTACCAAAAAAATAGTGATGGCTTTTCAAGTGGATCAGTCCTCTCCTTGGGCAAACCGCACTGGCCGAGAAAGTGCACACAGCCCGTTTCTCAGCTGTCAGAGAGAAGTACACCATAACATCAGCGGCAGTGTCGGTGTCACTCTCACCAAGGAAAACTCCACGTGCCGGGAAATAAAATTAGAGCGAGCAGTTTGGCAGCAACGTTTCTTCTTCATCCCGAATGAATATTGTCATCAAGGTGCAGAGATGGGGGAGGGCAGCAAAATCTTTCACACACACAACTTGGAAGAAGGAGAAGCAAAGACCTTTTAAATAAGTCTAGGCCTACTTACCTTAATTTTTCCTTTTTTAATTACCACCCTTTTGGAATTTAATCTCTCAAGTGGTAAATGTGTTTGTTAGGATTAATTGTGAGCTCCCCTTATTTAGGGATCACCAGCGTGATGGTATCAGTTTCACCTAGGGGAGAAAAAAAATCTTTAATTTATTTTCTAGCACTGGGGCAGAGGCTGCATATTTTATAAAGTTCCCAAAGAGTATTTGGAGACATCCTCAGCCTGGTGAGATTACAAGGCAAACACTTTGTTCAGAGCCACAAGAAGAACTCTGCTGACTCCCAAAAAATAATGTGGTAATAATGAATAGCAAATGTGGGTCAGATGCTCAGCTGAGAAAAATGGGCATCGCTCATCAGTCTTTGGCAGAGCTCAAGTGGTTTACACCAGCGAAGGACCAGGGTTTCTCACTCTACCTGAGGATATCTGCAGAGGATTCCTTATTTGCTGGGGTGGCATAAAGCTGTTATTGACATGAAGCTGGAATGCCTGCTCCACTCATGATTAATGAGGCCACAAGTGAGTTATATTAGTCACCCTGGCATGACTGACACTTGGATTTTCACTGTGCCACACCACTGCCTCTTGTTTATGCCAAAGGATTTACAGACACAAGCCCTAACTCTGAGACTTTATTAACGTCTGCTTTCTTAATCCCTCTACCTATACTGCTAATTTGCCTTAGCAGAGACCTAGGAGGGAAAATAAATATAAATGGTGCATTTTAAAATGTCTAAGCAACTCCCTAAAATGGCAGTCCTGTCAGTCAGTGTCATGATTTTAAAATCTTGTATTTCCAATCTGCCATGGTTGGAAACACTTGCTGTATTCCTCTGGAAGGGAGGATTTCTCAGCCATCCAGTAGCAGAAAGCCTTCCTTTGAAGCACTGATAATGATATATATTGATATTTGTTTCTTACAACTGCCACTGTTTAAGGAACTGAATATCTTACATATAGCAAAACCAGCTAGCAGACTAATTGATTGATTGGTTGGTTGATTTTTGAGTGGAAGCAGGATTTTGTATTTGAAAAGGAAATTTTTGCTGTTGGTCAATGTGGAGAAGCTTAAAGTAAATTGGCTGAGGTATGAAATCTCAGATATACATTCTCATTTACAAACAGATAAATTTGTTTTAATTGGAGTTGAGATTTCCAGCTACATAATCCCAAGGGAATTTGCAGCCAAGACGTTCTCAAGGCAAAAATCTTCCTAAGCAACTAAGGCCAAAGACTGAGGTGATCAAAGGTGAAAGTTAGATTAAGTACAATTTAGCACCTGCTTTGGCAGCTTACCACGTGGGTATATGATCACCTCATAGGGTATAAATACATGCATGCATGCGTATTAAAGACAGATATAAATCTGGGAATAAATTCACTTTAATATTTAAAAGCTTGTCTCTACAGCAAAATTACACTGCTATATACCAAAGTGTGAATCTAAACTCAAATAACTATTAGGGCACTGTACTCTGTGGATATCCTTACCCTGGAGTTGGCCAGGGTAAGGTGTTGCAAGCAGCTGGTAAGACTTTCTGCCGCAGTCAGTTCCTAACTCTTTACCTCAGCTGCAAAAGACAGCTTAAGCGATCTAAACCGCAGGCACAAAACATCTGTTTATTTACACCAGCTGCTTTGTTTCCACCACTGAGTGGAGTTAGTTAAGGCTGAATTGAAAAAGCGACCACTGGTATCTATGGAGATAGTTCAATAAACGTATACTGCACCCACAGCCACAAACCCATTTTCGCTCGGGAGGTGAATGTGCCCAGGCGAGTGGGTCTAAGAGCAGTCTTGACATTTTCATTATGTTTAATAACGGGAAAGGCTGAAGAGAGAGGTCGAAAAGCCTGAGGAGGTAGAAGTCATGTAAAAGCTGCTTCCAACTGTGTGTAAAATGGTTAGCAACTCCGGTGTCATAACAGTTCGACACTGAGCTGGCAGCGTATGCTCTCCTGTATGCCAGTTTCTCGTGGGGCAAAGGACAGCTTTCCTTGAATTGCCAAGCCTGCTCCAGCGATCAGATATTATTGGAGAGGTGACAGGGGCTGGGACTGGCAGGGCTGGTTTGTTTTCAGAGGTATTAGAGGTATTATATTCAGTTTCACGTTAGTGACATCTGCTTGGACTCAGATCCTCATGAGGCTCTTACTCCTGTATATTATTTACAGCGTACTTCTTTTCCAGGGGCAAATGTCTAAAGATTTTGTAGTTGGCTTTTTTTGCAGAGAAACAGCTCTAGCATATAGAATAATCTCAGTGAAATGAAGGATGGAAATGGAGGCAGGAAGGGTTAGAAGGAGAGCAGCTAGCAAAAGATCAAACTTAGCTAATAATAAAACAAAGTGTCCAGATGATTTCTTTTCTTTCTTTCACTGGTGCCTTTTGCCAACAGTTAAATATCAAAAGAGGAGATGGACCAAAACCTGTAGTATTAACAGTTCCTCCCTGCTCCTCTACTAAACTTCAGGGAAGTTCAGCTCCAAACTTTATAGCTTTCTCCTGTTTGATATTAAATAAAAAAATCCTAGCATTTGCCAATGATTACGTTCCTCAGCAAATCCATCTGCTGTTGTGCTGCTTCCATGGAGGTTGAGCTCATCAGCTTTTGCACTTTTTTGATGCCCGTAGGATGTTTTCAGCCAACTTGAAGGCATACCTGAGAAACTGTAAAGTCCCTTTCTTCGGAAATCTTTTGTAGCTCGGTACCTGCAACCTACAAGGCTCACTGCAAGGCTGGTACCAAATCAGTAACTTCAGCTAGAGAAGAAGGGCTGTGCCAAGTTGGAAAGAGTTTAGCTAAGGACTCTATCCTTTGTTATCATGCAAGCACATCATGAACGTGGGAATGAAACTCTAAATTTGTATACTTCCTACTTACTCTCATTACCAGGAAAGGACAAAAGTCTCAGGATACCAAAAAATTGATGTGGGCTGTCCCTCCCCAGGTTTGTTTATTGTGCGCTTTAGGGAATGGTCAGCCTGCTGTCCTGGCCACTGGCACCCCTGTGTTTCTTTGCTCAGCCCCCTCCAGAGCTCATTTCCCTCTCAATTTTGTCAGCATAATTGCACATGAAAGGGCTCTCTAACCCAACTGTTGAAGTGATGAGAGCTACAAAAATAAACGTAGTACTGGAAGTGTTGAGGCTGACCCAGATTACTGTGACAGAATTGGGTTAGGGAGCACCTCCATCCTGCAGTTATGCTGCCAGATACGAAGTGGGGATAACATTTAGCAGGGTGGAAAAGGACAGCTGGGTTATGGGGGTGCTTTGAAACTGGGTTCATCTGAGGCCAGAAGAGCACATTAACCCCTGCTTTAAACAGCACCTGCTGCCGAGAGAGCATCTCGTTTCTTAGCTATGTGAACTCTTCCCTACAGTACAAGCACTCAGGAGGCCTTTCAGTGACGATGGCAGTGAAGCTAAAAGAAGCAATGAAGAGAAAGAGGGACAGCGTATGAAGCTGTTAAGACGTGAAGGTTGTCCTTGCTGTAGGGTCTAGGCAAAAGACTCTCCCGAATTACACACAAGTAAGAGAAAAGCCCTCTTCTTTTGCCAAAACTTTAGTAGGGGATGGGTTTTTTTCAAACCAACAGAAGCTCCAGGCTAGAGGTGAACTCTGACATCTCAGTGAACACCTCTGAACTGAAGTCCATCCCTCACTCAACATTAGCATTTCCCTCTCTCCTAGCACTTGCTACAGCAGCCACTCGAGTCAGTGAATGTCAGACCCTTTCACGTCTCTGCAGCCTAACTCTGGTCACGTGTTAGAAAAGATTATTACAAAGACAGGAACAATTATTACAAAGAAAATAAAGCCCCAGTTTCTTGGAAGCCCTCTTCTGTGGCAGGTTGTTAATCAAATGGCATTAGAAGTAAACATTTTTTTCACAGAAATGGAGAAAAGGACAAACCCTCTGCACTTCTCACTTGGGACTGGGCTGGGTGAAGAGCAGGAAAACTGGGAATGGAAAGTAACCAGCCATCCACCAAGGTGAAACTATACATCTTTGTAGAGAGAGGGTATATGCCAGATCCATTCCACAAGGTCAAGCTCAGGAGAGGAAGAGAAGGTATGGAAAAAAAGGCAGAAAGGCTAGCTCTGTTCTTCAAGACTACCTGGAAGTTTCCTGGCAGGGTGCCTCTGGTGAGAGAGGTGTCCTGCTCAGAGAGCCCCATTCAAGGGAAGTCACCACAGGCAGGCGATGAGGCCAGGGAAAAATCTTCCTCAGCACTGGAACAGAATTAAGACATGATATTAAGTGGAAGCTATTTGCATTTGGTAAACAAGTTGTATTAGCTTAACAAAACCCTGCAATTATGCTACATATTCCGGACATCACCTACTGACCTCTCTGCTGTTCCTCATGAATAATGTGTATATATGGTGATACAAAGCACTCCTTTAACAGCAACTTGAGAACAGTTTGAGGGTGTTGGTTTTGTAGCAACCCCTGGAGAGACTGGGCTCTGGGTCATATTGTAACAGTGCCACTACCTTGTAACTGATAAAAGGACCTCTTATTCTTAGCAGCGCTCCCTCAGGTCTCAACTTTACAATATGATTCAGGTAATGAGAGCAAGGTGATCAGAGACATTAATAGACATCACATCCAGCTGGAAGATGGGAAGCTGAGCGTGAACGTGAAC
Organism: Balearica regulorum gibbericeps; assembly: GCF_011004875.1. Taxonomy (NCBI): domain Eukaryota; kingdom Metazoa; phylum Chordata; class Aves; order Gruiformes; family Gruidae; genus Balearica; species Balearica regulorum. The sequence goes on from NC_046185.1 coordinate 119,700,242, forward strand.
GCCTCCCTTAAGTGAGTTTTGTCTGTGAGCTTGGTGAAAGGACTGAAGTGCAAGGGAGACAGAGTCATTCTCATTTCCAGTAATATTTTATTGATTTACTTCACATAATGCAGTTCAATAACTCATCCCGCAAATAGATGAAACTTCAGCTCCATCTAAATAGATATTAATCTCAAGTAAATTACTGATGAGTCTTAATTAAGCAATAAGATGGAACAGCCCATATAGTCGGGCTGATTAATGGCACACCTTGGACATGTACAGAGGCACAGGGAGGCACAGGGCAAAGTAAAGTGCTTCCAGTCCACTCGTGGCATGAAATTAATCAGCAGAACAGTAACTCCAAACCCACCCTCAGGGTATCGGTACAGTCAAGGGCTTGACTGTTGCTCCAGCCATGATCATGCAACTTCCAACTGTTTGTTTAGAAGAAAATATGGCAGAAACCAAGTCCTTCCAATTCTTCCAAAGCAGCAGACCATGTGATTGCATCGCTGTTTGCATCTCTGTTATGTATCCAAATAAAACACGCCACTAAGAGCAGCAGAAGCACGGGAGAAGGTGTACAATGCAAGAAACTCACCAAGTAGAGAGATGCCTTTGCAAATTCCTGAAATATGCCATGTTCTTCAGCGTAAGCCAAAAACAATTCTGCACATTTCAGAGGGCATCATTCTGATTTTGTTTATGGCGCTGTAAATTAGGAGGGACTCCATGGAGGTCAACAGAACTAAAAGAGTGTGAAATTGATGCGAGGGAGAGAAGAAGGGGAAAAAAAGCTCTGTATGTTTCTCTCCTTGCCCACTAGCATCAGAGTCTGCTTCCTGGTTTATCAAAGCATGCTATAGCCCTTTCTATTTCCCGCTAGAGAAGTAGACTATTAGCATACAGCTGCACCTCTTAGGAGAGCAAAACAGAAAGAACTGGAGTTTTGGTGGAGTGTTTTTCTGGGGTTTTTTTTTTGTTTCTTTTTTTTTTTTTTCCCCCACAACAGGCAATATAAAGCACACAGAAGAGGGAGATACGACAAAGCAGGTTCTCAGCTACACTAATTCAGTGTGGCTTCATTGTAGTCAGTGGAGTTATACTGATTTACACTAGATGGTTAATTTACATCAGTCTCCCCCCACCCCTTCTCTCCCCCTGGGTCCACAGAGGTTGAAAGCAAGCACTGAAGAGAAAACAACATATAAGGCCAAAGAAATTCAAGTGGTAGAGAACCCTGCGGAATGAGAATGCATCAATATTTAACAATGCAAAGACTATGTGCCAGAGGGGGAAAAGGGAGACAGAGGACATTCCCAGGAAACTGGGAGAAGTTTCCAGTGGAAAAAGCATTGCACCTGGACAGCCCTGAACTGCTAGCACCACCTCTGAGCTTCTTCTGAGAAGGGGGAAAAATACATTTAAGAAGGGAGTAAATGAGGGACCCCCACTCTACTCTACATGCTGAGCTTATGGGTTCATAATTATGGGAGCCCACTGGTTGCAGGTTCCCATTCCCTCCTTGCTCAGGGTCTTCCTAGTCTCCTGCATGCTGGGGCTCTGCATGCCTCCATTCCCCCTGTTCTCCCTCTGCCTTACCTGGATCCCTCCCTCCCTCCCACCACCACAGGACCTGCCGGGCTTCTTCTTATGTGTTTTTTCCTCCTTTCCTCCTATGTTCCTTCACCACTGATTTTATGAGCTCTGCTTTCATTAAGGCGGGAGGTAGATGAAGAAAAGAGCCATTGGCCGTTGATTATTAGGCCTAAAGACTTCAGCCCCAAGGACAACTGTCCCTGCTGATTCAAGTGCTGACTGTGGCTATCAAATCACTTCCTACCTTAACAGTACTCTTCCTGTGTGCTCTGTCCACCCTTCCAATCCAACTGGAAAAGTCCAGAGCAGGCTGGAAGCTTTGACAATGAAAACTGTATCTTTTACAGGACTGTTACGAACAAAGCCTTTGTTGGGAACAATTTCTTTGAATCAAATTAATATGGTAGGTTGTTACTTTGGGGCAGCTGAGGAACAACCCGGCCAGTTGTTCTATCATGGCCTGCTTCTGAGAGCAATAAGCTCTGGCTGAGGTGAGGTGAGCAGGCAGAAGGCAGCAACCTCTTCAGCCACATCCACTGAATCCGACTTTCAATGTGAGTCAGCTGGTCTTGAACATGACCGGATGCCCTGCTAATTTTTTTCCAAACTTCAGCACTTTGGGTTGTTTTTTTTTTTTTTACTCAAACACCCAGAACAACAGATTGTATATTTGAACTCTTTTTTTTTTTTCTTTCTTTCAGTATTCACTCTGCACTTCAACTACTCTCCGTGCACACATGCACAGACACACCCACCCACCCCATTTGAGCTACTGGCAGTCCAGCTATGTCTGTCCTAGCAAAGCCCTCTAGGGCAGATGTAAGTAATACCAGCCAAAAGTGCTTTAGGTAATGCACCTTTTAGTCTGGTTCACTGATGTAAATGAACTCTGCCAGGGGAAAAAAAATGTTTGTTTTTATGCTTGATGTTGGTTTAACTGCAGCTGCCATAAAAATCTAGCTGGAAATGTCACAGCAGAATCACACCCTGACTGACAATGAAATACCAGCCAACGTTTCTAGCATAAATCTTGCATAAAGAAAGTACCAAGGTTTAATTTCTAGGGCAAAGGGAAGCAGGCAGACCCAGCAGGCAAGAATTTAAAAGAAAGAAAAGAAGAAAGGCACCGTAGGAGGAAACAATTATATTATTAAATAGATATTCATTCATGTACATTAGCAGATAGTGCTGCATCCCATTAGCAGTCACTCTTACAACAGTAAGAATTTTTCTGTCTGTTTAAGGCCTCTGGATAAAGCTGCCAATTGTTGAATGGAAAAAGCTCCAATGAAAATATTTAGTTTTGGCGGAGACAAGGCCACCTACGAGGCTTTCCATTTCCCTTTTTTCTCATCGTTCTCCTTCTCCCAACCCCCTTGCAGCCATTAATTTAGTAGCAGCAGCTGTGATTGTCTGAGATATGCAGAGGAGCATAAGAAGACCATCCTGCGCCTCATGCCAATGTTGTTAGTTCAGGAATATTATGGGATTATTTTTTAAGATGTTCCTCCTGTTGTATGCAAGGCTGGAACTGAAAAAAAGGAACTTAAGAGGATTTTCATGCAGTGTGTTTGCTATTCATTTTTTTGTTGCCACAGCATGTGGGATTTGTGTGCATTTAAGATACCAACTTAACTATGTTCCCTTCATTACTTGTGTTTGCCAGCTGATGAGATGCCAAGGTGAAGTAACTGAATCAAAGAAGATTTAAAGTAAATACCATTTAGAATATGGGGCAAACAATGTAATACTAGTGAGGTGGCTAGCGAAAGGGGAGAGGAGGGGAGGAAAAGGGGTATCATGTGCCTCTTTAATAGGGGGTGCCTCTCCAAAAGACTAATGAGAGGAGAAACCAGCTGTCCTGACAAAAATCATCTCAAATGTTGCCAAAGACTTCTGTTGTCATCATTCCCTTCTTTCAAAGGACTGCTGCACTCAGGTTTTATTTGGCGATGTCCTTTCCTGTGTTCTGAAAGGGGTCCCAATCATTAGTTATCCTTAGGAGGATAACTACAAATAAACTACAGCATTGTGCAGCAGATAATTTTGTCCCATTTGCACTGCTGCTTTACCAGATAGTGGTACTGCCCTTATCAGTGTATGCTCAACAGATTTTGCCTTTCATCTTCTCGTTCTCAGAGTTTTCTTTGCGTACCAGGTGCCAAGAAGGTAAAGACTGAAAACTAGATGCTTGGGGTATAAGCACTGGCTACATACTCTGTGGCCTACCTCCTTTTTTTTTTTTTTTTTTTTTTTTTGAGACTCCTGTTGAGTTGGATTGTGTGTTATTCACACATTAGAGCTCTACCCAAGGGGCAAGCATCTGACATTACCCTCACTGTTTTCTAGTTGAGAAGGTAAAATCTACTATCACACACCTATCTAAAATTTCATTTGTGGAGGAGACTGACAGTAGCAAATGTTTTAGAGAAAGGAATGAGACATCCTGTTCTTGAAAATAATGAAATAACTTGGATCTTGAACACCTGACTTCTATCAGGAACTCTTACTACCTGCACTTAAGGCACTTTGAAGGTAGGGTCACTCATTTTCAATCTTTTAAACAACAAAACAATATTTTGGGTAGGGAATACACTAGTGTGGAGAATTCAGAAAAAAATCTCTCTATATACCTCTCTCTCCTCCATCCAGATTTTGGAAATGAGAATATTTATTAACAGTGGCAAATTGGAAAAGATATGGCCCAGTGAAGGGGAAAAGTCATTGTTACTCCTTGCAAAAATCTTTTTCTAACAGCTTCAAAACTCATGGACCTGCCAAGACAGCCTTCATTTGAAAGGAAAGGAATGGCTGCTTCTGGGATCACATAAATGTCACGTAAAGGATGAAGAGCCAATAGCTGAGTTACCGTGCAAATGCCTGATTTCAAAACAGCTCACTCAGCGCCCTCCAAGCCTTGCTGCCTTCCGCGTAGCTGCCTTTAATAATGGATTTAGCCTCAAAATGGCATCGGGAAACCGAGACCTCTGACTCCCATTTTACAGCTCGGGAGGGGGTAGCACAGAGACCCAGAGCAGGGCAGGAGATGGATGCAGATCTCCCAAGTGTTTAGCTGGTGTCTCATCCGCAAGCGATACCCCATCCCCTAGACCCCTTTGAGCAGCACATGCCACCCGACAGTCCCAGCTGTCACCGTGCCAGCACGCCGCCGCCGGCTGTGCCCACACAGCCGATTCCAACTGTGCCCATAGCATGTGCCAATATACCTGCCTTTCTGCCGGCAAGGGTAACGATGGCGGGGAAAACGGGGGGCAGCGGGGGCTTTGGCATATATTAGGAATCAAACCACATAGCCAGGATCCCTGGAGTGTTTGTATGTTGGTTGCTAGCAAATGTTAGAGCCCTGGCAGTAACGCAGGCACAGCTGCTGTCACCCACACTACTCAGAGTAATGTAGGACATGATATAATCACACCTTTGCTCTGCTCTGAGGCTTTTGGTCATCGCTCTTGAGTCACAGCCCGGGAGCACCGGACAAGATGTTAGGAGACCTGACTGCACATGGCTTGAGACAGGTCATTCCACTTTTGCGCCTCTGTTTCTCAAGGGCTTACAGCCCTAATGATTAATCCCACATTATCATTGAATCTTTTTGTTCTCCTGTTTACAGTTTACAGCTTACAAGGATGCTGTGTAGTGCTCTCAAGTAGTTTTACTTTTTTTAACCTCTTGTTTACAAAACCCCACTTAAAATGCTGAAAATAAAATTTCTCTATTGATTTCTTTTCTTTTTCCATTTGGCAAGCATTGATTTTTTTTCCTTGTGTTTTTAATGGAGCTTGAAATTAACATGAATCTGTTTGTTCAGATCCTTGTTTGAATTAGTGCAGTTTTAGTAATAAAGTTAGGTAGCAGTTACCTTGGAAACAGAGCTCTGTTTTTACCAAACATTTTAACAAACATTAGGGCCTACACAAACAGAAATAGTAAAACCAAACTCCTCAATAAGAGATTGGTAGATGTTGGTATCAGCCAGTACCTTCAGCCCGGAACATGCTGCCTGCCTGATGACAATCGCGTAAAAAGTGCGTTAACTTGGGAGCTTTGGCTGTTTCACAATGCTCAAGTTTTTTCCCCTTTTCATTGAGCAGTGCCATGTTGTCAGTCAGCATTAAGGATCCACCGCTTTTCACTATCCCTTAATTGCCAAGCTAATCTGAACTACTTGGCTTAGCTGTGTGATCCTGTAAATGTGCAGGCGTACTGTGTGTACCTCTGATTTCACAGCAGTGTCATATCCAAGGTACTGGGCACGATTGTCACGGCAAGATGGCCACAGGGAGCTGACGATTAGTTGCAGGGATATACTATGCTGCTACAAATACGCAGGCTTGAACAGTAGCCCACATACTCAGAAATGTATTAGGCCTTATCTTCTGCAGAAGCGCAGGAGAGCCTCGAGACAAAAATACTGAAATGTGACAGTTCAGAGAGCAGTGGTACAAACACAGAGGCAGAATATATCCCACAGCCGAAAATGGGAAGCGGTTGTCCATATACAACTTCACTGGACAGAACAAAAGACAGAACAGACTGAGCCAGCTGCGTTAAGCTTGATCACTTGAAAATTCCTATTTATACAGGTCAGATAAGGTTCATTTTTCTCAATTTCTTTAGTTTCCAGTAAGATCCAAGTGGAACACCAGGGTAGGACCACTCCCCCCTTTTCTCCCCCCCTGAAGGAGGAAGCATTTAACAAAGACCAAAAAACCTCCAGAACAGCAGAATTGTATCAGCACCTCCTTGAGAGGCACAGAGCCCTGGGAGTGGTGGTAAGGGACTCCAGAGTGTTTTCATCAATCCTCCCGGTCACAGGGAAGGGGTATGAAAGGGCCAGTTGAATCTGGCAAATCCACAAATGGTGACAGGACTGGTGCCACAGCCAGGGGTTCAGCTACTTAGACCATGGGACTTGCTTTGAGAAACCTGGTCTGCTGGGGGCTGATGGAGTCCATCTGTCAGAAGAAGTGGAAGAGCATCTGCGGTCATAGGCTCACCGAGCTGGTGAAGCAGGCTTCAAACTAAAGTTGCTGGGGGAGAGGAACCTCAATCCGTCCCACTCCTACCAGTTTGATGCCAGTGCCAGCAATAGATGCCCAGAGCCAGGAGAAGGATCACAGGTCAGCAGGAGAGCACCTGAAGTGCAGCACAAAGGAATTCCAGCCACTCCAGCCAGTCAGTCAGCTTCATCAGGACTCAACTGAAACGCCTCTATACAAATGCACGCACCACGGGGAATAAACAAGAGGCGTTACAGACGTGCACATGTCTGCAGGGCTATGATGATCTTACTGGTATCACAAAGATGCGGTGGGATGGCTTCTATGACTGCAGTGTTGGGATGGAAGGGTACAGGCTCTTTAGGAAGGACAGGCAGGGGACACGAGGAGGGGGTGTTGCCCTCTATGTCAATGGCCAGCTGGAGTGCATGGAGGTCTCCTGGGGATGGATGAGGAGCTGACCGAGAGCTTATGGGTTAGGATTAAAGGGAGGGCAGGGACAAGTGACAATATAGTGAGGGTCTGCTAGAAGCCACCCGACCAGGGAGAACAAGCGGATGAGGCCTTATATAGACAGATAGAAGTAGCCTCATGTTCACAAGCCATGGTCCTCATGGGGGAATTCAACTACTCTGATATCTGTTGGAGGGACAACACAGCAGGGCGTAAGCAATCCAGGAGGTTCCTGGAATGTGTTGATGATAACTTCTTTCCTCAAGTGACAGAGGAGCCAACGAGGAGAGGTGCCATGCTGGACCTTGTTCTCACCAACAAGGAGGGGTTGGTGGGGGAATGTGAAGTTCAAGGGCAGCCTTGGCTGCAGTGACCATGAAATGGTGGAGTTCCAGATCCTCAGGGCAACGAGGAGGGTGCACAGCAAGCTCACTACCCTGGCCTTCAGGAGAGCAGACTTTGGCCTATTCAGGGATCTGCTTTGTAGAGTACCATGGGACAAAGTCCTGGAGGGAAGAGGGGCCCAAGACAGCTGGCTAATATTCAAGCTCCAAGCTCAGGAGCAATGCATCCCAACAAGAGGAAGCCAGGCAAAAATGCCCAGAGGCCTGCATGGATGAACAAGGAGCTCCTAGACAAACTCAAACACAAAAAGGAACCCCTCTCCTATGAAGACAGGCTGAGAGAGTTGGGGTTGTTAAGCCTGCAGGAGAGAAGGCTCCAGGGAGACCTTATAGCAGCCTTCCAGTACCTAAGCGGGCCTAAAAGAAAGGCTGGAGAGGGACTGTTTACAAGGGCATGTAGTGACAGGACAAGGGGTAATGGCTTTAAACTGAAGGATGGTAGACTTAGATTAGATATTAGGATGAAATTCTTCACTGTGAGGGTGGTGAGGCAGTGGAACAGGTTGCCCAGAGAAGTTGTGGAGGCTCCATCCCTGGAAGTGTTCAAAGCCAGGTTGGATGGGGCTTTGGGCAACCTGGTCTAGTCGAGGGTGTCCCTGCCCGCAGCAGGGGGGTTGGAACTAGATGATCTTTGAGGTCACTTCCATCCCAAACCATTCTATGATTCTGTGATTCATATATGCCCAACTTTCTTTGTCCATGAGGCTAAAGGTGTCTTAGTCATGCTTGCTCAGATTTCAATTAAAAATAAATAAAAATAAAATGCTGAAGGAGAGATTACATGCTGTTCTGCTGAGGTTTGTAGTTTTTTTATTGTTTCTGGCTTCCAATATCACCTTCAAAACCCATAACTTGCAGCTTTGCAAAACACCAACTGGCTGGTTATTTAGCTACGTGCATCTTTTGTGGACAGGCAGCAGAACAATGGAGAAGGAAGGATAATGCTTAGTGTAACCTCAGCATTAACACATACAGCTTAATAGATGAGTAGCCACTGCATTTGAAGAGTAGTTCATGAAGCAAAGTAGAAATGATGTGTGTGCAGGATATAATTACAGCAGTAATGTAATAACATTCCATGTTAGATTATTAGGGGGTCTATTCTGCCCTTGACATGCCTACATAACTCCCATCAATGTTAATTGAGGTTATGCACGTGAATCAGCAGCTGAGCAAATCACTAAATTAATTACATGTAAAGTACCTGTTTCATTTTTTTAAATCCTCTGATACGTTTGGCCAGTGCAAACGCTTATAGTCCAAGAATGAACTACCACCACAGGGTGGAGGAGAAAGGATGTGGAAAAGACTGTGGCAGATTTAAAAACTCCATTAAATTAAATTAAGTTTTGACAAATAGGTAAGGGATAGGGGGAATATTAATTCCTGGACAGGGCTTCCTGTACATTCTTCAGAAACCCTGGGGCTCTGTTTGAATAAGCTAGGAGAGACTCTTGCTTTTCTGTAGCACCTCCTGCAGAGGAGGTTATCTGGAGCTTTTGTAAACAAAGGTGTTAAATACTGGCTCTGCAGGCAAAGACAGCACCTATTGTGAGTGCAGCCATACGAGCAACGACAGGCTTGGATAAGGCATACAGCTACTATTTTTTTTTTTTTTCTGCTTGGCAATCGCAACCCCCACTTTCTGTCCAGGGAGGCTTTGATCAAGCAGATGTGATGACAAGGATCAGTGTGATGACAAAGTCTTTGCATATGGTGGGAGAAGTTTGGGCTTGAAATTCAAAGCGTGTGTTTCACTGAAGGGTCTCATTCTGCAAACGCTTATCCCAGAGTTTGAAGGGTGGAGATTGTTATACAAGAAGGTGAATCAATCTTCTCTCTCTCTTTCTTTGTTTCATTTTTGGTTTAAGCACCAGGAGCTCTTGAGCTTTCAGTACTCCCAGGCTGCTAAAACTGGATGCAAAGAACAGAAAGTGCTTCCTGGAGAAAGGAGGGGGGCAGTAAATACCCTCCATCATCTGTACCTCTAATATTGCCTCCTTCTGATGCTATAATTAGAGCAGAGCTGGGCTGTCAGCCTTTTCCAGAGCAGGAACCCCCTGGAATCCCCTCCTCGGCCAGGCAGGATCTGGAAGGGATTCCCCCACCCGTTCAGCAACCTGAGAAGGCCCGGATGGTCATAAAACCCTGGCACCTGTTTGTGATCCCCCACTGGGAGGGGGGACAACTGCCCCACATTCAGACTTCCTGAAATAGAACAAGATCCATGATACGACCAACAGAACCCCCCTCGCTATAGATTAGAAAGGACGCCTGAGCTTTTAAACCTTTATTTTGCATGGAGTAAACAGCCTCTCCGGTTTCATCTGGACCTCTCGGAAAGAGCAGCTTCTGGAGTGGCTTTAGTTACAGTGAGCTCCGCTGCCCCCACAGACAGTTTGTGGCCCGGGTCCCCACGCATGCCTGGTGGCACTGGAGCATGTTGGACGTGCTTAGCCATGTAAAGAGGCCTGGCTTCAAAGAGTTACGCTTATGGGCTCACTGCCTGCCTGACAGGCAAAGGGGAACTTAAGTTTCACCTCAAGACAGCATGGACACAGCTGCTAAAGGAAAGTGAAGGCTAACCCTCGACAGCTGCACTGAAGATGGGCTTGCCAATTTAATTATCTGTAGCGTTACTTTCTGTAATCCTTAATAGATATTTATACCCATTTATTTGTAATAATTTTCACTTAGGAGTCCCTTGTCATTGCTGGGGGTATAAAGACGGCCAACTGGAGGCATAAGCAAGGGGAGCAGTCACCCAAGCTGGCAGACAAAGGAGAGAAGGTAAAATTTCAGCTTTAAGTGAGATCTCACCACAGTGGCCATGGCATCATCTCTGGCCTCGCACTGGTTCGATGGCAACAGCATAGCTATTCCCACAGGTCCTATCCTTCTCGAGGAATAACGAGCAGTGACGGCTCTGCTGCCTTGGTGTCTAGCTCACTGCTGTTACCCTCCCTCATGGATGAAGACAGACAGCCTACACAGAAATTTTGCTTCCCAGTGGCAGGGAAATGAAGGTGGGACAGAATAAAGGTGTCTAGAGACAGACCATGTTTCTCTCTCTCCTCTCCCTGCTCTCTGGCATGTTGTCTCAATGTTGTCTTGGTGGAACTCCATCAGCAGGACCACAGCAGCCAGCAATGGGGCTGGGGAACCTTTGCTCAATGCCTCAAAATGTTGAAGAGAGATGGTGCTTAAGAAATTGCTCTGCTGCAGCAAAGGAACCCCAGTGCAGGTGAAATGGTCTCCTTTACCTTCCTCTCACCCTGCACTGCATACACTGCTGAGAAATTGGAAGTTGTCATGAAGAAAGGACTGGCCTCTGCCTCAGAAAGCTAAAAAGCTACCACCTTAAAAAAAAAAAAAGAAAAAAGAGTACAGAGAATAGATATTCAGATGCCAAATAAGAATTTTTATGCTTAACTTCAGATGTTCATGTTTAATAATATGGACATATGTATTTGATTGAGAAACAAAATAACTTGTTCATCCCTTGGTTTTATTCAGTTAAGTCTACAGGGGTCTCTGAAAAGCATTCAAGGTTATGGAATTGGTAGTTTAAGAAGGAAAGGTAGACCTTGTGGACATAGGACTGGCTTTCCACCGATGTCTAACATAAGTGTTTGGCTCAAAATTGCAGTTGCTGCCCACTTCTCTTTAAAAATACAGTTACAAATCAAAGAGAAAACAGCATGTGAAAATGCTCACCAGCAGGTTTCATGTTTTTAAAAGAACAGCTATCTTACTGTCCTCATTTCAGAAAGGAGGGGACTGGTACTCAGAGAAGCTGTGAGCAGTCAGGCAACCAAAAATGGCAGATCCATTTAAATGAGCTCCTGTCCCACATCATATTGTGCAAGTTTCATTACCTGATGTGTGTGCATGGATCCTATTCCCATAACAGGTCACATTCAGAGATATCAGAAAACCTAACTCACCTCCAGAATTACTTTTATGTCTTCAGCACATAGTGCCTTTCTAAGACATCACCTAAGCATACAGGCTCAGCGTAAGTATACAAGGTCTAATGATTAAATATCCCTGTATCAAACATCCAGTAATTGGAAATTTTACTCTGCCATTCCACAAATATTAATTGACCTGAACTCTTCTGCACTTTATGACATAATAGAAATCATACCCTGCTAGGGCCTCTTCTTTTGCGTTACAGATTGCACTTCAGCCTAAATATTCAACTCCAGTTCGTTTTGCTTAATAAAGTTCTGGGCACATCCGTGCTGGGAGAGGAGTCATAAATAACATGAATAGATGGCAGGTCAGGCACTGCAAATAGAGCCAGCTGAATCAAAGAGAACTTGAAAGATTTAGACATTGGTGATACTGAAGTTTCAACAGTGGCACACAGAATTGGGCTACGCCTCCCTTGCACCCCGCTGGGCTGGTTATGGAGGCTGCACTTCAAGCCAGTGGAGACTTTTCACATGACTGAGCTTCCACCTCCATGTATACTGATTGCAAAATACAGCCCATAACTGGTATCCTATGTCGGAAAGGGGAATCTTCTCCATGATGTTTTTTCTTCATTGTATTTTAAGGCTGTCTTGCTAAGCCCTATTTTTGGGTGCTCCACAGGCAGTCCCCTGTATTCCCTGCAGTTAATCTCCCACCAGTCCCCAAGCAATGCGAGGGGCCCAACTCAGCACGGCCCATCCATTAGGCCACAAACCCTGGGTCATGGCGGTCAGCGGCCAGAGCACCATGCGAGCCCTGGTGTGCCTCGTCCTCGTCCCCATCCTCACCCTGGGGCCAGCCAGCCCCGACACCCTCAGCAGGGCACCCCAAGCCCCAGCTCTTGCTCGCCCACGGTGGCACAGTGCATGGCAGGAGCCAACATGGTGGCAGGAGCACTGGAGGGGAACCAGTGGGCACCAGAAGTGCGGCGGGTGCCCCACGGAGCCCCACAGCGCAGCCCCCAAAAGGCAGCCAACACCGGCAACCCAGAAATTGCAGCTTTCACCGCAGGCCAGCATCGCTGTATCATGCCCCTCGCGGTACTTTGTTCCTCACTCATCCCAAATTAAATATAAACCCGAGGAGCAGGTGTTACCTTAGATATGTAGGAAAGGGAGGAGAGAAGGAGAAAAAAGGGAAGATGGGGGGGAGGAGGGGGAAATGGGGGGGGGGGGGGGGCAAACCAAAAAACCACCCCACCCTGAGACATGCAACTCTTTCTGCTGACAGCCCTAAGGAAAACCGCGCTGCCTCCCAGCCAGACTCCCCGCCGCGATGAAAGGTCGGGCGCGGAAGGGCTGCGGGGCGCAGGCTCCGGCGCGGGTCCTGCGGGCCGGCAGCGCCGCCGCGCCGCGCTCTTGGAGCGCCAGATGTCTGGGCCTGTGCGTAACGGCAGGGCCGGAGATAACCCCCCGGGAAAACAGGCAGGGCCCCGCCGGCCCGCCCCGCCGCGGAGGCGGCCTCCCCGCCCCGCTGCCTGAGGCGCGGCCGCCACCTGCCGTCCCGCCGCCGTGCTGCAACCGGCCGCCGCCGCCGCCCGGGCCGAGACTGCCCGGCGGGGTAAGGACGGCAGAGGCAGAGGCAGCGGCCTCGGCCGGGTTGTTAGCTGAGGGAAATGCGGTGAAGGAAACCTTTCCGTGAAGGGAAGCCTGGAGCAGCTGGACGGCCGCTGCCTGAGGCTGGCGGGGCACCGGCGGCCTCCTCCGTCTCGCTCCGGCATTTCCTTTGCAAATCCTGTGAAAGGCTGAAGCAAAACAAAGTTTAGCTCTGACGTTCTGTCAGCCCCCGGCTGATTTCAGGCGTAAATTAAGGCAGAATCTGGCTACAAGTGAGTGCAAATCTCCTGGGTGTCTTTGAGCAAGACAAGCCTGGAACACCACAAACAGCACCAAGGATCAGTCGGGAGGAGCTGGAGACGGCCAGTGGAATAGGCCAGGAACAGGGCAAACCAAACCACTTTTTGCTATTCTTTCCCCTTTCCTTTGCTTTTTATGTGCTAATAATATTCATTTTGCAGACAGGCTGATGTAAATCACACCACGCCTTCATAATATCTCCTCATATCGCCTCTTAAACGCTGTAGCCGCAAACTGCTGTCTGCCATTCCCAAGCAGATGTCAAGATGCTTCAAGCAGGGACTTACTTCTTCTCCACTGTTTTTGGGGTAAAAAATTGATGAGGGACAAGTAATTAACCACCACTGCAGTTGAAGAGCAGGAATATGTTGTTACGAGTGAGTGACTGCCAAGCTGGAGCATGGAAAGAGCAAAGACAAGAAGTTTCTCCCTCTCGTGATCCTTCTTTGGTAACAAGATTTAAATGCTACTGCCTCTCACCGCTTTGTTCACATGTCCAGCAGCCAGGATACAGTCCTGTGGGTTTTAGAAAAAGGAAATAAGGCTAGAGAGGATGCTTACTTGGTTAGAAAATATTTATTCCTCTGTACCTGTATTGATTACCTTTAGGTATGAATAGCAATGGCATTCTTGTCCTCCAAATGTTCGTTCTAGTCAATAACAAAATTAATTTGTATACCAACAAATCTGCAGCTATCCAGGAGGGAAATGAGCTCAATATATAATAGAGGAGAGAGTTTTGGCAAAAGGGAGAGTGTAGAAAGAAGCCTGCTTATAAGAATTATTGATAAAAGAATTATATGTTTATAGAATCCAATTCTGTATCTTGAAGCATTTTATACGTTCAGTCCTCAGTGATAACTGCAACCATTTCAATAATTGCTGTTTGCTGAAGAAAATTGATTTTAAAATCTCCCTGATTCATTTACAAATTACTATTATTTTTTGTACTAAAGTAAAAGTACAACTTTTAAAGTAGCACTCTGGAGTCTGTAGCACAGATTAGGGCTCCTCTGGGGTAGGCGCTGTGTAAATGCATAATACAGGGGTATAGGAGTGTTGGCCATTCGAACTATCACCCAGGAACTGCACAGCTCAATGAGATCCATGGGGATGTATTTCTGTGTGTGGTATTGAACGACTGCACTAAAGCCGACACCTGAGATAAAAGCACTTATTTATTAGAGCCTACACAGGCTCTCAAGTCCTGGAAGGAGCCTTTAAAAAGCTAGCATCCACACATTAAAAGTCTCTAACTCACTCAAAACCCAAATCCAGCTGGTGCTGCAGCCACCGTGGACTCTCTGAACTCCTTAGAGGTGCAGAGGAGCTGAGGGAATGGTGGAGCGCCATTCACACACTTTCGGTCTCTGCCTGGGCCAGCCCAAAGCTGAGGGCAAAGAGGACAACATAGGAGGTTTGCAGAGGTGCAACAGGGTGCAAACACCTTACCTCACTGAATTAGAGAAACAAGCTTGCATGGCAAATGCTCGCTCCAGTTCTGCTCCAGAGGTGCAGTGAACAGGTCCCTTCCCTCCCCGTGGGGAAGACTTGCTCAGTGACGTGTTAGAATCAGGGCTGGAGCTGTGGCAGGGAGGAAGAACTAAAGAGCAAATGGCCCAAGAAGTACAAGGAAAAAAATGCATTGGGCACTTGCAATTCAAAAAAACTGCCACCATATGTAAATAGGTGAGTTAGTTAGACACAAAAGTGGTAGGAAAAAAGTATTATTCTCCACATGCTGTGGTATACGGTGAACTGCCAATACGGGAAAATGATATTAAGAACCAGTATTACCCAGGAAAGGTGTGACAGGAGCAGGAAATGATCCCCATTCCAGTGTCCAAATAAGAAGGCTTACCTTCCTCTCAATGTCAGCGTTAACCAGTGGCCGAAACGAATGAAACTGCATTTCAAGGTCGAGTGATCCCTTGCCATGGACTGCACCCACAGGAGAGAGAAAATCAGTATTTTGAGCAATGCAAAGCACAAAGTAGAAACAAATGATGCGGGGGAAATCTGTCCTCAGACAAAGGCCTGTGCTGAGCCAATGCATCTTAAGTTGAAACTTAGGGGCCACATGGGTTCTGGAGCACTGACCTGGAGGTGCACTTCATCCCCCACATACACAACCACAGCAGAAGCTGGGGAATATGCACAAAGAATGCACAACAAAGACAAGGTAGCCATGATCTGGATGCACCAGGATATCTTTGTTGTTTGCCCATCTATCTCCAAAACATGTGAAGGGCAAGTCCTGAGCGAAACAGATGAGCAACCATGGCAAAAGCTACTCTTGACTCTGGTCCAAAGTCCACAGCAATCAAGGGAAGTCCTCCTCTATGGCAATACCCAAAGCATCAGTGAATACAGTCAGTCTTTAACAAGGAAGTATCAAAGATACGTAAAGCAAAGGGTGTCTTCCAGCACCCTGATGAGCATTTCACCATTATGAAAAACATCCTTCTGTCTGCTGGATGCAGTAAAACAATGTAATAGCCAAATATCCAGTCATAATGTTACCAGCGTTCATGGTGTATGTTGAACTTTTTCAAATCTCAGCTTCTGGAAGCATCCTGTGATTATGTGAAAACCCCAGTTTTATTTTGGTTTTGGTTTTGTTTTTACTTTAGCTTCTGTTCTCCATGTAGCTGTAGAGAAAAGCTCCAAAGCCATGAAAGCGGAAGGGCCAAACTCAAACCAAATAAATAACAGTAATAATAATAATATATAAAATATATACATACATACATACTTCATCCTTGACATAGGATTTTTTAGAACTTGAGGGCTTGGCAATACTGTGATCATCAATGGTCAGGCATGGCTTTTGGGGAGAAAAACCATATGAGGTCACATAGCTGAACACTAAGGTACCGCCAGTCACAAAAGTGATGGTGCCAAATTCTTGGCTGCTCGAAACTGGCAGAGTTCCAGAGTTAAATAAATCAGCAGCTGGGTCATGAACTAAAACCTGAAATCAGGGAAAATACAAAATTCTGGGAATGCAGACATTTCAGCTTGCTTCACACCCCCCATCTTTTGTTAAACTTTTTTTTTTTCTTTTTTTTTTTGGCATTTGCACAGAAAACATGCCAGTGTGTCTTTTACAGCACTCTGAGGAAGAAAATTCAAGCTGCTCTGCCTGATATTAAAAGATGTGGCATTTGGTAACATTTGGATGCAATCCAATTGCTAAACTGCTGAACTGCAGTTTGTAACGCAAGCACAGCTTGAAGGGAAAGCAGCAAAAGACAGATGAAAATGAAATTTATCAACAGGAATAAAAGAACATGCGAGCAGAAAGCAGCAGGAGGAATATCCAGTGTCTGAGAATGGAAAGAAGGGTACCAAGCGCATTACCAGTGGTATGACTGATTTAAACACAGCCATGTAATGAAGCTGAGTGCTAGCGTCATGATGAATTGGAGTGGAAGAATGAGCTTTGGAGTGAGTGAGTGGAAGTGTAGCATGTGGCCAAATGTGTGATGACATGTGAAATGAGAGTGACCCCACCTGGAATATGTTAGATGCTAAAGACCAATGCCTGCTACTCACTCAAATGATGAAATGGAAGTTGCAATATGTAAGATTAATACACATTAGAAGAAACAGATTCTCGTGCCGTTAAAAAGATCACACTCTGGTCATAAAAGATGCAGTTGTGTAACCTCCAAGTATTTAGCCTTTGAATGAGTCCAACTGTGTTACGTGCATTCAAGTGTTAATAATTAAGGGTGGGATATCAACCTTAAGCTTTGCATTTTCCCAGATGCTGTCAGCTTACATCTGATTCTTGGCATTGCCATAGCATGTTTTTGCTTTTAAAAGGAATGGTGAGGTCCTAGGAATATCACATCAGCCTTCCTAATGAGAGAACCATAGAAAATAGGGCTGGAAGGGACCTTGCGAGGTCATCTAGTCCAGCCCTCTGCCCTAAGGCAGGATCAATTATACCCAAATCATTCCTGACAGATGTTTGTCTAACCTGTTCTTAAAAACGTCTGGCAATGAAGATCCCACAACCTCCCCAGGCAATCTGTTTCAGCGCTTCACTACTGTTACAGCTAGAAAGCCTGTCCTAATGTCTTCCTTAAATCTCCTTTCCAGTAATTTAAATCCATTAGTTCTTTTTGTATTCCCAGTGGAAACACGAGAACAATTTATTACCTTCCTCTTTGCAGCAAGCTTTACATATCTGAAGACTGGTATCACATTCTTATTCCCTCCCCTGCATCTCCTTTCTCTAGATGTATAAACCCAGTTCTTTCAATCCGTCCTCACAGGTCATGTTTTCTAGACTTCTGATCAATAGCACTACTTTCTGCTGGACTTTGCAATTGGTCTACATTTTTCTTTTTTGAAGCATAGTGCACAAAAGTAGACACATTACTCCAGCTTAAGTCTGAAGCAGAGAATAAGTAGGGTAGGATTACTTCACATTTCTTCTCCACAACACGTTATTTATTGAGCCGAAATTGCATTAGCTTTTCCTCACACCGTGGCCTGCGTTCAGTTGTTAATTCACAGCAGTCACAGATCTCTTCCTGCGTAATGACCACCTGGTCAGTCGCTCCCATCATTTATGTATGTTGCTGGCTATAGGAGTTCAGTGGCAAGATCCTGGAGTGTCCAATGCTTAACTTCCTTGAATTTAAACCTATTTGCCTCAGACTACCTTGTTCAGGTTTAGTAAGGAGCTCATGTATCTATTAGTACCATTTCACTGAGAACGATGGAGTAACATCAGAAAAGAAATTAGCCCAAGCTGCCCATCCAGCACAGAGGAATTCAGCAACGGTTCTTTCCATTAATACCATGTTGAGCACATTCAGTCTGCAATAACCTGAAACACGATGATTTCTTTTCAGAGCAGTTGGAGAAATTTAAAATACAGACAATTAAGCACCGAATATTATAGCTCAGAGGTATCCTGATATGATGAAAGGTCTCCAACCTATCTGCATCCTGATGGGCATAATACCCAGTGAGGGGAGGGCTCTTTCAATCACCAATAATACCCAAATTAGGATGAAATGGGAACTGTTTCTTATCTGCTCCACCTTGGTTAGTTGTCCAGAACTTGGAAAATTCAAGCCCTATTCATATCTGTAATGGATGGAATTACATTTGTCTTATTATACAATCTTGAAATGTGGTGAGGAACCAGGTATCATTTCTCTTTCTGCTCTACAGGCAGATCCTTCCCTGTAGCAGTTGGAGTAATTTGCAGGTACAGCCTCAAGCAGAGAGAGAACAAGGTTCCTCAGAGTAATGGGGCCTAAACAACAACCCAAAAAAGACACCGTGGTAAGAAAAGGGTTAACCCTTCAAGTGCCAAAGTGGTTTTTCACCCGAAATAGAATTACAAGTTACCCACCATTTATAAGCAGATTAAACATTTAGATGAAATTTTAAAATTGCTCTGAATTTGACCTTCCTCTAATTTTGATTTTTACCAAGTATTTGAAACAATTTGGCATGATTAAAAATTAATAGTGGAATACTAAGTAGATCAAAGGAACAAGTCTTCTAGCTCCCGTCAAACTCAAATGCATAATTCCCACAGGTGCCTTTGAAAATCCCTGTTTTGAATGCTGTTGTCCATTGGATGAACAGCTCGAACATCACCAGCTTTCTGCATAAACATGGTTTGCCTGCAATAATTTATGAAAATCGTAAAATTGATTTAAGCTCTTCTCAGTGCTCCATAAATTTTGTGCAGCCCTTAAATTATAAAACTGCTGCTGCTGCTGTGGCACTGATCAGAACAATGCTTCATCTCTTCTCTCAAGATAGTTGGCATGTCAGGGGAGAAAAGAAGAGACTCGGGCAGCTGAATTGTTTGTTTCAATTTAACAGGGCAGAATAAAACAGCCTAGATGCCAGGGCTCTAGTCCCACTGAGACTGCGTGCATCGAGTTTTTATTGCCAAAATAGTTGTTCCAACCTTCCCCTTGGTTTTAAACCAGAAGAATAACTTTCATTGATTTCACAAGAACACTTTTTTTGCACACATCATCAGATTTGTGATACTTGAGATGTTCCCCTTCTAATTTATAATCATCGTGTTCTTGTTCTCAGATACATGACAAGAAAATGCTGCATCTGCCCAATTACACATTGGTGCAAAAAAGCTCTGCAAATCTCACTACATGGTTATCAGATAGTCGCCCTCACAGCCCAAAGCAGTACCAGAACAAATGTAGGCTCTTCGCTTTCACTAAAATTAGCGTTTTTAAGAGTGGATTTTATTTATTTTTTAATCTCTACCTTCTTTGACAAAGACTAAAAACATCATTTTTGGCATTAAATCTAACACAAGGTGAAATTAAAGTCCTAGTATAGAGAAACTATGTTTGAACAGGCTCCTTTACTCTTAAGTTTGGCCTAGTCACATATTAAAACTGCAGACTGCTTTGTCTCTATTGAGATTTAGGGTTGTGCTAGCTAACTCAGATTAAGGGCACCCTTGTTTTTCTGAAGTCTCATCTGGAGTAGCCCAGTTTTCAAAGGCAAAGTGCTCAGGACATTACTGGAATCACTCTTTTCGGTGTTTCATCCTGGGGATCCAAAGTCAGCAGCTGCTATAGTCTTTTTCTTAGCACTGATGCTTTCCAGCTCTTTCCACTCTCCCAGTAACGTTTCCTAGTCTGTCATTCAGACAGTCGTCATTTTTAAGGGATGCGTTTTCAACCTTTCTACGCTCACGCTGTTCTCCCACGTAACCCTGTGAGTTTCATTCTTCCTCATACGCTATGTTTTTGCTCAGAGGTATACAAACCATCTGTGCCTCTAATACAATGTTCTTAAATAGCCTCCAGGCAGATCTCTATGGTTTTTAAGTACTTCTCTTTGCCCTTCAGCCTGCTGTTAACCGTTTTCCTCATAGTTTTATAATCTGCCCTTTTAAAGTTCGTTGTTACTGTGTTGTCCCTAAGGGAACAATTCTTTCATGATATCAAAACTAAAAGCGTGCAGTGATCACCGTTACCCCACGGAGGCTTGACAACACCATCCTCTAATAACTTCTGCCTATTACAAGGTAGCTCCCTCTTGCCCATGGCCTTAACTAATCAGGCATTGCACTGAAGACTGCCACGGGAGTCGAGGAAAAGGAATCCTTTGCCATATGGATTGGAATGGCACCAAAGCCACTTTACATCTCCTGACAGAGGAAAAACTGATTTTGCCAGCTGTTTCATTATCTCCAACAAAAAAACAAACAAACAAACAAAAAAACCAAACAAAAAAAAGTGATTGCAGGGTAAACACTGTAGAATTCAGTCTTGTGTAATTTTCCTGACTGGCCCCATCCATTTTCCTCAGGAGGAAGTTACTTCCCAGGGGCTGGCTCTGCGATTTTATAGGTTCCCCAAATCTTAAGGAAGTCTACAGGACGTTGCAGGCACTCATGTAAAACCCTGTGGTGCTTCTCCCCTGGTTTTAATGGCTACCCTTGTGACTGCTGCCTCTGGAACGCTCTCAAGGAAGCGGGGCGGAAGGAGAGGTCTATGTGACATGAAAAATCTCTCTGCAGATTAACACCTCACTCTAGGAATGGGACTAAAGGTATGATACCGAAGAGGCAGCTCATACACCAGCCTTTCTGTTTGGTGAATGCACAAAAGATTGATTTGTGGCATCTTGCCATGGCAGAAGGCTATAGGTTATTAACCGACTTCAATGGACAAACACTTGCTGAGACCGCATCTCATACCTTTTGTGCTGTACCAAAAGCAATGACTCATCTTCAGGCATGCCTGACGTCCTTGAGAATGCAATTGGCTCTACACAGGCAAGTGAAGCATTACTTAGTTAATACACTACAGCACAAGGGAAACAATCAGCTGAAACGATGACATTGCTACTTCCTGCTTCATTATAAATCTGCAGCTTCCTAACAGGATTATATACTGAAGCACTGTAAAAAAAAAGACATTAAGTCCTGTGATGAAACTTAAAAAATGTGTAATTAAAACAGCTAAATGCAGGCTTCTTGTGTTCAGTGTCTGCAAAACATAGCCTTTGATCCTCCAAATGGTATTTCCTGGAAAAGTGCCAGACACAAAAACCTTCAGAATAGAATTCTGACTCATCCCTTCCTGTTTAGGCCAATGAAATGACTGTTGGCAGTCCAACAAATTTGTTTTGAGAAAAATTAACCTTATCAGAGAGATTAGAAATATAACCAAGGATAGGAACTCCTGGACCACTTGCCCACACATGCATTTTACTGCTCATTCTGTCCCATGTCTTTGCAATTTCTGTCTTAATAATGCAGCATTCTTGATGATTGACCTTGCTTCCTATTACTTAGGGAAAGATCCCATTTCTTCAAAAGAAAAAAGTGACAGATCACACCTTTCCTTATGACATCATCTATTGCTGCAATGCTACCACAATTCACCACCTTTGTTCCAGCTTACTGCTCAGCTAAGAAGAGCGAGAACTACCATGACCACCAATGACTGTTTTTGAGTCTTAATGAACTGGAAAATTTCAAAGATTTTTATTAATAAAAACTGTGCAAGATTCCCATATTAGGTAACAGGCCACAGCTACTTTCACTGTGCTCCTCCACAGCACTTCTCTCATGCTTAGCTGAGCAACTCCACAAGAAAAAAAATACATATACATTCCCCACTAAGGAGGGGAAAAGGACTGGGGATAGGGAAGAAATATAGGAAAAGCCAGGAAAATTGTCCATTCCAGTCCTAGCCCCATGTTCCATGTGCTCACTTTGGCTTCCCCTTTATTAGAAAGTTCTTGCAAATATTATTTTTCCATGACCTGTTGCTTAAGGCAGGTGATTGCTTAAGACAGTTTCACATTTCTTTCCTAAATGAACAAGTAATCGTTCTCTTTAGTCACAGGTTTCATGGAGAGTTGATGGCGTGTGTAATTTTCCTGGTGTGTCACATTAAGAACACTGAATTTTTGACATGACTACTTGACTAAAATGCTTTTGCGCATCACTCACATCTCTTAATAAATATATCCAATTAGCTATTGTTAGGTGAACTGGGAGTGAAAGACAATGAATACAAAAGTCTCCTCCTGGTCAGAGCACTACAAATCACAATCAGAATAAAGGAAAGAAACTGGGTTTCCGTATCCACCTTTCTTTCCCCTGCTGTGTTGCCTGAAGAACAACATGCCTTTCATTGCATTATTTCCATGTAAACCCAATTAATTTATTTGCATTCCAGACATCTGTTAGGAAGTTGTAGGTCAAGGAGCATGATTAAGCAAAAATATTGCACCCAGTATTTTGAGGTAACCCTCTTTTTACTGGACTTCAGTCTCACAAGTCTTTCACTAGAAATAGTAATTTTTCTTTAAATGCAATCACTAACCAGATTCAAACAAGACCTCAATCTTATTTTGAACATGCCAAATCAGCTGCATATTTGGGAGGCCGTCTCTAATTTTAAGGTAAATCCAAATTCCCTCTGATCCTTAGCAAGCATTTATCTCTTGATAGCCACGTCTCCTAAACTGCCTCACAGCTAAAGTGAGGAGCTTTCAGGCTGTGCAAGAAAAATGAGAGCAAGTACATTTTTGTGCTGACAAACAGAACCAGAAAAGTTTAAGTAAGCAGTCAATGGTTAATTCATTCTTTCAGATGAGTCTCAGCAAGTCAAGAGTATTTACTCAGCTGTTGAACTATGCCCAAATATTTCTTCAGTATACTGTAATGCTACAATATTTCTCATGGGTGTGTATATATACCTTTTTAATGGATTCAAACAAGTTTTAAGTATACAAAATAAATGGAAAGATTAATCCCTGGGCACCTTTGATTCTGTATTTCTTCCTATGTTTGATTTTCTTTTTTATATATGCAGAATACAGACAAATCACGTATTTACAAATGTAACATGTCCTCATGGGAATAATCAGGTTGTCACACTGCACCTCTCTGGCACTTCTAATATCAGACCAGTGCTACAACAAGACTTTAATATCCATTTACAGGTCTGGTTTTAATTTTCTGAAAGGACAACACATCTATTCGTTCAGGGTAACATGCACTCACACAATTAGTGTGAAACAGTATGCAGACTTCATCTGATCTTATGCTGCAGGGAGTTGGTATGTATGGAGGTAGGTAGCAGTCATAAGAGGCTTCATTATCAGGTGTCAAAAAAATCCCATTTTATGCACTGAAATTTTCATTAAGGTATCTTTGGACCACTTATTGAAAACATAATTTATTGTTTAATACCAGATTAACAAACCGAAACAAGCTGTTTCACACAGCAACTTCAAATTTGCTCCTCAATGAAGCTTTACAGCCCAAATAATTTTGAATGTCCTGTCACGCAGCAGCAGAACTGGTTTCATTGCGTTGTACCCTGTAATTCTGCAGCCGCAACAGGTCTTGCTTAAATATGGTTACAGAACACACCATACTTCCAAATAATTTCAAACTCACTAGTCCCATTTCCACCACCTTGTTCTCCCTAATTCCATCAGCTCTCAGTGTTATTTTGAATTTCAAGACATCCTGTTACATAAATGGTACAGAAATGGTCACTTTCAGTGTACTGTACACGGGCAACTGAAACATTTGAAAACTGTATCACAGCTATAACATTTCTTGACTTAAATTTCCTGCTTACCATTTCCTACTCCAAGACAACCAAAACAATGCTTTTCCACACCTTAAAGATGAAATATATTTTTTAAAATAAGCTGTTTGAGATCACAAATAATTATGAAAACATATGGAGTTAACTGGAACTGATATACTTAAAAAAAAACCCCACCACCAAACCATCAGTGTGATGGCCAAAGTGCACAATCTCCAAGGGTTTAGGCACCTTTCTTTTGCATTAGTTGATACCATCAACTACAATAAAAAAAATTATATCTTGCTAGCACAATTAATGCAAATTAATTTGATGCTTCTTAGACTGCACTGACCAAAGACAGGATTAAGACTACATGACTTTAGCAACTGCAGGCTCACTTACTGCAAGGGCTCTGCAAAGAACACATCTGCCAAACCACACATGTGAAAGTTAGTGCAAACTTCTATTAAGCTATGAGACAGAAAACTTCAGTCTCTGTTCCACAGCAATGAAGTCTCTCTTTTGAATGTCAAGTCAACAATAAAAGGTAAAAAACACTCAACTGTCAAGTAAGGCCAGTAATTGCAGAGGAAATCAATTTTTAGTAATGGAGGACATTTTAAAATGTATTCATTGAAAATGTATATAAACTGGATATGTACAGGTATATTTTGCTACTCATTTGTGACCTCAAATAGCTTTTACATACATTGTTAAATTCTCTTTTAAAATAAAGACGTGACATACTGTTCATACAGTTCTATCTGAAGTGCAAAGACTTAGCTCTTGCTAGTTTTATACTATGTTTCTCTAGTTGGACTATAACAAAGTAAGAAAAGACTCAAGACACCATGCTTCAATTTCTAGGAAAACACTCAATCTTAAGCAGATCCTTAGAAGAGTAAGTAAAATGTAAAAAAATACAACTCCTAATCATCATTTTCCTCATCATCAAATGAGAGAAGGCTGCTATTTTTTATTTGCTTAGCTGTACTCTGAGGAGTAGTTGCTTCTCTCTTCGTTTTCTTTGCCTCTTTCATCTTCTTACTTGAACTTACATTGAAGTCCAAACACTTCTCTGATGAACGTTTGGCTGGTTTCCTGAACATAATTTTTCCATCAGCAGGTTCTGGTTCACCATCTATAACAAAGACAGTAAAATCAGAACTCATCCACACACATTCACACACACATACAGATCTTCACTATTATCTTCTTGTTTTCCCCCAGAACCAAGATCAGCAAGACCTCTGCTAGAATGCAACAATCGTGAAAATGTATCTTTTGGCTGCCAGGTCTGTATCAATGAATGTCCTTCATGCACACACATCTGCTCCATGGCAATCAGCCCTTGAAGACAGTTCTCCTGCAATTCCTCTTAGAAATAGGTTCTCACTAATCAGAGCTTTAATTTAGAAGAGACTAAGCAGCAGAGCTTTTACCACACAATCCAGCCGCATCCAATTATCAAAATGGAGAGGACAACTTTATAGGATCCTCTAATTCCACTTCACTATTTGTAAAATCCATGACAACAAATGCACTTATTTCAGAATTATGCTAGCTCTTTAAAGAACAAAATGGCACGCATACAAGACAAAGCTTTTCTGGTTTTATTTTTTTTCCTAATAGACCCTGTCCTGCTGAGACAGCTAAAAAGATTATATGGTCATAAACCTGCCTTTTATTATCATATAGGATGAAAGTCTTAGTGTTTCTTTGTATCTGCAAAATCAACAAACTATTCCAACTGGTTAATTCTGCCCCTCTGTATGTACTACAGCAAATAATTTTAAAACCAAGAGAAGTCCCTTCCAGAATTATCAGGCCGAGGAGGGAAGCTACTGCACAAGTAACAGCATCAAGGCAATATTTCTAGGGGAAAAAACCTGTCATTGTAAAGTCATGAATCAGACACAAAGGCTCATGCTGCAGTAGTCTGCAATTTTTATAATGTATATGCGACAGAATGCTATAGAACCACAGGTTCTGTACAAGATATTTTTCCTAAAGTACTTTCATGAAATTCATTATTCAACAGAAATTTCTTAACAAAATGCATGTGTTTGACAAGATTATGTGCTATTTAATTATAAGCAATAAATATCTTTTGTCTTTAGCACGAATTCTTTCCGCAACTCATAGGCATTATGGCAGAAGACTGGCTGAAACACTCTTCAGTGTATACTCCAAACACCACAACGATTAAATCTGGTGTCTTAAGGGTTGTGTGGTACAAATTAAGACCATCAACCTCATCAGGAAACTTCACTTATAATTCCTTAAGTTTCACAGACCCTTTTTTAAGAAGAAACCTAGCTTGAAAAACTAAGCACCAATTCTGTCAATGACTTCTATAGAACGCACACTTCTGCAGTAGTTTATGAGCGAATACTACTATGCAGAAAATAACTAACCAGGTTTTGGGAAAATATTTCAGTACTGGTGCATTAGAGAAGCATTACAGTTACAAGGGATTACCAGCAATAATAAACTGTAGATATGACAAGCATATTTGCCAATGGATCCATTGTGAATTCTGCATGGAAAGCTTAGGTGTTTAGATGCTATACATGGGATACAGAAGTTTAGGAAGTGCCCATGCTAAATTCTGGCAAAGAAAAATAACTATTTCTGAAAACATATCACACCCAGCCAATCAAAATGCGCTATATACCATTTTTCTCAGAAGTTGGATTAAAAATTCAAAATATTTTTCCACATAATTGCCTCTGGTTTTGGGCTCTAAAGTTAAATATAAAATAATTCCCCTTACTATTGTTGGTTAATTACAATGTTCGTTTGGAAACCCAGATCTTCTAACTTAAAGATCTAAGGCACATGATATAAACCAAATTCTGCAAAAAAAAAAAAAAAATGCATCTATAAGAAAAATTTCACTTAAAAGAAGACCCAACTGTCTATATACTTGAGCCAGCCAGCACACAGACTGTACACAGTACCAGTACAGCTGTGGAAATAGAACTTCAAAGTAACCAGTTACCACAGTTACCATATAAGCATGAGAAGCATCAAAAAATCTCATTGGACACTGTTTTAAAGAGCAGTTATTACATTTTCTTCCGACAGCAAATTGCAAAACCAAACTCCACAAAATAAATCAGATAAACAACTATGTACTCACACTCCATGTAAAAATGGAAGTAAAAAATTTCAACTTTATGCCCAGGTCTTCTGCTACCCACGCTGTGAACTGCACAAAATCATTTCATCTTGTCTACCAGATGGAAAAACTGGTAGGTATCTTTGCAATATGAATTTAAACTCTTTATAAGCAAAGTGTATAAACGGAGCAAAGCTGAAAAACTCCACCAAAATGACAACTAGCTTAGCTCTGACCTCCAGGGCCTCTATACTATTTGCGGATCATTCTGCATCGAAGGAATATATTTTAGCTCTTGGCCTGGTCAAACACTGTCAAAATTTCATTATACGCTCAAGGACAGTCCTTTTGGCAGGAATCCCAGGCCAACTTCAGAGTGCTATGATGTGTTGGCAATGCTTGACAAAGAATGAAGCACATGAAGAAATGCAGCAGGCCTAGCCTTACCTAAGCAACTTGTGGAAAGAGGGAGGACAGACTATGCTTTTTGGAAACAATTTTATGTAGCAGCTCAAGAAATTTGTGTTGATTCGTTAAGATTGTCTTTTCCAGCTGGTAAAAGCTTCACCTTTCTAATTTTACCAGACTTTTATGTGTCAGCTCTCTTTTTTGTTTTTATCAATGACCTCCAAAAACTGGCTTGTATTAAGCAATGCAAAGAAGAGACTGAAGAAACAATCTCAGTGTTGGTAGTTTTTAAAACAGAGCCCTGATAAAAGACAAATTATACTATTACAAGTTATGGAAAGCAGGATACAACCAATATAAAAGCATTACAGGAGAAATACTAAAATCCACTTCTGATAAGAGAGTCAAAAAAATAGCAATTGAAATTCCGACTGTTCTTACTCATTGCTGCTTTTACCTGGATGACAAACCTTTACACTGGTCAACTAAGAGGGGCACAATCAGACCTTGAGCTGAAAACTCACTTTACAAGTGACATCAATTTAAGAAGCCACACATTCAGAAATTTTTTTTCTTCTCTTTTAATTGCAAGTTATATATTACAAGAAAAGTAGAACTGAAGGTCTGGAAAAGAAACACTGATCTTCAGTTTACTGTATCTTTTATTTAGTAGTCATTTGTGTAGTTAGCAGCACCATTTTTCAGCAGTTTCCGTCCACATGGGTCAATGCGGCAACAACGGGAAGCACAAACACCACTAAATTGGCAGGAACAACAGCAGGAGCAGGGCAAACAGTATTTCAAGATATAGGTCTATTCAATGATAAAGGTTGGGAAAAAATTACGATAACCTGGAAAATTTCTTAAAGATTTCCAAGGTTAGTAGTTCAGGTCAGACGTTTCAGATGCTCCTTCTAGTGCTTTCTGACCACCCATCTCTATGCATGCCTTTGGAAGCATTTAATACAGGGATTCTGCACACTGGTATCATGAAGATAAGAAGGCCAGTCTTCCTCAGATATTCAGTCTCATATGGGGATACTTGGGAAATTTCTTGATATTTAGATACTGTAAAATTAGCTTTGATTTAGATTTCTGCTGTTCACATGATGAACAACAGCATGAACTCTGTGATATATAACAGCTGCTTAGTTAAGGAAAGAGCTCTGTTACCCAAGACAGCATTGACTCTTCTCTCCTCTCTCCTGACCTCCCCCAACCCCAGCATATAGAATGAGACAAGAAGACTTAGAAGACTTTGAACGAGTAAGGACACCTTCTGCCAAATTTGGTCATCTGCATGTATCAGAGTTTCCCAAAGGCCAGATGAACTAGAAAAGCAGTAGAAAAATCAATTCCATAGACGATAATGAATGCTGGGATAAAGTATTTGCCATCTTTTCTTTGCACAAATTTAATTTCTCATAAGACCATTTTTCTTTGTCTCTGAACCAAGAGTAACGGTTTATAAAATGCTGCATAACAATATTAAACAAAATGACTGTTGATAAACAAATGACTATTTTTATAAAATGCCTCTAAGTCAGTCCTCCAACTGGAGGGGCGTTTTCTCATATAGGAAAGGTTCAATCCTAAATAAAAAAAAGTTTCCTGTGACTACACTTGCAAAAGCCAATGTACAAGCTTCACTAAATTTTGTTCTGACTTAGAAGGCAACTAAGTGATTACTTAGGATCTTTCAAAGTGCCTCCGCATTGATGTGAACATGGTGGAAAGGAAGATTATGAGTTGGGAAATTTACTTCCCTGCTACCTTTTCAGCTTCAGGTAATTTCACTAATGATCTGATTTGGGGCTACACAATGGTCTAATACCTGTAAATTAATTTCACTTTCAACTCTGGGATAAAAATCAAAGCAAGAAGAAATGTAATCAAATGATGGAGCATCAAATTTTCTTTATGCTTCCCATTTTCAGAACTGACAATTATCCAAAAAAAAAAAAAAAGAAAATAAATTAACACGTTAGTCAAAACTCTCTTTATTAAACTGGAAGTAACCAGCTGTCTAAATACTTGTGTCTGACTAGAAATGAGAATTTTAATCTAGAGGTCAGACTGACGGTGCAAAGATGGACAAAGACTCAAAGAAGCCTTCAGCAAGCCTTCACACCTTCATTGAAAATTTCACATCAAGTCCTCTCCATAGCAGAGGAACATAGTAGCACTTACCCTGCTTATTCCCATAAGCAAAAAAAAAAAAAAAGAAAAAGGAGGCCAAGACCTCACATTAACAGCAAAGGCAGATGAACAAATAGTAACACAATAATGTAGAAGAGAGGGCAGCAGTCCCCAGAGTATAGTGATTCAACACTTCTGCTACTGTGGATTTTTTTCCTACAAATCCAAGTTATTACTCAAGGGCTGAAGGGGTAATAAGCAGAGGTGCTAAAGTCTTACAGGGACTCAATACTACTATCCTCACTACATTCAATTGTGTCTTAGGAACGTCTTTTTCCACCAAAGAAGTTCAGTTACTCTATTCAAATACACTTCCATTTCATACTGTGTATTCAGCTTGGTAGCTCTTTTGCACTTTTTTCACAGCATGGACTCCACCTCAATAGATTCTCACGGACAGCTACTCCTTTATGCCCAGCCTTACAAAATCATTTTTCCTCCTACTGTGATCATTCAAAATTCAAGTTGCTTATGTGAAAAGGAAACCAATGCTCAGAAAGAATCATGCCATTTCTTTCCAATAGGTTGAAATTTCTCCCAATACCAGGAGGGTGATCCCACTTTTGAAAAGAAATCATGTGACAACTTTACAAACTGCAACACCAGTACAAACTGCTTACACTTCAGTAACAAGAGACGGGGAAGTGAGCAGGAAGCTGAACACATTTTCTCAGAGGAGTCCAAATTATGTAAACACAGCTCTCAGTCTACTACCTGGTTACACCTAACGCATACGTATCTACCTGCAGAAACAAATCAGATGTACTTTTAGTTTCGAGCTAACCTACATTACAAAAACGAAGAATTTTTATCAACCTGCTTCTCAAAAATGTAAGATTCTTGATGTATTTTCTCCCACTACTGTTACTTGACTTCTACATTTCTACAATTTAAATTTTAACACATACTTCTACATAGGGACAGCACAAACCTGAATTTTCCAATCCAAACAGCAGAAAAAGACAGAAGCTAAGGATGTCATATTGATAGTCACGTGCTAGCCTCTTAATCTGCTCTAAACTCAATTTACAGCCTTTGTAAATAGCCACAATGGCTAACAGAGAAAAAGTCCCACAGCTTCTATGAATCACCTTTCTATTTTATAGTTGTGAGGTTCCAGTTTTTCTTAATTATTAGTACTATCTGTAGTGGAAATGTCTTATCGACCTTTAATCTGTCAAGTTTTCTGTCAGCAAAAAGTAAAAATAAAGCTACATTGTCATGACGGAAGGTTTTGGACTCTCAAAGCATTTACATCAACCATATCTGAATGATGAATACTGACAGAAGTTCTTAACATAACTGTATTCAACTGTTTCACCTCTTTATTGTCTAACTGCAGCAACCTCTCCCACACCACTTCCATCTTTTCATTCTTGAAAAGCCTGTTAAATAACTTAAAGCTTTCTAATTCTTTGTAGCAAACCCCCCATTTTTTCTATACCTTGCTGTTTGTTGGCACTACTGTATCATCTGTTATTTTCAACTATTCCATTTAGTTTTGCTTAATATATTTGCAAGTCACAGCATATACTGGGCATGATTTTAAGCAAGTAATAACATAGACCAGTCAGTTAAGTGAACACATTACTGAGCTTACACACCTGCCATTCTTTCTACTGAAGCACTAACCTGAGTTTCCTCCTTCTGCCCATACACTCTCTTTTATGAACTCAAACAATTACCTTTAAGACATCCACTCCACCATCAAATTTGGCTCAACTAATTAATGAGTTCAAAAATTTCCACAGGTGATGTGAAAAGACTGTGTACGAGGACAATGGCACACCATAACAAAACAAAAAAGGAAAAAAAAAAAGATTTAAGGTGGTATTTAGAGGTAGGATGATGCACAATCAAGAAGCACACAACTGCAACACTATAAAAAGCCAGACAGCATGGATATGTACTCAATGACTTCAGATTATGAATCACAAGTCCAAATTATTTAGCTGAAAAATTCAAAACAACTAATCAAAAATAGTATTAAACAGTAGAAAACTGAGCAAATATCAAGCTCCCTTTTATGAGTTCTCTCTCTTTGGCTATAAAAACCAAGAAATTAGTTTGAAATTCACCTGATTCATTTGACTTTAAAGCCTCTTTGATTTGCTGTTTAATTTTCATTGCTTCTTCGGCAGTCAAGTCCCCTTTTTTCAGTGTTACCACTTGAGGCTGTTCATCTTCGTTGTCACTGCCATTCTCACTATCACCATCTGCAAGTGGAAGCTGCTCTCTCTAGACAGGAGAGAAATAAAAGCAATTCTGATCACCACATTAAATCACAATAGCTAAGGGTGGGCTAGAACACTTTGGTTTCACTTTTGCAGTAAGGTTAGTGAGGAGACCTGGCACAGCTGTCAGCACCAGGCCCTCCCAGCACACTTTGTCCAAATGGCTCTCCAGTTCCATCACCCAAGCGTCACCTAGAAAAAATCAGTATGGGCTCTTTCAATTAAAGACCAAACCAGCAGGAACTTGGAAGGTAAGAAACTCATTCCTTTTTCTTCGTTACCTTTATTATACAAGCACTGCCTGCAATGCAACACAAAGAAAATCTTAAATGTGTGGGCCCAAATTTGAATCTTCTGTGCTGTACTCAAAACAGTGCAAAGGGAAAGGGAATCCATGGTGGCTTTAAAGCTGCCTGACCAAATCTTTGTAAGCATTATTGACACAAGGAAGACTACGTCTTACTTCTACTCTCTCAAACTTGTGCTCTGAGGCAGAATAATTTGGAATAAAATTTTACATAAATAAACTTGCCAGCACGGAAACCTCAGTGTAACAACATAAAGTTTGGCAGTATTATAGGAACTGAAAACGTCATCTATAAGGAAAAGTATAGATAGTATTACCATAATCTACTGAAGTTACCAAGAGATACACAAAATGCAATCTGTCTCAGGAAGTGAAAGTTCATACTAAATTTACTAAAGGCATACTTTTATCTCAAATTCCAGCACATCTCAAGTAACGATGGGCCTCCTTCTTAAGGCAGCCTGTAAAACCTCACAGCTGGCACGAAACATGCATAATAGCACACTGGAAAGAGAAAAAAAGAATGTCCTCAGAAAAGGCCACCTTTTAAAAAGCTGGCTCAAACCCTAAGGCCCCTGCCCTGCCTTCCTAGCCATCACACCAGTTTGTGTCCACGGACCTACATTAAGATAGCATTAATCCCTTTCCAACATATTTTTTTACTATACATTTAAAACATTTTTTTAGTTTTTTTCCTGCCTGGGCTTTGTAAGGCTGGTTAAACTTGGAACGTCATTGCTGTTGCCCCCACAGACCACTCGGGCACCGACAGGTCGGCAGTGGCTGCTCTGCGAAGGGCACCGTCATCACGACGGCGGCCAGTATTAAAAACAGCAACAGGGAGGGGCACCGGATTATCTTTGTTGTTGTTTTGAATCTCCAACACAGAAGCAAAACCAGGTGACAAAACCAATTTCAGTTAATTTTAAGCGGGTAACCACTGTTACCCCTTGCCCTGCAGGGGCAAAGCCTAAAGTGCTGCTTCCCCGCCGCCTGCGACGGGGCCTTTCCCCCACATTCGCTACAGACCCCGGGGGGGGCATCGTGGCAGAGGAAGCTCCGTGGAGAGGGCGCTGCCCCTTCCCACCCCCGGCGAGGGGCCGGCCGCGGCGATGGGAAGGGAAGCAGGGTCCCGCCACAAGCCCCCGGGAAGGGAGGGCCGCGCTGCCCGAGCGCGGGGCCAGGCCAGTTACCTTGGTTTCCACCGTGGGCCCCTCCCGATACCCGACCTGCCGCTTGAAGCGGCTGAGGAAGGCGGGCTCGGCCGGCCGCACGTAGGAGACCTGGTTCCTTTTGCTCATGGCCGCTACCCGCGACCGAGCCGCGCTGCCGC
Source organism: Balearica regulorum gibbericeps (assembly GCF_011004875.1). Taxonomy (NCBI): domain Eukaryota; kingdom Metazoa; phylum Chordata; class Aves; order Gruiformes; family Gruidae; genus Balearica; species Balearica regulorum. Next base: position 119,733,723 of record NC_046185.1, read on the forward strand.
CTCCCCCGCCCCTCACGGCCAGCCTCCCACCGCGCACTTCCGGCCCCAGTGGGCGCGAGAGGACGGCGGCTCTAGTAGGACATAGCTAACCCACCTCCTCCCTTCCCTAACGCTCTCCATGACGTGACGGGGGCGAAGACACTTTCAGCCAATAGCAGGAGAGAAGCCGGAGCGAGGAAGGAGGGCATAGAACGTGATGGCCGCGCGTATGTTGGCTTTGAGGAGGGGGCGGGGCCACGCCGCTTGCCGCTCTTAGCGCCAAATTCAAATGTTCCGCCATTTTGGGGAGGTGGGCGGAGCGGTGTTGGGGTGATAGGGCCGGTGAGGATCATGGCTCCCGGTATACGAGGTGAGGGGGACAAGGGTGGTCGTGGGCCTGAAGGAACCGAGGGATGTTTCCCCCTTGGCCGGGGAGCAGGCGCGGAGCAGGGTGTCTCGGTGAGGGAGGCTGTGCCGCCGGTAGTGCCCCTGGCCGGGTGAGGGACGGCCGCCTCCGGGGGGAGTATCACCCAGGTGTGAGAGCAAATAGGGTCAGGTAAAGGTGTGGCCGCGTTGGTGGGGCTCGGTGCGCCACGGAGGGGCTGGTTCCCTGGGGCTGCCGTCCTGGAGAGCCCCCAGGGCAGCCGCACCGTCCTGGGAGCGTCGGGGAAGGGCGGTGGGGGTGGAGCAGCGGCACGGAGAGGGGTGACCCCCGGCGCTTCCAGAAGCACTTCTGGCTCCGATATCCCCTGGGCTTCTCCGGGTTGATACCAGGGTGCAGGCAGCCCTCCCAAACAGGGAGGCTTTACAGACCCTGTTGCTCTCAGCCGACCCGCGTTTATCAGTTCATCATCTGTAAATTTTATCGAGTTTTAATCAGCTGTGATGTTTCTAACTGTAGTCTCTTATAAACGTTCAAGTGACAGCAGCCTTTCAAAATAGGAGTTAAAAACATTTAGCTTTAAGTAAGCTATAAGTCACCATATCTACCTATGGAGTAATATCTGGCATCCTCTTGAGATGTGAGGCAGTGCACAATGATGCTCATATGTACAGGACAGCTTTATGCATTCCAGAGTGCTCAATACTACTTCATAAATATTACTTTATAAAAGCAAAAGTAATATAGCTTCTCAGTTGTGCAGGTTTAGGAAATTGAGGTTTTTTGTGGTCATGTCAATAAAACTATTTCATGCTGTATTTTTTTATCTGCAGTGAGTTAGCAATTTTGAAAATATAATGGGAATATATAATGCCATTAACACTTATGTTCCTAATTCTCAAAAATACTTGCAAAATCTTATATTCATTAATTTAAAGAGACAACTCATTGCATATACGTTTACAAGTGTGTGCATGCTCACATTGCAGGACTGGAGCTTTTTCTACCTTTGCAATAAACTGCAAACTTTCTGCTAAAGGAAGATAGTTACTAAATATTTTTGTGCAGTTCTGATTCATGTATGAAATAGACATGTATAAGGTTCTCTATTTATCTCCCTCAGTACTGCTTACAGTATTTTCTATTTAAATGGGGTTTTTTGAGCAATAATTTTATCTTGTTTAATGTCTGTGTATGTGTTGCACTTTTATAGGAGATTTACGTGACTCTGCATCGCCTTCGTTGAACTCACCTAGGTAAAGTAGTATTGGCCAGTTCCATATATGAATAATCACATTGCACAAAAAGTGCAAACAAAACCTAGTGTAACTTTTTAAAATAATTTAAAGTTTTTTCTTTCAATGTTTTACTGCACAAGATTGTTGCCTTTTTCTCCTAACTTCCTTATAGGTTTAAAAAAAAAAGTTTTCTTAATAAAAGTGTTGTTCTGAGGGATCAGATTCCTATTGCAGTAAATTCTCATTTGTCCACTAACTCTGCAGCTGGACTCTAGAATTTCTCTGAATATATATTCCATGAGGAACTTCAATTCTTAGGAATTCCTAAGCTAAACCAAAAAGCCCTACCTCAAATATAAGCAGTTTCTGCCACAACTCAGAATAATACTGTCTAATGAAAAAATATCCAGCAAGTTAATGTGTCTTAAATCTAGTATAACATCTTCCCTTTCTCACCTGCTTCCTGTTTTGTTCTTTTTTTTTTTTAGCCCTTTCCTCTGCTGCTCCTCAACCCCACATTTCAGTCATGAAGTCCTTCCCTTTTAAACTATTCTGTTCCTTTCTCTTGTTTACCAAAAGTGAAAATCACTAATGGTTATAACACCCTCATGCTATAATGGCTTTTGGGAAAGGATGAAGTAAAGTAAATCCAAGTTTGCTGCCACTTCATGTAAGAATTTAATTCTTTAATATTGTGGTTTAACCCATCCGGCAGCTAAAACAACCCCACAGCTGTTTGCTGACTTCCCCACCTCCCAGTGGGATGGGGGAGAGAATGAGGAGAAAGGGGGGAAAAAAAAAAAAGTAAAACTTGTGGATTAAGATAAAGACAGTTTAATAGGGCAGAAAACAAAGATGATAATCAAAATAATAATATACAAAGCAAGTGATGAACAGCACAATTTCTCACCACCCCAAGTTGATGCTCAGTGTGGTCCAGCTGCCCCACCTCCCAGCCCACCCCCCCAGTTATATAAGGAGCATGCCGCCATATGGTATGGAATATTTCTTTGACCGGTTTGGGTCAGCTGTCCTGGCTGTGTCCCTTCCCAGCTTCTTGAGCTCCTCCTGCCTTCTCATTTGCAGGGCAGTATGAGAAGCTGAAGAGTCCCTGACTGCTTGGCAACAACTAAAATATCAGTGTGTTATCAATATTCTTGTTCCGCATCCAAAAGACAGTACTATGCTAGGTTTAGGAAGAAAACTAACTCTATCCCTGCTGAAACCAGGACAAATATTATATCGGTATTTGTGCCAGAACTCCTCAAGGCTTTAATAATCATGCACAGTTACTTATTCAAGCTAAATTTACTGGTGCATCCACTGATAAATGTGATGAAATAGGTTAGGGACCTTGTAGAGGCAGGCTTTGCTATCAGACTCATGGATCAAGAATTGATTGTTCTTTCCCTTCATGCAAGCAGCAAAGAAAATGCTGGTAACTTCCTGGAATGTAGCATCATCTGCTCCATTTGTAAAGTCTTTTATAATGTCTAGTAGTAAGAAGGATGCTTGAAGCACATAGTCTTAGAAACTACCGAAACTTTTATTATAACACTGGTTTTATATATCTCAAGTTCACTGTGAAATGTCTTTTTTTTAGAACTGAAGTTACATGCAACAGCAATAAACACCACTAACTTCATGTTCTTTGTTTTTAAATCTGCCACATTGATACCTTTAATAAATCTGTGACTTGAAATGATGTGTACAGCTAGAAGTAGTATATTTTCAGGAGAGACCTTTGTATGACTTCACAGGCTTAATCTGATTTTTGTGATTTAATTCTGTCAAACAGCTGATGTATCTATCTGGAAGTAATCTAATGCATAAATATTCATTTAGTGTTGAAGGTGATGCTATCAAAGTTTATGTAAGGGTACGTCCCCCTTCAGAGGGAACTGCGTTAACCGATGGAGATCAAGGCTTGTGTTTATCTGTTCTTTCATCAAATACCATCCGTCTGCATTCGAAGCCTGAGCCAAAGATCTTCACTTTTGATTATGTTGCAAATATGGAAACAACACAGGTAATAACTTCCAGAATCTCATAATGGTATTGCAGTTTTTCCCCAAATTTTGGCAAATGCTAAAGGCAACTAAAACTTTCTAAAGATGTAATGCCTTAGGTCTTATTTTTTGCAGGGGTCAGATTGGTAATATGTAGTTATAGTGTAGAAATGTTGCATTAAATTCTGCTCTCTAATAATTTGAATGTATTTTTTTAACCATTAATTTCTTTAATTGAAGTTTGTGTTAAAATTGAAGCTTCTATTTGTAAATGTTATGGTAACACCATAGACAGAAAATAACCCCCCTGTTGAGACAAACATATGAAAATAGCTGGAAGTCAGTAGCTAATATTAAAGATGTGATTTGTGTATTAGGAACTTATAAGTTTATATTCTATTTGTTATATTTCCTTCTTATATGTTGACCTTTTAAACAGATGCACTATTCATCTAGGAAAGGTAATACTGGAAGGAAAATCCTTCAGTTTAATTTGCATAATATTATGTTTGAAATTCTGATCATAATTTTAATTCCTCTAAGACTTCAATTCCACTTATGTTTAAAAAAACAAAACGCCCAAAAAACCCCACCCACTGTAGGCTGTTATTTGTAGCTAGGCTCTTCTTGCAGGTCTAAGAGAAATATGTGAGAATAGATGAGGCTAACAGTTGTGCGATTTGTTGAATATGCCACTGTGCAGTGGTAGATGTTGAGTGTCTTAGGCTCAACTTTGACCTACTAATGGTATAAACCACATAACGTAATCAAAAAAAAAACTGGACCACATTTAATATAATGTATATTTGAAAGCTGTTACTATGATGCTGCATTTTATGATTTTTTCTTTGTTATCAACAAGGAATAAATTTTTTCAGAGGGAGTGATTTATGTCACAAAGACTTGGGATATATTGTTTTGCTGTGAGACCTCCAGGAGTCATGATTCATGTCTAACCTTAAGGAATGTGTCTATTTTATACATTATAAAGTTATGGCGTAGAAAACGCTGATAGATACTTAAATGACTGGTGCCAAGTGCCTTCTCTTTCCCTTGTCCCCAGGAGTCAGTGTTCTCAAGCGTGGCCAAAAATATTGTTGAATCTTGTATGAATGGCTACAATGGAACCATCTTTGCATAGTAAGTCATTTAATGGTATTTCATAACAATTGTAATACTTGAGGAGATTGTGTTAATGAGTAGTTGTCACGGTTTAAGTAGTTGCGGTTTTAAGTGCCAGAGCCTGCCTAATGTTACAGTAAGATTTGAAAGTAAGTGCTTAGTGCAGCACGACATAGGGAATGTGACTGTGATATTGAGTAGTACTACTTATTCCTCTTTTGGAGGCTAATAATGTGGATTGTAAACTCATTTCAATTTTACTATTGTTTGTCTAAACCCTAGAAATTCTATTGTACTGTTAAAGAGAAAGCTAGTCACTTTCAATATGTCCATAGTAAAATGGAATGAAAATTACTTTGACTTGATATTTGGCCAGCTCAATTCTTTAGTGAGTTTTAGCTGCCTGGGGGAGAAGTCATGAATGATAATTTTAACTTTCAAAATGTTTTCAAGGTAGAAATATATCCATGACTAGTAGCATGAATATCATATATTAAGTCTCAGTATTTTTTCATTTTGAAAACTGAGTAAGTGCTTTGGTAAAAAATGCTAACTTGAAGGACTGATCTAATAAAACCTTACTGGGGTTTTTAGCCTAGCACAGCATTTGGAAAACTGTGAAGGGAAATCTACTTTGTTCCAATATACAAATGTGGAAAAGTGAAGTGAAATTGCCCTGAATTTTCTTTAGCATGATTAATCAAGAAAAGTGGTTAAGAAACATATATTCAGCTTTAAAGTATTTTCCTCATTTTGGGTTTGTGAGCTACTGAGTGACACAAAACCAAAAAGATTGAGCCAAAAATTCGTTTAATGTATGTATTTGCAAGCCTTCATTTTAATGCTAAGTTCCACTATTTCCCATTCCAACAGAAATAAGGAAGAAAATGGTGGGTGGCAGGGGAGAGAAAAGGTGATTTATCTAACAGAATTTCATGGTCAAATTTGCTGTTCTATTTTTATACCTTTTTAGCTGACTGGTTTCTCAGCTTGCCTCTGTCTCTCTTATCTTCAGTTTAGAAGAATTTTTTTTTTTTTTCATTTTAAGCTATGAATTTGCCTTAAAAGATGCAGATTAATGAATTCAGAGCCAGAATAAAGCTTGATCTGACTTTTGTTTTGTTTTGTTAGTGGCCAGACTGGGTCAGGAAAAACCTTTACTATGATGGGTAAGTGCATGAAAGTGCTTAATCTTTCAGTGGTTTCTTAACGTTTTTCTTGTCTTGAGTTAAAACATCATCTTGATCAAGCATCAGGGTTGATTTAGATTTTTGTCTTCCTGCAGATAACATTAAGGTTTAAGAAATGGTGTAGTCCTCAGTGCAGTTGTTCTTGCTTCATATCAAAAGAGTGAAGTATAGGTACTCTCCTATATTTTTGAAGATAGAAATTGTTCTTCATACAGTGGTGACTTTAAATGCATTAATATTGTACTTGATATTAGAAAGTTACTGAAATAACCAAAACCAGTTTGGCTCACGCATTTTCTAGGGCTACATAGAAATTAACTAAACATGGGGACAAATCCACCCCATCTTTCTGGTTCTTCAAATCGGGGTTAAGGTAGCTGTATTAACATACTTGCACATCTATACATGTTTTCTATGGAATCATAGAATCAGAATGGTTTGGGTTGGAAGGGACCTTAAAGATCATCTAGTTCCAATCCCCTGCTGCAGGCAGGGACACCCTCCACTAGACCACGTTGCCCAAAGCCTCATCCAACCTGGTCTTGAACACTTCCAGGGATGGGGCATCCACAACCTCTTTGGGCAACCTGTTCCAGTACCTCACCACTCTAACAGTAAAGAATTTCTTTCTAACACCTAATCTAAATCGACCCTCCTTCAGCTTAAACCCATTACCCCTTCCCCTTGGAAGTCCAAGTAGTTTATACTTTTTAGACTTAAGTAACCTATGGACAGGTAAAATAAACTTTCATGAGCATCACTTAGACTACATATAAATCTGATTATGGAATATTATCTTCGATCTTGAAAGTTGATTTTATTGCATTACTTCTGTGGTTTTGCCATATGTTGACTAAAACCTGGTTGCTGAAATCTTCTGTAAAGACATCTTGAAAAGATCAACCATTACTCTTGAGTAGTACTAATTAATTTTATTTTTTAATTAAAAATCTCTTCAGGACCATCTGATTCTGATAATTTCACTCACAGTCTGAGAGGTGTAATTCCACGGAGCTTTGAATACTTATTTTTTCTAATTGAACGTGAAAAAGAAAAGGTACATTTATTTTATACTTTTATTGCGGTGAAAGCAATGTCTTGTGTTAAAGATTAGCAAAGGCTGTTTGGTAAGCCAGTTATGTAGCATCTTGCTATCTTGCTTCAAATTTATTAATAAGAAATGCTTGCATCTTGTACTCTACCAAATTATAGTACACTTTCTTCAGACACAAGTGTGCTTATATTTTGAGTCTAAAAATGCATTTAGGTTTCTGGATGTTGGTTGTCATCTGGGCATCAGAAATATATAGTATGCAGAATATATATGCAAACTAGTAGATGTAAAAAGAGACTCCCTGCCATACAATGCCAGACTTAATAAAATCAATCTGTTTATAGTGTAAATTACTGTGTTTTTCAGGCTGGCAGTGCAAAGAGTTTTCTCTGCAAATGCTCATTTATTGAAATCTACAATGAACAGATATTTGACTTGCTAGATTCTGCTTCAGCTGGACTCTTTCTCAGAGAACACATCAAGAAGGGAGTCTTTGTCGATGGTGCTGTTGAACAGGTGTTGTCATCTGCTGCTGAAGCATACCAGGTATTTTTTGTCACTTTGTAATGTTTGAACTATTTATCTGGATGCTTATTTGGTAAATGTTCCTCTTTGATTAAAGTACATATTTTTTGCACAGTGTCTCCGACACCTTCTTCCCCTATCTCCATCCTCCAAAAAACTGTAAAAAAGCTGTTTCTAGGCCATGCTTCCTGACTATCCCACACATGTAAGAAACCATGCATTTCTGGAGGTTGGAATATATGAATTGCAATTACAGTAATCTTTCCTTAATGGTTGCCCTACGCATCTCTGAAATAGCAATACAAAACTACATCTCCTTCTAATTAGGCAGTGTGTGTGTGTTCCACAAATTGTCAGGTTTATTTCTCCATGAATGAGACACATACACATAGTACTTCTGTGACTTTAAATATTTTTTCTTGTGTACTGCTAACATACACCAGTACTGGATATGTTATGCTTATGCTTTCAAATAGCAATGGCACTCTTGAAGGAAAAAAGTGAATATCATAATTCGTGTTTTTATTAAGTTGACTGTAGCTACTTTTTTTCACTTTTAAAATAAAAAAGTAGAAAAGTAAAAAAGTCCTTGTCCTTGAGATTTTTGAAAACTGTTGCACTGAAATGTCTTATGTCACCTGTATGTAAATACTGGGTACAGTCTGGGATACTTGATATTATTTGATGTCTTTTTTCATGCTTAGGTATTAACTATGGGCTGGAGAAACCGTCGTGTAGCATCAACCTCAATGAACAGAGAATCCTCAAGATCACATGCAGTTTTCACTATCACAGTGGAATCCATGGAGAAAAACAATGAGATTGTTAACATTCGGTCTTCTTTGCTCAACTTGGTAGACTTGGCAGGATCTGAGAGACAGAAAGACACCCATACAGAAGGACTGAGGTTAAAGGTTCGTTCTGTAATATGTGTCATCTTCCTAATTCCAATTGTACTGCCCTGTTCCATTCACCATCTGTTCACATTTGTTCTCTTTTCTTTTGTTTTAGGAAGCAGGTAACATAAATCGATCACTAAGTTGCCTGGGCCAAGTAATCACAGCGCTTGTTGATGTGGGTAATGGAAAACAGAGACACATTTGTTACCGGGATTCCAAGCTCACTTTTCTGTTACGGGTAATATATATCCTCTGGATTTTATATGCTATTTGGAAGAAAAAAAAAAATAAATGTTTGGATTGGTTTTTTTTACTCTGAGAAGCTGAACTTGGGTACATTTTTAATGTGTTTCAATATTGGACAGGTGGAAGAAAGCTTGAAAAATACCTTTTTACCTAAACAGACTTCCAGTTGATTTATTGCTGTTAACTGAAGACAAAAAATTTATTTATGCTCATAATCTCCTTTTACATATTTGCAAGTCTTAGAAAGAAGCACATGTTTTCATCCCTATAATTTGGGAAATACTGTGTATCACGATGTAATATGTAGAGAAGTGTTGAAACATTTGACAGGATTTCCAGAATTAGTGTATGTGTGCTAAGTGTTGGTATGATAAGAATTAGATAAATTTATAGTTTCCTACTTGAGAGCTTATGGGCACTTTTCAAGATGAACAGAAAACAGACAGAAGCACTCAAAGATTTGTTGGATGCCAGCACTCACCAAAATTCTGTGAACAATAATGAATAATGTCTAGAGTATATTTTTGTATTGTAACACAAATACTATATTATAACACAGTATTGTTGTGATAAAAAATTTCTCAATCCCTGTTCCATGTATATCTTAGAATCATGAACCTCTAAAGAATTATGTTCTTCTAATGCAACACAAAATACATAGAAATTGGAAGAGAATTGCAACTGTATGAGCCGTTACTTTCTTAACTGGTTATATTTATGTTCAGGTAGTTGTACTGCAAACAAGTCCACAAACATGACCTTCTTTACATGACAGAGAATGCCTTTGAGGCTTGTGGGCTATATTGTAGTACTAGGCTTTTAGAGTCTTAGGTATAACTGCTGCCTTCTCCAGAGATTGACAGCTACTTGTTGAACAGCACGGAGATATTTGAAGACATGCATGTAAAAGGGAGAGGTTCTTTTTATATCCTTGGTCAAGAATCTATTGCTTTGTGATTGTGTTTGTTTGGCAGTTGCCACCAGAAGTTAGGTTGGAACAATCAGCAGACTAGATGATGTTCAAAATAGTGCAGATACTAATCTGCTAATGACTAAGACTGAAGTGAAATACCTACTTTATTCCCTGATTATTTTTTTTCTCTCCCTGCTGTTCAAGTGTAACAAATATCTCAAATTGTTGATGAGCAATAAAGAATAAGGGTTTTGAAAACACAAATAAAGCCTTTATTTACAGTCACATCCTTTACACCCATGTTTGAAAGAAAATTTCAGAAACAAGTAGCATGGAGATTTGTTAAATAAAGTCCCTTCTACAGTTTGTTCAAAGTGATGCACAGTAGCTCTGAGGTGATGGCTTCCTGCTGTAGCCAAAAACATGCAAATAAAGCTAACTTCTATGTTTTTAAATAGGATTCCCTTGGTGGTAATGCAAAAACATGCATAATAGCAAATGTTCATCCAGGATCCAGGTGTTTTGGTGAAACACTGTCCACCCTTAATTTTGCTCAGCGAGCAAAGTTGATTAAAAACAAGGTAAGAGAGTTATTCAATGTCTTTATTATTGCAAGAAACAATTTCTTGTCACTTAAACTGCACGTCTGCAAACAGGACAGCTTCACTGAAATACTCTTGTGCTCTCACTAATTTACATGATTATAACTTATTTTGAAATCCTAAACTTGCTTTCCTAAATGTTTGAGAAATTATTTTTGAAAAGGACTAGTTTGCTTTTGATTATTTAATAGAGTACAACAGCTGGAGAGTAGGTAATGACTGATAATACTGTATGTTCATTGCTTGTCCTCTGAGCATGTAATTGGAAAAAGTAAGTAAATCTGTACTAAAAATAAAATTGTCATAAAAAAAAAATTCAATAGTATTTGAATGCATCTAGTTTTTATGTATGCTAATTCCCAAAACATAATTTCTTATGAGTGGGTTTTGAAAGTAGAGTGGGTTTTGAAGGTATGTTGGCATCTGGCTGGGAACTATTGCCTTTGATGTATACTGCTTATCTTTGGTCAAAAAGTTCCAGAGAAAGTTCTGCAGAAAGCATTAATTTTTTTAACCAATATTTTTAGCTAAAGTGCAATTTACTGGTTTTGCAGTAAATTGAGCATTGCTTTTCCCATGAGTTATTTCTTTCCTAAGATGGAAAACTTCTCGGTAGTTTTGTTGTCTTGCAGTCTTTGACTCTTCTTTTATCCTATAAAATAAAGACTTTTTTTATTTGCACTTCTAATTTTCTCTTAACATATTTATGAAAGGCTGTGGTAAATGAAGACACACAAGGAAATGTGAGCCAACTGCAAGCTGAAGTCAAGAAGTTGAAAGAGCAGCTTGCTCAACTTACTTCAGTGCCGTCTATGTGTGATATTTCCGTATCACAAGGTAAGTGTTGGGAGTGAGGGGAAAGAGAGCTTGCTACTTTTTTAGCCTGGTGTGTTGGAGCCTTACGTAATCCATTAAGTTTCCAAACAATTAATATTTTGGTAGGGACTGATCTACAGAGGTTGTATTTGTCTTATGGATCTCATTGCCTGTATTTGCATCTAATATCTTGCAGAAATCGTTAATGTGATTTTATTTTCTTCCTCTCATAAGTTTATGTACAGGGGTATGTTTCTATTAAAGAATACCTAGAATACTCTTCCAGTTCATAAGAGGTATGCTGCCTAATCCTTTAAGTAACCCAAAGTTTACATGTGATTGCTCATACGTTCATGTTTGAGGGAGGGCAGTAAGGTGTTGATAATGCCCATTGAATCAGCATTATTTTAAGCTTAGGACTAGATTATTTTTTTCCCTTCCTTTTCCCCTTTTGTCCTTTCAGGAGGATCCTAAGAAAGATGTTTACTTTTCAATAAAAGATCAGTTTCAATGTAAGATGGTAATGGGGTTTTTATCAATATGTAGTTTTTTTCTACCAGTAGCTCTTCAGTAGACCACTGTAGCGGCAATATAGATCCCAGTATAGCTTTCTACTATGTATACTTGTCACCGAAATACACTACCTTAAAATGTTTGATTACAAGGTAGTAAATTTGGTCTTGTAACTCTTACTGTGATCCTGAGTCAACCCTTTCCTGACCTTGCCATGAAATAGAAGATACAACAATAGAAGTTACTACAGAATTTAGAAAGACACCTCTAGTATAAAGGATCTATGGTTGAGTTTTTCTAAGGAAAAAGTACTTTTCTGAGCATAGATATTTAACCAGTGAAACAGGGCAGTGATTATGTAGGACACTGAATCACTGTCTGTGAATACACAAATATTAAGAGGGCTGCAAAACATTAGACTTGTGATAGAGCTCTCAGGGAAAGAAAATGATGCTGCTTAAGCACTGAATAGAGGTTTTATGCAGAACCTAATGTGTTAGAGCTGTGTTTAGTCTATGCAGTTAAATCTTGTTTGTAATGTTTGATCACACAAATATGAAATCTGCTTACTAGCTACTTTAAAACCATGATGGCACTTTTAAATATATTAAATTACAATAGGGTAGTTGTTATGCACCTGGATACTATGGCAATTCGTATTCTATAAATAAGTAGTCTTGCCTGCACGAGGATATTCAGGAAAGCTATTTTGAATTAATTTCTGAAGACGATTAGTTAAGCCCTTTTAATCCCTTGTGTGGACACTTTCCTTCCAGATTAAATCACTAATTGTCCAGTTAATTCATGCTTATTTTCCTGAATTTCCTTCTCATAAACCAGTTAGTCCACTTTTAATATGTACAAACTGTAATAATAATGCCAGTAATGGCTTAGTGTTATCAAATAAATTTCAGAGGGGTTTTGCATTTTACAGATATACTTAACTGAGCAAACTGATTCTCTTATTTTAATAAAAGTTCATCGTAAAGCTGTTTAATGCTTGAAAAACTTTGTTAATTATACAATTATGTATATTGACTCTGTTTTTTATCAGTACTTGCAGGTGACTAAGAATTACAGTCTAAATGTCTTTGCTCTGAGTATGGCACATGATCTTAGAGAAATTAGATTGTCTGAAGAATTTATTTAAATTTTCTTTACGCAACTGTCATGTTATGTATTTAGGAAAACCTGGTTAACCTACACTTTAAATACAGCATTTGTTTCTTTGACTTACCCTACAGGTGCTGTTGAAAAAGGGAAGAATACCATAAATTACATGAATAACTTTCTTGAAGCAATGTTGTTCTGGGAGAAATCAGAAGTTGAAAAGAAGGTAAAAAAGCACTAGTATTTCTAAGTGTGTTTTGTGTACTATCTGATGAGACCATATGGAAACTGACTCTCTTCATAATTTTTCTTTGTTTTTGAATAAAAATAGTCTGTCCAAAGGCGATAAGGTTTGGTAGTAAGGGAACTCAAATGACATTTGAGATAGAATCTTTCAAATCCAGACAAGCCATAGGATAACTTTCATAGTATGTTTAGTTTTAGGGGGTGGGGTTTTTACTTGGATTTTCTAATAAGTAATTTGAACAGAAAAACAAACTTTTGTTTTACTTAATTTTAAGTGCACCTTTGAGTGTTTGGATCAACAGTGTGTTTTTTCACACAAACTTCCCAGTCACCCCCATTTTATTATACCATGGCACAGTGCTGAATCATCCAAAATGGATTTTTTTTTGGAAGAAAATTAACTGAAACAGGCACTGTAGGGGTGCATCTGATGTGCTTAACTGAATACTTAGTCTACAGGATCATACTGGAGCTTCTAAGTAAAGTTTTTGCAATATAATGTGTAATTTGTCATTTTGGTATGAGCTGTTGCTCTCTACAGAACTGCTCCAAATGAATGATAGTCTGTGTATTCACAAAATTACTGTTAATTGAGTTTTGCATGATTTGTGTATGTGATATGTGCACCTTAAAAATTCATCTAGTACAACTATCACTTTTTCACCAATCTGTATGTGTTCTTTCTAAGAATTTATTAGAAAAAATTGCTCAACTAGAAGATCTGTGTGCCAAGAAGGAGAAATTTATTCAATCCAATAAAATGATAGTTAAATTCCGTGAAGACCATATTGTTCGCTTGGAGAGATTACATAAAGAGGCTGGTGGAAGTTTATTGCCAAAAGAGCAAGACGATCTCCTCAGTGAATTGAGGGAAGAATTGCAGACACTCAGAGAACAGGTAAGTCTTAGTTTTTCCTTTCTAGAACAATTTTATTTTGTGAGAATAGCTCACGTGAGTTCTGTGATGGGTGGATACAGGCTTTCTGGAAAGACAGGAAAAAAGTGGATGGGTGGTGGGTCCCTTTATAGAAGCATCTCAAACACATGGAGTTTCCCTACAGAAGGGGCAATGGGTGGTTTTAGAGCTTGTGAGTTTATAAGAGGAGAGGCTAGCAAGGGTGATGTCATGGTGGGAGCTTGCTACCGGCCACCTGATCTGGGTTAGGTAGAGGACTAAGTCTCCTTTAAGCAACTCAAGGAAGTCTCCAAATCACAAATCCTCATTCTTATGGGAGACTTTAACCTCCATGACATCTCTTGAAAGGGAAAGACAGCAGGATGCAAGTAATACAGCAGGTTTCTGAAGGATAATAACACAGATGCTAGATGGGCCAATGGGGGTGATGCTGTCCTGGAGCTGCTTGAGGAAGGCAAGTAGCAAAGTACGTACCTGAGGTTTCAGGAGAGGAGGCTTCGGGTTATTCAGGTATCTGGTAGGCGTGCTATCATTTGTGAGGTAGTTTTGAAGAACAAAGGAGCTCAAGAAAGAAGGCAGATCTTTAAAAACAATTTTCTCCAAGCACAAGTAGGAAAAAGGAGTTGATGTATTAGAAGACCAGCTTGAATCTGTAGCTCAAGTGAGCTCCAAAGTGAAGGGGGAAAAGTACATAAGTCAGGACAGTCATTAAAGAACTATAGAAACATTACTATGGCATGCAGGGACAGTGTTAACAAAGCCAAAGCTCAAAGTTGAAACTGAAAAGGGATGTCAAGAGCAGCAAGAAAAGCTTCCACTGCTTTATTACCAGTAAAAGAATAAACACATAAAATGTAAACCCACTGTCTTTTGAGAGCAGATTCCAAGGGGAGTAAGAAAACTAACCAAAAAAAAAAAAAAGGGAAGGGACAGTTAACCACTGTAGGGAATACCTTTTTTCCTCTTCTATTACAATTTAATGCTTATTAAAGGTAGTAGAGCAGCAGCTAGTTATGTATAGCATTGTCTGGAAAATAAAAACTGTTAAATAAAATACTGCTTATCACAGATGGAGCAACACCCACGAATTGCAAAGTATGCCATGGAGAACCATAACCTCAGAGAGGAGAATAAAAGACTTCGTTCTTTACAGTCAGTTAAAAAGGCCCAAGAAATTGATGCTCAGACCATCGCAGAACTAGAAAAAGCTTTTTTGGAAGCTTCAGCCACAGAGAAAAATAGTGGAGGTAAAAATATGCTAATGTTTTTCAGCTAAATAAGCTTCCTGTAGCTCTGTTGTGCAGCAGAGTGAAAATGTTGTCTGTCTTGATGTATTTTTTCCACCTTCAAAGTAATACCTGAAGACTGTTAAAACAGATTTACTTCATTTTATTCAGGTTGGCCTTCAAGCAAACACAGCAATAGGGCATTTGGATTCTTGTGCATCTTGTGAACACTATCTATAATCCACAATTTTGCTGTCCTTAGTTGTCATGAAGACTGCAGTAATACTAATTATTCTACTAGTTTTCATGTAGACTCTTGCTAATACCCATGTTCTTCAATCTCAGTTGCTACTATGCTGTTCAAAAGCCTACAAATGCTTTCATTTTAGTAAAACTTACAATATTTGAGCTGCTCTGTGATTTCAGAGGGTATATGTTTGTTCTTTAGGTCACCATTTATATTCTACCACCATATCAGTGGAAGGCAACTCACTGGCATCTGTTGAAAGGCTGAAAGCACGCCTGCTACAGACTCAAAGTGAACTGGCAAGTTCAAAACAAGAATATGAAGAATTCAAAGAGCTAACCAAGTGAGATAAAACAGTATAGAAATGTCTTTAAATAATTACTTATAATGGTTTTTAAAAGTTAGTCTCAGATCTTGAATATACAGCCTAAGTATGTTCTTTGTATGTAAGAGAGGGCCAGGTTAAGAAAAATGGCATGCACACAGAATATGTTCCTGTTGAACTTGGTTACTCCTAGACTAGGAAACAACCACGATGCAATCTGAAGGCATGTTTGCACTGTCGCAAATTTGTCTTTCCGAAAGCTTTTCTTTACGCTAAGATGCAAAACAATGCTTCATAACATGCAGGAGATGCACATACCCAGAAATTCAGATAGTTGCCTGCTTAATGGGACAGGGAGAGTTTGGCTTAGTTTCCATCTTGAGCAAGTATTTTTCAGTAACTGAAATACTACAGGTGGAAGCAGTGACAGGAACTAAGAGTTGATCAGTTTGGGGGGTTTTGTTTTCAGTGCAACAGTAGTTTTTAATATAACCTCTTTAAGATTGCAAGTTTGAGTCACCATAAATGTAGGATCTAAGCACCCCAGAAAATTTTGGCTAATCTGTTGGTTAATTTTTTGTCTCCACCTCAAAGATTTTTAAGAAGGCAATAGTACTGCTATCCTGGAACTTGTTATTGGAACAAAGATTTAATTCAAGCTAGAGCAAAGACATGGTGTAAATAGTTCATTCATGTCCATTTGCTTTGGCATCTAAACATGAGATAAGGGTCTACTTTGTCCTTACTAATCTAGTAAAGAATTTACTTTTATTGTTCTCCTTGAGGGCAGCATAAGATAATGCAAAAGGCCCAAGTAATACCTTCAGTGTGTGTGTATATATATATTCATATGCAAGTGAATAATACGTGGCTCAACTTGATCAACCCCATTTCTGAAAACTTCAGGTCCTGCTACTGGAGATACAAAAAATAAATAAATAAATATTGCATTTCCAGCAAACATAATGTAAACCTGGAAGGCAAAGGGGACCTGATTTTTTTTTTATTATATTTATTTTTAGCTTGTACCTGACATTGCTTTTTATTGATTTCAGTGAATCTAGACTGTAATTCTGCAAGCATTGGGCACAAGATATTTCCATTTTTGCCTCCCCACTTTTTTGGGTTTTTTGCAAAGTAGCTTTTTGTCCTTTTTGCTTATTCAGGCAATTGTACAAACCTATATTTTTATTCTTGGATTTCTGTGTAGCAAATCCTATGAACTTTATAAATTGTAATATTACAATATACTGAGTTCATCAATTCAGCAATCCATCTATTGTCCTGTATCATTAGTTACAATGATTTATTTATGTCTGCATGTATTAATTACTTAATTTTCCTGCCCATTCGATGTATTCCTATTTCATATATTCCATGTTTTGTGCATATTTTGCTTTTTTGATAGTGTGTAGGCATTTTTATTATCAATTACTGATACTTTCTTAGTGCAGTTCAGTCAAACAGAAGTGTGCCTTTGAGACTCTGGATTCATCTCTGGATTTTACTAAATTTTAGACTTGTTTCCAGTTTGAGTAACAGGATGCTTAATTTTACATGCAAGTGTAACTGAGTAAGTAGAGTAAAATTAAGTTTCACAAAATCAATGTATGCTAATTTTTCTGTTGTCCAATAACAGTCAGACCTAAAGTTCTACTCTAAGTTTTGTTGCAGACGCTAAATTCATGAGGGAAAGTGATAGCATTAAACTACCAAAAGATGAAATAGTATATTCCCTTCTGTCTGTAGACTTTGACCCTACAATTACATCAGTAAGGCCAAATATCACAGTAACAGCATGTAGTTCTGCAAAATACGTGATGAAAATTATTCCTAAATTCCTGCTCAACTGTTGGATTTTAGTTAAAGTGCTCTTAGAGGGCAAAATAATTTTAACAGAGCAGCACTCTAAAAAAAAAAAAAAAAAAAAAAATCTTTAAAGGATTTTCTTTAATCCTGGAAAGCAACAGTTCAGACTTCTCATACAACGGGATAACATTTTTACAGCTTAAAACCATATTGGTATGGGTGATACCACTTTCTCATAAAAGGAATTGCAGAGCGCTCAGCTTATTTCTGACCATGTAATGGATTTTTTTCTGACCCGTTTAGTTATCTATCTGCTTTCTTCATTATGCAAGCACAAATAAGCTTCTTAAGTTTTTAATACTTTTTTTTTTTTTTTACTTTTAATACATCATGGTGGCTTTCTTCTCAAAATAATGTATTTCAACACTTGTGCAAGACTGCAGCTTCAGTTTACTCATTGGCAATACTGCAGTTTATTCTTGCTGATAGAGGGCATACTGATGGACTGGTTTTGACAGTAGGAAAATACTTCCTAAATAGGAAAAAGCATATGGAACTGGAATCAGAGCTTCAATCCCTTCGGAAAGCAAACCAACATCTCGAAAACATTCTGGAAGCAACCAAAGCACACAAGCGCCGAGAAGTCTCTCAGTTACATAAACTACACAGAGAAACTCTGACGGTATGAGAATAAGTTTATTTAAAACCACACATACTTACTCCTGAGGTGTGTGAGAACATAAACTTTCATTTGTACAATCCCTTAACCTAACTAGTGTTCTGGCATGTAATCCATATGTGATAAAGCAGATACGCTGCTTTTTTTTTCTGAAATATTTACTGAATGACTGCTACTGCAATCAGATGACAAATGTGAAAAAGTGTAGTGGTTTAGAACTAACAACTCTGAGCATTTTATTTCATTATTCTGCTTATAAAGCTATGAAATACAATACCAGACAAATTCCATTTTACAGTTAAATAAAGATTGCTTTGTAATCTTTATAACAGAATATAACCACTCCAACAAAGGCTTACCAGCTAAGGTCTCGCCTAGTGCCGCGAATAAGCCCAGAAATCTTAGATTATCGTTCTGAAGATTTTCAGTGTTCCAGAGAGATAATGGATGACATTTTGAAGGAGCCCATTCCCCCACAGATGAATGAACAAGCATATGAGGCCATTGCTGAGGAGCTAAAAGTGGCACAGGTGAATGTTCTGAATAAAAACTGAAGTGTATGTGTAACTTTACTATAAAGTGGGTTTTGGCATGAAATACTTCCCTCTCCCCAAATATATTTTAATTTGCATGGGAAACTGAAGCTCTTGATGAATACTTAGGGATTCATTAAACAGTTCTCTAATTGTACATTGCTCTTAAGAGGACTTGCAATGAAACACCTTGAAAGGGATTTGAGAGTTGAATATTGTAAGTAGTTTAAGATATACAGGGCATTTAAACGTGTACTATTTTAACCTGATAACTTCTTTCTGAGGAATCTTCTTTATGAGTCTCTGGTGACAGCTACATTTAGAACAATACCCAAGATTATTATATAATACTGCATGATTTAAATAAACCTGCCAAATATTGCTTGTCTGTCGTTACACCCTAATTGTATCCTTCCTAAAGGGCAGGGAAGGTCTTTTGTCACATAGAAAAGTGCTATGAAGTTATCTGAACCCTGGCACAACAGCCAAAACCCCTCTTTGATGCTTACCATAGTGCAGAGATCCTGTAAGGAATTTAGCTAGTATATATTTTGAATAACTTCTTTTTAAAGCCTTATATCTCCAAGATAAACGTGTCTGAAAACTAAAAGTGTTTATTGGATTCAGTCCTTGTATTCCCTGACGGATTTTCCTGTGTTCTGGCAGTTTACTTAGCAATAGGAGAAATCAGCTACTTAAGATACCAGTTTATTTTTGAATGTTCTGTTTTCTGTTGGTTCAGGTCATGAAAAAAAGAAAGTTGACATTTTTATATTTAATATGCACAGACTGCCATATGGCATGTGAGAATAACTAGAAGATGGGTGTTCTAATTTTGAGTGTCTGTTGTGTCACAGGAGCAACTGAGCGCAAAGCAGACAAAGCTGGATGAAGAGGAAAGCAAGAATATAAAACTCCAGCAGCATATTAATAAACTGGAGCATCATTCTGCACAAATACAGGAGGTGAGAGAACAATATAATGCAGATATATATGACAAGGTCATATCCACCATACTTGTATCACTGTGTTGTCTAGTGAGATCTCCAGTGGTACTTGCATTTTGACTTTTGAAAAATGTACATAGTTTCATAGTTCAGGGCTGTGCAGGAAGACAAGGACTTCACTTAACATAACACGGCAGGTTTTGGGGTTTTTTTTTTGGTTTTGTTGTTTTAAATGTTGTGATTCTGAGTCTGCTTAATCTTAAATACAAGCAAATAAACACTCAAGATGCCTGTGCTTGGTTTTGGCCAACTTCATGATTTCTGGAAAACAGCAATAGTCACAAGGAAATTTTAAACTTTGGAATGCTGAAAATACTACCTGCTGCAGTTGGAACTGAAGTGGAACATCCTTACTCTATAAAATATTTACAAGTCTTCCTTAATTGCTAGGTTTGATTTAACATAGAAAAGGAAATAAGGCCTGTTTTCTTCCCAGATCAGTCTCATTTCTGATAGGTCTCAGCTCCTAAGCTGTGGTTTGCTTTTAAATGAACTTTTTAGATAAGGTAGTGTTTTCAATTATGTCGATTTGGCTTTGTTGTGTGTGGTTTTTTTTTTTTTCTTGGACTTCCATGGATTTCAGATTCACCAAACATCAAATTTAAAGAAAAATGCATCTTGTATTTATAATCAGCTGATTAAATGCTCTAATACATTATTATTGTTACAGCTCTGTGACTTCGCCATTCCTATGTTTCTTTCCATTTACAAATTTTACTTCTCTTCTCAAGCTTCTTTCATCTGAAAGGAATAACTGGAGTAAAGAGCGCCAGGAGCTCCTTGAACAGATAAAATCACTCGAAAAGCAATATCAAGACAGTCAAAGCAAGACTGATAGTAAGTCTATGTAGCACTAAAATTCCATATGAAATTCAAGGTGTCCTAATGTTTTGAATCAACAATAGCATATGCTGAGTAACTATTTGGGTTTAAGATGTTAAAGTCATACTGGTTTGATTTTTTTTTTAAATTTTTTTAAAAGAAAAAATCTCTAATACTTACAGAATAGTTTTTCTCTGTCTAGTCTTGGACCATATACAATATTGAAAATTGTTCTTTGTTCATTCTGAATGGGAAGGGAGTACACGATAGAGTATTTTATAAAGAAAATATTAACTAAAAATAAAGGGACTATCCTCTATTGGTCTATGGAAATGCAGTGCTGGAATGTTTTGTTTTGCCTGTACTCTTTAGTTCTTAAAGGTCAATGAAACATTGACTTTTCCACTTACAAATCCTTTTTGTGTGTGACCTTCAAGGTTAATTCCATTGAAAATGTATAAAGTTTTGAGAGACTTTCCCAGGATGTTCTGTAGTGTTACATGTCCTGTATCTAGCACAGTTTTCTAAATAACATGTAAAAATATTTGTTTGGGTTTTGACAGTATTAAAAAGTGAAGTCTGTGACTTGCGCATTGTCCTGCAGTCTGCAGACAAGGAGCTGTCTGCTGTAAAATTGGAATATAGTGCCTTTAGGGAAAAGCAAGAGAAGGAAATGAGTCAGCTTTCTGGTAGACATATGGATGTACAGTTCCAGCTGGACAGCGTCAGGTATGTTGGCAATTTGGTAAAATGCCTTAACCTCCCTTCTGGATGCATCCAATGATTTAGTTCTTTTCTGCATGTGAACTTGCATTTTACATCTCTTATTTAAAGTTATTATTTTGCATTTATGTCCTTTGCTTATTTTTTTTCTCAAGTCTTTCTATGACTATTTCAGAGCCATGAGGGGGAACATGGTGAAATTAGCCTAACTTTCTTTTATTTCTGCTTCCTTAATTTTGGTTTGCGATAGCATTTTCCCATTAAGTAGGATATACCTATAAACTTTTTGATCTCCAAAAGTTAAGTGGCTGAAGAGGCATAGTTTGTTTAGTTGTTTTGGTTTTCTTTTCCAATTTAGTCTTAAAATTTAACTGTTACTTCTCAGTCTGGTCACACAAAGCAGATGTGACATAACAGTGCTGCTCTAAAAATACAAGCAGAAAGAAACCATAAAAATAAACTGAAGTTTGACTACTGGAGCCTGAAAAGCTCACTGTGTTGTATGCAATAATTGACTTTATTGGGAGATGAAAATCAATGAGGTTTTTAATCATTAGTGTGACAGTTATGTTGGGTTTTGTTGGTGGTATTTTTTTGTTTGGTTTGGGTTTTGGTTTTGTGGTTGGTTTGTTGTTTTGGTTTTGTGGGGTTTTTCCCTGGAAAGCTTAACTATGTTGTTGTATTATAGTGGGTCATGTCTTCACTGAAGTCATTTGAGTGATGCATTGTAAGACTGGGAACCTGGAATTGAAATTAAATGTTGTGGTTTCATTGATGCCTTCTGTGTTAACAGGAGGACTGACTTTTTGGAAGATCTTCTTTCTATAGGCTCTCCATTAATAACATGATTTGTAACGCTTGTCTAGCAGATCTTCTACCCCTCTTTGCTTTTCACTTTTGTGAAAGATCAAATGAAATAAGTTTTCAAGGCAATAACTTAGAGGTAAATAACCCAAACTTGCTCAGAATATAGAAATATTTTATATGGGATAAATAACCCAGATATCAACTAAGCAGATGACAACTCAGGATCATTCTTGCAGAGTCTTTTGTCTAACAACTGGATTAAAAAATAATAATAAAAAAGGGGGAATTATCAAGACAGTGACTGAAATTTCCATAGAATTTTGTAAAAATTAAATTATTTCTAGGGATCAGTACTCTGCATTCTCTGCCCATGCCACTTACATTTCCTGTGCCGTTCACAAATTTGGGGTTTCTGAGTTTATGAAAAAAATTACCATTTATGTCAGTCACTTCTTTCTAAAATAACTACACTGTATATATTTATAGAATCGTATCACGGAATGGTTTGGGTTGGAAAGGACTTTAAAGATCGTGTAGTTCCAACTCCCCTGCCATGGGCAGGGACACCCTCCACTGGACCAGGTTGCCCAAAGCCCCATCCAACCTGGCCATGAACACTTCCAGGGGTGGGGCATCCACAACCTCTCTGGGCAACCTGTTCCACTGCCTCACCACTGTCACAGTAAATGACTTCTTCCTTATATCTAATCTAAATCTACCCTCCTCCATCTCAAAACCATTGCCTCTTGTAAACAATCCCTCTCCAGCCTTTCTTGTAGGCCCTTTTAGGTACTGGAAGGCTGCTATAAGGTCTCCCCAGAGCCTTCTCTTCTCCAGACTAAGCAACCCCAACTCTCTCCGCCTGTCCTCATAGGAGAGGTGCTCCAGCCCTCTGATCATCTTCATGGCCCTCCTCTGGACTTGCTCCAACAGCTCCATGTCTTGTACTGGGGACCCCAGAGCTGGATGTAGTACTCCAGGTGGGGTCTCACTAGAGCAAAATAGAAGGGGGAGAATTGCCTCACTTGACCTGCTGGTCATGCTTCTTTTGATGCAGCCCAGGATACAGTTGGCTTTCTGGGCTGCAGGATTATGAAATACAAGTGACTGGAGTATTTTATAATGAAACAAACCCTTATCTTAATATTGTGGGTGTTTTTTTAATAAAGGCTAGAACACGAAAAGATTCTTGAAGAAAAAGCAAGCCTGCAGGATGATTATGACAATTTGCAGGAAGTAGCGAAGTTTGAGACAGATCAGCTGAAGCAACAACTTGAAGACCAAAAACAAGAAGCAGAAGCAATGAAAACTGAGCTTTGTGTAAGAAAGTCAAGGCTTTTAAGGGACTTCATTATACAGTTACTCATATAGCCAGATTATTTAATTCCTGTTATTGTATCATTGATAATAGATTCCACAGTAATAATAAGTTTCCTGGTGATCTCATTTAGAAGATGTACCCAGAATTTTTTTTAAAAAACTTACTGCAAGATTTTTGCAACCGCAGGCTACAAGAAATATCCAATAGCATGATGAAGTAGTAGGTATTTTGGCTGAAGAAATTGCTCTGGAAATGTTGAGGGAGATGGGTTAATTAGTAAAGGAATAAGAAACTGCTTTGGAAAAGAATCCTGACATTGAAATGCTGGTGACCTTTTATCTTGATGCTAGCTAAGACTAGCTTACTTATTGTGTCTTTACAAAGGAGTTTCTTAACAATTTTCATAGTGGATGTGATCTTGTTAAAATAATCTATGCCTTTTTTGTGGTGGATCACTGTCCTGCAATTTAGTTGATGCTGTCCTTGAAAGCCTGTCAGACTGCAGTGACTGCAAAACAGCAGTAAGGTTGCTCAAGGGCTTTTGCAAATGATTTTGCCTGCTTTTCTGCAGTGTACACTGTGCCTGCTCAGCAAGTTTGCTACAACTTTTCCCTTTTACTGTTTAGAGGAATACTGACAGACTGAAAATTATCATTTTAACTTCCTTATAGTTTAATATCTTGAACTGCTGGTTAGAATTTGAAAAATCCCCCCAAATTAATCTACAGTTGAAAATTCTAATTTCTCCCTTTAAAGGCTTGGATACTGAGGAACGTTATAGCTGTGTGAAATTATTATCAATGGCAGGTGCAAAGAGCTGATTGCTTAATACGAATAGGTGTTTACTTTTGAACTTGTCCAGGACAAAGCTAAAGATATTTCTGTTTCCATTTAAGGTTTGGGGGGAGGGGCATCAGTCATCTTAAGAGTTTGTTTAGATTTTTATTTTGGTTTAAATTTATTCTGAAGACCTCATGTTGTAACTTGTTATAACAACATATATTTTGATATCCTAGAACCTTTTGAAACTTCTGAAAACAGAAAAAGAACATAATGAAAAACTAACATTACAATTACAAGAAGACAAAGAAAACAATTCAAAGTAAGTTTTAATTAGTGGCAGAGTTTTATTTTCATCTGACTTCACTGGTTTCGTCCTACGCTAGGTTTTTTATTCAAATGGGGATATTGTTTGTAGAGGTGTTTTTCACCAGCTGGGTGGAGATAATTACATAATGGGCTTTTTATTTTATCCAACTTAGAACAACACTTCATTTGAATGTAGTCAATTAACATGACACATGTAACTTCATTACAAGTATAGTTCTTCATGTCAAAGATAAAGTTCCACTACTGGTAGCAGTGTATGGCTAGTAACTAAACTATTAGTCTTTTATAAAGCACTGAGAAGGTGATAGTTAAAGAACCCTTCAAAAAATTAAGTGCAAATAAGAATAAACTTACATGACTTGATTCTTGTTAAAGCTCTCTTATGTTCTGATTATATTTCTCACTAGAAATATGTTTTCTTCTCCAGGGAGCTCTTGAAAATACTTGAAAAAGCACAGGTGGAGAAACCATCCTCTGAAATGATGACACACTGTGAGCAGCAGGTACAACAACAGAACTGAATGTCTAAATCATGTGTTCATGGATTTTCTTGTGCATTAATAGCAATTTATCAGTGAACTGATGTTCTATAGGTTACCAGCAAAATTAAATTTAGAGTTTTCAAGTTTCAGATTGTTTTGTTAAGCTACTGTTTAATTTTTCTGGTAAGGTAAGCACCTTAGTTCCTTCCATTTTTTTCATGGCTTTGTGCTTTACAAAACATACTTCAAAAGTAATTAAGTCTTTTCTTCACAATTATTATTTCTTCTAGGAAACAAAACTGCGGAAATTGGAACAGGACCTGGCTGCTGCTGAAGAGATTATTGTTTCTTTGAAGAAGACAAATGATACAGATAAGGTTTGAGCTTATTTCTGTTACTTATACCCAGTTTTGTGGGTAACTGTGTTTTGTAGTAGTTGAATGCCCAGAGCCTTTTTATGATAGTAATTCTATGCTTCTAGGCAATCCTGGCTGTGTATCTAGGCAAAATAAATCCTACCTTTTACTGGCATGGAGTTGGTAGGGTAGTAGGAAACTGGTATGCATTCAGAGAAAACACAAGATAATTGAAGGTTAAACAAAAAAAAGAAATCAAGGTAAAGCTGTCAATTGGACAAAACATTCGATGCATAATTCCCCTGATGATTAATAGGACCTTCCAGTCAGTGCCATGTTGTAATGGGGTAATAGAAAAGGTACAAAGGGTGATGTAAGAATGTGACTGTGGGTATCTTTATTAATAAAATCAAAGCACTTTTACATGAAAAGATTGCTCCAGTGTTCTGAAAGCTTAAATAGCAAGTTCACATTGTACAAGTATTTATGCTGTACTTAAAACAAGCATAAGAAATAACACAGTTTGTTTGCTATCCAGCATGATGCATTGATAATCTTGCTTTTTCCATGCTAAAACCAAAAATTTTACATGTATAAGGTCAAGAGAATCTGGTATTGTCAGTGCAGTAGTGTTTCTTGAATGTGGCTTTTTCCATTACGAACAAATGTAACCTTAAACTATAGTACTTCTATTCTCCTATTAGAATCCCATAATAGCCTGAGACTAAATCAGAGGGCTAGTCTTCTAACGAACACAGCAGGTTATTTAATTCTTTATGTAACTGCTTAGAACAAAAGCCAATGATTTAACAACAAATTTCCTGGTACTCCTTTACGTGTGCGTATTGAGGCCTCATTTTCAAATAGTTGGTTGAAATTTGGGATGGACAAATTAGACGCTAAAGAAAATACAGTAATAAAATGTATATAAGATATATAGATATAGATATATACTGTATCAGGATTAACTTTTTTTATGTTGCAGGAGGTTGTAACTGACTTGATGAAACAGATCCAGGAGCTGAGGTCTTCAAATAATCATAAGAAAGAGTCTATAGATGGGCTGACAAGAGAGCTCGAGGATATAAATGTATGTTCTGTCATTTTGAAGGACATGGTATAGTTTTTTAGAAATGGAAGGCAATGACATGTCTTATCATGGGTCTCAAACAGCATAAGTCGCTGTAGCATTATAGAAGGAAACTTCTTTGTTTTGACATGTTGAAATCTTCTGAACATTTTATGCCTAAGGCTGTCTTGAAAACTGAACTCTTTCCACGTGGTGGGTAAAGAGCAATATCTCTAAAGGGACCTATTCACATCCTGTAAACTGCACTCAGCTGACAGTCACATTTAGATTTTCTGAGAAATTGGCAATTTAAGACCTCAATAATTGAAGCTGAATTGTAAATTCATTTTCGAGGGAGTGAATTTTTATGTTGTTGATATTACTATGTTCTACATCTGAAAACATAAATATAAAGAACTAAAACTATCTATTTGAATAACTATGAATAAATATGATGCATTTTTATTAAAATAGGTCTGGTTTGCAAACTGATACAGCAACCCAAAGAATGCTTTAGATAATGTATATGTATGAGCTATGTATTCAAAAGGTCCTACAGACAAAATGTTAAGACAGATTTATACATATGGTTATCTGTTTTTTAATAATGGTTTTAGTGGTTAATATGTATTGTGGTGACTAATACATATTAAATTAATAATCTTTCCATTGTTTTGACAACTCATTTCTAGTAACATAATTTGTACAATTTAGCAAGTATGATAAATCATTCTGATTTTAGTCATTGGCACTGGTATTTTAAATGTTTGTAGTTGTCATCATAAGATTTGTGATACACATTTATTTATATTATGTTTGCCAACTTTCCTTGATAACTTGTTTTCCTAAAATATTCTAAAACTTAATTTAATACTTTTTGTAGTGCAAGTATAATCTTGTTCTGGCTGCAAAAGAAGAAAGCAAAGGAATCATAGAGGATCAGGAAAAAAAGATTGAAGAACTGAGGGAAGCCTTGGAGAGAAGACAAATAGCTGATAACATTGAGGTAAAAGCATTAATGGTGGTGTATTATGATTATATGTTCAACAGACTAATTGGATGTGGTTTTGCTTAAAATACTTGTGTAAAAATTTAACCTCATTTTAGTTCAAACTATAGTTAGTTAAGCTGTTCTTAAAGGAACGTTTCATGAGATACCTGACAAATTCTGTTAAATTAACACATTACTTGACATAAATATTTTATAAGCTACTTCATAAAAACCCATGCTAAAAGCCTGGTTTAATTTT
Organism: Balearica regulorum gibbericeps; assembly: GCF_011004875.1. Taxonomy (NCBI): domain Eukaryota; kingdom Metazoa; phylum Chordata; class Aves; order Gruiformes; family Gruidae; genus Balearica; species Balearica regulorum. The sequence continues at coordinate 119,761,249 of NC_046185.1, forward strand.
GTTAAGGCCACTAAGGAGTCATCAACTGAATTTAATGGCAGCATTAGATGATGCAGCTGAGAAATAAAAATAGGTAGAATATATGTGTTTAACATTATCTCTTCCCCCACTGCTATATTCAGTAACATCTTTTCTTTACTCATAATTTTAAGTAAAAGCTCCACCTGCTGGAAACAGATTTAGGATGCATTGTTGATTCAACTGCAGTTTTGCTTTTTAAAAAGCAGAGTTTTTTAACTCTGTCTTTCCTGTTACTGCTCTCACTGTTATTTTGGTGAACATGTCCATCAGGCAAAGCCACTTGCCTCTCCTTACAAGTAATTGCTACAAGATCATCTGTCATATTAGATATGCTTAGTCCAATCATATAGCACCAATAATGTCTTCCAGAGTAGTGTTTGCTTCTCAAAACCCATTCTTAAATAGATTTCCACTATGTTTAATAAACAGACTATCTTCATTAATAATAATATCTAATTTTGACATACTGGAACCCAAAACTCAGTCACCTGCCAAATAGATCACTTTGTTTTATTTTTTTTAAACTGAAGTAACAATTCTTACTCCAATGTTATCCTTGGGTGTATCTGTCTCCTGATAAAATCATAGGGTTTCTCCTTCTTTGACTTTATACATCAGTTACTAATTTCCTTCATGCTTTCTTGACTGGACAAGAAGAACTAATCCAAGGTGGCATTTAAAATACTAAGTACTGTTTGTTCTTCTAGCTTAACACACCTCATATAGGTATGATGCCCCATCAGACAGGATGGGAGTCTAGATCCTAGAATGAATCCGGAGGTATCTGCAGAATAGCAGTGTACTGAAAAAAGCTGTAATCACTAATTCAGCATGGATTAAAATCTATACAAGCCATTAACCAGTGGTCGACTCCAAATGCCTCGCACAAGTATCTAACTGTAACTACACTGTAGGAAAGTTCTCATTTTTGTTCTGCAACCAAGACAATGGATATGGAAAATGTGCTAAAATAAATTTATCAATGAATGCTTGCTACAATTCATGACAAAAAAGTGGAGGGAAAAGGGAGATGCTTGTAGCTGTTAATCTTAGCAGCAATGACAAAACATCTTGGAACAACTGCTTTAGAGCAATAACTTTAACATTTCTTTCTTTACTCATCCAATGACTTAAAATAGAGAGACCTTCTGTGTGAGGACTTGCATCATACCACTGATCAGCTGATAAGACTGACAGAGGCCTCTAAGAAACATGATTCATTGCTTCGGTGTGTGCAGGAAGACATAACAAAGAAAGAAGCTCTAATCCAGGAACTCAGGGAACAGGTATAACAAGGCAATTCTTCTGATAATTAGCTCCTTGGGAGGGAGCTGCAGTTAATTGTAGCTTCTAGAAAATGTTGTAATTTTAGAGCATCTTGTACATGGTGGTTTTGGTGAAGAGCAATGCTTCTTCCAGAAAAAGCAAAGTAGTATTTCAAAAGCTTCTGAACAAAGGCTAGATAATTTTTTGAATACTCTGGAAATAGTGTCTAGAGATTGCAAAAATGTTTACTCTGAAAGCAGAGTAAAAATTATCAGTACCTACAATGACAGCAACTTCAGGTTATAAGCAGTGTAACCTAGGGGATTACTTTTCCTCTGCTTAACACTTATCCATAAGCAATATAATTATGTAATGGAGATAATTGTTGAGCTCTAAATTGTGCAGTCTGAGAGTGATTTGGAGTTTTTGCAGACCAAATAGCTATGTTCAGCCTTTGTCCAAATTTTAGTGCTAGTTGTCACAACTGTCATAGTGCTAATTAATATATTTTTGTTGGCAAAAACTCTAATAAGGATAGGTTATTTTGGAAAGAAGAGTCCTTTTGTTGTGTTAGCATATTCTCTTGAGGAAACGTTAAATCTATATCAGTAAAATCTTTGTATCAAATCACGTTTGTCAACAAAGTTTGTAATGGCTTGCTAGCAGAGAAAAACTCTTTGAAAGGTAGATTGTGTTAGCAAGGCAAAAAAAAAAACAAATATCAACAAGAACAAAATTCAGATTAGCTCTACAGTATATAGTGTATATATGCTTCAAAAATACTTGTTACATGCAACTATTGAATGATTAACAGTTATTAGGTAAATGTAGAAAACAATTATAAAAGTGAAGTCTAAAGTAATTAAAATAACTTGTGGTGTACTTAAGCTTGCTCAAAATAGAGATCTGGTTGCTGGTTTAATATTTTGTGTGTATTATGAGCTAATTTAATTCTAACTGGGGTTTCTAATAGTTGGACAAAAAGACAGAAGAACTGGAGAAGAGGAAGAATGAATATGAACTAAAAATGAAGCAGATAGATTGCTTTGTGGACTCATCTGCAGTAACATTTCCCGAGGTATGGCATTTGTAAGAGAAACATTTTTATTGTAATGACTGTTAAAACTCATTGAAAAGGACTAATAAACTTTACAGCATGGCTTCAGGCTAGGACCAGAAATGACAGTGTGTTGAGAATGGTCAAATCCCATTCACTCTTTGTAACTTAAATGTATTATTAATGATCTGTCTGCCAGGAATTTATTAACATATGTCTCCAATTAAGTATTAAAACATGTAACCAATACATAGGGGAAACAGTTCTTTACTAATAGTTTGTGGGTTTTGTTTCTTTTAACTTACCAGTGTCCAAAAACTCCTCCTAAATTTGATGTGAATTTGGCAAAGCTCTTGGAAACTCATGAACAAGAAATAGCTGATCGGAGGGCTTCTGCAATAAATCTGGAGCACCTTGTACATGAACTGAATGAAGAACGAAGAGCTAAAAATAATGAAATTCTAAGGCTGAAGGTACTACGAGTAAATCTCTACAGGCAATCTGTAACATTAAAATAAGACAGAATACAGAGCTCATATTTTTAATGAGCTCTGCGTAGTAGTCTGTCCGTTAAAGCAGGAAGGCAGTTCTTGGTTTTCTCTTTACCTAGGCTGGTAACAAATGGTGACAATTTGCTTGAGATGTCCATGTATCTTGTTTTCCCAAGAACTGAGTCGTTTCCTGTTCATGAATATCAAATGGTAACATCATTTTTGCTGAAGAAACTGTACTGATTTATTCTAACTCCAGTTTCTAATGAAACTGTAAATGGAAGCGTAATGCAGATCTTTGCCAGAGAACTGTACTTGTTTTCTGACAAATAGTTTTGTCTTCTATTTTACTCAAAAACATGTTCAACTGGAAAACAGGAATTGCAATTTGGTCTTCAAATAAAATGTCTCCAATTTCACTTGCTTAGGAACAATTAAGTGAGTTGGAGAACTTGCGTCTGGAAATGCAGATATTGGTGGAGAACAACAGGAATTTACAGAGCCTTGTAGAAGCTCAGAGACTAAGCAAGAACAGGTAAAGTAAAATTAAAAAAACCTGTCTTAACTTGAATCATTTAAGAAAGATACACAAATATACAGGTTTTATTTTAAATACGATCTTACATATTGTTTAATTAGAGATTGGCTTAGCCTTTTCTATGAAAATTGTTTACTGGCTTGTAAACTTTATTGCCTTTAAATCACAAATTCTTAAATACAGCAAAGTTTTTTATAAAGGGAAGGGAAATAGAATGTAAAATAATTACATGCATAGACATTGCTGTATATTTTATATTACCATATTACTTGTGCAGATATAGATTCAGTAGATAGGAAATGTCCAAGTGAATTCAACCCAAGTTTTAACATAGATGTAAATGGAACCAGGTCTCTACCTCGTATTTTTGAGGGTAAGGAATTAACTTCCTCTGAAAAGATGGTACGCTGCTGTATACTTCAGACTGGGAGATATCCTGAGGTTTGGTTCAAACCGTAATCTGTACAGCTTAGTTTTGGACAGAAAATATTTTGTTTCATGGCTTACCTTTTTTTGGTTTTTCTTTGTTTTCAGTTTTGTAAAGAATTAAATTATCTGCTGGCTTACATTTTGTGAAAAGAAATCTTAACTGGCAGCAAATAATTCTGTTTATTTAATGACAATTCATTTTTAAAGGGCAACTTAGTAAACAGTAACTTAATGCTAGATAGGATGTTAATCTTTTTTTTGCCTATTAGATGTATCGGTAAATATCTTCCAGAACTTCTGTCTCTATTCAACGAAGTGTCAGTGTTGTCAGTTTTAGAACTGATTTTTTGGTAAGATAAGTATTTAATGTAAAAGAACACTATTAAATTTGCAAAATTAAGTATTCCAATTAGAAGATGCTGTAACTGCAGGTGCCTATGCAACTCCAGTTTGTCATTGCATTATGTATATTATACATTAATCTTCAATTATGAATGGATTCATTTGTAGAAAATATTCTGTGCAGAAGGCCGCCCTGGTGGGTCAGATCATACTGAGTTATGATGTTGTCTCTAGGGCCTTCTGCTTTCTTTGCAACAGACATTTGAAAGCGTGTTGTGAATTGAAATGGAAATCACAGAAAAACAAGAAGGGATTACCTTGACATGCAAAACTGGATTCTGTGGCCTTGTTTTTCACACAGGTTATGGAGTAGGTTACTTGGACCAAACTTTTCACAGAAAAGCATTACTTTTATGTTCCTCATTTGCTGGATTCCCAACTTGGGACCTTGGGATATAACTTGGATAAGCATTAACAATTTCCAGTTGTTGTTAGTTGACAGAAGTTGTGGTTTGAATAGACTGAAGGCTAATAGTATATTGCATGCTCTCTGAAAAATCAGGTTTAGGTATCTCAGATGGGGATATTTACAACAGACACATGCCTCGTACAGCACGGGAGCAGCTGATAGCAGCAGGTAGTAATCATCTTTTGTGTGGCCCAGTGTTAGTGAGAGATGGTTTGATTGTCGGTGTCACACATGACAAAGTAAGGAGATGTGAGGATCTTGGACTGCATCAGAGGATGTTTGAGAATACAAGATGAGATCAAGTGCCTGCTCTCTTTTGGTATCTGGTGTCAGGGCAGGGAAGAGCACGCTGTAGAGAAAAGGTCAGCCTTCGCCTCTGTACTGCGAAGCTGGAGCAGGCTCAGTTCACTACTTTGGAGTTGGTACAGGCTGACTAGTACTAGAATTTGAAAGGCTCGAGCATAACCAATGATTCTAACCTTGGAGGTTTTAAAGTTAGTGTAAGTATCCACTAGGAATAAGTAAACAAAGCGTGTTGCAGTTTTGTCCAACCATTTATAAGCTGGATGAATTTGGGTAGATTTTGGAAGTGGGTGGTACCAAAATTTAACAAGGAAAATAGATTATTTTTATTATAGTTCTCAGAATTTGTTAGACTTTTTAACCTGGCATTTAATTAACATAAAAAAAAAACCCCACCAAACCACCCACACATAGACACACTTACTCTCTGTCTGAGACTGTTTATACTAGATAGGAAGAATAAACTGCCCTAGCTAGGGATGTTGACAAAGATTTTAAGTTACTGAAAATATCAAGGTTTAAACATCCAGAGTTGTTTTATGATGTTCAGTATTCTGAGTATGAACATGTGTCAAGACAGCTACACACATTTACTAGTTTAATCTGGGTAAGAATGTTGTTTTTACAACTGGTTTCCTTTGTTTGTGAGAAACCTTCCTTATTCTTGGATATCCTAGTGATCAGAAACATCCTGATGTTCAGTACCTTGAAGAGAAAGAGGAGGAGATTGCTGAGGAACGACTTGCCAAGGTATATTGCCCTTCTCAGGTCAGTTGCTGTTTCCCTGCTGTGAAGTATTAACATGTTTTCTTCTATTTCATGGCAGTGAAACACTGATTTCTAGTGAATTCTATCAGGCACAGAGCCTGATACTTCTCTCTTAAGGTTTCTGTCTTGGTCTTACACCAATGAACTGTGTGTCAGCTTCCACAATAAGCAAAACCAGATTCAGATCACTAAATCTGACATTTCCACAGAGTTGGAAAGTGAAGATTGTGTCACTTGCTAATGTCAAGGCTCTGCTAAAGGGAAGTTAACGTCGCTGCGGAGGTTGCCGTTGATCTCAGACAGAAGAGCCCCCTGTTAGAACTCTGCCGTGTATGAATGGGCAGAGATGTTGCTGTGGGTCACTTGTGCTGGCATGAAACTGGAAATCCATGCATGAACTTACAGTGAATATTAGAGATGTGAGTTACTGGGCAGTAGGATGATTGTGGTAGGAATGAGATACGTAGCATCAGTTAAGTGACAAATAATTTAAAAAAAATGGATGTATATTAAACGTTAAGAATGTAACTAATATTTTTTAACTTTTACAGAATAAAGCAATAGAGGAGATGCTGAAAATCAAAGCAGAGTAAGTTTAAATATTGTTCATTGAACTGGAGACTTGTATTAAACTCATTAATACCAAAAAGGTATATTTAAGCAATAGAAGTCCAAGGTCTGGAAGTATAAAAGTTGTAGTTTGGAAATGTTGTTTACACTTCTGTGAGACACGTTGAGTTCTTACTCTTTCTCATCAGTAGGTGGTAGTAGCACCTATTACTACATTTTCTAAAAAGGTAGCATTATATCAGGAAAAACCTCTGAAAAAGGTGGAACTGTAGAAAAACTTAAATTGGAAGGGATGTTTTTATTTGTTTAAAATCATCTATGCCATAGGATTTTGAATTCTTTTATATGCACTGAATTATAAGCATATTCCTTTTCAAATGAAATTGAAATACTGTTCACTTCTTTATTAATTTTGTAAATATTTTCTAATTTTAAAATTAATCTCATTTTTTGCTCTTTTATGCTATTTATTTTTTGCGCTTCAATAATGAAAATTGCTCGTTATTAGAGGACTCATAGATAGTGTTTGCATTATTGTGCAAGTAGTCTTAGAAATACAAGTGTATTGCACCTTGAATGGGTAATAGTAAAGAAGTAAAATACTGAAAATAGTAGATAAAAATTAGGTTGAAAATGTCAACCCTATTATTCTTTTCCTAATCTGTATTGCTTTCAGGATTCATAGTGGCTGAATCTCCTAATATTTGAGTTATTTACACTTAATAGCATGCTTTCTATGCAAATAACTTAGAAAGATGAAGACAACTTTTATGAGCATGATCATTTCAAAATTAATTCCATACTAAATTTTACAGAAGCCCTAGTCTTGATTAGGGGTTCTCTTGATATTTGATGCATTGAGTTTTCATACCTGTCTGGTCTTTGAAATAGACTTTTATAGTAGTGTTAGTCTCATACAAACAAATAATGCGCAAAGACGAAAAAGATTCTTTTGTTCATCAGGAAAATGTCTTGACAAATGCAGTAAGTGAATACTGTTTTCATACAGTAAGTTTTAAACACCAGGCTTCAGCGAAACAAAACCGATGACAAAAATATTTTAATTTAGAGTTTAATTTTGAATAGACATGCAAAACGACTAGAATTCATACCATCAGTAGACAAGCTGCTAACTTTGATGGCATGGTTTAATATTCTGTGAGCCTGACAGAATTAAAACATTTTCAGCAAATAAGACTTCTATCCATGGTGGCGGTCCTTCTGTTACCAGGCCAAACAGGCTCAGACCATCTCCGAGATGTTCCTGAGCAACAAGGCTACTGGGGAAAAGCCATATACAAATAAGCGGTTTAGGGGAAACTTGAAGAGCAGCAGAGTTCATCTGGCACGTTTACATGCCTCAGATGAATTCTTAGTGTTCTTGTAGGTGACACGTCTGCTTTCTTTCATGAGTGGACTTGTACGAAAACAGCATACTTCCCAAAAAAAAGCAGCAACTCCAAAACACCGACTGGTTAAGAGATTGTATCAAACTCAAGAGCTGTGAAGCAGCATGTAATTTTTCCTTCTGTTAGCACTGAGTTCTAGGGAAAATAATTTGTCTTAAAAGGATATTTTTAGAAGAGACTGCCTGCATGTCCAAGGATGACTTACTAATTCAGTTGTATGTCATTTATGTTGGATTTTAATATTGTATGATGCTTTTATATTGGCAGATTAGAAGAGACCAAAAATACTCTCAAAATCAAAGAGAATGCTTGTCTTGAAATTACTCTGGAGATGGAACGCACAAGAGCTTTGGAGTTGAAAGCTTTTAATGAAAAAGAAGAAATTAGATCAAAACTAGAGGAAACATATGAAGAGAGAGACAGAATTGGAAAGGTATATTTTATGTATATGTTTTTATATTTTATGTATATTTTTCTTGTCTCTACAGTAGAATCTTATTCAGCAGAGGTACAGCTGTTGCTAACTGGATGATATCCTGAATTAATTACCAATCAAAGACTGCCTCTGAAAATGTTTTGTCTTGCAGTTTAGTTATATTTGCAATGCTATTTCCTGCACTAGTGGAACTCTGGGTACAGAAATCACTGTTGCAATTCGTAATACAAATCAAATGGTGCTTTTTTTTGCCCTTTAGAGGGATCTAATGTAGTACCTAAGGACACATAAGACAAATGCGTATTTCCTGAATGAACCAACTCTTGCATCATATTGTACAACAAACTTAAATGTTAGTATGTTAATAGTTCTAAAGAAGCTATTTCCTCTGAAAAGAGAAGGAGGGGCTACAGTTACGAGGTACACAATGTATTTTATTAATTACAGGAAATGGACTTGCTGAGGAAGCAAGTTGACTCTCTCGCTGAGGAGAATGGGAAATTACTTGGTCATCAAAATCTAAACCAGAAGATTCAGTATCTTGTGAAACTGAAGAAAGATTACGCTAAACTTACTGAGGTGAGTTGCGGGGTAGAATACAGATGGAGAGATATAAGCTTTTTGAGAATGAAAACTAAAATGCTTGGTCTTATGTTGGAGAGTAATAGATACTTTGGATTTTATGCAGTTGTGTAGGTCATGGCTGGTCTGTCTCCTCACAGGCTGCAGACAAGAATCAACCCATTTTATTTCCTCAAGTACACAGTGTATAAAACGTTTGAACAACTGTAGATAACACTTAGAAATACGAAAGAAGTGAGTATAGTTTCCTTAACACCCCCATGTTTTTTCTGTTTTACAGGAGACTGAAAAGCTACGAGTTGAAAATGCTTTTCTGAAAGAAACAAAAAAATGTGACATATGTAGACATCATGATCAGCTATAATGACACAAATAAAACTGCAGAGCCATATTTTTAAAGTGTACAGAATAAGCAAAAGCTAGTTGTCAAACTTGGCTTTTGCTGTGGTCCCAGAATAATCAAGTATTTTAGTTCCTGGATTTTTTTGCTGGTAATAAGTTTTAGTGAAGAATTTTATTCCAGCAAAGTGGGCAGCTTTCAATGACATATTAACACCTTTCTATAACTTTTCAAAACTGATTTTGAGTAGGTGCTGGAAGATACTTCCTTGAAGCCTTTGTACCTTGCCAAGGAAAAGCTTTCCCACTGGGAACACACCTGGATTTTTGTTTCCTTTTGTGCTTTTATTCAGGTTCCTACCTCTTCTGAAATCCTACGTTTTTCACCAGAGCGCAATTTTAAAAACCATGATTTCTTTGTGATTTTTTTTTTTTTAGCTAAACATAGGACGTTTTTACTGGGTTAGTACTAATAGTTAAGAAATTTGACAAATTAGTTTTTATGATTTTCATATTGAAGTTTGTTCAATAAAGCACGAATGTGAATTTAGGAATAGACTTGTAAATAGTACTATAAATATCTTTTGGCTTTGTATTCTTTTCTTTCTCCATTTGAAATTTAAAATGCTTTTTAAATGTTTCTTCCCCAGTATAAACTTACAGCAGACTTCTGTATTAGCATTGTAGGAAATTCTTGGGAAGTATTTTACAACCATTTTCTTACCAAACAAGTTAGAAATGTTAAGAAACAAGACCTGGAAATATGCAGAACGTTTCAGGAGTATAGCATAAGTTCATTTAATCGTACTTAAGATTTATTGCAAATAACTGAAACTTTTATTAGTGGAAAACAAAACATTGGTTTTATATACCAACATCAAACACTTCTGTGTTTTGTCTTTGGTGGTTTTTTTTGTCAGTAATACCATTGTTCTGGATTATGGCTCCTTATACAATACTACTTTTGCCCACAAGCGCAGGGGTAAAAGGGAGTAAGAGACACAGATGTGTGTTAAGGGCAGGATACCTAGAGCTTTTCTTCAGTATTTGAATTTTAAACTACGAATTTTAAAGTTGCCTAATCCGGTGGATTTGTTTCCGCTTGAACTTTGATGTGGAGTATAGAAGCAAAAATCCTGACTTTAAACTGGAGAGGTGTTTTGGGTTTTTTTAATGGAGAAGTAATAATTGAGATCAGAAGTAACTAACAAAGATTACTAGCAATCCAGAGGGGTTTGTCTTGGACCACAACACTGTTGTCTTCTCTGGACTTTTTTGTGATGTTGTTATTGCTGTCTTCTGGGTTTACAGTTGTTCCTTGGAGCACCTGTCTGTCTTGTGTGCCTGTTTCAGGACTATTTCCATGCAGGCATGGCTTTCTGCCTCTCCCGCTTTGGGGAGGCACCATCCCTGCTGTACGCTTGCTTACTTGTGGACCTTTCTCCGTGTTGTATGTCTACAGTAGGACTCTCGTTCTCGTATTCCATCCTTTTTTACAAAGAAATAAAGCCTTTGTACATAAACCACCATCACACAGGTCTCTCTTTTTCTTCTCCCCAGCACGGCCGCCCACCCCGCGGAGGGGCGGTGCTGCGGCGGGGCGCGCCCCGGAAGGCGGCTGCCGCGGCGGGCTCGCAGGGGCGGCGGGCTCGCAGGGGCGGTGGGCCCGGCGGTGACCGGCATGCGGGCGGGCGGCGGGGCGGCAGCGGCGGCCGCAGGGCTGCTGGGGGCGGCGGCGGCGGCCGCGGCGAAGCTGGCGCTGGGGCCGGGCGGGGAGGCGGCCGGAGGCTGGGTAAGGAAGGAGGAAATCAGTGGAGGGAAACGACTTCTGCCTGTGGCCTGCCCCAGCAGATGTCATTCAGCCGTCAGGGCCTCTCGTTGCATCTGTCATGGGGAAGAAGCAGGCTGGTTTTTCCTCCTGCTCTTCCGGGAGTGCCCTGCACTTGCCTTCCGAGGCGTTTGCAGGGAAACTGGGGCGGTCTCGGAGACCCGAGCCGTGACTCGCCTCTTGAGGGAGGCTGGCCTTGTAGCTGCTGGAGGGCTGACTGATGGGTGTGTCGTGGTAATGTACAGAGACAGCAAGCAGGCTGAGGAAGTCTGCTGGTGGGTAAAAGAGAAGAAACCAAGCGTGGTACGGGAATGCCTGAAGCCAAAGGCAACTCTGAAAGAACTTTTGCAGTGGTTTCATGTCAGTTGTGTTTCAAAAGCAGGATGTTATGTTTGAGTATCCAACACTCGTTCTCAGCCCTCTGCTTTGCTAGTGTTGCCCTTCTCCCTCTCGTTCTATTTCTGTTCACTCATGATGAGAGTGGAGAGGTGGAGCAGTTGATTTCCACTGTGCTGCTCAGCCGATGTGCTCATCTGGTGAGCTCTCCTTTGGGTGTTTGCACGGGATGATCTTTATCTCGGTTGTGTTTCTCAAACCTCCTGGTGCTGAAGGTCATATGGGACTGCTGGCCTTTCAGCTCGAGCATACCGTGTCCTTACCTACAGAGGTGAACTCTGGCGCAGGCAGGGTGAATGGGGAGATGCCGAGGCAGGCAACGTACGCGTATCATGAGAACACATTGGGGAGGCTCACTTAGGTATAGAGCAAGGGTTGTTATTCATATGGCAATGTACATTTGGGCTTGAAATCCAAAGGAGAACCCACACGAGAAACTAGATCTGAAAAAAAATCTAGCCTTGTATCAGGAAAGAAAATCAACTTGTGTGAGGGCTGGAGCACCTCTCCTGTGAGGACAGGCTGCGAGAGATGGGGTTGTTCAGCCTGGAGAAAAGGCGGCTCCGGGGAGATCTAATTGCGGCTTTCCAGTACCTGAAGGGGCCTACAGGAAAGATGGTGAGGGACTGTTTATCAGGGAGTGTAGTGACAGGACAAGGGGTAATGGGTTCAAGCTGAAGGAGGGTCGATTCAGATTAGATATTAGAAAGAAATTCTTTACTGTTAGAGTGGTGAGGCACTGGAACAGGTTGCCCAGAGAGGTTGTGGATGCCCCATCCCTGGAAGTGTTTAAGACCAGGTTGGATGGGGCTTTGGGCAACGTGGTCTAGTGGAGGGTGTCCCTGCCCATGGCAGGGGGGTTGGAACTAGATGATCTTTAAGGTCCTTTCTAACCCAAACCATTCTATGATTATTAGAGATGGTTAAAGAAAGCTAAAACTCAGTACTTGCCAATCTTGTTGATCTTTTCCAATATATCAGAAAGGATGTCAGGAAGGAGAATAAAAAAATTTAAATCCTGATATTGTTACCAATCCCCCTAAAAAAGATTGTGCTCTGCACCAACAAAGAAGCAGAGCGTGGAATTGCCAAAAATGTTGACAGCATCTTTTCTGAGTATTTTTCTCCTTTGAAATGTATAGAAATATTGCCTATTTGTTGGTTGGGGGGCGGGGTGTGTTTGGTTTTTTATTTTGGGGGATTTTGGGAGGGGTGTTTGGGTTTTTTTAAGGTGCTATGACAAAGTGTCATGTCATTGAGGTGGAGTGTTGCTAGCAGATTGAGGGTGGTGATCCTTCCCCTCTACTCGGCACTGGTGAGGCCACATCTGGAGTGCTGGGTCCAGTGCTGGGCTCCCCAGTACCAAAAAGAGATGGAGCTACTGGAGAGAGTCCAGCAAAGGGCCACGAAGAAGATGAAGGGACCAGAGCATCTCTCCTGTGAGGAAAGGCTGAGAGAGCTGGGACAGTTCAGCCTGGAGAAGAGAAGGCTCAGGGGGGTCTCTCAACATCTGTAAATATCTGAAGGGAGAGTGCAAAGAGGACGGAGCCCGGCTCTTTCCAGCAGTGCCCAGTGACAGGACCAGAGGCGATGGGCACAAACTGAAACACAGGAGGTTTCCCCTGAACATCAGGAAACACTTTTTCACTGTGAGGGTGACCGAGTGCTGGCACAGATTGCCCAGGGAGGTCTCCATCCTTGGAGATACTCGGAAACCATCTAGACATGGTCCTGGGCAACCTGCTGTAGGAGCAGAGGGTTTGGACCAGGTGATCTCCATAGGTCCCTTCCAACCTCAACCACGCTCTGATTCTGAGATTGTTTCTTTTTTTCTGGACAAATTGGATCCTTCAGCTAACTTCTTTCAGGCCCATTCTAGGTGATAATTATGAACTAAATTAATCAGTTTAGCTGTAAAACTAAGCAAGTTTTAAGTAAATGTTGTAATCTTCCTAGTAGCTTAAATTGCACAGGACCGTAAACACTTAGGTGTTTCAGAGGGCTCACTGTTTGAATCCTACACGCTTGCTACAAGGGCATTTCTGCAGAGCGGCCACAAGGAGACAGACATTCAAGGAGTTTTGTGTTTGAGGAAGAACTACAGAAATCTGAAAATAAGTCTGAGAGCAGCCATCACTTGTGCAGCATGGAAAGCAACAGCAAATGTTAAAAGTGTATTGACAGTTCTAAGAGGTTATGACGTAGGGTAGCAGGACATTTGACGGCAGCGCAAAGATGGATTTCCCGGCCAGAAGGATGTGTTGTGATGGCCCAGCCTGAGAGTGGCCTGACCAGGAGGGGTCATTGCACTTGAACAAAAGTTTTCCTTTACTTTACCCTCTCCCCTGCCAAACTTCATCTAAAATTACTTCTGCCACTTCAGGAGTGATTCTGGATTATCTGAAATGTACACTGAAATTAATCTTCTCTTAGAAAAGCAATCAGAACAGTAATCCTTGACTCACTGGGCTGGCTCGGCTGAGCCCTCGGCAGGGGAGGAATTTATACCTCCCTCCTTCCTTGTGGGGAACACCTGGGGATGTTTCTGTCTCTCTGCCCGCGTGCCTTTGCGATGACCACTCCTCTGCCCAGGACGCAGAGGGACTTGACCTCTCTCTAGCAAACCTTCCTTCTGGGCATATGCCACCTGCAGAGCACACTGCAGCTGATTGCCCTGGCTCTGCAATAGAAGATCAGAAGAAGAACCCATGGGTTCCGGGTCACTTCTAAAGATAACATAGCTGCTGGGATGGTGGGAACTCCAGCACTGATAGATTCACAGACTAATTCTGGTCAGGCAGGACCTTTGGAGGGCTTTAGTCCACACCCTGCTCTGCAACAGATTGCTCATGACCTTCTCCAGTCAAGTTTTGAGTATCTGCAAGGCTGGAGAGCCCATGACCTCTGTTCCAGTGTTTGATCACCTTTGTTTTGCCTCAGATGACTTGTTCCAACATTCACTTGCTGCCTCTTGTCATATCCCAGCGCATCTTGGAGAAGAGCCTGGGCTCCATCCTCTCTACACCCTCTGGTGGGTGGTTGAAAACAGTAACAAGATCCAGAAAAAAAATACACTGAATTTAGGTGAAACCCAGAGAGTTGTCTTCCCCTCTCATCTCTTTGCTCCCGAGTCTGCCTACCCACTAGAGGCTTATGTGGACATACACAACTGCCCCGAGCAAGGTAAAGCTGTCTGGCCACACAGGCTGAGGGGGAAGCCAGGAGGCAAATCCCATCCCGCAGTGAGCCATAACACGGCAGCAGGTTTCTTCCTCAGAAGGCCAGTAGCAGCTGGGCATGGTTGTCCCTCTTACCCCTCTCTGCAGAATTTGCCACAGGAGCGGTGGGAAAGCCAAGTGCTTCACAGGTGGAAATCATTTGGGATCATTTACCATTGCCCTGATAAAGTTGGAGACCATTGCCACAAGCAGGGCAAAATGAGGCTGAACACCTGAACCATCCCTCTCTGGGATGGACTTAGCCTCAGAGAGCTTGCACCAGCTATGGAACAGAGATTTGCTTTACAGCCTTTTCCTTTTAACTTTGTGCTTGCTACATCACTTGCTTCAGAAATCCCTGTGGCCTCCCCTACCTTGTGGTTAATAATTTCTTCTGAGTGGGAGGAGAGCACAGTTGGTGGCCCCCACTGATTTGGGCAGCTGGTGGGGGCTGCAGTGCAGCCATTCCCTTGAGCAGGTGCCACCTTGCAACTGTGTTTGTTGGTGGCTTCTTACCTACATCTCTCTGCTTCAAGATGGATCCCACCATGGACTGAGAGAGGTGACAGGCCACGAAGACATGATCGCTACGGGCTTAGACAAAGCCTTGCTTTCCCTTGCCTTTCTGTGCTTCCAGAGTGTTTGCAAGAGTCAATGATCTGCCTGTGATTTCCTCCCTTGGTGTGTCTTCATGTCAAGTACATGACACCTGGGGGACAGGGAGATGGCCGTGGCCACCAAAACTATGAGTGTGAGGGGAGACTGCAAATTGTGAAGGCTTTTTAGGCAAAACTCTACCCTTTTTCCAAGATGAGGCTGTTACGTATATTGTCAGGTTGTCTAAGGAGAGAGATCTTTCTTGAGAACCTAGTTGGCCTTGAAGGCCCTGGAGTACCAGTTATCCATGAGCCAGCAACGTGCCCTTGTGGCCAAGAAGGCCAGTAAGAATGTGGCCAGTAGGTCAAGGGAGATTCTCCTCCCCCTCTACTCTGCCCTGGTGAGGCCACATCTGGAGTACTGTGTCCAGTTCTGGGCTCCCCAGTTCAAGAAAGACAGGGAACTACTGGAGAGGGTCCAGCGGAGGGCTGCAAAGGTGATGAGGGGACTGGAGCATCTCTCGTATGAGGAAAGGCTGAGAGCTGGGTCTCTTTAGCCTGGAGAAGAGAAGACTGAGAGGGGATTTCATCAATACTTATAAATATCTAAAGGGTGGATGTCAAGAGGAAGGGGTCAGACTCTTTTCAGTGGTGCCCAGTGACAGGACAGGGGGCAACGGACACAAACTGGAACACAGGAAGTTCCATTTGAATATGAGAAAAATCATCTTCACTTTGAGGGTGACCGAGCACTGGAACAGGCTGCCCAGAGAGGTTGTGGAGTCTCCTCTGGAGATATTCAGAACCCACCTGGATGCAATCCTGTGCAACCTGCTCTAGGTGATCCTGCTCTAGCAGGGGGGTTGGACTGGATGATCTCCAGAGGTCCCTTTCAACCCCTACTGTTCTGTGATTCTGTAATGCAGAGGTGGTTTTGTTGCTGCTAAGTGCTGGAGCAGAGAGCTCTCGGTAAACCTGCTCTCCAGCAAGCATGCAAAATAAGGCACGAAGCATCTGAGCTCTGACTTTCCTCCCAGAGGACCCTGGTCTACCCTTGCTGCAGCAGAAAGGCAGGCCAGGTCACAGGAGGTGGTGAGGACTAGTGATTTGGGACCACACTGATCTCTGCCCGAATTCAGAACAGACAGGTCCTGGACCACACACAGCACCATCACGTACATCTTTGGTGCTTGTCTCTGGCAGGGCTGAATTTGACCCTTTTCCATACATCTAGCGATGAGCAAAGGGTATTTCACTGCATTGTGTGTGCACCACGTCATGAGCTGAAGAGCTTCCTGGAGTTTGGCTTCTGGCATGGCAGCTGCTGTACGCTGTCCCAGCAATTCACAGCTTGTAGTCTGAGGCTGGACTCACAGCAGGACGTGCCAGGGTCATGTTCCATCCAGGGCTGTTTCCTCACTCCTGTTGCCTTCTGTGATTTAGTAGATTAATCTTCATCTAATACCAGCTGTAATTCATCTTCGAGCCCACGCTGTTGGATTTTGCTCCAAAGTGCCCATGAATTAGTGAGGATGAATGAGTGATCAGTGAAAATACATAGGGGTTTCCCTTTCTTCCTACAGCTGCCTGCGCTGCTTCGCATCAGTTGCATTGCCTTGGTGTTTGCATGCAATGCGATCATGTGGACGGTCTTTGCAAAAGCCCTGCGACTGTCCTCCTCCTCAGCCGCTGCCTCTGTGACGACGACGGCCTCCAACTTCATCTCTTCGGTGAGTAGATCCCTTCCCCAGGCACTGAAGCCTGGAGGAGCACAGTGATGTGGAACGGTCGCAATGGATGCGTGACCGGCATCACTGACCACAAAGGGAGATGTGAGGTAATCGTATCGGGCCTCAGCTGCTCTGCCTGTTGCTCATGGCAGAGGCTGTAGGACTTTTCTGGGTGGTGCAGGAGGAAGCCTTGCAGCTATGTGGTTTACTGAACTTTTCTAATTGCCAGTGAGAGCTGGAGCGGGGAGCTTTGCTTTGTTTTGCTTTTCCTTTGCAACACCTCACCTGTGACAAGTCAAAGCCACCTTAGCTGGGCGTGAAGATGCACCACCTCTAGTGACAGCAGGAGCATTTTTGGCCGGCAGGTCTTCTCTGCTCGCTTTTCACTCTCAGCAGCTGTCTACCTTTATTTCTATGCTCCAACAACTCACAGCCAGCTTGTGGTATCCAAAACTCAAATCAGTGGGTCCCTTTTTTTATCGACTGGAGTCGCCCAGTTGACGGGACATTTGATTCCCGAGAGGTGCTGGGAAGGCAGCAAAGCACATGTGCATCTGCCAGAATCCTGTTTTGGGACCATGATACAGCTGTGCTTCCAGGCTGGCTTGTAGAGTAGGTCATCTCTGGCATCACCTGCAGCAGCGTTTCTCTTGGTGGTCCCAGCAGGAGTTTCCTCAAGCAGGATTTTCCAGGACCAGCTCTCCCAGCAGAAGTCCCTGCAGCTCTGGCAGTGCAGGAGGCTTTGGCGTGGTTTGGCCCAGCAAAGCTTTGTCTCTGTCTTTTCCTTCAGGCCATCCTGGGGAAGCTTCTCTTCGGGGAGACGTGGACACCTCTGTGGTGGGTCGGCCTGACTGTGACACTCTGTGGCCTCGTGCTGTTGCACACTGCTGCGCCTCAGCCGCTGCGGCTTGTGAGGGAGAAGAAGGAGACATGATGGCTGCTGGAGGGGGCACGGCGCCGTGCTGCCCCTCGCTCCTCGCCGGCCTGCCTCCTGACGGTGGCCCTGGTCCCCAGCCAGCTCCAAACGTGCCAGCCGTGGCCCTGCTGACCCCTGCTCGCCTGCTGATCTGCCAACTTGCAAAGTCACGCTGGTTGCATCTTTCCCGACAGGCCAGCGGTGGTGTGGTGGCAGTGACAGCCTCAGAGGGAGCTGGTCCGTGCTGAGTCAGTATTGTGGAAATCAGGGCCAGAGGCTTATCAGCCGCTCCTCCTCTTCACACCCTGTGGCTGTAGAGCTTTCCCAGTTCGGGGAAGGCTAAAAGTAAACATGGTGGCTGTGGAAGGTGCCTGTGCATCAGTACTTTTCCATAAGAGGACCTATCCTGAAGTAGAAGAGCAATCAGAAGCAGATGCTGAAGGCAGCTGATATTTCTGCTCTGCTGTTCCTGACTTTCCTCTCTGCCTCTTGAAATGGCCCCATGCCTGCCCTAAGCTCTTGCTGCCTGTAAGGCCGTGGAGCCTTTCAGTAATTCCTTCAGCTTCCCTTATCAGTCGCATACACCTTTTAACTTGCCATTTTTATGTGACGCTTGTAATTCCCACTTTCCCATTCCTGACATGTTACTCACTGTAAGGTTGCTGCTCTTTCCTTTAAACTCTTAACGAAGATGGGGTTTTGATCACCATTCCTGCTGTGTCAAACTGTAATTTTGGAAGAATACAACAGGCTGCGTGTGAACAGTCAGCCGCTTTCACAGAAAGCGTCCACGTTCAACACATCCTCCCCCTCCCTGCTTAAGTTGTCAATTGCTTTAACATTTGGTAAAATGGAGTTTCTCAAGCAACAGGTTTTTTTACACCTCTGGATGATGCTGATTCCCATTTGTGTGATGTAATCAAGCAGATCACTGGTACCCACATGTGCTAAATTTTGGATGAGATGTCTGTCGACGTGGCGCATGTGTCAGAAATTATCATTTCTAAGGTATCGACTTCTTTCCCCTTCCCATACATCTTCTTTTACTTGGAATTTTTTTAGTTGCAATCCTGATCAAGAAATATAATGATGCCTATAAATGCATGAATCATGCTGGTGATATCACTTGTTTGCTCTGGGCTTGCCAGGTTGTCTCTGTCTTCTTGTAACCATAGAAAGTGAGTCACGGTTGTGGCATGTGCAGAAAACCTAAGGACACATTTCTGCAAGCCTCCATATCAGAACCTGTCAGGTTTGTCATGACTGGCAGATCAGCATCATGTCCAGCAGAAACGTCAAAATAGACTTGTGGGTGGAAATGCCACTGGAGTTGGGTTTGTGTCTTTTCCTTCTTTGTATCAGAAAGATGAAAAGTCCCCACAAGAGGCCGGGAGCTGTTTGCACCAAGTCCCCTGCTTCAGGAGAGCATCCTAGCTCATCATGTCTGGCAGCCATGTCCCAAGAGGGACAAAAACCTTTGTCTCTTCCCCTCGGTGTGCTCATAAGGCTTCCCCTCCAAAGAAGGGAGCTACATACGTGATGGGGAAGAGGGCAGAGTGCCCCGAGTGCTTTTCCTCCTTACCAACATGGGTCTTTGCCCCTGGGGAGCTCTTTGCTTAGCAGCAGAGACAGAAAAGGTGGGAACACGTCTGGCCGCCTGGGAAGCGGGGACTTGACGCAGTGACCTGGCATCCCTCATAGATCTGTGGAGACGACAACCAGGAACTATGCATTTCTAAGTACATCAAGTCTCCTTAGACCTTCATACGTGATGGAGAAATAATGAAGGCTGCAAGCTTGATTTGTTTGCCCTTGTTATTAACTCTCAGCCAGCTGTAAGCCGTGGCCGCCTTTGCATAAACAACAGGAGAAGGACCAGACTCTCTCCTTTCTGGTTAATTTGGCTGTTGTCCCTCCTCCTAACAAACCTTTTGGAAAGTTTTTTAACATGGACTGTCTCAAAACTGACATATCTGTTACAGTCGTTGGAGGTCAAGGTCTAGGAGATGTTCGCACATGTGCAGAAAGTGAAGGCAACATTTTACTTGGTGATGCTCATTTTTAAGGCAGAAGAACATAGACTAGGGCTGTAAATTTGCTGTCGTAAATACCTGAAGGTGGGAGTGGAAATGAGTTTCCTCAAGTTCCTGTGGGAGGAAAAGATTGCAGAGCAGGGTGCTTTTTTTGGCTGAATCCCTCTCCTCTATCTACACAGGGTTTGGCCGACGTCTGCCAGTGTTGCTTGTCAATGTAGAGCCAGGGCTCCAAGGAGGGCTGCAATCGCTATACGGCAAAGTGGTGGGCTTCTGGTAAATGGTTCATGTGTGGTCATCCAAAATGCATCCAGAGGTGATCTCAAAAAGAGGTGTCGGCATTTCCAAATTAAAACACTGTCCAAAGCTCAGTGGCTGAAATTTAGTATTTAGTACAGATATTTTAGACCATGCACACAAAAGAAAGTGATGTGAGACTAATGAGCAAGCTGTGTTTGACGAGTGAGCGGTTCAAATATGGTAGACAAATAGGGTGGCTGAAGATCATGGCCAACCCTAAGACCCTGGTTTACCCAGGCAGAAGAAGGTGGGTTATCCTTATGTGGGAACTCCAGTAGTGCGCTTGCATGGAGTTTTTGCACTAGAGCCGAACTATTTTTAGAGAAGAGTCTCAAACACGCATTTCCAGCATAGTACACTTTTTTTTTTGTTTGCATATCTCCAAGGCACTGGCTGTAATGAGTCTTTCCTGCATCTTCCCCTCATTCTCAAACACAACACAATTTTTCAGCATCTTGTTCATCAGATTTTCCTTAAGCAGGGCTGTACCATGTCACACTTTAAACAGTAGAAGTAGCAGGGGCATGGTTAACAGCAAGGCTCACAATGTCGCTCATGAAGATTGAAATAAGTATTCTTGAATTAATGGTGGGAAGCGTTTCGAAAAATCTGTTGTATAAACAAGGTCCAAGAGTATTATATTCTAAGGTAAATAATACCTTGTATACATTTACAGGGAACAAAGCCAAATTAAATTATAGATGCAGTTGAACCTTAAAGCGTATTTTGACTGATTAGATAAGGAACTATACATAAAACTTGAGAAATGTCCCTGTTGTCGTTGACAAGGAGCCACTGAAACTTGGCAGGTTTGTACAACATCTTGGCCACAGCATATATCAAAATAACTTGAAGGACAGTATGTTGGCCCGAGCGATGAGTAGTAGGTGCAATAAATAAGATCGGTGTGTTTGTTCTGCTGAGTTTGGTATATTTAAAATTTCCAAGGAATTTTCTTCAGTGCCCTGTGTTGACCCTTCAGACACCTTAAATATTGATCACATTGCAAGGGTGTCTCACACACACACTTAATTCCACTAAAATGTTGCAAGCGGTGGGGTATTTTTGAAGAAGGAAGTCATGGTGATTCAACATACCAGAAGAGTGGTGCCACGGCTCTGATCTTGGCTGTCACAGAAAAAACATGAAGTTATGAATAAATGAGTACTAATCCTGACATGTTCGTGGTGCCAGGTACCCTGCTTGCCTTCTGCAGAAAAGCAGCAGCAAGCTGCCATTTTGGGGGTTCGCGAGCTGCGGAGGGGAGTTGCGCAGGGTGGGAACTCATCCACAGGAAACCACGTGGTGACCATGGCTCACTTGGACAAAGATCTGGAGTGAGCTCCAGTCAGTGGTAAAAGCCTTCCCAGGAGAGCCAGGAGTTTGCCTCTGAAAATCAAGTGCGTGGGACGTTGTGCCACGTCACTATTTAAAGGAAAGGACTGCAAGAAGACAACGTTTCTCAAAATGTGGTCCTGAGGAAGAAACAAAGTATTTTAAACTGTAGAGCAACACCTTCTAGCTTCAGGCAGAAGATGGTTGTTGGGTTAGGTGTTTCAGTGCCCTTTCTAAGGCAGGTCTGTTTCTAGATACTTTAACACCAGGAAAAAAAAAGTTTAGTAACTTACCCATAAAATGTAAAATGGGGTCCTGGGCCATGGGCGTGGTGGGGGAGAGGCCCTGGGGGTCAGGCAGGGGCAGTCAGTCCCGGTGGTGCCCTCAGGGCCCTGACATAGTCAATGGCCGTCCCTGGGCTGTTGTTTCCAGTGCTGGACCCCCCAGTTCAAGAGGGGTGTTGGGAAACTGGTCTGGCTGAGATACCAAGATGGCAGGGGCCCACAGGGAGAGGCTGAGGGATGTGGGCTTGTTGGAGATAGGGAGACTCAGGCTGACCTGATAGCAGCTAACACATGCTTGGAGAGGAGTTACAGAGGTAATGGAGCCAAGCTCTGCTCCGTAGAAATGGCCAAAACAAGCTGAGGCAACAGGCACAGGTTGTGTCTTGGGAATTTCAAGCTGGCCATCAGGGAAAAAATTGTCACCAGGAGGTTAGTTGCCCAGAGAGGCAGCAGTCTCCACATGTGGAAGTTTTCAAGACTCAGCTAGAAAAGACCTCAACTGACCCAATCTAATGTTGGTGACCATCCCATCCGGGCAGGAGGCTGCACTTTTGGTGACTTATGGATGGATTTCATGGGCAACACCATCCATAACTGAAACTGGTTTGCCCTTGTGCCTCCATGTTTGGCAGTTCTCATTAAATGCTGCTGTGCCAGAGAAAGGAGGTTCTTCCTTGAGACACCAGAGACCTAGGCCATCAGAGGCTTCTTAGCTAACCACAGAAACCATAAAAAATATGTGTGTATGCATGTTCGTAGCCTGAAAACGAATGCACTGTTATCAAAGGAGAAAGACCCCACTGTAATCGGCTGTCAATGATGAAGTGCTTTGTGCGTTTGCACATTTGCTGGTTGAGGAGAGAGCCTGCTGAGCACAAAGCTAGTGGTGGCTCCCAGGGCAGGGTAACTCTGACCAGCTGCAGCAGCCTGGCATGGGGTGACCAAAGCACCGGGAGGCCTGGACCTTGCAGTGCTCTGTCCCATAGCTGCATGCAGCACCACAATAACCCGTGCCCAGTAGCAACGCTCGCCGTGTGCAGGGCCCTTTTTGCCCTGCTGAGCAACCAACCAGCCACTCTGTTCACTCTCCAAGGAAACTTTTTGTTTTCTGACTGTTTAATAACCCTCTTAGTTGTTTTGATTTTTCCTTGGGGTTTAAGGAAAAGTGGCTGTGAATGGCTGTACTCATTGCCAAGACTTCCTAAGCAGCTCCTGGGGCTACTGCATGCCTTTGAAGTCCCAAGGGATTGCTGGTGCTGGGTCAATGCCTGGGGAGCTTCTGGGTTGGGCCTCCCGCTCCCGTTTTGCTGGGGGGAGATGATGTACACCCCACTCACTGCTGCACAGATCTTGCACAGCACAGAGGTTCCACTGCGACAACGGAAGTAAGTGGGAGGGGAGGACTGGGAAGAGTGATAGTAAGTGGGGTGTGGCAGATGGTACCACCGCTTTTTAGAGTCACGTACACTTTGAACCCATCGCTCAATCTTAGAGGCTCAGAGGCTGCTACGGGGTGGGGTTTCATCCTGCCGGTGGAAGTTGG
This sequence comes from Balearica regulorum gibbericeps, assembly GCF_011004875.1. Lineage (NCBI taxonomy): Eukaryota > Metazoa > Chordata > Aves > Gruiformes > Gruidae > Balearica > Balearica regulorum. The sequence continues at coordinate 119,784,448 of NC_046185.1, forward strand.
GGCTGGGACTTGCCCATGCGAGCAGCTCACCTTGTCCCCTGACGCAAGCAGAGCCTCTTCATTTTTGCAGCAAGAGATAAGAGTCAAACAGATCTGCTTGACACCGTGATGTGCTCTCGATGCGTGTGCACAGCCTGAGCATCAGCCAGGGCTTCAAACCTAATTGCTTTCAGTAAGTTAAGGCTACGCTTTGGGAGAAATGAGCAGTGCCCCAGGGAAGGATGAGGCATTACAAATTCCACATTTCCTGCTGCCAAGCTACTGTTTCCTAATCCAGAGAGAAGGTATTTCAAATGACTCGTTCCCTTCAGGACACTCCTGAGTTAGGCAACTCACAGGCATGACTCTGCCAGGAACCAGTGCTGCACGAAAACGCTTCGTAAGAAACCTTGGTGGGCATGGAGCTACTCCAGCTACCTGCCGAGGCGAGAGCATCTCATGCTGCTGTGAAGGGCAATGGCCTGGATGCTGCAAAGAGGGGTGAGCAGGAGTATGCTGGCTTGGTGGCTTTTAGGGACAATTAACCACAGATCCCTGCCCCCCAGTCAATCCCACCATACCAAGGGGGCTACCGCACATGACCTCTGCATGTCCAAGGGTGGGCCAAAGCCTTTGCACCCACCATGCTTTGGGTTTTCTCCCCTGCGGCACAGGAGCCAGGTCTCCAGCGCTGGGCAGGACCGGCTCCTTCCTGCAAATCCTCCTGGTCCAGGAAGGTTCTCCCTTCCCACCACGTAGTGATTTCAGTCATGCTGCTGGCTGGTGGGGATGCAGCACGACATAATCTGACCTGTAGTCTGTAGACTGTGTACATCTATATGTATATAGACACACACACCCACACAGACAGATGGGAGAAGCTGTTGTACCACCCCTGCAGCAAAAAATGTTACTTGAAGACACTGGCATGCAAGTTTCTGTTTTCTCACTTAGACATGTGCAACCAAACACATATCCTGTAGGTGGGAAGGTATTCTGTCAGTATTTTCCTTGTTCTCTGAAGCTGTTTTTAATATATGGATAAACTATTTTATCCCTGATTCAATATTTGCGCTATTGATTTCCTTGCCCTTTTTTTTTTTTGCAACCCTCTTTTGCTTTTTTTTTTTCCTCGTACCTTTTCATATTGTTTGCTTTAGGTGTAGTCTGTGGATATGTGTCCACACTGCAATCAGCTAGTGTGGTCATACATGCACACTCGAAGCTAGTTCATGGGTCAGTGGCAGTAGGGTGGGTACGGCCCTGGAGTAACTGCACCCAACCCCGTTGGACCCTTTCCAAGCACACACTGCGGGCTGCAGGATCACACGGCGGCCGGGGCGGGGGGGTCCTTCTCCCCATCTTGGGTCTCTTGATGGGGTGGGATGAAGGTGCAAGGAGCGAGTTAGCAGGCTAGGGCTGTTCTGTGTGGAAAAGAGACGGTGGTGGGTTGTAACGGGGGCTGAGAAGACCGTTAAGTTGCATAGAGAAAGTAAGCTGGCAAAGCTGTTGACTGTCTCCTCTACCACAAGGACTGGGGCCACCAGGGAAGCTAGCAAGCAGCAGCTTCAAAGCCAGAGGAGCTTCCTTCTCCTACAGCGTGTCATTCAGCTGAGGAACTCCTGCCTGTGGGATGGAGCAAACGCTGGCAGGTCCCTTGGGTTCAAAAAGGAGGCAATTTTATTTAAAAAAGCACTATTGTCTGGAAGAAGTGATGTGATGGAGATCTTTTTTATCATTTCTTACACAAAATTCTAAAGAAGTATTTTGCTGAGAAGCAGAAGTACCTTATCCTGAGTAATTTTAGTCCAGTATATAACATAATTTTCTCAGCACTGGAGCATTCTTATTTTGGTGTTTCCAGTGCAACAGCTGTACCAGAGTTGAAGGTCATAGTACTGAAATCCCAAGTTCAACCTTTACACATTGTTGCTCCCTATATCTAGACTGATTTTGCAATTTTACCTCTTGCATCTCAGCCACGGAAAGAGAAGGGGATCTTGAAAAATAACTGGAGAAGATATTTTAACATTATAGCATTTTGGCTTGCTGTTAAATCAGCTCTGTATTTTTCCAAGATGGCCTGGCCTAAAACCACAATTTCCTGTGACGACCACAGGAATTCTCTTTCAGGGCAGGGAAAGTGCTGCACGAGAGCATTTTGCGTGAGTAGGGATCACAAGGCCATAAGCTTACATTTGGTATACATGTAGTTGTGGTCTCTGTTTTATCGTTGTCTTTGCCTTCTTCAGGAGCAGACTCCCTGAATGGTGCTGGGTTGGGCACAGAGGAATATGGTTTTCATTCCTTCTGGAGCTAAATGACCAAAGCTAGTCACCTACATCCTTAACTTTAGGTCCAAACCCCCTCTTCCAAGGTTCAGTGAGAAGGAAACGATGGAATTTCTGTAATAGTTTTATTGGCATCAATCACTTCTCTGGTATTTGCCTGTGAGAAACTCGTTACCAGGTAGCTGGGGCCAGACAACTTGGAATCAGTTAAGATCTGGGCTTGGCCATCTTGCATCAACCCCTGACATCTGATTGCCTGCCACAAGTTGGCTCATGTAAGATTCGAAGAGAATCTGCCTGCTGGGAACATGGGATGCCCTTGGGGCGTAGCTGACAGGCCACTGTCACGGCCCATGGTTGGTGTACATGAGTGAGAAGTGATCAGATCAACGCTCCTTTCAGAGTAACAGCAGCACAACATGCTAGGGTCGTTACATGGATGAGATGCGTCTCACTACTAGGAAATTCTTAATGACCAAGATACAAGCGTAATGAAGTGGTGAGGGGAGGACCAACATAGCTCCTCGAATAAGGTGCAGCTCAAAAGAGGTCAACCAGACCTTCAGCTGTTCTCCATCTGTGCGTTTGTGTTCTTTTTATGCCCTCAAATCTTCTCATACTTATCGTTCTCTAGGCTGTGATTCAGGAAGGACTCAACATGTACTAGATGGTACATGTCAGAGCAGTCGTACTGTGGTCAGTGGAAAGTAGCTTCTCGCTGTGGTGCCCCTCAGGACCCAGACATGGGCTGTATGTGTGTGTACCTTGACGGATGCACCCCTTGGCACCTTGGAGCAACTTTGCAGGGCAACTGGAAGGATTGGTTCACCTTTCCAGAGTAAAAAAGAAAACCTGTGTTACTTTTGATCTGTGTTTTATTTTGAATGTTACTCTGACTGGACTTATTAAAAAAAAAAAGACAAACCAGAAACAATGTGAAGCCTTAGATGGTTATAAAAAATGTAGGTCAGTACGTTATTGTTATAAAAGGCAATTTCTCTGTAACTAGACATGAGTTCACCAGTGAATTAAAATGCAAAGCTAAGGATTGTCCTTCCTACTTGGCATCAATGTCCTGTGGTCATACTCTGGAAGTTTGACTTGTTCTTGTCAATTTTGATACGCAAAATAAACAAAACCTGAGACAAAGGGCAAGCTTGTAAATGGGGAGCAGCCACTGGGGAATTCTGATTTTATTTGTTTGCATTTTATTACCTTCTTATGCCAGCTAATAAGGTGACTTACCTTGCAGCAGATAGATGCAGATAAGACTGATAGCCTCTGGTGTCTGATTTTGTAAGCTGGGAAGTGAGTCGCTGAAGTTATTGAAGTTATTCACAGGAGATTGCCTTGCCTGAAAAAAAGATATAATCTCCTGTTTCTGTTAATTAGAAGAGTATACTTTTATGAGATGGATTGAAGTGATTAACTGTTGTAACTGTCTGGGGAAAAAAATTCAAAAGGGCTGGTATTTTCCATAGTTTCAACAAGGAGAGAAAAAAGCCGCGCTGCTGAACCACAGCCAGCCACTCTGGCCAGCAAAGACAAAAGGAGATTTGCCTGTAGGAAGGACAGAGATCACCTGGTGACAACATGAAACAAGCTGAAACCATGTCTTTGAAAGACATTCCTGCAGTTTTAAGTTGAAATCCCTTTTCTCAGACCTTGCCAACAACTGTCTTGGTGGGTATTAAAGTTCAATGGCCTTCCCTGGCAGGGCAAGCTTGTACGAGCCAGGCGAGGAAGCTCGTGTAGGAGTGTTGTACCGTATGCCAAGTTTAGCACCCTCGAATTGAGATACTACCAGTGCATAGAAAAAGATAATGGCAGCAGGTAAGACCAGCAGCTGCACAAAGTGAAAGAAGAACTGAAAGCTAGATGCTGTCTACTGGCATGAAACAAAAATTCCTGTAGACAGCGAAAAAAGGGCAACTACTTTCCAAGATGAAGGAGGTTCATGGCAGGGCAGAACCCACACTTACGTAACTTATACACTCTTTGCCTGAAGTCTAGGTTCAACGTAAGGGTCAGAATGTGCACGCTGTTGAAATCGGCCTTTTGCAAAACTCTATAGGACTGGAAATGTGACTGCCCCTGGTGAATATGTGCCCTGCCTCCACCACTGACTCTCCAGCACAAACCTACATAAAATTTTTTCAGGAATAAAGCGTTACCAACATCAACCCATTCCTGTTTGCAAAAATCTGTAGTTTTTGCTGCAGGACTACTGTATCCACACAATTTAAGTTGCCTCCAACCAAGCATGACTGTTATATACATATATATATATACACACACAAAACAGGTTGAGACTGGATTAGAAAGCTACTCTCAGTAGATAAAGTGGATCATGCCGTTGGTGCAATTAAGTGGAAACCAGTAATATACATTGTAAATGTTCAGATTACGTGTATTATTGGTTATGTTTTTGTACCAACATTCCACATATATTTTACTTCATCTCATGCTGGTTCTAAACAAATATGTCTTTCACCTTCCAGGAGGAAAGAAATGCAGAGTAAAAGCAAGGCTGAAAGGTAAACTAGGGTTGTAGTGGGTTTGGGGTTTTTTTTCAATAGCAAAATATGTACTTGCCAGCACATTGTCTGGTGCTGAATGGTGAGTGATGCTCCATCTACTAAGAACGTTGGCGGTTCAGATGTTCATACAGATGTCCTACGAGATTATAGATGTGCACTGAACCTTCCGTGCCCTGGGATGCGCTAGTCATGCTCTCAAGTAAGGACACCCAACATACACCTGCCAGCAAGCAGTGACATGCCCGAAGGGTGGGATCTGCTAACTCAGCACCTAGCTTGCACCGACATTTCGGCACCAAATGAAACAGTCCTCCTAAAGTAAATACCTAGTTACCTGAATTGATGGAGAAAAGTCATTGCCTTTGAAGGCTTCTACAGGGACATCTTGTTTAGGGGGAACCTACATTTAGATACGCAGCCTTGCAGACTGAATCCTGCTTTGCTGGACCCTGGGCCACTGCCATGAAGGGAGGCATTGCAGGGGCTGAGGCTGCTCCTGCAGCTGAGCGTCTCTTCACTTTCGGGTATTTGGGGACATGTTTATATCTCTTTCTGGCCACTGTGCCCATGTAACTGTTGGCCTGCGATACGAGCTCTCTGCTCCATCGAGTAGACTCATCTCTTCATTCTTTGGTCACCCTGAGGGCCAGGATGACAGTGGGGCCTGTGGGTTCCAGCCACCTCCAGGGCAGAGACCTTTGGTACAGCTGTCAGCAAAGAGCAGCCAGCAAACGGCTCCTGATCCACCACATTTCTTGGTCCTCCTGGGCATGGCCTGTTTCTCCTCTTTCCCAGCCAGTGTTCCCACTGGGCTATCTCCCCTGGCATCTGCCTGACCCTGTGGGGAGCGGGCCAGCACCAGGGTCCTTGGGTTTTCCAACCCACATGTGTAAATGCTGGATTTTAGACCACATCTTAATCTGCTTCTCTCCCAAACACAATGTCAAAAATCTCATTAACTTCAAAGAAAGTTAGACTGCTCCTAATGGGGAACTCTTGTTTTCCTAAGGTTTAAATGTTTGTGGGCTGCCTTGTAAAGTTGGCCCTTGAGCTGCAGTGCCAGTAACCTGGATGTTAGGTCATAGGTGCATTCTTGTTACTCATCTAGCCCATGATTTTACTGTTTGTCAGTGAAGGGTCTGTCCACTTGTCATCTGATTGTGCAAATCCACCTTCCATGTGAGTTGGGATTTAAGTTTCACTGTTTTTCAGGGTCTGACTATGTGCAGAGGGAGTTGTAGCCTTTTTTTTTTTTCATGGGAACTTCCTTTCTCTAAACACCACCCCTTGGCAGTGGACCTGCTGACACCTCAGAGGAAGCCACTGATAAAAAGGGCAGCTCGTCTTCCTTCTCCACGCTCAGAAGCAAGTGGCAGAGGCTACTCAGGAGCTCAGAAGCTGCTGGCATCGAGGCACCTCGGGTCGAAACGCCAACAAGAACCATGAGTGACAACGCTGGTGAGTTTTTATCACTCAATACGATAGCCTATGCTAAATGTGCAGTTTGGCAGGGGACAATGGCAGCTCCAGTGGAGGTGGAGGGTTTCTTACCCCTCTAACTGCCCTGGTAGATATCTTAGGGAAAGGTGTTTTAGTGCCACCGCTGCTCATGGGGGATAGGTTTGCTCTGGCTGTGCAAATTCTGGTTTTGATGGATCAGTAAACCAACTGAAAAATGCTACTCACTTTTCATCACTTTTCATCAACCTGTAGACAACTGGCTCTATTAGTGATAATGGGAAAGAAACGCAGCTTTTCTAAACTTGTTCTGTGTCAAGGAGAAAGCAATTTCTTTCTTTCAGGCTACTCAATCGTGTAGATTATTGCTTTTTTAGTGATAGCTGATACCATCTGACAGAAGTTTCAGAATAACTGAAAAAGGGACTTATTTGGACTTGAGCTCCATCCCATGGGCGTCCTGCCTGCCCTATTGTCAGAAGATCCTGCACCTACATAGAAAGGTGCCTGAGTCACTCCTGTAGCAGCTGCTGAACCACCACCGCTGGCTGTGCTCCGGGGGGCCAGCCCAACCCCAAGATGCCCCAAACCCCTGGGGTTTGGGGCGTAGCTGAGCAGCTGTGGGTGCGGGCTGGGTGGTGCCTGCAGCGGAGCCGGGAGCAGGTCTCTACAGCCATCAGGAGGGGAAGGGTGTCCTGACAGCGCTCCAAGCCCCTCCATGTCACACCTCTGTATTCTGGGTGTGGATGAGCTGAAATTTTCCAGGAAGTCACGGACAGCAGCATCTTTTGGATGTGATCTCATGTCCCTGGGATGTGAGAGAGTGTTTGCTGGAGGTTGGGCAAGGATGAGGAGTAAATGCAGGTGTCCAAATTTTGCTCTCTCTTGCAAAACTACAGTTCCCATCTCACTTCCCTCCTGCCTTCTGAGCAGCTCTTATTCCCACTGAAGCCAGGCATGCTATAAATGCTCTGCTCTGTATTAATAACTTTTTTTTAAAACTATGTCACCTCATCCTCATGGAAAAAAGGCCCCAGATCCTTACCATTTTTGTTCTGGGTGATCGCCGTGCTCTCGAAGCTCTGAACATCTTCCCAGGAAGGTAGCATGCAATGGGGCCAGCAGGTTAGTGCAGGAAGGAGCTTTAGAAGGGATAAATCATGGAACTAGGAGATAAAATAAAAAATACTGTATTGAGATTTCTTCTAAAAAAAGGAAAAAAATATCCGGCAATATTTGGGTTTGCTTCTGGCCTCCCCCAGGAGCGAGCACAGCCAGGGCTGCCTCTTGCAGCTTGAGCCTCTGTCCCGTGAGCGGGAGCGTTCTCGGCATGCTCAGCTCTGCTATAAATCATTAATTCCCAGTGCTGACAAACTGGGGTGCCTGCAGGCAGCCAGGCACAGGGTGTGTGGATGCCTGGCCCCATGCCCTGGGCGGGAGGCAGAGCAGGAAGCCAAAAGCAGCATGCAGGGGCTGTCCAGGGAGGACGGGCTGTGGTCAAACCCCCTTGGATGCGGTGATGGGCGCGCCACCAGCTCGCTCCATGGCATTTCTTGGCGCGGGACACCGCACCAGCCAGATCACAGGGTATCATGGGTGTGTTTGCACGGGAATAAGTGCAGTGTGACTGATGGGCAGCATCTCTGCACTGTCAGGGCGTATTCCAAGGCATCTGTTCTCTGTGGTTTTTCTCTGTGCATCCTCAACACTGGTGATTTCTAGAAACATGGGATGGAAATGCAATCCCTAAGTTAGAAAATGCAGGAAGGATGGGTTCCCCAGGGCCCTTTCCCAGAGCCATCCTACTCATTCAGATCCCACATCCCCCCAAAGCCCTCTCCCATCGCCAGGACTGTTTTCTGGTAGCTTCTCAGCCTGCCATAGGGGTTTCTGTAAGGAACATGGTCGAGCACCTTTGGCAGCTGGACATTTGTTAATGCTGAGAAAGGTGCACTTCCCCTTCATCCTTCTCAACAGGGTTAAGCAATTTCAGCTGAAATTTTCACACACACACACACACACACCCCGTTGCACAAAACATCAGCCTGATGTTGGCATCTGGCAGGCAGCAAGCAAACAAAAAGCACTCAAAAATGAAATCAGTTATCGAAAGGTGATTGTCAACTTTAAGTCTATTTGCTGTACCACTGACAACTGTTATGCGATTAAGATAAATATGGTTTATATTAGTCAGTAAGAAGAAATACACGGAAATAGTAATCTGGTGGGGATCCATGGGCGGTCAGGTCAGTTTACTCAAGACTGCGGTCGCTGCCCGGCGCGGGTCACAGTGGGAAGTGTGCCACTGATTTCAGCCTGCCCTGGACCCGGCTCTGCCTGTGGCATCTCTCATGCCACAGCACCTACCAGAAGATTTCAGCTTCTTTGATGTTAGGGATGGCTCTTGTTGATCCTCAAGTTATCACAGTTGCCTGGTACCGCGTGAATCTGTCAAGACTTTTTATGAACTAATCCCTTTAACCATTATGCCTTTGACTTGCTAATTTCTAAGTTACCATAAGCGGTTTTAAATTTCCTGACTCTCCCATATCTTCGTCTGAATCACTTATGAGCCAAGTGCTTTTAAGACATTGTTACTCCCTACTGTTTACACAAAATTTATCCTGTAAGGATATTTAATGGGCAGGTACAAGACAGGTTAGACACTTCCAAAGAAATATAGCTCTGCCACGTTCTGGCATGCTCCGGCTTTCCCTGTCACACCTGGGCAGCCTGCCAAAGCGTGACACAGTAACCCCCAAATCCCCGTCTTTATTGAAAGCTGAGGGCTTTCTTTTTGCTCAAGCTTTGCTCAAGGGCTTTCCTCTTTGCTCAAGTGTAGTGCTGGGTTGTGCCTCTCGGAGCCCCACACCCCTTTTCCCAGCCCTGTTCCCGTACGGAGTTGCAGGAGGGGAAAGCAGCCCAGAATATGGTGATTTTAAATGATGTGTCCTACAAAATCAGCTGCTGTGCTGGGAATGAATGGGAGCGAGGCACCTGGCAGGGTCCCTTGCAGGAGTCCAAAGCTGTGCTGAAGTCTAACGGCAAAAGCACCAGTTGGCATGAAGGGGGACAGAGCTCTGCCCCCCGCATTTGGCATCCCCCCCAGACAGGCACCATCTCCGCACTACAGCTGGCTCCCGGCCCCAGACCTTCCTTTGGTGCTTGGGTTGTAGGAGAAACCAAGTCCTTGGGAAAAAAAAACCCAAAAAACAGATGAACTTGCACAGATTCACATATGCAGAGTTCCATAAGAGGTTGATTAATGGCACTTGTGATATTATTTGAGACTAATTTTTGAGGGTAAAATACAAAGAATCAGTTCCAGAGTCCTGAAGAGTCACATTTCCCAGGCTCATGGCATCCCAGAGACACTGGGGATCTCAGCAATTGAGGGGAGCCAAACTTCATCACATTCAGCTCACTTCCAGCTTGACTGTGTATGCTGCATTTTGCAAGGAGCAATTAAAGCTACTGTTCATTATTAGTTGATAACATGAAGGATGTGTTGTTCAATGCTAATATAAAGCTAGTCTTTGACCAGAAAGAAATATCCTGAGATAAAATCCCAACAATGAGGTTTAATTTTTAATCTGCCCTGTGTTAGCTGGGGACCACCTGGGAGCATCACCTCTGAGCATGCCTTGGCAAGCAGTGCTTTCTTCACCTGGCTGTATTACTACTACTACTACTGCTGCTGCTGCTACTACTATTACTACTACTACTGTTGTTTAATATCTACAACAACAACAAAACATTTGTAATACTCAAGGAGCTGATGCACCATGCACTCAGCAAGGCACAGGCATGCAGCAAACACAAGTTGCTGTCACAGCCTTGACTTTGACAAGGTGCCACCAGCAAAGCAGCTGAGCAGATGGGGGCAAGGAGGAGAGGTCTCAGAGATGTGGCAGGACGATGGGTGCTGCCCACAGGGATGCTGCGGTGGTCAGGATCTTTGGTGGGCTCCTGTGTGAGATGCTCAGGGGAGTGGAGCTGCCCCGCAGCAGCTGTGGGGATGGGATGCAGATGTGCTGTTCCCACTCCACTTTCAAGGGGGAAGCAAGACTTTTGCAGAAGCGAGACTTTCAGTATTGCAACAAAACTTGCAGTCACGCCATCTTGCTGGCCCGTGGCAGGCTGCGGAGCTGGCTCATGGCTGCTGGCCCCCCCAGCCAGCTGGCAGCATGCAAGGGCAGGCAGTGGGCCAGCAGATGTGGATTTCCAAACCAGTGAGATCCCATTCGCAGACTTTTAGCTGCTGAGGAAGCAGCCCCAAGGGCGTGTGGTGGGCAGCTGCCCTTGCGTGGAGGTGCTGGGAACCCAACTGAATGCCTGACTGCTGGCAGGGGCAGAAATCCTCACACTACATCACCTACTGCTGCTGCCTCCCTCAAGCTGCTCATTCCTTGCTCACCTAGGGCCACCTCAGAGGTCAAACAAACATCTTTCATACTCCCTGGGTGGTGAGGGAGGGAGGCAGAGGCACGCCGCAGCAACCCAGGGCTGAATAGTTGGAGGACAAGGCAGACGCTTGTCCCTGCTCTGGGCAGATTGCTGCAGCACGCTCACCACCACCAGCCTCCATAACCCATCCCAGCAGTATGATTCTCTCTATACTGCTATATACATATACAAAGCATTTATATTATTATATTATTAATATATATATATGATACTGTTATTTTTATATATAGATATATTTAAAAAAAACCCAACCTGTTGTACCATCCATTATTTTTGGCAATCCTTGGTGTGATTCCTTGTGCTAGATTACTGAACACCTAGAGGTTTTGATGACCCACAGGGCTCCATTAAGAAGAAGAAAACTGTCTTTGCTGAGCAATTTACCATCAACCCTCTTTTCTTTTTTCTTTCTCCCTCTCTGCTAATGACTTTCCAGGGACCGATCTGAAGGTCACTGGGATTGACTTTCTCAAGAGCGAGAACTGCCGCCAGCACCACACGGATGCATACAACATCAAGAACCTGGTGGTGCGGCGTGGGCAGCCCTTTCAGGTGCAGCTCAGCCTCAGCAGGGAACTGAAGGCTGCCGACAAGCTGTCGCTGCGTTTCGGCATCGGTAAGTGGGTCCCCCCTCTGTGGCTGTCAGGCAATGTGGGAGAGTCCCGGCAGCCTCCGGCTGCCTGTTCCTGCCACCCAGCACTGCGTGGTCGTTGTGGACCCGTGCAACCCTCCCACATCTCATGTTGGATTTGTTTCCAGGTGAAAAGCCAATGAAAATCAGGGGGACCCTGATGTCTCTGAAGCCAAAGCAAGAGCAGGACCTCGGCGGGTGGCAAATCTCCATGGTCAAGAACAGCGGCAAAGAGGTAGAACCTGTGGGCCATGCTCCCATGTGGGGCAATGCTGGAGGGCAGCAACACCAAGCCCATTGGCAGTGACAGAGCAAATCCTCATACCCCTGTCCTGCTTTCCCTTAGCCCTGTAATTTTAGGTGGGCAGCAGCCTTGCCCTGCTTAATTCATTGCTCCCCCGCTGCACACGCAGGATGCGCCCCATCTGTCTTCCCTCACACGCATCCCCGTGGCCACCACCTTCGGTGCTCATGCTGTCCTTGTGCCGTGTGCCTCAGGCCATGGCGGAGGGTTCATCATGCCATCTCTCCTTGTCGCCTCCCCAGTGCCTGCTGTCTATCACCAGCTCACCCAAGGCCCCGGTGGGAAAATATACCCTGAACGTGAAGACTGGGATGAACATTTACAAGCCTGAAAACAATGCTGTCTACCTTTTGTTCAATCCTTGGTGCGAAGGTGAGTGGTCCTACAACCGGGGGTGATAATTACTGCTGCCAGCAATTGTCCCTGGGAGAGCTTCTCCTTGCATTTTTCCTCCTCTCTTTCCCACATACATTGCTTTTTCTCCCTAAAACACCGCAAGCAGCATCCTCACAGAGCCAGCAGGAAGCTGGGTCATAGCAATGAGCCAGCTCCTCGCTGGAGAAGCCCCAGTGCTGGGTTAAGGGGCATCTCTTTGTCACCTCTATTTGCACCTCTGTGTCATCCCTCGCTGTTTCCCTGGGCCACTGCAAAGGTTAATTGAGATGACTGGGTTGCCTTAAAATCCAGATTAAAAAAAATAACCAGACAAAAAAAGTGTGTTGTTGATTGGCATTGGTCCAGTTCTCTCTGCTGTCTACCTAAGTCTGATTATTCAGAAAGAAGTGGTTTACTAAAATAAAACAATGGTCATATGGCAACAGACCTACAGGAGTCTTAACGCTTAGTCTTATAGGAATTTCTTCCACGATAGGAAAAAACATCTGAGTGCTGCATGGTCATCATTTGGTGTGAATGTTACAGACCACCAGCTGCCCTGATTTAGCATTCCAAGGAAAGTTTCGTATAGTGTGTGTACAAACCACCTAACATCTGAGGGTTTTTCTGTTCCAGCTGATGTCGTCTTCCTGGCTGATGATGCACAGAGAAAGGAGTACGTGCTCAATGATACAGGCTTCATCTACGTTGGGTCTGCATACAACATATACAATAGACCCTGGAATTTTGGGCAGGTAAAACACAGCTGTCTTGTTGGTTTTATTACCTTTATTCGCTCTTTCTCCTCTAGGCTTTTGTCTCCGACCTAAAAACAGTTTAAGTCCATGAGTAGCTCAAAGCACTTGAATAATCCTGCCAGCTTCACTGGCAGGATTCTAAGCTTCACCTGCTTAGAATAATCTGCGTACTTAAATGTTTTCCCCAGCCACAGCTCTAGAAGGGGGTTTAATTGCATGTTTATAATCAGATCATGAGACCCTTGGCAAAGGACATGGAAGTTGGGGATGGAGCATTTCTAGTTGAAAAGATTCCCACAAGGCGTCCTCCATGCTCTCACGCAACACAGCAACTGTTGGTAACCAGCTCGTGAGCAGTGGAGAGGGCTGACGGGGGAAAAATACATCCGATTATTTACCTATTGCATCACGATCGGGAAAAAATAGGGGAAAAGCACCGGCAGAGATTATCATCATTCAAGTGGTGCCTTCACTGGCTGCGAGGTGAACTGTTGGGTGCAGGACACAATCAGCCCGCCCTCTCAGGAAGGGTGTTCCTCCACGCTGCCTCTGAGATAACTCGAGTGGAGTGGAATGACAAACTACTTGGGCTAGAGATAAGAGGTGGATGCCAGAGCAGGTTTATTTGCACCCTGTAGAAAGCACACAAGCACCCAAATGGAGCATCCTGCACCCTGTCCAGACTTCCCCACCAAAATATGTTGGAATCTGTTTGGTTGGTTGGTTGGTTGGTGTTTTTAGTTTGTTTTATAAGTCTGCAATTTCAAGCTGCAAGATACACAGCCCAGCAAAAGTGCTCATGCTGATGCCTTTTCCACAAAGGGGCCAAAGGGCATTGTCCATAGGGCTGTTCCTATCCTAATATTTATTCTGCCATTAAGCAATGAGAATTGATATTCTGCCAAACCTTTTTGGATCGGATGTTTGACATCTCTGTGAATTGGACCTCAGGAAGCTTTATCAGCAATTGCTAATTAGGAATGTTTTGCTGTAATAATCTGCATTTATGTACTTTTTTTTTCCCCCCAAGGTTCATTTTGTACCTATGTCAATAGACTGAGTACCTGTAACGCTCTTAAATTTTCATCACTCTCATGAGTAATTTGCGGGGCTGCAGGGAGATGACGTAGGTGACTTAGGACTACTCACAGGAGTAAAGATTGCTGGGCCAGGTTCCAACTGTGCTTGCAAGACACGTGAGACGGGCTTTTGTCTTCTGAGGTGGGTTTTCATTTAAGCCCTTCTTTGGAGAGAACAGCTTTGGGAAGTCCCGTAGGCTCAAGAATTCAATATCATAAGGAAGTTTAGAAGTTAGGACTAGTCAGACAGTTTCCTCCAAGTACTTAGATAGACTTTGATTGAGCAAATTCTGTTTTAGGGCAGTGTATAAAAATGTCTCCACTTCCTCTCCAAAACAGTTTGAAGAATTCGTCTTGGATGCCTGCATGTATCTGCTGGACAAAAGTAATCTCAAGCTGAGCAATAGAAGGGATCCTGTGTTTGTTTCCAGAGCCATGTCTGCTTTGGTATGCCTGTCTCAGAGAAGTGCTTTGCCCCTGCAGCTTTCCCTCCTCCTTCTTACTTGCTCTTCTTTCCCCAGGGCCTTGAACATCATTTCAGGACACATCTGAAATGGGTTCCTTTGGGAAACCTCAAGGAAAGAGCCAGAGGCATTTTGGGTGGAGGGAAGAGGCGAGCAAAATACAGCATCTCCCCACCTCCAAAGCTTGCAGCTGTCCTAGTGGTTGTCCTTCCTCAGCAGCTGCATTGGCAGGGACAACACAAGGGTTGTGCTTTGGAGGGCAGCTGCTCTCTGTGGTGGGAACATTCTTGGAGCCCTGGGATTTAAGATAACAAGATGCAGAATGCATTTTGGCTGCCCTGAGCAGCGGTGCCACCTCCCTCTAGATATCCAGATAACCAGGGGAGCCCCAAGCCAGCACCAGCACCTTGCTGGGTGTCACAGGGCTGTAGAGTACTTGGGGAGCCACAGGGTGGGCAGAGACCCCAGGGTTTAAGCCTCATTCCCATATTTTTCTCCTCTGCATGTGTGTGTGGCCACAGGTTAATGCCAACGATGACAACGGTGTGCTGCTGGGGAACTGGTCAGGGAAGTACAGCAATGGGACCTCCCCTATGGATTGGATTGGGAGCGTCTCAATTTTGCAGCAATATTACAAAACAAAGAAGCCGGTCTGTTATGGTCAATGTTGGGTCTTCGCAGGAGTCCTCACTACAGGTAAACAGTGAACTGTCTCCTTTCTCTTATACCCTAATTACTGTGCTAGTAAGCCAAATTGCCATGCCTCTGAGCACTGGAGGTGGCAGGGTCTGTCATGTAAGGAGAGGCTGAGGAAGCCAGAACTGCTCAGCCTGGAGAAGAGAAGGCTCAGACAGTCTTATCCATATGTATAAATACTCAACAGGAGGGAGTGGGGCGAACAGAGCCAGGATCTTCTCAGTGGTGCCCAGTGACAGGACCAGAGGTGATGGGTACAATCTGAAACTGTTCTGTCTGTTCTGCTTTCAGCTGTGAGGGTGACAGAGCACTGGCACAGGTTGCCCAGAGAGGTTGCGGAGTCTCCATCCTCTGAGATAATCAAATGCTTTCTGGGCACAGTCTTGGGCACCTGCTCTAGAGGACCCTGGGTGGGCAGAGGGGTCGGACAAGATGAGGTGCCCACCAACCTGAGTGATTTTGTGACCCTGTGTTTTGTCTGTCTGTGCCACAGTCATGCGCTGCTTGGGGATCCCATCCCGCTGCGTGAGTAACTTCAACTCAGCACACGATACAGAGGAGAACCTGAGAGTTGACATTTACCTGAATGAATTAGGAGAAAAGCTGAACTGGATGTCCCTCGATTCCATCTGGTACTGCCAAGGGGGAGCTAAGGCTTCCCACCCCACCACCCCCCCCCCCCCGCCACGTTTCCGAGCCCCAACAGGCTTTCCTTTAACAATTTCCCTACTACTTCAAGTTTGCTGCCCGGGAGAGAGAGTAAGCCTGGGGTTTCACAGGCTTACAGGCAAAGCTCCATTAAGCCTGCCCTTACTTAAGGATTAAGAGAGGAGATTGTGACTATTCTGGCTGTAATAGCTCACCCCTTTTCTTTCCAACCCAAATACACACAGGAACTTCCACGTGTGGAACGACGTCTGGATGAAGCGGGCGGATCTGCCATCAGGGTTTGATGGCTGGCAGGCAATTGACTCAACACCTCAGGAGCAAAGTCAAGGTAGGATTTGCCTAGAAAAGCTCTTCTGCAGCTCCCAAGGGAGGCAGGGACATTTCAAGTGAAAACCATGGTCCTCAGTCAGCAAAGCACATACTCCCCATGCACATCTTCACACACTTGGGCAGTGACATCCTAAAGCTGGAGTTCTCACTCCTGCTGTCTCAGCCCAGGATGGGAGGAACAGCATTTTCTGGCAGGCAGAAAACCAACCTTGTAGGATACCGTGGGGACATGAATGTCATTTCAGATGTTAGAGCGCGCAGCTGGAAATCAGAACTAATTTCTCTTTCCATCATCCTCTGATTTCTTTGGTGAAGTTGAGGACTCAAAGCAGTCTGTAGTAAGAGGCACTACTGCTTTCCTCAGTAAAGATGCTTTCTGTAGAGCTTTCCTGAGCAAGTCATGAGTCCATTCATTGGTAAATGAAAAGTGAATGCCAAAATTGGTGACTACCCTCCCTGCACAGATGCAGTGAATTTGGAGGTGGGAAAGAAAACATTAAACCTCAAGGCTGTGCAGAAAATGGGGTATTGCCAGGAGATCAAACACAGGTGACTCGACTCAGTTGACTCCATCATCGAGCTGTGACTTTCAAACCTTAAAATTATTTAAGAAGTGAGGGAAAACACATAAAAGCTCCTACCAGACCTTGGTCCTCTATAAAAAAGCCCAAACAGCTATGGGATAAATGGGGGCTTTTGGAGTTCATCACTGAGTTGGAAGAATATTTACTACTAAGAATCAACTACCATGGCCACAGATTCCTGCTTGGGTGGGTCTGAGAGTGGAACAAAAATTGGAGGCTCTGTTCGTATTTGGAAAAGCAAATGGTGTTGAATGCATTTTCTAGGTGTTTTCCAGTGTGGTCCATGCCCACTGAAGGCTATCCGAGAAGGGGACGTGTATTTGCCCTTCGACAGCAAGTTTGTGTATGCAGAAGTGAATGCTGACAAAGTCTACTGGGTCGTCAAGAAGGTGAACGGCAAGGACAAGTACATCAAGATTAACACTGAGACCCAAGGCATTGGCGTGAACATAAGCACAAAGGCCGTGGGGCAGGACAAGCGGGAAGACATCACCGCGCAGTACAAGTTCCCTGAAGGTGACTACCACCATCCTCTAAAGTAGTGCCAAAGAGGAGACCCCCCTGACCGTGGAGGTCACCCCACAACTCATGTTTTCTCTAGGAGAAAACTGCAGGGGTAGCTGCAGTGGCAAACCCCGTGTAAGGCCTGGAGACCTGGGGGAGGCAGCACTGCTCCTGGGCGTCTTCATGCCCGCAGTGACACCTATAGGCTGCTCTTTAGGGACAGGTGCGAGCAAGCTTGCAAGCAGTGAAAGAAATGGGCAGAGTGACCAACCTAGTGGTTGGACTCACTGTTGCTTCATTTCTTTGTTCTTCTTTTGTCTTTCCATTCCCCAGAACATGTTGGAAACAAAAAAAACCCACATTCCCTCCCCACGGTTCTCGGATCCAGCCATGTTGTGCTACACTGTTAAACCCTTCCCGGTGAGGAGTGGGAAAATCTTAGCCTGAAAAATTTAAGAGCATCCATCTTCTAAAAGTGTCTCAGGAAATTCTTCCAGTCCAAAATGCTACAGTTAGAATTGTGGAATCATTTAGGTTGGAAGCAAGCTTTAAGATCAAGTCCAACCATTAACCTAGCTTGCTACTTGGGAGAAGACACTGACACCCCCCTGGCTACAACCTCCTTTCAGGTAGTTGTAGAGAGTGAGAAGGTCTCCCCTCAGCCTCCTTTTCTCCAGGCTAGACAAGCCCAGTTCTGAGCCTCAGCCGCTCCTCATAAGACTTGTTCTCAGTTAGATCCGGTGGTAGTGTAAACCAAGAGGGTGTCCTGAGCAGAGGCTGGAGATGTTCTGACATCCTCTCTGCTCAGCAGTAGAAGCATAAATAAAGGGAAGGTGCCTCTGGGTGAGGAGACTGAGATGCAGCTGTCACCCATCTTTTTTCTTCATCCAGGCTCTGAAGAGGAAAGGAAGTCCATGCAGAAAGCTTCCTCCTTCATACGCCCTTCCGGAATGATACCTCGTGCACGCTTTGCTTCAGCTCTGCCCATGGATAATGCGGTCTCCAAGCCTGGGGTCCTGCAAGAGACCATCTCCAAGACTGGGCTCCAGCTTGAGATAACCAATAAAGAACCTTTGTATCCTGGAAATCCCCTTGAACTGGGCGTCACAGTGAAGATCTCTACTCCTGGGAGCTGGACTATCAATCTTGTCGGCTCCTGCCAGCTGCAGTCCTATACTGGGAAAATTGAGGCCAACCTTGGATATGTCAAGGAGATTGTCAAGCTTGAAGGCAAATCTGGTAGGCATGGAAAGCTTGCTGTGTTCTATGGGCTATTTGCTGTGGCAGTCTGGGGTTTCACTTGAGCTGGTTCATAATAGCTCCGCTATAGGTCAGTGTGTGGCTTGGTATGGCGTGAAGAGCAGAAATTGCCTGCCTGCTACCTACCTCTCTTGTTACTGCATTTGGGAGTCTCAGTTATAGACTGGGATCCTACCATAGCAGGGACCAAAATGTGAAGGCCTTGGTCCTGCTGCAGCTTCAATGAGATTGTTAAAAATACATCAGTGTGGGCAGACAGATATTTTCATGGTGCGAGTGAGGTGTGCTGGAACATCTCCTTCCCATCCTCACCATGTAAGCGTCAGAGATGCTACTGCAGGCTTCAGGTGCATCCATTTAGGTCAGATCCCTCACAGGATCAGCCTTTTTTTGTTCTTGTACTTGCTAATCTAATGTTGATGGGCTGGTGGTGATGCTGGTGAATGTTATTTTCTGAATTCTTCGCCCAAGCAAATTTCAACTTAGTGGCTGCCTACCTGGCTGATCCCAAGAGCTGTTTGCTGTTCATTGCATGTCTTTGAGCAACTGGGGTTGCATTTCTGATCCCCAGCAATGTGACTGAAATTTGCTAAACAAGAGACTAACGAGTGATGAATAATTAACAGCACTTGCTCATTCCAAGCGTGAGTCACTCTCACAAAAAAAATATCTTTGCTGATGGTGATTGCTGAGTGTTTTCACACATATACTGTGGCTGTCAAAATGCAGCAGGGTAGGACACAAGGGTAGCTACATACGTTAAAAGATAAATACAGGCTTTTTTAATTATTATTATTTCCAGAAAAAGCCAGGAAGCTTTGTGGCTAAGGCAGCATTCAGGCTCCAGTGCTGCTGACTCTGGGTCTTTTCCAAGTCACTGGAAGTTTGTCCAGGCAATTAAGGATAAAATCTGAAGTGAAAGGAAAGCAGCTAATTTTATAGCAAGTAGTGCCTCAGAGAAACCCCAGGGAACGCGAGCTTAAATGTACCCAACCTCATGCTATTCTGCCTTCTCCCAAGTGCCAGGGCAGCTGGGGACGAGGGCTGCCGAGACGCTGGACATGAGCCCAAGCCGGCACTCGGCGTGGTGGGGAGATGGTGTGGGCTCGGCCGCCCTCCCCACGGGCTGCATGTGCTGGGTACCACTCACTGAGCTGGGGTTTCCCCCCATGGAGCCCCCAGATCTGGCCAAAAGCAGGATGGTCTCAGCAAATATGCCTCATCCTGCACCCTGAGGCACTTGCCATGAAAGCCGAACTTGCCATCCAGTTCATGGGTATGTGGTGAAGCTCCAAGTTCTGTTTTCTCTCCTGCAGAGACACAGGTCCCTCTGAAAATTGAGCCCGATACATACATGAAGACACTGTCCTCGGTGGAAGACGAAGTGTTCATCCGTGTCACCGCCATTGCTGAGGTCCAGGGGATAGATGACAAACTCACCAAGGAGACGACGATGAGCTTTGAGTATCCCCCCATCACCGTCCAGGTGAGGCAGCCGCCAGCCCGGGCTCCTCGGGGACAAGGGTTAAAGCCCTGCTCACTGTAACACCAAGGTGGTGTTAGTATTCTCAGGGGGATCTCCCAAACAGCAGCCTCCGGGGATACTCAGTCCCCGGCATTTTATTTGGTTATTCACCCTCTATTTAAGGCTGAAAGCAGCCATGAAATGAAGATTTCATTGCTCCATCTAAAATGGGCAGGCAGGGGCTGCTGGAGGGAAGGGGATGGAAGAGGACAGTTTGTACAGGGCCCATCTCCAGCCCCACAACTCTACCTCCTGAAGGAGAAAACATGTTGAGAAAACAGAGAGAGAAGAGATGGGGAAACAGCCAGCGGGACAGAGCACGTGGTGCTGTGGGAGGGTGGAAAGGATATGAAGGGTTGTCCCCCACCACGCTGGTGGTGAGGAGCAAACTGGCAGCAGCTCTGGCATCCTTATTACCTCTCTGATGCCCGGCATTTGGGTTTGTTTCTCTCTTTCCTCCTCTGCCAGATGCCAGAAACGGCCAAACTGAACGAGGAGTTCTCCTGTGCCTTCATCTTCAAGAACAAGCTGAACATGCCCCTGGACAACTGCAAGCTGCGGGTGGAGGGCTTGGGCATATTTAAGATGTCAACATTTGATCAGGGGTAAGGAGATGAGCCCAGTATGAAATGAGCATGGCAATACTTTGCTTTGTTTCTTTTTCTTTTTTTTTTTTTTAATTTCCTTTGAAGAAATGGTTAGGGGATTTGGAATAACAGGGCCCTTTGCAAGCTATGTTGAAAACCGCGCCACGTTTGGGGGCAGTCCACGGAGCAGATAGACCCACGCAGAGGTTGGCATGCTCAGGGCATTCGGGCACGACCGGGGCTCTCCCTGTGCTCCTGCTGTGATGCCGGGCGCTGCTTGGCCACTGTGAACGCAGCCGCTCCCTTCAGAGCTGAATTTAGTGTTGCAGCAGTACAGGGAAGTCTGCGGAAGATCCCCAGTATCGCCAGGACCACCAGCCAGTGCAACTCTGCTGAGCCCTGCTTGCTGCACGCTGGTCATGGGAGAAGGGAAACATCCACCCTAAACACACGCAGCAGCTATTTCTTTAGGCAAAAAAAATTCAAAAGCAGCAAATAAGAACCATAACTCAGCTGGGACTATTTGTTTTTTTCTTTCTCCTTAGGGATGTAAAGCCTGGTAGGATCATGAAGTCTGAAATAATATGCACTCCGACGAGACTAGGAGAGAAGAAAATAGTAGCCAAGCTGACCTCGACCCAGATCAAAGGGATCTCTGTGGAGAAGGGCATCACCATCACCGAGTAGGATCGGTGCCTCAGCGGAGTGTAAATGGTGGCCTCGCTAAACGTGTAGCATCGCTGCGTCTCGGGCACTTCTTGCCTCCTTGATTGCTGGATAGTAATCGCAAAGTAAAGAGCAAAAATCCCATTAAGCTAAGGGAATTAACCTGACTTAAAGGGCACAGTTATGTTGATTGCAGTTAATTGTGATTCAATAAAGGTTGTTAAAATCAACTGCGTGACTGGGTTGTATGGTATTGCCGGGTTGGGATGGCTCTGAGCCCATGGGGAGAACATTCCCACCCCAGGCCGGGGATTGGAGCTCACGAAGGAGCGGCTTCAGCCGGCAGTGGCTGTGAGCCCAGGAGGCGTTTTGCAGCTGCTTGGCTGCCCGGGTCCTACATGGGTCCTACATGGGACCCACCCAGGGACCTCGCTGCACCACGGGCTGCTGCACAGCTCAAGGAAGGTTTTAAACAAATCCCTCCTGGGCGATTCCCTCCCCCTCTCAGCTAGCTAGCTGGGGAATGTACTGGCATACACCTTTTTTTTTTTGACTTTAGACAACAAAAAGAGCAAACCTGGTACAGTCTCCTCAAACACCATTTTTCATGCGTCTTTTCCTCCTACCCAATTTCTTTTGGGGGTTTTTGGGCATTTTTGGAAGAAATGCCATCTCCAGCATCATTACCGGTGCTTCCTCAGAAACATATAACCTCTATCCTTCTTCCCCTTCCACCCTGAATGTTGCTGGATTACACACTGGACCTCGATGGTGACGTACGTCTGGAACTCTTCCAGCCATAGTCACAATGAAGGAGGTAACAGCTGCGCACAGCTGGAGCCCACCCAGCCCCCGCCGCTAAGCTGCACACCCCAACACCTCCCAAACCCACGGGTGGCAAGGGATGGCTCTGCTCCACAGCATTGCTGCTCCATGGCCAGCAGCAGTCAGGTGCTGGGGTTTCCAGCTTTTCCACAAGGAAAGAGGAAATAGAGCCACACAGTAGCATAGGGGTTTATTTATTTGCTTATTTAAAAGCTCAAGCGTTAGGGCTGCAGAGTGGACAGAAGAAGTGGCAACTACACCTGGTTATGTGCCAGCCCATAAAAAGGGAGGAGGAAAAAAAAAGAGAAAAAAAAAAGAAGGGAAGAGGAAAAAAGAAAAAGGGATGAGAAAAAAAAAAAACCAGGAAAAAAATATTTTGACCATTTCCTTGCATTTCAAACATTTAGGGGACACCTGGAGGAGCGCCCAGGTGGTGGCTGGGCCACAAAAGGCGGTCAGGCTTCCCCAGCCCCTGTCACCCCTCTGCCCACGGTGTCCCGGTGCCCCCCGGCAGCGCTGGGTCCCACCAGGCCACCTCGGCGGTGGCAGGGCCAGGAGCAGGGACCCCCTCCCCAGGCAGAGCGGGCACAGAGTCCCCATACCATGACCACAGGGAAGGGAGGAGCTGGCGGTCCTTGGCAGATGAATTATTCGTTCTTTAATAAGTACAATAGTGACCAGAGGCATAAAAAGGAGTTACAAACAACAAAATACATATATTTTTTCAAGAGATGTAAATTCTTTACTTGCATAGAAAATCTGCTGTAGAAGACACCAGGTAAGAAGTACAAGAACGCTTTCCACGTCTGCAACGACTTTGTCCATCACGTATTAACGCCTCACGCCGGAGCAGCGTGAGGCATGCCAAGTGCTCTCGAGGAGTGCCTTCCCCAGGGCCCGGCGAGCCGGCCAGGACCTCAGCAGCACAGCCTGAAGATGAAGGCACGACTTAAGAAGAGGCAAGCAGTGCATGGAGGGAATGGAAGGGAAACGGTGGGTTTGGTTTCAATTTCAGTAAAATCACATTTGGTCTCAAGCTACCAGGTAGTCATTAAGGAAGGAGGTTTATGCCAGAGCTGTGGATAAAACAGATTTTTCCAACTCGTGAAGACTTTTGCAATTCCTGACAGTTGCCACACTATACCAAGACCGAGAGGAGATACGCCGAAGGGTACTGGAACTGGGGGGGAGAGGAAGAAGAGGGAGGATGAGGGCGACCAACAGCCAAGAGACACCAGAACAACCAATTTGCTGGACACAGGAAGTCACCCCACCAGGTCCTGGGGGACACCAGAGCCGGGGCTGGGCTGGCTGCCCACGGCTCTGTGCAGGCCACAGGGACACGGCCCAGTCTCTCATTTGAACTAGAGCTGCAGGAGGAGGGGAGATGGCTGTTCTGGCTCTCACCCCCCTCTTCACGCTGCTTTTCCATTTGCTATTAAAAAAAAACCAAACCAAAAACAAAGCCTAGAAATGCCAGCACCTGAGGAACAACACGAGAGGTGGGAAGCAGAAGCGAAGGATGCCTGTCCTCATGATGAGGTGAACCAGGTTTGAGAGTGGAGAAGGAAATAAGCTGCCTCCGTCTGCCTCTGCCCAAAGCCACAGCAATGGGGTCCATGTCCCAAGAAGCATCACCAAAACGCAGGGCGAGGGGGTCTCGCCCAAGCTGACGTCCCCGGGCACTTGCCTTGAGGCAATTTTCAACCATCAGCTAGTTTCTCCCCCCAGGACCCTGTAGCACCATTCCCACCCTGCACACACGGCACTGAGGACTGGATGCAGAGGCCAAGCAGCAAGCCAAAATTAGAAAACAGGAGCTAAAAAGGGCACTCTCAACTTTCCTCCTTCAACATCCCTATTGCTCCCTATAGGAAATCCCTTACAGATCTATGGATGTCCCTGATGTCCCTTTCCCGTGGGAGGCTGACGGAAAAACGTAGGCTGGTGCAGGAGCAGGAGAGCATCTTCCCTCCCTGTCACACTGCCGCACAGAGCAATGACGTTCAACACGTCATGCCTAAATGACATGAGAGGACACCTCAATTCCCCCCAAATGCAGGTTGTTTCCCTTTACTAAAAAGGTTTGTATAAATATACAGGTCCTATTGATGTTTTCTAAATCTCTTTTCAATGGAAAAGAGGAGACATCCAGAGGGCATAGGGGATGGGATGACTCTTTGGGAATACCCCCTGGGTTTTAGCCAAGCTGTGCTCCTAATGGTCACGGCACCCGGGTTGTTCCCAGGCCCTTTGCCAGACAAAGGGACTGCTGTGGCAGAGGACAAGTCCAGCAGAGAATCTCATCCCTCCCCAGTAGCCCTGAATGTCACACCATTAATACATATTAAGATGCCTTTTTTTTTTTTTTTGAGGGGGGAAGGAAAAAAAAAATCTTACACAAATTCCATTTGGTATTGCTTCTATAAATAATAAAAGCTTCATCTAGATCTTTCACAATACTGTGCTTTCATCCCCCAAACTCCTTTCTCTTACTTTTGAGAGGAAGCAATTATCTTTGGTCCATGTTACAGTGGAGGGGGAGACAAAATCCAGCATGTCCTCTGGGACACATTTCTAATATCCTTCAAAATTTACTGACAATTAAGCTAAGGGAGGTGAGAAGTAAAAAATCAATTGAAAAACCGTCTAAATTAAACCGACACTAACTGACGTCTGGAGCATGCCAAGTGTTTGTAGCATGTTGGAATGCAGCGGCTAGCGTCACCTCTGCATGACTTTGCTGCAACTATCGCCACCTGCAGTGACACCTTCCTTGAGTGATGCACGCTCCTTCTGAGCGCTCACCAATGGTCACCAGGAGCTGGCTGCAAAATTAGCCTAAGGAAACCCTGCATAATGGTGAGTACTAATAGGACAATGTTAAACCCCAGGAAGATTAAGAAGCAATACGCATTCTCAACTAACTCTGGCTACTGAGACAAAACAAAACAAAACACACACCACCCCACCCCCCCCAAAAAAAAAAAAAGAGACATCTAAATTAGACAAGTCAAACAGAGAGAGCCAGTACCTCTGTCAGCAGGGTGCTCACGCCTCCCTCTCTTCCTTGACCGCAGAAACACCCCCGGTGCCTGGTCTCAACCAGCTGCCTGCTTTCTGTGCTGCCGAGTTCAGCCAGGCAGCTCCCGCTCCACGTGCCCTACGTGTTCATGAACCGCAGCCCCTGGGCAAAAGCTTCCCCCCACCAGCAGCCCACAACCTGGCCAGTACTTTCCTGCTCTCAGCCGTGCCTGGCACCGCCACCAGCTCGCCGGCCCCGATGCCGCTCAACCAAGCACCACCAGCCTTGGGCAGCCCCACGAGCACAGAGGGTTAAAATTTACCCCCTACATTTTGGAGCTCGAAGGAATTACACCCAGGGTGAGCTCACCCATCTGCTGTGTCTGTAGTCCACCTCTGCTAAGACCTGAGCACCAGCAGCTTTCATAATCCAGAGGGGGCATCCATGGGATGAGCTAAAAAGGATGCGTTTTTCAAGAAAGCCTTTAGAGCTGGGCTAATCTGGCTGTTGCGCGGGGCTTGTCATTTAGCCCTCCAAAAGGCTGGAAGAACAAAAGATGAACCAAACTCCTTAGGACTGCACATTTCTGGGAGCTGGGACCAACCTATCCGACAATTATAGACTTTCCTCAAAGGTCAAGTAAGAAAAGCCCAATAAAGCAGTTGTCGCAGGTCCGAAAAGGAGCTTCTGAATCTCATCACTTATGCTGCTTTCTCTGGAGATTTGCATTGCTTCTGCTAGTGCTGCACCTAGCTTCCAGATAAATACTCCTGCATTTTTTTAATGCACCAAAAGCATGTTAAAACCCAACCCCTTAAACCTCCAGGACAAGTGGTTATTTAAAAAAAAACACCTGAAAGCTGCTGCTGACATCCTAGAGGATGCTTTGCTTATTCATGTAACACTTGGACGGCAACATCTCGAGCGAGAAACTGCTCGATTTCTTCTTGGGTCATTATTGCTGACGCAGGAGCTGCCACCGCCGCTTCGGCCGGCGCTGGGCTCTTGCAGTTCAGGTTCGAAAAGGGATTGAACCAACCCAAGGAGAAGGCACCACCGAAGGCCAGCTTCATTCCTTCCCAGCCGCTGATCTTCTCCCAGGTTGGCTTCTGATTTTTAAGACGCTCAATACCCTGCAAAAGGAGAAGAGTTTTGGGTCGTCTCACGTTTATAACAGGTATTTGTGCACCAACTGCTGTGGCAGGTGCAAAACCTCCTATCTACAACCAGGATGTTATTCAAGTTTTAATTGTCGACGAAGACAGACGACCTGCGTTACCGAGAGGTTCATCCCTGAATTTAACACCAAAACCCCAAACCAAGTCCAAATTCACAGACAATCTGAATCTCAGTGACTTATTTTGGTACGAGTTGCTATTGATTTTTATGGCAAAGAGACGGCTTCTAAAAAGCCATCCCTCTTGCAAACACGGATCTCTCATCCTGATGCTTTTTGAATCCCTTCAAGGAGCAATAAAATACAACTTAAAATTTCACTGTATTTGGGCACATTTACAACAGTTCAGATACAGGCAAAATACTGCAGCTTTTTCCAGCGATCAGGAATTTACCACAGCCACATCTCTAGGCTTGTTACTAGAAGCTGACATAAGAACAAGCTTACTCTGTGCCAATTAAGAGCCAATATTGAAAGATGACAATTTCCATTTAACAAACTGTCAAAGACGGATCACAATGCAAGCCAGATACCCGCTGGGAGGTGAGGAAATCTGGATAGGTGGAAGAGGAGGTCGCAAAGCAGGACTGGAGCCTTGGTCAGTCAATATTCTGATTCGTTCTCCCTCGAAGAACATCACTTTTAGTAAAGCAAGCATTTTGATTGTATTTAAATAACAGGTCCATCAAATTTGGGCAGCAACTGGTAGTCTTCTCCACGTAGAAAGAAGGAACTAAGGTTTGTTTTTTTTTTAAATGGCTACTGCTGTGTGAAACAGGGCACAATTTTTTATGCCCATCTTCTGTATCATGTAAGAGAGGAGTCAGCTGCGTGTGATATGCTCACGATGATACAGAAGTGACCGCGTAGAAACTCTGTTCTTAGAGAAGCAAAAATACTGGATCCAAGTTTTGAGACGCTCAAGGAAAGGAAAAACGAGCAAATTCAGTTAAAACCATTTAAAAGAGCAGTTTCAGAGGAGCTACATGAAAAATACACTTGTCACATTCTAATTCTGCAGACTTTCCCTTTCGAAGCTTTGCGAGGGGGGGAAATGAATGCACACAACAGCTCAGCAGCACCACAGCTGCAGTCGCAGTAAGCCTTATAAATAACACGACACTTTAATACAGCAGCAGCTTGGTTTTGCAATAACATTGAGTCAGCATGAGCTGGCCCAGGAGAAAATACGCCGTAAACTGAAGAATTACGTGCAAAGCTTTTGTGAGCTTCATTTATGCCACATTTCTCATGCTGACTTAGGAGAAATCCAGCAGCATATATGCAGAAAGAAATGATGCAATACAAAAACTTAAGTCTTCGGGGTTGCAATTTTGGGAAAAATTCAAGCCCTGAAGCACAAACGTGCATCTTGCAACGTCAAGCACAGGCACGTGTCCCTTCACTCTGCTCCCAAGCTCGCAAATGCGCGGCCTCAGCTGTTCCAGGGAAAATCCCTTGCAACCTCCGGCCCCTCGGGACGAGGCAGCGGGTGCTGCCGTGCGGGGTGCCCGTCCTCACCTCCCTGCCGGGCAAGCCAGGAGAGGGGCAGCGCTGGCGCCTGGCAGAGCCTTGGCAAAGTGTTTTAGCACTACCACGCACTTTTCCTCTGGGATACTCCGGTTCCAGCGCCCTGCGGCCGTGCAACCAAGAGGCTTTTGCAGTTTAAAACAGAGGAAGACCTTCGGTTGTGGGCTGCTCCTTAGCAAACTGCAGAGGTTTCTAATGCCTTAGTAACAAACCCTCACGGCGGCTGCAGCATTTATTGCGTGTCTACAGATACCAAGCATCAAAACCCTTCCCCGGCAGTACAAGCTTTAATCCTGCCCTCAGTCACGTGCGTAATCTGGTTCAATCCAATCTAAATTAGGAATAAGGATTTTGAACATTTGTGGGCGGCAAGCCCTGTCTTCCCTCCCCCAAAAAAACCATCGCTCTCCTGCTCTGACCAGTACCTGCTAAGCAAGGCGATAAGCGAGGTCAGGCTGAGGTTGCACTAAAGCCAGATTAGGGAGCAGTTAATGGGAGCAGGCAGGGGCATACTTTCTCTTTCCCAGCCCGACCTCACTAATCCTTTCAGGGCATGTGTTGAAAACGAGCAGAAGTTGTAAAAATTGTATCCTGGTCTAATTTCGGCTGCCTGTCTCACAGTCAGTAGGGTGTGAGGTTTTGCCTTAAAAAAAATTTAAGGGGGAAGGAATGAACACACAACTGTTGAAGAGATTTCATTAGTGTCCAGTGAAACTTTTTAAAATACATTTACCCCAAACCTCTCACCATTATTGTAAAAAGTGAGAATTTTGTATTCAAATTAAACTAACAGCTGTCTCTTCCATCATGCAGCTATTTCACTTTCAGAAGAAAAGCACTCAGAAAGCATCACCTGTCACTATTCCAAATCAGGTAACGTTGAACAAATACTATAAAGAGAGTATGTACCTAGAGAAATATAAAACACTGGACACTCCCATTTCAGTCAGAGGTACGATGTTGCAAATGCGGGGACGGTAAGACAAGGCTGACCTGCTCCCACTGGGATGCTGTAGGGCGATACACCCCGTTCCTCCCACTACCGCCCCCGGTATCGGCTCCTGCAAAGTGCCAGGGGAGGGTGCTGGGCTGCAGGGCCCGACCCAGAAGCGATCTGCAGGACAGCTCTTGCGTGTTAGAAAAAATGCATTAACTTCTTTTAATACACTTTTAAAACCCCAACGGTAAGAGCGAACAGAAGAGGCAAGTAATGTAGCAATTCGTCCATTAAGAGGAAGATGCAGGAAGCGTTGCTAGCAGAAATCATGACTAAAGCAGACTTTCCCTACAGCAGTGCCTTGCACGCTTAGCTTTTCAAAAAAGTACCCTGCCTTTGCTCGAGTTTGTCCTGCTAAAACAGAGCTAGCACCTGAAATCAGGTAGTTTTGGCTCAGAAAACACTTTCAATGAGCAAATCGGTAAGTCTGCCTTTTCCATATTAATACTGACCCACATTTAGCATCATTCAAATTGCACCAAGTCGTACAGTGCAAGTAAAACCGAGGAGCCTGGTTACTGAGACACCCACATGACATGTACCAATGGACATTTCTGCAATCTGTGATCACACCTCATTTAAAAAGAAAACAGTTTGACTGAAAACATCAATACTACGTTAACACTGTTTAACAATTTGCATTTGTTTGAAACAAGGAAGAAAAACAACAAAAAAAAAGAGTAATTACACATTTTTTCACAATGGTCAAAATGCCAGAACAACGTAACCAATCCTCCTCCAAAATGCATAGTGAATAAGGGTAATTCAAATAAACCCAAACTGGAATGCGCACCAGTGGAATTTACAATCAAAACAATTTTTAAAGCAATGAACTGTGCAGAGAGATGCATTCACTTGTTAATTGCCTAGGTGACTAAAGCCTCCCCTACATTCGATTTCACGTCAAGGCAGTTTCGGGGCCGGATTCTCTACCAGTTCAAGTTACCACCCGCACACGCTTCACCGGCTGAACTGATCCTGGCCAAAGATCCAGCCCTTACCTATTAAGCTGGGAGCATTCTCTGAAAAACACCATTGCATACTAAAATCAGAGCTACGTCATTTATTTACAATAGCTTTCCACTATCAGCACCACAAAAACAAACCCTAAACCTTTCCTGGACTTTTCTTTGTTAAGGAAATGTGTACGCAAAGGCCACCTTTCCTTCGCAGAACCTTCCTGCCGAGGCACAAGCGCAGCCTGTGGCTCCGTCCGTGCAGCCCTGCATCGCAACGCACTCCTGATGACCTTACCCTAAGCGAGGAGGATTGCAGAAACAGCCTGTTTACACAGCGGAGCAATTACTGACAGCTGCTTCCAAGTGGTGAAATAAAAACCAGTGATTAACAGATCAGTATATTACTGATTAACTAATTTTTAAACTTAAAAGTTGAACATTCGGTTAATTAACCTCTACATGCCCCTGCCTGCTTGCATACGGAAGTGAAAGTTCAGAAAACTGTTCCAGATTTTTCCCAACATTTGAAGTGAAGAAAGAAAATAAGAACAGCAAAGTTTTTGGAAAAGTTTTATTGCATTTGTTTTCCATATGGAAGCATTGACAGATTGAAAAGATGCAGCATTCACATTACTTCCAAAATGAGACATCCATTAAATTTCTTCTTCCCTGATTGCCTTCCCTTCCCCCCCATGGCTTTGAAGCAGTCTAAACAGGTCATTTTCAAAAACAAAAAACAAACAAACAAAAAAAACAAAACAAAAAACCCCCAACCCTAAAACATTTTATTGTAAACCAAGGAAAGAAAAGATTCCTTGGAAATCATGGACACAGCTAATTTGTATTTTTCCTTTGTTTGCAATTCATTTGATGAGCCCATGGGAGTCATGATCCAAAAATATTGGAAAATCCCTGTCTGAACACAAGATGTCAGTTGTAGTTATGAATGGTTTAGCTCTACCCGTTTCTGGAATGCCTTCTGTCCCTCCCACTTTCATCACCACACAGTTCATAACAGTATGCATGCTCCTTACCATCAAAATTTCCCACTTTAAATCACTCACACATATATGTGTGCACGTGTTTACACGCATACACATGTATGCATAGACATGAGAAAAGATTTACAAAGCTCTAAACCAGGGCAACGCTAGGAATAT
Organism: Balearica regulorum gibbericeps; assembly: GCF_011004875.1. Classification (NCBI taxonomy): domain Eukaryota; kingdom Metazoa; phylum Chordata; class Aves; order Gruiformes; family Gruidae; genus Balearica; species Balearica regulorum. Next base: position 119,815,288 of record NC_046185.1, read on the forward strand.
AGAATCAATCACCCTGGTACACCTACGCATCCCATCAGTATTAGTCTTTAGTGTAGTCTGGGAATTCATGTCAGTTTTTCACATTAACACTGTTTAGCAGGCATTGCTCTAACAACTCGTTTACCATGTCACACACACACAAACAAGATGATTCTGCTATTCTAAACACTCAAAAATTAGATTTCTTTCTTTCCTGCAAGTGTAAGGCATTTAATAATCCAAAGAGTCTTCTGAATCTGCCACAGTTACCCTAAGAGGGCAACAATTTCCTGCGCACAAGGGAGGGAACAGACAAAATAATGCCAGAAAGATGGAATCAGTTCTGTGGCTGGGAGGAAAAAGGAGGGTGGGGTGGGAATTGGTGTTGGCAACAATTGTTTTAAGTACTTTAGCTCTCTGCGATCACCAGGTCAACTGGCTCTCTTGCTCTGTCGCCTTCTCGTCTTGAACCTTTTGGTAAGTGAAGTGTCTGCTTCCCCGTTCAAGTTCACTTACGAAAGAGCAATGTGCTCCTTCAGGAAGTCCAAAGGTGTCTGTGTAGGGCTGTTGGCACTCATATGTCTTCCACAGAGCTCATCACAGTCAGGAGACAGCATGAGAATCTACTCAGAAGAGGTGGGTCACAACCGAGAAAGAGGATCCCCTTCACATTAGTTATGCCATACAGAAAGCAGAGAGAAACAAAGGCCAGTAAAGTTAACAAGATTAAAAAAAAAAAAAAAAAAAAAAAAAGAAAAGCAGCAGCAGTTTCAGCCAGAGATATAGAATTACCTAAAATTGTGGAATACAGGGGTTTTTTTTCTCTGCAATTATCAGCCATTTAATAGACATAAAAAAAAGTTTGTTTTGCTTTTTGCTTTAAACATTCATGGAAAATTTATAACAGTAGTGCTGTAATGTGTTTCTATTTTAGTGGAAATGCTGGTCAAGAATTCCTCAGACCACATACTGGTATGGGTCTGCTTTTCCTTGGTCTGGTGTTGCGAATGGGCTAAGCCATGCTATAGAGAACGGATGGCCAAATACTGCTTTCATGTTCATCCATTTTGTTTTTTTAGCCCATCTTCTCTCTTCCTTTTTCAACTGTTCTATTCCCTGAAAACAGAAATATCACATTTTCAGTCAAACACTCAGATTTTGTAGTTCTGGATTTGGGGAAAGGTCTACTCTCAGTCACCCCTTATCCAAATGATGGAGTAAAAAAATAAAAATGCATCTATACTGCCTTTCTTTTTTCTTCTCATTGTTTTATACTAAAAAAAAATATTAAGGATAGAAAGTATTCCTTGGAAATAAGATTACTTTCATTTTGTTCAGGCCTAGATATTTCATAAACCTTTTAAGACCTGCCCTCCAATTGCCTCCTCTGTCAATTAAAAAAACCCCACCACCTAAAACCAAACAAAAAGTATGTCCTTTAATGGCTGAAAGCATAATGTGCTAACTAGACGGAAAAGTTTTAGAGAAAACCATTATAAGCTTGCAGACAAAAAAACCCAAAAACAACCCACAAGCCCAAAGATAATCTCTGTAATGCTCCCAGATTCACCAAGCAAGTTCAGGAAGTGCCCATGGCTCAGTGTAGCTGAGTCTACCTGGTGCCTTTTCATGTTTAATTAGAATCGCTGCTAAAACATGCATGGGCTGACAGCAGGGAGAAAGGGTTAAATAAGATACCGATTTGAGAGAAATCATTGACATTGTTTAGTAAAGGTTAGAGGGAGAACAAAAATAAGCCATCAAGCAATCAGCCGAAACATTCACTAGTCAATCCTTAAAAAAAAAAAAAGTATCTGTATCATGTCTAAAACCCACTAAGTGAATTTGGTCTTTCAGGAAAGCTATGCCTGGCTGCCACAGAAGCAAAATGAACGAGTGCAGTCACTGGAGAGCATTATTCTGCCACGGGTAGCAGCAGCAGGCAGATCACTCTGTTCTTTAACTTCACATCTTTTGCAAGGTAAGCTTCTCCTGACCTACATGTCTCTCCTATGCTATAAATTAGTGTGGTGTAATGCAGCTGTGTGTCTCAAATTACTGATGGTGGGAGCTCTGCAGAACACAACATGGGTCAACTGCAAGAGTTGTGCTGATCCCTGGTAAATGTCACCTCTAGAGACAACAGCAAAATACCAGGGTTCTGGGTCCCTTCGGGCAGAAAGGAACCATCCCGGTGGGACAGCATACACAAGATGGGGAATTAGGTCTCCCAGTGATTGGAAGAAGGAGGTGAGAAAGGGCAAGACACAGCCCTGCCTCTAAAACGTGTAGTAAAACACTGCAATAGACCACACCAAGAAGAATTTCACCTGGAGGTATTCCTCTGCTCAAATCAGATTGTTTGCCAAACACAGCTAGCTCAATGCTAGCAAATCAACAATGAGACGTTCCACAGAGCAAAATCCTTACTGGTATATATTAAAAAAGAAAACAAAAATGAAAATGCACAACCCAACAGGGGAGACCATATTTACTTTGTCATTTTAGATTGTGGCATTGTTCCTTTAATATCTGTGAATTCCCAGAATTTGATGGGAAGGGAAAATCAGGGGACTTATTTGGGTGCCCAGCTGTAGGAAGCAGCTTCAAAAAATTCCTGAAAGGTTTCAAAGATTGAGAAATTCAGATGATGACTTCACAGGCAGCATTGGTAATTTACACACTTATTGATAAACTCAAGCTTGGCAGGATCTTGTTGTTCTGTATGACACTGTACTTCTTTCCTGGGGCTCTCCCCAGCAGAAAAAACAGCTGAAGTCTTCCTTGGAACACAGAAGAGCCACAGAGTGAAGATCAGCCTCTTGCAGAAGCCAAGCATTTTAAAAAAAAAAAAAAAAAAAAAAAAGTACTGCAAAAAAGACTCAGGAGCGATGGGCTCTTACAGTCTGTGATGCCAGCCATAGCTCTCCAACAGCAGCAAAAACACCTATTCCAGCTTCAACTGGCCATGGGCAAACAAGTGAAGGTGAAAGAAAACTAAAAGAGACAGAGGAGGAAATAAGAGTAATCACTCTTAAGATTATCACTTCTCTTCAACCACAGCAGTTAATTCAGGTACCTGAGCATGCTTGGTGAAGGGTGGCAGTATTCACAAGTGTGGGAACATCCCCAGGAGTCACCAGCTCCATCTTTACGGAAGCGGGCAAATGCAGGGATATGTAACGGACTGCAACACTACTATGTAACCTCTACTGTGCCATCTCTGAATTGAGGATGGCACAGTGGCTTTGGAGCAGATTGTACCCAACAGGTTTCCATGAGCCTACTCCATTCCCTTTTCTTTTTCCCTCTGGCAAGAGTTTTTGAACTGTTTAACAAGCAGCTAAAACTGGAAATCTTCTAGACTAAAACGTGTGTGTGTGTGTGTACATATATATATATATATCCCTCCCCCACCTACTCATCTTGGCTTTCCAGCACATAAAGCTGTAAATAGTGACACCAGGGGACACATAGCTGAATTTCAGACAATACCAATGTAAAAGCACTTCATTAAAGGAAAAAGGTTCTCGAATCCACAGGGACAAATACTTTCCACAGAGTAATCCCCGTTGCCAATGCCTACCTTACCAGAGGCAAGCATCCCAGCCAATACACAGGTGTAACCTCCTTCCCACAGTAACGTTCAGAGAGCACAACCCAGCGCTGTGCTAGCTCAGCTTATTACATTAGGTCTTTCCTCAAAGGGTACACATACGCGAACTCCCCGTGCAATGAGGTAAAACCCTTCGCTGTAGCCCTTCGCTGTTTATACAAAGGGTGAGAGCGCCAGGGTAGAGGAGAGAATGTGTGAGACACCCACCGTTTCATCAGTGCAGATGGAGTGTACTTGGGTCCCAAACATAACTGAGGTGAAGATGAGAAACAGGAGAGCCTCGAAACACAAGAGGATGAGAAGAATCACTGTAGTTGGTGGAGAGAAGGAACTGCATTCTGGGAAGACAAAACAATGGAGTTGGACGGGGAGAGATCAGGCAATGTAGCAGCTGCAAAACACCTCCTAAGCTACAAGTTTTCCATACTCAAACTGACAAATTATATAATCACCATTCTCAAAAAGGTGCACAGGGAAGCTCTGACATTCTTGAGGATACTCACCAATGAAATGATCGCTCCTGCAAGTTTTTAAAAAGCAAAACCAAAAAAACCCTGCAACACTTCATGAACGTAACTTTCTTTTCCACTTCGGCGTTTCCCCAGCACACTGGCTAGGACTCCAGTCTACTCCATTTCACCTGTAGCTTCTCTCTTAAACCTGAACGGATGTTCCACAGTGATAAAGTCCCATTAGAAATCTCAAGCTGGTGGTCAGGACACAAGGATCATTATTTTTGTAGCACCAACATAAAATCAGAGTATGTTTCCTTTCATAACTGTTCTAAGTCATAACCTAAAGAACAGCAGATTAAACCAAATTCTTATTTTTCCTCATACTCTATAGTGCAAACTCAGGCAAGAGCTGAAAAAAATCTGAGGATTTTATATCTGAGGATATAAAAGAAGAACAGAAGAAAGGAAGAGGATGGAAAATGTTATAGGGCAAAAATCATAGAGTTGAGTGGTGTAAATGTCAGAACATCTCCAGATTTTTCTGAAATCCAAAATGAGTATCACCAAAAAACCCTGTTTTTGTCATGAGATGTAAAGCTTTAACAGATACACCATAATCGAGGGCTAACACAATCAGCACAAATCCAAGGCAGCTGAAACAGACCCATCTTTCATAACTGCTCTGTTCTGCCACCTAAACCTGGGACAGGTGGGAAAGTGCTTCCCCCACAGATGCAGGCTGAGAAAGTGGGCAAAGGAAACTCTGTTGATGTATTCTTCCCCTATGGCCCTGGCCACTGTAGTCAAATCCAGACATTCTCAGTGACAGCTGGCACCTGGTTTACAAAGTTCTGAACTGCAGAACAACCTTGTCAAATTCAGTTCATATGTGTAAATGTACGCACCCTCTGCAGTATTATAAATTAAACCCGGTCATTATATTGAACGACACAACTGGAATTCCAAGAAAAACGAAGCTAATGCTCTTCCAAAAACATCCATGAGCAGCACATACGTCTGCACACACATCCTTTGACAGCTTGCTGTTTGACTCAGAATTACCTAGAGGATTTCCTGTATCCATTTGTGTCTTTAAAAACACATCTCAGCTGGCTTTGTGAAAATTTACTCACTGGCTGCTCCAGAGTGAGGGCTGGAGTTTTTTGGTTGGTTGGTTGTTGATTTTTTTTTTTTTTTTGAAAGGAATTGTTTGTTCTTTTGAGGGTGGATTTTTGGATCTGAGTTCGCATGTTTTCCTGGCAGTCTTGCAAGAATGATTCACATTACTCTTTTAAAAAAGCGTCCACATTCTTCTTATCTTGTGTTGGCATTCAGGAAATTAGCACTGTGTTCATGTCAACAGCAGATTATTGCACACATACTATCTAGGTGTATTTCATCTCAGCTTCTCCCTAGGCAGTATCACGCTTAAGTTGAAACAGGACTTTCAGGACAGAGATCCCAGCAGGTCAGAAAGAATTATGAAGTTCTGGGATTGATTAAAAAAAAAAATAAAATAGAGATAGCACAGCAGAGCCCTGATAGCATTCTTCTGAAACCCCAGCATAAAAGGGGTTGTCCTACAAGCAAACTACATTATAAGGTCTTATTCACAGGTTAATCTGTTATTTTAATGAGATATTCTGTTAGTACTCACTTGTCCAGTCTTCTTCAAAGCAATACAAAAAGTGAAATCCCACCATGATTAGAGCATGCAGGGAAATCAGTGCTATATACATCTGAAAAATAAAGGATGTAATATAGGTATAAGGTAAGTTTAAAGACCAAAATGCTAAATCTTCCAAACACTTTAAATAAAGCAAAGTGTTAAGACTTAAAAAACAAAACAAAACCAAACCCCAAACCACCCCAAAAAACCACAAAGCCCTCCCACACTCCCTAAAACAGCATCCTGAAGCTGGCAAATGCCAAGACTACACAGACTCATTCCACCCTTACTAACAGCTCCGAGTGCACAGGAGGGAGACTGTTTAATTCAAAGTCAGCTGGACACAAACCCCAGCCTCCTGTGCCCCAGTGCACCCTTCCACAGAGCTTGCTGTCCTTTTCTCCCGAGTACGGTGCGACTTTCAGAGAACAGCAGCTCCCTGACATCGAGGTATCACGTTATGAAAGCTTACATCTTTGCTCTTGAGAGCACTATAGTTTCCCAGAGAAACAACAGCTAATTTGTTTTAACCACAAAAAGCACTTTATCTATTTTCCAGCATGAGTTTCAGAATTATTTTTTTTTTAATAACCTGAGGCAGACACTGGCATGGAAAGTTTCTCTCCAGGTTTACTACTTTGTACTTCATCTTTTTCATTTTAAATTAGGTCTTAGCTTTGTAACAAAAAGCTTTAAATTATATGCAATGCTACACATGTACTACAATTTGCCAAGACATGGCTAAAAAGATGACTCTCCTGAACCTACACTCCAACAAAGGTTGGCAGATATTGGAAGCAAGAGAGATTTTGTCACAAGAAACTCCTGTGGAAGCAGTAAAAAGTAACAGGGGAGTATTTTGGTTTTCCTTGCAAGTTGAGCATGCTGCTGTTCTTCAACTTCCCTGGGTCTCAAAAAGGACAACCAAGAACAAAACCAGCAACTCTTACTTTGTTTCTCTCTCAACTACATTAAGTGTTTAATACAGCTTGCTTGAAAGTAGATGTCAGTTTAACAGAAACAAAAATCCTTTTGATAGATTAAAACACCTAGCTCACTCCTCATGGTGAAAAAAACCTTGCTCAAGGGAAAGAAATGGGATTTGTTTTGTTCTGTAATCCAAATCCTACCAAACCATACCATAGAACAGTTTAGCAGTAAGCCTTTCCATTTAACTGAAAGTCTCCCCCTTTTTACTTGGTAATATGAGAACATTCTTCCTCAAACCTACAGATGTCTCAAAAGATTTCTTAATAAAACAGAGCATCACTGAAACTCAGCCTTGTAACGTTCGCACAACTCCCACTGGATATTTGCAGTTTGCTTTGACGAAACAGATTTCAACCCTTCCATAAATACGTAGTATTCAAGTTTGCACTCCTGTTTTCTTATTCATGATGCCATAGATATAGTACAAAAAGTCAAACACCTCCTTGGTTTTCAGGTACGAAAATAAACCACTTGCAAGTAAAAGGTGGGTAATTCTTGCCAAAGGGGATGCAAACTTCCTTAAGATGTGGCAACAGCTCTTATTATGTGATCCCACACAGGTAGGATCTCATACAACTACAACATTTAGGAAACTTACATATGGATGGCCTGGGACCCTACCAGCCAACAGTACAGCGTAGAAGTATGGCCCAGGCCTCAAAGAGCTCAACGCCATAATAAACTACTCACATTATGAAATAGCATGATAAACAACTGTCAACACAAACCCCTGGCAAATAGTTCCCGTGATGCCTTTTCCCCCGTTGCTGTGTTGTGTGTGTTCCCTAACTAGTGAAACAAAGTCTGCAACAGCTCCCTGTAAAGTTCTACTGAAACAAGAAAAAAAAGAAAGCCAGCCTTCAGAGCTGCCTCACACACTGCATTTCGGTGCTGCCCACTGGACAACCTCAAACACCACTTGCAAAATACTTACTGTAAACAGTACAAAGTACTTCTGGTTATTCTCTCCTACACAGTTATTGACCCACGGGCAGTGATGGTCCATTTTCCGAATACACCTCTTGCATACACTGAAAGAATACAGGTCTTTATTTATAGCACATTTCATACCAGGAACACAAGATTTCACAGGGGTTTGGGGACACAGAAATTAAAGGAAAGAATCAGATGTGAAATTTGAACCTAAATAAATTTACCCGTTACCACGTTTATATTTGTGGTTTGCTCACTTGACTATGTCTGTTCAAAATGAACCATACAATACCAAATCACCATTGTAAAATATAATACCAACTGAGATGTATTAGCATAACATTTGCATCAGTGGTTCTGCGAAAATACAGTTTGAACAATACATTCAGGCAGATGGAAAAAAAATCTGTGATTTAGTTTAGTTTTAACCTGTTTGGTTTGTGAAAATGTCCGCAGATAAAAAAGAAACAAAACCCAGAAAGATATCAAAAACAGTAATGGATAAAGATATTTTTCAGAGTTGCTAATAACAGACTAAGGTTTATTTACTAACATCAGCTGGTAGCAGGAACTTGCAAAAAAGAAAATTAAATAAAGCATTAGTAAAAGATTCTTGACATCAAGGAAAGCCACATACTACCATAAAACAGCTGTGGCAGTCGGTCAGGAAGACAGTACCACAATGTACATTCAACATAAAATTAGATGTTAAAGCAGCACTTCACAAAACCAGACTAATAAAATCAAAATTCAAATTCTTGCCAGCGTGCACATTGTGGCTAGAAGTCAAATAATTAAAAGATTATTACTTTGTCTGAACATCATTCTCTTGCTTACTCAGTAACTGCTTCAACTGACATAATAAAGGAAGTCTTTTTCTCTGCTGCTTTCTCATATGATAGGAGACAAAAGGCAGTCTCCTGATACCACATTGCACAAACAAGCACAGAAATCAAATATGAAAAACACAAAACCCCAAAACAAACGAACAATAGACTCAGAAAGGAAACAGACATTCCAGAACAATTCTGGCAGCACTGAAACACAAAGGATTGAGGGCTCTGCTAATTTTATTTTTCTTCTTATAACAAAAAATATTTTGATCTTAATATAAACAATAAACTTCAACACCCAAATGCTTAAGGGAAACTCAAACAAAAACATACACACATTCTTATGAGCACGTATGAATAAATAATAGAAAACCTCTCAGTCAGAACAGCCTTGCACTCACTCTTCACAGTGGGAGGGGGTAATCCCCAAGGATACATGCCATGCCTGAAAAACAAACGGGTTGCTATAGCCCTGATCCTAAATGAAAGGTTGGCCAGGCAGGCCCCAGCCAGATGAAGAGCTGGTTCTCCTCAGGCAGGGAGGGGTACCCTACTACCTGCCAGCCCCAGGTGCAGTGGACAACAGGAAAAGCCTCGTTTTGCTAGAATAAGCAGCTTGACATGATTTTTGAGCTACATGGGGACAGAAATCAGCTGGCAGAGTAAAAACACATTATCTGCCAGACAACATCATACTTCATATGACAAGTATCAATTACTGTTTTTTTAAGAAAAAAGGGAGGGGGAAAGCGGGGCAGCTGGTGTAAAGCAGGAGGAAGCCTCCCTGTGGTCTAATTTACTTTGTGCAGACATGCACACACTTCCCTTGGGCTCTGAAACAGGTAAGCACCCAAGCAACCTCTTCCGTTGCTCCTACGTCCTAAGCTCCCCAGAAGGACAACCTGAAGCAGCCAAGCCAAAGACAACCTCCGTGAAGGAGGTAGCAAAGGCTGAGAGGAGAGTTTTTATTCCATGTGTGCGTATCAAACAGTTGGATGAGAGACAGAACGTGAAACTATCTGGTGGAAAAGGAAATTCAGAAACTAAGACTGAAAACTATAGGCAGCAGGGATTGCCCATACTCAGACACGCTCCCCCTGCTCAACCACCCAGCTTCCAAATGCTGGAAGGAGCAGTTTGCTGGGCATGGGGGACTCAAAAAATTGCATATGAATCAAAAAGCACTTTGGTCCCTCAGGCATACAGCTAGCTGTACCTCCTGCTGATGCATATGCACAACCTTGATGTCTGGAAGTCCAATAAAACCGCCAACAAAATATTGTTTGAAAATTCTCAATAGCATCAGTGCTCAGTGTCTCAAATTTTATTGTCTCTAAAGTTATCCTAAAGCATAGAAATAAGGACTATGGAGATGAGGTTTTGTGTTTAGCCAAAGAGTCTTTTTCATTTACCTACACTGTGAGTCATCAGCAAGACAGCATTTTACATGCAAAGTGTCATTCATAATTGAAGAAGTGTCAGAGGAAATTTTACGGTAGCATTAATAAGTGATAGGCACGATCGCATTGGTCCTGCTAAATAACCAACTCCTGATTTTGATTAAAATAAAAAACTAACAAAAAAAGAAAAATATTTGCAAACTAAAGGTCTGAAAATAAATATGAAAAATGCACACAGCAGAACAAGTTTGTTCAGCTCACTACCACGTATTCCCCTCCCGCCAAGACCTGTGCCTGAATCAGCAGTAACCGTGATACGAGTTCTCTCAGTATGCATTGGTTTTTGAGTAGGTAAGGAAGGGATACCAGTGTAAACTCATTAACTACTTACTGGAAAGCAGGTTCACTTGTTTTAAAAGCAGAAGAGAATTTTAGGAAGTAGTTTTTTTTTTTTTTTTTTTGCTCACTGCCTTTAGTACTAAAAAGCTCACTACCAGGTACCTTCTTCAGGGAAGTTTATCCCACCAGAAAAAAGAAAGGACATGACAGACCAGTAGGCATACTGATCTATCACAAAGCACAAAACAAAGTCACAGTACTCAAAGAAAATGGGGAAGTCTGAACTCTTAAAAATTATATACGGTTACCTGAACTTCATTTTTAACTTAAATATTACTTCTAAATAGTATCTACAGTTAGACAAATGGGTCTGTGAATAAAAGTAAAAATCAAAGGACACCAACCTTTTGAGAGACATTACATTTCATGGATTTCTATGCATTCTGGTATATAATACCTCTAAGTCATGTTTACATGAAAATTTATGGAATGTCAATTACAGGTTTGGTGTCAAGGCAGCATTCATTTGAGGTGTTTCTCGCTTTGCAAGAAGTAGCCCCAGCCTCCTATAGATGACAACTTGTCAGAAAAGGCCTGAAAGTTTTTCAGAGAAGCTTGAATGTGTCTTGCACTATTGGCAACAGACTTTGGATGCCAATCTCTCAATTTAACCACTCAAGTCTCAGATTCCAATAACAATTTGGATCGAGGCACACTGGATAATTCTTGAGGTCTTGATAAAAGAGTAGTCCTCAGAAAAAACTTTACCTGCAGTGATGTGCTCTGTCAGGTTTGATGCTACAACATTTTGGGCACTTGTAAACCACCTGTCCTGGCTTTAGCTGTAAACTCTCAATGAACTCTTTTGTGGCATTACCTTTGGGTACAGCACCCTGCAGAAAAAAAAAACAAACCAGAAGATTAACCTGTGGACATTACAAGTGCTAAGAACAATAGGATGACTTAAAACCATGGGAGGGGAGCGAAGAGAAAGAAATAAAAACTTCCCTAAGATCAACAGGGTTTCAGGAAGAGCAAGAAGGTTCAGAAAAAAAAAATCAAATGAGGTCCTAATATATGAAACCACAAACTTAAACATCATTTTGGTGGTTTTTGTATTTTTAAATATCAGTAAATCCTCACTTAAGCAATTAGTCTTCTGTAATCCTATAGTAACCTTAAAATATTCAAGAATCCTCATCCCTCTCTTTACCTCTATCAACAAATTTATCATGCCAGTATTTCATATCACAACCAGGAAACCGCAGATGTTTTATTCCAGTAGAAGCAGCTACTTCTCAAGTATCATTGTGTACATTAAGAGTTGCTGGTAAATGCCTCATGCATTTATAGCTATGCTCCCATTTTGTATTTGTTATTTAAATTAGGGTTTAACATTCAAATAGTAAACTCCCACCTGAGTAAGACTAGGCAAAACATTCTTAGCTGTGCAATCAATTTCCACTTTAAAATACCTGTCTCTAAACAGGTAATGTATTGCTGCTGCAGGAGCCTCAGTTCAAGAGTTTCCAGCCTTTCTAGGGCTCCAAAAAAAAGAAGTCATGAAACGTTCTGTATGAAGTCAGTGCTGGTACACTGGCACAAATACACCTCTGTGCAGGTAAGGCTTTTATACTGAAATAAAAACAGGGATGTAATATTTTAACAGATTTCTGATGGAACAGTCTCTTTTTAACACATCTATACAACCTCCCAACAGCAATAAACAGGAACAATACACATCAATGAGATAACTGCATGTTAAAACAGTACTATAAGGCTTTCCTGAGCAGTCTTTGGGGTTTTCCACAGAAACCTCCCAACAGGCCTGGCCAATTTAAAAATTACAAGACCAATCTCCACAAAATGCTACAACTCCTGTTCTCTCCCTTTAGTATGCAGCAAAGCTCAAAACCTTAGGAATGTTTTTAGCAAGAACCCACAGGAAGCAGTTCCTGAAAAGCATGACACACACTATCAATTCTGAAGAATTCAGGTGTTCATTTATTTATAATAAGAATTCTATCTGCTTGCTTCAGCAGTTCTTTCTGTTTCATTCTGATCCTAGACATGCCCCTGCTTCTTCATGACCTGGCAGTTTCCTTCATCCCCAACTCACACTCTTTGCCAGACGTTGCTGCATCCCCTCACTTTATTTTCCCACCTCCATTCTGTTTAGCTGATTTCCTCATTAAAAAAAAAAAAACAAAACCACCACAAAACAAAATCCCACCAGCTCTCATCATCCACACACAAAAATCCCACCACACACTAAGAATTAGCATATCTTTTCCCAATTACTCTGCATAAAGATTGTATCTGCTTCTCCAACACTGCTTGCCCAGCCTGCTTCAGAATACAGCTTTTGTTTCAGAAGAGTTCCTGCTAACTCCACGAAATAATTCCAGCGACCTGAAGGTCCCTAGGCATTAAAGCCACACCACATACAATAATTAACAACAACCACCACCACCACCCCCAGGATATAAACTACATAACAAATTGATGCAACCTTCTGTTCTTGAGTTCAACAACCATAAGTTTCAGAGCCTCAACTACTGCTTACAGTTCTGCGCAACAGCAGTAGCATGCAATGAATTGGTCTTTACCATAAGCTGTGAAATTACCCCAAATGAAGGCATTCCTACAATGCTGTGGCTTCTGGGAGAGCTGGAAACTAAGAAACAAAGATTACACTGAAGTTTTAATCGCACCTAACAAGGTTTCAAGTGGGAAATCATATTTGGAAGGAATACTTAGAGTATCAGAGGCACCCCCCCCATTCCCAACAGCAACAAGAACACTGGAGGAAGGGGTCAAGAGGAGTCTAAGCTTGTTTTGTTTTCCACTGACAAGTGGAGATGGGATTTTAAATTGATATTGTCCAGAGGTTATTAAGCAAAATAAACCATCACAGGCCACTCAGAATAAGCATCATGGTACTAAACTCTATCTTCTCACTAGCTGAAAGACAGGAAAGCAGTAGACCAGGTATCTCACAGAGCAATTTCCTACGGAGACATACAAGGTGGTCTTACAATTACGGTGTTTCCCACCTGCCTAAAAACTGTCAGTTCTTGGCATGCTCACATAGTATTTGTTTCAGCATGGTTCAATAAATTCAACTAAATCGCTAGTATGAGACACAGTACCATGGTTTTTCAAAACAACACACGTTCTGCTCCATTCTGCTGAAGCAATTACTTGCCAAGGCAGACAATCAAAACCAGCTTTTCCAGCTTTCCTGTTTGTCAAGACACAACAAGCCACAAACAGGAGATCTACCATTGGGGACAAAACAGCATCGGACAGAAACGTTCTCCTTCCCAGTGCAAAAAAGAGGAGCTGCTCACACAATGGGAATCTAAAGCTGGGTCCTTGACTTTGCATCTGACTTGAGTGGGATGAGAAATTAGCATACCACATGAGCAGCCTCACTCAGCAGGCTGACACACAAAAGTTATTTAAATCTGCCACTCACTCAGCAACTGAGTTACCCAACATCTAGCAGACAAGAAAAACACCGCCTGTTTCTTTCCGAGACATACAGAGAGAGATATACTTACTGGATCTGTCAGCATAGCACGAAAATGTGAAGCCAAAGCGAGGAAAGCCAAGGTGTTGAACAGTGTGCCATTGATGACACTATAAACATAATCTCTCGATGGAACTAGCATGACAAGAAGGACTACAAAGTCGGCATAGAACACCAGCATCCAGGTAACGACAGCACATGCAATACCACAGCCATCTCGAATAAACCACATTGTTCCCAGGGAAGTGCGGCTAGGAGGTGGAACACACTTTTCTGGCTGGAGGTATTCAGGTTTCCTTTCAATATCTCTGAAGCGGTGGACTGGAGTAATCATCATAGGCTATTATGTCCATACTTGCATCTGTAAGAGAGGCAGAAAGAGCGTTCACTGCTTTGCAAGACACGTAGAGGTCTGTTCACATAATGGCATGGGGATCATGTGGGAAATTCCAAATTACAGAAAGTGAGTTGAAAAAGCAAAAGAGATAAATAAATCAAACACAAAATAATGGATTTAGAAACCAGGCTCTTGCACTTATCAGAGCACTTCTTACTCAGAAGACTCTCTAAGTGCTTTCAAGACTTGCTTAATTAGACATTAAATCCACTGGTGTGCCACCTCCACCCCCCCCAAAGGAAAGGCAACGAGTTTTAAGAGAACAGTGATCAGGTAGGTGCCAACGGGAGCAGCCACAGCACGGACCGAAGCAAGAACTGGACTCTGCCATGTAGGAAAAAAGACTGGGCAGAGCTGACAAGGTCCCTTTTTTGCTGCATCAGACCTGGGAAAGGGAAGGGTCTCTCCTACACATACTGGGAAGCTTAGCAAGTGGACGAGGTTTCCGTTCTCCTTATCCACAGACTCACAGTTTTGGGGTAAAACCACAAAAACACACCACTGCAGAGTTACAGTGGCAAGAACTGCTGAAGCAGCAGGCAAAGATCTCGATAGCAATTTCTAGTCTTGCCTGGAGGATGCTCTTCCCAAAAAACAGCTGTCTCCCACTCTCACCTCCTCCTCTGGATTCACGTCCCTCTTAAACCTTCTGCTTTGCCATCCTTCTCCCACCACCTTTCCTCCATCCCTTGACGGCATTCATTTTACCTGCCCTTTAGCATTCCTAGCTAAGTCCACTCTGCTGCAATAAGGGCACTAACATGACATTTGCTGCCATTGCCCTGTCCTCTCCGCCTCTGCAGGCACCTTGTCTATCCAGAGGGTAAGGTCCACTTTGGAGCCAGAAACCATACTACTCCAGGTATGCACGGCACTTAATGGTAGTCTCAGTGTAACTCTCACCAAACGTGGAAACAAAAAAGGTGCTCATAAGACTCTGGCAGGGGATCAATCAATCTGCACTGTGAATGTACACCACTCGATGCTAGAGCACACCTGGAATGCTACATTTTGAAAGTGGCTCTTTATACACCCAGCAACTTCTTCCAAAGACACTTCTTAACAGAGTATTTGCACAACGCTCAAAACACTACAATCTATACATAGAGACCCACCTTCTACAAAAATGGATACAGTCATTTTGCTACCAAATACACTGAATTGCATATACCTAAACAGAAGGGTTCAGCCTCTTCCTTTTTCAACATGTAAGGATTATTCCCATTTCTTTGTTAAAAAAAAAAAAAAAAGAGTGCATTTTTCCATTTTAATTCAGAGGAGAGCAAATGCTCACCATTAATTACGTTTTCTGCAAAAAAAAGTTCATGCTGAAGTTATTTTTGTGTTTAACTGTTAAAAAAGCAATACTGTTGCCTAGACAAAATGGATAAATTTTATAGAAAAAATGAGAAGGTTGCAAAAGTATTTAGGACCTTAAACTTCTCTCAAAGATTTTATGGCTAAGTTCTGCCAAGTACAAGGGGAAAGCTTTATTTTGCATAATACTGATCTGAAAGCAGATGCTATTGCCCCTATCTAGACAGGACAGGAGATGGTAGCTTGTTTTCTAGTTGTTATTTCAAGAGGAACAAATTCCTAAGAGGACAATTAGTCTCTCGCAACCAAAGATTAAGGCTATTAACGAGCAGGATGATTAATTAAACCTAAGCACAGAAGTGACAAGCTTGTGCATGTTAGTGCGAGTGACATGGAAGAGAGGTGACTGAACTCCTATTGCCACAGCGAGAGGCAAAAGCCAGGAGCGCAAAGTTTCCAGTGCACAGAAGGAGATGAACCAGACCATTCACAATATTTGTTTTCTAACATAACTGGTATAAGTAAACCAGTAAATAAGTAAACCAGTAAATAAGTATAAGAAGAATTAGGTATTTTCTTATATTTTTGCTTTTAGCATTTAGTGAGAGGGTTTAAGATGTTTTATGAATCTGAAGAAAGTTGCATGGACTAGTGTATCAGTCTTGTATTTATACATACATCACACAGAACAGAAAAATCAAGATAAAAATGTGCATGTGCAGATCTCATTTACTTTGGCAAGAAAAAACTCCACAAAAACCCTCTCCTCCTCATTCACAAAATTCACATACCACATTGTAATTACTTTGTATTTTAACCACAGCTATAATTTAGCCTCATGACTCCCGATACTTAGGGAGACAAGCTATGTAATTTTCAGAAACAGTGATTACCCAAACAATCTGGTGGTCTAAGTTCAGATAAATCTATACCTGCTAGTAAATCCATACCTTTTCCCCAGTTTTTCACAATTTCTGTAAGAACGTTTATGTATTCACACTGACTTAACAAGTATTTTAAAGACTCAATCCCTCCACTCCCACAAGGAAACAGGTTAACCTTCATTGCATTATTTAATAATCTTATGAAAATTGTTATGCTGGTTTGCTGGCTCAAAATAAATCTGACATAATTAAAGACTCGTGCCTGACAACAATGTTTAGATGACAGTAACATCATATTGTATTAAAAATAAGAAAGAAAACAGCAATTTAGGTGTTCAATTTTCAAATGGAAATTTTAGACTTGACACACCAGGTACGATAACAAACTGGGATAGTCCTGAACACAGACTTTCAGGATTTTTTTGCCTAGACTCTGAGCCTTTTTTTTTTTCCCCATTGAGATTTTGTTTCCCAAAGCAGAGGAATGAAACAGTCACAAGAAAAGCAAACTCCTCTATTTAACGGAGGAATTAGTTTGGCAAGTCACCTTAAGGGGAGTATTACTAGCAACTGACTGGAAGCTAGACAAATACATAGTGATTATAAAATTGTGCGTTTAGTCCTGAACAACACATTTGAGCAGTCAAATAAAAAATTACCTCTCTCACAAATGCAGGAAGTGGTTTCACTCCAGTAAGAGTTCTACAGCTCACTCTCTGAAAAATATTATTGAGCTAAATTAGAGAGAGAGAGAGAGGAAAAAAAAAAAAAAAAGCAGCAGCGCTATTGCTGTGGAACTGTCTAAGTAGAAACTCGAAGGAGCCTTGAGGCACCTCAGACCAAGTCTGGGGACTCATTTCTGCAGTGCCGTAAGGAAGTGGTTAAGAGGACCCAGCTCAGGCTTCCAATTCTGACTCCTGGCTGGAGGACAAATTTGTTATTTAATGCTTGCTTTAGAGGCACCATCAGGCAACAAAATGAAAAATCGGTAATCAGTATGTAAACATCATTCATTATTTCAGAAATACACATGTGGTTTAGTGTACATTATCTTAAGAGTCAAGCTATAGGAGCTTAGAGTCTCAGCATCTTTTCTACATGACCCGCTTAGTTGTTGGTTTTTTTTTTTTAATTCTTCCTTCTTACATACACAAACATCTGTTTTTGTTTATGTTGTCCAACCTGGCATTTTCATATAAACAATACCAAAAAAAAAAAAAAAAGATTGTAGGGGAGGAAGCAATAACTTGCCCTAACTGGTCTACCCTTGAATCATGCTGCATATGAACTTAATTTATAACACACAGATGGAATATGTCAGTTCCTCCTGCTCTGGAGCAAACAATACGTCAACAACAAAGGCAAAGGGCTTAAGGACTTAATCACGGTGTCAGGCTACAAGAGAGGCCACTAGGTAAGTGTGAGACACAATGACAACATACACATCAATTTAGCTTAACGACATGTCAGAGCAAAGACCTTTTCTTCTTTTTTATCTGGAAGGCATTTGGCATTACGGGAATAATCAAAAAACCATGTAATATACACCTTAGAAATGTAAATAAAACAAATTAAATTCCACTTACTGCTACAATGAACGCTTAAAATATGCTATTACACCCTACATAAATTAAGTAACTGTCTTTTGACCTGCCGTAAGCAGTGTCAAAAATCTATTTTTTAATGGCCTGTGACCGCCAAAGAATGCATTAAGAATGAACTAACGAATGTTGTACCTGAAAGCTACCTGAGGTTCTGATGTTATAAAACTTACACCAAGCTTAATGCCATCATCATTGTCACCCAGCTGATTTTCATGTAATTACTCATGCTGGTGAAATCAAGCACATGGATATGAATTGCAAAACTAGAGTATTACTACGTACATTGCAACCATTTCCTCTATTAGAAGTCCATTAACATTAAACTTTGGGAAGAGGTTACATTTTGTCATATGAACCAAGCGAATTTCAAGTTCTGCCAATTACCTTAAAACAATTTGGAAGAAAAAAAGGAAAAAAAAAAAAAAGACAAGGGCAGATCATGTGTGCATTTTTTGAGGTTTTCATATACTTTAAAGAGATACTTCAGCACAGCTTTTATGACACACACAGAACCAGAGTTCACCGAAACTATTTTGAAAGCTGACAAACAACACTAAAGTTAACTTTTTATCATCATCAAAAAGGAAGCAAACATATATTACCAGTCATGTTATATTCACGACAGCTAAACTAGGGGATCTAAATCCACAGGACAGGATGTCCCTTTAAATAAAACCAACAAACCCCAGACAGATAGAAACTGCAAGAGAATTCATTTTGAAGTTTCATTTTTCTGTACTTAAAACTGCATTGATTAAAACATCGCAATTTAATCTTCCTTTGCAACAGAAATGAGAGGAAGTGTGTTTTCTAACAGGATATTTACCTATGCTTCTCCTGTCACACTTCCACACAGCCCAAATCCAACAACAAGCCTGTCAAAACTTGCCAAATCAAGTTCTAGCAGGGATAATAAGGAAATATCAGTATTCATATATTTTTTTTCCTAACAGCTTCTGCAAGGCCTAAAAAGCTTTATCTGATCAGCAGGAGTGGAACAAAGCAGCCCAGCTATGCTGAGAATTTTTGGCAGTCTCCTGCAGATTCATCCTGATATCCATCAGCATGGCAGTTTCCAACCCCCGGTTTACAAAACCCTGAAGGGTCAACGGGACACTTCTAACAGGTCTGTGAAAGGCAGCTAAAAAAAGCAAGCCTATTATTGGCACGCTTAAATTTGCTATAGAGAGCTGTACTTCCATTGGAATATTTTTGAGAGTCCACACAAGGTTAAAATAAAGCAAAACACAAAAAACCCAAATAACCCCCAATCCAAAAGCCCAAACAGATGAAAAACTACTCCTCTCGCATTGAAATAGCAAAAGCAACAGCGAAGGATCAGGCATGGGGCTTAACGTTGCACGGATGGGACACCCGATGACTCTGAGCAAAATGTCACAGGGCAAAGTCAGTACTGCTAGCCCTACTCCAACAACACCAGGAGCAGGTAACAGGATTATGCCTACTGCAGATAATTTTCCATTTTTCTTCTGGAAATTCAGGTCATATTAAGCGGTACAGTTTCAGCCTAAGTACTACATTACCAGCTACGTGTTTGCTTTTAGTAAGAGGCTCACAAACATCTCAGATTCCCCTGAACCCTTTGGCTACTGAAGCCAGGCAATTTCAACAGTTTCAGTTCCCATACAGAAGAAAAATGGCATAAAGAAATCAGAATGTGAATTACATTAAATCCATTAAAAATAATCTTTAAAAAATTACAAAGCTTAAAACAAACTTGTGTTTTCTGAGGCTAAACGCACAGGCTTGGATTGCCTACCTTGGAAAGAGGGAAAGAGAGCATACAAAACCAGATGGTAACCCAGTTATAACATTTTTTCTATACAGGAAGGCAGCAAGAGCCTATATTACAACGTTGCTTTATAGTTACAGTTTAGAAAACTGTTTACATCATTAACTATTTTCATAAATCATGGGGGTTTTTTTATTTTAAATTTATTTATTATTTTGAGGAGGCCATGTGTGAACAAGACCTTAGTAAAAATGCATCACACTAAAATCACGCTTTTATTATTTTTATTAGAAGCATCTCATTAGAGGGGAAGATTTAACTGAAGTCACGCCTTTCTGAAGAATACATTTGAACTGGAGTTCAGAGGGAGGTGGAAATTACTTCAAAGACATCCATCAGATTTAGAAACTCCGTCCTGAGGATCAGGTCCCCCTGGATTGGGCTGAGACCGACGGACTCAAAAGAGACGCCGCCACATATGGCACAAACCCCACAGTTCTCCTCTCATTTACATCAGCGCAAACAAGAAGCAACTTCAACAGTGCCAGAGGAATTCCGTTAGTAGAACTGTAAGGAAAATAAGGCCACGTTTTCTCAATTAAAAACATTGTTTTCTCCTATGCTAATGTTTGTGGTATGTAATCTCTCAGGACAGATGTAACAGCTTCGGGGTTAACGTCTGTATCATTTCTGTTTAACTAATGGCTGCGTACTGTATAAATAAATAATAATGCAATAAAGACGGACCTAAGAGTCTGAGTTATCTGGTGATTGCACTCCCACCTACAAGGCCTGTCAGCTGCTAGCCTCAGCAAAGGAGAGGAGACAAAGACACTGTCCAAGGTACAGAGGCCCTGGACCATGAAGGATGAGCAACAAAATTGGGGCAGGACAGGACAGGAAGAGGACACAGGTCACAAGGGCAACAGAGACTAAGGTCAGGCTTGGATCCGACTTGGTCTGATCACAAGGTTAGTGATCTCTATAAACTTTTGACCAAAAAGCCAGAGAGATGGAAGGTGTTCCATAAAACCATCATTAAGTACAAACCATTACAAAATAACTTACGGTCATCAGAGCTGCAAGGGCAACAGAGAAGTTCTGTCACTTCAGTCTTAGAGTTTCCTGACAGACTAAATACACATGAGCTACTTAACCTATGTAAAAAGAGAAATATCAATCCTGAACACATAAATACAAACCAGCTTTGTGGCATTGCCACCTATCTGGAGCAAGTATCAGAAGGAAAGAGCAACCCTGCACTGGGAAACAGAAAACAACAAATGGGGGTGTCATGCTTTCCCACAGCACTGGACTTATCCTGAATAGACAGCCTTGTGAGAGACAAAACAGGAGAAGCTGTCCCTGTCTTCTAGACAGCTTTGCAATTTTGATGGTGACTCAGGACTTAAAACAGCAAGCCACTGGATTAAGGGAATTTGAATTCTGAGTTTGTCCTGTATCAACTTTAAAAAAAAAAAATTAAAGGGGGAAAGTTTGTCTATACAACTGGTATTTTTAGCCTCTATTTTAAAAACTACACTGCTTTCATCGCATAAGGAATATATTTTCCAGAGAAGCAGAAAAGAGTTGCAGTTTTAAAGTTTTAATCATAATGAGAAGCTGGCAGAACCAGCCTAGTCTAAAAAAATCCTAAATATTATCTTTCAAGGGAGAAAAAGCACCTTAACTATCAGCCATACCTTCTCACTCAGATGGTCTAACCCAGGAATTGGCTCTCACCTGCTTCTGCTACAGCATCCCCTTTACAAGCACGAACAAGTCAGTCTCTCTGTATTTTATCCCCCACCTGTAGTCTACACTTCTTCCCAACCATATAGGGGTAGGGAAGATACAAGTACGAAGGCAGTAAGGCATTTAGATTTTAAATCTAAATATGACACCTAAGCTGGTATCTAAACCAAACACAGAAAGACACAGGGCATGCATTAAAATAGTGCATTAATAAAGCACGGACCAAAAAAATTATCACCTTTATCCTGAAAAGGCCTGAAGTTAAAGTCACAATTGTCATAATCCACTTTTGCAATGTTAAGAGTTAGCCTAGAAGAAACCTATGCTGCTACTTCAGGGAACCGGAAAAACCTGCAAGTTCAAAGTTGCTGTGTGTTAAAGCTTTTGAAATGTAGTAAAGAACTTCTGAGTTGGCAAACTGAGTATTTCTTGGTTTGCGCGCTGTTGCATTAGCAAGCACAAGTGATCCCTGTCTTCATAAAAAAATACAATTTCTGTGCGTAAACATTAATTTTGTTATCCTTCGAAATACTGAGAGTTGGAGAGCAAAATACATAGTCTATTGTTTATCTATTCTATGCTATATTGGACATCAGTGATTCAAGTAGTCATTGCAAAGAACAAAGACGTATATCACATTACTATCTCCCTTTATCACCTGCTATAGACCTCTGATCTCTCTGTATCTACAGTATGGTACTATCACCTTCCCACTTGGACTGTAAATGTTTCATTGTCCTTTTTTTTTTTTTTAAAAATAGCATAGTACTTCACACTACTTTTATTCACTTTTACTGTTTCAACTTGAGCCCATTTGTTTTAACTTCTGCATGCTGCACCACATTTAAGATTGGTCACCCTTGTCAGTTCTGCATTATTGCAAAACTCACAACTGAACTTCACAAACACGCCATCCACCACCGCGCTACCACCAAAACCATCAACAAGGGCCTTGCATTTCCTCCCATTCAACATTCCTCTCTTGTCCAAGGGTATTAACACTGAGTTTTCTGTGTCCTTGTTTTACTTGCCATTACAGCTTCGGGAACAGCTATATCCCAACATTTTTCTGGCTGAACCCTGCTGCTGTAGCCTTCCTTCTAATTTCTTTACTTTCCCATCCCTATCCTCTGCTTGTTTGTTTTTTTTTTCTCCTTGCACTCCTACCATTTCTCCCGTAACAGCACCAGTTCTGTATGGTCACCTTGTAACCTGGTGAGGTGAAGAGCTATGGGACTACAAACCTAGATAAATCTCTCTCCAGCCTCCAGAAGCTCTCCCGAGCAACCCCCCCACCCTGGGGGCACAGCCCGAAGCAGCTGAAAGGAGTTAACCTGCCAGTGCTCTTGCAGACTAAAAGCCAGTACCTAGTTGCACCTTGCACCTCACTAGCTGGGAACCGCTGCCGTATGAGGTGGCCCTTGGCACCCACAGCCTGCGGAGGCAAGCTGGCTCGCTCTTTTGGACTCCCTCTCAAAAGGAGGATGTGTAAAAAGTGTTACTGGCAGACTTGCTGCACTGCAGTTCCAGTCAAGTTACAGGCTATCTTTTTTTCTTATTGCCTGCACAACCCGGGAAATACGCAGCTCTAATTGGGAAAGCTTTAACTTCTCATTTTCTCTAACGCAACCTTAAGTTTCAGATTAGTTACATGCGCTAGTCAAATACAATGTTCCGGGTACCATCATTCACATCTTGTTTGCCTCAACCAGCTAAGCACAGGACAGGGAATATAAAACCTGACAACTTTCGGCTTTTCTGTCGTATCATATTTTACATTACCTGCTGCCTTCTTTCAGGAAGGCAGAAAAACTGTGTTACAGAATATCACCTGAACTAAAAGGTCATGTCTACACCACAGAGGGACCACAGAAAACCATAAGCTCAAGTCAATTAATATCTGCAGAGACTGGCTGAGCTACAGCCAAGGCAGTTTCAGACTAACACCACGGTGGGTGCCCATCACCTACCCTGCAGTCTCCTCTGCAGGAGAGAGATCCCCTTATAGATGTATGGGAAATGTCTGCACAAGCAAGTTTCCCTGAAATAATGCAACACATGGGTTCAAACTGTATTGACTATGTGACACCGCTAGCTCCTATTCTGTTTGAGATGCACAGCAACCTACTCATCAAGAAAAGTAAATTGCTATTAGGTAAGACAAAGAGATTCACCAAAGCTGAGTTAGCATTGCCCAGGCTACACGCACACTGCCAGACTATCAGCTGTTCTTCTTTGCTGACACAAAAGAAATTGCCCAGAAAAGACACATAACTACTTGGGCACAGCAGACCTGCATCTGCTGAGGAGTTAAGCATTCATCTTCTTGCAACCTGCTCCCAACAGCGGCATTGAATTACATTTTGACATTTTTGTCTACTACCAAACAAGCAATTTCAAATAGAAATACACACCCTGTCTGTAAGTACAATACTTAAAATGAAAACTAAAAAAGGAAGCAAAAACATATAGAAAATACCCAGGAGGTGTTAAATGTTGCAATAAATATTGTAGCTTCCAGGCAGACCTTACATTTGTCCTTCTATAAACCTATAACCGCACAGAGCTTCTGGTTGCACCTTCTAAATCTCAATTAGCATTCAGTCAAACACAACTTACTACCACAAGCAGCTCCCATTGGTGTGACAAATATTATTGCATCAGTGAGACAGCACTAAAAGCTACGCTGACAGAGTCGTCATGTTTGAAGGACCGGATCTTTATTGCACACGGGGCTGCATTTTCAAAAACATACGAATTAACGCCTGGCTCCCCTTAGGATGACTCTTACCACTGAAATGCCTGTAACACTATATAAAAGACTTATTTGTTGCTTTCACTAAGCAAAGAAAAACACAGTAAAAAGGCTCTAAAGTCTTGTTATCTACACCACCAGGCATCGGAGGCAGTCACTCACTGCACCCCGTCAGCCCCTTCTCTGATTCCACCGTATCAGAACGGCCATCCAAATTTAGGCTCCCTTCCTACAGATCTGACACTGCGCACCTTCGCTGCGTCAGGAGCGTGGCATGCAATCTCTCTCTTGCACGCCGGAAAATAGTTTATCTTTCCTAAATTAGGATCAAAAGAAAGAAATCTAAATGAGCTTTGGTGTCCACTCAGAATCCCTCACTGGCACGCAGGCAGCAGCAGACCGCATGAGAGACCAGGCTGCCGCCGCCTCCTCCCCCATGCCTATGTTTTCTTGAAGATTGTTTTTTAACGAGCGATTGCGAGTGCTTGCTTCTTCCTAAAAATTACTTTTCAGAAGTACTCCAGTAATACTGAGAGGCTACTGTCTAGAAACAGCCCAGATTACTTCCTACTAACACGTAACTCGCCATCTGTTCCAACTCAACCCGGCACAGCACAGCGCCATGGTTTCAATACGGATTACTCCCCATGCTGAAGTCGCAGCGGCCCTACGGTCCCATCGGACAGCCGCAGTCCAACGCCGGGTGACCACGGCCACCTCTGAAGTGAGAAGGGTCCGCTCCACTGTCCAGCCGCTCGCTGACGGGCACATTTCATCGCTGCAACTCGTTAACGCGTTACAGGACCCCGTGTCATCACTGCAATCCCGTAACAGATTACGGGACCCCGACGACATTGCTGGAGGCTCCGAGTTTAAATTTCCTGCCGAGGGGATGTTACGCTGCTCTGAACGGACACCGGAGCAGACCCAGATCACGTATTTAGCCCAGCATTATTTAACATATTTAGCCCCGCAGTATTTACAGCCCAGCGCTGGAAGCCGGCGGATCAGAAGGCGGCGAGGGGCGAGCGGGAGCCCACCTCCCCTGTTCCGACCCATGCCAACAGCTCCGGGAGACGCCGCTGCGAGACGCGACGCGACGCGACCGGCCGCCCAGCCCCTGCCCGGGGCCCCGGCGGAGGGAAGCGGGGCACCGAGCGGCCCTTGGCCGGCCGCGCCACCCGCCGCCTCCCGCACGGGGAGAGGGCTGCACCGCGCAGGGTCAGGGGGCGGTTGGTCCCGCGGCGCAGGCGGCGGGCGCGGCCCCCGCCTCAACCCCGGCGACGGGATGGCCGCGCCGCGCCCCTCCGGCGGCCTCCGGCGGCCCGCTCCCGCCCCCCTCCGCCAGCGCACACCTGCCCGCGCGGGCGCGGTGCGGCGGGCCGTCCCCCGCTGTCAGTCGCACCACCTACCCCACAGGCCGCCGCCGCCGCCGCCGCGGGTCCGGCGCGCGCCCCGCCGCCCCCACGCCGCGCGCGCGAGCGCACGCCGCCAACGCCGCCACGCAGCGCCGCGCCTCGCCGGCCGAGGCTGCCCCGCGCGGCGGCGCCGCGCCCCATCCGCCCCGCCGCACCGGGGAGCCCGCGCGCGGCAGCGGGGACAGCTCCGCTCCCCTCCCCCGCCCCCTCCCTCCCCCACCGCCCCTTACGCTGGCTCGGCGAGGAGGAGGGGCGGCCGCCGGGAGGAACCAGGAAGTGAGCGGCGGCGGCGGCGGCGGGAGGCAGCGCGCACCCCTCCCCGTCCCTTCCCCGCCCCGCCGCCGGGCGCGGCGCGGGGGGCTCCCCGGCCCACGGGCGGGCACCGGCGCCGCGCCCGGCGGGGCTCGGCCCAGCCGCCGGGGTGCCGCAGGGCCCCGTGTGGCCGGTGCGCGCCGGTGCCTAGTGCGCATTTACGTATCGGGCGTGCGGGAGGGGAATGCGGGTTTCGTGAGGGAAAAAATCACCTTCCCCCCCCCCCCCGTTTTTAGATAGGGAACAGACGGGCTTCACCGCGCACCTCTGAGCCCGGACGAGTTCGGGTGTTTCTGGTTTGCAGGTACCCCAAACCCTGCGGCATCCACGAGGTCAGAGCATAGGGCTGCAGGTGTCACCGCGCCCAGGCACCCACCTGCCCGACACTCGCCATTTCGAGGCGCTGCTCGAAATTCATCACGGGGCGTGAATTTTGACATGGCAAGGCGGTTCCCTCAGGCTGGCTTTATTTCAGCCAATGCATGTCATCCATTTACCATAATGAGGTTAGAGGAAAAGACACTGCTTTGCCCCTGTTTAAAAAAACCAAACCACAAAACAACAAATAACCAGCGTCCTTTGTTGTGTGATAACCTTCACCGTTGCCTTGCATCGGGGACAGGAATTCGAACGCACTCGGATGTGCTCTTCAGAGCAAGAGGCTGCTTCTGCTATCCCGAAGGAAAAATGAGCCAGACGTGGGCTTCTCCAGCCTTTGGAAAACTGCTGTTTGCGTGCTAGCCGAGCCACTGGACCATGCAAGGGTTTGATTCACTTTAGGTAGACTCCAGGGTGGGATGGCAGAGGGTAAAAAAAATAATTAAAAAAAAAATACCACTTTTTCCTTGCAGTTGGAACCACGGGGTGCTATGAGCTAAGCCGTGAGACAGGCAGGACAGGGAGCCAGAGCCTCACTGGGAACCGTGGGGTGCACCTGCGTTAATGCTTTATTTCAGATCAGGGATTCACTTCTACAAGGGAGTTTCTAACTTCCCCTTTCTGTGGTTAGCTCATGCTGTGGAACGTGAAGACGCAAGAATCACACTGCAGGGTCAGATGAAGGGTCCATCTGTGCAGCATGGCAGCATTGGCAGATGCTGTTTAGGGAGAGCATCTGAACCAGACCCCATTCCTGCATGGTGCTGCCTTTGCCTGGCACTCCCCGGGCTCAGGAAGGAGGCCTGGCCCTGCTCACCTCCTCAGGTCAACGGGGAGGGCGAGCAGCTACCCAAGCCTTGGTTCCCAGCTCAGGCTCCACTGCCAGCTCTCCCCGCTGAGATCCCCACCTAACAATCCCAGCATGCAGAAACTTGGGTCCTTTTGGATGTAGGTAAACCATGGGATACATCCCAGAAACGCATCTGGTTGGCTCCGACTACTAACGGATGCGCAGCCCGCTGATGGCACCAGACCAGCACCAGCCCAAAGTAAAACCTCCAGAACATCTCTCACTCTTCAGCTTTGCTCCCATTGCACCGTGCCACCTGCTCGAATAGGCACAGCCAGAAATGTTCTGCACATCTGATTGAGCAAGGAGTCTCGGAGAGCTAGCAATGCCTGGATAAACTCCGGCAGTGTGCTATGTAACCCTTGTGAGCCATGGGTCATTCTCACCCAAGCAGACAGCAGCTTTTAAAATAATTTGAAAGTTATACACGAGAGTTGTGCGTGAACCTTGCTACTTTAACCACCCATTGTTATGAAACTTTCAATTAAGGCTGTCAAAAAACCCCCCCCTTAATTATTGCTTTAATATATAGCATGAGTTTTTAATTACATTTCACATGCTACTTTCCCAGGGATATCTGGCACAGGACCAACAGCACTCTCCTAGTGAGAGCACTTTGTTTCTTCCCTGTGCCAACCTGCCCCATGCACTGCACCTCCCTCAGCCCTTTCTCTGAGGTAAAAACCTCTGCTTTTCCTCGCTTTTCTTGCGGGATTTACCACTACTCGAGCCCTTCACGAGCACTCGGGTATTTTCACAGCTTCCTTCAGGAGCTTTTACCTTGGCAGAGAGTGCCCCTTTGGTTTACCATGAGTGCCAGCTTCTTGGGAGGGGATGTTTTTCGGGACGCGGGGTGCCCAGCTCAGAAAGCTACTCCCCATGAAAGCCTTCTACGGGGAGCCTAACGGCTGCACACCCCACCTTGCCTGTCAGAAGGAGGAAACCCCCGACCCAGCCGCCCGCTCAGCGACGAGAACAGCAATAATGGCGACCCGGGCGCTTTCCCGCCTCGGGCGCACGGGAGCCGGACAGTGCGCAGGCGCAGGGTCCGCCCCCAGCGCCGGGCGTCACGCGGGGCCGGAGCCGTGCGCGCCTGCCCGCTCCCGCCCCCTTCGCCGTGGTGTAGCGGCGGCCGTTGCCAGTAGCGGCGGTGCCGCGCGGACGCCGGAAGCGGAAGGGCTCGAGCGCGGTGGTAGGGAAGACATGGCGTCCGTGGTGCTGAGCGAGCCGGAGAAGGTCTACATCGTGCATGGCGTGCAGGTAGCGGCGGCGGAGCACCTTGCGGGAGGCTCCGCGGTAGGCGGTGGCCTCCGTACGTGGGGGGAGCGGGAAGTCGGTTCGGGCCAACTCGGCCGTGCCTGTGGCCGGTGGTAGCGCCGCCTTGTGAGGCGTGGGGCTGCCTGTGAGCAGGTGTGGGGCGGCATGAGTTACAGCGTAGGTTGGCGGGGAGGGAGCTTTCCATTACCTTATGTCTGGGGAGGGAAGCTCTGGGGTAGTCACCCAAGCACACTGGGAACAGGACATCTGAAGAGAAAGCAGGCTGAGACCAGGACGTGGATTTGGTGGGGTTTTTTCATTTCTTGTCCTCCTCTTCGCCTTCTTCCCTCGGTCTTTCTCGAGTTTTTGCCGTTGTATAGAGTGTTAGCCTGTCAATAAGCTAAGGAACAGGGAGTGGACCAAGGAAGAGTGAAGGATGTGTGAGGAGAAATGTCAAAGATAAAAGGGCTGTACTTTGCAAAGTACTGAAACTATATTTCACTGCAAAAAAATCCTACTTCTATGGGGATGAGCTGTATAGCGTCTGAGAGTGTGTAATACCTGTTTTTGAAATACAAACAGATGAAAGCATTTGGGTGGCTGGTGGGTTATTTTTGTTTGCTGGATCCTAACTACATATATAAAAGTACAGAACTTGAGTATCCCAAGAAAAATCTGTGTTGTGTTAGGTAAAGTACCTTTTAAAGCCAAGACCTTTCCGCTTTTGTAGTCTGAAGCTTTCTATAGAAACAGAATGGAAGTAGTGCAGGAGTTCATGTCTGTCTGCAGAAAGCTTATTGCAAGCCTTAGATAAATGAGAGGTGAATGGAAAAATACAGCTGGTTCTGTTGTGCTCTTAAATAAAAGTTAGTGATGAAACTGGGAGGTGTTGCTTTTATATTAATTTTACTGTTGTGTTTGGCATAGGAAGAGGAAACTGGAAAATCACAGATTCTTTTCATTGCTGTTTCCCTTAAACACAATATATTGATTGTCATACTTAGGAAGACCTTCGTGTAGATGGTCGTGGCTGCGAAGACTACAGATGTGCGGAAGTAGAAACAGATGTTGTATCAAACACAAGTGGATCTGCAAGAGTAAAGCTGGTAGGTAAATTTCTTAGGGATCCTATACCTTGCTGATGAAACTTCTGGTTTATGTGACCCTAAGATAAGCCAAGGCTATTTGTAGATGGGTTTGTGTGTATGTAATAAAATGTGTATCAAAGTAGCATTAACTGAAACTATGGGTTAAGGAATTAATGACAGGATATATCATAAAATCATTAAGGTTGGAAAAGACCTCTAAGATCATCAAGTCCAACCGTCAACCCAACACCACCACGTCTACTAAACCATGTCCCGAAGTGCCACGTCTACACGTTTTTTGAACACCTCCAGGGATGGTGACTCCACCACCTCTCTGGGTAGCTTGTTCCAGTGCCTGACCACTCTTTCGGTGAAGAAATTGTTCCTAATACCCAATCTAAACCTCCCCTGATGCAACTTGAGGCCATTTCCTCTGTTCCTATCACTAGTTACTTGGGAGAAGAGACCAACACCCACCTCACTACAGCCTCCTTTCAGGTAGTGGTAGAGAGTGAGAAGGCCTCCCCTCAGCCTCTTCTTCTCCAGGCTAAACCACCCAAGTTCCCTCAGCTGCTCGTCATAAGACTTGTGCTCCAGACCCTTCACCAGCTTCGTTGCCCTTCTCTGGATGTGCTCCAGCACCTCAACGTCCTTCTTGGACTGAGGGGCCCAAAACTGAACACAGTACTCAAGGTGCGGCCTCACCAGTGCCAAGTACAGGGGGATGATCACTTCCTTAGTCCTGCTGGCCACGCTACTTCTGATACAAGCCAGGGTGCTGTTGGCCTTCTTGGCCACCGGGGCACACTGCTGGCTCATATTTAGCTGGCTGTCAACCGCACCCCCAGGTCCTTTTCTGCCAGGCAGCTTTCCAGCCACTCTTCCCGAAGCCTGTAGCGTTGCCTGGGGTTGTTGTGACCCAAGTGCAGGACCCGGCACTTGGCCTTGTTAAACCTCATTCATTCAGGCTGGCTTAACCTACTTGAGCTAGATTTACGGTGAAGTACCTAAAAAGTCTTCAATCTGAACCATTTGGTCTTGAAAAAATGAAATCGCTGTTGTGCCTAATCACTGGAAAAAATAATTCTATTCCTTTATAGTGAAGCAGAACTACATCTGGCATGTGTTGACTGTGAAGAAGATAAATATACTGCGCAATATTATAAAGATTCTGCAAATATAGCCGTTTCCAGAACCAAAATGATAGAAAGTCATGGATATGAAGAGTGTGTTTTTAACCTAGAGAAAGCTAATATGTATGGTAATAACTTGAAACTTCTTAGGCTTAACATTGTTCTTCTAAAGCCTTTCCTTTTTAAAAAAACCCAAAAACCTAATGTGATTTTAAGTTCGTTCTGATAGAATGATGGGTGTGGATAACTGAAATGTAGAAATGTCAGCTTACCATAGACTCTTAAATTAAACAAGTAGTTTTGTGAATATAATTCTAGTTGTGTGATATGTTTTTGTTCTAACAGGGACACACCGATATCTTGGTAGGTGTAAAAGCTGAAATGGGGACACCAAAGTTGGAGAAACCAGATGAAGGTTACCTGGAGTTCTTTGTTGACTGGTTGGTATACTAGAAGAGAATAGATCTAATGTTTTGAATAAGTGACAAATTAGATCTTACCATTCTTAAGAAGTTTATACCTTCGTTTCACTAACCTCCCATAAGGCTCTGAGCAATAGAAGCAAATTATTGTTTCAATAGTGGCGAATGTTCATAAGCTTCTTGCTGGTTCTGCAGACGCAAAATAAGCAAAACAATAGGAGTTAAAGGATGAAATCAGGTTAAAAAAACCAAATTGCATAGTATCACTGCAGCTGGAAATGAGTAATGGTTCAATTACACATGCATTTAACATGCCTTCATGACTACAATGCCAGTTTTCCTTTTTACAATGATAGAATAGAAATAATATCTTTCAAAAATTAAGTATTCCGGAAGAAAAGAATTTACTGATACAGATTGTACCTTAACTGTGCTTAAAGGATTTTGCTTACTTTGTCTTTGAAAGCTGTGGAAAAAGTTTGAAGCGTGTTTTGTACAAAACTGTTTGATTAAAAAAAATCCTTACTGTAAATTTCAGATGCAAAAGTTAGTTAGAAAATGTAGTTATCATACTTATTTGTGAGTCAGTATTTCATTAACTAAAATGGCATTTGCTTTTAATCCTATTCCTGGCTTTGTGCTACAAATGGACTGTTGCTTATCCTTACAGTCTTCATAGTGCTTGAGTTATGAAGGAAACAAGAAAACTGAGAGCTCTTGTTTTCAGGTTGCTCTTGAGATCTTTGGTCTTGGCATTTCAAAGTTATTTCAGACTACTGTCTGAAACTACAGTATCCATATCTTGTAGACTTCCTAAAACTGTTCTTTATGAAATAACGTGCTTTGGGAACCTCTCATAAAAGCCTCGGCACTGTCAAGTTAGCCATTTTACAGGTGACCTTTATTAAAAACAAAAAAATGTTGCTACTCTGACATTAAATCAATGTACCATTAGTAAAGCTAAGGTGTAAGAGCTGTTAAGTGTATGTCTGATAATGTTTCTGACCTAAGTGGCTCTATCTGCCTTACCATTTGTGTATCTCACGTTATGCAGCCTTTTCTAAGAGTGCCTCTATACATCACAAAGTACTAGTTAACTGTGGAAACCTAGGGTTTGTAGAGGGAAGGACTCACCTGTGAATTAATGATTTGTCTATGATTACTGTTCAAAAAATGTCAGACAGGAAGATGATTTTCTCAAATGCGGTCCTGCTGTTAGAGGAGATCTGAGCTTGACTGCTTTAGAAAACTCACGTACAAAATATCCTGAATAGTACCTGCTTTGTTCTGGTGCCTTCTATATGAAGGGAGTCCAATGACAGCAGGGACGTTCCTTACTAAAACAAGTGGTCTGTGGGGATGTTGCAAATCTGTGACGCTTCATTTATTTACATATGAATGTTAGAAAAACTTTAACTCATTAGATTAACGTTAGGTTGTATTTTCTAAATGTTAATCTCTGCGTTGTAAAAAGGTGGGAGGGAGATGTGCAGCAATATTGTGCAAGATGGATCTTGTCAGTTCTAGAAATAGATAATCTTTACTTTCTGTGACGACACAGACCAAAAGCCTAAATTTTAGAGCAGGGTGGTCACTTCTCACATGCTTGTGCCACCAGGGAAAGGTGACCTCTAGCCTCCAGAAAGATCCGAAAGACAAAATGTGAGGTGGGAGCAGCTTGTTCTCTGTGAAGGGAAATGAGATGCTGTGGGTACGCCGATGCTTTTCCAGGCTGCCACTGGGTGGTAGTAACTGAGCATAGTTTGATACACTGCATCTCGTGGTTAAGTTCCTGTGTGTTCTACTTGGATTTTATATTGTTGAAACTAGTAGTAAAAACTCAGACTGCAGTGTTTGATATCTTAAAATGCTTATTTCCTGAAACTTTCATGGTTTCTTGTACTGCACTTGCTGCATTGTATATATAATTCTCTGCCCCAAAATTCCATTTCTCTTCATTCTACTCTGAGTCCTTAACCTAAAATCTGAGAAGCACATTTAGTCCCATTTTGAGACGGATGACTTTTGGGGCGCTGATTCTTGATACTAGAAAGTAATTATTGTAGAGCAAGTCCATGTCTTACATGATATCCTTACTGCTCATCAGCACGGAAGAAGACACTCATCTTGGCCATTGATGTTGAAAGACTGCCATGTCTGCTTTCCTCATGTTTGAGTTTTGGGGCTGTTCCAATACTGATTTGTCAGAGTTTTTTAGGGGGTTTTGTTTTTTGACTGAAGCAGATTTATCATTTTCAAAGTGTAAGAAATAGCAAAAAAAAAAAGGCAGATATCTGAATTCCTTGAATGCATTAGGTTTTGTTTGTGGAATTAGGGAAGCAAGGACTATATTTGTCCAAGTCTGGCCATCTGTCCCTCTGCTTTGAAAGCCAGACGTGTTTTTGTTCCAGCTGGAAGAGTGGGCCTACTTCAGTGGTGCCTGCATGGGAGTCTGGATTAGGTAGGATCTTAAATATAGATAGAAAGCGGTTCTCCACATCATGACATGACAGTATTGCAGAGCAGCCACATCAGCACGCTCTTAGGTGATCCTCGGATGCTGTTCCATTGCGTTGTGTGGAGGAAATGTTAACTTAAAACAAATTTTAGTGCCATCATTGAAGATGTCACTTGAATGGTGCTTACAAGAAAGGAACCTTTCTTCCCTCTGTCTCTCTTACCATAAACCTGTTTTCATGGCAACTGTTCTTTGCAAAGGCAAGAGACAAACTAATGAGTTTTGAAAGACTGAAATGCCTTTACAATTTTTTACAGTACTTTCTCCATTAAAGGTGGTCTGTAGTGGATTTAGCTTCGTTTTCAGAGAGAAACACCATCAGATCCTTGAGTAAAAACCATTTCAAACTCTATCAGCAGATGTTCCCCTTTTGGATGGGAAATGTGGTGACAGCGCCTGACCGGGCAAAGACCTGAATCAGTAAATCCATGTTGGCAGAGTTACCAATTTGACTAGACTAAATCCAAACCCTTGTTAGCCCAAATCTTTATAGGGTCATGAGTTCCGATATCATTATAATCATATTAACACAGTTAGACAGCATCTGGACCTCAATTCAGGTCTATATTTCTGGGACTGCCTTGGCAGTCCGGACATGTAATAAATGTGATAACTTCTGGCTGATTTCAGTAAGGGTAGAATATTAGTGAGGTGTTTAACTTACTGCTGATTCTAAAACAGCAAATCTGCCTTCTTGTTTTAAATGATTGTATGCTTCTTTTGGTGCAAGAATAGAAATCTGGTATTGGTTGCTCAAGGTGAATAAGGCTTTAAGTGAAGAATATCCTCTCCATAATGAAGCCTTTGTATACCAGGAAAATAGCTGTAAGCTTTTGTTTAACTGTTTTATCTCTGTTATAATTACTTACATTGTAGATTATAGTGTATTAATGGCCTGAGCAACGGATGGGAAGAACTTAACTACTGTGAGAGAAAGATTTTGGCTGGGAACAGCAAGGGTTTTGGAAGTAGAGATCTGTGGTAGAAGCCTCTGTATGCTGTAGGAGTCTTGATTGTTATGCCATGTGACACTGAAATGGTTTTGAAAGTCTTTAAAATTGCATTCTGTTCAGGAGTAGAAATTCTGTGCTCCACTTGGCCACTACTAAGTTCTTTCTGTGCTCTATAAAAGAAAATGCCAAAAAGCTTGTTTTGTTAGTGTGCTAGACAACCCTTTTTTGAATTTTACCCAGTGTAAATTACTGCAATAGTCTGTGAGCATTGGGTGGCAGTATTTACCATGTAGTTATTATAATAGTTCCCTGCTAACATTACTTTTTTTATTTCACTTTGATTGCAAGGAATTGAAGGATTAAAATAATAATGGCATTAAGATGCAGTGAAACTTGCAATAATATTCCAACTGAGTCTTACATTCTTCTGACTCGCTGTCAAGTCAGTGGCCGTTTATGATTAAAAAACTACAACATTTGATAAAACTTCATGTTTAGAAATAATAATGAGGTATAGACTGAGGTTTGTATAATTCTTTTCAGCTTATCATAGGAATCATAATACTTGGGTAACCATACTTGAAACTGAATGGTTTAAACAGAACAATCTAGTTGCATGAAAGCTGCTTCTGTGGATAAGTGCTTGTTTAATACAACCCAAAGGCCTAACTCAGCATATTCCCAGAATTAACTTCTATTTAGATATGGTCCTATCTTATAAAATTGGTGTCTAATATTAACGTAATAATAACGTAACATAGTAATAATACTATGTCACACTTGCAGTGCTTAATCAAGTAGCAAATGTAGTTTGGAAGCATAGGTCAGTGCTTGATTGGCAGTAATTTTTTTTTTTAAGCATGTATAGTGTGTCTAGTTATAGAAGCAGCAAATAAGTTCTATAAAATTCAGTAGCTGTTCCTGGCATTCTGAGTTTTCATCACTTCTGCAAAAGAACAAGTTGGGAGAATTACTGTGGGGTAAGGATTTCCCTTATAGGCACTGCAGTCTCGTTGACACAGCTGATTTGATGGTTTGAGTCATACTTAGATAAGATAATGTGGATCTTTAGCGGTTGGCTTTTTAAAGGTGAGGGGATTATATTCCAAGACTTCATTTTCTGCTGTATGTTTGCATTCCTGTGGTGTTCCTGTTGGAAGAGCTAAGAGTTTATATCATCATATAAACAAAACATACGTGAGAAATTGGCACTGGGAGGTGCCCAGCCAGGAGAATACAAGGCTTTGCTATTACAGATTTTGAACAAATCGAACTACTTCTGTGGAACCACCCTCCTTTCTTATTTTTTGCAATGAGAAATTAATTTGGGGGAGGTCTGACTAGTTTATTTAAAAAGAAGATCTGCAATATGTGCCATAGCTCCACTGCTTGAGAATGCTCTTGCCCTCTTTCTGTAAACCAGAGGTTGAGTTCAGAATATTTGTTTGTTATTTTGCTGTATATGCACCTCTGGACATTTCTGCTCTATTTCATTGTAACTTGGAGGTGCAGGTTTATTTGGTTTTGGGGGTTTTTGTGTGTGTGTTGTTTTTTCTTTTCTGTAGGCCTGCTGTCTTGTTAGAATTTTGTTCTTAGCTGTGTACAAGCCCTCAGCACCCAAGGACTTTCTTGCATGACTACTCATAAACAAATTTTGTTATGTTGGAATCAGAGAAGTGAAGACCACACGCTTTTGTCAGATCCCTTCTGGAAAAAATGTTCTTTAGATCCTGATCTCCATAAGCTGCAGTTGCTGAAAGTAATGAGCTGCTGTCTGTAAGTGGCTTGATAGCAGAGAATACACTCTGTAAAGAAATTACCAATTAAGGTCAGGCAGTCATGTCACTTTGAAGAAAAAAAAAAAAGCCAAAACATACTCTACTTGTCATATGGTCACATCTTTCTCTTAGCCACTCTCTTATCATATTAATTTAACATTCAACTCTAGCAGGCTGTCTTGTTAGCTGTTTTGAACTTAGTACAGATTTCTCTCACTTTTTTATTTTTGAAAGGGTTGAGATGAAAGAAGATGAGAGTGTTTAGGAAATAATCCCTGAGAGAATTCACCAACTTTAATATTGTAACTCAGGAACTGAAAATAGTAGTGGAATTTAATTAGTATCAGTCTGTAGCAAAATGTAGGTATATTATCTGCATCAAGACATTTTCTTATGCAAAATGGAAATAATTTCTTTACAGATAGGATGCTTATTCTCATACAAATAAATCCTTAGATATTTCTAATGCTTTATATTTAAGAAATGTTCTTTGGCTATTGGCTGCTTCAGAAGTGAAAGGTTTTTTTCCTTTCTTTATCTAGTTCTGCAAATGCTACTCCTGAATTTGAAGGCCGGGGAGGAGAAGAACTTGGCACAGAGATAGCAAATACACTCTACAGAGTATTCAGCAGCGAGAGCAGTGTAGACTTGAAATCACTTTGTATTAATCCCAGAGAGCACTGCTGGGTTCTCTATGTTGATGTATTGGTAAGTAAGGAAATGAAAACTAAAATCAAGGATGTTTTTCAAGGTGCTTACTGACTTAGCATAACCATGTGTATTTTCGTATAAAAAAAGCGTATCGTAATGTAATATAATGCTTCAGGATGGATCATAGAATAGGATGACCATTTGCTTGTGAATCTAGCTGTAATAGTTAATCGCTAGTTCCAGCTTGCTCTTTTTCTACTTCTGTTGCTGCCGCTGCTCCGCTGCAGAGCTAACTGAATACTCCAAATCTGTCTCAGAGAAAAATCAGTGACCTTATACTGACAAGGAAATTGCCACTAAAGAAGGCTAAACCTTTTTCCAAGCTGGATATAGTAGGAAATGTGTCATTCTAGTGAATGTAAGTTAGCATTATGTTACCCCTAACATAACTGTCCATTCTGTCTACCTCTTTGCACTATTATCAGTACTAATTCAGTAAAGAAAAATAGAAGCTTTTCTGGTAAAAGTTACATTTGGCCTAGGTACTTTTTGATGAAAGTTGTATGCATGTATTTAATGTAGAAGAGAAACTGAATCTTTGTTCTCATTGAAAAATGGAAACTGAATTTTATGTGTATAAATCTTGTACATGCAGCAGCTCAATTTCCAAATATGCTGTATTTAAAGCACTCTGTTATGGGAATTTAATAAAGTCTGCAAGTCAGACTCTCATGAGCATTATTTCCAATTCTTATTGGTCCAAAGTTGAATTTCTATTTGTCAAATTTGTAACTGAAAATATGTTGAGGGATCTTACACGCAGGAATCCATTAACATCTATTAAATTATTTGCAAAACGTTAAGCTGTATTGCCAAAAAAAAAACCCCAACAAGGTTTTGTTAAAACAGGAACATTCAAACTAAAGCCTAAATAAATGTGAAATTTAGTCCATTAGGTGTTTAAAAAGCAGTAGCATTAGCCTAATTATAGTAGATATGGTACGTATACACATACAGGATGATCAAATATGTACCAATGCTGAGTGCTTTAACAGTCCGAGTCACCAACTTATTGGAGCTTGGCATAATTTAATAGAGAATGAAGTGTTAGTTCTGAGAAATCACACTGGGGCCTTTAGTTACTAGGTAATTACAAGCAGGGGTACAGAATATTAAATATTGTGCTTATTTAAGCAATGTACTGCTTAACATTGTATAAACACTGCATGAACAAAGACCTTCATAAAGCTGACTGCTGCAGAAGTAGTTCTGTATAGCTTTTGTAGGAGGTATAACTGGTCATTCTTTGATTCTTCTTGGACAAATTTGTTGATTGTCCACAGCTACAGAGAAGAACAGCCTTGGTTTTTTATGCTACTAGTTGTACTAGAATTATGAAGGTCTAGACCTATGATATGTGATGAATTTTACATTTAGCTTTGTTTACAGTGCCAATAAAGAATCTGTTGTAGGTTTATAATTAGGAGTCTAAACTTGATGAGTCTTTTTAATGTCATATTCTGCATGGATTTTGTGTGTGAGCCACTGAAGAGCTGCTGGTATAGTTGGAACAAGATAGTGTTAACATTTGTCTCTTACTATGTCCCCCCCTGCTTTTCTTTTTTTTTTGCCCACCTCAGGCCTCTGCATTTTCATATTTTTGAGGTATTTGTACTATTTCCCCTTCTAAATAGAAGATAAGTATATCAAATGGGATATTTTATACTTTATGTAGGTGCTTGATACCTACAGATTTTCCTGAAGCTGCTCTTGGTGAATTAGTCCTATAGACCTGTATTTTAATAGTACATTGTGGAAGTATGACACTTGGGCTAGTATGAGGCACTGCAAGTCATATTATCCATCATTTGAGGGAGGCAGATTCTAAATATAATAACAATGCTTATTGAGAGTCCTTTGTATGATGTTTTCTGTCAGAATTCCTGGAAATTGTTCATGTGAGAGTTTGTGTTGCATAGTTAAGTTGGAGGGAAAATAAACCTTACATCTGTCATAAGCCTGAAACTACTGGTCAGGTGGGAAGGTACTTATTTTCAAGTTTCTCATTCCAAAAGACAAAAACCCAGAAAGAGTGTTACAAACCTGGAGATACTCTGTTGCTATGTAATTCAGCCATGTGGACTTTGATCAAAGCGTCTATATTCAGCTCCAGTGTGTAAACAAAATTTGAGATACACAACCTCAAAAGAGAAAATAGCATGTTTTGCATAGTCATGCAGCTTATCAATTAAAAACATGTCTCAAACATTTTCTAGTGGTCAGTGTACTTGGGAGGTGCTGTAATTGTGTACAGTCAGACTAGAAAGAAAATAACTTCAACTGTACACGCTACAAAGATGCAGACATATGGACACATATAGATATGTGTCAAAGGTCAAGAATATATACCCTGACCATTCAAAATACTTGCATTCTTTCTTAATAATAGATGGTGTTCAGCTTCTGAAGAGTAGCACGTGAATGTGGAGATACACAGTACTGCAAAACTATAACCCTGTTCTCACCCTCTCTGTCTTTCCCTCAATTTCTTTCCCCTTCTACGTCACTGTGTTGGGGGAAGGTGCGTTAGGTTCTGTTGAAATTTTAGCAATTCACTACTGAGCATCCCTCATAGGATTTCCTCATCTTTTCTATTCCCTCGCCAGTTTGGAAAAAACAACCAAAACACCTTAGAAATCTGTCCTATTGGAGGAAAAATTTTTTTGAACAAGGCAAGGTCTACACTGTTTTGTCTTTTTTTCCACCTCCAATAACTTTTTCGTTTGTGTATCGGTAAAATAAAAGCAGTCCTTTCTAAAGACTCCTTTGCTTCCCACAACTCAGAGTTGTGCAGACTTTCTTAGTCCTTAAATGAAAAAATTAAAAAAAAATGAGGGGAGATCTCAGTACAAGGTGCTTCAGCTGAGAAGAGAGTGTTAATTTCTTCTTGGAGGAATTGTTGTACCATGCTTGACAGAGGCTGTGTTCCTAGCCTGTAGGCGCCACTGTAATATGGATAAGGCTTTAGAACAGCAACCTGAACATAAGCCTAGCAACAGTACAGGCACATCCCATTATTGTGTTTTAATAACAAAGATATTGTGGGGCTTATTGTGTTATCCAGTAAAATCCAATAATGACTGAAAGTGGCAAGTTAACCTCTCTGTATCCAGCAGCTGTTTGCAAAGCAATAATTTGATCACCT
Source organism: Balearica regulorum gibbericeps (assembly GCF_011004875.1). NCBI lineage: Eukaryota > Metazoa > Chordata > Aves > Gruiformes > Gruidae > Balearica > Balearica regulorum. The sequence goes on from NC_046185.1 coordinate 119,855,465, forward strand.
TTGTATTTAGCTTTCTATCCCAACTTTTTGTCATTCTTTTTACACAATTCAGTCTGTCTTCATAAAAATAAACTCTTTTTTCCAGAATATCTGATTTATGATTTGCTCCCAGTGCAGGAGTTTATCTCATTCTTAAATAGATTTTGAAGAACAATCAATGCAATCAGTGTTGCAAAGCTTGTTTTGTCTCATCATACAGCATAGATTGATGTAATAGAGAAGCATCCATATGTTCTTGCTGAAGTAGTTTCAAATGCTTGCTGAGGATGTGTGTGTTCATAGAATAGTACTGGCAGCTCAGAGAGAAACTTGTCAGAGAACTAACACTGGACTGTGGCCTAATAGATCTTTGAGTTGTCTGTCAGGTATTAGTGGTTATGGGAGCCCTGCCTTTTTCTATAGTATGCAGTATTGCTGTTCCCCTGATCTTCATGGGAAGAAACTAAGCTAGACTCCCTGCACATACTTTAATTTAAGTGGTAGTGTTAGCAACAAGTCAGGATTTCCTTAGATACTTTTCAGCTACAAGACAAGCCTGCTGATGACAACTCTTCCATAAAGAATAGAGAATAAATCACAATGTGCCTTCAGAACTATACCTTCTGTAACTAGGTTTTCATACCATGTTCTGGGTGACAATTTGCATTGCTGCTTTGAAAACAATTCTACCAATTGTCCAGCTGATATTTAAAAAAGACTCCTCTTTGAAATAAAGTATAGAAAATGGATTGGCTTGATTTAACATTAAAGAATGAATGTGGTGAGTTTATAAGAAGTATTCTGGTCATAGTCTAGTTCAGAGTCTTAGCTCAAGAAGACTAAGAACAGCAGTGGTTTCATTTCAGTTTCTATTATTAAATTTTATCATGAACTTTATTATGAAGTGCATTAACTCTTCTATTTTGCATGTATAATACAGTTAGCTGAAATCTTAATTTCCTATCTGTTGTTTCTTTTCATAGATAGGCTTTAAAGACATCTTTGTTTTCTAAAAACCTGTTGTGGTTCTTAATTTTGTGCCTTTTCAAGTAGGTTAAAGACTTGGTTTAAAGGCACTAGCCTGATTTTCTTTTAAAGAGATTCTTTTTTTCCTCCCCAGTTATTGGAATGTGGTGGAAACCTCTTTGATGCAATCTCTATCGCAGTGAAGGCAGCTCTGTTTAACACAAGGTAAAGCACAGATCTCATTTCATGTGACTGGAAGTAGAAGAGAAGTACTCTCTGTGAGCTAAGCATTTTTAATGCTTAATTACTTAAATAAGAAATGCCCAAGGCAATTTGCATTCAGATACAAGACAGTCCATTTGTATGCAAGTAACATGAACTAATGACTTTAATTCAGTTTGTAATTAAGTGTCATATTGCATTATATGCACCGACAGGCTCACAATATAGCTTTTGTTCTATATCCAGATCCAGAAAAAACTGTCTTGACCGTATGCTTTTGTTGCAAGTAGTTGGAGGTCTTTGTGTTGATGCCTTGTGGGTTTAAAATAAGAAGTATTTACTGATATGTGATGATCCAGAATAAGAAGCCCTCTGTCAGTGTTACTACCAATTTGTAACTAGCCCTGATTTCCCACTTCTGATGTTCTTTCTCATTAACTATTAGTCTAGAGTTCTTTTTAAAACTAAGCGGAAAAAAGGCTGGCAAGAGACTGCGGGGAAGGGGAAATGACATGTCTTTTAAAGAAATTTGCCCCATGTGTTTTAATTGAAAGAATGGAAGAACAAAATCTACTAGAATTAATGTGTTTTAATGATTACATTGAATAATATTTTTTCTCATGTTTTTATCTTCTTTAACTATAGATGAAAGGGAATACAGAGTTTTGTAGAATCCTTCAGAAAGAAAATAGTGAACGGCTTTGCTAAAAAAACTTGTGTAGCAAAAGTAGCTGGAAGAGGTGCAAGAGACTCTTTAAAGACGTAAATGTTTTGAAAGTGGATCTCAAATTGTTCTTCATCTGTAAATTAGAGATCTGCTAAAGTCACTGGCATACTTCTGGCTTATTCATCAAGGAATCAGTGCACAGTACTAGAGCTGGAAAAGTATGTGCAAGAAGAAGAGGAAAATATGCTTTTGAAGAAAGGCAGCATATCAGGATATAAACACTTTAGAACAGGAGAAGGGGAGAGTTTGTCTAAGACTACAACTTGTATATATTGCTGAGAAATTTTCCATGTTAATCAAGTTCTCAACGGTAACTTTTAGCAGCAGATTAGTTTCATAGCATTAAGAAATACCATCACAAATGTAATGGCTTGTGAAAGAGTTGATGACAGTACACTAAAGGGAAGAAATGCCTATGTCTCTGTGGGTGAGCTGCCAGGATGCAGAAGTCATATAGTTAAAACAGTCCCTTCCCTGTGAGTTGTTTTGCAGATCCAAGGCACGTACTTCATTTACGAGACAATTAAGTCTTTTTTCTTATTTCAACCAGAATCCCAGTTCTGAATAAAGAGGGAAGATAGTACAAAAAGTAACTAAAATAATTAAATAAAACCTGTTGCTTTGGGAACACGGGCAACATAAGTGTAATTGTTTTAATGAGTCTGCTTTATCTTTATTCCTCTGAAAACTGTATCTTTCATACAGTCTTTAATCTGTGTGCAAGCCTCCACAGTCTTGTGGAAGTTGGATATCAAATAAAAATATGATATAGTATGACATAATGCAGAGCTCATTGATTTTTGACCTGTGAAAACCCTGTCTATTGATTTGAGCAGAGAATGCTAGTACATCTAATCTCATACGAGCTCAGAAACTCAAGAGGTGAAATTCAAAGTGAAAACCTGTTGTCCTCATTCACTAGTCCTCTCCCTTTCCTTTGGTACCTACTAAGTTTTCTTTGGATTGACACAAGGTTGTTTAGAGTAGCTGCCTGCTCTCCGTAAAATATTACTGTCCCAGCAAGACGTCAGTTTGAAGATCACTTCAGATTAAGTGTTCTGAACTTCGCTTGATGTGTGTGTCCCTCTTTGAGTCTTACTTGCCTTTCATAATCTGTTTACAACCAGGTTTTTGTTATAAGTCTTTTCAGATCTTTGTCAGCCCTGACTGCAGCCTTTGAGCTAAGAGCAGGGAGCTCAGGCTACTGTTTTTTCTTTGAAGCTACAAATGTTTAGATGTTCAGACAGGTGTTTGAAAACCTCAGATTCATCCTTAAAATCTTGCTCTAACCATTTTTGTAATAACTATGGACACATTTTTCTTTAGGGCTAAGTAAATGCAAAATCGTAACTTAGGGAATTTTGCACAAGAATTATGGGATTTAAATCCTTTGTATGTCTGACCTGACTCATCATATCCCCTTCAGGCATGGAACAATGACAATATCACTGTTTTAGGGGGAACATATACTCCTTGGAGTTTTGTGTTGTTCATTATGTTCTAAAAATATATATAAAGATCATGTGCAAAAGAAAGCAGATAGCAAATTTTCTTCTTAACTGTGTCTCCAAGGTGCTTAAGGATGGATTTGTCTATTCTTGAAGTAGATGCTGCAAAATGTGCAAGTAGCTACTGTGTCAGGATGTAACTTGATCCTGTGGAATGTGCCTACTTGCAACTGAGCAACAGAAACTAGGCAAATGACAAAAGCTAGAGAGTTTATAATGCAATAGCGTTGTGGATGTCATGCTTTTTTGCCTGGCAGCGTGGTAGAGACAGAACTGATGCCTCCTTGCAAGGGTAGAAATGGTTTTACAGTTGTGAAATCTGGGTCTGCAGTACACAGAAAAGAGCATTGTTCATTATGTGACTTAAGTCCTGCTGTACAGATTTCTTCCCTGATTAGTTGCAGGAATCAAAACAGAAAAATAGAAGTTGCAAAGTAAACATGTACAGCTAGTTCTTAAGATAAATCTTTACAAGCTGGGAGAGGAAGTCTCTAGTCTTATGGAAATGCTTTGTGCTACACTCTCTTTGCCTAGTTTTTGCATGTATATACCCCTGTTTTATGCAACTGTGATGCTTGTGTCTGATCGACTATCTTTTAACCTCTGCGGTAGTTCTAATTTGTACCTCTCTCATCTATTCTTGGCCAAAACAGCTCCTTGCAGGCATTTTTCAGGTATAAATTCTGGCAACTGTTTCTTGCAAACCAAACATTGCTCTGGTTTCATAGTTATTTTAGGATGGAGTTAAAAATTGCTCAATCTGACAGATTTTCTTGAAGTCTTCCTTCTTTTTTAAACACTGCTCTGGCACATACACTTCTTGTCTAGGCTGTTCTCCAGTGTTGTCCATTGTTCTGTGTAGCTTGACGGTTAGTCACCTTGTGACTTTATTCCATCAATTTTTAATGGAGTATTTTTAACCTCAAAGTAGACTTTGATGCATTTCCAACGAGTTGTTATGTAACTCTGCAAAGCATTTTGAGTTTGATTTCAGGAAAAAGTACACATCGCAGTTCTGCTTACCAAAAGTTACAGGTTTAGCTTGGGTCAGGCCGATGTTCTCATAGGGAATTTGTTCTCACTGATGCAGGGTTGGCTGTTGTGTGTAGCTGTGGGACTGTTAGCCACAAATAACTATAATACTCTTCCAGGGAACAACAAAAATCACTTTGCATGGATGGGGGAATAGTTCACTAAATCATTCCCTATCTCCTCCTCTTTTAAAAAAGATATTTGGTACAGAATATGTAAAATAATGTAACCTCCAGAGTCTAGTTATAAAACACAATGCTACTGCAGAAGTACTAATACAAAAACAGATTGTGGTTACATTCTGCATGGTTACTGAAGATGGCTTTCTAGGGACATCTTGAAATATTTCATGTTTTCAAGTGCAAACGTGTAAAAGTGAGAGTAGTATGGTTGAGGTATGTTTGGGTTTTACTGACCAGTAAAGCAAAGTCTCTCAGTCTGTACTCCCTCCTAGTGGGCACCTGGATAAATAAGGGTATATAAAACATTGAGGTTCTTGGTTTTTCGAGATACCATCTTCTACTAAACTGTTTTAAATTACTTTATTAATTGTGCTAAGAAAACTGCATTAAATCATCCTGTAAAACTCCCATAAAATGGCTCTAACAAATACAATATATGTATCACTGATAAGGAGCCTGTCTACCTCATTTGTGAGAGCTCATCACTCACAATGGAGAAGAAAATATTTCTTGGATTTCTGCCTGTGTTTTTAATCCGTGGTCATTGCTTTTGTATATCCTTAGAACATCAGAGTCTTCTGGCTTCTTAAAGAATGAGAATATCTTGCCAATCTTCCCATCTTGCTAAAGAGAAAGGATTTTAGTAATGTCATCTTTTTCCTTTACCCCAAGTCTCCTTAGTTAGTGTCATTCTTTCCTGAACAGTTTTACAACTTGTATTTGCTACTGATATCGCAGCTTTGCCAAGCAATGCAATTCCTGTAATTCTGAAGACTTTACTGTTGTCTGCAAGGTTGGGAACCACAGTGTGAAAGGATTCAGTCTTGGTAATTTCTCTCCTGTACTTCCAGGCAGATGTACAAAGAATTGTTCAGAATTGCATTGTGCAAATTCTAAAAGAATCGCTCCCCATATATTAGTGTAAAAACCTGTTCAAATTCTAATGGTTTGAATGATGTAAATATGATGATCTTATCCTAAACATCTTCCCACTTATGATGTTTTCTTCCTAGTCTCAGTTAGAGAGTTGTTAATACTTTGATAACATCTGGATTTTTTGCTAAACATTTAGCATCATTTAGAGGAAAGGACATTTCCTGAAGTTGAGACTGTATGACACCTATATTTGTTACCTGTTCTGGAAATGATTTTGCACATTTTGTTTCCACAGAATACCCAAAGTGCGTGTTTTGGAGGATGAAGAAGGTTCTAAAGAGATTGAGCTGTCTGATGACCCTTATGATTGTATTCGACTTAATGTGGATGATGTGCCCTGCATTGTCACGCTAAGCAAAGTAAGCCTGACAAATTTCTGACCTTCTACCTAGAGACTTAAGTTTCTATTAACTTCACCTGCCATTTTTTTTCTCTAGAGATGAAACTTGTGTTACAGAAATGGTCAGTGTCCACTATATTTGTTCATCCCTGGCCTCCTAATTAGGAAGATCTTTTACCAAATAAGGGGGTTTTTCCACCCCTCACAGATTTCCACTTGATTCATTCTTAAAACGCATCTTCTTGCATGCAGAAGAGTTGTTTATTGTTTTTCATCTACTCACTCAACATCCAGAGCAGCAGATAATTCAGTATGTTAAAACAAATGGGTATTGTTGAGAGGCGCAGAGGTTGTGTGATCTGCCTAGAGTTACACAACGAGTATTTGTTGCTGGGAACAGAACTCTGTTTTCATGAGTGCAGTACTGTTCTTTCCTTTCAAACAGGTTTTTGTTTTCCTTTTCCATATATAGCCCACAACTAATGCAGTTGATTTGCTGGATGCTGCATGTTCCAATGCAAGAGTTAATGATTTGCTTAGTTACCTGAAAGTTTGTCTGACATATCATTTAAGCAAGTTTCATAAATAGTAGAAAGGCCACCACTGAAGTGGGGGCTCACCTAAGTCTCAGGATATGTAGTTTTCACCTAGTGGGGAGGAAAGTCCATGCTTGGAGTTGGGGGAAAAAGGGGAATCTGGAGTTTCATATAGATGAAAAGGATGGTCAGAGATTAAAACTGTGTGAAATAGTGACACGCTTATCTCACCTGTGTTATGCATGTACACTTACTTTGGGGTCAGAGGCTGTTTAAGTACTGTGCTGTAAAGTCAGTCACACGGTATTAGGGTAGATTGTAGACAGCCAACAGAGCTACTACTCACAGTTTAACTTCTCAATGAAGAGCTTAGACAACTGTGAATTAGTATGTCGCTTTGTCACTATCTTACAGATTGGATATAGGCACGTGGTTGATGCTACCCTTCAGGAAGAAGCCTGTTCTTTGGCCAGCCTGCTTATTTCTGTGACCAGTAAAGGTGCCCTCACTTCTATGAAGAAAGTGGGGAAAGGTAGCCTTGATCCTGAGAGTATTTTTGAAATGATGGAGGTAAGGAGTGTTGAGCAGTTATTGATGATACTGGATGAACTGGAACTTGAATGTATGAAAAGCTGCAGTAAGGACTTCAAAAGCAGAAATCCTGGTGCTTTTATTAGGTGCACAAGGGGCTTGCTGAAGGTCCTTTGAAACAGAATCTACTATTAGTGGGAGTTACCTAAAACTTTTAAATGCCTGAAATGCATGGTAGTCACAGTTGTTTCAGTCAAGTACCTCACAGCTGTAAGACTCTAAAGCTTAAGTTGATAAACTTTGAGAGTATTTTTAGAGAACTTGTTCCCTCTCTCATTGTTTCCCTTGAAGACTGAAAAGGCAAAGCTTTTAACATGGTAAAGTCCCTATAGAAGTAGAGATGGTACTTTGAACTGCTAGTACATGGTGTTCTCTTCTAGCATAACTCATTTATTTTGTGATAAGCTTACTGCTCTCATTTTACTGTTGTTTTTCTTTGCCCCTTTATTGGGTTTCTGATCTGCCCCTACTCCATGAAAATACTAATATTTGGATGTTGTTCACATCCACATAAGAATTCCATTTTAAACCTTTCTTCAGGCTCTTCTTAAAACTGTCTTCCAGTATAAATTCTCATGCTGGGTTTAGCCTTGAGCATGAGACAGAACTGGGTTTTGAACTTGGAGTCAGAATGAAAATTAGATACTTCAAACAGGCTCTGTTTCCTAGAGATCCAGAATGATTTTCAGCATGGCTGTAGTGAGGAATGCAGAACTTGGAGCCAAGTTTGAAAACAGTTGGTCTCAAGTGGAAACTACATGCTGAGTATATGGGGCACTTCATCATTTTATTATGTCAATTCAGAGTGCTAATCTTGATGGTACTGGTGAGCTTTTTATTTGCATCCAGAGAGGTCACTTATCCCCATTATTATCTACGCAGATTTGCAGAGGGGGGTTATCTCTAATTGACATCCTAAAGAAACCAAACTTCCTGTGGATGTCTGATGTGTCCTCCTTGATGGATTTTGAGTCCAATTCTAACTAATGTCATAGAAGACTTGAGATTTTGAGTCTAGCGCTCCTACAAAGAGATGTGTGCTTAAGTTAGATACAGCTTTGTGGTAGAAGCTGGCCCACATGCAAATTATCTGCAGAAAGCTTTGATTGGAGCCTCTAGTTTGATCACAGGTTGTGCTCTACACTGAGCCCTAAACAGCAGTTGCATTGCATAGCCTACCCACAAAGGCTGTGCTTGGGATTATATAATGCTCACCTAAACACTTAATCAGAGGTGCATATGGAAGGTAACCATGGGAAATCTTCAAACTGTCCTACTCTGATTAAGAACTTTAGTGAACTTGTCCCTACTTGTTGGTGCAAGGAGTTAAAAGCTTAAGCTGATCACCCAGTGATCTGTGCTCGCTCTCACTTGCTTTGGAAGAAGTCTTCCCTCCTAGGTGGTGAGCAGTTTGAAGGAGTGAGGGATAAAGTTGATCAGAAGAAACCAAGATGTTTTCTGGGAGGTCAGAGGTTATTTGTTTGGCCCTGCCTCAAACTCAGCAGGCTGATGAGGTTTGCTTGACACCTCCATTCCGTAATGATTTGGCTGCATGTCAGAGTGTTCAGCTTTCCCTGCCTGGTAGAGAACAGATGTTCCTAGGACATATGTCTTAGGAAGGCAGCTTCATGGGAAAGTTTTGGGGAGCTGCCCAGATTAGGCTTTTTTTTTTTTTTGCTGAGTTTATGATCCAATCCATAAGCTAGGCAAGCAGGAATAAGATGGCAACAGGATTGTGTGTTGTGTCAATACCAGAGCTCTGCACAGTTCCCATTCACTTTGACCTGGTGTGAGTGGTGGTGTCCAGTGTTTGAGGAGAATGCACAAAGTGTATCACCCCCCAGGACTCCAGACTGCTGCTGTGATCTTTGTCCCAGTGCAGAGCTCTAACAATTCTTTTGTGTGCCCCCCTTTATTTAGCATGACTCACGCTGTCTGGGATTGACAGCTACCCTGCTGCATCAAAACTTTTCCCAAATTTCCTTTGGTAGTAGGAGTCATATTCTGTCACCTGGTTCCTCAATTGGAAACATACCTTATTTTAAGGTTTGTGTGCTCATGGTGTTGGTAATTGTCATCAATAGGTGAAAGAGAGCTTTTTGGTCAGCTGTATGGCAGGCATAGGTTTTGTTGCATAGATCAGGAGCTAATAAACTCAGTTTAATATAATCTGTCTTTGGCTCTTTAGGGACAGGTGGGCTCTCTTTGTCCCTGTATGGAGTCAGTATTTCAGGTCATTTAGAGAAACCCTGGGAAAGCTCTAATAGGCACCACTACCTTAAGATCTTTATTTCAGCATTGCCCAATGTTTCCCTGTCCTGCAGCTTCCACAGTACGACTGTGCATGTGGGAAGAGTAGAGGCTGGCATTGGAGCTAGTCCTGGTGGTTTTACCCTGCTGGAGTTTATTTCTGTAAAGAAAACCTTCTGTTAACTCCTTTAAGGTCCTTGCACAGTACAGATTTGCACATCATAATGAAGAATCAGCCCACAGACTGATTTGGCGATGCAACCAGTGTGCATTTTGGGTTTCTCTGGCCACATGACAGGATGCTGAGCTGGTCTAGATTCAGTCTGCTGGTTCTGAGCACATTCAGAAGAGTTTATTGAACTTTGTATTAGTAGGCTGCTTTGCTGGTCAAGTATCTCTTGTCCTCTGGCAGCTAGAATATTGCTTCATATTGTGTGTGCTGGCCAGTTAGTGCTTGTGCCTGATGTGAATTTAATTTGTATTCCTGGGTGATCCAGCAGTGCACAGATCTGGTGTTAATGATCATGGAATGCTTCCCTGATGAATGAGAGCACTGCCTTTATGTGTACATTTTTCCAAAACTTAATCAAATTAAAATGAAGCTTCCACCAACATTATTTTTCTTAATTAAAAGCATGTTTTTATTATACCAGCTGGTGTATATTAATCGTTAAAGGGAAAGTATTTGTCAAAAGGAGGTGTTCCGTGAAAGTTGTCTTCCTGTTAATATGTATATGTCTCAGATTTGTTTTCTTTTCTTTGCATTGCAGACGGGAAAAAGAGTAGGCAAGTCATTGCACATAGCCCTTCAGAAGATTTTGGATGAAGAGGAGAGTTTGGGGACCTCACGGCAGAAAGTTGGATTTCTAGGATGAGTTTTTATTAAATGTTCAAAACTGTTTTTAATTGATTGTGCAATCTTGTCAGTTTGTATATAGAAAATGGATATTTTTTTGTTCCAATACCTTTATCCTTCTGGCTAAGAGGCTTTTAAAATGTTACTAAGCATAAAGAAAGCTACAGTTAAATGCAAAGCAGCAAATTGGAGATGCTTTCCATATGGATAACTGCCACACCTAGGAAGCACATCAGGAGCAATTGATACAGTTGCCTGGGAAGTGCTTGAGTCTGTTTTCAAGAGTGACTGCTGTAGGTTCCACTTAATTCTGTTTGCATGTGTTCCACTTCTGCAGACTAGCTGGTGTGTTCTAGAGTGTATATGGGGATTTGGCCCAAAGCCTGGCCTCTTGATTTGTTGTTGTTGTTCACCAGCCAGATGAGAAGAGTACTTGGTGGTAGTCATTCTTCAAATTATCTTACATTTCTTTGAATAAAATGTGGTTAGATTTTACTATAAATACAACATGGTCCCAAGTTTCCGATTCATATTTTAAACCAAGATTTCCTCGCTCACTAGAGCTCTGCCTGTCCCTTTTGCCAACAGGTACAATAGTAACCTAGCCAAAACTCCTCGTGGTGGCTAAGGAGAAGGGGCATGGCTAAGGTAGAAGGCAAAATAAGTTAATTTTTAAGAGTTTGAAAATTCAGCTGGCAAAGTATAGTGGCTGTCAGTAATGATCCTTTACAGGGAAGGACAGAAGATGGCAGATAAGGTATGCAATCAGGTTGTATCACCAGGTCTTCAAAGCAGTGGGTTCTCTCCCTACATCAGTTGGCTGGCCCAGCAAAGAATAAGAGCTGTTTATTTGGAGGATAGGAATAGATAAGAGATGGAAGAAGTTGAAGGCAAAAAGTTGATTTTCAGAAGTTGTATTTCAGCTGCAAGTGTTAGAAGAACAGTTTTGAACAAATGTTATGGCAAAAGTTACTACAATAATCCAGGAATCATTTAGCTCTTACTTAAGCAGCATTTTCTGAATTTCCTAATACCAGATTAAGAACATTCTCTTGATTGAAATGTGTCTGGTGGGGAGTAGGGGAGGGTTTTTGCTGAAGGAGAGCTGTAGATACAGGACAAAACATATTAAGGCTCACACTAATAATCACGATCACATTAAAAGATATGGCATTCTTAAGGTCCCCAGATCTCTTCAGCCCTTTTCCTAGAGCTCACTCACATAATTATTCAAGGTGACTGCAATACTACTATGTATTTCAGATATGTGTAGCCACTACTAAAACAAGCAGGTTAAAAAAAAAAAAATAGAAAATTTGTCCAAGGTGTCCATTTTGAAGAGGTGGGACTTTTTCAGAACCTTAAGTAATGAGTTAGGTAGGTTATGATAGCACTACGTAGTAATACAGGCAAGAAGTGACAATGATATATATCATCTTTAATCACTCCAGTAGAGTTTTTCTATGTGAAGCAAAGACTAACCTGACATCAGCTTTACAGAAGCTGTGATCCATTCCTTGCCATGCAAAGCTACTTGTGAGAATGTAGAAAGAAAGAAAGAAAACTGAAGGGAGAAAAACTATTTACAGTACCTTAGACTTACCACAGGCAGTTTTTGTTTGGTCATGTGTTTCAGAAAATGGTTAATCTAAACGAGGATTGCGAGTCTTAAACCACAGCCATTCTCTGAATAGCCGTTGCCTGTTCTATTACAGATTTGTGGGATACCAAAAGGCTGCCCAGAGTTACTTCCAGGGTGAATTTTGTAACGTGGTAATAATAGTCTATTTCTATATAGCCTTCCAGCTGAAGGATCTCCAAGCATTTTGCAAGTTACATCATTTAAGATGCTTTTTATCCTCTCTCCAGATCGTTTTAATTTTAAATTGATGATTATGAGAGCTGGGGTGGGAGGGAAGAAACCTCCCTGTGTTTCAGGCATGTTAACTGACACCTCTGTGGAGGTAAATACATTTGCATTCTTTCTCCACTTTTTACTAAGGATGGCAAATAACTAGCCCTTCTGAGATCTAGGCTATGTGCTCAAGACACCTAAAAAGCAAACTCTTGCTACCTGAGCATCTGTGTCTGCTGCTAGCACAGGGAAACCTGTGGAGCAGCTGTGCATACAGAAATGGCTACCCCAGTCACAAAATACTTGGTACCAAGCACTTTCTGAGAGTTTAAGTGTAAATTAACATGGTGCAAGTATCTGCAGTGCCTCCTCTAACCATGCACATCTTCCCCACAGGGCATCTGTAGCTGTGTAAGCAGGCACAGAGTGAATTGGGGGTCTTCAAGGGGCCCTATTCCTTTCACACTCGCTACCTCCCATCTGTTGGCATTGAAAAGCAGTGGGGTGGAGTGTGGCCCTGATTCAGACTGGGGCTGCTTCTACCCCTGAGATACAAATAAAAAAACCCGGCCAAAAGTATTACATAGCTGCTAGTTGGTCTCAGCTGCCCCTGGAGGTTTGCTGCTACCAACTCATATCCCAAATGGATAAACAAAGCTCTGACGGGGGTAAAAGGGCCTACAGCTCTCCCGGCTGATACAACCTCTGCCAAGAAATCTTTGAGACTGTGGTTCTCAGGCATGCTAAGGGCTATGCTGCCCATTTCTATTTTCTTAGCTCTCTTTAACCTCTCCCTTCCATCCCAAGCAAAAATAGCAGTTAGATTTTTAATAGAAGCTTCAACTGAGACTGCTCCTGTTCCCATCTGGGCTGGTGGAAAGTTCCATGTGTTGCTGTGCAGATATTGCCACGTTTTCATTGACTCGAGTCCAGTAGAACTAAGAGGAAACATCTGTGGAGTGGGATAGCTCTCTGTTTGTCCCAGAAATTAATTGCTTCTGCTGGGAGTGTCGAGAGGCTGAAAGCTGTGTACTGGGGATGAGGAGTCTAGCAACTCCTGCTAGGCTTCTACTTGTGGTGCCTAAAGTGCACCCAGCCACAATTTAACTTTTTTTTTTACTTTTTTTTCTTTTCTCTTTTCTTCCCCATGTATTCCAGCCTAAAGGTCTGTTTGACAGGGACAGTCCCCTTGAAGCAGAAGAGGGCAAGGCTGTAGCTCAGTGGACCTGGCTGGTTTGCTTCTTGTATTCCTCCAGATCTGTGTTTATGCTCAGGGTGATGCACAGCAGATTTACCAAGCCTAGGAATTCTATCAGCCAACATTTCACAGCTACAGTAATGGTTCAACATTGCAGTTGGGTAGTTTGGGGAGGAGACGGGAGCTTGTTCTGTCCTGAGGGCAGGGGTTGAGACAGTGGGGAGGAGAGGGGCAGTGCCACCTGCAGTTGGGCTTTATGAAAACTTGCTTCAGTTGTAAAGACAAGTTAGTGGAAGCCAGGAGTGAGCTCATGTGAGACTGGAGTGTGCAAGTCTCCTTTTGAGAGACTCGGCACCTTGGTTTGATGTAGATAATACCTCATGGAGCTCCTGCATTTTCTCCATAGATGGGTGTTAACGGGGATTTACCACCTCCTCTAGGACTGTCTCCAACTTTTAAACTTTAGCAGATGCTGCTGCCCTCCTCAGCAGAGGGATGTTCTCCAGCCTTGCTGTGGCACTGGTTTACTTTGCCTGTAGCAAGCAGCTGCAGAGTGGGGGGAAGAAGTCAGCGTGACTTGGTAAGACCTGAGAGGAGAGTGCTCCAGTCCTTACTCCAGAGCCTTGTTCCCTCCTTTCCTTTAACACACTTGAGCAAAGTGCAGGCCTGCAACTGGAACCGAAGCTCTTCAGCCGTCAGCCTCTGTCTGTTGTTCCTCCCTGTTCCCCAACGCCTCGTCTCCTAGTATGCTCCTGCCTGTTTGCACTCCCCTGTGTGAGGCAGCTGTTCCCTCTGAGGCAAAACGTGGATGTTCCTGTGAGCTGTGCCTCGCAGAGGCGGGTGTCAGCAGCTGGTTTCAGGCTGGCACTTTGTGTCTGGTCTCTCACTCCTTTTCCTTGGCCACGGCAGGGAACTTTGGTATCCATCTCCCCACACTGCGATGCCTCGCTTTTTCTTTGGATGAGCTGCATTTCTAGCTATTCAGTAACAAAGACCCTTTTGCTGCTCCTGCAAAACCACATTAGGATCTCAGACATGCTGCTGTTAATGACTCCCTGGTGATGGTTTCAACCTCAATTTCGTTAACTGGAACACTTTTCAATAAGGTTGTAGTTATCTCACAACCTCTGTGAACACCTCTGTTGCTATCCTGTTCTGAAGATTAGGGCAGGATCAGCAGCACACACACCCCTGAGTTTTCACGTCCGTTTGTAGATCAGATTTGATCTCCTTGATTGAGACTCCAAAGATCGTAGTTACTGTGGCCCCTTAGCTAATACCTTGGGGGGTGGGGGGAAGGGAATGAAATCTCAGCTGCTTTCTGACATACAGAGGCCCTCCTCCACCCACCTGGCATGGTGGGGACCACAGCCGAGCCAGCTGTCCTTGGGTGTTGGAGGTAGTCAGAGCCACCAGCCTGCAGGTCCTCCCTTCCAGAGGAGCACTCTCACCATGCCTTCTTGCTGTGTTTTGGCAAATGGTAAGTTTTGGTATCTCCAGGGTTGGAAACCCATGGGTTGAAAAGTCACGAGTTAAGTCCTACTTCTGTCCTTTCCCCTCAGAGACCAACTTTAATCTGATGAGGCTTTTCAAGGGCATGGATTGTTTTCTTCCTGTTGTCTGATCACTCAACCTTTTCTCTAAATTGAAAAAAATTAAGACATTCATAAGGCTGATGCTGAAATTCTCCTACATCCCTAATCAGCATCCACAGCCGTATGAAAGCAAACCAGCCGCTCAAAGGTGAGAACAATATGCAAGAAGATCATAAGCTGGCAGAACTGCCGTCTGCCTGCCAGTCCTAAAATACTGACTTTAATTTCAACGCTGACTTCACTTGAGCTGATGCCGAGACAGTCGGTTTCGTGCAGCCTGCTCAGCAATCCTACGCAGTTAGGAATTTCTCCAGAGTTTTGGTGTTAGATTTAGACGCTTGACTACAGTTTTCCTTTGGCTGGTTGGACTTCGGGACGCGGATGATGGGCAGAAAAGCAAAGCGGTGAAGACAGCCAGGTTTAACCCTAGCCCACAGGAGCTGCATGCTCCAAGCAGAAGGGAGGGTGAGTCCTTTCATGCAGCTC
Source organism: Balearica regulorum gibbericeps (assembly GCF_011004875.1). NCBI lineage: Eukaryota > Metazoa > Chordata > Aves > Gruiformes > Gruidae > Balearica > Balearica regulorum. The sequence continues at coordinate 119,870,724 of NC_046185.1, forward strand.
CTTTTGCAAACAGGATTTTGAATAGCTGACAGCACTTGAACTCAAGTTCTTCACATTTAGGTCCAGTTTAAGGCCCAGGATGTCCTTTAGCACAAATCCTCCTGTCCTGTGACCCTTGGTGAATGTGGGGTAGGGATGTGAGCTGTGCTTGCCATGGGATGTGATGGGAAGGCTTCCTCCTTAGGCTCAGAGCCAATTTCCTAAAGTTGGTGCTGGGGATAACATTTTGGCAAAGTGCTGACTCCTTGGTTTTCCCCATCATTGTCCTTATGAAAACCACCCTTTCCTGAACTATTATCGCATTTCTTCTTGATTGGTCTCAAAAACAATGATCCATAGATTCGGCTCTTTCCATTTTAACCTGTTCTGATGTTTATGCTGGTGGAAATCAGGAATGATGCCAGCATGAGTTCAGGCAGCAGCTAATTAACATCAGAGATTTTCTTCTGTTAGCCCCACTTCCTCTCAGCATGTTTTTTAGTGCCCACCACTGTTTCTCTCCTGTTCCTCTTCGAGTTTACAGCGGCACCACTGAGACGTGGATCCTCCCCCTACAGAGTGGATTCGGTGAAGGCAGCAGAGGTAAGAAACCCACTTTTGGGTCTCCCCTTCATGTTCCTGCTGTCGGTGCCAGCAGGGGAGGCGGGAGCCTTCCCGGCAGAGGGGGGCTGCAGGGAAAGAGCAAGAATCATTTGGCATTGCGGTGGCCTGCCTTTGAACCTGTAACTTAGCCTTGAAAAGCCAGGGCTGGTAATTGCCTATCTTGATAATAACCGTGTGAATACTGTTATCTAGTCCACCCTTCCACTTTCCAGCCATTGTGCAGTGGCGCTGCCTCATTTCTTGTCTTGGCGATACTTGCTCATTTCCTAGGAGCCGAATCAAAATAGCCTCTGATCTCGCTGCCCATTTCCTTGCCTAGCTGGGCACGAAATCACAGGTCTGTATCATTGCCAGGAGCATCCAGCTTCCTTTCATGGGCTTATTCCAGCCACTGTTTTGCTAACTGAAAGCCTTCCAAATTCAGCATTGCAGACTACTTACTGGGTTTCCCAAAGCCACGTAAACTTTTCTGACTGCTTCCCTGCGGCCCTGGGACAGTTTCCATAAGCATACGTTCTACTGCCCTCTTCATCTCAAACCACTTTCCTTGCAGCTAACAGGAGCTACCAGGAGACCAGGCTTGAAACCAGGGAAGTAAAGTGATTTTACTGGGAAGTAAAATCCATAATTGTACAGATTTAAAAAATCATGGACAAAAGCCTGGTTTCTTGGCATAATTATAGCCTTTCTCCTTTTCCTTAACCCTTCCATGAATCAGCTGCTGCTCTCTTTCCTCTGGTGCCCACTGCCTTGCTCTCCAATGGGCTGTACGCGTCCCACGAGCCTCCCAGCTGTCGCTCCTCAGCTCTGACATTTGCTGCTTCTCTTTCAGCCCCAGAGGGGAAGGATTCGTGTGGCCAAAACCTCGCTGCCGTCTTCCAGTTGTATTAGTTCATCTAATAAAAAGGATTACCTCTACCCGCCTCCCACGCCTCCCTTACATAAGAAACGTGAATCACTGGGATCTCAAAAGCATGATATCTGTCCAAAGAGTCAATTTACAAAAGACCGTCGATAGCCCCGTTGTTTAATTGGAACCGCAGCCTCTGCCTTCAGCAGGAGCCCAGGCAGGAGGTGGGCTCAGTACAGGCACGGGCCCTCCAGATTTTAGATGGCCCTTCCCCATAGCATCCCTGCTCTGCACCCCTTGTGGCAACACTTCAGCTCGCTCCTGTCAGGTGGCTTCATGAGCTTTTACAGTGTCAGGGATTTATTTTTTTCAGCCTACATGAGCCAGATGTAGCAAAGTCCCCTGCAAAGAGGTATGACAGCTAGAGACAAGCTGTTTAAGTCTACTTTTCATTTTTCTCTTTTTCAAGAAAAATTATAGTGGCATCCAGCACGGGACCTGCTGGCTGGCGCATGGAGAGAAGCCCTTTTGGTTGCAGACCTTCAGCATGGGGACCTTCACGCTCGGAGAAGAGCTAACCTCCTGCCCTTCTCATTTCAGCTGGGGAATCGGAGAAGCACAACGCTCCCGCAGGTCCCAGCCACCCAGAAACCTGTGGCTGGGGATCACCATCAGACTCCCCATCAGAGCCATCTGTTTCACGTGCAGCAGCAATGGGAACATTTTTGGGTTTTTTGACATCGAGCTGTTGGAGCGAGTCCAGAGGAGGCCACGAAGCTAATCAGAGGGCTGGAGCACCTCCTGTGAGGACAGGTTGAGAGAGTTGGGGTTGTTCAGCCTGGAGAAAAGAAGGCTCTGGGGAGTTCTAATTGCGGCTTACCAGTACCTGAAGGGCCCACAGGAAAGATGGTGAGGGACTGTTTATCAGGGAGTGTAGTGACAGGACGAGGGGTAATGGGTTCAAGCTGAAGGAGGGTCGATTCAGATTAGATGTTAGAAAGAAATTCTTCACTGTGAGGGTGGTGAGGCACTGGAACAGGTTGCCCAGAGAGGCTGTGGATGCCCCATCCCTGGAAGTGTTCAAGGCCAGGTTGGATGAGGCTTTGGGCAACGTGGTCTAGTGGAGGGTGTCCCTGCCCATGGCAGAGGGGTTGGTACTAAATGATCTTTGAGGTCCCTTCCAACCCAAACCATTCTATGATTCTGATTCCCTAGTGTGGCAGAACATGAATCAAAGCAAAGGCAGGCGAGCAGATCTGGAGCCAAGGAAAACTGGGAGGTGCTGAGTTACCATAAGTGCTTTGGAGAGGTCAATGCTACTTAAGTGTCAAGAGAAGGGAACGTATATATGTCTGGCATCTCTTGGGCTCCATACCATTTTGGCATAGTCCAGGCAGGAGAACGGTAAATCCTCGAAATATATATTCTCTGGCTTAAATCAGAGTGAGGCTCTGTGTGTGATAAAAGGGAGAGAAAATCAAACCCGTTCTTCCTTGGCTTCAAAAATTTGGAATGCAAAGGAGCTCTATTCAGGTAGCATATAAGGGCAGGGTTTTCCTTATTCAGCCAAAGTGTGAGGCAGGGTAACACAGTTATGGCCAAACTAAATCACGGCAGCTCTTTTTCCAGCCACACCGCTGTTTATCATCCCAGGCGTAGGCACCTTTTATGTGCCTACAACACCAATGGTTCACACTGTGCTGGGTGGCATCTTGCCTTAATTTTTCAGAAAAAGATTTAAGGTTAATGGCTGATGCCCAGAGCTCTTTGTTCTTCAAAATGCCTTTCTGTCCTTTCCCCTCTCTACACGAATTTCCTCCACTTGCTCAAAGGTTCCTGTTCCTCCTGCAGGCAAGACTCACGTGCTTGTGCTGCAGCTGCTGAAAAACCCCAGCACCCAAAAAATGTGGCAGTGGTCTTGATTTAGGCTGCAGGGCTGCTCTTGGACCAGCTGGACTTTGCTGAAATCAGGCTGAGACCCTGCGAGGGGGACTCGGGGCAAATGGCTCAGTGGGATGTGCCCCCCCCATCCCAAGTCCAGCACATCACGGTCTTCTGTTACAGCTCTGGGGTATTTAGAAGCCTGAATGTTCCCAAAATTGGATGAAGACCCAAATTTCTAATTATTTTTGATTGCCTAACCGCTCAGTTGACCCCAGGGAGGACCCCCCCACATACTCAGCCTGACTCCAGGGTGGTGGGTGTGAAGCATCAACCAGCTTTTCAGAGCTGCCATGCCTCATGAAGCATCTCGGTGCTTTGACAGTCCTGGCCACGAGATACTTTGGATTATCGACCCTGGTGCATGCCAGGTTTCTTAAGTGCAAAGAGCACCTGCAGATTTTGACTCTCAAAGGTGTGAGTACTGCAGAGGGAAGGAGGGAAGCGGTCCTGCACCAGGCAGATGCAATGCACTTGGTAGGGAGATGGAGCAGCCTTCCTCTTAGTTGGGACATCTGCAGTAGCAGGTCAAACATCTTCCCAACTTTCTTCATCCATGCTTTTGCCCAGGTCTGCCAAAACATGGTCCTAGGGGACAGTATGGCCAGTGCAGCTGTCCTCACGCACCCCAGGCACACCCCCCCTCGAGGACAGTGGTTTATGCTGGAGCTGCCCCAGGGCTGGGAATTTGAGCCCGGGGCTGGGAGCTACCCTCTGTCCCCAGCTGTCGCTGCAAGGAAAAGGGGGGCAAACACTGTCCCCAGCCCCAGGCAGGTCCCACAGCTGAGGGAGGGTGCCACCAAGCCACCCCGCGTGGGCATGGACCGAAGCATTATGCTGCAACGTAAATTTGGGAGAATTTACCAGTAATCTCCATGCAGGGCCTCCATCATGCTGTGGCAGGGGCTGGGGGGCTCAGGCCCCCCACATGGTCCCTCCACCATTGCTGGTGCTCCCTGCATCCCTTGCGGGCAGCCCCGCAGGCTGACCCCCTCTATTCCCTCGGCCACCCAAACTCAGTTTCACGCCTCACTCACATCGTCGTTGCTGTCACTGACACATGAGATCAAACCCGTGGCATTTTGCTAAAATCCATAGGAAATCATTCCACAGCCTTTCCTTATGTTTAGCTTAGCAGACTTTCAGTACATTCACTCCCTTCTTCCTTTTTTTAAAAAAAAAAAAAAAACAAAAACAAGCAGCATGCTAAGAAATGCAAACCCGCTGGGATGTTTTCAGCGTTGGCCGGAGCTGCCGGAGCCCCCCCCGGGGCCGGGAGGCTGCCTCTGGCCAGGGCTCAGCGGGCGGCTTTCTGGGACAGCCATTTCTGATTCCAGCCGGTGTTAAGCCGGCTGTCTGAGGGCAGAGCGGAGCCGTTCCACCTCCGCTCGGCACCGGACGGCAGCGGCATGGCGCTCCGGGGAGCCTGCCTGCTCCTCTGCCTCCTCTCTCTTGCCCAGGTCTCCGGCCAGCAAAACTCCAAAGTCCGGCAAAAACCGGTGGCTTCCAAGAAAGGTAAGGAGCAGCGGCACCTTCCCGGCAAGAAAACCTGGTGGGTCTTGGGGGGGATGGAATTAACCTGGTCATTTGGGCAGTTGATAGAGCTTTCATGCAACTTTTAAAAAAGCATCTAAAAACCTAATAAAGTGTCTTCCCCCCCCGCCCCCCCCATGGGAATGAGTGGGTAACCCTTCTGTAAAACAGCAGGGATATTGAAATGTTTTGGTGGGTTCCTACCTTGAGTAAATTGGATAGGACAGGTTGGTCTGAACTTCAGAGGACAACATATTTTCCATGTTATCGCTAAGGTTCACTCCAAACTTTTCCTCTATTAAAATCTCCCTTTTTATGACCCCCTACTCCTATTCATTCATTTTTCAGAAGCAAATTAGTGGCAGCTGACAGGCAGCTGTTGTAGATTTGGAGACAAGAGTAGGCAGATAATATATAATCCATTAAATATCAACATGCATCTTTAGTTTAAAACACTTGCCCCGGGTGTATGTCAAACCGTACGCAAGCTGTGACTACTCAGGCTTACCAGAGGGCAACGCACACAAAAAGATGCTTATATTTTCTTTTCCCTAGTGTTTGGTTTTTGGGGTTTTTTTCCTTCTCTTTTCTTGCTACTGTCCCATCCTTTCTCCCTCCGACTCAATGCACGTTAATTATAGGAGAAGGCAGGGAAGGCAGCTGCTTGCGTTGCAGCCCGGTGGCGTGTGAGCCTGCCTGATGCGTCCGACTGCCATCGCGTGGGCTTGGACCGTTCCTGGCGGGCGCTTGGCTGCTTGGAACGAAGTGGGGAGCGAGGAAGAAGCATCCCAGGAATTCGCTTGGCCTGGCTGCACTCTACACTCACCCGGTGGCTATTTTCATCAGATCCTGTCCTTGAGAAATTTCTCCTTTTTCTCCCATTAGATCTTTCTATGAAATTACCGCATAGCTGCATATTCCACATCTCTGGTCTGTGGCTGTTTTCTAGAGCAAAAATTTCCCCTTGGGCTGGTATAGGGTACATACGTGCATTGCACTTACTGGAGGTACCAGGAGAGAGAGAGAGGAGTTTTTTAGAAATTTTATTTTGCTTTCTGTGTCACTGGAACTGCTGTTTGTAACCCATTGGCAACAAGAAACTGGGAGAAAAATCACCTTTTTGACAGGAAAATTGGGTTCCAATTTAAAAACATTTTTCAGGGTGGGGGGACGACACAATTTTTTTTCTTTTTTCTGAAAATCGAGCCCTCTGCAACCACTGGTGGCAATTTCTCCTGAGAGCTTTGGGGTTTCTTTTCGAAGCCATACAGTGGGTCAGCTGCCCTGCCTTTACTGGAAACTTCCAGCATTTCTTGGTTAACATTTTTCTGATTTTTATCAATGCCAGGGGGTGGCTGGCAGAAGAAGGAGGAAAGCTCTAGAAATCCCCCTCCTCTTTTCCCCCAGCCCCTTGCCACATCCAAGCCTGCCTGCCCACCGGCTGCAGGGGCCGGGGCTTGGCCGCTGGCCCCATCCCCATCCCGTCCCCACTCCAGGCCCCCCCCATCCCAGCTCACCCCCTGCCCTTCACCGGGGTGCATCCTGCAGGGTGAAGCCACTGGAGGGTTGGGGTGTTTGGCTGGATTTATTTTTTTTTAATCTGCGCTGCCAAGCCACAAATGTTAGAAAAGAAAACGGTAATTTGAGCCAAGTTTTTTTTCTCCTTTTCCCCTTTGTCCCCCCCCCCCCTTTTGTTTTGTTTTCTCTTCTTTTTTTGTAATTATTGCTTACATTTGGATCTGCTTCAGAACAAAAATGGTGCTGTTTCAACATCAGAAAGCCAAACCATAGCATTTAGAAAATGCTGAGACAGCATATTCACTCTGCCTGCTGTTGGGGTTTTTTTTCCCCCCTCAAATTGCTCCCCAGTGATTTTTCCAGATGCAGCAGCTCAGCAAACTCTCCCTGAACCCTGATGTCTTGGGGAGCAGATGGGATTTGCCTCCTCTGACAGCCATGGGAGTCTCACCCAAAAGGGTGCCCAGGGCGGGGGGCAGGAGCCACGGCGGGCAGTGGCACCCCCCAAATCCCTGGCTCAGGGGTGCAGGTCGGGGACCTGCTAGCCCTGGGGGGGGGGGGGGCTGCCCTTGGTCATGGCTGCGGCAGGGTGCTGGGGATGTGGGAGGGAACATCTTTGCATAGCTCTCGTGTGTTTTTAAGGTAATTGGAGTCAGCCATCAGAGTCCGGATGCTTAAACCAAGCGGGTAGGGGCTGATGTGGGCACCGCTCCTGAGGCTGCCCCAAATTCCTGTGTAATCTTGGAGTCTGGATGCTCTTCCCAGAAAATGCCTGTGACCATTTGTGTGTTCGGTCCCTTCCTGTGATCCAGGGACAGACTGCAAAACAGGACCCGACTTTTTTGGCCGGGACATTGAGGGAAATACTTGATGTCAGAAGAAATACCGATGGCTGGGGAGGCTTGGTGACAGACATTGTGAACCAGAGCGATGCTCGCCCTGTCGGGAGACAGAAACCTGTTTGGATAGGAACAAACCAGATGACGCCTGCCCAGGCAAAGCTGAACAACCCAGATATAGGTCCAAATTTCATATAGGGATAGTTAAATAATCAAAATGAAGTTCAGAGGGATTCAGTTGTTATTCAGCATGTAATTAGAACAAAGAAAAACGGGCAAGAGCTTCCATTTGCAGTGTCAAATACATTACTGGCCAGGCTTTCAAACCAACGTTGTGACCCACATCCTTCTGTGAGTCTCCTTTTCATCTTGCCTCTGCCCACGCTTAATCCTGCTGTTCACGGTTAGCCACGCCAGGACCCGCTCCAGGTCCCACGGGCGGCATTGGCAGCCCCCACGCTGGCTTCAGTCACAGCAAACCCAAGCTCCAATAGCCTTGATCACGGGCTTCAGGCGGCGAGCCTTGAGGAAATGACAGCGCAGAGACGAAAACCTCTGGCAATAAAACAGAAAACTCGATGTTTGTTGAGGTAGCTGAAGTGCAAATTAACCACTCCTTGTTCTCCTTGCAACGTTCGAATGAACGCACTGATGTAGGAACATCTTGTGGCCCAGGGCTTGGAAACTAGGTTGTGAAAAGGGACGGGGTGCTCTAGGTAGTTATCAAGGAGATGTGTCCATCTTGTGTGACAAGGACCCTCTAGATGGGAACCCACCAGCAAACCAGGCTGGAACAACGTAAGGAGCTGCCCCAGTGAGAGTCATTGGCAGGATGCTGCCATGGCCCTTGGATGTTACTTAAACCTAAGGGACGTTTGTTCTGCTGCAAGAGAGGCTTGCATCGAGAGAAAAAAAAAAAAAAAAGGCATTAATTAGCTGTTTCCCACAAAGTGTTTTCATCAAAGGCATCAAAATAATAACTAGTGCCTCAGTGTTAAGTGAACCTATTAAGGATAATTGAGCAATGAATAAAGCAGCTGAATGCCCTCCTCCTGATGTGTCTGGCTTTTCATATTCATGGCACCATGTAATCTTTGGGTTGGTGGTTTTGCTCCGCATCCAAGCCGCTTCCCCACTTACCTGGCTTGGTGCCTCAGCTCCTCATCTCCTTGACTCTCGAGGAAGCCTGTCCTACTGTGTTCGTGGGCAAATTGTCCCCTTTCCTTTCACCCCATGAGGACTACCAGCAGCTTATGCCAGGCAAGGTAAAGTAATAGGAGCAGCAGAAATAGCATAATGAATAAAACCACCTCAATATCTGGTCTCCCACCACCTCCAAGATGCAATGGTCCTTTTGCTCCTAAACAGGAGAAATCCAAGTACCAATTAATAGGTGGTTGGAACTGTTGCAGAGGCGACACACCTAGCAAGATGCAGGCTTTAGTAGCAGGCTGCAACCAACTCCCCAGCCAAGGAGGCTTCTTCTTCTCGTGGCAGGAGAGCAGCTCTGGCCAATTTTTGGGTACCCGCATGGGGGATGCTGAAGGCAGAGTCAGGGCAGAGGCAGCTGTGATGGTCTGAGGGATGGTGTGGTGGGTGGGCTGAGGGATGGGGTGGCTGATGGTACAGGGGCAGATGTAGTGGAGGTACTGCAGCCCTTCCAGCCCCTTCCTGCCGAGCATCAGCCTGGCAAACAAAACGCTTTCCGTCCAACACACCCATGAGAGCAGACTAACGTGAGGGCACAGCAAGGAGTGCATACAGAGAAAATCATGCATTAGGGTGTTTAAGGAAAGCCAGGAAGGTGTGCTGTGAAGAGAGAGAGAGAGAAAAAACGTGTTTTTGAATAGTTTAGGAAAACAATAAATCCTATTCAGCAGCAGCTTTGAGTTCCCCACAAAACACTCGTGTGCGGCAGGACTCCTGCTCAGGAAGGGCAGCATCATATGGTACCCTCCTGCATTTTGGGAGCCCAGTGCAGCACCACCTGAGATGAGTGCCCTACACAGGGGCTCCACCTTGCGATGCTCATGTGTGCGACTCCCCCCACACACACACACACTCCAGCACTGCAGCAGCTGGAGACCATCTCCCCACAAAGCCCCATGGGGTGCAAAGCCCCAAAAACCAAGCTGGGAAAACTGGGTTGCTGGTGGAACCAGACTAGCAGGCAAACACTCGCTTTGATGGATGTCCAAGCGGGCAGATGTTGACTTTGCAGATCCCTTTTGTTTGTCTTTGAGGGCAGAGAAACGGGGAGTTTTGATGATAGGAACAGCTTCGGCTGCTTCCCCGGCTGACACAGCCGATGTATATGCTCTTCCCTTGGTTTCTCCAACAGATGGTGTGAGCCTCAAAATGATTGAAGACCTGAAGGCCATGATTGACAACATCTCTCAGGAGGTTGCTCTATTGAAGGAAAAGCAAGCACTCCAGACAGGTAAAGGACTCGCTAAAGAAGGCATGGCTTTTGCTTTGAGAGAGGAGCTGCTTATAAAGTGGCTATGATTGCCCCACACACTGTAACAAGAGATGCCCAAGTGCCCTGCGACAAGGAGTCCATCTCAGGGACAGAGGTTGGGGCATCAAAGCAAAGCGTGGACTTGGTGCAATTCCTCCAGGCAGATGAAGCTCCTCAAGCATTTAATGACATGAGTTATGCAGTGTATGGCCCCCCTCTTTATGTGCGAGAGCTTCCCGTTTGTAAAGCTGTGAATATTTCTATGACGCTAAGCCAAATATTCATTTTCCTTTATGAATCAGAGGGATGAGTAATGGATTATTCCATACTTCAGTCAAATGTAGCTTAGCCTTTTGTCTGAACCCCAGTGAAATGGTGACCTGGTCTCTTATATGTACCGTGGTATTACCCAGGGAAACTCATGGAGGTCAGTCTCACCATGCTTCATTGAACACATACAGCGTGTTTGTAAAATGTCCATCTTCCAGCTGTGCTCCACGGTTATTCTGTACAAACTCCACCGACATTGATAGGAGAAGGATTTGCAGAACATGAAACAGAAATGAGATGAAAATGCAAGTTAAGGAGAATTTTCTCCTTAAAAGAAAAGGAACACAAGCAAAATCAAGGCTTTAGTTCCAAGCTCACATTCATTGGTTTGGATATTATTGCGTGGCTCTGATTAGTTATTGTTTGGCTACAGTACTCTGCTCTCTCAGGGTTTAGAGCTTAAAAAATAAATAAAAATTATATTCTTAACAATATAATCAGAGGCAAGTAGAAATTTCCTCTGAAGACCTCAAGCTATGCAAGCACAACACTTCTCATCAAAACCTATTAAAAAAGACATTTTTCTGATGCTTGCATAATTAAGATGGTTGAATTGAAATTGCAGGCTTTTTTTCCAAAACACTTCCAACACCCGGCAGCGCCCATCACAAACCTGACCCCCAACAAACTCCTCAGAGCAAGCATAGCAGCAGCCAGGGAGGAGCGAGGCCAGGGGGAGGGTTGGGAGGACCACGTTGTGCCTCTTTTCCGGCAGTGGCACAGCTCGGGAGGGTGATGGGGGCACCCCGAGGTCCATTTTTCCCGACCGTTTGCAGACGGGGAAGGCAGGTCCCTGCAGCCGTGCCCTGTGTAGGAGGGAGAGGGCACCTGGGACTCCCGTGTTGCCTAAGAAAAGAAGTTTGTAGTTTGGCCGCTGCGTTTGCTGCTGCTGCTACTGCCTCTGCCTGGGTGCTGTTTTTAAAACCAATTCCCTTTCTGTCTTTTTTTTCTGTGTGGTAACCTCTCAGTTTGCCTGAAAGGCACCAAAATTCATCTAAAATGCTTTCTTGCGTTTTCGGAGACCAAGACGTACCACGAGGCCAGTGAAAACTGCATCTCGCAGGGCGGCACGCTCAGCACCCCTCAGAACGGGGAGGAGAACGATGCCCTTTACGACTACATGCGCAAGAGCATCGGCTCCGAGGTGGAGATCTGGCTGGGCCTCAACGACATGGCGGCAGAGGGCAAGTGGGTCGACATGACGGGTGGCCCCATCCGCTACAAGAACTGGGAGACTGAAATCACCACCCAGCCCGACGGTGGCAAGCTGGAAAACTGCGCCGCCTTGTCGGGGGCCGCCATTGGCAAGTGGTTCGACAAGAGGTGCAAAGACCAGCTGCCCTACGTCTGCCAGTTCATGATTGTGTAGCGGCGGGGGCTCCCTCCTGCCCACCCGCAACCCGGGTCTTCCCCCTTTGGCAGCAGGATTATAAAGCTATAGGTATGTGTACGTGTACATGTACGCATGCACGCGCGCGCACATGTTCAAGTAGAGTCACTCTTTCCAAAGAAAGTTGTCACGGCTCGGTATCAGATTAGAGAGCGTTAGAGCATTTTGTTTGGCCACATCCAGCCCCATTAGCAGCTGCATTGTTCTTACTAAGGCACGATTTATAGATATATTTTTTTACACAGGGAATTTATTAGGACGGCTCATTTGTTTCAGCAAAGAACCAGTGCAGCAGTCCAGCCTGGCAAACAGCCACCTCAGCTGCCCGGGGCTGTCACTTTGCAATGTCCTTTCCCATCTTGCTGAGCTTCACTGGGACACCAGCATAGCTAGTTCCCGCTTTCTTCTCCTGTTTTGCTTCCCCGTAAGCCCTGACAGTGAGGTACGTGGGATAGATCTTCACGTCCCTCACGGCGCCCCAATTCAGGCTCCTGGGGATCGAGGTCCTGGCTCGATGGGTAGAAGGATTTACTCCTGCTTTGCACTGAGATATACAATTGGGCTTATTGGCTGAATACCAGCTGCTCAACAGGTTGTCCAACTTGTCCAACTATGTGTATGAATGAGCCAGCAAGTAACAGCATGGGTTGACTTACTGAGAAGGGCATCCTTTCTGGAAACATTCCCCATTTTGTGTCCTTTTCTCATCAGTCAGAAGCCAGTTTCGCTGATTTCAGTGGGAGAGCTAGACCCACTCCGAGATCTTTAAAAAAAAAAAAAAAAAAAAATCCCATCAGAAGCTTTATTTCTGCTCCAGCATCATGGGGGAAGCAGTGATGACTTACAGCATAGTCAGTCAAATGTTTTCTTGGAAATAGAAGGTGAAAATATTAGGTAAATCACAGAAATGTAATGTTATTAGGGGTAAAAGACAAGCCCATTGAAAATAAACTCCAAGAAGACTCACTTTAGCGGCTTTAGGAATCACACACCCTGTTTAAGTGATGGAAACCCAGCTGAAATACTCCAGTCTTTGTTGATCCAGGCACAGTCCTCAGCAAACATAAATCTGCTGAGCGCTGTTTGTGCCAATAAAGTCATGCCCAGCTGAAGGTCTGTACTCTGTAATTTTTTACTGAGAAGAGAGTTAAAGAAAAAAAATAAAATTGAAATAAACAGCAATGATGGGAAAGAAGTGCAGGCCACCCTGACAGCTTAACGAAGCTTTGCTGGCTGTTGGCCGAAAGGTATCAACGGTTCTTTGCAGATCAGAGCTTGGTAATAACCCCTCCAGTTTGGGTCACATCCCCTGCGCTGCCAGGTCTGGTGTGTCAAGACATGGTGCTCCTGGGGACCCCATGGGAGAGGTATTTCAATTTGCTGCTTTGTTTAAAAACAGCACGATGGTGGGTCTTCCAAGATGTCAAGTGGGAGAGCCAAGCTGGAGGGATCAAAACACACACACACAAATGCAGAGTGCGCACTTCAAGGCTGTCACTATTGCCAAACTCTCCGCTGTTCAAATGACTATAAAATAAAATTATATATATATAGCTTGCTGAAGGAATGGAGTTGCGTCAATGTGATTGGAATGCTTGCTTCTCCTTGCATTTCTCTTCGGAGCAGCTCCAGGGACCTGTCAGAGGGTCAGAGATATCAAAGGCAGAGGGGAAAAGCAGAAAGCAAGAGCCTCCCACCCTGGGATATGGTTTACAGGATTTCCACCTCCCCTCTTATCATCCCAGTCACATGCCACATGCAGGATACAGGCAGGGAATCCTTTTATAGGCAAATAAGATTTCCTTCCTCGCCTCCTCTTGCTGCTGGGGAAATGTCACTCCAAAATACGAGCCAACCCAGAAGAAAGGTCCTTCCCTCGCCCCGTTTGGCAGCAGTAGTGGTGCTGGGGGGAGGCAGCACCTCAGTTCCCAGAGTGGAGCCCGCACTTCCCAGGCTGCCTCCCACCTCCTCCGCCACAAGCAGAGCTGCAGTGGCACCAAGCATCCCTCTCCATCCCCCACCGAGGCAGTGATGACTTCTTCCTCCTCCTCCTCCTCCTCCTCCTCAGCATCCTGCAAAGGAGAGAAGGCCATACATGAAGAAGACAGTGCTTCACACCAGTCTAGGAGTTTTCACCTGTGGCAGAACTGCACGTGAAATTAGGTCTCTTCTGCACAAGAGCACAGCCCTTTGTCTAGCTTTACTCTGGACCCTGATCCTGAAGGTTTCCAAGGCTCTTTGCTGTAGGTCATAGTTATACCCTACAAGCCAGCTTGTCTCAGTATGAATCCTCTAGTTCCCTTGGCAGACGATCCCTCCATGTTTTGAGATATACATGAATGCAAAGCAGCAAAGTCAGAAGCGTTTCCAGCTTTGATCCTGACTGGTCATAAACCACAACGTCTTAAAACACAACTGTGTGGTCAGAGAAATAAACAGAGGTCTTTTATGCGAGCCCAGGAACTAAAGAGAGGCGATGTGAAAGCCATGGACCCTGGCAATGCTGAGCTTCAGGGAAGATGCGGGTGCTGTAGCTGGACCATCTCTGTGTGGAGTGCAATGTGAAAAACAGCCATGGAGACGGATGCCAAAGGATATTCCCAGAGAGGACGTTAAAGAGTCAATCTGTCAAAATCTAGAGAATAACAAGTTGCTCGTATCTCTCTTCCTCTCGGTTTTCACATAGCTACACTCCTGCCAGCACCATTCTTCACAGATGTTTTGCTCTTCTGAAGCTGGGAGGAGCAGAGGGAAGGGTGGCTTTGCTCCTGCCCTACTTGTTGGACCCAGGATGCCAAAACTGACCTTGCAGTTTCAAGGTGGCATTTATGAGTTTAATATTATTCTATGTGCTTCTTCTTAATGTACATTATGAAGTACAAATTTTCTTTTAAAAGCCAAAGAAAAAGAAGTTCTAGAAGATTCCTCACCCTTGCTTACCACAGCACTCTTTTTTGTTTCTTTGTCGCCAACCCCATGTTTTGTGCTCACAGTGAATACCAGGGTGGAGGGGTTGAACGGGGCGACACTGGCTGCCTCTACTCCAGCATGGCCCGATGGGAACTGCCTGGAGCAGATGGGGTCCATCTGCTGGGGGCTGGGACAAGCATCACTTTTTTGATCTTCCGTTAAATCTTTTTGGCACTCAAGCCAGAGAGGAACATCTGCTGTCCACAAAGCACGGTCTCAACCAAAGGCATGCAGACTAACGGAGAGAAACGTGAGCTCTTCCCCAAGAAAAATAAATGTGGAAATGATCATGTCTGAACCAATGTATTGTGACGCCTGCAATCTCAAATGAAAAATGGGAGACGTTGTGTAAGATCTTGTGCGGCTGATTGCGCTGCTCAGCTGCCTGCGACTCCGTAATATAGCAGAGGAAAGATGAAGCGTGAAGTGTGCATATATTTGTATAAACAAAAGAAGAGAAGTTACTGGGTGAGCCCCCAGAGAGCATTACCCCAGCACTACGCCATCCACAGCTGACTTCAGTAGAGCTATGCTAATTTACCCAACTAATTGCCCCGACCCCAGTTCACCAAGGTCCTGAAGTACAGGCAAAGGGCCAAATAGTTAAAAGTAAAATGGTTAACCATAAAACGGGTAATGCTTTTCTGAGGTATCCCTCTGAGCAAGGGCCAGAACAGCACACTATTAACACATGTCAACACCCCAGCCAGCAGCCAGGTTGCTTTGGGCTTCGGTCAGTAAAAGGGCAGGTGGGCAGGTAGGCAAAGGTGGGTAAGAATTTGGGAGTCATGAACCAAAAGCTTGTTTTGAGCCTTGAATGCTTTTGTGGGACTTGGTCCTTAGCAGTCTGGGGTTACTTTGGATCAAGAGAGTTCGGTGACGTAGGAGAAGGACCCCAAGCAGACAGAGGGAGAAGATACACAGCCAAAATAAGCACCGCAACCCCACGCCTCTGCTCCTTGTGCCTGTCTGCTCAGCCTGGGAGTTACTCAGACCTGAGTCTCTCACTGTGTCAAATGTAGTCTTTCTCCATCGTCTTTTGCAAGGAACAGCTCCCAAACACCTCTGCTCCTGCCTGCCACAAGGAGAGGGCATTTCCCACCTCTGGCTGTGGGATAAGACCATTGGTAGGATGCTCCTCAAAAGGGAAGGAGCACCTCCACCCTTGCACCATTGAGCCTTGTTATTCCTATAGGCTCTACTGTTTGGTCCCACTCCTACGTAAGCACTGGACTCCAATTCAGCACTTGACCTCTCATCTCTCCTTTTGCAAATAAAATAAAAAACTAAATTAAAGTTACATTTCTCTAGCTCAGAATCCTCCACAGGCAGGGAAGAAACACAGATCTGTGAGGATCAGCAGACAAGGGTAAGCCAAACGACCACTGGGAGCATAAACATAAAACAGTTGGGGGTCACTACACTGATGAAGAGCATAAAAATAATCTCCTTGGGGGCAGAAGATAAAGCAGTGGATGAAATAATATCAGACTATGGTGTACAGAGCGAAAAAATAGTGCTTCATCCCCTTTATCTCCAGTATAGAAGTACCCGGAGGGAGTCCAAAGGTAACAGCTGGGGACTGTTGCAAATACAGCTAAAAACAAAATTACAAACATCTAAGGCATGACTCACACCAAGCAGCCTCGCCGCTCTGTCCTGCTCTGTGCAAACAGGTCGGTGGCTGCATCACCTCCCTGCAACCCCCCAGACACGCACTCGCGGCTCGGGGCATCGGTGCTGGTGGTGACCGTAAGGCACCCAGCACCTGCAGCCTGGGTGCTCTCTACCCAGCACTGTACCCTCGACATCCAGCCTCGCCCGAGGAAGAAGACAAAAACCCACAGGTGACCACACTGCCAAGAGGTGAGGCCAACTGCTAATCACACAAAATACTTGCTTTTCCTTCAGCCCTGTTAGGAAGCTAACCCTGAGCCTGTTGAAGAGAACAAAACACGCACGCCGCTTGCCAACCTTGGAGGCTGGCAATGCAGAACACGTCTCAAGAAGCTATGTTTAGAAAACACTGTTTGGAAAGTGCTATGTCTTATACAAGAAAATGCAAGAGGGGAAATAAAACCTACACCACCTACTGCTTTACAGAAATGCCCCAGGGCCAGCTTAGTTTCCCACTGCAGTAACAGGAATGCTTCTTGTTTCTATGACACCCATCAACAGGGTTCCCAAAAGCAAGGTCTATCTTGTTCAATATTGTACCCCTTTTCCATGTTTCTCAGGACTGGTGAGGCCACATCTGGAGTGTTAGGTCCGGTTTTGGGATCCCCAGTACAGGGAGGCGTGAACTTACTGGAGTGAGCACAGTAAAGGGCCATGAAAATGATGAAGGGATTGGGGCAGCTGTTGTGTGACAGTGGGGACTGCCCAGCCTGGAGAACAGAAGGATCAGGAGGTCTTAGGCATGTGTTTAAATGCCTGATGGGAGCTGGTAGAGAAAACAGAGCCATGGACACAAACTGAAATACAGGAAACCCTGCTTAAACAGAAGAGACACCTTTTTCTCTGTGAGGGTGGTCAGACCCTGGTACAGGTTGCCCAGAGACGCTGTGGAGTCTCCAACCTTGGAGGTACTCCAAACCCGACTGGACATGACCCTGGACAACCTGCTCCAGGAGACCTTGCTCTGAGCAGGAGGTGGGACCAGTCAATCTCCAGAGGTCCCTGCCACCCCCAGCTGGTCTGTGCTGACACAGATACAGACACTGAGCAAGGGATCCTATCTATGTAGCTGGGTCCTCTTCCACAGTCACAGGGGAGAAACGTGCATTTCAGGGGGAGACTGATGATCTCAGACACCTGATGGATGAGCTGCCATGTAAAATCCTTCCTACAGAGAATGGTTATCAAGAAGCTCATAAAATAATCCCATGTGGGATGTGATTTCTTCACTGTAATGTTGCCAGAGCTCTAGATACTAGGTCTTGCTGCTTTGCCAAGTGTGATCAAGAAGACAAGAGCTGAAACTTCATATAGTAATTCAACCGAAAGGAAACTGAAAAAAACTCCATCAAAGCACCAAACAGCAAATGAGATGTATTTTTATATTAAATGATTGGTCCATACACACAATTCACAAGTGGGTGGATGCAGGTGTGAATCAGCTCAACCACCGTGACAGATTTGCTTTACCGGTAGAGCAGGATGCGCCACGGGCAGCTTGAATTTCATCCAGATTCACGTGCAACCTGCACACTACCTCCATCACTGGGAAACCTTGGATCCAAACCCAAACCCTCCAAGCACCGAGCCACGCTGACATGGGGGATCCAAATGCCGGGAGATGCCACAGATCCCACCTGCCCATGCACCAGCCCAGAGGTGCTGCAAGACATATCCATGGAGGTTGGCTCTTGCACTTTGTTCTGTAATATGTCAGAGCAGAAAGCCAAATCCTCAAGTGGGTAGACCTTAAAGCAGTCAACTTCCAGGAAATGGTCTAGAAATAGCACTTGTTATAAACACAGTTAAACAATTGGCTCCATTGAAGAGCAAGGACTTGGAAGGCACTGTGTGGGTGGGGTGATATATACCTACAGTGAGTGAATGACAGTTTTCTACATAACCTAGAAACCGAACTTGCTTTGGAAAAATGAAGCAGAGCAACAATCATTGCTTTTTATTCCTAAATTAAAATGTATGCACCAAAAAGGGATGCAAACACAGCAAGTAATTGTAGTGTATTGCTCGAGAAAGATAAGCAAACCTGAAAGCATGGTACTGGGAGAACCCAGTACTACCATCTTACATATAAAATATGGAAAGCTTGAAAACAAACAAATATAATAGTTAATGAGAAATTTTCCTTCTCTTAAACATTCACAGGAATTGTTATGTCAACCTATACAAGTAGCCTATATTTAAGCATGCTGGAACTGCAGATGTAGGTAGTGACCACAGCCACATATAAAACCGCTTCATGTTTTTTATTAAGTGATTAAAAAGAGACCAGACAGCTCTGGAGGCCATACTGCAGTGAGCAGAACATGCACCCAAAAGCAAAGGCTCAGCCTTTGATCCACATGCTTATCATGGGGCCCAGATGACCCTGGAGGTCCATAGACAATCATGGTCTTGAGACTCAGGAACTGGCTGTATCAGAGGCAAGCTAGTTTCCTCGCTCCCCTCCTATTTTGGGATGAATGAGAGCGATGTCCATAAGCTGCCAGACCTTCCTGCGACATCTACGACTTGTTTTCTTCCTTTACCAGTTCTTGCATGATGGAGCAAGCTGTCCATTGCTGAAATCCCTGGAGCAAATGGGTAGTCCAAAGGCACAGGAAAACTGAGAAGCCAACATGCCTCCTTCCCTCAGGCTCGGGGGAGAAGGACACAGAGGTGGCAGCTATCTTGCTTTATCTCTTACAAAGGTCTGAGGCAGAGCTCAAGGTGCCAAGATATTGCCTTGCCATCACCCGTCCTCTCATCTCCTGCTGTGGAGAAGCAGTGTCTGCCAGCCGCGGGGCTGAGGGCACCACTCCTTTCCTGCTCTCCTTCCCCTTTCCCAGTGCCATGAATCCACACCCCTTGGGGATTAAAGTTGGTTTTTCCAGGCACAGAGACTTGAAGTTGCATAAAAGTTGTCTATTAAAAAAAAGCCCCACACATAATCTGACAGTTTCCCAGTCTGTGTACCAGTTATCCATCCACGGGAACTGCAGCATGCCAGAGCTTATCTGCACATGTCATATTTCGCAGCAATCCCACTACTTCCTCAGCTGCATCCCCACAGCACGGAGCAAGCTGAGATATTTAGCGTAGCGTTGAGGTGCACAAATGCAGCGCTGGCACTTCAGCTAACAGGAGTAACAAGGAATTACACATCCTGGAGTCTTAAGCCATATTTGGTCCAGGAACCCAGTTCTCAGTTAAATTCAAGCCTTCACAGGCAGATAAAAAAGGCAGGGACCACAGCAGCCAGTCTCTCTCACCTCCTGCCCATCTCACAAGTTCCCATCAACTCGCTCCCCAGCTGCTCTTAGCAGAGCTGCAGGGAAAATCCAGCTTCGTCAAAGGAGAGGGAAAATTTAAAAGACTACCACGTCATAACATCTATGTTCCAGCCCTTTGCCATGGTCATGTCCTAGAGACCCTAATGCTTTTTTATTCATCGGGAAAGGTGCCGAGGCTGTGCGAGCATCGCTGTGGGGAGATGGTTTAGAGGCACAGGCTGGGATGAGGCAGGGCTCCTGGGCACCCAGTACCGGGACGCCATGTGCGCCCAGAGATGTCTGCATTAGGGCTGTGATTGTGATGCAGAGGACGCCTGAGTATTACGGATATTGCAGTTATGGGACTTCAGGGTTGAATCCTGCACAATGAAAGACAACACACGCACACACAAAGTAAGAGATAATCGAGCTGTAAAGCGTCAGTCCTTAAAAAATCAGGAAAATGTGAAAATTAAGGTTTCCTGGAAACCTTTCATCACCTTTCTTCCATTATATCATCATGCATTAGCTGTACCAGTAATTTCATAGCAGGGTTAGTATATTTACTGCAAGCATAACAGCAGAAGTAACTGCAGCAAATGCTATTACAGCAGTAGCTTTGAGGAAAAGGATGAAATTTAAGCACCTAGGCAGAAACATGCCCTCCAGCTGGGCAGGAGAGCTGCTCCTCCTTGTTTTCCCCAGCTGTGACCTGGATGTGACCAGTTTCTTAGCCAAAACCCAAAGGGTGGGTTAGGGTCCCTAGTTAGGGTCCACTGTCAATGTTGACAAAGAAAATATCTCACATTCCTACTGTTATATAAAGCTATCTAAATATATTCTACTGGCAAAGGTTAGTGCAGAAAGTGATTTAACTAAATATCATGGCTAGGAGCAGAAACGTAGTCAGAGGCGTGCTAACTTCAACTAACACCATCAAAAGCAACTGCTGGTTTGGGAACACCCAGGGGCAGCACGCTCGGCCCTGGTCATTCCTAAAAGCCCAGCACACCCTGCTTACCCGCTGCATCTATGGGACACTGGCAGGAAAGAGAGGTGGTTGTGATTTTCCAGGAACAGAGAAAGCTTCATGCACAACTCCTGTGACAGCAAACGGGATCCTCCTCTTGCGCCCGTCTCCTCACAATGACAATGTGAGACAATGCAAAGCTTGGCATAGATTATTAATTATCAACAGTAAGAAATACCCCCAAAGTCTGCATTGGACCTAAGTCACTATTACCAAGTGTCAGGAGAACAAACACATCCCCCAAACTCACTAGCAGCTACCACTTGCCACGTTCAATAACTCCACTCCACGTGCCCTTTGTTGTTGCGGCACCACTTTGAAACCCAGCGATCTGAGCATCCTGATCAGAAACTGCTGATGGCACAGTGCAAACTGTTCAGTCATTCAGCTCCTCCATAAACTTGGCTTTCAGAGAAGCTTTTTTTTTTTTTTTTTCCATTTCCCCCCACCCCATCCCATGAGGAGTTTCAAATTTGAAATCTGTTCCTTCCTCCCACATTAGTCAGGTGGCATCCACCTGATGGGCATTCACACCCGATTTTATTTCTACTTATTAGAAATAAATCAAGGAGATGAACTACTAAAAACTGCCTCTGTATCTAGGGAAGGAAGCTGAGGGGCTCCCTTTATGGGTGGTGGTCTTCTCCCCTTACGGGTGGTGGCTTTGGTGGCATCAGGGTGAGGACAAGCATAAAGCCTAGCCTCACGCTGACCCTCAAGAAAAGGCTTAAATCTCAGTAGGATACAGGAAAATATCCACCCTCAGAATAAGGGTTACGTTTCACCCTAATGATTAAAGTTAAAATTGGTACCTAAGCCTCAAATCATACTTTTCTAAAGCAAAGGGAAGCATTATTCCCATCACCTTTTTTCTACTTTGAGGTAGCAGGAAGGGGAACAGCTCCTCTGTGTTGTTCCTTGGTGGACAGAAAGGAACGTGGTGATGCCACGGAGGCATCACCATTGCATCACCTAAACCACAGTGTGAACTGGTGGAGACGTTTATACTATCGTAAATGTTAGTGAAGCAATTACAGATTTTGTAAAGTATATCTTGGTTACTGGTAAAGACATGATTCATTGCACCATTTGTGGACCTGGCTTATCATTCTGCACCCTTCTGTGTCTGAGTATTACTCATAGGAGAGGTCATTCACGTCAAAAGAGAAGCGATAGTTTCCAGAATAATTTGAGGTTTTCCTACCTCTACTCATGTTTTCCCAAGTACTTCTCCAGCTATTTGAGATGTAAACAATTACTTCAAGTGCTGCCACTTCATTCAACACTGAAGCAGCTTTGTGACAGCAAAATCTGGGGACCGAGCTGTAGCAAACCTCACCCAGCAGCTTTGCTGTAACCTCTCCAGCCAGAGGGAAGGGAAGCTGAGACAGCAGAGGCATTTTTAATTTAGATAAACCAAGCAGGTTCAGGTGTGGCTAGAGTAAAAAATACGTTGTAGACAGAGGTTAAAAGTATTTCACTTGCTTGGTGTAAATCTTATAGAGGATATTCACCAAAAAAAGGTGGTTTCTGGAGCCTTCTGTCTTGAATTTGGCTGACTGGGAGCGTGGGGAGAGAGGAAGGAAAGACGTGAAAATACAGAAGTAGGAAAAGGGGATGATGACAAAAATTCACCTTTCAGTCAGTGCTTGGAGCAACTTAATTGACACACAGTTCAACCTCTCCAGGTTGAGTTGTCTTACTTCCAGTGGTGACACATTTCCAGCTATAACCCAGGCACAGATTCCTTAAGACTCTCATCCCACGAGTAGTATCAGATGCGTTGTCATAGAAATCCAGCATCTCCTTTCAGCTGAAGCTGTATCTCACCCTTTGATCCAAACAAGTGGCCACAAAACCATAAGGACAACACACAGGAATTTGACCTGCAGAACTAATCAGCCAAAAATCCAATGTCAAAATACACAAGTATACAGTAAATTGCCCATTTTCCTCAGATGTTTGACTAGCAAGGAAAACATTGAATTATCTTCTAGGATATTAGACATATGTATGAACCTGTATGCTTTCCTAGGCTGGTTTAAGATATTTAGAAACTTGTTCTCCATTAACCCAAAGAAAAGAAATTAAAGAGGAAGATGTAAGGGCTTGCTGCCTTTTTTTTTTTAATTGCTCTGAAAGACTATGCTATAAAATGTTCACAGAGCAGTCACACTAGATTTCATTATGCCATTGCTTACTTTTTAGGTTTACCACTTATTAAATAAAAAGCCAAATGTACTCTCATTAATTTAAGGAAACAAATGAAGGGAAAGTATATGAACCTTTTCAAGCTTTTAAATGGGTAAAGCATTAAGCTGTGGAAGTAATTACCAAGTATCTAAACAGGTTTGATTTGGCAGAATGTAGAACAGTTTTAATTTACTGTGGAAATGTGAAATCTGTAAAGATTCAAGCTTTTGGGTTTGCATCTTACTACAAAGATTATTCTTATAAACACACCCCCACCCCCACCCCCCCAGCATTTATCTTTAAAAAGTCCTCACTTTTGAAGAGATCAGAAGCTGCATTACTTTGAAAAGTAGCACGGCTCTGAAAGTTTCTACAGCGTGAGAAGGTACTTCTGGTGGGTGTGCAGGTCTCCAAGGTTGAAAGCCTTGTGTACTCGTGGCCCGAAGTGCAAACATATAGTTTAGTATGAACAAAACTCTATTTAGCAGCTTAAACTGTAAAGCAATCATTTTTACCTCATTGCAAATGATTATTTGGCTTAATAGTTCACTCTATATTACAAAACAACATTTATGTATATTTGTTTTCAGATTACTTTTTCCAGAATCCAGCAATTAAAAGTAGCACTTTGAGAGAAGAAACACACCATTAATTTGCTTCTCTTTTAATTTAAAAACCCCAACCTTTTAAATAAAAAGCATTTGTGATGATGAATTTGAAGCAGATGCTAAAACAATTAGGCTTAGGGAGCCTGCAGTTCATACTCCTGAGACCAAGCGGTGAATCTCACTTAAGGCCAGGTTCTTCTGTGCGGAAAACGAGATTTATACACACGTACTTAACAGATGACTTGCTGCGACTAACCTCGTGTAGGGAGGAAGCTGTCTGTATGGGCTCTGTCTGTCATTTTATACCTCTTAAAATAAAGATCAAAGGCAGGTATCCTTCTACCGCAGTGGCAAGCAGCAAACGTTCAGGATATCCTAATAACACCTTCAGATAAAACCATGCCCAGGGCTCCTGAGAAAGAGGAACACCCAAATCTGTCCCTCTTTCATTTGAGGAGGTACCCCTGAAATGGAAACCTCCCCTCACCTCTCCCCGTATTCACCCAAACCACCCCACTGGAGGACATGGCCTTTCTGGCCTCCGCAGGCACCAGCAATGGCCTCAAGTAATGTTCAGAAACGAGCACCCATCACTCCTAAGGCCTTTGGTAAATGCTGGAGAAAAGGTCAACTTGACTGTGGGAGAGCTCCAACACACACCCCACCACCACCACCACCACCAGGAGGCATAAGGCCACTCAAAAATTCTACGTATCTGAAACATCACATGTGACAGAATCACAGAATGGTAGGGGTTAGAAGGAACCTCTGGAGATCATCCAGTCCAACCCCCCTGCTAAAGCAGGATCACCTAAAGCAGGTTGCATGATTGTGTCCAGGCAGGTTTTTAATATCTCCAGAGAAGGAGACTCCACAACTCTGGGCAGCTCTGTCACCCTCAGAGTAAAGAAGTTTTTCCTCATACTGAGATAGAACTTCCTGTGTTCCAGTTTGTGTCCGTTGCTCCTTGTCCTGTCACTGGGCACCACTGAAAAGAGTCTGACCCCTTCCTCTCGACATCCACCCTTTAGATATTTATAAGTATTGATGAAATCCCCTCTCAGTCTTCTCTTCTCCAGGCTAAAGAGACCCAGCTCTCAGCCTTTCCTCATACGAGAGATGCTCCAGTCCCCTCATCACCTTTGCAGCCCTCCGCTGGACCCTCTCCAGTAGTTCCCTGTCTTTCTTGAACTGGGGAGCCCAGAACTGGACACAATATTCCAGATGTGGCCTCATGAGGGCAGAGTAGAGGGGGAGGAGAACCTCCCTTGACCCGCTGGCCACACTCCTCTTGATGCACCTTGTCTAAAAAGGTGCTGTGCGCTGATGGGGTATTGCTCTGTTAGAGCATCTTTGAGAGGATGCATCATGGCACTCTTTCTACAGCTATGAGTGACTACAGCGGTACCAGGATAAAGACGCACATCTACCTATAAAATACACACACGCACAAATGAAGCAAGAGACAAAGCAGTTCCTTCAGTTTTCGAAGATTCATCTTGCCTAGAAGCGTAGTGCCTGACTTGTTTGCAGCAGTGTAGCAATTCTTTAATACAAGAGATGGATGCAGCCCAAACCACAAAAAAAATCCTTTTATATGTTAGGAGTGTTGCTAATTGTTTCAATTTGCCATGCTTCATTTATCTTGCTGAAACAACATGCCAGAAATTTCTAAGTCCCTGTAGAAGGACTGTCCCTTTCTCCAGGCTGGATTGGTTTTCCACACCAGAATTCCTCAGTTTCAAAGGAAATTAGGTAACCCACACTTAATTGCTGGGAAGCTTTTAGCTTTTGCTATACTTTATCAAAAATAACCCAAACACTCAGTCGGATGTAGAAAGCCATTTATACTAAAGGAATGAATCTTAATTTTTTTTTTTTTTTTTTAATAGTCTCTAGCTTCAGAGTTCTTGGGGAGACAGATTTGTTCCCATCTTTGTGTACACTGCAGCCCACAATTAGACACTGGCTGGTGAAGACCCAAAAAAGTACTTTCATTTACATTCATAGTAAGTGGCAATTTTGGAGAAGGCCTAGGGACCGGCCAATCCTTGCTGAGTTTCCTATGCCTTCCAAGAGTAGATCTGACTAATTCAACCTAGGATCCATTCCCAGCAATTACTGGGATCCTGAGTAGTGAGGATTTCAAACCCCATTTTCTGTGTGCTTTAAACTTGCCTCAAAATAAATAACAAACCGAGAAAGCAGTCAGTACATACTGATTCCATGCACTTTAATTTGGAACAAAAAAGGGCTTCACACATTTTCATAAAGGTCTCTTCTGGGCTGAATCACTAGTCATAAAATGTACTTTTATGCTATTATCCCTGAAAAGAAATTAATTTGGAATTCAATTGTATGTGTCAATCGGCTGTGAATAAATTACGAACATCATGACCCTACCGAGAAGGCACTGAACCATTTATTTTTATATGGAGAGCTTTAAATATTTTACAACCCTTCTCCCCAACAATCTAAACACATGCCTTTAAAACCAGCAATTAATAGTGTATCACTGGCTATGACAGAAGAACAACACACAGAGTAAGCAGTATATTATCCCAGCAAACTAGGTTCTCTAGAAACCCATGTCTATCATCTAGGGTGATGGCATAGCTATCAACAGACAGCAAAATACTCGAGGCTGAGTTTACACACACACACAAAAGACAGACTAGTTACTCCAGCTGGTACTATAATTATATTTTATTTATTTTTTTTAAAAAAATGAAGTCACAACTTTCTGTTAATGAAAAGTGAACTGGAATTTTTGCCTGAACTCTTAACTCTAAACATACCAAAGTAAGCATAGTAAAAGTCAACCTTAGACTGGAAACAACTGTAAACTAAGGTTTATATTGCCATATCAAAAGCTGAGTTAAAATAGAACAAATAAAAAAACGCAGTCAACAAGCATCATATTCTTCTTCAAAGATCAAGAGGTTGTGAACAAAAGCCCAACCTCCATTACATTTTCTTCAGTTGGTTAGAAAGACCATGAAGTAAAAAAAAATCATCTAAGCAACTGCAGAAACTGAGCTAGAGGGATGAGACAGCCTTGAATTTCTCTTACAGACTTCTTTTTTACTAAAAAGGAATGAGACGTGAGAAACATTGACCAGATGAATGCATGACTGGACTACTATGACAAAAATGTATTGTGGCAATTCAGTTACCTGAGAAAAATAGTTATCAGTATTGCAGAAATCTTTTTAAGTTCTCAAATGACATTAAAATGACCCAGTACACTTTGAAATATGTGATCCCAGTGACTAGCCAGAGATCTAGGAATACATATTTCTATATTAAAAGTGATAAACATAAGCAGAAAAATACCTGAAACAATTAAAAGGCACTTTTAGCTGGCACGTGTTTTGCTATATGCTACAGAAAACCGAGTCAGATACAACATTATATTGAATCTTGTAGTGGTCCAAGCAGCATAATGGTATACACTGTTAAATACACACACTTGACATAGTCAGTTTGCAACGTCAGCATAGTTAACACAGGAAGAAATCCACATTCTTTTTTGATGTAAACAGTAAGGTTTCTAATAAAGACATTTTCATTTTAGACATTATTATTATATGTTTAACATTATTGCCGTGCAACATGTTCTAAAAGTTTTATGACACTTCGGTATATCCTTAGGCAAGAAACAGTCACGATAAGCCATTTGGAGAGAAATTCTCAAGTCATTGGGTCTAGTGCTGCACACACTGCACACGCCAGATGTTTGTATATAAAAAGTAACTTTATTCAAATACCCGTAGTCCTCTGCATGAAGATCTGACCCTCAAGTTTTAAGAGGCACAGAAACTGAGGTGCATGCTAACTACAGCATTTAAAAGTGAGACCTATTATTTTACCTCATTTCAAGAGGTGGCTTTCAAAGACAGCTAGATGACTGAAGTGTAAGTCCCGCTAGAAATCAAGAGCTGTCCCCACCATCATTTCAACATGGTTGTTAAATTCAGACTGATTAAAAAAAAAAGTAAATCTAGGCTTTCCTTATGGATTGACTCTCATTCTTTGCATTTCAGAGAAACCACCTGCTGGAAACAATCTGTTTTCTTTCCCTCTTTTTTTATCTGTATTAACCGAACATCTCTAACAGGTGAAGTGAAAAGCATTAGTAAACAGCTGGATGACCACACCATTATTTCTTCATTGAATCCTTACTCTTACTTGAGTCAAAAGCACAAGATATTAATAAAATGTGAATGCTACAGGCATCTGAACAGAAGCACAAACTGGTTTAGACTTCTGAAATGTTTTTTGTAAAAAAAGCAAAGAAAATACAGTTATGGTGTAGGTTCACACAGTGCTATCCGAGTATAACAACATCAGATGGAAATTAGAGAAAGCCCGTAACTTCTGAACTAGAAGAGCCCAAGCTCAAGCCTTCACACTGATTTACATACACAGCGCTCTTCCAGGAGGCTTACGTGGTCTTTCACTACACTTGCACAGCCACCAGCATGCTAAATACAATGAATTTTCAAGCAGCAAGTGGTGGAAATGACAGCGTCCCCTCCTCTGCTCAGACATTAGCAGATTGCTTAGACAACTGTGCAACCTGGAGCTGCCTTGAGATGGTGGTGTAGGCTACACCTTCCAGGAATCACCAACCAACACTCAGGAAAAAAATGACTTGAGAGAGGAGGAGATACTGGACAAAACAGTCTATTTCCCCAGTCTATTTAAGCTGGCAGTTAGGAATTAATTTTCCTGATGGCTTTATAATAAAAAGCAGGAGTGTACCTTTGCCACCTGTTTCACAACCGGAAGTGCGTGCAGTCCTGGAGTGTCTCAACAGTTTTTGAGTTTGCTAGATATTCACTCAAACTGAAAGCTATCAACAGTTGAAGTTTAAAAAAAACCAAACAACCAAACACATACACAAAATAAAACAACATCAAAACACATTTGATAACAACACTCATCTTCATCTTTTTCTTCCCTAGACTCCTGTCCTTATGGTCACCTGTATTCCACAGGAAACTGCTATACCTGGCATAAAATTACTCCACTAAACCGTCCTGTTCCTTATTTTCCAGCAAGGACATGCTTGTATCTCCATTATTCTTTTCCGTTGTATCTCCATTGTCCTCTGGTTGCCCTGATTTCTGATGAGCAAATGTGTAAGCGTCATGGTCTGTGTCCATCAGAGGTGGAGGTTCCTCAGTGTTAGAAGAGCGTTTAATGTCTTTTCTAAAGGAGAATGGAGGTGGAGAAGGTGGCAAGCTACCAACAGGTCCATCAAAAGGCCGGTACACATCAACTTCTGGAGTGACTGAGCCATTGGATTCCTTCAGCAAGTGCCCGTAGACCACAGCATCATCAATAACTGCATAGACATGAGACTCGTTGTTTTTCCTCTCTTTTGGGAATAAGCCTCGTTTTCCAGGCATCTGGGTATTCACGTTAGAATTGTACACTCCCACCATGGGATTCTGGCTTTTCTTCTTCCTGTTGCAGAGTTGAAATTGTTAACAGTTCAGAACAACGCATGGCTGGGGTGTTTGAACTCAATAACAGCAGCTTCCATTTACCCATCCCAACCACCCAGGCTCAGGCAGCCTACATTGAAGGCTTTACTTGCAGTCTTAGGAAAAACTACTCTTCAGTCTAGACATGTTTGGGTTTGGGGTTTTTTTTGCAAAACAGAAAATAAGTTCACAGTATTTAGTTACCTACTGCTGTTCTGCTGACCCCGAAGTTTGCAAGATTAACTCCAACGGCCTCCCAAGTACAGGGTTGCCAGCTGTGCAGCGTACAGAGTCTCCCAACATCCACAAACACTAATAGGATCAGAGGCCATCAGATCCTCACAAAACAAGGCTGAGAGTTGCTGAAGACCAGTAAGATACTGGGTTCTCTATAAGTGTCGAATGAATTTTTCTAGATTGCACTTTCTGGAGTGACTGTCCCTAAGGTAGGAAGGCCAAACAAAGGCTGAACTGAAGATTTTTAAGCCTGTATTTGTAAAGTCTTTCCCGTGCTCATAACTGCTCTAGTCATCATATTGCACAAATTAATTCCAGCTCTACAGCTTCAGGAGGCAATCACCCTGCCAGCACTGAGCGTACATGTATCAGAAACCCCAAGCTACCGATAGCTTCAGACTCTGCTTGCATGAACAATGCTATATACATTTGCTTTGCACAACCTACTTCTCTCTCCATGGGCTCATTTCATAGAAAAATGCTCCCACTTGATGTGCAAAGTCCAGAAGAAGTTGCTGGAGGTCATGTAGATGAAAGATAGCTCTTAGTATATCTGAGTGAGTTTACAGCTTGTCTGAACAAAGCCTTGTCTAGAGCCACAGGCACAGCAACCACATTCATTGCGATTTCATTTCACAGGAATTGCTGATGAAATCCAACCAATACCTTACTTCCAGGACAGCCAGAAGCCTGTCCTAAGTAAAGCCAATAGGCAATACGCTGGGGTGGAAGTAATGCAACTCAAGGAATGGTGCTCTACTCTTAAAGTCAATCAATTTAGAGTAAAGCAGCATTTTTGGAGGTGCACTACTTCAACCACCAGCACGATGTCCACCTCATACTTCAGACCCTTAATCAAGGGATTTATATCAACACGTGAAACGGGAGGCCCCAGCAGCTCTCCTGAAACGCCTTCTTGAACTGCTGAATTACACATGCCAAGTTACGAACTTACTTCTTCTTAACGCAGCACACAGTGAGTCCAATAGCCATGAGAACTCCAGCCCCAGCCACCACAGCAAGTATCACTCCTAGGTCTGCAAACAGACAAGGTACAAGGACACTGAGCGAGAGAGAACAAACATTCAGCTTTGTCCTAAAAGCCAGCTGGGTTTGAACCTCCTCAAGACTTTCTAAGCATACTAGCTGCTGGCAGAGCAGGAGTTTCCAAGCTGTGCTCACCACAGGGTAACACAAGCCATTTCCAAGAGGTTGGAAGCTAAGCAATGACAAACTCCTGCTGCTAGCAGTGGAGCACACCCAAAAAATCCAACCAAAAAACCCACCACCCACCTCCAAGAATTCAACACAGTTCACTGGCTGCGAAACTTACCTGCAACATCTCACGTGCCTCTGGCTGAATAGGTGGGGAAGAAAAAAAAAGTGCAGAGACAGACAGAGAGGGACTCAACAAAGGAAACAGTGACATTTCACCAACTTCCTTTCAATACAATCCTTTCCTCTGAAACACACAAATTGTGTGGGTTTTGACCTGGAGCATGCTTGTTGACCTGGAGTTTTAAGTGTCATAAAATTGATCAGGAAAGTCCACATGTGAGCAAAGAAAAATGCTGCATGTTAGAAGAACTATACATTGCAAAAAAAGAAAAAGAGGGGAAAAAAAAAGAAATTAATTTGATACTGTTTCAGTTCTAGCCTGTGTAAATACTTCTACAGACAGCAGTCTCCCACAGATGAAGAGGAAGTGCAAATGTGAAGCAAATTTACATGAGCAAAGCCTACCTGAAAAATGCCTTTTTTTTTAATTATTTATGTTTCAGGGAGATGAAAGACACCAAGAATCCAGATTTTGCTGTTAGTAGTCAGTGCACTCTCCGCTAAATTGTCAGAACTGCCCCAGGGATGATTTCTTGCTCATGTGAACACTGAGACTAATTGAACTGCTAACACAAAGTAAAAACTACTTGGATGAATACATTTGCATAATCAAATCCCAAGTTGTTCACCGGGTCTGTGACCCTGGGAGGGGAAAAAACATCACTTGATCTTCTTATACTTTCTGGCTGTGATCTCCAATTTAAAAAGCTAAATTAAATAAAGAAAATAAAATCCAGTCTTACTCCCTCCGAGCCCTGCAATCCCATCTCGAAAAAAACACCCCAACCACATTAAAAGCTCTCGTTCCTCCCCAGCCTGTAGAAGTACCCAGCCATAACTCTCAGAAGTTTGAGGGACAGGTATTTCTAAAGGCAAGGATCTCATAAAACCCAGCCCCAAGGTGGGCCAGCATCCATTACTGTTCCCACAAGGGAAAGCAAGGAAATGAGCGGAAAGCAAACCACCACAACCTTACAGGACTCACCTATCTGCTTGTCAGCAAAAGTCACCCAGAACTGCAAGGTCAGCTGTGTCTTATCCACAGGTTTACAGTTGGAGACATTTACCCAGAAGTTGTGATACATATTTCGGGGCTTGGGCAGAAGCTCATCCTCACGGCGCACGGTTTCCTCTGCCCCCGATGTCTCTTCCTTTATGTTGACATAGGCACGGCCTGTCTCACAAGCAATGCCCATGCGGTCCTTGGAGAACCCTAGGTGGGCAACTTGTTTACTGGGCACGATGACGTGCCAGGATATGGAGACATAAGGAGGTAGACCGTATGGCCAGTTGGGAGTCTGCAAGTAAACTTTAGCTTTTGGATCTGGACTCACAGTGAAAATGCACTCATCTGTAATAAAGGAAAGGAATAAAGGACTGAAAACTTAGTTTTGATATTTACTTTTTTTTAAACAACAAAAAAAAGCTTTCTCTTTCAGCACGTAAAATTATCTGGTCTTTCTTCTCCACAATAAAAATACCAGCGACTAGCAAATTCATAGAGTCAACTGCATCTCAATATCAGCAATACAACTCACCTATCACCCCTTTCACATCAGTAATTATCCCAATTAGCACAGATATATCTGCAGAATTTCCCACAAACAACTATCTGCCATATGGAGCACAAAGGTCCTTCCTTCTTCCAGGAATAAGCCACCTCATTGATTCACATAAAGACTGATCTTAGCAATGGCTCCAGGACTAGACTCTAAAGAACTGAACTCTTATCTTTCTTTGTTGATATGTGCTCTAACAAGCATATTGACAGATCCAACACTGTACAACAAAATAGTACAAACCACTGCCTTACCTTTAATATGTGGCACAAAAGACATTTTCAGATCCTGATGGTTAGACTCATTGAGGAATCCTTTACCAAACGTTTTTAAGGATATGGTGACATTATTCCTCATCTGAATCTTTTCTATGGATCCACCAGGACAGAATATACCAACATTCAACTCCGTCTCTGAGGTGGCACTAACAATGCTGTAACTGTAGCTTGTGTTGCACCTCTGCTCTGGGACGTGCTGCTGAAGTTTCAAGGACGGAGATGTAATTTCTATGTTGATCAGATCAGGAGCCAAGAGCCTCCAAATAAACTTATGCAGTCGAATCGGCAGTTGGGTAATAGCCTTGGGCACCGAAAGGGAATAGATCTTCTTCTGACACCACTGAAGATCAACACAGCCTGCGATCACAAAAACAAGTCCCAAGGGTTGTAATTTTTCTTGCAGAGGAAATACTTAGGAAAAGCAAGTTTTCCTGCGTACCAGAGTACTGTCAGTTTTGTGATACAGACACAGATAAGTGTTTACCCTCTCTTAGTAACCTTTACTCAAACATCTATCATTTGTAGTTAAAGATCTTTCCTTAAAAGGGTGCAGGATGCCAAAGAAACCAACAGACACAAACATACTCAATTTCTCACTCAAGATATTACTTTTGCTGTATCATTGGCTGACTGGGCCACAATTGCAAACTAGCCAAAGTCCAGATATATGCTTTAAAACTCTTTCTCTACTGGTAGTTGAAAGCATTTGGGAAAACTCTACACCAAGTGGACATGAGAGCAGCACAAAATGCATTCCTGGTGGCCACCCTGGTCCTGCATTTTCATGGGCAGATTTACGGCTCTCCTGTTCAGTTTCCCTATTTTACAGTTTTCAGCAAGAAGATTCTTAGGTGCCTTCTGTCTTTTCCCTTCTAGGAATAGCTACGCAGTTTCTATTTTTAAAGGTAGAATGACGTGGCAAACAACAAGGTCATCTCCAGATTCACTGTACCCGTTCCCCAGCTGGCTGACACCTCGTTTCCAACCTCACTATTTAAAGCCCAAATAAAAGAAAAGGTTTGGCTGACCGCTGGGGAAAAGCATGCAAAAAACATTCCCTAGGAAACAACATTAAGCCACTTTTGTCATACCTATGCCTTTTTCAGCTGTGATCCTCAGACGGGACAAGTCCTTGCACAGAAAGGAGATCTTGTAGACGGTGCCAGACACTAAAGTCATGACGCGGTCGCAGGTGCGAGGATCCTTACAGATCAGGCATATCGGTTCAGACATGAGCGGGATGTGGCTGGGCCACCCTTCGAAGTGTATCGTTACAGTCATATTCCATTCCTTGCTCAGGTCAACCAAATGGGTGACATCTGCAATGAAAAACACTCCAGAGTAATTACTGGCAAGAAGTGTGGTGTGAAGCAGAACTTCCTCCATCTCTTCTCACTCCGTTAGAGGAGCAGCTGTTATAACTATTTCTATATTAGCTAAGAAAACACTATTTACTTCTTTCCATCAGTGTAATACAAACTTGGACAGTATTGTATCACTACTCTCATTTAGAAGTTTGAGCCTTTCCACACACAAAACCCATTTCCCCACCACTTTCCAGCTACAACAGGGTAAGACGTATGCTAGCCTCTTTTGCACAGGTCAGGCTATAATGTAAGGAGCTCAACCAACTATGTTAGATTTGTTTTCCCTAACAGTTTTCTTGTATTTCTTTTAAAGTCAGCTCTACCGATCACACAACAGTCGACCAGAAAAAAGGTTCTCCTTTCTCAAATTTTGTATTTATTGCAAGATTGCCATCTCAGCTAACTTTTTGTTAGTTTAGGTTTTTCAGAGCCAAGCTGAAGAAAATTGTCCAAAGTCAGTAATTAAGCACATCTGGTTGTCTGGAGTCAGTAAAGATTAAGCTAATTTAAATGCAATACCAATATGGTTCAAAAGGGAAAAAAACTGCCAAGTACTGTAGTTCAGCAGAAGTGCTGGCAGTCACCATGAAGGTCACTGGAGCCTCCAAAGACACTTCCTAAAAGTCTCTTCTGTTTGGCAGTTAAAAGCATACAGAAATGCCACAAATTATCAAAATCTGTCACCATGCCGGTGGGAAGGCTGAGGACCAAGCCTTGCTAGACTGCTTGGTTTCCTTCAACGGCATGACTGAACTACCACACTGCCCTTCTATTTAATTGCTCAAAATCATTCTTCCAGAAACATTTTCTGACTAGCTGTAAAAAGCAAACCTGAGGGCTGGCAGAGATAACACTGAAAAGTAAAGAGCACCTTCCCCTTCCTCAACACTGGCCTCCACGTCTCTTGCAGTCCACCTGTTTCCCCATACCCCACCACACACCAGCTATAACGCCCTCTGACCTCGCTGGTCCTGAGGTGCCCGGGTGCATACAGCAACCATTGTCCCTGGCACCCTCTCTCTAACGTTGAGATTCAACTCAAAGATCTGCTTAAGGAGGCATGTACCAAGGCCAAAACTGCTCAATATTTTCACTAGCGGGACAGATGATGGGATGGAGTGCACCCTCAGCAAGTTTGCAAGAGTGGGGCTGGAAAGCAGGTTTGCAGAAAGACCTGGGGGTCCTGGTTGACACCAAGTGGAATATGAGCCAGCAACACGTCGCTGCAGCAAAGGTGGCCAACAGCTACCTAGGCTATGCTTGAAAGCATCAACAGTAGGTTGAGCAAGGTGACTCTCCCACTCTGCTAAAGCACTGGTGAGACATCTGCAAGTGCTGGGTCACGTTCTGGGCTCCCCAGTACAAGAGAGACATGGATGTACTGGAATAAGGCCAAAGACGCTTAAGGGATTGGAGCACCTGTCATACAAGAGGAGACCAAGAGAGCTGGGACTGTTTAGCTGAAGAAGGTGGCTCAGGGGGATGTGTGTGCACGTGTGTGTAAACAATATGGTGCCAGACTCTTCTCAGTGGTGCCCAGTGACAGGGCAAGAAGCACAAACCGAAATACAGGAAATTCTGCTTAAGCATAAAAAAAAAAAAATATCCAAAAATAATGCAAGTGTGGTCAAACACTGGAACAGGTTCCCCAGAGAAATTGTGAAGTCTTTGGAGATACTCAAAGCCCAGGTGGACACAGTCCTAGGCAACCTATTCTATCTGTCCCTGTGTGAGCAGGAGGATGGACTAGATGATCTCCAGAAGTCTCTGTCAACCTCAGCCATTCTGCAAGTCTGTGATATCCTAGATGACTTGCTACAGCAAGTCAGAACAACAGGGGTAAGTAGGGATGACAAACACCTTCTCCCACCTAAGCTAATGACAGCTGCAAATACTTGCAACATCTGGAAGGGGGAGAGGAAAGGAAAGAGGGGAAAAAATTCCAAGACCATGGCCATAGCCTAGTTCACAAAGATTAACTATATCTGATTGACACAGCATCCTTATGCTGTTAACAAGGCATGTGTGTCTGATGTCAAAGAGAGGACAGATTAAACAAAATATATATATATATACTTCTTACTCTTAATTTTATATTTTCATCTATGGATCTCAAAAGCATAAATAGCAGGTGAATAAAATAGCTTTCTTCTGTATGAGAAATCAGGCACACAAAAAGACAAGAGGTGAGGTGGAAAATCTCCAAGCCATTGCCACAACCAGGCACAGAACCTAGGATTACTACCATAGGGTTATTCATTCTTCAGAGTTTTTTATTTTTTTGCAGCAGCAGCTAAACACAGAGATGGTTAGATCAAGAAATTATTTTGATTTGAAAGAGCTATACTTTCCTTTTATTTAATGATAAGCATTGCAGACAGCTGTTGAATACCCAAATGTTCGGGAAGCTTTGAGAATATGCAGATAGCAATGCATTTTTAATAAGTCATGTTTAACTTGCACATTGTAGACAGGATTTTTTGTTTTTCTTTTTTTTAAATAAAAGTTTCAATATTATCCTGAGGGCTGAATTTGAATCTTTCATGGAGCTTATATAACTAGGAAATCACTCCTGAAATCCTATAAAATCCCTAGAGAAACCACTGTTGTCTCTCAAATCCAAGTGGTTTATTACTTGCATTTCATTCCATAAATGACAACCTGTTTTTTATTTTTTTAGGTGATTATCGTCCTATCTACTGGTCATGAATATATTAAAATTCCTCTTTGCTTTCCAAAGTAGAAGGGAGATAAAGCTGATTAAGTGAATGTAATGTTTTCACTCTGTTTGGCTTCTAAGGTGCAACACAAAATAAGTGTAAGCAAACATGATTTGGTTAACAACAATTTCAGGAGGATTTGCAGTTCATGAACGGAGCCAGACTAGACAAAGAACTGAGGATTACAGTGGTGAGATGCTACAGACCCTTTCTGGATACGTGACTTCAAGGTACAGGCTATTCAAACTCCATTCCCTCTAAAATGACTTGAAGCTGCTAAGTAGCTCCTGCTGCAGTGGTAGTCCAGAACGTGGACTTCCCTCCACCTGCTCCTCTCAAGGGCACCTTGACTATTAACCTCCACCATGAACTGAGGTCAGAGCTAAGAACCTAGAGGATAAATTACTTATTTCACAGCTCATTACCTAGCCAGGCCTTTTATTTCTGTTTTTCGATAGATGCTGTGGTATTACAAACCATTTTGTTAAGCCTGTCTGAATTTAGGGCAAGAAAACAGGAAAAAAAAAATTTTCTTAGTGTAGCAACAAGCATCAAGAAACCTAAAGAACATCCAAATGTGTAGGGGATATTATCATTGGAGTATCTTATTGACAGCTTCCACGTCTAGAGTGACAAAGTCATGCTAGAAGATGTTCAGGCTTCCCTAGGAAGCGAAGGAAGGAAGCGAAGGAAAAATGCATATTGATTCTCTTAGTAATATGAAGACAATTTTACATCTCCAATTTTACTAGTTCATGCTATGGATCCTGACCAGCTGTGACAGCAGGTTTCACCTGGCTTATCGCAACTGCTTATGTACAGAGCAGAAACCTGGACTCACATCTTAAGAATTATCTTTAAAACATTGAATCTTACAGCTGAAAATAAAACTGTCCAAGTAAGCGTGCACTTGATTTCTGTACTGGAGAACAGGCAGCGACACGTAAGCCTGGACAATTTCGATCCAGCAGTTATGGTCCTTGCCCGATACCTGGATCGGAGCCCCAGAGGGGACACAGTCGCAAGGAAAAGCTGCGCGGTGCTTAGCTTTACTTATACAACATGCAAAACCTGATACTGCAGGTGTAAAAGGTATTTTTCAATTACGTGATGCGAGCACTAGAAAAGGAAAGGAATTTTCCACCTACAAGACACATTGTAAAATCTGCAATGGAGCTTTATACCCCATTGCAAATTACAAATTTCAGCATCTCCATCCGCCTTGCCATAAAGACGGCTGGTGGTACCCAGGGTGCCAAAACAGGCCTCAGCAACCTACCTCCTTAAACTCAAGGAAGGTCCAAAGTTCAGGAAAAAAAAAAAAAATTACATAAACCATAATTTATCTTCCTTGTGCTGCTGAGCCCAGGCATCTGTAAGCAAAAGCAACGGAAGGGGCAGGCAGGTACTTACTCTCATCAAGCTGCGGGTGCTGAACGATGACTTGGAAGAGCAAGCGGAGGATGCCCGGGTTCTGAGCATCCTGATCGCAGCCCTGCAGGGACAGGTTGAAACTGCCAGCAATATTGGCAGGCTGGCTGTCGCTCAGCTTGAACACCTCTGGGTTGCTGAGGGAGCCGGGGATGTAGTACTCCACCCTCTCCTCTTTCCTTTCGCAGTTGGAGAGGCTGTAGTTGTGGAAAAAGACACTTGCTCTCATGTTGGAAGGAACCACAAACTGCCACGTCATGAGCTCGTCTTCTGGAAAGCCCAGTGGATAGTTTGGGGACATCAGGGTGATTGAAGACTCTCCCTTCAAAATGGATTCAATAATGCATAACCCTAAAACATGGGGGAAGAAAACCATACCAAAAAAGTTGCAATTAAAGGAGACACATTGGCACATGTAGCATCCTAGCAGCAGAGTATTTCTATTTTGACAGTAAGATCATCCACTTCAGCTACAGGTTAGCTTATTATAAAACCCTTCGACTAAAACATATACTTGAGTTGATGCTTTTGTCTTCAATTACAGAAAAGGTAAGGTTATATTCATGCTGTACTTTCAGTTAAGTGGGTTCACCTCGCAAGAAGGTGAACAATCTTTTTTTTTTTTTTGAAAGATGCTAGTTCCAACTTCTGCTCCTGGCTTTACAAGAGCAAACACGCAACCTGACAACTACTTCTGCTTCATTAGGTTTCAAGAAACAAAAGATGCGAGCTTTTATACCAGCATGGAGCTCTCCATCCAAAAACCTCCCAGATTTAACAAAAACAATCCAGCAAAGAGCCTCAAATATGCATGACAAAATATGAATGTGAACCATGGAGACTGTGTAAGACACTTCATGCTTTGCAGACTCTTGGCAGTGTGAAGTTGGGTACACAGAGATTACAGTCCTGCTCTAGGACTCCAGCGATGATGTGCAACTGTGAGGAGTGCCAGGAGTTACAAAAACTCGTGTTCTAGAAGCTCGAACCTGGACAAGATCCCTTTTACAACTGATGGCAACAACTCCAGAATTCAAGTAAAGAGCAAGAACATCTCCCAAAGAGGGTTTGTCACAGGATCACCAAGTAACCCACTGATTGCTATATAATATTCCAGGTATTTTAATAAGATTATTACACAACGTTTTATGTTACTGTGCAGGTTGAAACAGATAGCTGTATTTAAGCAGCCTCATGTGCCTTCCAGGCACTGCTTCCCCTTTGTCCCATCTTCCTCTCTTGAAGGGAGGCACTGGTTTAAGACTCCAGCAAGTTAAGGAAGCTTTATTTAAAAATAAACAAACCCAACTACACACTGCAACCAGCAAATAACTCTCTTGGCTCATTCTAATTATGCTATTTAGTCTCACCTAGCTGAAAGCACAAAAACAATAGAGCAGGTACGTTTAAGTTTTAGGTAGTTTAAAGACGATTGAAAGTGAGCAATGTGCACCAAAAGCAGCAACACAGTAGTTTTCATAATTATTAACCAAACTGAGATATTTTGACCCCAGAAGAGCTACCAAACTAGAAAACACCCAACAACAGCTTTTAGACAAACATGAAGTAGAAGGGAATTAGGGATAGCATCACCGAAACTAGAAGGTTACCCGAGAAGAAAGTTTTGAAGAATTGTGCCTCAATCTGCACGAGATGGCTACAGGTGAGGAAACACTACTCCGCACTTACGTTTTATGGAAGCCCTGTTAGCTATGTTGAAGCCCGAGCTGGTGAGAGATGAGTCCCATGGGAGGTGCAGAGACATGACGACTCCTCCCAGCAGCTTGACGCGAGACACCGAGCCATTCCTGCAGAAGGTGCCAATGTTGACTGTGGCCATATCGATACAGCTGTTGATGTTGTAGCTAATGGAATCGGGGCACCTCTCTCCTGGTTCAATCTGTCTTAGCCACGGGGTAGAAAATTTCAGTTCAAGTCCAGCCTTTGTACTGGCCTTCACGTCCCAGATGAAAGTCCTGTTAAGGCGAGGTAGCCCCGGTGGGTAAAGGTAAACATCTCCAAAGGGACACGGGCCTGACACACAGTCTAAATGCAGAGAGAGAACAGCCATGATACACTCTGGAAAGCATTCAAGTAAACGAGGAATTTGACACTTTCCTCTTCATTGCTATTTTCATAATTTTTAGGTTGCACTTAACGTCTCTTCTCCATACATTAAAAGACACTCCTGTAACATGGTCACATGCTATCTCTAACCAGGACTCCTAGCCCATAGAGTAGACAGGATAAACCTGCTTTAGTCAGGTTGACTAATGGAAGGAATTAATTGTCTCTAGTATTCCCACCTTGTTTGCTGAAGAATTTAGAAGGTATTTAGTGAATAGGGTAAAGCACTGAATGGGCAGAAGGAAGAAGTGTAATGGCAGGACAGCTGGAAATTGTGGATCTAAGGAACCGATTTTATCCCATCTTGCTCAGAGAACTCCTGGCAAACCATTCATCTTTCAGTTCTCCACTGCTTGCCATGAACTGTATCTTTGTTTCATTGGTGCCCTGATGAACAAGCTGGGCTCCAGATTTTGCAGAGGTCATGAATAAAAACAACTGCCACTGCAGGATTCTGGGGAGAACTTAGAAAATCTTTCTCTGAAAAATCCAAAATTATCGGTATTTCAAGCTGGACACTAAAAATAAGCATACTTTATGTCTAGGCGCCAACCTAAAGAAGAAATATCACAAGTGCATCTTACAAATATATCATGAAATATTGTGAACACTACTATTTACATGAATCATATCAATAAAACTCAAAAATGTGAAGACAACTATCCTTGAACACTGCCCCAAAAATAACAGAGATGTTACCAAAGACTAGATGCCCAATGAAGTTTGAGATCTTGTTGAGAAGTAGCACGTGTTCGTACCTTTAAAAAGTACATTAACATACATACACCAGGGAGAACATCCAGAGTAAAAAAAAAAGCAAACAAAGCTTTAGTTACAAAACTTGCAAATTTTCAGTTTATTGCCTTCAATAATGTTTATTAAATACGAGGCAACACGTGCATGTCCTCAATGTTTCTGTTGCCCTTATAGACGCAATCAAGCTGTTCAACAAATAATACGGCTAATACATCATTATCAGTGCTCAGAGGCTTTTGACAGGAAAGAAGATTCTTTCATGGGTTTATAAACTGTGGGAAAAGGGAATGTAGCAAGGAATTGATGCAACAAACTATCATTTAACAGTTTCCAAACCAGCCAAGTTAACATTAATTTTGCCAGCCCTGATATAGGCTGCTTTAACTTGCATAACTTCAGTAATTCAAAGTTATTTATCAGTGTTCAAAGATTTCTTCTTACCCAAGATTATAGGGGATACCTTAATATAGTAACAAGAAAAAAAAAACAGTATGTATTTTTACTGAAGGAAAATTACCATTGGGGGGGAAAAACCCCCTGTATCTTACCAATATTTTTCTGAATTTCCATGGTGAAATACTTCTCTGGATTACCACAAGTGAAGGTAAAAGTCACGATCTCCCCAGGCTTTATCTTGAGTTCAGACACGCTGAAATTTTTAAGACGAATTTGACAGGTTGTTAAAACACCAGGTCTCATTTTAATCTTAACTGTGATGTTATCCACCTTATGAAGAGAGATCGAAAAGGAAGCTAAGAAAGAAAAAAAAAAAAAAAAAGATAGAGGTGTTTTGTCACTAGCATATATGAGTATCGCCAGCCATCCCCATAGACGCCACACTGCCGGAAGAAATATTTGCATCTATATTCTCAAAAGTGTCTGGTTTTGGACCTACAGAAAACACCTTGGCTCTCCCAGCCCAGCACAGATGATATAGAAATGCGCTTGCTGCCTGTGCCCGGAGAGAGGTATACATGGAATTTGCATAGGACCAGTTCTGCTCCAGTTTACTTTCATCTGTGTTATTTATTTTATGTTAAAAAAGTAGCTCAGCTTTTGTCCCAGTTTTGGGTTTTGGTCTGTTATGCCTATCATAGAGCCTGCTTCATTCCTGAAGGCACCAATAAAATTGTGACTCAATTCAGGAAGTTTATTCAGCAGCCAAACAACAAAGCAAACCTCAACTTTAGCTGCACCCAACGGTAACAGGTGAATGTCTGGGTATACCTCAAAAATTACTGCAGACCAGGCAAGGTACTCCAGCAATACCAAAAGCACATACCAACAGACACTTCAGAGTTTCAGCTATTCCTAGTTATTAATGCAGCGTTAGCTACTGCACAGTTTGGTTTGCTCTATGAAAGCTTTTGCTTTCCAGTCCTCAAGACAAGGAAGAGACAAGCAAGAAATATCTTCTTACAGATGACATCTTTGGCTAAGAGAGAATTGGCTGATAAATATATGTGGTCATGGCCCTCTCCCATCTGCCCCACCTTTTACAACTCATTCCCTGAAGGTACAGGGCATCCATGCAATGTTCCTCAGCAGCACAGAAGGGATCTGTGGCCTGGGACGGACTGTGTGTGCTTGGATACCTCTTCTTCATCCCTGACATGACCATCATAGACTCAATGGCTTTTGGGGAATACATAAAAGCCTCAATCTTCACATATTTCAAGCCATCCTCAAGGACTACCAAATGCAGGAGCTGCTCTCACCGGAACTGGATGTTGAATAATCTTCTAATATTGGATGGGTAGTGGTTTATCAACAAATGGACCAAACCTGAATGTCTTTTAAAAGCATACACACAGTATAAGACACCAAGGAGCACCAAGTGGACATTCAAGATGACTAGAAAAGTTATTAGCATCAGTTTGATGCTTAGCAAAGATTGACCCCAGTCCTGGCTGACATGAATAAAGTTTGCATTGAAGTCAACCGTATCCCAGCCCCAGGTGAAAATCTGAGGACACACCAGTTGGGAAGTTTTCTGCCATTGGTTTTCACTACCCTCCCTTCCTTATTTCAGTGTATGGAAGATAAAACCACAGTGTCTACAGCATTTGTGCCTTTTGTGTTTATGGGAAAAAAAAAAAAAGTTATGTATACATAAAAAAACCCCAAGAAAACTAGAAATACGGGTACCCCAAGTTCTGTTCAAAAAGGTCTGTTCCCTGAGTGAGACATCAGGCAGGGCTGCATGGCAAAGCTCTGCCCATATGCCAGGCTGGGAATCCTCTTGCTCATAAACCCCAATAAAGAGAGATTTACCCTAATGAACCCAGCGGCACAGCACCCTGGGAGAGCCCCTGCAGCCATTCCCATTGCCAGGCAGCATGCCAGGAAGGTGTGAGAGAACAGCTGGCTCAGAAATGCACATCTGCAGAGTGCCCTGGGCTCTGCCTGACTTCTCGCCATCCCTTGAGCACCTAAACTTCCAGCCTGGCCCATGCCAGCTGCTATCCCCACGGTGGTGGTAGGGAGGCTGGCCAAAGCCCGGAGATTCAGGGGCTCACCTGGTGAGGGCTGAGCACACCTTGGGAATCCTTGATTGGCAGAGTCCCCTCACGGCAGATGAGCACACCAGAGACCCTCAACCAACCTACCCACCCAACTCAAAACTTTTGCCATTGCAGCTGCAGAGAGAAGCATACAGCATTAGTGACTCAAGTTCCCACAAAAGCCACCTGTCCTATTTTTAAACCTCCCTTTTTAAAACTCCTGATTTTTACAGCAATCTTGTGGTTTGCAGGGCCTGACTTTCATTGCAATGTTTTGCAAAAGCCCTGGGGACTGAGCAGCCAGCATGGGCTATCGTCCTTCCCTGCCACTGGGAACATTGCAGCTCCAGGTTGGCAAACACCAGGCGTCAAAAATATCACTGCTAGGGTAGTGGCAAGTAGGGCAAGAAGAGAGTACTCAAACAGAAAGCCCATTGTGCTTTTATTTGAGTTTTGTTGGTCTTGAGTCTTTTTTCAGCCTTTCCAGCTTTTCTACACAATCTTGGAGTCAAAAGACTTAGCAAGCCCTTGAAACTGCCTTACCTATTTGCCTCCGGGATCAAAGGCTGTAAATGAAAACCTCAAACACCACGAGGCTTGCCAAATTTCTGCACGTACTTGTAAAAATGAGTTTATCAATCCTCTATACCATTAGTAAGAACCTGGTCACTTAGCAACTTTCAAATGATGGGACAGCCCTCTTCCCTGAGCGCCTACACTGAATTCCCTCGCCTCTGCCAGTGGCTGGCACCACTCAGCATCTGCGTTTCCGCTTTAGAAACGCTTTCGTAAAGGTTTTCAATCTGGGTTTTCCTGAGGGGAGAAAAAAATAGTAAAAAAAATTTAAAAAAATAATACCATATAGGCTAAGAACCATCCTGTGCAATGACCTTCCAAGCACACAAGGGACAATCCCTGGGGCAATATCCGAGGGGTGGGGAAAAGAGTAAAGTGAAGTCAGTACCCAGCGCTGCTCCTCCTCGTGCTTCAGGAGGAAGCAGCTTTCAGAAAAGAAAGTGAAACAACTACTTCCAGCCTAGCCCAGAGTTTTATTTTCCACACCACCAGACACTTTTTGGGTTCTTTGGGGGTTTTTATTTATCATGTTTAGTGCAAAAAATATCCTTTGACCACGATAGTAATAATTTTTCTGATGTTTATGTCATCCAGTTATGAAGTGTTAATAGCATAATACCAATAATTAATAACTACAGACAAAAAGAGCCTTCCTTCTTATATACATTAATTGTCACGTTCACCTACAGTTTACAAGTAGGACTGAAAAGTCTGTTCCTCACTTTCTTGTCAAACACAGTTATCACTGTTCCTTCTCCCATCCCTGGGAGAGCACAGCCGTACGGCCAACCTGGCAGGATGGAGAAATGCAGCAGGGTCACTAATAGACGGCACTTCTGCACTAAATGCTCATGCACAGCTCTAAGACCATTTTTAGTCATGAGGATTAAGCTTAAGCATAACCTTAAGCACATGACTAGCTTTAAAATAAAACAAATACACGCCCTGAGCTGAAACCAAGGAACATAAATTTTCAATATGTTGTGAAATAGGCAAAGCCTTCCTACAAGGGTCAAAACAAAGCATCATCTTCCCCGGCCCTTGAAAGGCCTGACTTCTGCTGCCTGGGTTTTGTGTCCGTCTGTCCCTCCCACCCCCTCCAGACTTCATGACCACGTCATCATTCATTTGCTCTCCCTGCAAGAAGATCAAATCCTTGTCAGCCCAGTATCACTTTCCAGCATGGACACGGCCCACGCCTCAGCTGTCCAAAACAGGACCCACCCAAAATTGCAGAAGTGCTGCAATGATCACCATCCCAGTAGGCAACAAGGATGCAGATCGTATAGCCAATTCTGCTTAGCAAAGCTGTCCACTAGAAGCCTGCACACGGACAAACACCAAGCCAGTTTATAACATAAACAAACAGCTTGCTAAGATGAAACTCCACACACA
This sequence comes from Balearica regulorum gibbericeps, assembly GCF_011004875.1. NCBI lineage: Eukaryota > Metazoa > Chordata > Aves > Gruiformes > Gruidae > Balearica > Balearica regulorum. The sequence continues at coordinate 119,915,719 of NC_046185.1, forward strand.
ATCATTTTGGTCAAAGAACAAGAGCAGAGTGCCGTCACGTCAACAGCAGCCAGCTGCTAGAGATGCGCTCAGCAGCATTAGACTATCAAACGCCATTTTCGTAGGAAAAATGGAAAAAGAGAATCATGCAGAAAGTATATCCAGTGATCCCAAAGTCACTAAAAATAAATGACTAAAATCATGAGGGGGCTAAAACCCCCAAAATATAGCCACACACATGCAGCGCAATAGAGAGACTACTTAATATCACCTCATTGCAGAGCTTTTATAAACATCAGTGAGTCTCTTCATGACTCACACTGATCTGTCATTGTCTATGATTCCCACTGCATGCCTTTTTATTAGGATTACCAGTAACCGTACACATTTCTTGTAAAGAAGGAATTTCCACGCCTCATTAATGCTGCGCAGGGATGACACACAGGATATCCAAACCAACAAGAGGAAGCATTGCCAAAGCTGGATCTACTCTCCGTCTACACAACAATGAAATTGTTGGGCTAGAAGATGTCAGAGATGAAGCCACCGGTCCTGAGCTGGTTCACAGGCTGACGTAGATATCTGATCTCACCCTAAATTTTTCTCCTCTAAGCAATTAGAATTTTGCAGCTTCCCTTGGCTATTTCCTCAACTGCTCTAGTCTTAGTCTGCATCTTCCCTGCAACTGGATTTCACTACTGCTCACCCTTGTGTAAGTCTGCACCTTCACGACAGTTGTCTCATCACAGCATCCCTTTACCACTCAGTAACGCTCCTCTCTGCACAAAGATACCTTGGCTAGCTTTTTCTCACCAGTATGACTTTCCCAAACTTTTAACCAATTTTATTGCTCAGACCTCTCCAACCTGAGTTACAAACAAACTGCATAGTGTAAAACAAGTCGGATTACTCCACACAGCCTAAATTTATCTACTGTGGGTGCACCTGACACTAATCTCCTAGTATTTTTGTAGTATGTATACGTAAATGTCAAAAGGTCATTTTTTCCTGTACAAGAGGAGGGTGCAATGTAGCAGACAACTTGAGGGTGGCAGAACCAGTGGCACTCACAGTCAGTGTGCATACATACGTACAAGGAAAAGACTTGGCAGGACAGCAATTTTTATTGCTATGTACAGTGCCTTGTTAAACAAATCAGGAGTGAGAACAGAGTCCAACTAGTTTTGGCCAGATAGTTGCCTTTTATTACAGCAATTAATCCATAATGATCTATAGATTGTTTCACGTAACTTCACTGGATGAATTAAAACAATAAAAAAACCCCCAGACCGACCAAAAAAACAATGCCTACAAGAGTCACCACCAAAAAAAAAAATCCCAGATGTTAATTTATCCCAAAATAAGGTACAAAAACTGTTGGTTTGCTCATTCTGGTTAAATCATGGGCTTGTTCCCCTACAGCCATTTTTAATAAAAAACAGTTGGATGGGGCTGACTCAGACACTGTTCACGAGCCGGCGGCAGCTGGAGGAGACGGGTTGCTGCAGAAGACGAGTAGCAGCAACACTTGCTCCGGATATGAAGTACGTGGATCCAAACCCCTGTTCTGCCCGAGGGGGATCTGAACCCACACAACCAACACATCGCCCAGGAGAACGGGCTCGTCCACCGCAGCGCTTCGCGCCACCGCCTCGGGACAGGGATAGCACCGCAGCACTGTTTGCCTCTACAGCTCGGCAGGCTCTACCTGGGAAGCTCACCACCTCTTCTGAGCCCTCGCAGGGATGCCGGCCTGCAGGCACGCTCGTAACCTTGCTGAGGTTGTTCCACTACACTATCTACTGCAAAGGTCAAGGCAAGACAGTGGGAAGCAAGGAGTATGACTCAATAACACAGTGACCCAATCATAAGCAGAACGATTTCAGTTTCAAGCTGTAGGAACTCCTGTTTCTGATCTAATGGACAGTCTCGGTGCAGGAGACAGCAGCCTTGGTAGGACACATTCAGAGCAATCCATCCAAAATACCCCTTTGCTAGTGAGGGGACCTCAAGGATGTCTCCTGCGTGATGGGGACTGCAGGCTCCAGCTCCCACATCCCAAGTGAACGCCCTATGGCTCAGCTAAAAGAGACACACCAACAGCTACACCATCATCTCCAACACAATTCATTGCAGTTGACTCAAATTTGCCAACAACAGGTCAAAGAATATTTGAGAGAGTAAATGTTTTCCTGCTTTGCTGACTCGAACATTTTGTACGTGCCTTCTTTGTCAGTTTGAGTCCAACTGTCTAATTTAATGACAGCACCCAATTGCCCAAGCATCATCACTCCTCCAGTTCCACCAGCAATACCCATCCAGGTAATTGCCTTCACATTCTTCAAGACCTTAGCGAAGTTAGTCAGGGACCCAGACACCATTTATACTCTTCTCACCTACAAACGGTGCGGTGAGCAGCAAGCAGAAATCACAAGCACAATCACAAATGACAGCCAACCCTGTTTGCTGCAAGCTGCTGAAATCCTGTTGGACTTTATAAAGCAAACAGGTTTTCTGTTTACATTTTAAATATAAACTAATTGCTCTCTATATGGCTCAATGATCTCCTTATGTTTGGACCTGTCTTCCAACGCCACGTTTGCTTGGGATACGAGGCCCATGTTTTGTGAAAGGATTGCTTTCAGGGAATGACCCAGAAAATTAAAGCTTAAAATCCGCAAAGATTGTAAACACTTAGAGATAGACACTGCTAACGACTATGATGCCAGTGTGATCATCCACATCTCAGGAGAGGGCACCTGGGGGAGAATATCCATTCCTCAGCTGCCACAGTACAACCCCCTAATCTTCACTGATGGTTTAAACCGATAGCCAGGATAGGATGGGGATACGAAGCAGGCAAGAGGTCACATATCCCATTTTCCTCCTCATCGGGAAAGAAGGGTGGACACTTCTGGGGTAGCAATGTTACAAGCCAGCACAGTTCAGAGGAGCAGGTCTGTCAGTATGCTGGGCCAGCAGGGGTTGTTAATTCAAAAATTGTTAATTCATTAAGTTAATTTGTAACACCTCACAGGAATAAAAGTACCTTCAGTTTAAAAATACCTTTAAAAAAAAAATTACAAATTTCAGTACTTCACCCCTTTCTCTAGACTCTTTTTAGAAGGATAATTAAGACACTCACGTAACTTGTGTAGAAGACATTTTTAAAAGAAGCTTTTTTCACCAAAAGCAGTGAAAAAAGATACTGTGAGACTTGGAAAGCTTAGCTGTAACTAAGGGAGAACGTTGGCTGCCTTTTCTTAATTATTACTTTACAGATATGAAGTTTTGTAGCTTCTAAAAGGCAAGATAGCTGTCTGCAAGCTGACTGCCAAGTGGCATACAACATACAAAATCTAAGATACATGGGTCATGCAACTTGTCGGAAAATGTTGCACTGGCACGAGGAACGCTAAGACAGCATGCAAGTCGCTGCAGGAGCCTCCCGTGATCAAGAGGGTGTTTGCTTGCACAGTTTATCCCTACCTCGATGTAAGCCAGCGAGAGGACAGCATCATGGAGCATGTCTGAGCAGCTCTTTGGTCTTGGCTCTAGTTAACGAAGGTGGAAAAGCCCGTTTCACAATCAGTGGTCCCTCCCATGCCAAACATCCTGCCAACAGCTTTGTCTCTCACTTCTGAGGAACTTCAGATCATCCCTTTTCACGCCTCGCAGTTTGGTCTCTGTATGCTGATCTCTCAGCTCCACCCACAGACCCAGAAGATCCAGGGCCAACTCTGAGATGCCGGCATGATCGTACCTCTCAAAATAAGCATTTGCTCTGACAGTGAGTAACCGCGCTCACTTTGTTCCCCAAAAAAGTCAAAAGGCACAGCTCTAAGCAGGCTGTCCCATGGCCCCCTTGAGGATGGTTGTTAAAAGGTGTCCAATGGAACAGGCACAGGTGAGACTTTCCCCCCAAAACATGAGATAGGTAAAAAAAATTAAAAAATACCTGTTTTCCCACAGTATTGGCAGCCTGAGCACTCAGAAGCAGATGAAACTTTACTAACGTACGTGAAATGCACATCTACCAGATGTTATGGCACAATTCTTCAGCTGGGTCTTCCTGAAGGTCTTCCAGGAGGTCCCATCAATACTGTCTACACGGGGCAGGTTCAGCTACAGGCGGCGAACCCTTGCCTCTGCCACCAGCTAATACAGAAACAAAAGATTTTGCTCTGACATAACAGCCAGCAATCAACAGTTTACTAAGTGCAGCACAACCCAAGTCCTTCATGCCTTGGTGGCACAAACAGATGTTGAACAAAAGGAATCTGCCTGGCCACACCTCCATCAGATTAAAGAAGTTTTTGAGTTGAGGGATGGTGACCAGGCTCTATTGGCTGAATCCTACTAAGAGACCACCAAAAGTCACCAGGTGCTCTAGGGGAACTGGCTAATGGTTTGACTCCAACAAATAAATCAACACCACTGTGCTGCAGCGGGTGTGTTGTCTGCTCCAGAGCTGAGGTTTGACAGGGATACCTGAACAGCCTTAGTGGGATGGCTGATGTCCCTGAAACTGCTTGAAGTGCTGTTAAGGTTATATCTTTAGTCTTTCCACCAGTCAGATAAAGGTTTATAAGTTACAAAAATTATTAAAGATGTATAATTGTAAAAAAGTTTTAACAGCAACTTAAGAAAAACAAGGGCAGAGGAGATGAGATTACCCAAAAAGAGACCAAAACTGGCATCCATGACCTGTTTTTCCCACATCCCATGGTCTAACACACACTTTGCTGCAACTGAGCCTTTCTAGGAGCTCTTGCGTGGAAACTGTGGCCAGAAAGCACCCAAAAGGCGAGCTCAAAGGAGCACCCAGAAGACAGTGAGAGGACCCTGCCACAGGTGTAGTACACAAATCGTTGCTCAGTTCAGTAAAGCACCCTGCCAATGACAGTGGTCAGCAACACCCAGCCTCCCACCACACAGCCCCAGCAACAACCCAGCACCACCAGCAGCCCCGCACCGGCCACAGCACGAAGGGGTACGACTCCACGCGCATCCACTGCTCTCAGGTTGCATTCGTCTACAGCTGGCCACGACCCGAAGGTGGTCACGTTTAGCCATCGGCAATGAAAATGAAATTCAAATCAATACAGAGAAGCTGGTGAAGAAGAAAAAGAGTTAGTCACCCATGATCTACACTCATTTGCAAACACATCACATCCCTGTCACCTATAGCTGTAGCAGTCAACACAGGTAAGGCCAAAAACTTCTTGACTTTGTTCTCAGCAAAGGATGGCTCCTCATGCTATTTCTAATATGAAATATTTCTGGCATGAACTAAGTGCAAAGTTTTTCAGCAAGTACCTAAGACTGAGGATTCCAAAGCTTTTTATTTAACACATGTATACACATGTGTTTAAATAAACACATTATACACATGTATAAATATCAGTTAAGCTGGGTGATAAGGGCTATACCAATAAACCGAGCCCTGGCAATATTTATTTGTGAAATTACTGCTGCTACATATTTCAACAAGTCAAAACTTATTTTTTTCAGTAGCTTTCCTCCTACTGTCTTTTCTATCCGATATTATTTATAGATAAGATTAATTCATTTAAGCAATTAACAAGCCTGAACACAACTGACCCAAAGGACACCTGGTATCTGGTAGGGGAAAGGTTCTTCCCTTATTTCAGAAAGCCCTGATTTCTGTCTTGAAACTCCCATTACAGTGTAGCGAGAAATGCACACAAGTCAGAATAAAAACAAGAGGAGGGGAATCCTCTAGCTAAAGAATAATTTCCTCCATGCCACAGGTCCATGGTACCCTGGACATGAGCTTCAGCAGCCTCTAACCCGTCCAAGCCCTGTTCCTCCCCTAGTCAGTCCTTGGAGTCCATACCTTGAGTGAAAATATAATCCTTTTCAGTCTGCTCCCCCTTAATTATTTTTTTGGCTGATGAGCCACCACAGCTCATCAAATGACAACCCCAGGGATAAAAGATGCGCCAGCCACCTAAGGAGCCATCCTCAGGAACTGGCCCACCACATCACATTTCTTCTCTCTTGGGCCACTCCTTAGCCAAATAACTGCTATTTGTTGGTGGGTTTGGCTTTGCATATGAGTAACCCCATAACCAAGAGTATGGCTGTTGGAGAAACTTTGTTCACACATGACTCCAGAGACCATGACCTAACTGAGGATCTCCAGTGAGGGCATTCGAACTGGTGATCATTTGTGATGCTGCGAACAAGTGCAATTCAGTGTATTAATACTCAAATATTTTCAAGCCCCCACCACCTCACTTCCCCACTTGAGCCTTCACATTACCTCTGCATCCTTTCAGATTTTAAAAGGACAAACAAACGAAAAAAAAAAAAAGTCACGAACAAGACTCACCTGTTAAAAACAAACATCTCTATGCCCCAAAAATCTGGAATTGAAAACAAGTTTTAAGGGTACTTCCTGGTGGAAAATTAAGCACCAGAACTGAGACATACAATAAATAATTCATTCACTATACACACGTTATTTTCTAGAGAGTAAAAACTAAGCACTCCAGACTAGTAATGGCATAAGGCCAACAAAAAAAAAGGTACAACCAAATGCTCATGCACATTAACTGTGGTCTTAAAAGGAGAGGTCTCGATCAAGTGAGCAAAACGGTGATTCAGAATGGAAATAATACAGCTTCCACCAATTTTCAGAGATTATAAATAACCGGCCTGTTTGTGCTTCTGTCAGAACAGAAGAAAGACCCTGCTAACAGCTTGGGTTATTTTTATTTTATTAAAAGCAACAGCTTTACATGTTAAGACTGACACATAACTCAAATCAGTCAGTTGCCAAGAAGAAGTTAATTGGAGGGTAAAGCAAGAAACAACACGACATAATCTGCAAATTCACTTATTATACAATGACATTTTAAGATGAACCCCATAACACATATGCAGATTTTATTACATAAGGATACTTTAAATCTGAAATACTTGTTTATGTTTCATAGACATCATAAAAGTCTGATTAACTTCATTATTAGTGTTTCAAAGAAACATGGTTTAGTTGGAAAACACATTTTCAAAGGTCAGATATGCAATACTTCGTTCAGACTCCCACGTCTATGCACAGCTATCGCACCAAATACTTCTTTCTGCAGTTTTCCACCTACAAGTTAACCAATGTTTCATTTGATAATTTACGTTATGCATAAAGTTGCATCTGAAGGACAACCACAAGCTCCTCTGAAGACGTGACCAGCCATGCTTCACCTACATGTTCCTACATGACAGTAAGCACAACACCATAATACTGTACCTGCTGGGAAAGAGTGGAGGGAGGAGGAGCGAGAAGAAAGGATTTCATCAAGGACGACAAGAGACAGCTTTAGAGATAGGCACACCAAGATTTATAGCTGTCCCACCAGAGCATCACCAGTCCCTCAGAAGAGGCACGTGCGCCTCACGGCCACCTCGTGCCCGGTTCTGCACACCCAACCTAAACGTGGCCTCGCTGAAAGGAAGATTGCTGCAACCTGCGGCCAAGACGCAGCAACAGCGGAGCCAGTACCAACGTCAGCACCAGGGCAACTCCTTAAAAATTACAAACTACGTAGGATTGTGGGGGAAAATCTCAAATCTGAATTATCTTGGGTTTTCAGGACAAAGCTTTGCTGAGGGAAATGTTCCAACTACAGTTTTGGCTGTGCAACAACAAAAGCAGCTCTCACTGGGATGAGGGACACACCAGGCACACCACATCTGCCAACAAACCTGGGAAGGCACTGCTCCCACATTGCAACCTTCAGCCTGCCAACCCGTGCCACTAACGCAGCCAAGATTGAGTCACCTCTCTTTTGGTGGGGCTGGAGGTCCACTAAGAGGAAGATGGCACTGAGAGTTTGACAGGATGACAGAGGACCTGGCACACAGGAGCGGTGGTGCTTGTGCAGGAGAGGGACAAGTGGGCAGAAGCATGCAGTTGGTAAGGAAGGAACTGAAGGAGGTAGGAAGAGGGACTTCCAACAGTGGCAGCAAACCGTTGGGTCTACCAACAGCATTTTGTGCCTCTTCAATGTTACTAACTTTGCTTTACAGAGCAACTTCACTGTTTGCCCAAAGACAAGGTCACTGGCTGGTGAGAACTCTCTCCCCAGTTCCTCTAGATGAAGCCAAGAAAGCCCCAGACCACACAGACATCTTGTTTGTAGAAAAGGTTTGCACAATAAGGATAGACTAGACATTCTTCATCAGACTTGTCACCTTCCTTCATTTCCTGCACTGTCCCATCTGATTAGTTTTGCCATCTTCCTGGCAAGAGCTATTACAATCACATGCAAAGGAGACTTGCTTGGCTCTCTGGGCACACAGCCTGCACCCACAGCTGCCACACAACCAGGGTCCTGCTCACGACTACACCCAACCAAATTAATGATGTGGGCTCAACCTTGCAGAAAGCAGGTATAAACTATTTTTTTTTTAAATGCCAATGCAAATGCATAATTCATTTGGATGATTTACACATGAGAGAGGAGAAGAAGCTGGAGCAGACGATCACAACAAGTAAACGTCAAACACATTGGCTCAAAAAGAGCTGTACCGTACCACAAAAGCAAGCCCGTGAAGTTTAATGTGAGGCATCAAGAAGATTTGGGGTGGTGGGTGGGAAATAAAAGGAACAAAGGATTTTGATAACACAGTTTGACCAGAGGGTGAGAAATAATGTGTGAATGTATGATTAACAGGCTGCTGTGTCTCCCTGTGAAAGTCCAGACCTATGAATGAAGAGAGATGCAATTGAGGATTTTTTCATTTGCTACTTCAACAATACAAGATCTTTGGAAAGTCTAGCTCGTCTCCTTCTAACACTGACCCATCTAAGGTTTTAAAAGTTTGTTTTCTTTGAAAACAGCACACAGTTAACCGCAGCAGAACACACAGCGTAACATTCTTTCTTTTCCCTTGGAAGAGGCATAGAGAGGCAAATAGCTGTCATTCACTTGACTCTGAGGCAATGCATTAAATGCAAATATTTAATTTAAAAGATTACATAGCTTGAAACTTAAACCTCAGTGCTGTCCAATTTCACAGTCAACGTTTAGACTGTATTGTTTATAATAACAATGGCTGTGAGCCACACTTCAGCATAAGCAGGGCAGTTCAAAGTAATAGAAACGTTAAAAGTGCACAAATTTCACATCTGACTCTTTAGGTTATTAATAGTCACTCCAAATAACTTGGCAATCATTTTGGCTAGAAGGACTCATAGTTCAAGAGTCTTTAACAGGACTAATAGCTATAAACCAGACTGTTCAGATTTGAAGACTTTTTTTTTTTTTTTTGCAATCAAGCAGCTTTGGAAATTGAGGGAAACCCCACATGCTGTCTCTGCATTTATTAACCGGAATTGTTTTGGGGTCACAGACAGGATTTGAGAAAATTATTTGTGGGTTATATACACAAGATTGCATCAAGCATCCAGGAACCTCAAGAGAAAACTCAGAACTCGCAGTGAGGAGCGGTCTCCGCTTAAAACTGTGGCACCCGGCTGAGCGCCCCAGCCATCCCGTTTCCCTGCACGTACAGTTCCTCCATTGCTCCATATAAATAATACCATTCTCTGTGCTTCAAAAGCTTCCACGACTGCACGGTCCGACACAGAGCGCAATCCTGTGAACTCCTGCTCCTTACAGATAATTCGGCTGCCTCTCTGGCACGCAGGGAAAAGGACTTTGTGAAGTTACTTGCACAATCAATACTCTAGCGAGCGAGGATGTAAAGAGCAAACAACTTACCTCGTTGGTATTTATTTCATAGAGAAAGAAAAAGGAATGTTCAAACGAGAGGCTCTGACAGCGGATGTCCCTATTTCAACGCTATTTTTAAGCGATGTCCGAGCCCCCCGCAGAGCGGGACGCCTTTGCCGGGCGCCTCCCCGGGACGCGGAGCCGGGCAGCGCCGCAGTGAACTTTCACTCCGGGAAGGAGACCGAGCACCGGCAGACGCGAACCCCGGGGCTCGCCCCGCCTGCCCACACGGCAGCCAGGAGACCCGCACACGCTCCTGCCGGGGGGCTGGGGCTGCCATAAAGCACCGCATGAACGTTACAGATGCGATCCTACCCCATCCCCCCTCGCCCCTTTCAACAAGTAGTAGTTACCAAATGCGCAGCAGCACGCGGAGAGGAGACAGAGCCACCGGTCTCTCGCCTACGGTGCGGCCAAGAAAAGCAAGGTAGGGCTCAGCCGCGCACCGGGCGGGTCCCCCCCCCTGCCCGGCCAGCCCCAGCCGGAGGTGAGGGGCAGCCGCCCCGGCGCAGCCCCCGCCGCCCCGTCCCCATCCCTACCTTGCTGCTGGAGGAACTGCGCCGAGGCGGCCAGGAGCGTGGCCAGGAGCGCGGCCAGCGCCCGGCCCGCCGCCATCTCCCCGCATGGGCCCGGCGCCGAGGCGGGCGCGGGTCCCCTCCGGCGCCACCGCCGCTTCCTGCTCCACCTCGCACCTGGCGGGGCGGGACGGGGCAGGTGAAGCCCTTCCTCTTCCTCCCTGGCGGCGGGGAGGGCCTGGGCCGGGCTGATGGGCTGGGGGCGGCCCCGGGCGCTGCCACCGCCCCGGCGCGGCGGGGTGGAGCCGGCTCGGTGCGGGTCGTAATGGGTGAGAGGGTGCTGGTGCTGCGGAGTGTTATTTCTGCTGTTACACCTTGCTCTAACGCTTTCCTCTCCCCATTTCCGACGTTATTAACTCCTACCGAAAGAGTTTTGAATTTTTCGCGATGAGGGTGGTGAAACACCGGAGCAGGTTGCCCAGAGACGTTTTCGATGCCCCATCCCTGGAAACATTCACGGTCAGGTAGGACGGGGCTCTAAGAAACTTGGTCTAGTTGAAGATGTCCCTGCTCATGGCAGGGGGGGGTTGGACTAGATGACCTTTAAAGATGCCTTCCAACCCAAACTATTCTATGATTCCGTGTTTGGAAGTGCCATGTTTCACAGAGAAGTAGGTTCCTCCCTGTGAGCAGCGGTTTGTATCCTGCTTGTTAAATGTTTGGGGACTTTAAAATAAAAAAACTCTGAGCAGAAACCATCCTGAAGTAGTGAGGAGTAGATGTTTGCCCAGCTTACTAAGGAGGGACAGCTCAGCTCCTAGCAATTCCACACCATTGCTTTGGAGCATTTGTTTCCCTGGCAATATTGTTGCAAAAAATCCAGTACGTTTATACTAACCCACAACAGCACCTAGCGCTTACAAAAACGTACACAGCAATATTCATGTTCCAAGAAGGAGAAAAGTCAAAATTATGTCAGAATTTTTACAGATTTAAGACCAAGCTTTAGACAAGGCTGAAGACTGAATCTTGCTGATTTCAGCTGGCAACAACACACTCAGCTCTCCTGGGAGATCTTTACTCCTCTTTTGTAAGTAAATCTACTTTCACTGGTCTTCTACGTAGTATGGCTTTTTACTCATCTCAATGAAGAGTACACAATTAAAAGAAAATGTGTATGGCAAAAAAATTCAGTCTTTAGGAATGGAAATTAATTGTTAATAAACTGTTAATCAGAAAGTAATTAACTGGTTATCTGACTGCAGAGAAATGAATGGATAGGCATGTTGTACCACATGAGGAGGAACAGAATGACATCATAGGCTCAAATCAGTTCTGATGCCACTTCATTAACATAAGGAAATAAGAAAGGGCTAGGGTTTTTATTTTCTCCTATTGGAGAAATAGGAAGGCTTTTGGCCAACTCACAGCTTTTAGTTTATGTTAGGTGTGTTTTATCAAGTTTCACATCTTCACAGAGTTCAGTACTTTCCCACTGAAGGCAATTCTTATGTCAGCTTTATATTACCTTACAGTTCCCTTTTTCTTTTTTCCAGATCAAAATATGAAAAAAGTGTGGTTGACTTGCCAAAACAGATGTGGGTTTATGTCCATGGTAGTTCTTAACAGTATTCTGTCATTTGTAATTCTGATGTAGGAACACAGAACTGTAATCACCTGCCTTCTGGCTGCTCTTCTGTTCTCAGTCACCCCTCTGGTCGCCAGCATTTCCAAATGAGCCCATCATCATCTCATTCCCTTTGTAAGCTCTATAGACATTAGCTAGCCAGTCTAACAGTGTCCCTGTGAGACAGCCAAGTTCAGTTCCCTCTGATTTGGAGATGATGGACCGAGGGACAGATGGTCCTTATGACTTCTCCAGTGTGACAGGAGAGCGAGTGCTCCTCTGCAGAGTTGTGAGGGCTGTGTAGTGACAGACTGGCTAGTTATGGGAGTCACTTCCTAGCAGATTTGGACATCTACTGTTGCATAAACAGCGTAGATAGCTGGATTAAGATGCTTAAAATATTCGGCATGGGAAAGCATGCAGAAACGACCACTTCAGGTCAAAAAACATTGACTGTACACATAACTCTATGGGAAAAAAAACAACACAAAGCGAAGGCATTTTCCATTGACTTCGTTAAGATTAGCACAGCTAATGCACTTCCTTACAGCAGTAGCAATCCCGGTTGCTGTAGTATCAGCTACGGTGAAGGAGTCGACCTCCATCAACACCTTTTGTCTGGACATGCCGGGATGCTATAGCAGAGCCCCAGGGGTCAGCAGGGTTAAAGACCCCAAAACACCCTGGCCCTCAGAGTACAGTGCAAATGGAGCTGTCCCACTCTCCATGATGATGCTTCAGCATCCAGGAGGTAAGAAAGCGTGCTCTGAAGGTGAATGCCGTTAAATAGGTACCCTGCTAAAATCAGACTTTTCTCCTTCATCTGCAAAGAGTAAGGCCCAGAGGTAAAGAATTGTCAGTCTAGTGGCAAGAGTCGATCTGCTAAGCATAAAAGTAACTTAATCCGCTTCGCTATGACTTTAATTGCTTCAACTTTGCTTTTAAAGTGAAGAAAAAAGGGAAACAGGAGGAAGAGACTCTCCTCCTTTCACGTGTCTTTTAACCAAAATTTCCCTTGAAATAGCTATTGACTTTCACTTCAGTGTATTTTCTTGAGAAGGTGAATACTCTTGTGATACTGTCAATTTATCCACGTGTCTATTTTGGCTGATGCAGCTGATGAACAACTCCCTCAGTCAGTCTTTTTATTGAAGACAAAGAATTTTTTAAAATTGTCCCTTCTTCTTCTTTGTGTGTGTGTGTGTGTGCTTGAGACATTTCTGGTTTTCCTCTCTTTTTGTTTATGCTTATATATTGACAAGTGATGGGAAAGATCCTGATTTGGTCCTGATGTGGGTTAAATGTGAACAAGCCTGCAAGCAGAGCTACCATCCTGCAGGCAGCTCTCTCCTCCGTCTCAGGCTGGAGGTGAGGAGGAGCAGCGGGTATCATTTTACATTCCTCCTCTCTGGTCTACAGTCATTTCCTCAGAAAAAAAACAGGAGTCAGCCCGGTCACATTTGGGGGCAAGCTTACTGGATCGGCTTCATGTGGTATGCAAGTCTATTGATAGAAGCTCCCATGGATTGAGAAATAATTGCTTCTGCAGTCAGAGTGTGCACACACGCAATGAAAGCTCCATCAAAACCAGCTAATTTGGCTTTCACCTCTCATTAGCTTAATGCACAGTGCCCTGGTCCAGCTGGAAGCAGTGTAGAAAATCAGGGTTTAATCTTCATTAACATTGCTTGTCATTTTTATAGCATTCTTCTTCCACAAGACTTGAAGTGCTTTGGAGCAGCCATTTGACACGGCCCATGCATCGTTGTTCGGTGGTGAGCTTCACTGACCAGCTGACCACAGTAATGTCCATACACTTCTGAGGAAGAGCTAGGATTAATCGTCTTGGAAATGTGAATTTAGCAAGGAAGCCAGGGAAGAGGTAAATACGGGATAAAAAAACCAAAACACAAAACAACACAACAAAACCGAATCCAAAAAACCCACATGTGCTGGTTAGCCAAAACTATTCCTCTCCTTTGTCTACAGGAATCATATCCTTTGCCTGGAAATGCCCTGTTAACTACACAGAGCAAGTTACAAGAAAACACAGAAAAGTTGTAAATGGAAGCACACGAACTCTAAACCATGCTATATTTGAGGAGTGAATCTCCCACTTCAGCTTCCTTATCGCCACAGTGCGTGTAACATTGCTAAATGAACACATCAAATACTGAGCCAGCGTTGTTCCTACCAATAGCTGTCAATGAAAGATTCCACTTCCTACTTTTTTTCACCTAAAATGAAATCATCAAAGTAATAACCATACAGGCACATGGGCACAGACCCCCACAGTCAGCCTGGGGAAAAATCAGCTGAGAAAATATTCTGATAATCTCACACCAGGAGAGACACACGTAAATGTGCTCTTGTCCTAATGAGAGAAAGTTCACTCGAGTAATTTTTAGGCTGGTTGTTTTTACCTTGCTCTGACTCTCAATGGCAAAACAAGCTCAGCGATCCTGAAATGACACGGTGTGTATTTAGTGCAGATGTCCATGAGGCAGGTGGTAGAAGAGCCGATGCGGCCTCAAAGAGAGTCATCAAGATGCAGTTCATCGTGCTTGAAACACAGCTGCTGTATGACACAGCACTTGCTTTCGCTGTGTACACCAAAGCAGCTTTCAGCCAGCTGCGTGACACTCATCCAGCTGCCCGAAGAGCACCAGACAAGTACCCCACATGGGTGAGAGGGCACCCAACGGGTTTTCTAGCTGAATTTCCAAGTATTTCATCTCCTCTGTTACTAAAAAAGGTCAGATTGAGCAGCTGCTTTATGACTATATACTGTGGTGATGCCTAAAGGCCATACCTACCACAGCCAGCTTCACCCAAGGTGCCGTGCCGACACTGAGAGCAAGCCTTGCTCCACAGAGCTTGCAAAGACATAAGCAAAAGGCTGCAGAAGCCTGTGATGGAGAAGAGGACGTGTTAGAGGCTGCAGAACCTGGGGCTGTTGGTATCTGTACACACCAGACTCGGGTGAGTGCAGCTACGCTTTACTGGGATCTGATGTACTGGGGCAATTGTTATGTGCTGGCTCTCCAGTTCTGCTGCTGTTGAGAATAGCAATGATGCGGAGCATCTGCTTCCCTGTGCAGCTCAGTATAGTAGGGGAATGGTACAAAGTACAGTATCTCTTGCAAGAGCACAGGAAATACCACATTTTTCAAACCTAGCAAATTCCAGGCATATATTTTTTTCACTGTCTGAAGCTTATTAGTGGAATAAACTGAAGGTGCTACCTTCTGACTGAGGTAGACATGGAAATATGTAATAGCTTATTTAATTTTTAAGCTGGTTTTCCTTGCCATGCTTTATGAAAGTGACCTATTTCCTTCCTGCAGTTGTTGCATCATCCTAGCAGACCAATTAAGACAGAGCAGATTAATATTAAAGGAAAGACCACAGAACTTTCTATGTTCCCTTGTCTTTAGTCACTGTAATGTCTCCTTCAATCCTAGCAGGAATATCCAGCTATAGTAATACAGCACATCCATCATGGCACTCATGGGATGCAACACCTCTCTGCTGCTTGTGGCAGCTGCGTGGAGAAGAAGGAGTTGGAGTCTCATGACTGCCTCAACAAATATGTAAGGAGATGGGATTTTTATTGCCTGCTGGGCATACAGCCCCACGCAGTCTTCTGCCTATTTGTGAAAATGAGAGCCATACGAGCACGTTTCTGTTTGTTTGACAACTTCTTAAAGAGATTCTTCTACTAAAGAAATTCTTCTACTAAAATGATTCCACAGGGTAAGTCTGCCCCAGTGCCCCTGACCAGGTCTGGTGAGTCACTTCTCGGGGGAAGGAAGTGACTCAGGAGGAACAAGGGAAGGCAGCGAACACAAATGCCAAGGTGCATTAAAGTCAGGGCCCTTCTGATAAATGTAGGTATGTACTTAGATAATTTTGTAATCGGCATGATCAATGTCTTACTGACACTGGCTCTAGTCCACTCAACCCTCTGGACACAGGATTAAGTCCATCTCTGCAGGACAGAACAGAATTTCCCACAACAAAAGACAATTATTTGCATGTACTTAAATTCCATTGATTTCAAGTTGGGCACGTGCTTAAGGATGTTCTCAAAATGAAGTGTATCTGTGCTGCAGCTGTAAAACACCGGCTTGCTGCATTTGGGAGTTACTCTATTATAGTGTTTAATAAGGATACATATGATGCTAAATAAGCAATACAGCTCTGCATGTCATAATATATGCATTGTCGATCATAAAAAAATGGAGGAAAGAATTTGGCCCAGCTATAATAATGATCCATGGAATATTTTGGAGGCAACAAATCAGTCTTCTATAGACTGAAGTCACGCAGCATATAATTTTGGTCAAAAGCTTAATTATTTCCAAGTTATTCATGGTGGTTAGATGAATTGTGGGAAGCACAGGGACTGCTTACAGCACTTGAATGCGGATTCTGATTAGTTTTTGAATATGAGTGAGATTCAGCGATGCCTGATTGCAGGGCTTTGAGTCAAGGCTCGTTACCTGAAAATACACCCATGAAGCACCCCGATAGCTTAAAGAAAGTTTTCTCTCACGAGAACATTTAAAATGCTCTCGTTGATATCTCTGATTTGACTTGGCAGGTACATGGCACAGTGAGCGCAGCAACATTTGTTACAGTTTGTTCAGTGATTTTAAGCCGCAAAAGAAAACAGCCCCCCGGCTGACCGGAGTTACCTTTCAATCCATTAGTTATCATGGGGCTTTTTTCTCATCATAGCAGTGAGGCAATTCTGAATTGCACCCTGGTTATTAGACAACAAGGCTTACCTTAAAGATTCCAAGTTATATGTGAAAGGACTTACCCTGCGATCTTTTTGCCCTTTGCCTGAGACTTCACAAGTGGGGATGGATGGAGCGGCGAAGTGGGGAGGGGACGCGAAAAGCTGCACCCTGAGCAAAGGAGGAGGTGGGTCACAAACTGCGTGGTAACTCTGTCCCTGGCCAAACTGCTCGTTTAAATAAGAGTTACTCATTCACCTAAAGAAGACGAGCAGGATTTATCCCCGAGCATGCGTCAGTAAATAGATAGCTTGCAATTTTCCTGTGAAACTGGGTGTGAAGAATGTGGTGCTGTTACAGTAGCACGGAAGAGAAATTGCTGCCTCCGGTACGTTTCATTTCTCTTTGGTATAAAGTTATTGTTTTCTTCTTGTTCCTATTTTAAAGGGAGCTTACTCAGGAAAAGAAATAGGACTTCATAAGGAGCTGCCTGCCCCCCTTCTGCATTGCGCTGTGCAAAATGCAGGGGAAGAAAAAAAGCATAGCCAGAGTGGCTGTTTGGCTGGTTTGTATCCATCTGCTCCCAAACGGTGGTCAGGGGTGGGTCAGCATAAAATGTGTTGCCTTACCATGCGAGACATTGTGGCCTGAAAGGAGTGACCTGCTTGCGTAGGAAGGGAGCGCTTGTCATATATCACACAGACAGGCAAAGGAGACAGCAGAGAGAGTCTCGAGGCTCAGGCATTTCTGAGGCTCTGGGAAGAAACCCAATTTTTTGTCAGGAAGAAGTCATATTCCATCATCTTTATCTGTCTCTAAGTGAAATCATAACAAACCAGCTTAACAGCAGGAACATTCCTCGACGCTTAAGGGGTGGTTATTTATTGCATGCTGTATGTATCTGTCAGTTTATACAGACATCTCTGGTACAGATGTTCAAGCTCTGATAACAAAAGATACAAATAGTAGGTGTGGTAAACAACTTGTAGAATAGGATGCCTCTACCAAATAACACATATGCCTATATGTATACTTAGCATCCACAGAGACAGCGTGAGTCACATAAGGGACTCCATGGAGAGACCAGTGCTTCCCCATGGCTCTCATGCTGGCATGTATGCAATGGGTCCTTTATATGTGGGAACTATTGGTGATGTGCCTGCACTATTAGCTGTTCTGATAAAACCAGTAAATTTGGAAAGAGCTTGAGATATTGAGGTTTCCTCCCTGAGTTGCGTATGTGGTCTAATATTCCCGTGCCTTCATACAGGTCTATGGCTTCATTAGGAAAGTGAATCAGGTGCCTACTGCATAATATTCTGCCTTTAAATGGGTTATGTTAGGTACTAAAATGATCCAGTTCACACAGACGCCAATTGTGCCTGGCACTGACAGTCTTTCCACCGTGGATTTGTAAAGGTCCCAAGCAGGGGGACTGCATCCCAGGATTTTCTGTTGTCACTTATACCCAGTCCCATTCTGGCGAAATATTTGCCATCTCAGGTGGACAAGAAAAAAAAAAAAAGAGAAAGAAAGAAAAAAAAGAAAGAAAAAAAAGGACTACGCCAGTGATTAAAGACAATTGTGGACTTTAATGGTATTTTGTGGCTTCTGATGCTGCCGTAACGATTTCTGCAGGCTACAGGACACTGACCTAAGAAGTTGTCATCTAGATTTGAATTCAGCCTTCCAGGAATCCATGGCATGTAGGTCCAGCATCTCAACTCAGGTTTGTAGAAACAGAATGTGGTGTTAAGAAGCCTGCTCGGGAACGCGAGCACAGCAGTCAGTCCTTACACTTGGCAGAAATTAGACATCTGCCCGTCATTTTGCTGTGCACCTCACTAGCCCTGCTTCGCCAAGCTTCCCAGCAGGGTGAGTTAACTAGGCGGAGAACTTACTGGGCTGTACTGGGTTTTGTGTCATGCTCTTTAGATCCTGCTGGTTGAGAGCTGCTTTGTGTTGTACAGATGAAGTTTAAGGCTTTCTGTGCCTTAGTTGCCTAACGCTTAACAAAGAAAAATAGCAACACCTTCTTCATTAGTGCTAGAAAGATTAAATGCATTCAAAAGTAGGCCTGGTGGGGTGTTCTCTGATGCTGTGGCAATGGAGATGTTACAAGTGTGAGAAAATTTACTTTCAGTTGAAGTTACGGACTTCAGTAGGTCTCTTGTTTTCAAAAGCAGCTGGAGAAGAGGCTGCTTTGCCCTCTGGGGAGAGGAGCCAGGTTTCAGAAAAGCTGAATGCCCCCCCACCCAGAAGATATACCTTCTTTCAGCCTGGATGCTGAAAGGGCACAGATCAGCAGAAACTTTCTGAGGAACCTGTTAATACCGAGAACATGCAGCCCCGAGGCGAGGTCTAGGTCTATGTTGTGTCCACAGATCATCCGCTGCTCTCTTGGGTGCTAACTTCATATGCTGCACTTCTGCCACAGAGGTGATACATTCACGAATCGCCAGGCTTGTACATTAAAGACCAAAATTCAGGTGAAAGGCAAGGTAGCGGTCATTACTAGGAAATCGTCAATTCTTATAAGATAATTGCCACACATTGCCTGTGGTGATTATACAGACACTGTGGGATCTGAAAATCAGAATGCTTTTCCAAGAGCAAATAGCGTTTCCAGTTAAGAGAACTTCTCCCCTAGGATTTTAGAGGTGGACTTCAGAAAACATCCTCTTTATAATAAAAGGCTTATCAAATCCCTAGGAGAAATACAGTCTAGGTAAAAAAATAATTTACAAATACAATTACAATACAAATACAATTTATTGGCCAAGGAGAAGGCGCTGGTGATGGCAGGTAATGTAAGATCCTCCTGCCTGAAAAGCCTCAACATCTTTTTCTTTCCTGATCACTGCCTGTGCATTCAAGCTCAGCAGAGGGCACCGGGCCCTCTCAAATGAGCCCTTACAGACCGAGCCTGTTACCTTCTTCCTAACAAAGCTGTACATAGAACAGGAGGAGAGAGAACCTATTTTCTAGGACACTGCATCTGTACCACAAATTAATTTCAAAAATGGGTTGGCTCTCACTCCACATTTAGCAAAACATGAATTCACATCTTCCATCTCAGAGAACTATGTTGAGGAAAGTAGATGCAGAATGTCTCCATTTAATTCTGTAACAGGACATAGCATAGGCCCTTGGTGTATGCTTTAAATTATATTCTTTTCCATGCTTGATTTCATTTGACTTTTCCTTTGTGCTGTCAAACATTCCTGCTGTTCCGCACAGGTCGAATCAGCTGAATGCAAAAGTCACCGCTGCTGAGAGACCACGCACAAACCTATCCCCTGCTGGAACCTCAAGGCCCCTGTCAGCTTTTCACATCAGGGAATTTCACATTCATGGAAGAGAGTAGGGGCAGATCCTGGCACGACATTTAGACCTATCCCCTGCTTAAGAGCTTAAACTTTCGTGACTTCAACTTCTGCACATTTGATTCTGCAAGACATTTGACATAGAGGTTACGGCTGATGTCCTGCAGAGCTAATGTGACTGAGAGACACCAGGTTCTGTAGTAAGAGCAGCACAAGGAGGTGTTGCATCCTTGAGTCCCCAGAGAGAACAATGGGGTAGTCAGGTACGTACAGAGCAGTTCAGGAAAGGCTTTTGGTGCAGATTTGTGGGGACAAACAAGGAGATGAGACACCTTTGCTGTCCCCTCCTTCCTGGCAGTATGCAGCAAATGTAAAAAATCCCTAGATATAGAGCTGGGATGCAAACTCGGCTGAAAATCCTAGTGAGTGTTCCTAAAGCTTAGCCACTTGGGAGCATTTGGTACACAGATGCTAATTGCCTCCTGAAATATTCTTGAATATCTTTGTGCTGTCAGATGGCTTTTTTTTTTTTTTTTGTGAGCTACACAAGATGTCACAGCTTACAGCATCCTTTTATGTCAGTGGTACCTCCTGATCATGCAGTGATTCCTGCACTGTCCCCAGGAAATCGGTGAGGCCAGCAGGTTTCCTGGAAGAGAACAGAGACTGTGGGGGTGATTCAGACTGATTGCTCTGCCGAATGCCACATTCACTGTGTGGAGGCTGAGTGCCCCTCAGGTTATTTCAGCAGAGCGATAACTTATGTAAAGTGGTGGCCAGTTCATTTTGGAGGGAGACTACGCTAAATGGAAAGCCAGTTCCTCATTTCTCACTAGACAACAGCTGCAAGAAGAAAAAATTATTAGTGCCCGACAGTTCACTAGGACATACATGTCTTTGCAGAAGTCAGAAATCTTGTACAGGTAATATAAACTAATGCTGGCTCTGCCAAGGGCATACTTCTTGCGTGGGGGAATGCTGCTGCTTTAATAAAGGTCCCTGCTGAATACCTGAAGATATAACTGTACAGCAAGGAAATAATCATTACCATCATCAGAAACAGCTCTATACCATAGGAGGTACCCATAATATCGTATGTGGCATTTAATGGGATATATGATATTCATCCATTACAGATTGGGAAGGGCACCTCTAGTTAAGGTTGTCTGATGCTTCCCTCTCTAAAATTGTTTTTGATTGTTTGTAAGCTTATCATGCTCTTTGTGCCAAAATTTTTCATGCCAACTATCTACCTCAACCTGAATTCTCTGAGGAAATTCTAGCCAAATTGATTCAACTGATTCAATAAACTCATCATTTTATTACATGCTACGCCTGTAAAAAAAATATGGTGAGCATTTTTTTTCCAAAGAGCTCTGCTGCTCACATGCTTTGGAGCAAGGACTCGAAACACTGTGGGGGCAGTGTGTCCGTCTGTCTGTCTGTCCGGGGTTTTCCAGCAGTCTGAAAACTCCTCGGCTCTTGTTGCTGATGCTGTGTAGTTTTCAGGTGTCCCAGACTGCTGAGCCAACAAGCTTAGGGCAACAAGCTCTCGAGGTGACATGAGAAGGGGAACAAAGGAGGAGATGGGGCAGTGCTTTCGTAAGTCAAGGTAAGATGTTTCTGACAGTCTCTCAGGTTAAAGCAGTGAAACCAACATTTTTGACAAAAGTTTGTCTTACCTGAAAATTTCATCCAACCAGATCCCAAAGCAAATACCAGAGAAAATCCCAGGAGATCTGCAGCTCTATCTTCAGAACAGTGCCCGGCGAGGAAGGCATGCAGCTTTGCCTGTCCCGGTGGGGAGAAAGCAGGAGGATGATCTGCTGGCACTTACCTGAGCGCCATCCCTGCTGCCTTCTGTGTTCAACACCTGCTCCAGGAAAGAGGTCTCAGGAGCTCAGGGACCACTGCTGCGAATTGGCAGCTATCGAAAGCTGCAGGTTACACGTTGAGAAGTAGAAGAATCTTAATTTATTTTTACTGCACGGTTCTGGATCCCCAGGTCATGCAATGTTTCTACTTGCACATTGCTGAGGATCAAACCGGCTCACCAGGCTGCTGCAAGCTTTATTTGCAGCCACACACACATGCACCTTCTGTAGAGAGTAGATTTGCCATTTATCATTGAACCTTTCCAGGGATCAAAGCTTGCTTTATTTGGTGTAATTTTTCTTCCAACCAACATTTTAATCAGTCAAGTTTCCAAAAACCATGTCTGTTAGGAAGGCTCGCTAGTGCTGTGTAGAAGGGTAGAAAGAAGAGAGAGAGAAGAAAAAAGCAATGAACAAGATCTCCCCAATGCACTTTGAAATGCTCCCAGACTTTCCAGTTTGTTCCCCAGTTTTGTTTACTTTGCCATTGTAAGGAGAATAAGCAAAACTTGTCATCATTCTTCCCTCCCTGAGACAGAATATTATCAATACTTCCTGCAGCCAAGGAAATAATTAAAAATGAATAATTTATGCAATTAACACAGTCTTTTCTCCCATTTATACAATAACTGCCAGAGGATCAAACATTTCTTTTCAATTTATTCCTTAGTTAAGTTTATTTGATACATCTTAATGATCCTACTGCTCTGTAGATTGAATGTTAATTTTAAGTAATTATTCACATTCGTTAATATGCATATTGTTTTCCAGTGGCTGGTCAAATAAATCAAGTGATGTCATTTTTGTTCCCTGGCAGAATAAATCTGCAGTCACTTCCAGTATAAATGTTCATAAACATGAATTCGATGCCTATACTTTTGAATAGTCAGGCATACAAACTTTGAAAATTTTCTTCCGAGTTTATTTGAACTTAGTAACCGTGATTTCTCCCATATCTGCAAGCAAAAGAACACAAAAGGCATGACGGCACGTCTAGAGTGAATGGATTTAAAATTCAAATGGATATTGGCTTGTGGTTTGTTTATTTGTACATCTTTTTCCAGTCCTTCAAGTGCAGCTGATGCATGCAGGCCTCTGCGTCAGACTGCTATATAAAAGACATTATTCCCTCCAAATTCTGGCATCTTCCTCTCTCTAACGCATTCCCAGCAGATAAACAGCATCCTTTTGTACTGCTGATAAGCATTTAAGAGCTTCTTTAGCCAGTCCCCAGCAGCAAAAAGTATGTAATGAGAAATAAAAATTACTTTCCTGATATTGTGTGGCCAGACCACAACTATCTGCTTTAATACAAACTTTTCTTTTGACTTCA
This sequence comes from Balearica regulorum gibbericeps, assembly GCF_011004875.1. Lineage (NCBI taxonomy): Eukaryota > Metazoa > Chordata > Aves > Gruiformes > Gruidae > Balearica > Balearica regulorum. The sequence goes on from NC_046185.1 coordinate 119,938,879, forward strand.
CTGGCAGATGGATCTACTCCTGGCTCCTTTTAGCAGATGGTTTTTTCACTTGGAAAATCAACATTCCTTTAGCAGCAGCGTGCAACCTTTATCAGAGGGAGAAGGAAGGGTACTCACCTTCCCAAAGTCTCTGTTGTCTTTAAGAGACAGTAGCTTTTTAGTGTTGTATCAGTCCTCAGTAAAATCCCTTCTCATCATGGCACAAAGCTCCTGAGAATGTCATAGTAGCAACAGCACCTCGAAAACTAAGGGTTAAGCTGTCCTAAAAGCTGAAGCATCATTACTGGATTTAACCCTTGTTCTTTGTGAGAATTTCAAGTGTGACTTTAAATAATTTAGGTGCTTAATGTTACTAAAAAAAAAAAAAAAGGTATAAAACCCAATATAATACAATAATACAACAGTAATCCAACCAATATAGTACAATGCAATATAGTATAATGCGATACAATATAATGAAATCCAAAACCTATACCACCAAAAAACTATTTTGACGTGAAATCTACAGGTACTGTGGATGGGGAAAGCCCTCCCTCCGCACGCCAAAATACTCTTTGCCTGAGAAGTATCTCCTCAGAAGCATGCCCAGATTAATGCCGCATATTGCCCTGTTGTGAATGCTGGGTACTGCTGATGTGGTGGGAGGCTTTGCTACTCTGAAAGAGCTAGGACAGCTACAAAATTATTTCCATTGCATTGATTTACAGGTGTAGGCTTGAGGACAGCTGGAACAAGTTCTAGCGGAGGAGCACTATACCAGGAGGTGCTACGCTGGCAGGCAGACATGTAAAGAATGATCATTATAGCCCCAGTTCATGGGTTGCCATGGTTAGCGCAATCTACTGCCCAAAAGGAGCAGCTCAGAGGCATGGAGGTACTTTGTGTTCAAGCCAGGATTTTAAGCAAGGGCTGCGGGGTGCTGAGCTCTCGCCCTGACTTCAGCTTCTCCTTCCCCACCGGTGCAGAGCTCTCTCCTGGCTTTGTTCCTATCTTTCATTCTCTGCGGATTGTTGCTTTGCCACAGATATTATTCACCTGCCCAGCCTTTGTTTTCCCTTCTATTTCTAACATGCTCAAATATCCGCTTGATAAAACACTTTCCCTCTGATTCCACCTCCTCCAACTGTTATTCACTACATCCTGCCTTTCCAAGGGTATCCTCAATTTAACTGAGGTGCCTCCTGGGGTTAATCTTGGGAGATAAGCAGGACAGCCTTGCGAGCCTCTTCATCATCTCCTTTGCAAGTCTGATTGCCCTGCTGTTATTTGTCCATTTTTTGCACTTCAGCTCATCATTATTTTTTCATTTGTTGTTGTGAGTGCCAAAACTATTAAGAAAGGCTTAATGCTTGTTTAAGCAGATAAACTAAAGGAGTTTTCTGTGATAATATTCAGGTATTGATAGTTTTAATGGTCTGCTTGGCAGCCGAGACAGACTAGGAGTGACCTCCGTGGCAGCCTAGGTAGGCTGAGCCCAAGGCAGAGTCTCCAACCAGCTGGAGACAAAGCTGGGGCTCAGTCCTTCTCCCACTCATTCCAATCAATGTCCGCTCCTAGGCTGAACCTGTGACAACTGCCATAGCAACGAGTTTGTGAAGAAGTTTGAGGATAAAGTCTGTTGATATAAATTGTTCTCTAAATATCAAGATTAGTCAGATGAATAAAAAAAAAAAAATCCAAAACATTATAAAAGTCAGGATTATAGGGGAATCATTTGATGAGCTCAGGAAAAACTCACTCTAAATACCAGAGATACTTCTTGTCCATGTATAAAATGAGTAAACAGCCTTGAGAAGAAAACAAGCACTTTTTTTAAAGCAATTTTGTGCAAATATCACAGTAAATATTCCACTTTGCACAAATGAATACCATTGACTTATACATAGACATCAGTCTCTCACTCTTTGGAAATGTGCATTTGGGATTGATTTAAATAAAACTCTTCTGTTTAGTTAAAAAAGAAATCAAAAGAGGCTATTGGACACAGAGGTAATCTTTCCCCTGATGTTTTTAAACAAGAAGGATTTGCACTAGGAAGGAATCCCTGTGCAAAGCGCTTAGTTTGCATTTTTTCATCTGGGGGAGGGAAGCGTTGCTTTCACACGGGGAGCTGCATGCATCAGAGCACCAGCAAGCATGACTGTTTGTACTCTGAACCAGACCGCTATGGTCTTTATTTTTTTCTGAAGAAGGTGCTTGTGCTGAGGGAACAATTACAGGGTTAGCAGGTCTCTAGATAGTGATCCTGAAGGAAGCTTTTAGCAGAATAGATTTCCCGTTATTGTAACGCACCTATTCCACTGTTATACTTGTTCCAGATAGATCCAGTGCTTTCCATTATGCATCACTCAGATTGCTTTGATAAACAAAGCATTTGCTCATGTTGATTGTAAAGTGAGAAGGAAACTCACACCCTAATCCAATTTAAAATATAGCCAGGAGGTGGATGTTGATTACGGTTTGAATATAGCCACCATCACATTGTTGTAAGCCCAGTCACTGGATTAGAGACCAGGCAGCTTGGTACCTGCAGCGATGGGGGAAAGGAGCGGTACCTGCTCCCAGAACCCCTGGGAGACTTAGGGGTATTGATTTTCCTTAATCACCCTTCCTTACCCACTAGAAACGTGCTTCTCGGTGCGTTCACGCATTCTGCTTATTTCAACCACCTAGAGGTGGGATGGGAAAAATAAATTTGGGTTAAAATGTGAGCACAGAGCAGTTTGTGAAAGAAGTGTGTGATTTTACTGGTTTGCCTTGCTTTGAAAAAACTCTGATAACTGAAGGATGGAAGAGAAGGAAAGCAGGAGCAGTGGAAGAGAAATAGGGAATTGAGGGAAAGAGGGAGGAATGGAGACAAGCAAAAGACAAGGGTGGGCATTACTGGGGAGCAGCATGAACATTAATGGGAAGTGATAATCCTAACCCCCCCCCCAGAGAACCAGGATTCATGTTCACAGATCAGACCTGTTAGAAATAAACAGGCTCTACCCTTTGCTCAGTTGCTTTCGTTTAAGACAAAGAAGCAGGTGGTCTCAGTTCGTTTCAGGTCTCATTGCAGATTCCACATCAAAAAGCCACTCACCAGTGGCCTTTTTGTTACCAGCGTAGGCACAGATGTCAGGAGCTGCAAGATCAGAGAGCCTTCCTCTTGCTACAGGCTCTCGCATGGCCTCCATCCCCGTAGTGCCTGTGTGGAGCGACAATCCCATCTGACAGATGGGGAACGGAAGCAAACCGATGCTCGAGTTCGACCAGGCAGCCCGTGCAAGAGCGGGGTTTGAATCCCCCCGGCCTAAGTCCAGTCCTCCTTTCAGCCATCCTTTCTTGGCGATGCATACATGCGCTGTAGCCTCTGTGCCTTCTCCTGAAGAAAATAGGGCTGGTTCTTCTCATAGACCAGCAAGGCACCAGGAGAAGAGACTTGTTTTCTGCTTTTCTAATAGAGTTTTACTTGGGGGTGGGAGTTGGTTTTGGGTAGCTGGATTACTGCAAACATTATGACCTTCAGATTAAGGGAACTGCCTTTGTTTTGCTTAAGAAATAGGTTTTTAAAACAGTGTAGATAAGATCCCGTGAGACCTAATGGCTCGACTGCAGGCTAGATTAAACTCTCAGCTGATTTAAATGGAGAGTAACCCAACTGCTGTCCATAATGTCACTGCAAACTCGCTCTCGGGCAGCAGAGGTCAAAATCTGCTCCCCGATTCTGCCTCAGAGTAAAGCCAAAAGCAGCATGCTTCCAAGGAACATGTAATTCCCCCTGTAATCTCATGGCCAGCTACTCCAGGTTTGAACTAGACATGTCTGAAAAACATGTTTCTATAAGAGGCTTGGACTAATGATAAGATTACATGCTTTTTTTTTTCCAGGGAAATGTTAGCTTGCCTTGGTGGTGCTCTGAGCCAGGCAGAAATAATGCAGGGCAGTGTTGGACCTACGCTGGCTACAGCCCCTTGTAGGACAGTGTTTCTGCACTGGACTCAGCTCCATGCCAATTGCAGCTCTCCATCTTCCACCTCAGAGCTGACTCCGAGCGCGGGCTGAGCTCAGTCGTGTGAGGCTGCGAAGGCCATGGCGATGCATTCCTGAACAAAAGCATGGGAAAGAAAAGCAGAAGCAGCTGGGAAACTTTTGCTGCACCTCATAGATTAACATGTGTGCAGCAACCTCTGTGTTGTCCCCTTCGGGCTGTTACTAACACAAAATATGGCTCCACCAGAGAACACTGACCAAATAAGTGCAGACCAGAAGCCTGTTACCTTCTGCAGGTCAGGATACAGCCACGGAGCAAGACAGTAGAGACCTAGGGTTTAATTTTCCCCCACAGGATCATCCTGATCTGAGACACCACAAAACAAACTGTGGTTGGGCTTAATGAGGCCCCATCGACCAAGACCAGACAGGTTGAGCCAGCCATGGGATGGGCCTCCTCAGCAGACAAGGCCAGTTTGCAGCATGCCTTCCTGTCCTTGGCGCTGGCGGCTTCAACACTAAATCCGATACCCAGTACAGTCATTTTGCTGGTACAATACCAGAGGCACGAATGGTGCTTGACTAACGTGAAGCAAGGCTTGGCCCTGAGGCATTCATAGTCTAAGACTTCAATTGCGGCAGGGAAGAAACGGGCAGATTCCTGGCCTAAACAGATTTTGTGACAAGGTACGAGCTGGAAAAGAGCGAGGGAGGCTAAGAGTCCAAGTGAGATACTTCAGCACTTGGGGGGCATCTCTGGTTTTATCGCTCCCTATCCAAATAATCTTCTTTTCCCCATTTAGCCCATCCTGAAAGATCAATAGATCAGTCTCTGTGGATGAGGATCTGCATCACCTCCCGTCGAGCAGAGGCTGCAGCAAAGCTTTGGTCTATTCACCTCTTACATGGCGTCTCCTTGTGCGACTGTGGATCTTGATGCTCAGGAAAACAGGAGGAGAGAGGAGGACTAGGAGTACAATGGTAACTATCAGATTTGCTTGTTGTCTCTGGTTACGGCGTCAAGTAGCATGATTAGTTTGAGGATTTACACCAAGAAAAGCAGTGGATTTGGGGGAACAAAGTGTAGAAGGGGGATTAGACTGCAAAGTCCATCAGAATGGTGTATAAACTATATAAACATACAGACACAAGCACACACACACATATATAACATAAAAATCCAAAGCAGTCAAAAATGGGTAATAAAAGACCACTGAAAATTAGCAGAAGTGCATTTCTGAAAGCAGGGGGACAAATGTGGGAAATGCTTAGTTATTAGCACACACAGACTCTTTGCAACACAGTTCTTCACAAAGCCCCCAAATAAACCTGTACCTGGAATGGGAATAAATGGAAATATTGACTGTTCTCTTATATTTTCTCTGTCAGCTTCATTTCCCAAAGTGCCTTATATTTAAAGGACAAAAGATTTGACCCCAACATTGGCTTAGTAGGATGAAGATCCTGTCTGTTAGCTGGCTTTGGAAATTCTCTTTTTTGTTAGGAACTGAAGAAGCTTAAGATGCAGAGAAAAGCTGTAAAAATGGTTTGGATAGACTTAATTTCAGTGCCCGTTGCTTTTTTCTATGTTTTTTTTCTTTGGTGGGTCCATCATTTAATATATATTATAGGATAAAACAAACCCTGGCCAGGTAATGGTTGCTTACTTACCAAAGAGGCACAGTTCTGGATACCACCTGAAATTTCAAGCTTCCACATACTGCTCTGCAAGCCATTTGGGTAGTCAGCCTTCCTGACCTACAAGCTGTCTGTGCAAAGCTGGAAGCCACAACACCTGTACCACATCCCTCAGAGAACCAAGAAGCCCTGGCAGTGGCTCACGGATGAAGGATAACTACTTCTCCTTGTGTTTATCCTTGCAGCTTGCAGGACAAAGCAGGGCTGGACATGCCATTAGATCCAGGAGCAACCTCTTGATGTTTGCAGCAACCTTCCTTCACACAGCCTGCACAGGGACCATCCAGCCAACCGCCCTAGTCTAAGGTTGTATTAGGGGAGCCAGCCTGCACTGATGGCTCATTTTTGGCCTGCTCAGAAGCCACCATTGCTGCACAACAGCATTCTCCAGTTTCTAAATCCCAGCAGTTATTAAATCTTCTCTACCTGGCGGTTGTTGCTAGGCAAGAGGTATCCTGCAAGTGCTCCATCACTGAGGTCAATTAAATGCTATCCTCAAGCAAGCCGCTTTGAACTGAAGCCTCTGTGTAAACAAAGAGACAAGATCCTTGTTCTCTTCATTAAAGAATGATTTGAGATGTTGATAGAGACGAGCTTTAGTCACAGCTTTTAATTTCCTCAGAGTGGAAAGGAGGTTTGGACAGTAATTTTTAGGACTAAGCAAGGACACTGAATTTTTAAAGAGAAAGAAAATGCATCCAGGATAATGTACATCATTTGAAACAGCAACGCAGAAAGGTCCGCCCACCCACTCCTCCCATGCATCACTTTTTCATCTGAAATGAGCGTGAGTGTTGAATGACACCGTAGTTCATGCCCATGTAAATGGCAGGGTCCCTAGTTCTACCAACAGAATGAGGCACATTTCTCTTCAGATTTGGGATTTACTGCAAAAGAAGGAGAAAGATAGGAGGGTTGCTAAGGTCTGAAAGAGACAGTGAAGCAGAGAAAGCAAGAAAAGGAAGGAAAAGATCATGGGTAGGCTTAAAGGTAAGGATGTTTTCTCACTGATAATAAATGTGCCAAGAAGGCTGAATTCATTTAAAAAGGTCATTGCAAAAAAGTCGGATGAAAAATGTTTTGATAATTGAAATCAAGTTTTGTGCATATTATTTCATCCTGGGTTTCTGTCATCTCAGGCAACCAGCTTCCGGGTAAGCAGCGCTGCAGCTCGTCAAGGAGCCTGCCTCGGAGCCAGGACCCCTGCACCCCCACTGCATGCAGCCCTCACAGCACCGTCAGGCAGACACGGCCAGGGAAGGAGCCTTGGACCAGCCAAAACAGTTCAATAACCTGGGGAACTGCATACCCTGGGATTGGGGGAATACCCAGGGCTCAGATAAAAAAAGCTGGAAGTGGGATTGTGGTTGGGGTTTCCCTCATTTCCAAGCCCCTGGATTTCCTTTCAGACCAGCAGGCAGAATTCTATTTTTAAAAAATTAACATGTAATGCTTTTTTTTTGTTTGTTTTGAGAAATTCCAAATCCAGAATGTTAATGTAACAGACTACTCATGCTTCATTCAATCCTAGTGGGTACCTAAATTAATTTTTGTAGCAAATAATTTTTTTCGTCAATGAGAGACAGTTTAGGAGACACTATGCTTATTCAAGTTTCATGATGAATTTATTGAATAATTCAGGCAGAAACAAATATTTAGAAAATGTCAGATCATTTTACTTTGAGTTTTTGGCGTTTCATTCTGCTGCAGCACTGTAAAGCTAAGGAAAACAGAGGAAAACACTTGGTGGTGTCAATTCCTTCGCTAGATTGGGCAGCGGTGTGGGAAAATCCACATCTTACTACTCAGTGAATTGGAAACTAGAACCCACCTGCCCTTCACATGCTGAGCCTGTCACCACCGGGTTACGCAGTTGCTGGCTCAGGGTGATTTCAAGTATTTTAGCGTATTTTTAAAGAAATGTATTTTGGAGCTACAGCATTCACCTCAGAGATGAGGAAGTCCACCATGTCAGTCTTCAGTATCCAGAACAAACAGTGTGATGCTGTGCCTGGATATAAAAAATTTTGGAACTTTTTTAAAGAAACAGGAATCTCACCTTTCCTCTTGCTCTCTCCCAGCTGTGTTCCACCTCCTCCTGCTCAGGCTGCAGCAGAAGCTGCCGAAGGCATCTGTGAAATGGTCTATAAATTATTTCATTTAACCTGAAACACAGTTTCACAGCTTCTTCTTTTGGTGTGAAAAACAATGTTTGATTTTGGGTCAGTCCAAAATGGATAACTCTTTATTGTAATATAATCCTACAGCAATACAGTACATTATTTGATTCCCCCCTCAAACAGTTTTCCACCAGGAAAAAATGAAGCCCTTGTTTTGATTTCTGTGCAGGCATCCTGCAGGCAGTAGTAGGCAATTTGCTATTTGTCATAGGATGGTAGCATCTTGAATACATATCTCAGCTGGTGAACCATTTGTCTTTTCAAATCTACGTTCTGCACCCTCTGGGTACACTTGACACCCCAAACTAACATACTGGAGTAACAGGGGCTGCCTGCAGTCATATCTGCATTGCCCAAAATGCAAAATATTTGGATCTGTGGGCTTGGTTCTGACCCAAAAAGCATGAACATTTTTCCCCCCATCGTCCTTCCCCTCTGAAGGACCTTTCCCAGATTGCGGTGGCTGTGTCATGTAGACGAGAAGGCATCCACGAATTCTTTCAGCCAGGCCCAGTGCCAGGAAAACCACGGCAGGTATTTCTTACTGACTTCCTTTCTCAGCAGTAGTTTTCAAGGGTCTCTCCTCAGTGCTGTGGAAGTCCCTACAGGTGATGTGCCACAGGAGACCTTCAGGCCACTGGAGAAGCCTTACATAGAAGCCAGTGTGATTTTAGAGCCAGAGTTCAGACGTGGTTTGTTCCCATTTCTGGGGCTGCAATCCTGCCCTCGCAGGAGAAGTGACAAACATTGCCCATGAGAGAAGACTGTAGTACACAAAAAATCATTGGGTAAGAAAACAAATGTTAATTATGTAAGCTAAAAAAAACCAACCCACCCAGTGCACAGAGGAAATCACAGGCAACTGCTGAATTTTCCTGCTACTGCATCTCACTTCTTTTTATTGCTAGAGCTTCCCATAAGAAGAGCCAAGCTACTCACGTATGTCAGGATTTGCCAGGATTTTCATCTTTTCTGCTGTGCCACAGGGGCCAGTGGCAAAGGAGCCTGACAGTGGTTTTATCCAGCTTTAACATGAAGTGCAACAATATGTCCTGGCAAGGATGCAAAATGGGGGAGTCAAGTCATCACAGCATATAATTTCTCACTCAGCTTCCTCCTGCTTCCCTTTTTTCCCTCTCTGGACAAGCTACTTAACTAGAGTCATCTTTAGTTGCCTTATTTTTGTGTTAGAGACAGAAATATCTGTGCCACGTTTCCATGCCTACTCATATTTACAGAGTTTGTTCTGAAACCCTGAGCTGAAAAATCAAAGGAAAGGGTTGCTAATAACGCGACAGCAAAGCAGTCCACCTCCTGCATCCCTTGTTTTGCCCTGAGTCTTATCTCCCAGGAGAACAGTTATTCAGAAAGGGAGGTCAATAAAACCCTAAAGACAAGCTAACTTAAAAGTTCGTATTTCTTATAGTCTTTAATGATGTTCAATGACATGAAATTGTTACCATGGAAACTAGTTTAACAAAGGTATTATATGTGCTCTTTCCAAGGTTTAGACGAGGCTCCTGCCTCTACCGGTGAAGTTTCTTAGAAGAAGGGATGACTTTTCAATGTCTTCATGGGTCAAACAACAGCTATCTGAAAATCTGCAGGCCAGTAATTAGATGTTTGCCTGACTTCACTCAGATAGGGCATCCATTGTTCCCAGCTCCTTCCTTTTTAAGTAATCAGTATAAATTTGAAATACTATTAGTTGAAGACTTCAGGAAATGCTGGAAATGAATATAGCATGAAACTGGACCTACCAAATCAATTATTTTCTATTGCTTTGCTGCAGGCTATTTTAGAACAGAAAAGACATGAACCGGACTTTTAAGATGGAGTTCATCACTTTTGTTGGATGCTGAGAAAACAGAACATTCAAAATCTTTAGGGGTTTGATGATGGACCTACTCTCATTGTCAAAAGATATATTTCTGTGGAGCATGCTTCTGAATTCCATCCGGAGTGTATAGCAGGAGATTTATTCTTCATAGAATATAATTCCTGTTAGGTAATATTCCTATTCTGTTCTTCATAGAATTATATTAAATAGCATGAAGAGAGAGTGAGAGAGGAGGCCTTTGGCAGTCAGGATTGAGAGATTTGCTCAGGAATTCCAACACCAGCAGTGGCGACGAGGTAGGAAGAGCGGCAAGATCATCTGTTGTGCCAAGGCGAGCGCAGCCCTGCAGGAAGCCTACAGAGGCAGAGGGCTGCTCCGTGCAAGTTGTGTAGGTACGTTATACCCAAGGATGGACTGCCTTGGGAAGGCCAGCTTGATGAAGAGATCCCCAATGACACAAATATGAAACTCTAGAAAATAAGACCTGCAAGGAGAAATGGAAGGATGGGTGGTTCTTTAGCCAAAGAAGACAGCATGGCGGAGTGATGCGGGAAGGGTCTTCAAATATTTCAAGGGTAGCTATAAGCAGGAAGGGACTATTTGTTGGGGGGGGGGGGGGGCAGGGTGTGCGAAGGACAAGGAATAACGTGTTCAAATTACACATGGCAAAATTCAGATTTGGCCTTATGGGTAGGATTCATCTAAGCATATGTAGACATCTACCATGTAAATACCCCATCTAAGCTTCAGCCATAACAGTGGAAAGAAATAGTCACTTACAGAGCACAGATCATCTCATCCTAAAATAGACATCTAAAATAGTGCTTTCACAACACCTCGTGCTTTTCACCCACAGCAATGCAAACCTGTTTCTTGCACCCAGCACTTCCAAACCAGTTCCTGCTCTCACAGCCCTAAACGTTAAAGTTTACAAATCTGCCGTGTATGCAGGACTAGGTGCCAGGGGCTGCTAACCCTGCCAATCCTAGTTTGCCAGGAGCAGGAGCAGGCCGAACTGCTACATCAAATTAGCGCTGTGACCATGAGCCCGTATTTAGCAGTTGTAGCACACCACTGTGAGCACTAATGGCCACGTTAGAAAGACTGCATGTTTATGCAGGATATAAATGTCCCTGTTTCCTGCTGTCATATGCTGGGAATTGGCTCTGGGTCGTGCTTCCTATGAATCCTTTCAGGAGGACAAGGGGAAGAAAGGAAGAGGGAACATCATCTTGGTGAAAGACAGGTTTTCGCTTGCAGTCCAAGCTGACTGCGTGGCACAGATGTCCGTGCAGCATCATGGTTTTGGAGATGTGGAGGATTAGTGTGTGATGACCAGGTTTATATAATCGAAGCAAAATTATAGCTTGGGTTGTCAGAGGGTAATAAATTAAATGACTGCATCGCTCAGAATAATACCTTCCCTTCACCATATTGAGTTCTCTGCCACAGACACTCCTTTTCCTTTCTATGTAATTCTTTATTCCACTATTACCCATGCAAAAGGCCAGCAGTGAAATTTTTCTCCTTGCAGCGAGCTGACATACACAGACAGACACAGACACACTTATCTGCTCCTTGTTTCTTTTCCTTTGATAGTTCCTGTAAAAAAAATGCAGGGATGCTTGTAAGGGGTAATGGCAAACAGTAATAAGGGTGCATATTGGTATAGTATTATTATCTTTAAAGAGAAAAGCAAATTGCAACAGCTGTATCATGAGGAAAGAAAAAATCTCTCCAGCCAGAGCAAATGGAAATGACTGCGCTGTGCCCATCTCTTTTCTAAACCACAGAACTCGAAAGGGCTAAAGGTTGGTTTTAATGATCTCTTGATGAAGTGTAATGAAGGATACTTTTACTGCCCAGAAAGTACAATCCCACAGCACATTTTACTTACAGAAACACTCTGAATGTTGAGCCATGGATAAGCCACCCTGCCCTTGAGACTCTGACAAGCTTCTGTTTATTTTAACAGATACAATAAATAAACACCAACCAAAGGAACAAAGAAACAGTCAGGGTCAGTACACAGAAATCAGGTCAGCCCACTGGTACTTGGAAAAAACAGTAAACATATGTTACACCATTAAATCAATACATGAGAAGATGAGGTGTTATCAGGAGGCAAGCAGCTATAGATATCTTCTAGTTTAATTGTATTTCTGCACCGCTGTAAGCTATTAGAGGTGAGTAAATATGCCAGTGTAAAGGTTTAATGATGACTTACTCTAGTGCTTCTGTAATACTTTCCATCTTCAGAATGCCACCCGTCTGAGACATGTAGGTAAACATTAACCCTTCTCTACAGCTGACTTATTTACAAGCTATCAGCAGGCAGGTTATGCTGGCAGACTGCAGAGACTAATTTATAGCTCAGCCATGGGGACTCACTTGGTTTATCTACACCTCAGAGTAACTTCATACCGTCACTTGTCCTTCAGCCTGCGGATGGAGTTTCCCTCGTCGACCAGCTCCTGCAGTGGGAGGATAACGGAGAGGTGGCTGCAGGACCCCCGCCAGCCTCTTCCCCTCTGGATTTCATGGCTGCTCAGGTCCAGTCTCCTGGGCCAGTTTGTCTGCCAGCTTCTTAGCAATTGCTAGGAACAGCCAGGGGCACTTTATTTTACCTTTGGAAGAGCCTTCAGTTTACTTGCCAGAGAAAAGAAGGTCCTGACCTCATACTCGCAAGCATAAATCTGGAGAAACAATGCTGAAACCACTGGGGTCGCAGCATTAGGGCCAGAGTGCTTACAAAGGAATCAATTCCTTATTACGTACTGATCACGCAGAGGATCTGGTTCTTGCTGTCTTACAAAGAGTCAACCAGAGAAGAAAGGACATTTCATTAAGGAAATAAATATTTGGTGTGGATTGTTCCAGAGGCTAGGAGACTGCATAACAAATGATTTATGGCCACTTTTAACATCTTCCCTGGTAGGCTAATAGCACCGTAACACACAACATCTATCACTTCCTAACTCACTGTAACCAGTTAAAAAGCGGGTCTTTAAAGACAAATAGGTGATACTTTCCGGACGACGGCTTATTGGCATAGCTGTTCTTGCTGTCTTGGGAACGGGAGGCCACTGGTGATCACGGATGGGCTTGCAAGGTCTGTGGGGTGGATGGCACACAGCACAGCCACGTGCAGGGAGCTGCTGTGGGCAGCCCGGCTGCGCGGAGCGGGAAGCAGCTGGCAGAGCACGGCAGGACACAGCTCTGATCCCAGTGGGGAAAGAGCCAGCGCCGTGATTCAGTTTGCAGGCTAAAGCACACACATTCTGAGGTAATAAAACTGATTTGGTTAAGTCTATTTAGCCTGGATGTACTGAGATGTTAATGGCACTTTACGGCACTGTGCATTAATGGGATGGCTGGTGAACGCACATGTTCATTCCCTTTCTGCTATTTAACTTGCCAGTGAGTCACTTCTGCTCATTGCACAGGCCGGTATTTGATAGCATCATTAGACAGTGTGATTACATCATAAATCACACTGTGTTAAAGCAAATCTCCAACTCTGTAGAACAAACATAGACGTGCTTTGTGAGTACCTGTATGTCTGTGAGTCTCTGTCTTCCCTGACAGTACTAGTTATATTTGGTCCCATTCTTCTCTGATGTACTTTACCCTAAGAGAAATCACTCATTTTAGTTGCAGGGGCTACCTAAACTTTTTGTTTGCTTGTTTTAACTTTGTGAATTACTTACTTACATCCAAAATGAATCACTATGACGAGTCTTGATGAGGTTGAGAAAAGCTATCTGCACTAAAGGAACAAGTCCTTCAATCTTCCAACTCTCCTATCTGGAAAACGTACTCAAGACTCCCTAGAGTCAGGTCAGAGGCATGGTACGGCCACAAAGCCAGCAGTGAAGGACACAGTCAGAAATCAAGCAAGGTCAGGTGAAGTGGGCAGGAACAGAGAAGCAGGTTGAAGCTAAAGGGGTTCAGAGGCAGCAGCAGCATGCAGAGCCAAAAAGTGGGAGACTGAACCAACAACCAGGAGCAAGAATCTGGAGCATAACGGCAGCCCAGCATCGGGCCAAGCAAAGTCAGGGCATCCCAGCAGCCCCCAAGGACAGTCTGGGGGCTGGTGACCGACTGCAGCTCGACTGCCTGGGACCCACAGGTTGAGCTCAGAAAGTCCTCGACATTTTGGCTGATTAAAAGACTTTGGAGCAAGAGGAGTGGTGAGCAAGTCGGAGACCTCCAGCACAGCAGCGCAGCAATGGCACCACGGCGCTTATGTTGCACTGTGGTGAGCTGGAAGGGAGCATCAGAGCTGAAAACTCAGTGGGGTTCCTGTGAGCAAGCACGATGATGCCACGTGCTGAGTATGCTGCTGGGCCATGGCCTCTGCTGTTGACGTGCGCCTGCAGCACGTCAGAATGGGCTTGCTGAAGTTTGTGCAAAGAGGCACTCATGCTAGCATTTGCAAAGGCTGTAGTAAAGTCGTACACTGCCTACACCCTCTCACGGTCATGGTCAATTCTGCGTGAATCATGTTACCATGCAGATACTGTTGTAGTTCATCACAGAGGCCCAGTTTTCATTAATATTGCCTCCAATTATTATTCAAACATGTGCTCTTACTATCCATCTCATACATTTTTACATTAATTTTTTTTCATTTCTTAATATGCAGAAGGTAACCTGATTACAACTTTGACCTTTAAGACAAGGCATAGCTTGTTTTTTAAATGCCATTTTCTGTATAATGTACACATAAGAGTAACCTTATTAGACAGGATTTCTGGTTATTAGTGACACGAAGCATAAATATCCATGCACAGAGACTATAACCAAACGCACTGCTGAATTAAAATACCATTCATGTTAGCACTAATCACTCAGACCTTTGGGCACAGGCGATGCTCACATAACAGCGTTAGAGCCAGGAATGGATTCCTCTGTGAGAACAGTGGTTGTTGGTTTATCTTGCCTTCATCTTCCAACAGGACCTCCGAGAAACGAAAATTCAGGATATGCAATGAAATGCATGGCAGGAATATAGTCTTACTCAAAACCACTGTGCACGGAGTATTCTGATACATGGGTCAGTGAAAAGAAGAAACCGTCAAAGTTGTGGTGGAGTCTAGAAGCCAAACTACCAAAGGAGAAAAATAACTTACGGAGGGAAGCGTGAAACCTTGAAAATACAAGAAGGCCGAGTACTGGAACAGGCAACGTCAACACAAATGCCCTTCAGCCATGACATTTGGATTCCATTTGCACAGCACCTTAAGGTGCAAACAACTGCAGAAAATCTTACTTGATCGAAACGCTTTTTAAAAATTCTGGCTGCCACTAGTAACTAACAAACTGAAGACTTTGTTTTGGTGATTAATATTTGTTAAACACCCAAGGCACTCCTTGGGCAATGACCTTCAAGAGTGGAGAAGAGCAAAAGTCAAGAAAACATGACTGAGCACACAGAAACTGGAGTCAGAGTAGCTCCAAGTGCCTCTTTACACCAGCCACAAGAGGAAAACGGCTTCTCAAATTCACCCCAGCCATTTCCTTCATGGACACGTGCCCACGGCTGTAGGGTTCTGCCTCCGAAGCGGCACAGAGGTTACCTTGCAGCGGCAATAGTGAGTGCTGCCGTCGGCTTGTATTCTCACAGAGGTTTCACCCTCCTGTCCACCAAGGAGAAGGCTCAGCTGTCTTGGCTTAGCGTGGTTAACCGGTGTCTACTGCAGTGCTGTGGGGTGACTCAAGGCATGGTATGTACAGAAAGCTGCTGCGCGCTATTTTCCATCACAAGTGCTCTTCATGTGACCTTTCAGTGTATATATATGTATATATTTTTCCTATACTTTCTCTGAAGTAATGCACAACTCTACATTTCAGTTCTCTGAAGTCACTCAAAATCCTACAGTAATGTAGAAACTTACATCCCTCAACACATTTATTTACTAAATTCATCCAATTCTAACAACTGCCAAAGCTTAAATTAAAAACAGGGGAGCTGATACATCCTCCTTTCTTTATGCTTTGTCCAGACCTTGACTTCTCAGCACCTTGAACAGATGAACAAAGATCAATTTCTTAAAATAATTGCAGTGAACATTAATTTCATTCTTTTCTGAAGTAGTGTTCCATACTTTACAGCAGGCAATGCAAGGAAACCTCCAGCACCCTCTGTTCCCGTGCTAACTCCAAGCCTGGAAGGATTAGTATTGCCTGTAGCGAGTTTTTTGCTGAATTTTGCACATATTACATTGCTTCCTAAATAACCACAACTATAACCATGCTGAGCATAAACAGACAGTACAGCAGCTGTAGGAAATAAAGGCAAGCAAATGAAGATGGTCAAAGGGAAAGAACATTTTGGACCTTTTGAACCCTAATATTCAAGACAGGCTTATAGTTAGATGAAGTATGCTTGTATCATTGAGGTACTCAGAGTAGTAGTTTGAAAATTTTTTATGCGCATTTTCATGAGTAATTTGTTTTACCGTGAATGTGGGATTGGAAGATATTAGGAAGTAGCTAAGCATAACTATTATTTGGCAAGTAATAGAAGACAACACATGCTTGGGAATTTGCGGTGAAAGCTTTCTGTTGCTACAGCCAACCCGTAGTCCTTAACGCTGAGGATTTTGATATTTTAAATACATTAAAGAAATGTATTAACTCTTTGATATTTTCCACTTTACGAGTTCTCTGAATAGTGTTGTTAGAAGGATTTAACTGGGATTTTAATCAGTTTTTTGGTCAGACGTCATGAACTTCTACATTCATCGTCATAGGTTTCTCACTATCTTTTTATATGTAACAGAATAAAGATAGCAATAGAGACAACTTGATAGAGGTGAAGATACTAAAGATAGTGCAGTTATCAGCTGAATCACACATAATGTGATGAAATTAATTGGGAAATTTTCACAAAGTGATCCTATTCCTGTCACTATGGTGAAAGACCTTCCAATCACACAGTTACGCTGGAGCTGTTCTCATGGCAATCAGCAGGAGTCAGATGCACAGAAAACGGCTCTTGGTTTTGTTTTTGAAGAACTGGCTCATTCAGAATCTGCTTCAGGGGTTTTGTTTTTCTTACAGGGGTAAAGTCACTGATTTCTGCTTTGCTATGCTTTGCACATGTAGGAAAACAGATTAGGCAATGTTGTTTTCTTTCTGTATCCTGTGTGCAGGAGGATAGCAAATCTCTCTGACCCATTCCACCCACCACACTTTAGTTAGCACTGGGCAGTACCACTATCAATCTCAACAGCTGAATTCAGGGAACTCAAAATTGTCTCAGGCATGAAACATTCCAGATGTAGGAGGAAAATAAGAGTTGTCTTCCTCTGTCTTAACCCAGCATGGGCTGGTGTCTGTAAGCGTTATGGTGGCAGTCTCACAGGGAGAGGATATAAGTAGCCGTTTCAGAACTGGAGATAACTAAGTGACATTTTGGAGGATGAGTGTTGTCACGGGCAATCCCCTCTCACACCGGGGTAGCTAGAGCAAAGCCTATGGAATTACATTTTATATGCATGGGAAAGGGGTGTTCCCAAGGCCGTGTCTACAACAATTCCTAGTTAAACTCTGAAAAAAATAATAAATCAAACCAAAAAGGCCTGCAAAACTTTCAGTATACATTGAAGACATCAGTACATGGCTCGTATAGACACTCCGCAATGGCACAGTTAAAGATTTTTTTCTGCTCAAAATGGCTTTCAGGCTAAAGCCTCACTCATTTCCTAAATTGTGGTTTCCCTTAGCTGCCCCGCATGGACCTATGGAGAAGTCATAGCTGTGGAGTGGTCCACTTGGCAAGGGCTGCCGTCAGCTGAGGGCAAGAGGAACAAGAGGTCTGCTGGCAGTGGTCCTCTCCAGAAACTGTAACCTTTACAGCTGTATTTATTTTTGTGAGAAACTGCCTCTTGCATGCACCTGCCGTAAATGTATTCCCACCATAATTGTGCTTCCAGGACAGAAGGAAAGGTGATATAGGGCTGGGGTAGAGCACAGAGGCACAAGGCCTCTGTCTCCGTGGTCCTAGCCCCTGAATGATCCTACAACTAGATAGAGGGGGTTGGGGCACCACAAAAATGCCGGTCTTGGGGAAGAGAAGGGATGTTGCAAGGCCACATCGGACACGCTGTGAGGTAAACATCATGCCTCAAAAACGGGCTTCTCTGGGTTAAGAAAATGATGTGACCCTGCATTGTTAAGCGCTTTACATGTCCTGGAGGAAATGAAAAAAAAAATAATCTCAAGAATTCATAGTAAGTATTGCCTGAAGAAAGTAGTTTCCAGTTTCCATTTAGGAGCAACTACACTGCTGGCATAATTAGGCACAGCTCACATTCCCCAGAGAAAATGTGATGAAACACACAGTGCAAGGAAAGAAATGAAATAGCCCCATGATTAAATCTCCACCAGCTACCGCCACACCAATTTTTTCGTATATTCACCTCCTAGAAAGTATTTCTTACACCTTGGGGGATTCTTTCATATACTTTTGGATTAATGAGAATCTCTTCCAGTAACATTCATCACTTAGTAATGATTTGTTTTTAATATATCAGCTCACAGCAGCACCTTTCAAATGGGAAAAGCATTTCCAGAGTACAGCTATTGCCTGGGTAAATTGTGGACAAAATTGTCCAGAATATCTTAATTTAACAACACAAGGCTCAAACCATGCCCTTAAGTGTGAAAAAGAACAGAGAAGGAGTAAAATCATGTTCATGTTTTGCATTTTTATTGTGCATCACATGCTCAACACACCAAATGGGATTTAGCTCATTAATCCTTTCACTACCAGTACAAGAAGAGTAAATATTATTTCCTCCACTGCTAGACATGTTGTTTTCAGAAGGCTTGAGCACTCACAGACTCCAGCGTGAGCCATATGTATTTATCATCTTACAGAAGTAGGGCTGCAGTGAGCTGGCCTGGCCACTCAGCCATCTACCAGTGAAACCAGAACCCTACTAGACCAGCGCTTGAAAAATCTGCCAGGGCCCTCTCCTTGTACAACTTTTCCATCTGCCAACATCCAGGCAAGGGTCTTCAATTTCTGCAGAACCCAAGGTTTAATTGAAAAGTAATGGCTTTTGACCCCATAGTTGCATACATGAGCTGAGTGTAACTTTAAATGCTGATCCGCTCCTAAGTGAGATCATCGCTTCTCTGGCCATGCAGAGCTTCGCCAAGGGGTGAGAGGCCTACCTTCAGTTAGAGCAGAAGGCAGCGTGAGACGCGTCCTGACGTTGCAATCGAGGGTATGTGGGAAAGGTGGTATGTGAGGGCTCCCATGACTCATGAGACAGGGTTTTGGGTGGGTGCATGAGTAGAGGGTTATTCAGAGAAAGGACTTGGAGGAATTAAGGTGGAAGGAAGCTCTTCAAATGGGTCTGCTTCTCATTTACCAGAAGAAGCCACAATAACTTAGGGCCTCAGCTCAGGGTCTAGGGCAGAAATGTGGAAGAAATCCTGTGACCGCAGGACTGGTGGGAGACACAACTTTGCACTTGGGTTTTGCCCTCAACACAAGGTTTCCTGTTCATCTTTGCCTTGTAGGTGTCACAGACCAGAGAGAGGTAACAGTCTGAATGAATGGCATGAGAGGTAACGGTCTGAATGGATGGGAAGCAGAGTGGAAAAGCAGAAGAAACTGATAGCACAGTTTCCAGTTTTTTATAGCTTGATAATAAAAGATATTCTAGTGGGAAAGACAGGTGAGAAATCTGAAGACAGAAAATGTCAAGATAAAAACATGCTATGGAAAGAGAGAAGGGAAGAGGGAGATGGTAGTAAGAAAGAACAAATCTTAAGAATGATTGATTTCAGTGACAGAAGACAAATGGAGTGAAGCTTTGGAAACAGTGAAGATAGGGACAAAAAAAAAAGGAAGATTATGTAGGTAGTCTTTAAAATGTATGAGTGAGAAAGTATTGGCAATATAGATCAGAATGCTACAAAGAGCATACCAGCACGTAGCCTTGTCAACCGCAGTGGCCCAGCCTGGGACATACACTCACACCAGCATTACTTTGGTTTAGGTGAAAAGCTTTAATACAGTTCTGATGAACATTCTTGTGCTGGATAATAAGAAATGTATATTTGACATGGCTCAAAGCAAGATATGATGGAAGAACCATATCCATTCCATAACAATAACTTTTAGCATGTTTTCCTTGCAACATCAGACAACATCTGAAGCAAACCCAGTGTAGATAGTATACGCAAAGAGTGCCTTGCCATTTTGTTGTTTGGCTTCCAGCAATATGTAGAGTGATTTATTTTCGCTTTTTATTTATGGTATGGTGGTTCCATGCCTAATTTTTCTTAGGCCTTCCATTTCTTCCCAGGCTCTTAGTCTCTTTTGCCATTACTTTTGCCATTTGGAGCCAAGACAGCAATTATTTATTCAAGCAGACCACTGAAAATTTTGATTGAATATGAAGTATGGAATCGAGTTCCTAATTCATCTTATGTCAGCTTTCTTTTTTCCTTATGATCTTAATCGCTGCCTTTTCCTAGTTAATACTTCACAATTTCTTTACAGAACACGCTGGCACATCTACTTTTTTTTTAATGCTTTTTCTGTGTCCTTTGTTTCCTTTATTCCTCCATGCTCTTCCCTGTATCTCTGTTTTAACCACTTCATGTTGCTTAGCAACACTCAGAATGACACCAACAAGGTAAGGTCCCACTGCTTCTAGCAAGCCTCACCTTACAAGGAACAAAAATATAATTTAACTTCACACTCCCAGTGAATTCACTTCCTCAGAACAGCATTGATCTCAAATTCATGTCCCATGAATTGGATGGTTTTCTACAAAAGCTACATACAAGGCAAACACACAGAAGCACACAACGTTTCAGAGGATATTTGGGTCTTCCAGTTTTGCTCTGACATTGTTAAACTGTTGACATAATAAGAAAACTAAAATAAGAGATAAGGATTTAGATCCTGGCTTTCCTGACATGCAGATCCAGAGACTCCCCTGTCACAGAGATGATCAAACTGCTACGCTCAGTTATGAATCCAAACTTTATAAAAGTTGGAAGTTTGGATTGGGACACTTAGTCTGTCCACAAACCTAATTTAACACCATCCAGACATTTCTAGTAAACTTTTTTAATATCCCAAATTTTAGACCATGCTGCTTTCTCCCTTGGCAGAATAGAACAGAAACAAAACAAATGAGTAAAGCTACTTTTTTTTTTTTAATTTACAATTGTTTTGTACAGCTTTTTAAACCAGAACTATTATGAAGGAAGGACAAGAAATGTAGTTCCTTATCTGTCACAAGCTGTGATCAATTCCAAATCATGGAACAGAACACTATCCTTAGAATATGGCTATGCATCGAGCAAAAAATAGCCTTTAAAAAAATGGGGGTGTTCCCCCACAATATCACTTTTGCAAGGTAAAACACTCTTATACACTTCTGATCTTCATTGAAATGTTCTACTTTTGAGGGGGGAAATGGAAACCAATGTTTTTGATTAAAAATATGCTTTTCAAAATTATTTCCTGGTGAAAAAGATTTATGTTTTGAAATCTGAACACGTTTGGGATTTGATATTTACACATCTTCCCATAATCACTAAAAATGTTCTTTTGAAAAATTAAGGGCTCTTCCTGAAATATGTTGGGGGGAAAAAAAAAAAGAGACATTTATTCAGTAAAATTCCTTGGAAAATAACTAGCATTTTCACATGAGCTTCAGAAAAAAGCTAATTTCCAAACTAGCAAGCCCTCACACTGGACTGAGAAATCCTGTCTCTGGATTTCTAATCTATGTGTATAAAAACCAGAGAGGAAGAAGAATGCAATACTTATTCTTATATGTAGATACATATCTTTAAAATAGATTCTTTGATCTTTAGTCATACAAAACTTCAATTAACTTTAACTACTTGATTTCACTGGGCTTTTGTTCAGCCCCTGGGATCACGTAATGTCAGCCCTGGAGACACTTTTATTCAGCAAGCGGAGGTCACGATGAATAATACTTACTCAGCTAAGTAAGACTTTTAATTAGGTTTTTTTAGGGCCTGGTTCAGTAGCCCTTACTCATATCGAGTAATTATTCACTGCACAAATAGTTCTGCTGTTGCAGTCATATTAATCATCGAAAGCACTCCAACTAAGCCCTCAATAAGTAACAATTCTCACATTTATCCAAGTATGGCAATTTTGCCCCAAATATCCACAAAACTGCTCTTGATTACTGATAAACAATTGAACAAAAGTATGATTACATAATACAAAATTATTATTACACTGTACATTTTTATATTTTTATTATGGGAATCAATGTGGCACCAAGTAACAGAAAAACTGTGTCTGTGCCAAAACTCCATATTCATCTATATACTTTTGCTTCTAGTATATCTATAAAACATAACTAAGCAAGTACGTGAGGAAGAGAGATTAAATTCTGAGGTCTGAATATACAGATAAAAATGTACCAGCCTAACACTAGCATACAAACCTAGTACCTTAGTACCTCCTAATGCTAAATCTCTCTCTGGAGAGAGTTCCTGGTTCCTGGAATGAAAGAAAAATCTGTAAGGTAGTTGAATTACATAAAAAGGAAATCAATAAATTACCTCTGTTTCTAGATATCCCTTGCTTTCCAACAAACACATGTACATGTACAAACACATAAAGTCAGGATACCTTACCAAGGAACAGGATCCAACAAATAGTGAAAGAAAACCAGTATTACTTGTTCAGTATTATTTATTTCTCACCATCCTTTTTCTCCCTCTTGTTTTGACTTTGTTGTACACAGTAAGTCTTCACGTATAGAAGTATGTATATATATGCATATATATGCCCTCCTTGAGTACATGAAGGATTATATACGGTGACTAATCCCACTCTTGTGCTGACCCTCCTACCAACTGGTTTTAAAAATAAATCCAAATGAATAAAAATGGGTTAGAATCATCCCCGGTAAAGAGACAATAAAAATCCATTGCCAGTGAAAAAGAAAATAAATACACATTTTGGTGTCTCAAGTTGAAATCTGAAACCAGCTGGTGTGGAGATAGATCATTTTATATTGCTCTGGGCTTGACTCTGCTGGGGTTAATTCAGATTAAATTCCCATGGATGTGGGCAAAAGTTGTGTGTGCCTTTTGTTACTCAAAATTATCGGCTGCTTAGAGTCATAGTAACAGCCACAGCTGTGGGCGCGGGGTTATTGGCGTTAGATGTAAGAGTGACTGAAGAAAGCCCACGGTCTGCGTAATGCATTTCTGTAACGACTCTCCAGACTGTGAAAGCCGCTAAGTCACTTCTCCGTTAACTCGGGGCCGAGGATGCAGCTATGCAGAACAGCTAGACAGCTATCCAGAATGGCTGCGTACACCAAAGTTTGCAACTCTGTTCTTTACAGGAGAAACCCTGCTGCCACCTCACCGAAACCCGAGGGTTCAGGGAGTTAGGTCCAGGCTAAACCCTGTATGTACATCACGTAATCTCTGTGCCTTCCGCTGTGCCTAAAAGTCCTCTTTAAGGCATGGAAAACATGAACTGTCATCTCTCGACGAAGGGAACGTGCTTACCTTGATGGTTACTGTGATGTAAGGAAACACCTTCCCTAACTGGGAAATGCTCTTTGCATTTTGTATCTGAGATCAGTGCTCCCTGAAAATGCTGTGAGTTTTTTTTGTATTCTGGACAAGATTTGCCTTTTGGGGTTTGTTTTGGGTTTTGATTTTTTAATACCATCCCTGTGTTTTAAACATTTCACATTTTAGCAGGTTTTCAATCACAGCTCCACTTACAAGCATATTTATAGAACTATAAGCAAATCCTCTCTTCTATCACACTTTTTAAGTGAAGCAGCAAAATATTCTGTTCACAAGGTTTGTATTCAAGCTGGTATTGGCAGAAGTTAGAAGACATACCCCAAAACCATTCTGTACCAGCTTTATTGTTCTTGGTAGATATCTGTAAGAACTGCAAATGAAAAAAACTTTAATATCTGAAGCTGCCTGTTTCAGACAGTAACGCCATTATTTTGCTATGTTGATGCAATTCAAGCAACAAACAACGGCAGGTCACTGGTGAAACTAGGATAAGCAAAAAAAAGAGATTTCAACCTTGAGTTCAAGCACAGGCTCCCTGGATAACAGTGAGTACTATACACTATACACTACAAAGCCAACAAAACTTCCAACAAAAGTTAATTCTCTGCCTAAATGTATCTCATGCAAAAGAAGAAACTCTCTGCCTAAGTGTATCTTCATTTAAAAGAAATTCTTTCCTGGCATGGCAACTCTTCTGAGGTTTATTCCGTATGTAGAGCATTTCTCTTTCAGGAGGGTGTTAACATTAGCTTGGTGTTCTCTTGCTAGCTTTGCCTTTCAGTACAAAGAGGGTTCTCTGTCACACGGTGCGTTATAGGCAAACAACTGATCTCTAGCAGGTCGCACATCTGCGCACAAATTTGCAGAAGGCGGAAATGATGCTGTGTCTTTCACATCAAGGAAAGAAAAGTGGGGCTCTGTAAACTAAGCATATGGGGGAAGGTGCCCTTCAGATCAACAAGTCAAATGAACACTTCTCACAGTGACTGGATCCTCTACTTTCTGAAAACAACACTACGTGCCCGTTAAGAACAATAGCAGAAACAGTGGGTGTATCAACAGGACAAACAGTGGGTGTAGAGGTAGCCCAGTAACATGGAACATTTTAAAATCTTGATTTATTTCTGCTGTTTGTCAATCTTTTTCTCTCTGCATTTTTTCCAGATAGCATACACATAGAGCATGCATTTATTTTATTTTCTTCTCAATTAAAAAAATAGGAATCCTAAGAATTTAATCCCTCCAAACTTTTCATCCAGTTATTTCCACCAAATCATATGGAAGAAAACAACATTACACATACACCAAATTAGCCTCGAGTGAGTTCACATGTCCCTAATAAATTAAATACATTGATGTTGACAAAGGAAGGAAAATTCCTATTGCAAACCTTTCTTGCTTAGTTGACATTTTGGTTTTAAAAACTTCAGCCGGACTAATCATGTCTAAGGCAAATGAAACAACTTCTTGTAAGGCTAAACAGTTGGAAGTATACAACAAATGATATTTCAGGCTATGCAACTCTCTGCTCGAACAAGAAAGAAATCTTGCAAAACTTTCTTCCTTGCACGCTTGCACAGCGGCAGCTGTAATCTAGTTCTGGACCAGCAGCTCCTGCCTTCTCTCCACCCGACAGGCACCCTGCAGACTGGCAGATGAAAAAAAAGAGGTACGGTATTACCATACCTCCAACAAATACACTGCATCTGGGTTGTTTTGGAGGAATGCACTTTGTGCAAGTCAGAGACTTGCCTCCGGGCTGCTTTTAACACATCTCAAAGAGCGGGTCTCATGTTCCCAGGACTGAAACCACCCGATGTGAAAAGGAGGAGAAAGCATTAGCCTGTGTAGCAGTGCTAAGTAAATCACCTTGGAGGATCTCTGGCACAGACACCCCACCCCCCCCCCCCCCCCCCCCCCCCCGATGTAAGCATATAGACCTAGATCCAGAAAGGGTTTGGGATTCCCCTTTTTCCACCAACAACCGTGGTAACATCACCTCACGGTGAAAGAAGAGATTGGTGGCCGGTTTGCAGATGGGGAGGCCGTCCGAACCCTCCGTTCCACGCTGGCGGACACAGATCAACGACAGGCTACGGGGGCTCCAGAAAGAAAACCTCTGTATTAAAAGCCAAATAACGCGGAGCTACAATAATAAATACACACTATCTCAACTGGGAAATACAGTGTAAAAGGTTCGTTAAAGTTCAGCTTCAGCAATAACAATATATATATACTGCTTCAGTTCTTGATCCTGCCAAAAAGAGACTTTCCTTTCTGCAAATAAAGAAAAAACCCGCTCAAACTGTATTCATATACAAAAAAGCTACTCCGACTACAACAAACGCGGTTGAATGGGAGGATCTTTTATTTCCTGCGTTGATTTTTTGGGGGGCTTTTTCTTTTTATTTTTTTTTGTTCTTTTTTACTAAAAGGTTCGTTTAAAACGGGTATTAAAGATATAAAACGAGCACACAGGATCTGGTCGTCTCCGGCGGCGGGGCCGGTGGGCCGGAGGAGCTGCTCTCCCCTCAGGGCGGGCCGGGCGGCCCCCCGCGCCCTGAGGGGCCCCCCCGCGCCCCATGGCCGCCCGGGCACCTGTAACACGCTTTAAACAAACAAACAAAAACAACCCCAAACCAAAAACAACAAAACCAAAACACGACAGAGTCCGGCCCGGCGGGAGGCGGCCGCCCCGCGTCCCTCCACACCGCACGACGAAGAGAAGAGGGGGTATGTCACCGGGAGAGGCTACTTAGCGGCGGCGGCGGTGGTGCCGGCAGCGGTGCTCCGGCGCTGCTCCATGCCGTTGGGCAGGAAGCCGGCGATGATGGGCACCGGCCAGATGAGGGCGGCCACGCTCCACACGATGATGACCAGAGTCATGAAACAAGCCACCAAGGTAGACTCGATGGGCTTGCGGTTCATCCGCCAGCCCGGTTCTCCCTTCAGCTCCTCCAGGCTGAAATCCAAGCAGCAGAAATTCAACGGTTCCCCTTGCAGCCAGTACTGACCGGGCTCCGCCGCCGGCGGGTAGGAGAGCGAGGAGGAGGAGGAAGAGGAAGAGGAGGCGGCGGCGGCCGGAGCGGCCTGGGGAGCGGCGCCCCGCAGGCGCCCGACCCGCCTGCCCCGCACCCAGCTGCAGCCCACGCAGAGGCGCAAGTCCTGCTGGGCACCGCCGGCCGCCAGCCCCAGGTGCTCGATGAGCAGCGGCGGCCCCACGCGGTGGAAGGCGGCGGAGAAGAAGGCCCGCCCGTGGCTGTTGGTGGAGAAGAGCAGGAGGTCGCACTGGATGCCCAGCGGGCGGCTCCAGCGCACCAGCAGCGAGCTCAGCATCTGCCGCTGCACGCTGATATTGCAGTGGGGGTCCTCGGCGGGCTGCGGTTGCCCCTGCGGCTGGGGACGCTGCTGCTGCTGCTGCTGCCCGGAGGAGGTGGGAGAGGAAGGGAAAGGCTCTTGGCTAGGGGCAGTCGGCGTGCCCGGGCTGGTGGTGCTGCCTTCCTCCTTGCTTGCTGCCCCGTCGAGGTCCATCTCGAGGCTGGCCAAAGAGCGAGAGGAGGAGTTGACATGGGGCAAGAAGAGCTCTTGCTCCTGTTCCTCCTGCCCGCTGGCAGCCGCCGAGGGGCTCCAGCCCTGGCAGGGCGGCAGGCAGGCGGCCAGCAGTGCCGGGAGAAGCAGCGGCAGCATGGCATTGACTTAGAGCCGGAGAGGAGGAGGAGGAGGAACGGGAGGCTGCATGGCGCTGCCGCCTGCCATCTAGGAAGGGAGGCACACTGCTCTCGCCGAGAGAGCGAGAGAAAGGGAAGGAGGGTGGGGGCAGGCGAGGGGGTGGGAGCGGGGCTGGGGCGCCGCGGCTGCGAGGCGAGCGAGCCGGGAACCTCGGTGACGGCAGCGGCTCCCCTCTTCCCCGCCTCCTCCGCCCCCGGCCCGGCAGCGCCCCGGCGGGAGGAGCCGTGCGCCCGGCCGGCCCTGCTGCCGCGCCCTGAGGTGCCGGCCAGGCGCCCCCGCCCAGCAGCCGGGCAGCTGCCGTGGCGGGGGGGGCAGTGCCTCCCTCCGCTGGGGTACCCGCAGGCGGTAGGCGGCCCTTCTCCCCTCAGGCAGGGACCGCCACTGCGCCGGTTCCCCGCACCTCGTCTTCCGTGGGGGAGAGCTCAGACCCCCCCCAGCTCCGCCGCCGTTCCCGTGGCGGGGGCGAGAGGTTCCCCGGGGACTGGGGAAGGGAACGGCGGGCGGGCGACGCCCTGTGCCCCGGGCCGGCTGGGTCCCTCCCTTCCCGCCTCTCCCGGCCGAGAGGGCAGCCGTGGGCGGCCGCGGGGGCTGCCGTGGCAGTCCCCTTTCTCCCTCCTCGGCGGGCAGGGGCGAGGGAAAGAGGATGGCTGTGGGCAGCGCCCTCTTGCCGCCGCCCG
Organism: Balearica regulorum gibbericeps; assembly: GCF_011004875.1. NCBI lineage: Eukaryota > Metazoa > Chordata > Aves > Gruiformes > Gruidae > Balearica > Balearica regulorum. The sequence continues at coordinate 119,966,553 of NC_046185.1, forward strand.
AGGCTGGGCTGGGCTGGGCTGGGGGGCGCAGATAAGGGAAGAGCCTCCACCTGCTGCACAGACTTTCATTTCGACTTCATAGGAAGGGAAAGGGACGCGGGAGATGTGGCGGAAGGGAGTTTGAACTGTCAGAGTGCAGTGGCTGGTTCCTTTCAGTGGTGCTCTGCAAGTCCGGGCTCAGCCCCAGGAGCTGCTCCCGCAGCCGGGTGCCCACAGCCTGGCCTGGCCTGGGGCACAAGGCATCCCACAGCAGGGCGCAGTCCGTCCACGTAGCAAAGATTTAAACGTGGAAACTTATTACAAGGAGCACAAAGCTACCAAGTGTAGTAGCTGTGAGACTTGGCTGCATTTTTCAAAAGGCTGCTTTAAAAGCATGATAGTTTATAATCAAGCTAGATACTCCGGCCTGTTTCATGACCTTATGCTGGCTATAGTCTTACTCTGGACACAGGCTGAGGCTTGCTGTGTTGTATGTTGATGTTTGGAGGGGAGGGACAGAACTGGATGACACAAATAATGAACATTTCTTAGCCTTTACCGTGGGCAGAGTTACGTTTTCCTGGCAAGCATCCAGAGCTGGGACTCTCTTCTTTGCCTTTGCAGCCCTTTTTGGACAAATACACAAAAGGGAGACACGAATACAAAAAACTAGGCTTTCCCAACTATATATGGGACAATTTATGTAAATGATGGAACTGAACTCCATAAAGTGCTCCTTCAAGGCTTCCATGTCAGACGTGGTCCCACGTTAAAGTGACACAAGGACACATTCTCACTTGGAGAATGAGTTACTGTAATCACTCTTTCAGAGGAGTGAGGGTAGTGAATGAGGGTAGAGAGTAAATTTTAGATTTGCTGTAATTCAACATGAATGAAGGTAGTGAATCAGTTTTCTTTCAAAACCCTTGCCTAAATATATAATGATAAAACCCAGATTTGCTTGCCTTCTACTCAAAAGAGACCAAAATGGACTTGTGTTTGGTCCCAAATTAGCCCAAAGGGTATTGTCTACCAGCTGTCTATAGTTTGGCTAGGTTTTTAGTTTGGTTTATTACAGAGAAACGTGCCTGATTAAGTGTTCAAGCTGTCCGGTTCCAGTTCTGGGTTTTTGCTCAGATGTCACAATACAGTTAGTATGATTTTTCAGTGCTATTTCAATGTCTCTTGTTTAAGAGTTCTTTGATAGTTTTTATTGTCCCTTAAATGTGTCTCTACATGCATCTCCTGATGCCCTTTGTCATATCCACAGTCCCACGCATTTGTGTGGCTCCAAGTTTTTCTGTTGTAGTATGCCTAGAGACCCAAAATCAGATTAAGAAAGGGCTAGCCTGTAGCAAATAATGCCAAAACTGTGTGACCACTTGTGCACAAATTACATTGCACTGGGATTTTGGCACGAAGGACTGGAAATGAAACTAAGCCTCATAAATAAGATTTAGCTCCTGCACACTATTGAAGTATGTGGGTGGCAAATGTTCTCAGGCAGAGCTTCAGTTCTTTTGGTTTCAACTCCCAGCACCCAGCTGAATGCAGTCAGGGGTATTTGCGAAGAAGTTTGGGGAGGCAGAGTTGAGCTAAGTTTCTTTTCCTGCAAGGAAAGATAACCTGCCCCAGGAAGGTTAAATGCAATTAGCATCATTTAGACTACCATGGCAAAGAACTAAAAGCAATTTATTTCAGGTTGGAGATGCATGGGTGCCTCATATCTGTTCCTCTTCATCAAGGAATAATCGAGCAACTGGGTAGAAGAAGCAGAAAGTAAGTTAGATCGTTGCTTGATAGCCATTTCATTTATAGGTCTATTGGATATAATTAATCTCTGCATGGATTCAGTCATTCAAAGAGGTTGCAGCACACTTGAAAAGTCTTTGTAAGTAGTATTAATTTATAGCTCTGTTCTGTGGTTTTCAGCCATAAATCTCAAAGAACAAAGTAGGTTTATGGCTGGGGAGACTGAAGCATAAAGAAATCAGGGGCCAGCCAAAGGTGACCCACAAGTCACAGGCAGATCAGGATGTAGATTTTGCAGGTTTGATTCTATAGATAAATAGCTAGAACTATAACATGCACCATAGGTCACAGTAGCATTTGTCAGTGTGGTAGAGGAGGTGTGAAGTGGGCTATAATGATAAAATTTTAGAAGGGAATAATGAGGTAACAAGACAGTAGGAGTTTCATGAGACAGATTGCAGAGCTGTTGGGAGGATGAAGACTAATGGGAAAGGACAATCAGAATCTTTGAGAGTTGTTTCAATGACGTTTTAACTAAACATTTTTTATTAAAGTATCGCTTGTGAAATACTTCAAGGAAGATGAAATCAAGAAGTATTTCTGCCCAAGTGCCATTAAAATTGCATCTCACGAGGGTGCTGTTTTAAAGCCTGAAGTCTCATTGCAGCTAGCGGAAACTGACCCTAAGCAGGTACAGATTCCCGAAGGACATCCATAATTACATCCAAGTCAAAAGCTTGTGATCCTCAGGCAGCGTTTCTCAGTTCGGCAAACTTACGTTGATCTGCACTGAGGAAAAGGAATAACTGTGGAACATTTCTCAACAGAGGATGTGCTTTTGAGGTTGTCATTTCTGAAAGGAGTTGCATGTGGGAGAGAAGATGGGAAAGTAGCAGAGTAAAGGGTTGGATACCCAGCTATAACATCATAGAGATATTTTTCTGTGGAAAGACACCTACTGTCAATTCAAGGAAAAGATGTTAGGAGCAAGTAAATATAGCAATTATAAAGTAAGTTACCTTTCTCTGTAGAAGTGCCAGGTAAATAAGGAGAGTTTCACGGTCAACAGCTGAAGAGGGAGGCAGGGTCAGGAGAAAGTTGGTACTTGACTCCTCTCAGAAAAGAGCAGTTTCAGTTCTGTGAAAGGAGTAGGATCCAATCATCCTGGGGATTGTCCTGAGAGACACACTTATTCCCAGCTGAGGAAAAATGTTTCTTGTGATATACTTTAGAAGGCTTCATTGGCTAATGGTTTCACAGCTGATGTGGGGGGAGAATCTCAGAGTAAGGTAAGAACTGATCTTATGATGGCTGTGGAATACACTTTTTGAAGAGTCATTGATAATCAGTGGTTTGATGGTTGAGGAAGGAGCTAAGGGATGTTTCATACTGCCCACCAACGTGTTGCCTTGATTGTGAGCACACTGATCAGAACCTTCACTCTCCTCCTCCTCGCTTGGTATTCTTGTGTATTTGTCAGAAATTATTTGTTATGAAACACTTAAAGGCTACTGAAGCTTCTGAAACAGATAATAGGAGCTGGTTGGACTAAGCGGCTTGCTACTGCTACATGACGTCAGAAAGATTTATCTGCAGAAAACAGAGATCATGTGCTTCACAGAACAAGCCAGGGTTTTGTACCACTGTTTATACGAATATCAGAAGCCCAGACAAAGGGAACAGCCAGTTGGCAAGGAGGCTGGGAACAAGGGCATAATCTCTGCAGAGAAGTCAACACACCTATCTCAGCAAAGACACTAAGCTCATCATTCGACATGCATTTCTATCAGCAGCAGATACTGCCTTCGCACCACCATCTCAGTTATACAAACACAGGTGTCCCTGAAGCCATAAAATGACCCACGTCAAAGAGCTGGGCAGTCATCAAAGATAACTGCTGTTTTAAAATACCTTTGATATATATGCCCTTTTTCATTAAAATACTGTAAACTTTTTCAGTCCAACCTTAACTCAAATCTTTAACCCCTTATCCAGATCACCGCACACTCCTGCAAAAAGCTGTACCTGCATAGCTGAGGGAGTGGGGCAAGGTGGCAGGGGAAGTGAGAGGGTTTGAGCAGTGAGGACCAGGCTAGGGCTATTTAGCTGCTGCATGTCAAGATGGGCTCCACTGGGGCTCCGGTGGTCTGCAAACCCCACAGCTGATGGAGGGTGGGCCAAGAGCAAACAACTGCCATCAGAAATCCAGAAGAAGTACTGAAGAAGAGTTATCATGGCAACTACTACAAAGTTTAATCCAGCTGCAAATACAATTGCTAGAAATTGGGAAAACTTTGTTCAGAGCATCAGGTGGTTTCACTAAGATGAAGGCTCTGGGAGCTTTGGGGAGTACCTAGGAGCCCATGTCCAGAGCTCTGTTAGACTCTGTGCTGTACTAGCACAAACTAAAAAGACTGCATCAAATCTAAAGATAAGTGTGAAATATATGCAGAGAATGCTAAGGGGAATGTATTAATAGACTTTCAGAGCTTTTTTTGTAGCATGCTTTATATAGGTTGAGGCTTTTAGACAAAGATCAAAAAGAAATGACAGGAAAAGAAGAATTGGTGGAAATGGGTGTAAGAGAGAAGTGGTCCAAAGAACAAACTTTGTACCTCCACAGCTGAAAGTGATCTTAAAACAAGACCAAACTAGTTTGAGGTAATTGCAAAATAGAAAAAACACACTATAATACAGGTTGGTTAGATCTAGTTGGCCTACAAAGAGTAATGAATGCAGTACTATCATGTATTCCATTTATACAATGAAGTTTTTAAGATGGGTTTTGAGCTGAAGCAGTGTTCTAGGAAGACTGGATTCAGGTTCTTACCTAGGTTCCCACTTGCAGGTTGAGTAAGACTCTCGCTCCTGTGAGACTTTTTCCAACTGGACTTCTAAAGCTTAGGCAAGATTCAGCCCTGGACTGTATTTATTTTGTCTCATAACTACCACACTTGCTTCTTTTAAATTTTATTGGCCAGGAGCCTGACTATAACTAGAACTTATTTTGCCTCATATTTATTTCACCAGTAAACCAATCCAGTGTTGGAGCTTGGCTGAAACTGGCAAATTTAGGATCTGATATGGTGATAGAGATAATGAATCCAAATTAAATGATCTGTGCAGGCAGAATTGAGATTTAAGAAACCTCAGGTAGGGTTAAAGGGCAATATTACACCTTTGTGTAACACCAGAGTATACACCTTGCAGGACTTGGGGCTACTTTCTGCCAGGTTGCTAAAGACTGTTGTAGGGTGAGTTTGACCAGCTGTCAAGCTTTGTGTGTTCATGAAGCACAGATGTTCTGAACATCTGAAAGATCCCCGGGGTTCTGGGCAAACCCTGACATGCCACAGTTGTGCTTGAAGGAAAAGAGATGTCAGCTAAAGCAGTAGTTGTTTAATGCCGATGCTGTGGAGGTACTAGGAATGCAAAAAGATTTTGTGTGATTACATATTAAATTGTTCTGCAAAATATTTGTACATAAAATAGCATTCCTTAATGACTGTTTTATGAGTTTGTCTTTGGAAAATGTAAACATTTACTACACCAATACATTGAAAGATAGCTCCCTGGAAAGCATTTAGTTCTGCAAATACTTTGAGTGTTTCCCAGCCTGTTCTGAACATGGCCCTAGAGCTTGCCTTTACTGATGTTTGTATAGAAAAGGGAGACAGGTGCAGAAGTCTGGTATAAGTCTGGACGAAGCAGACATAGGTTTGGCACTCCCATGAGCTTCCAGTGTGCCCTTGGTCTCTCTGTGGCTTTAAAACCCAGCTATAAAATACAAAATCCTGCTTCCCTGGGAAGCTGTAAGACACTTGGACTGTGAAGCAATCTGTTCCACAGGAGAGGAAGACAAGCTAGTTAACAGGTCATTTAAGAGTTGTTTGGCCGTACTGCACAGAAGACACGCAAAGAGAAGACGTTGTCAATGACAAGTCTGTATCCTAATGAACTTTTCCAGAAATCAAGGAGAGGTTGTGATACAGACTGTGTGTGCAGCTCCTTAGCCAGCCTGCAGCCCTGACCATCCTCTGCCTTGCTGTTATTAGCTGGTGCTTCAATGCTATGTGATACATGGCAGAGACGTCGCAAAGGAGTCTACAGCAGAGGCTCTACTGGTTTCACTGCAGGTTTTTGTCCCCAGTCATAAAGGGAAGTGCAGAATTGAGAAGCAAAAATGGAGGCTGCAATCGACAAAGCAAGGGTGGGTGGAAGGATAATGAATACCAGGACTGGGATGAGGCAGGATTGAATAGTGAAGTGCTTTGAAAGTGAGAACAAGGAGTTTGCATTTGGAGCAGTGGAAGAGGAGAAATGAGAGAGAACTGTGGAAAACTCGAGTGATGTGCCCAAATGCATGAACTTGAGACAGTTCCAGGAGCTCTAGCCAGAGAGGAGATTACAATAGGGAAGATGCACAGGCCTTGGCTAGGACTTTTGGCAGAGCAAGCTGAGATGAACTGTAATACTTTGGAGATGCTGCATAAGACAAATCAGTGACATTTAAAGCACAGCAGTATCAACATCATCAGTAAAAAATAAACTCCTCCCTGCCTCCAGACTGTGCATGGACACCCTAGACTGGGGCTCCCAGAGCTGCTGTACCTGTTGGTGTGCAGAAGTGGAGACCCTTGAGTTCAGCACTTGGGTACCACCTGCGGTGGTCTGCATGCTAGTCACATGCATGCCCCTGTTTGGGAACCCTTGCCTGCTGTCCCTTCTCCGGTGAGACATTTTTGCTGTATATCAAAATGGGAAAAGAGATTCATCTGCCTCTGTGAGTCAGCAGAACCGCATTAACTCTTTCTGGAAGTGTCCAGGCCAGTGAGTGGGGCTTAGTCATCCAAGCAGATACACTAGCCTCATGCCCACCCATCCCTTCATCTGGGAAGCAGTCCTAAGGTGTCAAAGAGAAGGTGGTTACGTTTCCACTCATCAGTCCGGCATCATAATTATTTGCAGAACAACAGACAGCCTGAACTTCAACTAGCAGATTCAAAGAAACTGTCAGCTGTTTCTGGGTTAGATAGGAACCAGATTCCCTTTGTTTCTAGGGAACTCACTAGTTCACACTGCTTATTTTCCCAGCAATGGCCACAATCAGTATGACATGGCAACAATTGTCTGAGCTATAATTAGGCACTCAGAACCCAAGACTAGTGCTCAGACATCTCTGTTGTACCTTTGCTAAACTGGAGTAGCTTCATGGAAGTCAAGGGAGTCAGAACTTCAATTCCTAACTTCCAAAGCGCCCATGTCCTGATCCAGCAAAGTTATTACATGAACAAGGTGACTGATTGCTTTCAGCAGGACCACTGCACTCAAATGTGATTCTGTATGATACCAGGGATTGGGTCCTTAATGCGGGGGGGTACAGAAGTAAGAACAAGTGCAGGTTTCTGCCTTTAAACCTGATGCGTTAAATGAGCAGCAGAGGAACATGGGCTCTTCAAAACCAAAGATTTTCTATTTTCATGCAAATATTCCCAATGTTCTGAAGCAGAAGGAGATGCTTAGAAAATACATGCTGTACAAACAGCTTTGTCTCTGAAAGATCAATATTCACTCATCATTACCTACTCTTTTCATGAACTAATAATCACAAAACAAGTAGGGAATATAGCCTCTGATGTTATGTGCCGGGTTCTTCACTGAACTGACCAGGTTTAAAAGGTGTGCCTGGGTTTTTACTATGTCTTGGCTTGATTCTGCAAATTAAAGAGGGACACGTATCAGCCTGAAGATGTGTATCTTAAATTAGCCTGGGGAATCTCTTGCTCAACCCATCATGTCAAATGCTACACTTTTGAATATATATGTGAATCCATCACCTGCATCATTGCATTTGCCCTTGGCCCTTTTTACTGTGTCACTGTAGAGCACCCAGAGCTGACAATTGCCTTTTTATCTTCTCAGAAAGACTGGTAGGTGGTAATCTGTCATAACTATATTCAGGCTCCTCTTCTCGAGTTCTAGCTATGAATGAAGCCATTGTTTCTCTTCTCACCTGTACCCATATGCTATGGTCTATCCAGACTGATCCTGCTGCAGTTGACAAACTGCTGGTAGAAATGCCACGGTCCCCTGGTTTCCAGATATACTCTTCGCAAACCCTAGAGGAAGACTCAGTTATGAGAACAGGTGACATAGGGATGTTTGTGCTTTTGGTCACATCTTATCTATAGAGGTAGAAAAACAGGATTTAAAAATAATCCCCTGTATTCTTACTGCAAGTCAGGAAAATTTAATTAGTCTCTATGGGATTTCTAGGTGCAATGGCAGTCAGGGTTGCTGACACCAGTGGACCATGAGAATAAAGAGGATAATCTGATAGAGAGTTTATAATATTTTAATTAGCCTAATGCCTTATGAGAATATGATTTCTGCTGTATTGTTCGTCTATCTGAATATTGAATTAGCTTTCATCCCTGCTGTAAAATACTCACTGGCTACATTTTCTTCCTCATGCCAGATCAATAGCATCTGCAAGCAGCAGGTTAGATTGGAATCTGTTTTCCCAGCTTTGCTGAATATGTACAAGTACAATGCCAGAAGAGAACGGAGCATCTTCCTCTCTCAGCACAGGGAAGCAGTTTGCTCAGAAATCTGTAGGATTACCCAAATACCCAGTTTTAGAAGTTCTTCAATTTCCTTTCCTTTAACTTTTGTTCATGCTTTTGCCGTTTGATTTTGGTTTGTGTCTCTTGTCACTGGTGTCTGCCGATACGCATATTCCTGCCTACAGTTAATCAAGCAGATAGCTTCTCTGCGCTACAGAGTGACAGATGCTAATCCACTGGTCATTGCTTTTGAGGTATTTTTTAATGGATGACGGAGCCTGAAGTTTTATGTACAGTGCCATGTAATACATACACTATAACAACTTTTCAAAAAAACATCATTAATCTTGGACTTTCATCCCTGTTTTCTACTTCGGTCTGTTATCATCCCTGTAGAGTTTTTGTTTTTCACTATGCTGATGTCAAATCCTTGCTCAGAAGGCTGGACCTTGACTCACAGGCTGAGAGGTTACAGAACTTTCCCCAGGCAGCATGGGTTTTTCTGCCTGCCGTATTTGAATCTGTACTCCCAGTCCTCCTCTGCTATAAATTGTACCTACCAGTTCTGAAACAGTATAACTGGGACTCCAAGTTAGATGTCTCTCACTATGTAAAATGACCAGTACAGTTTATTTTCACTTTCCGCCAGCAGCTCTGCTTAAATGGACATACTGGATGGCTGCTCCCAGGAGACAAGGACCACAGTTTCAGCTTAGGGCCATTTTTATCTCACTTCTATTCTCCCTGCTCCTAGCCTACGAATAGGAAGACAGATTTGCTATGTCGGCGGTGATAAGAAGGAAGCCGCAGAATTATTGAGTGAAGGTAGTTGCTTGTTAGACTGGTAATTGCATAAGAGGAAATACAGAGCTTAGTGTCACATGTTAACCAAAAAACCCCACCAAAACCCTAAGATATTTGTGTCTTACAGAGAAAATCATGTTATAGGGACAAAATTAGGAAGAAGTATGGAGCATAAGCCTTAGCCAGGCTGCCAGAATTTTTTTTTTTTATGTGGTTGGAGGAGGTGGGTATTAGACTCTCCAGCTGTTCTCCCTGTTGTCAAGTACACCAGTAGCTGGTTTTCTCGGGAGATTTTACAAACACTGATGCTATTTTTGTTCCGTAATTTTATATTCTTGAGCACACACATAAGGAACAAAAATGAGTTTAATAAACAGGACTCACTGAGGCTCTGCTGATTAGTGAAGATGGATATAGTTAATTATTTAGCATTATTTTCTTATTCAAAATAGTGTCTTTAGCATCAAACATTGGCATGAAGATTTCCCCAGTGGTAAAACCAAATTATATCATTTAAGCAAAATTGTCCACGTAACTTGAATCTGAGGCTTAACTGACACAAAAAGCCTTATGGCAGTCCTTTGTACTGGGAGGAAATTTGACACGAGCAGAACTAGGATTTCTTGTGTAACTATGGAAAAGAGGAGCTTGAGGTATGCTTGAAAATGCCATCTTCAAAGGCAAAGTCCAAAACCAGTTTCAAGGCAGTGGAGCTTTTTTTGTGAAAATTCTTATTTACAATAATCAGAACTGGTTTGGACTAAGGTTTCTTCCACAGGCAATTTTGACACTAAATAAATGAACATAAAAATATTCTGAAGTAGAACTGAAAAGTGAAATTCCTCAGGAAATTAAAATTCTAAAGAAATTTGTTTCCAAGCTATTATTGTATGGATTTTAAAGAGCTGGCTTCCTACTATCATGTCAATAACAAAAACTACTCTGTGCCAGCCGTACTATCTCGATTAATTTTTCTTAGACTTTGCATCAAATTAATGTCTCAAATGTCACATATCTGCAATATTATGTTTATATATTATCTAATATTATTTAATACAAAATATGGAAGATAATACATATGAAAGCCAATATCAAGCAATAGCATCAAAAGCGGCTGTATTTTATTAAACTGAGCATTTCTACAGGATCACAACAAAACTAAAAGGATGAGAGGGTTACATCATTGAAAACTGAACTGGAAGGTGGCAAGTTGTCACAGAATGGTTTGATCTCGACAAAACTACATTTTATGCCAACTTTGCAGACCAGGCCTTGGGCTCATTTACACACCTAACACTGCCCTGATTATTAGCGTTGTTAGAAAAATCCTTTGTAGAGATTTTACTGTCGGTCACTCACAGATGGTCAAATTCTTCTAGCTCTCCTAACATACTGTTTCCCCTGTGCCAGGGCTATGAAGCGGTATAGATATGAATGCTGAACAATTCATTCAAAAGGCCAGGTTTTCCTCTGAATATAGGGTTTACATCAACATCATCCTGTTGATTTTGACAGAGTTCTGATTAAGACACATAAGAGTGGAGAGGCTTGAGACCATAAATTTGATTGCAATATGGCCAGGCACCTGCTGAAACACTGGTATTCATGATTTCAGTAATTTTTTGGGTCAGGTTTTTCAGCTCCTAGAAACTGCTTTTGAAGTCAAATCCATTGAAAAAGTATTTGCTTCACATAAAGTATTTGCTCCAGAGTCCCATGGGGACTGTCAGCATTGAACAGCTCCAGGAGCTCAGCACTGAAGACAATCATTGTTTGTCTAAATGGCATATGTGTAGTATTACTGCACCTGGATCCATTCAGCTCGCTGCAAATAAGTTACAAAAGGCACTATAAGAACTCATGGATGATATCTCTGGCAGTGCTCTTATGTATAGGTAGTCCACAAAACTATTCCAGGAGTTGAAAGTCTATACCTGAGGCAAGATGACCTCATATATACATATACACACATATCTATGTTATATATAGATGATATTATCTTCACACAAAAACTTCTCTTTCATTTCCCATTGGGTTTTCTGTAAAAGCCGGACTCAGACATGCACTGAGCAATGTTGAAGCCCATCGTAACAACTGAGCTCTGAATGGGAGGCAGTTCCTGGCCCTCCATGTTCTGTCCCCAGCATGGTCTCCACTGATGGGCCATCAGAATAGGCCCTGGAGTGAATCCTAATTCTTTGATTAACCTGTCAGGTAACTATGGACAGGACAGGGTGCTTCGCTCTGCCACTGCTTCCTCCAACTTTGACCTGTGACCGCAAGCACCTGTGTATATGTCCTGCATTTTGCTCTGTTTAAGTGTACAGAAGCATGGGATAGTTTGAGTTAGAAGGGACCACTGGACCACTTTGTCCAACCCTCCTGCTCTAATCTGGATCAACTAAAGCAGGTTGTTCAGGGCCATGTCTGGTCAGGTTTTGAATATATCCAAGGATGGAGACTCCACAACCTCCCTGGGCAACCTGTGCCAGTCTTTGACCACCCATATTTAAATGGAATTTCCTGTATTTCAGTGTGTGTCTATTCCCTCTTGTCCTTTACCTGGATAACAGTGAGCTACTACTCGGTGGATACCACTACAGCACCTGTCACAATGAGAACTAGTCTTGATGGTGTCTGTAGGTGCCCCTGTAGTCCAAAAAAACCGTAGAGAAATAAGAGTAGCAGTCATGCAGGATTTCTCTCCCCGGCATTCCCAGAGGCTTTCAGTACTTCTTAATTAAATTGAATAAATAATTCATTAAACACCATAGACATTGCTCGAGATGAGCTCAGTGCTGATGGAGCAGGAACTGGGAGCATCACCACGCAGGAACGGTGTGAACCTCCTCGGTTGCTGGAGCTCCTTCTGTGCAGCCAGAGGGAGCAGGCAGACAGAGAAGGACAAAGTGAGCCTCGGGCGCTGAAGTGGGACAGGAGACCTTCTGCTGGACTCTGGCAGCCCACTTTGGGAGCTGTGGGCTCTGCAGGAGTGGGTGGGTTCAGTATTCCTCTCTTCCCATCCTTTGCCTGAAGTTTGCCATAAAGATAAAACTGAGCCTTACTTGTCAGGAAAGAATGAAATGATCCCTAAGGTTAGCAAAGCACTCAGAGACCCTTTGGGAAGAAAAGTGCTACGTAAATAGAAGCTGATTCCTACAGGTTATTAATAGATGTATCTGCAAAAGTAATGTGCAAACTACAAAGGAAAGATCATTCTGAATTAAATTACCATAATTTTTTTCATTGCTATCTCTTTTCAGGAGACCTGGATAATACTGCTAACAATGACAGGTTGAATAAGAGACAGGGTTTGTGTGGGCCAGAGGTGGGAACAGAGAAGGAGACTAATTATATCTTTTTTAACCTTTGCATGCAGCTGGGCAGGATAAAAATGAATTATGCAACTCAGCAACTGAGCTGTTATCCCAGTGGAGGCTGCAAAATGGTGCCCAGGTCATCCAGAAACATGATCTAAGCTCTCCCATTTCTTCTGGATCTAACCACTTTACAAGTCATTAAATAAAATGGGTATTTTCTGCATGTTTCACCTAAGGCTCATGTAATTATCCTATGGACAAACCAAAACAGATTTATCTTACTTGCTCTTACCTGAACAACACAGAGGATGAAGGGCAAGCACTGATGTGTGTGTGGCAGGGCTAGAAGTAGCATTCTTCAGTGTACCTTTTGAAACCTTCTGGGTTTAATAGGTTAAAGATGATGGCACTGCTTTTACAGTCACTCAGATGTATCATTTGAACACTTTGTCATGTGCTATTTATTCCACTTTTAACATGTGTTGTGACATGAAGCTTTGCTCAAAGGTCAGAGGTGGACGGCAAGATGTGGAGGGGCCTTTAATACCTGTATTGCTCAGCAAAATAGGAAGTGTCTGACCAGAAAGGGAAAGAGCCCCTTTGCAGGCAGCAATTATGGAGAAATGGAGGAATACATTCCCATTAAATAAGAACTCTTTTCTCTCTGCTCCCTGACTTTCTTCGCCAAAATTCAATTCAAACTACAATTTAAGCTATATGTGGTCTATTACTGATATCCTACAGCTCTACCACTTTAAGGGGGTTTTGGCATAAATTGGAGTCATATTCCAAGCAAGGATTTGACCCCTCAGTCTTGATTTTTTCTGAACTCTATTCCCACCATTTTGCAGCATCATCTGTGCCCCACACCAAATTAAAGCTGTCTGTATCACACAAAGGGCTTGTTATGAACAGAGCTTTGTATGATTCTATGTTGCTCCATAACACTTCAGCCAGTTAGCCCTTTCCTGGTTGAAATTATCAGGATTGAACTCTGGAGGCTGAATGAAGTCTCTTTAAGAATCTGAACCCAAACTTTGCTCACCTTTGTATTAGTTCCCTATCTCTAATTTGGTCCAGTACCATATTTATTAACTGAGTGACCCAGGACACTAAAAGGCTCTAAAACTTGCCGCCTGAACCAGTGTATTTAATTCAAGAATTTTGGCTTCTTTTTATTTTACTCTTTTTTGTCTCAAGGAAATAGCATCAGACATGTCTGTGTTTTGAAAAGAGGGTAGAGAATATATTGTATTTGGTTGCTATTAACTTACAGAACGGAAAGGAGCATCTTTCACTGGAATAGCTGTGCTTGATGGAGTATAAAAGACTCTGTTAGGTTAAATCTTCTTGTGGATAACCTGATACCTCAAAGATGAGTATATGCCCCCTTCTTCATCTTAAGTAGTGTAAAAAGCCAGAAAATGAAGTGGAAATACCATACTGAATAAGACGCAAGACAAATTCTGTTCCTGGAAGGTTGCATTTTACTGATTTGAGATTTTCCCCCCATTCTTCCCTATTATAATCTGTGGTACCTTCTGTACTTACAGTCAAGAACTTGTGATTTTATAATTACTTAAACACTAAATGCTAGGTAACCTCCTGCCACCTGAGTGACTGAATGCATCCTCACTAAACTGCTCATAATGACCCAATTAAGCAGTAGTCTGTGCCGGTATCTGTAAGAAGGCCAAGTCAGGTTTTGTAAGACATCCTAATATAGCAAATCTGTTGATCATTTGGATATAGCGTACAACAGTAATGCTTGTGTTAGAAATGTACCAGTCCTAATATCACCATTGCTTCTCTAGAGGTGTTTTTCATCCACTTGTCATCCGCTTGCTGACATGGCCTTCAGATGACAGCCCTTTCTGGAGCCCTCATCAGTACATACAAGCATCCATGACAGTGGGGAACAGTCTACAGTACCCACGTCTCCTGGATTTGGCCTTAGGCCACATAATATGTGTCCTCCTAGCATGTTTAGTACAGTGACCTGCATGTGAATGGAACTCCTGAGCTTGTGAAGGTCCAGCAGATTAAATACCTATAGCTTGTCAGACCAAGCAAGTGAATACCATCCAATGCCACACTCACTTATGACATCTCATGAGAAGTGAGCTCAGCATTTTAGTTCCTATTTTTTTAAACCTCCATTGGACTGGTCTTGCTTCAGAAACAATCTTGGGACCTTCTGTGACAGCAATGTTGTGCTGGATGTGGAACCAGTAAACCTCAAGGGATGGGAGGGCTTGTGAATGCAACTGCCTCCTCACAATGTGGAGAGATTTGCAGGTATGCATTGCACATCTATGGCCACTAACATATATATTCCTATGCAAAGGAAGAACCAATGCAGTGAGCATTCTTACCACAAACATAATCACTACTGCCCACAGGGAGCAATCTTTATTAAGTATATAAGCAGAGGGAATCAATCCAGGAATCAGCATCGCATCCTGAATGCCCTGGAAGGTTACCAGCAATCCTGCCCCAGCAGAGAGGAGTTGTGACTGTTCACATTATCTATGAAGAAATAGATGATAGCAGCAAAGCAGATTTAGGACAGAAACCACTGAAAACTTTTTCAAGGGACTAAGAAATCAGAAGTGCATTCGACATTCTTGAAAGAAAAAAAAATTGGCTCATATATGTTACTTAATTTCTTTAGGGGTCTTTTGAGTGACAGTGCTGTTGGTTCTATCACACCAGCACTCAAGGTGGGCAGGACTGTGCTGCCCATTCTCCATTCCCAATTGGATGCTTGTACTACCCAGAAATACCATGTTTATAAGGGAAGAAAATGATCCCCAGATCAACACAAACGAACACAATACATATATTGCACATGCCTTGAGCGAGGAGTTGCAGTGAAATGAAATCACTGGGTGCTCCTTACAGCACATGTGCGATCGCTCCAAATGGTTTGTTTATCCCAGAGCCTGGTGTTGGTTTCTTTGCAGAAGCCAGTCCCTCATGAAAGGACAGTTTAGGCTGTGCATGAACACAAGGCCTTCGCTCCAGCTGCAAATGGTGCTGCAGAGCTGGAGAGAGCTGCGTAGGTGGAGCTGGATGTGCACATGGGGAAGGGGGAGAAGGGCAGAGCCTTGTCTGGTGGCCTTGCCAACAGCCACTTGGTGATGCAGGGGCTGCTTGTGGACCAGCGCTGCTTCTCCCAGCACCTGAAATGCCCACCATGGCTGATAGAGAGTGAGGTTTTTAGCAGTGGGTTGGTTTTTTTTCTGAATGGGAGGCACAATTTTGAATTTCTCCTTAAAAGTAAACAAATAAATACATTTCGAGTTTACTGTTCCAAATCATGATGAGGCTTTGGGCAACGTGGTCTAGTGGAGGGTGTCCCTGCCTGCAGCAGGGGGGTTGGAACTGGATGATCTTTAAGGTCCCTTCCAACCCAAACCATTCTATGATTCTATGATTCTATGACAGAGAAGGCAATAGACTACAGAGAAAGTAACACATAGACTACACGTGCATAGCTCTCCTTCAGGGAGAAAGACTCTTCCATTCCAGGCACCAACAGAGCCTTTGCACTTCAGCCATCTTCCCAGGCAGCATTTTTAATTGAAGTTCCCAAAGAAGAATCCAGAAAAAATCTGGATCTTTTCTTCCTTTTGTCAATTCTTTGCCCTAGGCAAGGAGCTAATGAACTAGTCACTTCAAAATAGTGCTTGCTGTGAGCTTATTTATTTTGTTATGTTTTGGAGCTTGGGGGTTACTACAGACTGGGGATTTCTCCCAGAAATGACAGAATATTTTGAGCTGACTGGAAAAGCAAGCTTCTTTTCTCCAACTATTTAGTACTTGAGCAGAAGGAAAGGCATCAAGAGCATTGTGAGCATTTAGTCAATGTACGTTGACTATTTCAAGACCTGGATGGAAAATGCAGAGGTTTGGTTGTGGTGTGCAGAGTCAGTGTGATGGGCGCTCCCTCCTTTCTGCAAGAGGACCTCCTTGCCAAAGCCGCAGCGAGTTGCAGCACGTGTGTACTCTGCGTGAGCAGCTGAATAGGCTTCACTTGCAAGCAGCTCACAGGAGACGTGGGAAGCAGAAATACCTGTGGCTGTGCTGGACTTTCTCTCCTTGCTTGGCTATTTCCCCGCCGTTCAGGAGTAATTATCACCCCCACACAGCCCATTATGGTGCAGAATTTTAAATCAAATCCTGTCAAATTATTTCTCACTCCTAAACTTCCTAATCAACTCTCATGATCTAAATTAGTTCCCATTGCCTCATTTTCTTTGATGACTTTGCTGCCGCAGAAGGGTCAGATGAAAAAATCTGAGGAAAATGCAGGAGAACTGAAGACCCTCCTAGATCTTTGCCCATCAAGAAAGTTATTCAGGCCTGACACTTGCAGACTTTCAGTGAGCACTAAGCTGTGACGGGGCTGCTTCTCATTTCCAGGAAATCATAAAAGGAACAGGAAAACTGAGAGGACTGAGGAGGTAAGAAGTAAACCATCTCACACTGTTGCCAGTTACTGTAGTACCTGGACTAGATCTTCTCCACTTCTGAGTCAGGTGTGGCACCAGTAGGCATCCTTGTGTCACGCTGTTGGCATGAGAGGAGGAAGAAGATAACAGCGTATAATTCTCTCCCTGCTGAAAATAAAAGACCTGATACCTGATTTCCAAGGGCTTTTAAAATACTTGTGGTGTCCTGTTGCCTGTGTGATATTCTGCAGCTCAGCTTTCCACTTGCTGAGCCAACGGTGGCAGCTTAGACCTGCAGGGCACTGTTTCAGGGGTGGCTTCCTGAGCACGGATTGCGGCCAGAAACAGGCCCTCGTGGAGAACAAGGCTCACGGCTGGAAGAGCTTGTCTTGTCACCAGGGCTGGGAGAAATGGAGAGCAGGGTTTATTGATGACTCAGAACTTCTGCTGCTGAAGTTCGGGGGTGTTCACAGCAGAGAGAGGGTCGGAATAGGACACTGCCCAGGTACATGACCTTAGCAGAAAGCAAACTGTGAAGCTTAAATTCTGGTTTAGGAACTTCTTCAAATTTCAGCGCTTCTGTGGCTGATCCTTTTTCAGGTGGGTGCCATTTGTGTTTTTCACATAAAATTCAAGGGTATTAAGCCCCCAATTTAGCAAGGTAGATGACCACATTTGCAGCATAACTTGCAGAGGACTGATCAAGTGCTTAGACTTACCTACCCAGTTAAGTGGTCATGCTGATTTGAGACCTCAGTGGCTTTAGTTTCCTGCCTGCTTGAAACCTTTCTTCCTTCTGGAGAAACAAGTACACTGGGTCACTGGTGAGGGCACTGCAGAAGTGATTGCGTTAGAGGCACACACAGAGACATCAGGTCACGTCAGAGATGTATTGGCCCATTGGATGACGAGTTGCAGCACTGCAACTGGGACGTGTATGTTTTAGCAAGGCTCCTAGGGGCATGAAGCCCCACCGAGAAGGTTCCAGTGGATATGGAGCACTGCTACTGCATTTCTCTCAGCCCAGAACGTCAGGGCAGCTGTTCTGCCAAGTTCCTGTGAAGCAAACCTGGGCATGGAGTACAGGGTATTGCAATGATCAAGAAAGGCTGTGCAGCTGTGGCAATATCTGGGCCCTCAGCAGAGAGGGGAGGGCACATTGCATGAGGATTAACGGGTCTGGAGCCAAGAAAAGGAGATGGAAATAATCTCCTGTAGGATGAAGGCTGTGACCTCATCCCAGATCTATTTCACTTTAAATTATTCTTATAGATGAGCTAAACAGAAGTCTGTTTTCCTTGGGAACTCATCTCACGTTTAGCTCCACTCAGATCAAGTTTAGCTCCAGATTTACAGACAGAGGGAAACTTACTGCTAATGGGAGTCTAGCATCAGGTGGGACCAGCAGAATTTCTATGCAAGATCTTTTAAGAAAAGCAGATCTTTTAAGGAAAACCTGTACTACATCTGTGCCATTTTTACCAGCTAATTTTTTTTGTGTGTTCTTTGAAAGTATGTGAAACTCAAAGGGTGAGAGTAAACAGCAGGAGTCATCTGTGATCAGTTCACTTCCATTTCTTAGACTTGGGCACTTGTGGAGCTGAAACTTCAAGTAAAGCTCATAACAGGATGTAATCACAGTCATACACATGCTTGTAGGAATCTATGAACAAAACGGCTTTATGAAGTCTCTACTTTGGGTCTTGGAATATGGGGAGAGTTTGTGAAATCTAAGACGGTCTTCACTGTACTAACATTGATGTCAAACCTCCTAATGAATTCAGGCTCTCATTTCCATTCATCGATATTTTTCTTTAGACCCACTCCTAAACTTTAATCCCTTTCTTCAGAGGAGGAAACAATATGTGTACTAAGCACGAATTCATATCTGCCATTGGACACACCTGCTTGTATCCCATCAGAACCAGGCACAAAGAAATAATCTAATTCTGTATTTAGATTTATCTAATCTAATGCCTATATTTGTGCATTTATTGATGGGCTCATCTAGATTTTTCTACACCGTGATTCTCTTGTTGTATATTTATGTTGCCCTGTAGAGTTCTCATTAACACCACCAAACATTTAACCTTGAGCAGTTACAGTAACTGCACAGGACACAGCAAGGAAATCTCTCTATTTATAGTTTAGTAAATTGGAAACCTACATGGTAACGCATGTTATAATTCAACAGTGGATTTTAAAAAATCCAAACAGCAAACCAGAGGAATCAAATCTAAAATTACATTGATTTTGGTTGAAGGGAAAATATGAAAGGATATGGAAATCAGTGAAAGCCTGTCTGTTCACTGTAGGTAGATCTTACTTTTGAAAAACACATGTCAATAATTACATGACATGCTTTTTCTGAGTGGAGTATCGTACTAGGTGTTGCCCTTTTTTATTCAGAACTAATGGTGAGGTGAAACCAAGTTCTCCATATCTGTTCATAGAGAGATTGGCAGCTTGATTTAATAGATCACTACAAATGCTCCAGATTTGACTTGGAGAAGTTTTCCAAACAGGATCATTACTGCTGGGTGGTCAGGATGCTGCCAACTGTACAGGGAGCTCACAGTTGTCTTCTGTTTCAAGGAGACCAATTATCTGCCCATGGGTCTGGGCAGATGTTCTCTCCTGGCTCTGGTGATGCCACCTGAGGACAACATTGATTCTGCTCGTGGCTCTCCTGGGGCTCGCAGCCACCCACCACCTGGAGGTATCCATTTTCCCACCGCTCTGCTCTGTCAGCTCTGTGACTGCTGGCTCGTATTCATCTTTGAAAGCAAGATGACGCCACCAGCATTTTTTTTCTGAAGCAAATGAGGGAGCATTCACAAGGTCCCTTCCACTGGCAGAGCTGGGGCAGTGGCAACCTCCAACACAGATGTGGTGACAGGCAGCTGGGAATGGTACAGCTATTTGGAAAGTGAATGTCTGTGTGCATATATTGGTATGTATGTATGTATGTATATGTTATGGCCTGAGCATTTGCCCTTTAGAAGAAAATTACCCAGTCTACTGTGAAGCAGACTCACCTCCGTTCCCTAGTAAAGTGTCTGTTTCTGCCACAATTGGAGGAGAAAATGGCCCTTTTTCTAAAGAAGACCTATTTGAAGTCAGTCCACCATGACTATGCAGAAGGGTTAAGGAGCTTATTCTGTTTTTCTAATGAAAGACAAAGACTTCCCTGCATGAATGACACCCCACCACCCCCACCCCACCCCAGTGTTGTTCTTACGGGATGTCTGAAGAATGAAAGGAGAATTGAGTTATTATTTTTAGCCTACACATTTCCTCTGGCTGTGCTATGACTTGAAAACCTTCCTCTCTGATTTCAATGCTGTAGGGTAACTGGTTGCCTATAATTCTCCAAAAGAGAGAGATTTGCAGTCATACCATATTACATGTTTATGACTATACTTGGGAAAACTTGCATGACCCAGAAATGATTGCCAAGATTTAAGGGGATTTGCTGAACATTGAATGGCTGTCTATTACAATTTTGTGATGGTTTTCTGCAGTCCAGATACTGCTTTTAATGCTACTTCTTGTAATAAGACATCTCTTCCCACCTCCACCTCTTCTGTAGTGTGCATAAACACTTCTTTAGTGTACACGTTACCAATTACTTTGTTTTTACTCAATGATTAAATTATGTTGGATGGATTCAGTAATATCTCATTTTACCATCAGATTAAGTCCTGCTTTTATTTTGATTCTCCATTCTAAGAATATTTGGTATATTTATTTTTGGCAGAAACCTCAGTCAGTGTTACTTAATTTATAACATATCTTTGATATATTCTGGTCCATTAAACAAAGGAACATCTTCACAACCTCTTCCGCAGACAAATTATAGCACTATTTGAGAGTCTGCATTTGAAACATTCTTTAGCTCTAGCCCACGTAGGACATTCGGTTCCCCTGATCACACTCCCATGTGGGATCTGGTTTGCTACGCCACAACAGTTCATCCTGTGCTTTCTTTATGGAACAAGCTTGATTTTGAACTTTAACAAATGAAAGGTGCAAATCTTTTCCTGTGCTTACTATCATTATCTTTGGCTTGCAAAAGGAGAAACAACCACAAAATGCCAAAAGCAGGGAAATTTACTGCATGCCAAATGTATTGCTGCCAACAATCCATATATGTAAAAAGCAGACAATTGGATAGTCAAGGACATCTTTTTATAGCTCACAGAAAACCAAATTATTCCAAATGGCTTAATTTTCCATTAGGGAAAATGGAAATTTCCATTAGCCCCAATTAGGGGCTTGGTTTGTCTAAAATAGTCTAAAAGAGATGAAAATGTTGTTGCTATTCAGCAAGCATAGGACATATATAAAGATAAAAAAATCTTATTATTTTGATAAGAATGTGTAATCATAGAATCCTAGACCTGTTTAGGTTGGAAAAGGCCTTTAAGATCATCGAGTCCAACCATTGACCTAGCACTGCCAAGTCCACCACTAAACCATGTCCCGAAGCACCACATCTACAGGTCTTTTCAATACCTCCAGGGATGGTGACTCAACCACTCCCCTGGGCAGCCTCTTCCAAGGCTTGACAGCCCTTTCGGTGGAGAAATTGTTCCTAACATCCAATCTAAACCTCCCCTGGTGCAACCGAAAGCTGTTTCCTCTTGTCCTTTACTATCCATATCTATATATTGACATATATATGTTCTTATTATATATAGAAGGAAACTTATTTTTTACTAGCTGCTGGGACATTTCATTCTATATTTCCATTCGTTTTCTAACAAACATACATTTTCTTATTCAGTGCAGGCATTGACATCCTTGTCAGAGGTCCATTTCCTCAAAGGCATTTAGCCAACTTTGATGTCAAAGGGAATTTGTTACCTAAAATATCACAGAGGAGTTGGGCATAAACACCTCGCAAAACATACAGGATGAAGCCATGTAGCCATGCTTCAACTCCACTAAATTTGGTGGCATTCCCCCATTTACAAACAGCATAATTTGATCTGATAACTATTGGCCGTAGTTGGCCAAAAAAAAAGAGGGGGGGTGTGTGTGTGAAACGAAATCAGGGGTGGGGAAAAGCAGAGAAGAAGAACAAAGAGTCCTGGAATTCCAGATAAAAGGGGAATCAATCCTTGGAGGACTGGAGAAAGCTGAAGAAGAACGAGCAGGAAGAAACCTCAGACATGGTCAAAGAAAAGTCCCTATGCGAATAAAGTTGAAAAATAAAATTTCAAATGTTAGCAATTACTTTCAAGATGTTATCAGCCATCGCTAGTGTGTTGTCATGGGAAGAAAAAGGCGTTGCAGTATCAAAGGAAACAAGGAATGTAATGAAGAAAGAAATTAAAGGAGTAATTTGCATCTACTTGGTGGTACAATCTTCAGAGGCACTTTTGTTAATTAGCAGGTTTGGGCTCTACATATTAGAGTACTCAGAGGCTGGTGGAAGTCTCCAGAGATGTTTTGAAGCAGCAGTTTGGATGGTCACAGAACATTTCTATAGCCTCACAATTTATCAGCAAAATGAGTTATTTTTCCTTCATCACTTGAAACTTGACAGTCAGAAGGGAAAAAGACCAACTTCTTGCAGGAGCTCATTTCTGTGAGCAAACATAATATTGAAAAGCTCATATTTTCTTCCAGAACTTTTGATAAGACGATGGTAATGGCATGCTCCTTCTGTCCACTGGGGTGTGACTATGTTTGAGTGTACCCAGTCTTAGTTGTGACCATTTGTTCTTCTCTTGTATTGTGGGTTTTATTCCTTTCTTATTATACTTTTGGGAGTGTTTAGAGGTCTAGATATCTGTTCTGAAATAAGTAAATAAATAAAAAAATACATAAAGGGATGGAGAGAGTAATTCCCTACTCCACTGAAGTCAACGGAGACAGAACAGCAGCAAATTTAGCACACTTTTTGGTAGTGTTTATCACTTCAGATGTTACTTAGGTGGGTTTTTATTTATAATTAGCATCTAAAATTTCCAGTGGCACAAGTTGAGCACTTAAACCCACACATTTTATGAATATAAAAAAAAAATACTTGATTTTGAGATTTTTTTACATGTATCAGTTCCTCTGAAGCTGAGGTTTGAGTGAAACCCGATTTGTTTTTCTATATACTTTTTTTTAAACCATAGATAAAGAACTTTTTGTCCCTTGCACAGGGAATTCTCCAGTCTGAATGCTTTTTCTTTCCTTTCTATTTTGTATTTCCTTCATCTGGGGCTTTCTCTGGTCCCCAGGTTCTCCTTCCCCCGGGGTGTGTCTCCTGCTTCTGAGTATACCATGTCCCTGCCCCTCCCCTGTGTGCCCAGCTCCATTCATTAGGTGGATAATTGCCTGCAACCATTTCACCTGAAAACAATACTTTCTTCCAGTCCAATCTCTTAGCCCTGCTGGAGTCAAATTGAGTCACAGGGTCTAAAATTATCCCTGAGGATAATCTAAGTACAGTGGATTTAACTCTGTGTTTTCCTTATATTTCAAAGATTATTTTTAAAATTTCAGCCTAAACATATTTGTTTTCAAAACATATTTTCATTGAAAAGCATGAAGGGAAGAGCTCGTTCATTACCTTAGACAAATACCTATTCCTTTCACACAGCAGCTTTTTTTTTTTTTTTAATCAAAACAAGCAGACCGCTTTCACAGCTTACTTGCTTTTCCCCTCATTACTGATCTTTTGCTGTAACCACAGATCTATCTGTAATGCCACGTTTTGCGTGTAGTGAACTTTGCGTTGCTGAAAAAGCTCTGACCAAACTTGCCTGGGAGTCTCAGATGAAGATCGTTCAAAGGACGCGGCTGAAACAAAGAGGTGTTTCCACCATTCCATAAATAAACCCTCCTAAGTATAAATTGTGACCATTCCTTTCTCCATCTGAACGCTTCAGGCTTTTCAGAAAGCTGCTTTTATGTAAGATTAGAGAGCTGTCTCCATGACATGATGCTCTGCTTCTCTTCACCATTAGTTGGGCGTTAGTTGTTCTGGCTGTAAATAGACGGGCACAGATGGTACCGCGACTCTCCGAGCCTCCACACATCTTGCACTGCAGGGATTTTTGTTATTCTTGTTATCTCTCTAGCAGCTCCTACACTTTCCTAACAGTTTGTTTCAGAAGAAAAATGGAAGGCTAAAGAACAATCAGTTCATTTCCTCGCTAGGATTGCTGAAGGATTTAGACAGGGCAGCAGCATGCGTTTTGACTTTTTTCTTTGCCATGGGCTCCTCAATGAAGCAAAAATTTCTGCCAGCCTCTCCAGGTGAAGTCAGTCCTCCCCAAGACAGCTGAACAGAACTAGATGTCCCAACCGCATTAAACTGCGACACCTGAATGGCGCATCCTCCCTCAGTGTCTTGCAGCTCTGACCACCATGGAAGAACCATGACAGATAAAAGAGAAGCTGATATTTTGAAAGATTGCCTTGGTGCACAGGAATGGCGTTTGCAGGAAAACAGGCTGGAACAATTAGCAACACTGAATCTGGAGAGGGCATGGATAAGAAGGACGTGACAGAGTCTTAACTCCCCTATGCACGTCATGGAGAAGGTAAAATGGGTGCTGCTCTTTAGTCTTTCACATAACACAAGAACAAGATGTTAACAAACTGAAATCTGATAAAAGGAAGTCAATTTTATAAAGAGTACGGTTAACCTCCTACAATAACCATTGAAGCCAAGAACTTAGCGAGGCTATAAAAAGGATTAGATGTTTGTATAAATTATTAAAGTATTAATTTATCCCATTTAATGGGATATATAATGAGTTATAAGCTTCTGTGTCTCTAAAGAAGTCAAGTTACTAGCATAAGGATAAGAAGTCGTCTCCCTTCCCTGCTAGCAGGCAAATCTCCTATTTGTTTACTATTTGGTTTTTCATCATCTTCCTCTACAGTCTTGGGGAATCAGTGACATGGTCACTGGTGGACCGTTCACCTGCTCCTTGATAGCAGTTCCTTCATTTTCACCTATGAAGCTATTAAGAAGAAAACTGGTAAATGTCAGCCAGTGTGTTGATGAATAGCTCACCTTGCTCCTGGGCCTCAGACTGTTCTGATAAACCTATGTAATATTTTTGGGTGGGACTAAGTTTTTTCAGATACACTAATGCCAAAGCAATAGACAGGGGACTAACACCTGTAGATGCAGAGCAAATCCCTCTTCCCCCCCCCCCATAGAAAAACATCAAAATAGCAGCAATGCAGCTCTCTGAGATATAAGCCAAATCCACTGGGTTTCATGATCAGAGGATAGTTTCCTTCCTCATCATCCACCTATTTCTATGACTCTAAACTCATCCACCTTGTAATTATACAGCTTATCTTTATACAGGTACTGCTGCAAAAAACAAAACCGCCCTCCTCTTACAGGGAGGTACACCCATGTACGCAGCCACACGTGGTCCCCAGGGACCTGTGGGCAAGCAGGAGCGGTGTCAGTGGGTGCCCCTGGTGGGACAGGACCACCACACACCGGGCTGCTCTTCCCTGCTGCTCTGCCCTGCTCTGGGGAGTTTATCTACATCTGCATTTATCACCCCATCACAAGCCCTATCTTAATCAAGACTGCAATATCCTGTAACAGAGGACAGGCTTGCAGGAGAGGAGGGTGTGATGACAATATTGCGAGAAGGAACATCACGGCTTACCTCTTTTTTAATGAAAGGATTGACTGAGAACAGTCCATCAAAAGGGCTAGACACCCAAGTGATAGATGAATTTCCTAGAGTTGCAGTGTTTCAACAGGAAAAATGAAAAGCACCTTAATATTAAATAGAAGCTATGACTGTCATGTAGAAATAAATCTATGACAATCTGAAGAGGAAGCAGTTTAAGACACGAAAAGCCTGATGAGATTATAAATAATACCATTTATTGCATTACACCATTGCTCACGCAATTCGTGCTTCCTCAGCTACTCAGTCTAGACTGCTATCAGTTCACCCTTATCTGCTGCAGACTTTGGCTATCTCTTAGCTCCCCCATAAATGAGACAGTTTGGACACCGACACGTAGAAATGCAAGGTGTCTTAATTTCTCTGCGGACGCCAATCTCTGTGGTGAATCTGGGTGAAATCCTGACTGCACGAATGGGTCAGGATATGCCAAAACACGCTGGAAAAGGCAAGTACAGATGCAGTTGTTCTTTGCAAGATGCAGTTGTTCTTTGCAAATGCGAAGACAAATAAATTTATAATTCACTTGACCGAGTCAGTGAATGGCTTTGAAGTCTATGGAGTGGTTATGTCAGTAGTTGGTTTGTTCAGACTTTTCTGCTCTGTTTTTCCTGGAGACTCTGTGCAGCCCCTCGCAGGGAAGCTCGCACGCACCCAGCTGCAGAATGTGGGAAACGGGTCGATTCCTTTGTGCTTTCTGCCTTCCAGTTAAAACCAGCTGCCTTCCTAGAACGCGTGCATTAGCGGGACACATGCGATTAAGATCAATACAGAGTTGCAGAGGGAAATTTATAGGCATCGGTATCCAGTGTAATCTAAGAGCAACCCTTGCAGGACTATGAGACGCTCACTGTACTCTGTTGCTCACTTGTTTGTCTCACCGGCGTGTTCTAGCTTGCCTTTCAGAGTGGACGCTGTTGGAGAAAAAGCCTCTCGTCTACCATACAGTACCCCAACAGGGTGGGCCCCCAAAGAGGTTAGCTCTGGAGGCTGTGATGGAAGTCTTTAATAATATTCCCAAGTTTTTTCTGATTTCTGCCACTGAACACCAAGTTCTGCCAATGAATAGAGCATGGCTTTAGAGCCAGGTACGTGTCCGCCACTTAAACCCTGATGCTTTGCCGCTGAAGTGAGCTGCTTGCAGGAGTTGCTAGGTAACCGTAACCTGCTCATAGCTTATGCGAGCAAGCGAGATACTTCTGATGATGTCATGCTTCAGTTTCATTTTTCATCGCTTAAAAGAGTTTTCTCTCCATTTCTATGAGAACAGGTGCATGGGGGAGTTCTTCTGTGAGGCAGAACTTCCCTACTCGATCATGCTTATGCAGCTTAATTTCACTCTTGCAAAACATTATAATAAAGTAAAATTGGCCAGGGCTTCTCAAAGTGTGATTTTGGGGAAGAACTTCTAGCTGTTCAAGCCTCTTTTATCTTCTAGACACCAATTCAAGGGCTAACTCCTTGGAAACACAGACATCTTCATCAGCTGCTGTGCTGCCTGCATCTGAACAAAATGATGGCTTACTCAGTAGAAAGATAACAAGAGTTTTGTGATTATGCTTTTCGATAACATAAAAATCCAAATATTATGTGCCAGAAATGGACTGAAGCTGGGAGTTATGTTCCTTTCAATAGTAATTATGTGCCTAACTTTAATATTTATTAGTGAGAGTCTAGTTACACCAATCTGTGTTGTTACAAGTCCCTGTAGCACATCTTTGACAAAGCAGATGAGAAAAGCTTCTCAAACAAGATGCTTTGAAGATGCTGTGGTGAGTATGGGATGGATGAGCAGGACATCACGGAGTTGTGGGAGATCTAGCAAGCCTGATCTCGAGAGACTTCAGCCCTAAATCTGGTCTGAACAAAACCTACAAGGTCTGTGTGTGTCCTGATTCCAGAGCCCGGAGGGGATGCATACTCAAAGCGTGGTGTCTCTGAGGGCTTTCCAGGTGGCTCTCTGCCCATATGGGAAGGCAAGGCATGAAGGCAGGTGACTGGACTGTCCGTAGCTATGTGTCCAGGTTTGATTCCCACTGAGTCTCTGTTGATGTATTTGTCATTTTTCCTGGTTTCTTCCCCCAGCCTGATGTATCTGTTTCTTGCTGAAAGCCATCATTGTGCTTGGAGGTCCTCTCTTGGGTCAGCAGGTGTGCTGTCATCTCTGAAAAGGCTGGTCTTCTTGTCTCCTGGTCTTTTTCTTCAGTGGCCACTGTGCACATTGGCACCAGCAGGAGCATCGTGCTGCAGCCGTAGCTGGTGCAAGCAGCATTCGGAATGGAGTAACAAACCCTCTGATTCCTGTCCTCCAGCTTGTAACACTCGTGCATCCTCTGGGAGCTACTGCCTTCATCCCTGACACTCCTAACTCTATCTACTGGTTGTTCTCTCCGTGCTTGCCTGTCTGATTTGATCTACTTTTTCTTTATCGCTGCCTCTTGCTGTCTTTCTCCCCCACACTCTTCCCTCTTGTGTGCGAATTCCTAATCAGTGCAGAGCGCGGGTCCCAGGCGTTTGCCGTGCTGGGCTGCTGCGGCAATTAGCTAACGTTTGGAGAGTGCTGAGCAGCACGGTCTCCAGCGTGCTATTTTAAGACGCACAGTCTTGATCACATATACCGGTCTACCTGGCAGGAAAGGAACCAAGGCAGAGCATACAGCTGATGTTCCCTAGGCTCCGGATGAGTGCCGGTGTTAAATGTGCTGTTTAGCAAAGGGAAGGCCATTTTCTGCAGAGAGGGAGGAAGCAGGCGCTCATTAGGACAGGCACAGTCCAGTGGGAAAGATAATATGCCCCACTGTCAGCAAATGCCTCGGTATCTTCGCCTATTCAGGGTGATTAAACAAGAGCCCCCTCTCCTTCCAAGATGAACTGTAGGAAACCTTTCTGCTTTGTGTCACTTCCACAGAAGTCATCAGGATGATTTGCATAAATATGCAAGTGGTAATCAAACCTGGGGAGTTCAGGTGGTTTATGGTACATTTTTTTGCACATGCTGTGCATACAAAGCGAATAGATTGTCACTCTGTTTAAACTGCACAAGGTCATTGAGTTGAGCAGGGACCAAAGTAGTAGAAGGCACGTTTTGATCCCCTGCTTCTTGGCATGATATCTCTCCCGGGGCGTAATACAGTTACTGTCATGGCCAAAGAGTACAGCAGGTCTGCAACGGTCCCGTTGTTCTGCCTGGAATTTTCTAACTAGTTGAAAGCAATAAGTAAATGAGGACGATTACAATTGTTGATCCCGTTAGGAGACTTTTCTTTCGTGTATATTTTACATATCGAGACACTCTGCTAAATCTAATTTATGAGCAAGAAAGAGTCTATGAAGAATTAACTGACAGATTCTTCACTCTTGATGTTTTCATTTTGTTTTCTGCTTGATTCCCTGCTTGTTCTGATGTTCAGACCAGAGATTAACACATACTCCACAAAGCTTCCTGGTATTTTATAGAAAGTACTCGAGGTTCTTGTGCGGCTGTCCAAAAACAGCAGAGTAGAGGGCTCCAGAGCTTTACGGAATGATCAAATATATAACTTCAGCCGTGTCAGTTCACATATCATTAAAACTGGGAACTAAAGATTTGATGATTTTTCAGAAGTGAAGTAAATGAAGACCAGCGTAAGAACTGAACTAAAATGAGGATTTAAGTATCATTCTCTTAATTACCTGACACAATCCTGCCATTTTTGTTTTAATAAATTACTTAAAGTGCCAGCCAAAAGAAAGTCAATTACCTAGAAATCTGGTAATCATTTAGTGAGTTGTCTAAAAAACCAGCACTCCCCAGTTACGCAGTGAAATATTTATGCCTTATATGACTAGTGGTGCTACATTCTCGAGGCAGATAATCAGATTGTACATAAAACAAATCAGGCATCGGTAGTTTAGGAAGGTATCATTAAAGTCCACAATTTTGAGGGGCTCATAACTTTCTGATGCAATCACTTTGGGGAATGAAGTTTTTAATTGCTTGGTCTCTTCCCAAAGATTATTCCTTTTAGATATTCATAATCTTTCTAGCTTTGTAGCTATATTTGAAGAATGCATTACATCAGCATGCTGTTTTGTATGATTAACAGTGGTATCTGCTGATGAAAACAGTATGGTGATACACGCCAAGGGGCAGAATTAAGAGGGTACATGTAACTCAACATCTCAGGCGCTGAGGGCCAACAGTAAATACTTCACTGTGCAACTTGATGATGGCAATTTGATATATTCACAGAGGGAGAACATTTTTCATTGAAGACAAATTTTTAAGCCATGTTGGTTTGAATAATCTGCTTTTTCTAAACAAATGACATGTTAATAAATGTTTCATAAAATACTGCAGAAATTATAAGCAGTGTTAAAGAGTACCCTTTCTTGGGATTAAGGTTTTGAAATTTTTCTCCCAAGTTTTGTATTCTGTTCTTGTCTCCTTGTACAGGACAGCTTGTAGAAACAGTTACGATTTATTATGCTCTAAAGAAAACAGCTTATCCAGATGAAGGCATACTAGGATCAGCTTGTTTTTAATAGTTCGGATTGTGTTAGCATTGCGACAGTTAGTTACATTTTTGTTTTTGTAGAAAAAGCTATGTCGTGCCATACAGCACGATTTTCAGCATTTCTGTAGTGGCTGTCCCCCGGTGCTGAGGACTCAGGTGAACCCCATCACCTCGGGCACGGAATGGTTTCACCTCCGGGAAGGAGTGTGGAAGCAAGATGAAAGATGCTTCTCCCCAACCTGCAAGTTCCATGGATGCTTTTCACTACAGAAAAATGAAATAATTTGCTGTGAAATTAAACGGCTGTTTATTCTACAGCAAAGCTCTTCCAAACAAAACTTTTCTGTAGGGGCAGCTGTCCCCCCACAGCGCGCATCCCTCCAGGGAGCTGCAAAGCAGTGGCAACTGGGAGGTCCCCCCGAAGACACCAGCAGCCACCACGCGGGGCTGAGGGATGTGCTCCCAAGCGCCCTCCACAAAGGCAGCACGGGCACGCCACGATGCCGCCACTGCTGCTTGAGGCACGAGCCACTGCTGAAGTTGGCTACAGCCTCCAAGGAAAGTGATGATCAGTTGGATTTTATTTTTATACCCTGAGCTTTCATCTTTACACTGATAAAGGAACAGCTGCCTCTAATCTTGCTTCTAAATCCCGGGCCTGGTATGGCGACCTCTCCGGCATCGTGGATGCCATCCTTAACTGGCCAATGAGACTCAAATGCCAGCTATTATCCTTATGGCAACTATGTCTGGCATTAGTTGTGGGTCTTTTTTGCTGCCTGTTTCATTTTTTGCAGTAGCAGTTGGGGCTCAGGAGTCAGAGAAAAACTCTGCAGTCAGTCCTCTTGCTAAACACTCGTATTCACTCACCGGAGGCGTGCGAAGGGTTGTTCGGGGCTGCATTGACACTAAAAGTTTCATTTCCAGAGACTGTCACACGGTGATGCAAACTGCCAGGGGAATTTAAGCATGGATGATTAATGCATAGTAAGATAACCTGTGGACTAGCTGAGCTGCTATTCCTCCGGAAAGAGCGCCTAGTAATATCTCATTTATCTAAGAGCAGTGAGACACTCTGGCCTCAGAAGTGCCACGGCTTGAGTTCACCATTTCCATAAGAAATGTGAAGGGGGGCATGAGGCTTCTCAGCAGGGTAGGCAAAAAGCAGATCTTCCCATTGTGGACGAGACTCAGCAGAGGCTGCGGAGGTGATGCTGCAGGAAGGCAATCTGCTCTGCCTATACGTAGACCAGGTCCAGCAAAGAAAATATTCTCCATACACATCAACCCATTGATATACTTCTGCCTTTTGGATGGTAAAGAAGGGACCTTCATTTGAAAGGACTGTGAGAAATTGGAAACGGATCTATTACGAGTGGAAGCTCTTCCCCTATTGATCGGGGAAGAGCTCAGTATAGGTGAAAGAAAAATTATTTCCATCTTTCATGAGATTTGTTGTTAAGTATGAAGAGGCATTCCCCCTTCTTTTCACTAACTTTTAGTAAAAGTGAGGAATTCCTTCCAAAAACTTGCTCGCCACATACTTCTGTGTGGGTCAGTGGAGGCACCGCTGAGTAAACCCAACCCCTTGGAGGACAAATGAATGCCTGGGAAAGAGACAGGAAGAAAGCATAGAGCAAGAGCAATATGAGAGACTGGAAAGAGGTTATTTGCTCTTTTTGTCACAAAGAGTTTTATAAAGGGCTTTGCAGTTGGTGCTTGTATCCATATAAGATTTAATACATATTCATTCTGATGGTGATGAATTGCATTGATCAGAAGAGATTCTTTTCCATATATGCAATGCAGAAGGCTTGGATGGAATAGTTTCTGTTAAAGTGACTGGAGCAGTATTAAAGGTGCAAGCTGACAGTGTGCCTTCAGAGCTAGTGGTTTGTTGACTTAATGTTCCTCTTCCAGGAAAGCTGGCATGCTGAACGAAGACTAGGCATCCTTTGTGTTCCTGGCTGGGGGCTGTGATTTGCTCAGGCACAAAGGGATTATTCTCATGTGTCCCCTTGCCCAGCCTTCACCTCACAGAGAATATAGTATGTCAAAATGTGAGATATCCTTGTGATAGTAAACATCAAGAAGAGGGATTCATGCTTAAAAATATGAATTCTTCTTCTGACTTAGATTCACCAGCCTTTTAGTCTGAGTCCATAGCCAGAACTGCTGAACACCAGCGATTCATTTGAAGATGGTTCTTTTATATAAGCAAATATATACAAAGATGTACACAGGGAGACATCTACTAACATTTGCAATTCACTGTAGTGACAGAGGACATAACTGAAATGGTATGAGGGATGCTGAAATTATTTTTGATAGAAGGGTGTGATAACTTCAGCCTTGTACAATTCCTACATATTTCACATGGCCTCAGTTGTAGTTTAGTATCTCACAAGATGAGTAATTTTTAAAAGTGGTAAAAAACCTGTTTTTTTTCTTTATCAAACTAGGTAAGAGAAACTGTAGTAGCTTCTATCCCATACACAAGCAGGGCACCACTGCGTTCCTGGTAGTGTAACCCTGAGATGTCTGGTGTTCCTCAGGGCCGTGCTCCAGTGATTCATCCACCACGTTCAGTCCATCCTACCTTCCTTCTCTCAGAGAGTCATTAGTCTTTCTGCTCTGTTGGAGGCACAGAGGAACCTTCCACCCACCTACACTAAACATAAAAAAGCCAAAAGAGTCTTTGGGTTATGTTATTATCTGTGCTGAATGTACTGATTTGCATAAATATATTAGTTTTATTTCCTCTGCTGGCAGATTGTGCTGCCAAAAGTTTTTAATATTTATCACGCATGTATTGGGAGCAGTCCTGCTCACCTGTGGTATCCCAAATACCCCTCTTGCTTTCCAGACGGGAAAGGACACAGAGCAGAGCAACTAAGGAAGAAATGTCTCAGGCCCCTTCCACTATATGAAGGTGGGATTAAAAGAGCAGATGCCCAGCCTGCTGAGATGGAGCCAGGAAAAGGACGGAAGCTGTTCCTCTGTCACCCTGTGCTATGTTCTAGAATGGCCATAGGATTGAGTCTCTTTCAGATATGAAGAATATCTATCCCAGACACAGTCAAATCCTTTTTCCCTTTTTTATTGTGCCAGTAATTTCCCCCACATACCTTCCACTGAAAAGCAGATCACTTTGAAATGCATCACCTGGGCTAATACTTTGTTTTCAAATGCACTGGTCATGCTTGGCTATTCTTGGTTCCTACTCTTGAGTTCATAGTTATCAAGCAATATTAAAAGGTAAATAGGAAAGCCTTTTACACCAGCATCGTAGTCTTGATCTCTCAGGACAGTCAAAACCTCAGTTTTATTTCTCTGCTACTTTTTTTCTCAACCTGTTTGTAGAATATATTTTCTTTTACAATATCCTTACATAGCAAAGGCTAATCTGAAAGACTTGTTCATCAGGCATTGCCTTTCACTAGTAAGCATGTCCTATTAGAGCTGAAGTGTTTCTCTCTGACTTGATTGCCCATCTGTGAAAGCTAGTAGCTGGTCCACTCAGCTTGAACAAGCAGAAAGTCGACAGGAGGCCCTTCAAGACCCTGTTCTTCTTCTGCTGGCTTGCAAGCTGGTTCTGAGCTAGTAATTCCCCCCAGAATAATAGCTATTATTTTGTCTCATTACTATAGTGGTTCAAGAAGGAAAAGAAACTGGAGGGTGTCTAGCTGTGCCAGAGGAAAAAAATCTCCATGATTAGCAAGTAACTTGTTCATTAATTCCCAGTTCAAAACAATGTTTTCATGACCCTATTTTGCTTCTGCAGCCACATCTAGCTTGAGAAAGATTGAGCTGTTTATGTGCAACTTAAAATGGATGTCCAAGACATTGCTTTTTTAAATAATTGTTTTGTATTGCTGACTGATTTTCTACTGAACAGGCACAGCTACTTAAATGATGCTGTGATATTCACACTTTGTCTTCTGTTCAGTTCCAGGAAATTTGTCTCATGAGGACTAGACATGCTGCCATCTGCAATACGACATTTCTATCAGCGGATATGACCAGGAAAACCTACTGTTTGTGAGTAACTTTTTCTAAAAATAAGCACTGTCTCTTAAAAGTGAAATGGGAGAGTGACACGTAGCTTTACAACTATTCTCCTAGTTAGCAGAAGAAAATAACCTACATCTGTGACTATTTTGTAAGGCAAATACCATGGGCATGGAGCAGGGTGCTAATCCCCTCCTAGCCCCAGTGCAGCTTTTGTACCTCCATCCCACAACAGTGCTGGGACCGCTGGCTGGGACCCTTGGCGGGGATCGTCCTTCGGAAGGATTTGAGGGTTTCCAGCCAATGGTCCCAGCTCCATTCACCTCTCCCAGCTCCATTCCACCTCTGAGGGGGTGTGAACCTCCCTTTTGTTCACATGGTGGAGAGGAGCCGCAATAGCAATGGGCAGGGGAATGGCACAGACACCTAAGCTACTGAGATGGGAAGGGAAAATTAGCATGGGTTAGATTAAGGGGCAGGATCAGACCTCCTGACCCCACAGGACCAATCTGGGCAGGTACCAAAGCCTCCATACAACCTCTGAATGGCACAACAGACCTTCTTTTGCAAACCGCTGACCAACAGAGTTAATCAGAGCTTATCATCAGTAAAGTAACACACGACAGCTCTCCTTGTCTCTCTCTTAGCACTAGGTCTTTCGTGCCACCAAGAGACAATTAAATTGACACCAATTTCTTAATATACTTGCTCTAATGACAGGACTTTCGTCACTCCTAGCTGCACCCCTGCTTTAGCTTCAGACAGGGCTGTTATCTTTGTAAAAGCTGCTCTGGCAGTAATGCATTAGGCACAAACAGTAACTGCCAGTTATCCTTTCCCACAAACCCACAAAGGGAGGAGATTTTTGTCCCCTCTGTTAGAGACAGGCCATAAAAAGATCGCTGATTCAGTCTCTGGCACAAATGAGAGGGCAGAGACCTGTGGCCAGGAGGCAGGGGGCAGAAATGGGGCAGGAACCTCTTAGAAAGGCAATAAAAAGGTCAACTAGTTATCATTTCTGAAAATGATAACCAGTAAATAGTCCACCATTTAACCCCCTACTTCTACTGTCATACTTAGTCATTAAGTCTCAGTGTGATGAATTAAATCTTTCATTTGCAGAAGTGCCTAGTTTCTGGTTTGTCTGAGGGAAACAACTTGAGCAGTTTTTTTTAAGGCTTCTGTTTGGTTTTAAGGCAGGCCCAACCTTGTCTCTAAAAATTACAGCTTTCTAACAGGGGCACCAGAAACACCTGGCAACTTTGACTTCTGGATCAGAGAAAATAATCACTGAAAAAAATCACTGAAAAATGGCACTGAAAACAGAGAAAACATCTTCCCATGCCCTTCCCTTCCCTGTCCCATTGGCAGGAGCTCAAGGAGAGTCCATTTCCACCCTTGGTCAGGTGTCATTGGGGCAGTTCTGGAGTCTTGTACTTCACAAAGTCCATGGAAGAAAAATAATCTTCTTGTAGTCTTGGCTAATGGAGTTAACATGATGTGAAGCACTCCTCTGCTTTCTGAGAGCAGGACACATATAGACCGAATCAATTTCTATCTTCCAAACTGTCATTCTTACCCATATGCATCTCCTAGAGCCAATCTAGTAAACAAAAAGGGAAAAGTTTTCACACCAGGATTCTGAGCAGAGCAGGGGGGAGTCTGCTGAGCAGAAGCAACCAGAGATCTGGCCGGGGGGAGCTGTCCTGGTGCATTACCTGTGCTCTGCTCCAGGCACAGCATCCTCCAGGCAATTCCACTGATGAATGGGCTTCAGGGGTACTTTTGGTTGGGTATGAGCTTGAG
Organism: Balearica regulorum gibbericeps; assembly: GCF_011004875.1. Classification (NCBI taxonomy): domain Eukaryota; kingdom Metazoa; phylum Chordata; class Aves; order Gruiformes; family Gruidae; genus Balearica; species Balearica regulorum. The sequence goes on from NC_046185.1 coordinate 120,002,416, forward strand.
ATGGCAGAATCTGAGCTTTTAAATTAGTCTGATTTCAGATAGCTTTGGTCTAGGTTGCTTTTTGTGACTTGCCCTAGCTACAAAAGGTGTGAAAGCAGCAGGAACTTAGCTGGAGAGCATAATCTGGAGAGCACATGCACGATGCAGTACGGGAGAGAGTTAGGAGAAATTATTGGAAAATTAGCAGAAGAAAATGATGATCGGTTGTCAAAAAGAATTTCTTTACAAAGCAAGTGGTAAGAAATCCTGGCTGCTTGGACCCTACAATTACTCCAGGTGAAGAAAGAAACAGTCTGCACTGGCTTCTTCCCCCCAAAACCGGGAGTTCTGGGGCAGCTCTTTCATAAATATTTTACAGCACAGCTCGCTGTGCAGCCTGTGGGCTGAGGCCAGTTGTGTGGCCATTTCTGTCCCTAATGCTGCTCCACTACAGCCTGTGTAAATCAGTGAGAAATATTCTCACAGGAAACTGGGGTCTTGAAAAAAGGCCCTGAAATATAGCAGATAAATCAGCAGCAGTGTTGGCATTGCATAAAGGGCAGGGTGAATAATAATAGCAACAAAGAACTCCCAGCATCCAGAAAGCGCGGCAGAGGTTAGGCTCTGCCACCAAGACAGTTGTTCAGGAGAGATTTAAATGTTTTGAAGGAAGGCTCAGCAGGGCAATCATGCAGGGAGCTACTAAAAGGCTGTTCCAGCCGCAGCCCCCGGGCGCTTGGCACTGGCTGAGGATCCTGCCACAGAGCATGGCCTCTTCAGCACTTCTCCAGGTGTCTCCAAGCATGTGTGTCCCATAGTCCACAGCTCTGTTGCAGGTGGTTCAGTCATAGAATCATAGAATCATTAAGGTTGGAAAAGACCTCTAAGATCATCAGGTCCATACTGGCAGGCTGTTTAAACTGAAGCCCGCTCCTCAGCAGCCTGTTAAAAGATGCCTCAAGCAACCTGCACTCTGGCCAGCTCTTGCTCACCTCTCCAGCAGCCACATCAGCCATTTTCCCATCAGTGAGTGGCTCCTTTTCCTACGGAAATTCAAGCCTGGAGCTGGAAGCTGCCACCGTCCAACCTCACCCTCCATACTCTGGTTGCAGCATGTTGCCAGAACTTCCTTTGTAGACCCTGGCCATGTTCCCACTGGCCACTGCCTTCCCAGCAAATTCTCCCTGCGTCCCCTTCAGGGAAGCTTTAGGGGAACACATTACCACAGCTATCTTCACTGTGCAGTGGCTCTTTGGAGTCTGGACAGACTGCAATATTCTCAAACGTGTCTGTTCTTCAATGGATTATTTTTTAATTTCTTCAACAATTAATTCTTGGTCTGTACCCTGACTCACTGAGTGCTGTACATCTCTTAAGTAATGCATGCTAATGATCATCTGCTCTGGATTATATAGCTGGTAGTGGTGAGAGATGAAAGCCCAATATTGCCTATTATATTGGGGCTACAGTCAGATATTAAAAAAAACCAAAAACAAACGAAAACTCCAAGATGACATCTGTTGTAGCCAAAGTTCATATATTCCTTCATGAAAATTCAACTACATTAAAAAAAAATAAAAAAGGAGGATTTGCAATAGATGGAGGATGATTCATGCTTAAATATACAGCCGAATGCTACTCAAAATTGTCTCTTTTCCCTAGTCCTTGCTGTTTTGTGAGTCCAGCCAGGGAGGAAGTATGATCAGTGCTAGCAAATCTCCATTTCCTCACTTTGCCCTTCAGCATTTCATCAGAGATAAGAGTAAAATCTGGTGCTCTTTTGACAAGAGCATTCCCTAGCTCTCTTCTCCTCTCTCCAGCCTGCTTTCTCTTTCACTGCTCAGCAAATCATCACATGGAGCTACTGTTTAGCTGCAAAAATGAAGTGTATGGAGAATATGCATGAATACAGAAAGTAGCAGGACTGTCACTGAATGGCCCTTTTTGGAGAAATTGGCCCCATTTCAGTGGTTAGTGAACAGCTGCCTCCCAGCTGAGATTTATCAGCTAAAGACAAAGTGATACAAAATCTAGCAAAAGCGATAGAGAGCTGTGAAAACTGGAGGGCTTCTTTCTGGCTGTACTCTGGAAGTGCCCGAGCCTGGGCATTTACACCCCAGTGAAGGATGCCTGAGCGCATACGAGTAGCAGACCTGCTCCCAGCAGCTCCCACTGGGAAGAAACAGGCCCTTGCAGTCAAGGGATGGTGCTGCTGAGTGCCAACTATTTGAAGAAAGAAAAGCTGGAACCCTGAGACAAGTGCCCAGATTGATGTCTGGCACAGTCTCCTGTATCCTTGAGCTGCAGAAGTAGGTCAGAAACTTAAGAGAGAGAACAGCTGCTATCTTCCTTTTTGAATGCCTGCAGCAGCAAACCAAGGTGGGACCATCCTTTCACGGGCTCATGTCTCCATTACTTGTATCTGAGGACTACAATTTGCTGTAATTCAGAATGAAGCGATGGTGGTTTTGTGGGGGAAGATTAGCTTGCTCCAAGGCAGCCACAGCTGGATTGTCAATGAGTTGATGGCCTGTGAAACCAGGTTGCAGGAATGAAACGGGGAACATGACACCCATGCAGGTATCCTACAGAAACCGTGGATGAAAAAAAAATGGGGCTGGGGCCCCACAGACAGGAGAGTCAGGGAGTTTGGGGCTGAGTTGTATTTTGTGTTATACAAACTTTTAACATCTCACTTATATTACCAGTTAAACTGGGAGGGGTTGTCTGCCAGAAGCAAAAAGACACTACCAAACACCTAGTTTTTTCTTATTTCTATATAATTCAGATTTCCTGTGAGTTTCAGAGCAGATCTGGATTCCTGGAGAGGATGCTTGAGTGGGGTCCTGTGAGGCTTCAGCCTGGGACCACGGCAGTGAGGGAGGCCATACCAAATATACCACACCAGGTAAGGGAACCAGGATGCCAGCCAGGAATCATGAAAACTACCTTGAAGTTAAGTCCATTTTGGTTTTTGTGTCCTTCTTTCATGCCTCAGGATGTTCTGACTTCTGAAGTTTTTATGGTTGCCCTGGTAATTGAATGATTCTCTGTGGGAATAAAAATGTTATTTACAAAAATTCCTTGCGAAAAAGTGACAATTAACTGCCAGCAATTTTTGTAATGCTCGCTGCAATCACAGCTACCAGAGCACTGATTAAAACCAAGGGCCACTCCTGCAGATACATGACGAAAATTACTCATAGTCTCTTGAAAATTGCAATTTCGCATGCTGGCAACCCACCAAAGTGCCCCGGCTCAGGCCTAGCCAATAAAAGCATGGGAACGGGTTTTTCATGTGTTTCTCCACTAAGGTTTGTTGTTAATGGAACAGGATGTTCCAATAACCTTTTAAAAGGTTAGACTAATTCAGTTGTTTGGGTTTGCAAGAGCTGAGCTGTGTTAGTCTGGTTATTGGGTGATAAACGAAGGGAGATGGCGTAGAAGGGAGCAAGGTGGTGTTTTAGGGTGTTTTCATGTGGCAACTGGTATAAAAAGAGAGATGAGCTGACCAGTGGGGAATTTGGCTTGCTGACAAGTGACCAAGGGGAGAGATACCCACAGGGGTGTTGTCTGTCCCTGGCATCGCCAGTCCCTGAGCCAGGCTGCACCTGCAAAGCCCCGGTACTATCATCCTGGCATGAGAGGGATACATGGGGATGAATAATTCAGCTGCAAATCAGCTCTCCAACTGCACAGCATTTTTTTCTGGGTTGCTATTTTTAATTTAGATACTCCCACATGTGTGTTTGGTGGATTAGAGACATATGAGAAATAGAAGGCGGCGGCTGACGCAGGCAGGTAGCAGAGCCTGGGGGTGGTAGAGGTTGAACCAGCCCTGGTCTTGAGCAGGACCTTCCTGCCGAGGGCAGCATGGGGCTGAGCACCTCTGCGTCCTACTTTGGTGGGAGCTGAAAGTGCTCAACACCACTTGCTTGGATTTACACCCTTATGTTTGGCAATCACAAAGAAACAGCGTAGGTGCCCATACAGTTATAGCCGGGGCTGGATGTCAGGGAGTCTGGGTTCAGTTTTGAGGTCCACTACTTATCTCCTCTACACAAACCTTGTAAATCATCTCTCTTGTAGTTCTAGATTTGTTAGTGGGAAAAACATTACCACTGCTTTCTTTGGTCTGCCTCACCTAGCTGTAATCTCTGGGGAAGAAACCATCTCTGCTTGTTTATAACTATAGAGGATAACTCATGGGGGAGCCTCCTCTGTTGGAAGGTGGCATCTTCCTATCATATTTTTTAATCACGAACATCAGAAGGAGAGAGTCGTCACGATGGTTTAAGAGGAGAAAGGTTTTAGCTGCAGCAGCTCAATGAGGAGGTGAGGGACTGTAGGAAACAATGGGACAGAAAAGCTGCCAATTTGGGCAAAAGTAAAACTATCATTACATGTTCATCTTTGTGAGGATCCAGATTTCCAGAAGAGATTGCATGGCATTTTGATTTGTATACTAGTTCCTACAGATTATAAAACCAAAAAATCAAAGCATAAAGAAAATCCTGTCATGTCTGAGAATCTTTTCTTTTTCCCCTTGCTGTGTATACAGTGTTTTCCAATAAATTACTTCAGATGAGACCTAATAGTAATAATAACTGCTTTTACAAGGTCTAGACTGCTTTTGCAAATCCCTGGCTGGTAAAGCATTCATGTGTTCCTACAGACTCAAGGAAAGCTTTGAAATTTAGAGTAGTTCACTCTCTTCTTTTTAAGTTATATGGAGTCTCAACTCTTTATCTGTAAGTCACTGTATATGCGGAACCTCTTAAAAATGAGGTAAGAGGGAAGCAAGTATTTGAAACCCAAAAGTGAAATAACTATTGTGAGATCATCCCGTAGACTACTGCCGGGGTTGGGGAAAGCATCTATGTTTCTGAGGCATGGTGTACTGTGCTACCCCTTCTCGGCATCTAAATAAAGGGCTTTATGTAAGAAAAGCCCTTTACTTCTATCAAGAAAATCCTGGACTATTGCTTTATTGCTCAATCCAGATCAGGAAAACCTGCTGTTGCTCCCAAATTTTGTGGGAAAAGAAGGGAAATAGAAAAGGAATCTGTAGTGATTCAGAAAACAGAAATTTCATGACTAATGTTTCACAAAGCCTGGTGGTCAGTTTTAACCATGTGATATCCAGGAGACTGGAACAAAAAGCACTCTCAGTTACGCTCCATTCAGAAAGTAGGTCATTAGCCAACCAGCTAAATGTCTAATAAGCTCCATTTATCGCGCACCTTTGGTCTCCTGACTTCTTCTGGGAAAACAACAAGCACCAACAAGAACACAGCACATGGCGGCTTCTCACACCAACATTTTATGAAGAGCAGCTGCAATTTTAAAACACAAACCAACATGTCAGACAAAGGTTTATCTTTCTTTCCTAAAACATGAACTTAATCTCCAAAAACTACACTTGCCTGCAGCCTCCAAACAGCAATTCTACAGGACCGAAATGGAGTCTAGCTCAAGATACAGAACCCTTGGAGGCATTAGGGCAGGAATGGATTGATTTATATCATTAGAAAGCCAGGAATGTCTAAGGGATATAAAGCATTCGGTTTGCAGCTGGTACTTCACAAGATACTGAGCTGAACTGCCCCTGAATTAGCTTTTGCATATACATTGCAGGCCATTTTAGAGTTTCTAAACTTTTATCAAAAATTGAATTACTTTTCTTCTCTCTAATGGCATGTCTCAAGGCATGCTGCAGACATCTTACACACCTTTTTACCCACCTATTTCTCCATCGCTTCCTCCAGACTTATGGAAAGTTGTTGGTATGTAAATTTTTCTTTTAGTTGGTCTTCCCTAGTTTCATTGAAGCTCAGATGGATAGGGAGACAGCCACTGAGCACTTGTGTAAGAAGTCTTACGTTGTTGAAATATAACTACTTAGCATTTAAAACGTATTTCTTTTTTAGATATATCATATAAATCTCAAACATCGTTTATTAAGAAGCAACATACTCCACTTTCTTATACAGTTTTTGTGACATCTTTTCCTATAATTCCAGCTACAAAGAGAAGATGAGTGGCAGGTTTTATAACATCAAATCCTGAAAATGAGGTGTTAATTGGTATTTAGGAATTGTAGTCCAGAGCATGCAGTCCTCCTATTAGTTATCTAATCATTGGGAAGCAAGAAGATTTCTATCTAGTACCAATGGATTTGAATAGCATATGCATCATAGCTAACAACCAAGACCATTCTATGTAATAGAATTAATATTTCCGTAGTCGATGTGGCATTAAATATATCTGCTTCATAGTCACTAATAAAAATAGGAAAAAAAATGGACAAAAGTTAAATCATAGTAGATGATCATTAGGAAAGACTGCCAGACTTCAAACAGCATCCATAATGCTTTACTAATCCTGTTTTGCTTTCTTTCCAAAGAAAATTAAACTAAAAATTCCTTGAACAGGACTTAGCTGCAAATAGTGCTAACGGAGAATATAAGGTATCCGCAATTGCACGAGACAGCAAGGGATCATCATTATAGTGTCATAATTTTCCCAGCTGTAATATATGCAATATCCTAAAGCAGCACAATAGTCTCTCCGCTGGACTGTGAGCAGGTGTCCTCTCACCCCCGTGCATAACTCCCCGACAGAGCATCTTGCTGGGTCCAGTAGCTAGCTGTGCTTGTGCTGGTCCCGCTTGGGCTCCCCCAGCTAAATAGGCTTCTCAGATCTGGTCTGAACCCCTTCTGGGACTTGGGGCTCCCAGCCCAACAACTTGTTTCCCCCCTCTGTTTCAGTGCTGGGCTGAGGTTCTGACTTCTGACAGCAGGTTATTAGCAACTTCACTCCTCCTAGGACTTTCCCATTTATCATCTCTCGTGTTTGTTGATGATGGAGTCCTTACTGTATCAGTAGAGCGCAGCACACAGATTTGGACAAAACATCACACTCATTTTTTTTGTGAAATTTCTCACACTCAATTTATCAAACTGTTCTTGTGCACCGTTGGCTTTTCTGCAGATTTTCCTCTCTGTCGCAGCATCACAAGAAGCAGCAGATTAGTAAAGGAACATGAAATATTAATTTTAAGATGCAGAGATGCCCTGCAGCCTTCATGTCTTTACAACAGTCCACCATGCCCAGAGGGCACGGCTGCGCAAGGCGTTGACAAAAGCTGTCCCAAGGGAGGCCAGCTCCCTTCTTGGGCTCCTTCTGTACTCAACAGAAAGAGCAGGGTCTGACTTAGGTTCCCCACGTTGCCACTGGATGAACTTTTTCCCTTAGTGCAAAGCCCTCCTCAGCTAAAATAGGCCCTGGTGACCACTGTCCCCAGCCCCATGCCCGGGGTGGGCTCCACAGGGCCCTAGTTGGGGCAGCTCGGGGACAAAGTGACCCACGCAACCTGCCTGCCTTAGGTATAAAATGAGCACAATGTCCTGGCACAAGAAAACAATCTGTTTGTCCTTTGCTGCGCTACCCACTCTATCACCCCAACAGCAAGGAGCTGCCACAGCTCAATTGTAAAAAAAAAAATTGCTGATAGGGAACAGCGTTGAGTCACCATCCATGACCATCATTCCTGGGCTTAGGTCATTCTTGAGTGAACAAGTGATTTTCTTACGTCAATAAAGTATGAATCAAGGTATATCCTGTGCTGAAATTGCATGTCCTTTGCTTGAATCTGCTTTCTTGGCCAGAAAGGCATGGAACATCCTCTCCTGCCTGTCTCCAGCAAGCCATTTCAATGGGAGTAAGGAATGCTGAATGAGCTTATCCGGTACATCTGGTATGACTGCAAACCGTGCAGGCAGTTTTGCTGAAAAACGTGCAAAAGAACCTTCCTCCAGCCGAAACTTAAATTTTCATTTTTATTAAAGCATCATGAGTTTTGAAGGGGGAGCAGAAAGTGATTTACAGAAATGCCAACTTTGCGTTACATCTAGGGAAGGGAAACCTTCAGGCTTCCCGCTGTACTGTAGGATGGATAGCACTCCTGTATCTGCCTTACTTCGTGATCCAAAGCTAACTGCTAGTGAGCAAAGCTCCCATTCTAAATGTTACTTCACAAGGTAATTTCAATTTTTTCCAGGGAAATCAGGACTTGAGTGACTAGTTACAGTATTTCAAGGGCTAACCTACACCAGACCCTGGCTCTGCACAGAGATCATGGCACATCATCTTTTCTGTTCGTAGGTTGACTTTCATCCTAAAAGTTGCTAGAGTTATTGAAGTTCCTCTCTGATCCAATAGTGAGAACCTGTTCTTGCTTTCCAGTCTAAATGTAATATGGTTACTTGAAGTTTTTTTATTCTTTTCATTAAATAGCTCTTCTCTGTTCCTGGTATTAGGCCTACCAATATATTCTTAGAAAGAAATCAGTATCCCGTCATAGCCTTTATTTTTTAGACTAAGCATAACTTCATGTCATCTCTCATATGACATGCTTTGTGGTACCTCTCTGCACTGGTTGCAGATTAATTCATCTTTCTTACAGAAAGGTGACAGCAGTTGTGTTGCAGATGTGCATTCAGCCAAGCCTTCTACAGTGAAACTTTCTGCTGGAAATGCCTTGTCTGTTGTATGCTATGAGCATGTACGTCTTCTTCGTGGCTTCATCCCATGGTCGATTCATAGTCACCCTGTGATTATCTACGACACCCAGAGAGAGTTCTCTCCGCCTGAGTCACCTCTCGTCTTCCTTAAATTCCTCCTTAACCCTGAAGTGCACACCCTGACATTCTGCTCTAATCAAACAGTCCTTCCCATTTATCTGTCAGTCAGAAAGGTTTTAATATATGACAGTCTTCTTCCATGTTAGCAATATCTCTTCAGCTTTCAAGAGCACACCAACTTCATACGCTAATGTAGTTAATGAAAACATTACCAGCACTGGTCCTAAAATTGACCCTTGACAAATTCACAGTAACTTGCTTCTTTACTCTTCTCTTCCTTTCCCCAATAGCCAGTTCTTCCCCACCTTTTGTGTCCTCTGTTAACCTCCATCTTCTTTTGCTTCATTAATATTTTCCCATTTAGGAGTGTATTAAGTGCTCTGCTAAGGTCCAAATGAGATTTACCACTTTTTCTATTTTGGAAAATCCATTCTCTCATTTAAGGCAAGCTATCAGATTATTCTGGGACCATGTTCCCTTGGTAAACCCAGGCTCCTTTCATCTTGTTTTCTGTTTAACTAGAAAGAATAATTTAATCATTCTTTCTCCTTTGGTAATTATATTGTGTGTAGAAATACAGAGGGAAAAAAAAAAGAGGTAGATGACATTTACTTCCATCTGGGGCATATTTATATGTACATAGATACAAAACACGCATATACGTTATGTGTATGTGCATATCTGTTATGTATTTTTATATATATACACATGCATGTAAATATGTGTATATAACAGCTTCCAAGCTGCACTGAGCTTTTTAGTAAATACTAGCATTTAAACTTTTCCATCCAATAAAGATCAATTAATACTCATTAATTTTAAGTTTTGCAGATATTTCCCATCTATTCTGCTCCAGTTCTTCTTCTGGAGCCAGCTGACAGCCGAGGAGACAAACCCAGTGTGCAGGATGATTTTACCCAGCACTCAAAACTGTTTCCTGCTGTCAGATATCATTACAAAGTTTAAGTGCAATCTGGTTGTTAGATAATTGCAATGATGAAGTTTGGCCGTCAGTGTAAAAAGCTGTTTTAATAGTCACGATGAATGGAAAATGACCTATTTTAAATATGAGAGCCTGGTTCTTAATGAAAGAAACATCACACGACAAGAGTTTAATTAATGAGTGTTTGTCTTGTTATTCTTTCTTGTCTGACGTGGTAGCACACACTTTTGTAATACACAAAAATATACTGTGAATGAAGATGGGGGAAGAGGGGCACAGCGCCTCTCTATAAGGTGGCTGCCCCGATGGATGGAACTAGATGATCTTTAAGATCCCTTCCAATGCAAACCATTCTGTGATTTTATGATCTTCTCCCTCACCTATGTATATAGGGTATGTACCGTATCAGCTTGGCAGCCTTCGCTCATGGCTTCAAGCAGCTGGAATCGCCTGCCTCTTGGTACACAACTGACTTGCCATCTCCAATGACAGGCTTCAGAAAAGAGAGAATGAAAACCCAAGTTTCCAAAATTTGCATTTCTATCTCTAGTAAGGACACCTAACGTTCCGAGATGCCTCTGAGTTGTGGATAACTTAATGACAATATGGTATCACCATAACCAGAGTCCACCAGCTTGTGAGGATTGGGCTCTCGGCTCTGTGACTGTAAATTCAAAACTTTAAACAGTCTTACAAACAGGTTTTTTCCAAATTAAAAGCGAAAAATGTAGAGCTTTGAATGCTGCAAAGGGGTAATTTGGCTCACCACTCTGTGTAACTAGCTCCAAACAACAGCAAAATTGTGCTAGTGAATTAGAAGATGACAAAGATGGAAATACAGCACAGATAACTCTGCTTGAAAACTGGACTGTTGATGAAAGGCAAAAAAGTACATTGATTTTAATAACTTCTCCCCACCTGCATGCACATACCTACTCACAAACTTTAGTCTGGATCAGTCAGAAGCTGTTAGCTGTCACAGACACTGGTCTGATACCTTTGTGTGGAACATCAAGGATGTGCATTTTTGGTTCAATGCACCCCTCTGCAAACACCCAATACAATACAGGTGCTGCACAAAGTCCCCTCAGAATAAGGCTCACCTGGGACTCAAAACAGACCCCAGCCCCATGTCCCAGCTCCCGGCTTAGGGGCCTAGATCAGCCTGCTAAAACAACGCTGGTAAATACAATTCCACTAAGTCTGGTTCTTGCATATTTTCAAAGTCCTTCCATATCGTTCAGTGGTTTAACGAGTGGCACAGGGTCAGGCGCAAGTTCATGGATGTTCCAACCAGATGGTGCCATCCTGGTCACCGAGCATAGACCCCTGGATGGGGGGTGATGGTGGTGCTGACTTACTTCTTCTTCCATTGACACATTGTGTAAGTTCTTCTTCATTTTGCAAAACCAAAGAATGACGAACCTGTGTTGGTTTGGATGACAAGAACCTCCTCTGTCATCACAGCCAGTCCCTGGCTGCAGCGAACATCAACCAAATCATGTAATACCTGTTATGAGCAGGTTAAGCTCCACCCCTAGTAATGTGACCAGTCTTGCCTAAATCCATGCTTTTCTATCCCAAAAGTATAACTCTACCTCTTCTATCTGTTCAAGTGTTTATTCTTCCATTACCACAATATTTAAGTACTTTTAAAATAAAATCTATTGCAAAAATGAAGCTTCTATTGATATTCATGGGGTCACTCAGAATTTTTCCCTTTGAGATCTAGGCTCATGTGGTAGACGTGGCTTTAAGAGCTTTTTTTTTTTTAATTTAGTCTATTAATTTCTTGCTTTTTTATATTCTCAAGGGCTATTCTTCAAATCCCTGCAATCCAATCACCTGCATTTTTATCTGACCTTATGTTTTAAAGCAAAACCACCAATACATGTATATGTACACAAAGGCAAAATGAAATTCAGAAGCAGAAGCCACTCTCAAGGAGTTTAATGGCAAAAACCCAAGCAACTCTTTAATTACATGAAATGGGACTGGGATTTGAAGTACGCAGGCAATAAACATTATTTGGTATTCCAAATGCTGTTTTTTAATCCTCTTTTTGTAGGAGGCTGGAAAAATACTAGTCATGTTGTTGATGTAGAGCAAAAGAGCAATGCCAGGAAACACAAGCATCAATTCTGGTAACTATCAACAAAGGCAAAATTATATTTGTATGGAAATCTGGGAAGCATGTCTATTTAAGTGACAGACCACTGGGGCACTTCTGCACATTTTCCATACAGGAACTAATGAATTACCTAACTACTTAATCATCTCCAGGCTGTGTGTTGATTAACAAAAATGCTAACAAACAAGTTAGTGTAAAGTCTAAAAAAGACAACAGGGGAATAACAGCCTTATGGAAAATAGTTTATTACCAAGGTTATTATTAGGGCAAATACAAATGTCATTATATCATTCATTTCCCATAATGGAAGGAGACTGAGCAAACAGCCCTGGTTAACAAGCAAAACCTACCTGGGGAAGGTGGGGACCATGAGGGTAGGTCCCTTGTTTGGAAAAGTCTGAGGATCTCTTGTATATGTACCGTTACAATACACCCCAGCATTTGTGGGGTTCATAGCTTGGTATTTTGTCTCAAGCCCCTGGCACATCTGGATGCTTTTGAATGTAGAAATTAAAGAACGAAGCAGAGGCATAGCAGCCTCTGAGCTCCCTGTAATTTTCAGCGATATTTTGAGCTCTCTCTCATTTAGAAAGAGCCTAATTGCCCCTGGTCATTTTCTCTGATTCTTTCTCTGTTTGTCATACATGCAGCAGGTGAATTACCTTCCTTTCACAACTTGGCCAACCTTCCACCCATCCGAACACACAGACAGGGCACAGCAGACAGGAAAATCTGACCTCCCATTGCTGGATGAGGAAAATATCTCAGTGAAGTTAGCAGACTTGGGTGAGACCACAGAAAAAAGTCAGTATCAGATTGTGGAGGAAAGTGTTGGTGTGCTTTTGGCTGTCCTCTTCACACCATAAGACAATCATTCACTGCCATTTCTGGGACTTACTGCTGACATGGGACCTCGGTGTTTTTAAAACAGTGATGCAAAACAATTAGTGCTTAATAGATAGGCAACTTACTACTACTCTTATGATAAGTAAGCCAATAAAGAAGCCCAAATGCCAAATGACAGTGTATATCTACATGGTTTTTGACCTTCATGGATTACCATGCTACTCAAAATACCTTTGTTCTTCTTTCCTTCTAAGTGTGCTTCCGGTTGGTCTGTTTTTCTCACCAAGTTTTAATTTCTGTTTCCAGATAATCTTGCACCTTGTTTAGCTTCATCTGATACTGGCTGCCTTCCCCATAATCCGAATCCAGACACCACAGCAAGCTTCAATAAAATGAGTGAGAAAGCAACACAAATTAAGAGTTCAATATATTCTCAGAGTAAGTTCCCAGTAGTATCTTGACAGAAGTCATCTTCAATATGCCCTGAAGTAACACACAATACGAACCTGTGTCGAATGTGCTTGGCTTGCTTTTGTTAGCAGCTAATTAAAATCATACCAGCAAGTCCAGAAGAGGAGGACAATAGCAAACAATATACTTTTTAAATTTTTCTCCAGTTTATTTTTTTGAAATAGTGGGTGCAAAGTGGCACCTATAGCCAAGACTTATCACAATACTGTGGCTCCACCTGTTTGTAAACCCCTCCGGCAGTGCCCATTTCAGCAGTATCACTAGCTATGTCTGGCTATAACCAAGCGCAGTTTGGGTTGTCGTATAATATGGTGAACAGAGAAGTGCTGGTGGCTCCACATGGGCCCAAACCCAAGTGCTCCTGAGGTCTGGCAGGTCTGCATTTGTGTATAGCATCCATCTAACTTCTTTGGAGGCATTTAAGATTGTGATTAATTTAGTATTAATCTAAACAGATTATCCTCAGCTTCAAGCAAATGAAATACGTAAGAAGATTGTCAGGATGAGAAAGCAATATTTTAGTGAAATGAATGGATTAAAAAGATAAGACAAAGGTCTGACTACTCAATCACCTATAATCTTGATGGCAGGCCTTGAGAAATATAGGTCAATATGTTTAACATTAGATACTTCAACAGCCCAGAGATTTAAATGTATTTAAAAAAAATCCTAATTCTAAATTTGAGACAGTGATTGGACTTTCAAAATGTTTCCAAGACAACATAAAATAATTCTCTTGTTATTTTGCTACCTCCACTCACTCTGAGCTCTACCATGTTGTCCCCAGTCAAGGTGAAAAGCACTACACACACAAAGTAAAGAGATTTTCATTTGCAAACAAAGACAGCCAGCTCTTCCATGTGAGGTCACTCCTCTTTGGAAGTGGAAACGTCTCAGGTGCCTGAGCTGAATCCAACAGGGATCACAAATCAGAGCTGTGAGCTGCCATAGCTCACAGCCCACCATACGAATGAAAATTAAATTCAACAAGGGTTCATCTTAATAGGCCAGGCAGAGGTTGGATACACTGCTTGTGCATCTGTCTGTTTTTACCAGGCAGTGATCTCTGTGGAGAGTAGGAACCGAGCGGGCACATAAGCCCCCAAACAGCCCCACATAGATTCACAGATTCACAGAACAGTAGGGGTTGGAAGGGACCTCTGGAGATCATCTAGTCCAACGCCCCTGCTAAAGCAGGATCACCTAGAGCAGGTTGCACAAGATTGTGTCCAGGCAGGTTTTTATTATCTTCAGAGAAAGAGACTCCACAACCTCCCTGGGCAGCCTGTTCCAGTGCTCTGTCACCCTCAGAGTAAAGAACTTTTTCCTCATACTGAGATGGAACTTCCTGTGTTCCAGTTTGTGTCCGTTGCCCCTTGTCCTGTCACTGGGCACCACTGAAAAGAGCCTGACCCCTTCCTCTTGACATCCACCTTTTAGGTATTTGTAAGTATTGATGAAATCCCCTCTCAGTCTTCTCTTCTCCAGGCTAAAGAGACCCAGCTCTCTCAGCCTTTCCTCATACGAGAGATGCTCTAGTCCCCTCATCACCTTTGCAGCCCTCCGCTGGACCCTCTCCAGTAGTTCCCTGTCTGTCTTGAACTGGGGAGCCCAGAACTGGACACAATATTCCAGATGTGGCCTCATGAGGGCAGAGTAGAGGGGGAGGAGAACCTCCCTCCACCTGCTGGCCACACTCTTCTTGATACACCCCAGGATACCACTGGCCTTCTTGGCCACAAGGTCACATTGCCGGCTCATGGATAACTTGTTGTCCACCACGAATCCCAGGTCCTTCGCTGCAGCAATGCTTCCCAGCAGGTCAACCCCTAACTTGTACTGGTGCCTGGGGTTGTTCTTCCCTAGGTGCAGGTCCCTACGCTTGCCCTTACTTAATTTCATATGGTTCCTCTTCACCCAATTCCCTAACCTGTCAAGATCTCACTGAATGGCGGCGCAGCCTTCCAGTGTGTCAGCCAGTCCTCCCAGTTTAGTGTCATCAGCAAATTTGCTGAGGGTGCATTCTGTCCCCTCGTCCAGGTCATTGATGAATATGTTGAGTAAGACCGGACCACGCACTGACCCTTGGGGCACACCACTAGATACTGGCCTCCAACTAGACTCTGTGCCGCTTATCGCAACCCTCTCCGCTATGCCATTCAGCTGTTCTCAACCCATCTCATGAATCAGGAGAGCTCAGGGATCAGGGCTGGTGTGAGGGAAATCATCCTTCAATGTGAAAACATGTCCCAGCTGGTCACGAGCTCACGTTTATCGTGGGGCAGGGTCTCAGTTGAGGACTGCACTGCTTGTTCCCCCACTCTGCAAAATGCCCCATCCGCCCCCAGCCCAGGAACTCACACAGCAGCAAATTCAGAGAGAGATTTGGGATGGGAAGGTGTGTTAGACCAAAGTCACCATTATTTGCTGAAAGGAAGACCAACAGGAAAGCAAAGCAAACTTATGCACAGTCTAGGTGAAACTGTACCAGTTTAAAAGCAGGGTAAGCATCAGAGCTGCTAGCAGTTCGTTTTTTGCAGTAAAAATGTTATAATTTAAGCATACTTGACAGGTACACACAACCAAGCCAAAAACTTACACTCAGTAAATACTTATTTTTAGTCATATCAGAAGCCTCTATCTCTAGAGTACAAAAAGGTTCACCTTACTGTAGGCATTGCATTGTGTAAACAGAATGTGTTGGTTTAAACTCCTCTGGAAACACAACAGTGAAGAAAAAGGTTTAAAAATGAAGAGAATCAACAGTCGCCAGCAGCAAAAGGGCACAATCCACAGGAAAAAATGAAAGTATTTCTTGTTCCTTGGAGGCTACTACAAGCTACTTGCAGTAATTAAAAACAACTCTGAACTGTATAGTGTTGACAACTGGGTAAGATGATGTTTTCGAGCCAGAGGTAGAATTAATTATGCTGCTCTACATTGTCTTTATTGACTTCTGCTTTTTTTCCCCCTCATTAGTCAAAACGACATCACAAAACAACTATTGGCTTTATTTCAGAATCTGCCTCTAAAAAAAATAAATTAAAATAACAGAAAGGAAAGAAAATTATTGAAGACAAAATGCTACTGAGATCTAGCCCTAAACTATATGGTCACTTTACAAAAGTATCTGTATTGCTGTGGACGCGAGCAAAATGAATCAAACATTGTGTGACTTATACATATATTCAATCCCAGTTAATTTAATCTTTTTATTTACTATTGATTCCCTAAGATTACATGTTAAGTATCCAAAATACAACGATACAGTGACAAATTCAGCCTCGCAGTACCTGGCACAAGATCCTTCAGACCCTTAGGAGCGTGACTCCAGTGACTAGCCTGCTCTCATCCTCTGCCCTCCTCATCAAACACCTACTGAAACGTTTGCAGGACTGAGGGGCCGAGGACTTCAGACATACCAGGCCGCCATTCCCAAAGCAAAGGCTGCGATCTCGGTAAGCCCGTGTAATATATAAATGCAGTGTATGTACTCTGAGGCAGGGTGCTCTTTGGTCTTTTCAAATGCGTAACTGTACCTAAAGACATTAATTAAAGCGGTTGCTACCTACCTCTCGTAGGTCAGTAACTGTCTATCGCTATTGAAATTCAAGTTTTGCCCTAGATTTTGCAGGGCAAGTTTTCAAAGCAGGCTCCGAGAGGATCCCGCCTCAGCAGGCATCGCACCTGGGCGGACTGCCGTTTCGGAGGGCCACGCTTCCCTCCCGTCCTGCCTACCGTGAGGCTCAGAGCTTAGAAACACGGGAGATTTCCTGGAGGTTTTTCGGCTTTCACCCCGTTTGCTCCTGACAAGGCAGACACCAAAACTCCCCTCACCTCGCCTCGCTGCATCCGCCCGCGACCCGACCCGACCGCACCGCCCCTCCGCGGGGGACGGCGCCCCTGCGGCGCATGCGCCGTCTCCGCACGGCCTCTTGCGCATGCGCCTTGCGGCCGCGCGCGCTTAAAAAAAAATAATATGGCGGCGCCCAGGTAGAGGAAGGGAAAGTGAGGGGGTGTGAGGCGTGGTAGTGGGCTCCCGCGCGCAGGTAACAGTCCCGGGGCGGCAGTCGTGAGGGCGGGGCTCGCCTCTTGTCAGCCCAACGGCTCTAACCGCCGTCTGCCTCTGCTCCTCCTCACGCTCACCCCCGGGCGGCCTTTGCCGCCGGTGCCTTCCTTCCCCTCGCTTGCTCTGTTAGCCTCGCTGCTCGCGCCGTGCCGGTGCCAGCGGGGCAGCCCCTCGCCACCGGCTCTCCCTGCGGCCCTGTGCCCCGCAGCACCCCTGTGCTCCGTAGCACCCCCTCTCCAAGTGTCCCGCCTCGCCGTGACCGCTCTCCCGGTTGGTCTTTCCCGCTCAGGGAGCTGCGTGCTCCCGTGTCCGCTTCTCCAGCAGCGGCGGCCCCCCCCCCCCCCCAAGGCCCCTGGTAATAAACTGCAGGGGGGGAATATGTAAGGAGATTTTTGTTTTCTTTTTTTAATTCAAGTTTGAGCTGCAGGGAAAAGAAAGGAATTTGACTGCCTACCTCACTTGTAGGGTAAGTGAAATGTGCTGGCACTTACAAGCAATTTTCAGTACCTTACTTTAGTACTTTTTACTTCTGCATGCTTACTGCATCTTTCCAAAGCAGGGTCTCTACCTGTGCTCCTCCATCTGTCCAGCCCCTTCCTCCCTTCTTGGCACACCTTGCAGAGTTGGACAGTTTTGGCTTATAATGTGCTCCTTCGAAGACCCACACATCACTGGGCTGGGATGCCCATAGTTGGGGTGGGGAGGGGCACCCTTCTTGTCCTAGTCCCATGCACACAAGCCTGCAAAGGCAAAAATGCTTTGGGCCACATCTCTTAGATGTGCTACGTGTCCTTGCTTGGCCCAACGTGTGCCTTGTTGGTTATCACATCTTGTGCGTGAGGGGGTGTGGGAGCAGGAAAGGGACTACAGATCTCCTCCTCATCCTGCAAGTCCATGTGTTTAAATGAGCTTTGCTCAGGCTATGGCCCCTTTCCCACTCGCATCTACTGCTCTGACTCCTGCACGCATGATCTGTAGGACCTGAGGTTACCCAAATGTGTCCTGGCAGGCGTGAGGTTTGCAAGCAGGCTTCTCTTGAGCCGTGCACAGGCACTGGGTCTGGCTTGTGTCTTTCCTTTCTGTCTTCATAGAAGGTTTCATATGTATGTAATGTCCATGTTTTAAAATATACATACTGTAAATCAGCAATGCTGAAAGTGGCCTACCCTAAGAAAAGGGAGTGCTCCTTTCTGCTTTAAAAGAAATGGAAATAATAGAAATAAGTGATAAGGAAGCAATTAATAAGCAAAATGGTGAAGAACTGAAATGTTCATGCTAATTTTGAACTGAGTGAAGAAGTGTAAGGTTATGGAGGAGGAAAAATTAGGTTTCTCCTGCATAACTCATGTGCACCTGCACTGGGCATTCTGAGCTCAGTCCTGGATTTGTTATTATTACAAAGATGAGAGATTTTAGAGGTTAGCCACAAAAAAATTCAAGGTACTGGCATGACTTATATAAATGAAAAATGTTTGAAAGATCGTCGTGATAAGTAACAGAAAAAAGGTGCAATTCTTCAGTTATGTAATAGATACAGGTGATGAGGGCTTGTGTATGCATATGTGATGAATATTAAGGAAATATAACTCCCACTAGCTGTACTGGGGACCTCATTTAGGTGGTAGAGCAATTATTTCTACTGATAAAATTGCTATCACATGGGAAATAAATAAAACTGTTTCTTATACAGAGTTTCTCTACACAGAGATTTTACTAATGTAACTCTGCAAGAAAAATTATAAACTGACTGGAATAGCTAGCTTGGTACAACAGTCAAGTGTATAGGTCAGAATTTAAAAAAAAACCCAAACAACCATAGAGGATAGGAAATAATTAATATAAATAAATGAACAAGATTTTTAAAAAAGGAATTAGGGGTGAAGATGGGGAAAAAATGTCAGCATAGGGTTTTTTTCAATGCCATATTTCCTACTGTAGGAAGTAAAAATCAGTAAATATCCTATTGAGACTGATCCTGAACTTGTGGACTGTTTGATCTTTCTCACATCTGAGTAGTTTTATTTTAGAAGACTCACTAAAGCGTATGAGGAGTTCTTTTAACTGGATTTTTAGTTGAAAGAGAACTGGATTGCTTTACATGCTCGACTTGTTAAATTATATCTTGTCTGAACATTATTAATTTCTCATGTAGTTCTTGCAGAAAACTATCCTGATGAGGAAGCCCTTAGCAAAATACTCAGTTTAGAATATCTAGTTGAAATCTACTAATTATAGTCATCCTCCCCCATCTCTTTTCAGTGATTGCAAATTCAGTTGTTTTACAGGATAATTTCATCCAACTTCCTCTTCTCCCTATTTTCATTCTAAATTGTTACTAACACCTTGTTACCCATGTTCTGTTCAGTCAGCTGTTTCCTCAACTGTTGTTGACTAATCCTGCTTTTATTGGAGATTGAATGTAGGAATTGTATCTTATTAGAGAAGAAATCTAACAGTTTTGTTCCATGTAAGGGCCGCAGTTAGTCTCTTGGATAAAAAATAAATGCTTTTATAATTCAAACACACGTGAATAAAATGCAAATACCATGGAAAACAGCCAAGTAATTAAATCAAGCTAAAATATGTTTCATAGCTACCAAATTTCTGTATAATCATAATAACCACTGAATTCCTGTTATATATTGTAGACTGAAATACATATTTTTGTCTTCTTCAGCTATCATAACCTTAAGAATGCAGTTGGTTTGTCAGAGAGTTGGCACCTGTTCCTCATGCTTGAAGAGACAGCTAAGTGGCTTCCTGGGATTAATTAAATGGCAGAGAAGACTGGTTCCTGCTTATGTCAGAACTATTTACAGTGAGACGGGGAAATGGGAAAAAAGCTACGGGTTGGAGACAAGAAAAAGAGTTGAAAATTGGTGGCTCCCAAGAATAAAGGATCAGTTCTGCAAAATTTCAGAAACTGATGTAAGCATTATGAGAAATTTAGAAATTACGTGTTTGATATTTTTGTTTTCTCAGAATAGATTTACTTAGTATAGTTGGCTTATAATGATGAGATGTATATTACGTTTCAGGGGAAAATACTTTTATATGATAGTAGATTACTAAAACAATTGATGAAATAGATGGAAAAATAATAAAAAAGTCTTGAGGAAAAACACAATCAGCAAAATATGAGCTTGTAAATTTAGGAAGTGTGTAAGCAATTGGTTCTTTCTTTGTATATTATACCACATTTAAGAACTAATTATTTAAAGTGTTGCAAGAAACATCTTCTACACTTGTAACTTTTTGTAAACAATTAACTTTCTAAAGATCTGGTTCCCAATGACTCTGACAAATCTATTAACACTACATACTGTGACTCATTAAGATCTATATTAAGGGAAGATGATTTTTAAACAGTATTTTCTAGTTTACAGTGTCTTAGAAGTAATGAGTGGCTTGCAGAAAAAAACCCAACTTTTCCCATGCAATAAAGGATCTTGAAAACAATTGTAATCTCAGTCTCTGACTCTTTTTGCCTTCACAATTATGCTCAGTCACATAGGTATAAAAACTTTTTTATGTCCCTTCGTGTTTGTTCTTCTTTCCTAAAATGTGCCCCCTCTTCAACAAAGAATTGATTCTATCAAAGTGTCGAAGAGAGACAAGGGACTTGCTTTTTATGAGGAAGAAAACTGAGGTGAAAATGCCATGTATGCGTACATGTAGCAGGGAAGCATTCATTTAGGCTTGTGTCTTTAATATGTGATAATACATGTAAATATATGTATCATATATATCATACATATGCTAAGTTCAAAACTGTATTTTTAATATTTTTGTTTATCCTTACAGCTGAAGTAGATTTAAATTCATATAAAGAGGAAAATATTGTATAGTGCTGCAATGAAGTGTTCAGATTATTTCTAATTTTGCTATTATTGGACAAAAGAGATAAAGTAGTAATATTTGATAAATATGAATAGAGTTTGGTTCAAAATAGTAAAAGCTATCCATAGGTTTTTTGCATTATTAACATAAGAAAAATAATATGGGAACTTATCAAGTGTGTATCAATGGTAAACCCAATGATAATCAAGATGTATTAGGAATTATGTGAGAGGGATAATGTCTGATTTCTTTGTAACTTTTGTCAATTTACTCAAACCTAACTAGATGAAATTTTTACTTTCACTATGCAACATACTGCTGGTAAGATGTCTTTAGATCTGAGCATATGTAGTGAAACCGAGCGGTTTCACTTCAGTGGATGTTCATGCAATTGCAGATGATTTAGGCACTCAGTGAGTTACTGCAGTTCAGCTGACAGAAAGCAACTGGCCCTGAGCTCCGTGTTTGTTGTAAATACAAAGTAAAACACTTAACAGTTAAGAGGATAATTTAACCTGTCATGTTTTCATTTTTTGGTGGGACAGATTGGGAGCACATAGATGATCAGTGACATATGCTATGGTAGGGAATGGTGATTTGTTGAGCTGCAGTTATGTTAATGTATCTTTTGTTAGTAAAAGTTGATTAAAAACTATTTTCAAGTGTCACATAAATATGAATATAAATTGATGAGATGGCAGCAAAATCTGGTAAAACATCTCCATTTACAGCCCTAAAGAATCTGATCCTAGGAACTTTGTCAGTGCTCACTTGGATCAGTTCCAGTAGAACCTTTTTCTTTTCCTGGCACTGTGTAGTTTGTAATGTCTACGTGTATTTAGTTAAGTGAAATGCTAACTCATGTAGTCATAACTTTTTAAAAATTTCCTTCTAGAAATCAAGACCAAAATTTTATGTGCTTTCTATGTTCCCATATCCTTCTGGAAAGCTTCACATGGGCCATGTTCGTGTCTACACCATCAGTGATGCAGTAGCGCGATTCCAGAAAATGAGAGGGATGCAGGTAAGAAAAGATCAGCAGTAGGACTGGGTGGGGTTTTTATGTTTTAATATCGCAATTGGTCAGGAAATTAGTATTTTCCAAAATCCATGAAGGTGAAGGCTTAGTTGGAATCTATGCTACAAATGCTACAAATATGTGCACATGTCCTGTGGAGCTTTGGATATTGAAGTTTGAGACATTTTAAAAACAGGTGGTGGTCAGAACTCCCAGTTGATAACAAATGGTTAGAAGCTATCTCAAATGATACAGCTGATGCTGTATCACCTACCTGAATCTATTGACATACGACACAGTGTTGATGAGGCGTGTGCGGCACATCATTTTGATGAGAGGAGGTTGAAGGCCCTACTGCCATCTAGTTGGGACTGGGGGGGAGAAGAAGAGAGTAGCTGGCAAGAGAAAGCTAAGATACCACAGAAATCAACTCCTTTCACCTCTTCTGCTCCTGACAAGAGGTTGATGTCCTCAACTTGAAGGGGATGTCCTGCTCCTCTGTGCTAGCTGGGAGGGAAACCCTCTCTCATGGCTGCTGTTAGTCAGGGGTCACATCACACATCACGTCACCTGGGTGTAACTACAAGTTTCTGTTCCGTAGTCGCTGACCCCTTGACTTGTGTATTTCAGCCTTACTCATATGTATGAAACAGTTTTCTGAGGGTGGAAGTCTATGAAGTAGGAAGCTAAGACTACTCACCACATCTGCAAGGAGAAATCCCACTTTACTTTTCATGTTCCTGTGTTTCCCAGTCTGCCCCATGCCTGCCATCATTTTTCTGTCGCTCCCTTCTCTCTTTCCAGTAGGTGTAAGGTGTAGCTGGGAGCCTAGTCCCTGCAGTCTACACGTGCTCTGCAGTAAAGACTGGTGGGTAAAATTTGAAGGATGTGAGGAAGGTGTGGGAGAATTGTGGCCTGAGTGACAACCATATTAAGTGAGAAGATGACATCTGGTAGAGGGAAAATGTTAAGAATCTGGGAAACAGTAGGAAGAAGGAATACAGAATGAGAATACCCAATTTTAGGGCAGGGAACAAAAGGAAAGAAATAGCCGTAGGCAAGAATCTAGGATGAGACTCTGAAAGGAATTCTCTCTAATGTACGAGAGAGAAGGAGCAGTTCAAGAATATAGGAATCAGACCCTCAAAAGAGTACAAAGAAGATGAAATGGAGAAAAATGTTAGTTGCCGGTTGTGGTACTAAGTGCAATTTCCTTGCCACAAGGGCTGCAGAAGTTTAGTGTTTCCTGGATATATCACCACCCATGAGACTCTTAAAGGTATTTTCACTGAATTATTCAGTGTGCTGCCTTTCCAAATACTATGTATTTTATGTCAATGATGAACATACTGTGCACTGAATATATGCTGTTGCTTTACAGAAATGCATTCTCATGCTTTTGAAATTACAGGAAAAAGAAATAACTACCTTAGACTTTAAATGAAAAAAACCTCCTAATGTCTGTTGTAATACTAATCTTTCCGAACTCCTCTGAATGACCAGAACTTACATCTCATTAAAAAAATAGAGCCAGCTGGGCTTTTGAAGGGACTTTTGATTCCTGCTTGATGTTAATACCACAGGAGATGTTACTTCAGGGCATAGCTCATCTCTCATCAATAATGGTGGAGATAGCCACTAAACTTCTGTTGAGAGAGATGAAAACATACTTCCTCTTCTACTAGCTAAAATAGAGTGAAAATAATTATCTACATCCAGTAGGATACTGTAGGTGTTAGCTTTTGAATACAAAGGAAGTAAGCACCTGTAGTAGAAGCCTTTGGAGAAAAGATAATTGCAATGAAATACAAGAGCCATTATGAAAACAAGTTTTTATTTCCACTCTTGCCTGTTTTTTCAATAAGAGTTTTGAAAGTCTTTTAAAGTTTTTAAATCTTACATTTCAGCTTATTTTAACGTTTCATGTGAAAATGACTTTGAAGGGTATTAGAGTACCTGTAGAACATGCTGAATTTCTGTAAATACGTCTATCTTCTGTTGTGTTAACCACTTTGAACATCTGTTTATGACTAAAGGTGGGCAGCCAAAGAATTTAACCTTCATGTACAATTAAAAGATATTAAAGATATCTCAAATGATTATGTCATACTAAGAGCTGTTGTGTTAGTGATGTACGTTAACTTGCTGGAACTTATATTTACCTTAAAAAATCTTTGTCTTTATTAGCCATGCTAATTTCTCCATCACTTAGAATTAAAGTCTTTATAATTGATTTTTCTCCTCACAATTAATTTATCAACCTCTAGATGTTTTCTCTGGCCATTGTCACAATTGTCCAATCTGTTGAAGATTACTTTATTGTGATGATTATAGACTGTGACATGGTTTTGTCTTATACATAAAATTTGATATACCCAGAAAAAATATTTTCCCCTGTATTCAGGGAATTACTGAAATTCTTCAGTATATAAAAGGAAAGAATGCTTTATAAACAAAAATATTAGTATGCATAATTTTGAAGTTTTTTTTTTTTAATTCTTTTTTTCTTTCTGGAAATTTAGCTTTAATATTGCATGTTTGAAAGTTAAGGGACTGCTAATTTTTCCCAAGTAAAAATTCTAAGTAAAAGTGAATGCATTTTGGGTGTTCAAGGCAAGTTTAGGATAAGATTTTTGAGTAGTAAATGCTTCCATCATTTCCAAGCTAAGAAAAAGGAAAAGTCATTGAAAATTATCTTAGGAACTACAGCTATAGCTATAGATGTAAAACTGACCTTGGTTAGCAAGTCATAAAACGGTGCTAGAAGCAATACAGGGAGGTTGAAAGTGTTTGTAAGGCAATGAGGAATCGTGGGCTGTTACCGTGAAAAATACAGGCAAAACCATTCAAACTTAACAGTTCCCAGGGAAAACATCAGACTACAATGTATATTTGTTGTCTAATAAACAGTGAGGGAAAACATCAGGGAAAATATATATAGTGTGTACATAGTTGACTAGTGTATATGATTAAGAGTAATGTATGTTGAATAAGGTCAAGACATTTGTCTTCGAGAATGCTGTCATGAGAAAATAGTAAATTCCTTTCATATTAATTTAATCTGAACAGGCAAGAATTGTCTTATTTGTTATAATATGTAAGTAAAGATAAGCTTGAATGCCTTTACAAAGGGATTAGAGCTCCTTTACTAAATTGGAAGCATTCTTTGGAATCCATTCGTGTAATTTCTTCATATTGGAAGTAGTTTGAAATCTTAACTGGGAAAGTGTTAAATCATTTGGAAGCTGTTTTTTTGTTTTTCTAAAATGGAACATTAGTATTTCATTTTTCTAGCTGGATAGCATCTGATTTTGTTTCAATTAAAATATTCTAGAGAGTTAATATGCACTGAAATCTACTGATATTTGCCAGAAACCCGTACTTCACCAGCATTTTAAGTGGGAAAATAAATATTTGTTGCTCTTTTTTCCTCCCTCTTGTTTTTGGAAGAAATACTGCTTCAGCATAAAGCTGTAGATGATACTGGTGACTAATGACACTGAAAATGGGCAATCAAAGAGATTACCTAATGAGCAGCAGCCTTTTCTGTAATACGTGACTGGCTGGTCATTTATTAAATGACGTGCAGGGTGGGATTTAATGCAAATATAATGTCACAACAGGCAGTCACTTTTCCAGTGTACTGACAAGTGATAAGCTTGGCAGAGTTTTCAGTAGGAGGTGTGTATTGCAGTACAGAGGTAATTACCAGACTTGCATCGATATGGGGCCAGCATGTTGTGCCGATGGATGATGAAGTCCCATTTGTTTTACCTGGAGATCTGACCAGTAAACCATTTTCTTGTTCCAGTGTTCCTCAAGTACCTGTAGGCAGTGCATGGGAAGCAAACTCTGTCATGCAGTTGGATTAGGTTGCTGGGTAAATGATTTGTAGAGGACATCTGTTGTAAGATAAGTTGTTTACATTCTAATTAGTGAAGATGAAGTTTGAAGTCTTTGCGTGGGAACTGTAAACCATATAGATTACTTAGCATGAATGCAGTGAGCTAGTCTCTTTTGAAAATGTGTTAAGGATAACATTTTTCTTGAAGTGCGATTAAAACAATTTTTGTGTGTGGAGAGTTCTAGTCACAGATCTTATTACAAGCATATTTCTTTAAAAATGCTAGGAAAAAGTAATCTATGTGTTTTAAATTACAATTTTGTATCTATTAGTAAACCAATCCAGAACTAAACTCTGAAGTTTCTGGTTGTGTTTTTTCTGTAAATTTACATGCATCTTGTGAATTCAAATGTATGAGTTTTGTAAGAAGTTAAGAGGTTTCCTGTTAATTATTTGAGTGCCATGCAGAAATTATAGAGATATTCATGGTGGATTTCATCATGGCAGATTTCCAGTCTGCTGCTGCTTGGGGAAAAAGTATTTACCATTGCTTTATCATGCTATCATTATCATGTCTTTGATAAATTCCGAAGTGGATAATTTGTGCCTCTCAGACGACTGAGAATAATTCCCTTAGCAATCAGTAAACAGAGAGTGATTCAGTTCAATAGTTCCTGTGATATCTTTTTAATAAAATTTTGAATTGTAATTGATACCATAGCGAGGCTGTCATATGCAAGTTGTGCAGAAACGAGAATGATCATTGGACAATTCAGGATGAAATTCCTGTACACTAGGATCAGATTTCTTAATTTGGACTTAAACTGCTCCTCACAGGTGGGATTGGAATATTGTCAGTGATATTTACACAATATCCCAAAATAACTTAAGAGTGTTTTCGTTTTATGCAGAATGTCTTTTTTTAAATTAGATGTATTTTCATTAATTGTTTTCCCTTTCAGCAGTGAATCTTATTATTCTTTAAATTGCAAAAGTGAATGGTATTGAAGAAAGACAGGCAAGTTTTAATTAAAACTTTATAATGAAGTCATCAGTAGGATGAATTATTTCAATACAGTTCCATTTTCTGATCATCATTAGCTGCTATTCTCCACCATTTTTTTGTGTGTGAGGCTGTTGTGTCCTTTTGCAAGGTTATTTTCTGTGGTATAAACCAAGTGGAAAGTATTACAAGTATCCTGTGTGAATTTAATATTATTTAAATTTAGTTTTCCAGTAGCAAGTACTGAAAGTGTTAATTAGCTCACTGTTTCATTTTGAAAGAGAGAGAAAATGAGATATTTTAAATGTAATTATGTTAGAATCGGAGTATCCTAGAACTGTTTAGGTTGGAAATGACCTTTAAGATCATCGAGTCCAACCGTTGACCTAGCACTGCCAAGTCCACCACTAAACCATGTCCCGAAGCACCACATCTACAGGTCTTTTCAATACCTCCAGGGATGGTGACTCAACCACTCCCCTGGGCAGCCTCTTCCAAGGCTTGACAGGTTTTTTTGGTGGAGAAATTGTTCATAACATCCAATCTAAACCTCCCCTGGTGCAACTGGAGGCCATTTCCTCTTGTCCTGTCGCTTGTTACTTGGGAGAAGAGACCGACACCCTTTCATCCTTTCAGGATGTTGGATGTCGGATCCTACCCGACATCCTTTCAGGTAGTTGTAGAGAGCGAGGAGGTCTCCCCTCAGCCTCCTTTTCTCCAGGCTAGACAAGCCCAGTTCTGAACCTCAGCTGCTCCTCACAGGACTTGTGCTCCAGACTCTTCACCAGCTTTGTTGCCCTTCTTTTGATGCGCTCCATTCTTGTTAAGCAAGAATGTGTGAGATTAAGGAGGTGAGTGACGCCTTTGTTTTCTGAATGTTTGTGGTAGTGTGTGACTGTAGAATAATTTCTTATACTTTATATCTTGTGAGAACAAGAGATAAATGAGAGCATTTTATAAGCGGAGTTATGCTTTGATAGAAATCTCTGGGGGTTGATTATTTTTTTCATTTGAAAGTGCCTTATCAGAATGCCAATATGCAGCATTCTGTTGCAGAGAATCATTTAAATAGTCCTTGCTAGAATGTACGCACTAGTCAAAAATACATTATTTTAATCTATTTCGAGGTGTGCCTTGCCTGCTCGGGGTTTTTTGTGTGGTGGTGGTAATTTTTAGCTGTTGCATAATGGTGTTTATTACCTAGGACACTTAAAAGACAATCTAGACTGCATTCAGGTGGAGGCTTCATATTTAAAATGTGTTGTATCAGTAGTCTGTCGATTTACAAATCAGATTTTCAACGTGTTCAGCCTGATTGCAGGTGGTCAGTGGAAGGAGCAGCCATCCTCTACTTTCCCCTCTCCAACTGCATGTCCTTACTGTCTCACTTGTGTGTGGTTGCACAATTGTGAGATCAAGTGCAAGGAGGGTGACAGAAAGTTGCTGTTGCAGCCAGGAGTGTTTTCTGGTAGCTGGAACTCGTGACCATGGCTCACCTATTTTGTCAGCCTTTTTTGGTTAGTTCACGTCAAGCGTGTCATGGGGCTGTAACTAGAGACAGGAATGTAGACTTTGCTGTATTGATTCAAATGGCTAATCTGTCTGCAAACCTCTTCATTTTTCATTTTTGGTTCTCTTATCACACGTTCTCTGAAATAAATATATTTATTTACAAGCATTTTTGACTGTCTGTCTTAAAATCTAGAATGCATCGATCTGGATGTGAGAAAGATACGTCAGCTCCCTGGTCATAGTTTTGAGACATACTGAGCACATCAGGAGAGCAAACAAATTCTTTGTTTCATTACAAACATAAAGGAAAATTCACTGAATCATCTGTCCTAGTTATGTTGATGGTGGCAGAGAACTGAATGTTATGAGATCATTGTCAGCTTTGTGTTACATGGTACCTGCTGATCTCGCTTACTAATGACAGTGTGATGGGCTGATTGTTACAGCAGTGAATAGATGAAAATCCTCTGAAAGAAAGAGCAGAGATCTCAGAAATGAATTAATGGAGTTACTGTGTCTTCCTCTGCTTCATCCCACAGTCACGTTAAGAGCTCTAGCCATCATTAACGACAGATTTTTGACCATGCTTTGCAGTGATACAGCGATGCTTTGAGCTAATATGAAGTCAGAGTCTTTGGGATCTAAAATGTCTCAAGATGCAACTGTTTTCATTTTTAATAATCTGCTCCTGAAAAAGAGCACTCAGTGTAGTAGTTACCAAGCACTTTGTTCCCTGCACACTAATAAATCACTTGCAACTTTCATGTTCCTGTGCAAAACACAGTACATTGAATAGTAGAAAATGCCAGTCTTTCATACTTGATCCTGCCAGATCATGTGAACTGCTGAGGATCTTAAGCCCTCTGTGTTCCAGACTAACCTAGTAGTTTTAACCAGGAAGAGTTTGCCTGTCTACTTCATCATGGAGATCAGAAACTCTGGCCTTTGGAGATAGTACTGGCTTCTGCTGTCTTAAAATAACTGAAACTATAGCCTGCTTTCTTTTCCCAGGTATAGACATTCTCAGACATATGCAGGCCTCCTCTTTCTGCAACATATCTTCATTATTTGTTTTTTCTTTCCCCTTGCAGCTTAGAGAAAATACTGTCTGTACAGAGAAGCGATGCTTGGATGAATGGTCACTCTAATGAGCAGAATTGATCCCTTGGTTGCATAAGGTTTAGAGACTGCTGTCAGAAGCAATCAAGTCTGCATTCAAGAAAGTAGATGAGGTTTTTTCCTTCTGCTCGTCTGTAATGCTGGAGGGAGCAGGGAGCAGCCATGTTTTCTGCTAGTTAGAGCCTATGACCAACCCATCAAGGAGCTACCAGAAATACCCTTTGATCTTCAAAATTGCTTTCTTCCTATTTTTTCTTTGTTTTGAACAGTTGAACCATTCCTTTCTTCTTTGTGCTAACTTCTGACATGTTAGTAGTGTATTTTCTTCTCCCCTTCCATGTCTCTTGAGATTTCAGATGCTTTTCAGAACTATATAGTTAATCTCAGCCATGTGTTTTATGTTGGCAAAGTAGAGTTAAGATGTAATGCCAAGTGCTGTGTGGAGACCGTGGCATTTTAACTGTAGATATGTAACATACATTCCAGCCAGAAGCAGCTGACCTATTGTTTAGACAAATGCATTTCACAAACCTTTTAAATCCATTCACGGTAGAGAAGTAAAAGAGACAATAAACTTGAAATCATTTTCTAAACCACTGTGCGTGTTACATTCATCTCTATAGCAACTACATAAATAGATCTATCCTGGAGATTAATTTGAGGATATTTTTAATGTCTCTTTAAATTCAGGTTTCTGATTGAAACTTGAATTAGTGTATTTCTTCAGTCCTTTAACTTGAGGAATGCTACTGGTTGTTAAATTGAACTGTCTTCTGAATGTGATAAGTGAATATACTGTATGGTATTTTTAATATACATGCTAGAATTGGGAAGATCTGTGTGAGCAGATAACTCCTGCTAGCGCTGATGGTACAGTGATAAAATGTCTGCACATTAGCTGTCTGGAGCATCAGTCAGCCCTTTTGGGGAGCCTGTAGCTGGTAGTGAAGCTGTTCTTCCCACATCTTTTTGCTCATGAGCATGAGGAATGAGATTGTGCCTTGCTTATGGCTGCCTGTCTATATCCAGGAGATCTTCAGAAGCCAAATTTTACAAAAATTAATCAAGAGTAGTTTTTTTTAATCTCATTTAATGTGCATCAGCTTGTACTAAAAGAAGGCGTTTGTAGGGATGCAGATGTAGGACATTGGACTAAACAGAGTTTAGATAAGAGAAAATATGTATTATACATGGAAAAAACCCCAGCTGATTTATTTAATTTCTGTCTAGAGTCAGGTGGTCAGCAATACTAGTGGTCAAAAAGAGCTGAGCTGCAGAAACTAGTATTTTAGTGTGTCCTTAAAAAAATTCTGATGAGATTTGCAGTTTATTTGTAGTTTGCCTTTTTTTCTTTTATACCAATAGTTTTGATTACTGGTGCGGGGAGGGAGAGGAGAAGGGCTGGGGAGAGGTGTGCTTCAGTGGGGCGTTGACAAGTGGTTTAGGCTCCAAATGAGATTTTCCATGTAATGCTTATAACGTGAGGAAGTGGGGAGTTAGAAAAACTGATTCTTATATTTTCTGACACTGTGATATGAGGAACAATAAACTGTTAATTACAGGGAAAATTTGTAAGACAGCGTAGCATTCCGATTTCAGTTAGATTTATACATAAATATGTGCTGTGCAAGGATGCTTACTGTACTGGCTTGAATCACAGTTGATCACAGGTTAATACCTTTGGTTTTATTGCTGCACCAGCAGGGTAATGATATACAGCAGGTTTAGTTTTAGCTCAGTATTGAAAACAAGAATACTGAGGAGTCGCATCTGTTAAATTCTGTTGCTTTTACACTGAGTTGGTGCCTAGGGCACCTTTATAAACATGTCTATAAAATATTTTTTATGAAAGAATCCATTGAAGTCAGAGGATTGGAAGGTTGTAGCAAAGAAGAATAAAAATAATTCAAACCAGTGGCAAAAGTAGCTCTTGTGCTTCAGAAATGAACAGATTTTTCACAGGGAGATAGTTTATGAGATTAGTATTGCTGGGCTTGCTTTCTTATTTCTTGTTTGCTTACATGCCACTAAAGAACAAGTTCTTATTTTTCGGGGTAAAAATTTTGATTTCTTAGAACCTGTAAAATGTTACTCAATCATGTTTTGTTATTGTTAAACTTGCGTAACTTTAATCATAGTTATTGAATTTATAGCACAATTGTAGGTGTAACAAATGGGTATTATCACATATCCAATATATGTGTGTTTAATGACAGCATCTTAAGTACTGGCCTTGATTTCCATGGTTATTGAACAGTTTTTTTGAATACTTATACTGTATTGCTAGGTTATTTTTCTAAATAATTTGCATGTTAATAGGAAAGATATATTTCTATTTCAACAGAAATGACCTATTATATTTTGTAGTAAAAATTTTTGCATTTTTATTTGTGGTCATGAAATAAAATTCTGTCAGTCTGTAGTCTATATTTACAAAAGATATTTTAGTAAAATTTGACTAAAACAGTTTTCCCCATCCTCTTCATTTTCTGTTGGTTCCATTATCTGTTGGATTTAAGGTTATCATAGAGTATTTTTCTTCAACAAAAAGAATATTTGATTTTGTTTAGTAGTAGCATCAACTGCTAATTTTGACCACCACACAATTCGCAAAGGATTGATTTTTGTCATTGGTATTGGAATAGTCATGAGGATTTATTACATAATACTTTAAGCTCCATCTAACATCACATTGTAGATAGCAAGTATGCTTCATATTCATCTTTTAAAACAGACCTAGCCATAGCGGGCATGTTTTGAAGAGGTTCAATTCAGACAAAGCAAATGCTGAAATGCAAAACACTGTTCATTATTTAGAAGCCTGTCTGTGTTGTTGATGCCATTCCAGGAAGTTATGTAAGATTGTGTTTTTCCTTTTTGCTTACAGGTGATAAATCCAATGGGATGGGATGCATTTGGTTTACCAGCAGAAAATGCTGCAGTTGAACATGGGCTTCACCCTGCAAGCTGGACACAAAGGTAGTTTTTAATGAATTTAAGTAATACGACATTTTCACTGTGAATATCTGTACCGTAGTCCCCATAAACCAACAAAACAGAGTAAAACCAGTGTGGAAGACAGACAATAAAGAATGAACTAGGGTTATTTGCCAATGTTTTATGAGACTCTGCAGATGATTCAGTTTTGAAAAGCAAATGTATCAGGATGATTTTCAAGGTTTTCATCTCAATTGCTTTTAACTTGTAAAAAGGTAGAATATTGAAAGAGTGACATTACCCAGCACCCAAATCAGTGAATAAGAAATAAATCAGAATTTCATTATGGTGAATTTAATCTTAATATAGAATACACAGTTGAAAATTATGAGCTAAATTGTTAGATTTATTAACAGTTTTCAGTACCGTGCAAAAGAGGTAGAGAATAGTTTTTTCATTTGAGACTTTATCTTGGAAAGTGATAAGCAGCCATTATTGCTGCTGATTTCTGTGAAGATTTTGGGCTTTAGACCATAGAATTGGATGTTGTGTTCCCCTAATATTCTTTAAAATGAGTAGAAAGTTATATAAGTAAACAGTAATTTCTGTAAATGACTCAGAAACCAATCTTAAGTGAAGCTGTTTGTTGTGCTCTGTGTGCAGTAATCTAGCTGTGGTATCTTTTTGGACCTTAATCCAGTTCCTTCTTTGATGATGCTGTTTCTTTTAAGTTTTTCCGTGCTTCTTGTCCCATGTTAAGATACTCGATACTTTTCCAGCTAAAATATGATGGCAAGTGATTTCACTTAGGGAGAATGCACGAGTGCACTACACACAAATTCTGAGTGCTCATTTTTAAAAATTTCCTTCATGCGTGGTTTAGATGAGAATATGCCCGAGAACCAGTTGCATCACGACACAAAAACCTAGTATTGTTCTTTTAGGAGTCTTAAACATTACTGTGCAGTGTGCTGCGGGCTGTCAGTTTTATTGGAGCATGGTCAGTAAATCGGTGATTTCTGACTTCCTCCATAAGTCTACTGAAGCTCAACTGTAAAAGAAATTTATGTATCTGTTTTATCTGAGTGCCTTATTTTTAACTCTTATCTTGATGGAACCTTCACCAGATGGAGGGTACTGTGATCCTTAAGTACATGACAAATGAGGCAGAACGAAGTGAAGGTTGTAGTTTTCAGACAAGGAGGCTGACATGAAGTACCTGTGACTACAGAAGGGTCAGTGTTCTCCCTCCTCTCCACTACGTGGTCCCTCCTCACCTATTGTAGGCACTGGTAGGAGATCTTGTTGAACTGACTCAGCCTGTGAACTCAGAAGAAAGCCGTTCTGCCAGCTGACTGAGTTGAAATTGGCTCCACAAAAAAGCAGTGAGCAAAGTGCTGTATCAGCTCAGCCCGTCTCATCTAAGCTGTTTGTCTGGGTCGTATCATAAAGCACGTGGCAGGGCATAGCCTGAGCTGATTCTCTTTGCTACTTTCTGTGCTCTTCTATTTTTCTCTTTTCTTGTAAATAGGTGCATGTTGTTCCATACACTTAAAGCAGTTCACCTAGTTACAAGATGTTTTATACTAGAAGAAAATTTTGCTTTGAAAATTTCCTTAGTATTGAAAAGAGTGATTGTCTACTTTTAAGAGTTAAATAATAATATTATAACAACAAACTGAGACAAGTTAGGATATCATTGTTGGACTGATTATTATAGCAACAACCAAATAGGAAAATTATTTACGTACCCAATTTTTCTGATTATGCTAAGGAAGGGAGTTGGTTCATCATACCAGCAGTTTAAAGTCTGACCACCAAAGTAATTGCCGTCTCCCATTTTCTCTGCTGTCCCTGTCCTGAATGTTTCTCCCACCTGCAACAGGGATGACTTAGCTGAATGTGAAGCTGTGATGGTGTGATAGCAACCTGATGTGTTTTAGTCATCCCTGGAGCAGAGCCAACCACCCACGTAAAAGGGGACACACTGTAAGCATTTCAACTTACTTGGTTCAGGAGTGAACAACCAAATTTCGGAGCATTGTAATTTTCTAAAGATGTGATTTAAAATGAGCTCCAATTGACTGTTACTTCTTATATTCTCAAAATTAGGAAAAAAACATAAAACAAATTGAAAGTGGAGTTACTTACACAAAACATGCAGAAATGTTTGTTAGTAAGAGTTAGCATAGTGGCAGAAGCTTTGTGAAAATACAGCCAGATTTGAAATTTTTTTTATTGGTACTGTTCATTTTGAGTGGGACTTTAATATAAGCCGTACTACTGAAAGTATGGTTTCTCCCAGTGGAAGCTGTGAGTCCATAAGAGGATTTTCTGGTACACCCGTACTGATATAACCCTGCTGGCAAGCCTTTGCTAGTATACCTGGGGCTCTGCAACTGTTAATATGGGATACTTGCATTACTCAGTTATTCAGCAGTGCACATTTGTTCTGGATCAGAATAAATGCTTGGTTTCGTGACTGTCAAATTAGCTGCTCTGGGAGGATAGATGATAGATCTGACATAATGCATTTTAGTAGAAAATTAAAAGTCCATAGGAAATGTTAAGCAATTTTAAAGTACGCAAATGAATTCATACTGGGTCACTAGTTAACTGTGTAGTTGTATTTTAGTAAACTGTATTTAGTACATTCTCAAACTAAAGCCTCACTGTATATTCTGGTGTATCTTATTTTATATTTTGAATATAACCCATCTGGGATGTAGGTCTAGCCCTACAATTTCACAGTTGACTTAAGTTTATCTATGGCTGTGCTGCCACCAGAAGTTTAGGGGTTCCTTGTCACCTCAGGATAGACGTTTCCACCACCTCCTTTGTGTTGGCTCAGCTGTTTTTGTGGCACGGTATTGGTGGTGATCAGCCTGTTGATCAGAGGGAAGCAAGAAAACTGGGTTGGGGGTTGGAGAATTTTTTGTAGGGCATGTCTTCAGGTGTATGGGTAAGCTGATTCAACTCATCCTATAGCCACACCATCACCAGAGCCAAAGCAAAATACAGCCAGAATAGCATTGCCAGAACAGAGCAGGATTAAGCTGATTGTGGAAGTACATCCTAGTGCATTGTGAAGATTTCAGAGTGCTCTTTGGCTCAACTGCACTAAAGACAATTAAAAATAATGAGAAGTGATGCTTGAGGAGCATTTTTCTCAAACTGCAGTGCCATATTTGCTTTTCAGTTATACTCAAATAAAGAGAAGAAAAATCATTCGCTTGTACACACAGCCATTGAAATTCAACCAGAATACACTAGGGACTTTTAAAATTATTATTTAAGATTTCTGACAGTTCCTTGAGTTTCACTGTTAGTATTTAGAGGTTAACTAGTGCTTTTGATTTCTCAGAACTTTATGAGCACCTTATTTTAAATATGATCTCATGATAGAAATATTTTTAAGTTAATAATTTTTTTAAATTTTTTATTTTGCAGTAATATTCAACACATGAGGGAACAGTTTGATGCACTAGGTCTGTCTTTTACATGGGAAAGGGTAAGATTTTCTTTTTTAAGGGATACTGTTTTATTGTATGATGGAACATTGAAAAACATGGATTTCACCATTTTATTTATGACAATGTAGAAGTCTTCAGAAGTGACCAGTTTACATGATTAAACTGTAAAATTACACTTGAAAAAAGTGGGAAATTGAGCTTCTCTCAAGCTTCTTATCAAAGTTCTCTTACTTTTGACATACTGACATCATCTGATAATCTCAAGGTTTAGGAGAATCTTTTCTTTAAAGCAATTTCAGTTTTGCATTTCAATTTTTCTCTCTGCTTTTTCAGCTCTTTCAAATTAGCAATTTTCTGTGTTAGAAGTTAGGCAATAGTCTAAATAGATATTTATGAAGCAGCATGCCTTTGTATTATGGTATATATGTTTTGAGAAGTGCATTTTCTATGCGCATGTTTTCATAATATACTCTAGGGTTTAAAGCTAGTAATTTGAAATGGTGGTTTGGTTATGTTATTCTGAATTTGAAGCATAAGTCTATATTTTTGTAGGTGTTCCTGTCATGACTGTTTTAGAAAATAGAAATTTTGTTTAAAACACTAATGCTTGAGAATAGGTGTTCACCTCAAAAACTTTACCAACATGATCAGACATAAGCTAATGTCATTTTCAAGATAAAAAAGAAATTAATTTTTGAAGCAATTGTAAGGTGACTGCATTTACCATTGAATCAAAGTCAGTCACTACCTTTATATTCTCAGCAATAACTATTGCTTATCACCTTAATATGATTCTGAATAGAGTGATGGAGATGCTAATCTTGGATTTTTATAACAGTATTGTAGATCTGAAAAGGAAAAGGATTAGTTTTCTGGCAGTCTGAGACTTGCCATCTGTTTTCTTTAATCTTGAAGGTGAAGTTGTTTATTTGTATGTCTTACATCTAAAAACCATATTTCATCATGTCATATATATGGCAAGATTTTCAGTATAAGCCTTTTCAGTAGGATTTTTGTTTTCTTTATAGCCAAAAAGTTGCTCTGAAAATAAAAGGTTTGTTGTGGAAGGTTTACTGCACCCATTCTTGACAATTATTTTCTTATATTTGAAACTGTTAGTATTGCAGAGATTTTCTATAAGTGTAATACAGCAATTCTTCAAAACAGTGAAGTCGTATGTGTAGGCTGTATTATGGAACACACCAGAGTTGAATGTTGCAGAATGCCTCTCAAGAAAATTGAGAAAATTCACTTCTGTATATGGACTTTTGTTTAACCCTTCTACTCCGAAGAAGAGATGGAGAACTGGCAGTACTGAAAACTATGGCAGAAAGTATAAGTGTACAGGGGAAAGTAATTTCTCATCTCTGTGCCTGTTCTTTGAGGCTTACTTTCACTTTTCTAGCAAACCATGTTTTGGTTAATGAACTTTCAGAAGTCTCTGAGTACTTGTGGAAAGGGCTTTGATGCTGTACAGCTAAGTTAATCTGAACAGTTGTGTAATTAAAATAATTTAGGAGCACATAGTTTGTAGTTTTGAAAAGTAAGATTGTAAAACAGCTAAAAATTATTCCTTGAAACACAATGAATTTTGGAGTTTTCGCTCCTTAACTTATTAGTTAATTTTTATTTTACCTAGAAAACCTGCCTTATTAACTGGAGTAAGAGTGACCTGAATGGTAACCATTAGAAATAGATATGTTTATTCATTGCAAAAAACGTGTGATGCCTGAAATATATCTGTATTACATGATCTCCAAATGCACAGCTATTTGAGCTAGCCATGAAAGAACTATCTCTGGAAGTGGAATGGCTAAGCTGTGGCAGAGTGTATTTTCCAGGCTGATAAAGCCAGCTTCTCTGCAAAGCTAATTAGGCTGGGCAGAGCATCTTACTGCCTGAGCTGCACGGCTTCTGGGCTAACTCAAACATCTTTGCACAGCAATGCACTGTGCTGTGCAGGTACTTACCTTAAAAGTGAGCTTTTTTAGGTAAGGAATTTTTTTTATTATTATTCTGTACTTGTAGGGCACTAATCAGTGCAGTGACAATGCAAACCAACCCGCTAATGTTAGTGACTCATGAAAAATGCAAGAAAAACACTTTTTATATGGGTTAGTCTAATTAACCGAGACTGTTGTACAAAACAGGAGTTTGTTTTTAATTTAATTTCATTGGTGTTGCTTAAATGTGCTCCCTCATTGTGCTAGAGCATAGTACCTAGCAAATACATGCTGGAGGGAACCCATTCCCCTACCTTAGATCCCTATTCCCTGCGGTGAATCGCCTTTTATGTTAACTGTCTCTGTCCTCTGTGACCACCTTGGGGTAAATGCCTAGATAATGTGAAGGAAACTTCAGCAAATTTTACCATTTTACAAATGTTGGGGGGGGGGGGGGAAGTAGGAAAATAATAAAAAGTACATTTTGAATACCTCGTGCATGTAGCTGCGCTGAAGAAGCTGACTGCTTATAAAGTCATGTCTGGTGTTAAAGTCCTGTCCAGGAATACGAAGACTAGTTGTAGTTTTATTGCTTGGTAAAATTACTATGAACAAATGCTAGTGCATCTGGCATACTAGAAGTTTCCTTTTATCTGGATTTTTCTCATTGTTCTCTCTGTCTTACAAATCAAAATGCAAAAGTATTTTTATGTTGTAGCAGTCAGTGAAATTACTTAACCAGTAAGGCACCACAAATAAGGCATTATTAAAAGCTAATTAGATTATTTCAGAAAGTCAGGTTGCAAAGACACTTGAAAATTATTCTCCTAAACAGAAAATGTAAGCAAACTAAAAATATAATTAAATCCATAAAATAGCTCTGTAAGAACTTTGCTTTAGAGTAGTTTTGAATACTGGTAGTGATCTGATTTTTTTTTTCCTTGAAACATGTAGGTATTTTAAGTGCCTCAAGTAATAAATGTTATATTTTTAAATCACTTTCAAAATGGTGTGATTTTGGGGGAGAGATTTTAAAAAAATAATGAGAGAGAACATTTCTATTCTGAACATTTATGTTTGTCAAATCCAGTGTTAAAAAGCTGCAGTTTGTGGATAGAAGAAATGTCTGTGAGAGACATTAAAAACACCTGGAAAATAAAAGACATTGTGGTTATGTTTTGGTTTTAAGATAACAATAATTTGGGCATTCCTGGTGATCAGATTTCTCCAAAATACCATCCCAGACAGCATAGCAAACTGCCTGCCACTTCTTTTAAACATGATTTTTCAGGAGAATTAGGCAATATAATTTTCAAAGATTCATATCATCAGCAACAAGGGATGAGGAGCGTATAACATTTTTCCTTTCTTTTACTCAGGACTGCCGTGAGACTGAATGCTTATTCCCAGTAAGCCATCGGTTCACCACTGTATTATCAATCTGTAGCTTTCTTCTAGAAGGTAGTTCATACTGCCAACATTTTTTAGTCTTTTCAATTCATGCATGCCAAGTGACATAATTTTTTGCATAAGAGTAATGTTCCCCTTCTTCTCTGTACATTAAAAAAGATGAAATCTTTGGTAGATTTTATTTGTGCAGATATTTTTCTGTTTAGTTTTGTAGTTGTCATTCTTGTGCACTGCCTGAGCATGCATAAAACTGTAACAGTAGATAGAGCATTACCTATTACATTTTCTTTTTATCCACATATCACTGATAATCAGTCACCCTACTTGTAATTAAATAAAAAAGGAAACCGTTGATACAAGGCTGCTTTTTTGCAGGAAAGGTATTAGTGCTCTAAAATGTAGGCACTGCATGGTGTTTGTATTTGTAGCTTGTAAAGCATGAAACTAAGGGTCTTTGAAATACAAATATTCAAATGAATTTAGAAATATAGTTTGGTCTAGCTCTAAACCTCTGAAAATCAAATAATTATACTTCCAGAGAGGTGGTACATGCCCTTTAATACCAAAAGAGGTAAATAATAGATTAAAGACTGTTTAATCTTCCCAAATAGATTTTGAAAAAATCCATTCAGACTTTTTCTCCTTATCACCTTTTTAATAAGTACCAAGTGCAACATGGCTGTCTTCAGGATAGCATAAGACTGTGCTAGAAATGAAATTATTGGTAATAAACTAGGAAATTACTTCTCTCTAATCTAGTTATATGTTATTCACAAAGTCTGGTGGATCTTACAACAAATAAACACTTTTATGCAGCCTGTAAATGTTACTTTTATTTTAAAAAATAGCCATGAAAGTAGCTTGAAGATGTAACCTTAAAAAACAAACAAAACCCAGTTTTAGGTTCACAGCTACATAATAGAAAGTTGTAAATGTATCAGATTTAGATCAACTGATGAATTATAAAACAAGGCATTTGAAAATTTAGTTTTCCTTGTATTAATGACAAAAATCTTCCATCCAGTTTGGGGGTTTTTTTTGTTTGTCTAGGATTCTTTACTGTTGGTTTTCCCCTATTTTTGTTAGCTGGAGTTTTTTTGTCAGATTTTTTAATAATGCACAGCCCTTTAACTTCAACATGAACTGTTTGCTTCCCAAGTTGCACTGCTGTCAAATCTAAATTGTAATACCGCTATTTAGTCTGTAACGGAGAATTTATTTACAAAATTAAATAAGATACTACCCCCTCCATCATGCTATTTGTTAGGAACAGATTGTTGTGCTGCCGATAAAGGGATTTAGCAAGGTAGTTTTTGGTAAGGATATATATACCTTGGCAATATCTGCTATTTTTAAAAGTAGACCACTTTTAAAGGTGGTTTGTTTTAATTGTTTTAATGAATTGTTTTCATGAATGTCATTCCTGTAGGAATAAGAAGCAGTAACAGTAACCAATGATAAAGATGCGTTTTGGTGCCAGTATCAGATGCTCTTTTTAACCAGCAAGCTGACAAAAGGAAAAGGGAAGATGATTGGGGGAAAAGAGGGAGATGCTGTCCGTCCCTTTTCATCGTACCTTCTGAAATGCTGGGGTGATGTGTTATCACTAAATCTATCACAGAGCGCCAAAGAGCACATGCAGTGGACAGCTGAGCAGCATTTCATATTTGTGAAAAGGGAGAAAATATGCTAATATGCTTTCCTGGCAGAAAATATGCTAATATCCTGTTTATATATATTCACTGAACTGTTTTGTGATGTGGGTTCTGTATGTATGCTGTTATGCTAGCACTCACCTCACAAATGAGAAACAGAAAGTTACGGTTTCTGGCAGGGTGGAAAGGCTCCACTGTGTTATTTTGCAAACCCTTTTATAAACCCTTTTCTGTATTTCTGAGTTAAGTCAGTTCTGTTAATGCACTGCAAATCTTTGCCATGCTTATAATGTATAAATAGAAACATCAACATTCACCTTAATTTAAGCATGATAGCAGCCTAGTGGAAACTTTTTACCAGGCATTATTTATT
This sequence comes from Balearica regulorum gibbericeps, assembly GCF_011004875.1. Taxonomy (NCBI): domain Eukaryota; kingdom Metazoa; phylum Chordata; class Aves; order Gruiformes; family Gruidae; genus Balearica; species Balearica regulorum. Next base: position 120,043,627 of record NC_046185.1, read on the forward strand.
TAATCAAGATCAGTAACTGACATACATGGAAAATTATTTTTCACCATAAGTCTTAATGTACTAAATGGTAGGAAAATTCCAAAACACATTTTGAGATTGACAAGAGGTTGCTGGCTTGTCATCAGCAGCTCGTTTCACTTGGTGGTGATGTAATTTCTCTTTCTTCCTTAACTTCCAATGTTACTTCAAACCTTCATGGTTATAAAGTTAAATGAGCTTGAGTGATCTTTTTGCAGCTCAGTGACCGCACAACAAATTTGCTTCAGTGATAAGTCTGCTGCATTTCTTTCTAAAAAATGTCAATTTACAACTTGTGAGAGTGCATGGACATGAGAATCTGTTCCCATGAGTTAGCTTGTACTGTGCCCTAAACATGCCTGTTTAGACTGAGAAACGTCATCTCTTTTTTTTTTTTTTTTTTGTTTTCAGTTAACACACATCTGCCATTCAGGACAAAAAGGACAAATCTCAGTCCATTTTACTATTTTTATTTGACAACTCACTTCAGTTGTCTTACCTGTTTGCCTGTTGCTCACATAATCTCATATTGTACCAAAAGGGATCGTGTCTCATCTTTTGTGTCTCTGGTATTAGAGTGAGGAAGCTCTGTTGCCTGTAGTGGCACCGCTCTGACAGAACCACTCCCCTGTGTGGAGAAGCAGGGGGAAAAAAATTAAAATGATTAAACACATAGTGTTTAGTTGGAGAGATGGAAATCAGACTTCTGTCAAGTGTTTTTTTTTCAGTGCAGAGCACAGGGCTTTAATCAAGCGACTGTTTTTCATGACTACGTCTTCACATGCTGTGCTGAAAACTTGCCATTAAATGTCTCTTTCTGGTCTTGAAAGCCTCTTATGCACACTTTTGAGGCATATCTATTCAAAGGTCATATTAATTGTTCAAAGCAATGTTTCAGCACTGGAATATAAAGTTGTAGAAAAAGAAAATTTTTATGGTAGAGTGTTTCAGATGTCATTTGAGTAGCAGATGATACTGCTGATGTCGTGTGTATTGGGAAGCTTAGATGATAGGAAAGCCTGGGTGAAAGACATTTCACATTTGGAGCTATTTCAGGTGGTTGATAACTATTTGCAAACGGAATAAATTTTAACAGTGGCTTGCTGTCAACCCTGTAACTCTGAAAAGCAAGAGAAGTTCTTGTTGATTTGAAGTTCAGCGTAGGAGTCGTCTTCCACTTCAATAAGTACAAATGTGGTCAAACAGAAAATTTGTGGAAATGTTTCTTCTTTAAACAAGTGCAAGTTAAACAGGAAAGCTGTTGAGGAGGGAAATGTGATCTGTTTATTGTTACATATTTATGATGTAATCAGAGCTTAAATACTGAGTTACACAGTTGTTTTCACTTTGGCCAAACTTTAAAATGTGTTGGTGAAAGTGCATGTGTATCTACTGTGCCTGTAAAACACTGTATGCAGACAAAACTGGGAGTCTGTAATCATGTCATCCTGTAGTCATCTTTACATATTGAGATGTTTATTTCAAATGCAGTTTGTTTTTTTTTTAAGAAGAAACATTTAAAATACAGAAATTTGTAAGCAGGTGATAAGTAGGTTGGGTTTTAATTATTAGAGTTCACTAAAAACTTATAAAATGTTTGCAAGTTTAAAAAAAGCTATCCATTTTAGTGTTACCTTCTGTTCTCTTAACTCCCATTCCTTCTTTTTATGTTGTCTTTTATTTTTATCTGTCTGTATCTCCCTCTTAACAACCCCGCTCATTTATGACTTCTTTCACAACTCTGTCTTTTTCTCCACATGTTAACCCAGAGCATTCTTCTGCCTTGAGCTGGCTTGTCTTTTAAAATGGTCCCTTGTTTGACCTTTGATTGCAAGATATCCTTTGCAGATCTTTTATCTTCAAGTTTCGAGTCTTACCCCATATTCCTTCCTGTCTGTCCCACACGCTCTGTCAACAGCCTTGGTTCCTCAGTGCTGTTCTGCTACCCCATCAACTGCTTCAGCTGTAGGTTCCTCCAGGCTTCTTGCTTCTTGGCAGCCACCTCGCAGCTGCCTCCGAACTGCTTCTGTTCCTGCTTTTCATTGCTGAGCAACAGAGGAAAAGGCAACGTGGCTAAGATGACTTCTTTAGCACAGTTCTACTTTTTTCTGGTTTTGCTGGTTCTTTGGTCAGGCGGCTGCGGTCATTTCTATTTCTCTTGTGCTCTCATGTCTATCAACATTAATCTTACAGGGTTCTTTTATTCTGTGTTAACAGGAAAATTTGCTTTGGTCGTCAAACCCACACAAAGCCCATGTTCTCTGGTTTTGTGTACAGGTGAATACTGCTCATTAGAAGCATTACCCAAAAATGCATTCATGTTTTCTCTGTGACATATATTGTATACTCCTGAGTTAATTGTTTAAGTTAAAACACTGTAAGAAAATACTAAGAATGGTTTCAGGAATTTGTATTTATTTTATTTCTACAGGAAATAACCACTTGCTTGCCAGAGTACTACAAATGGACACAATATCTCTTTCTTAAGCTTTTTGAAGCTGGGATAGTGTATCAAAAAGAGGTAGGTACAAACTCTGACCTTTAATACTTTGCAGGTGCACTAACTGAAGTCACTCAGTTGTGTCACTGGCACATTGCTGGATCATCCATTCACATTCCTTAAGTGGATTGTGCTCTATGGGTTTTAAATCATAGCAAATTATAATTAATTTTACATCTAACTGAATTTTTTATATAACTAAATTTATATGTAACTAAGTAACATGAATAGGTTACGGCAGCAAGTTAATGAGAAATATTTCTTGTCAGTGATTTACATTGAAGTGCAGGATCAGAATATAGCTACTATTAGTTTATTTTGTGGCTTTAATATAGAATTTTCTAGGTCTTAACTTCCCTGTCATGAAAACATATAAGATAATGTGATCATAAGGAGTCTCTTCAGCAGCGAGATTAACTGTACAACATTACTGTGATGCTGTCTCAGAACTGATAAGATTGGATAGGATAGTTGGAGATTCTGTGCCTAATCATCCAATTCTTGGACCTTATTTGTGATCTCTAAAATATTATCACAACTGTTTTTTCTTTTAGAGTACATAAAGAAAAAGATTGACCTTATAATATTTTGTAAATAATACATACCAGGCTATCTGAAAAGGGAAGGGTTCAGCTAACTTCTTAAGCAGGAGGTGAAACAAAGATGCTAAATGAGCATTCCAAAGAACTGTATAGCCAAGGCAACGCAGTTCCAAAATACCTGAACAGCTGCACCTAAACAAAGCTGCAATTTAGTGAATGTTTTTAACTTAAAATGGAAACTAAGATTTCTTAAATATGCTTTGACATTTCATGTATATTCTATAGAAACCAGGAAACCCTATAGGGTATAATTAGGGATGTACTCTAATTATTCTCTGAATCCAGAGGAAGAGGTTGATGGTGAAAGGTAGCATTTGGAATGGCAGGGTGTTACTGAGCTACTTCTATTTCCTTAGGCAAGACGTATTCAGAGATCTTAAATGACAACCAGCAAAAAGATTCAATATTTGATACGTCCTAAAATGCTGGGGTTGGAGGGGGGAGAGGGGGAGGTGTTTGGGCGGGTTGGTTTTTTTCTGTAATTATTTTCTGTGTTTGTAATAAAAAAAATGAACCCCCTAACTTTGCCATAACAAACTTATTTTTATCTGTAAATTTGTTTGTTTGATGAGTGATCCCAGGTGCTTCTGAAAAGCACAAGGCTTGCTGCTTTGTTAGAAGCAGTGATGATATACAAAACAAATTTGCATGCAGGCTCCCAGTACTGTGGGATCCTGGAGGTGTTTGGGTACCAGTGATCGGATCTGCTTCCCTCTTAAAAGGATCAGTTTGAGGACTTAAATCAGCATCTGTCAACCTGTAGGGGATGTAATCTCTGGTGGATATAAACCAGTTGCTTCTTGGCAGGAAACAGATGGCAGAGATAGCCCGTAACCCTGGGTCCCTTCAAACAGTCATATGGACCTAAAGCATATATTTATCCCATGTCTTCAACCTACCTGCTATGTATGTTAGGCAGTACTTTTGCACAGTTTGAAGTCTCCTGTCTTACAATTTCATTTAGGGTATGAGGAGATAATTCATAGCCTTACTGTGGCGAGTAGAGTGTTAGTCTAATTAATGCTCTGTTGCAGGAGTATGTGTGTCTGGCCAGAAATTACCCTGGTAGGGAGACACAGATTCAGTATGTCCAGGAGCTGGAATTAGAATTAACAGTGTCTGTCTGGGTGCTGCAGCATCCATAGAGGGCATCTTTATTCACCATAGAAAAATCCTGTCTCTTTTTCCTGCAATACTGATCTAGTCAATGCACTGTAGAGGTTATTGACCTGGCCAGATGTGGGTGTCTTATTTAGGTTGAGATTAGTTTCTGCCTGGACTATACTGATTATTTTGGTTAGGTCTCTGTAGACTGGCAGAACCATAGGCACCAAACCTGGAGATAGATACTTACGCTATAGATACGTGAAGTTAGATGAGAGAAATCCTATCTTAAAAGCATATGGTCTACATCAATGTAATGAGATCTAAATAATTTGTGGTCTCTATACACTTTTGCACTGTGCTCTCTTTGTGTAGATGACACTTAGCAGCTTCCTGGGGCCATAGTTTCCAAGGCTGTCATTGTCAAGAAGTTGTCTGTGTGAGGTAAAAGTAGAAACTCAGGATTTAATTTAATATCCAGGTTCTGGATATTAGTCAAAAGGCTGTGAGAGATGGAAGGAACAAAATGCAACTCTAAAAGTTCACAGACAAGACCTTTCAGCTCCGGATGTCTTAAATGCGTATTTGCTTTGTTTTGCATGATTTATTTAGATAAATCTGCCTGTTATGAATCATGACAATATACTATGCTAAATAATTACACTCACATAGATCAGTTCAGTTACCTTCTAAAATTTTTGTCATTCATTTGATCCAGTATCATCAAAACAGAAACAGTATTTTTTTTCAACTTTGAGTCATAGCCAATTTAATACAAGCATATGCTAATACTGCTTTATGCAACTGACATTTTATTACTTCTTAATATTATCTGATTTATCTCTCTTTAACTGTTATTTTAACTTTGTAGTGGTGAGTGGGGTTTTTCAGACCTTATAAATTAGAAGATCATTACTTCACAGCCAACTTCATAACGTGTTGTATCATTACTGAAGAAGTTGTGTGTTCTGAAAATCTAGAAAATAGATCTGTAGTAGTGGAATATATCATTTGCTTTTAATTTCCGAAAGAATTTTCAGAAGCCTTTTATAAAAACCAGTGTGTTGTTATTGGTAGGTAACAGATAAAAGGTAGGCAAACTGTAAAAAGTTTAAATTCCAGTGACATACCGAATTCATGCAAGCTTCATTTGAAAGTGAGTTTTTATCAAAGAATGACTTTCGTTCATTTCATTATAATAAATTTTGTATAAATCAATGTAGGTAATCAAACTTTATAGGCAGAAGCGTGCATGTGCACACACACACATATACCACACACTGATAACAATGGTACTCCTAAGGAAGAGGATCTATGCATCTGTCTTTCTGCTGTCCTCACTATAAGGTTTGAAAAATGATTGTGATATTTACTATTTCTAAGAATATGTAGCATATTTAAAATTAAGCAATGTCAGTTGTTTGGAAACTGGGGCATTTCAGAAGGTGATCAGTGATAGATAAAATTTAAAGTGAGTAATATGAGGACAGTGATTAGCTTTTAGACTGAGCTACTAAGTCCTCCCCATTCCCAAAGAATGCATTTCAAATTTTCAAATCACGTTTTGTGTATTAGAACGCTATGAAGCTGGAGCTACTGTTTTTCAGTCAGGCTGATTTAACTTTGATTTAGCTCAAATACTAAATAACACTCAAAATAATGAATGACACTATTGCTTTGATTATTTTATTTTATTTTTATTTTTCTTTCTGTTAATTTTTTCAAGTTAATGTCTAGCATTGAATACCAGTACTGGAATGACTATTAGGGTTATTTTGTGGTCTCAGATCCTTTATGATAAATGATCAGCTAAATTGTTCAACACTGCGGGGGCGGGGAGGGTGAGTTTGATTTTTGCTCCCTCCCCAGTATGTTATGTCTGGTATTTCAGTTAGCCCTCAAAAAACAAGATTTGTAGAGTTGAACAGCAACATTTATTTCACTTTAAATTTTCTTTAATGTATTTGTATTGATAAGGAAAGATGATTCCAAAAGTAGTTCACATAGCTGGCAGAAGTTATGTGCAGAAAAATATCAACTCTTTCACTTAAAATTAAGTTGACCACTATAATAATACTTTGTGATTCTCTCCTCTCAAGTTGGAGATCCTTGGTTATTCATCCCCCTCAGTCTGACTCAATGCTGTTGGATTAGCAGTGGACAGCTTTTAAATATCAGACTGTGTAGTCTGCGGTATAGTCAATTGCAACACTTACCTATTTAATATTCAAGTGTCAGCCTATCCTGCTAACATGACCAATCAAGGTAAATGCTGCCAACTGCTCTTGGGTTTTTTGAGCTCTGAAAAGATGAATATTTAAAACATCTTCAGTTGAGTCCATGTCGCTGATTCAGATGGATGTTATACAAATGTAGAAAACTCAGGGGCCCAAGGAATGTTTCCAGATAATTTTTTTGGTGTCTGAAAAGTAAGATTCTGGTTTTGAAATAGCTGCTGAAAATATTTTTTTCTTCCTGCAACTTTTTTTAGGCGTTGGTTAATTGGGATCCAGTGGATCAGACTGTTCTAGCTAATGAACAGGTGGATAACAATGGTTGCTCATGGCGTTCAGGAGCAAAAGTGGAACAGAAATACCTCAAACAGTGGTTTATCAAAACTACTGCTTATGCAAAGGTATGAGAATACAGTTTTTGGAAATTATGGTGACACTTTAAGAGGTGACTTCATTCAGAAATATTCATCAAGCCCAATGTGGTCTTTTCTATATGTATGCTTGTGTAATATATATTTCTATAATGTGTGATCTATCCCTGTGTATGTGTGTATATAAAAATTCCTGAAGTCTTTCTGTTTACATCTTTAAGAATTCCAAGTAATTGGTGTGGAATTAAGTTTTGAAGAAATCAAAAAGCGTAAGTTAGAGGTGAATGAATAAATTCTGCATTCACACATTGTCATCCCATGTTTACCATTAAATGCTTTTCTGCATGTTTTGAGTGTACAGCCATGCAATCTTTTGAACTATAAACTTGTTTGCCTAGTCAACCCGTTGGACTTATGGGCGTGGTATAAGCAATGGAGTACAGCCTCTCACCTAGTGTTCAATTCCACATGTGTCTGAACCATAGTTCTTTATGATTAACCGCTCTTTATTGAAGATTATCTGGACCTTCTGTTATACTTCATACTCTGCTCTGTTTGATTATCTGTAATCTAAAAAATATTTTCAAGTTATTTAAACATCCTTCTTTGTTGTGAGTTCAAATTTTGATTGTGATGGGACAGCATAGCTTCCACACCTAGGAATTATTCAACAAGATTTTTTGGCTTTATGCTCTCTGAGATAAAAGTAGCAACTTCCTGTTTTGTCTGGGTGAAGTTTTTATTCCATCCAAGTGTTCTGTGTATTGAGACTTCAAATACAGATTAAGAAAGTTATTCTCAAGAAAATATTAAAAATTCACCTTTGACCTTGATCTGAGCCTCAGATTCAAGAGACCAAATTTCCACCATCATCCAGGGAGAAGAAATCCAGATCTCACTCTAGGTCCATTCAGAATAAAGAGAAATCCCTTAGATATCCTGCCTAATGCTTTGATTCCTCATACACAGGGAGGATACTTGAAATACATGTTTTCTGATCATGCTGCCTGTTCTGGCAGTAAGAAGTGAACATTTGCTATAGCTGAAGGAAAAAAGAAGCATGTCTGCACAATCACAAAATGATGACAACGTTCCGAGTTTTTCTTGGTGATCTTATCACCAGATTTCACAATCATCTTTGTGATGTTTCAGCGTCTGCCCCAACTCACTGTTTCCCTCAATTTGAGGCTGGAGCTTCACTAGAGTTTCTACCTTTACTGATCTATCTTTTGTCTATTGTCCTTATAGAGGCTGTAGGAAATGATTACTGGTCTTTTTGGGCTATGTCCATGCTTGCACCAAATCAATGTTTACTTATCTCCCTCTAAGAGGGGTGAATCAGCCTTAAATTTTTACTCCTAAAGACCAAAATACAAGACTGAGGAGCTTTTCCATAACCTTTAAAAAAACCTTGGCTTATGGGATTATTACCTCTTGCTCAATATCCACCCTGCGCTAGGGAGGATGATTTATCTTTTGTCTTCTTTTTTGTTTCTGACCTAAGAAATGTCATTACAGGAAAGGCATCAGCTCTTGGGATGATCACGTCTCCCTCATGTCATTCTCCAGTAAGTAGGTTCAGCTGATGATGGGGGAACTTGTACCTCCACAGCACCCAAATATGTCACTTCAGGAGACCACCATATCCCTTACCTGCATGAAGCACAAAAGCGCAAATAACCCCATGTTCTTGAACATCTTAGTGGCATCATGAATGAGAGCTGCTTCTACTTTTCATTTGGGGATGAACATTTATATCAACCTCTACAGAACCTTTAAGCATTACTACAGAGGACGGTTGAGTACTCTACAGATCTCTGTAGAGGTTTCCCAGAATTTTGTTCTGTGCATGATATTCTGTAGGGTCTATGCTAGCTGATATGACCAGGTTGATGAATGATGCCATATTGCTCCCAGCTCAAGTGCTTTGGCAAGCATTGCCTTCATGTGCTCCCACTTCTTGTACAGTGACAGATGCTACCAACTATCAGCAGGTGGTTTGAATTTTCCTTTTTACTCACCCTCCACTGACTCTCATTTTTGTTGCTGTGGTTCTGGCACATTTTGAACAGTTTCACTCTGCTTCTTTTGGCAAGGGCTTTAAACATTTGGTTGTAGAGGGGGGAAAAATTTCTCTTTCTTTTCCCCAAACCTTCCAATAAGAATAACAGATTACCAGGCTCTGCTATTCTAAGTCTGTTATCTGATATTAGATGAATTTTATGCTTTGGAAGATTAAGGTAAATAAATTCCATTTTTTGGTACTTAATTTTTTCTTTCAAGTTGCAAGAGGCTAGATAACATAGCATGTTGTGTCTTACTTTCTGAAGAAGACTGTTTTGGCCATACAGCTCTGAATGGCCCATGCAAGCTGCAGTTGAATATTGTCCATTGGAGGGAGACTGTCTCTGAGGAAAAGAACTTCAATCTTTTAGAGACTCTGTGCTCACTGTGACATAACCAGGAAGCTTCACAACAGTGTGTTGACAGAAGCCAATTTACAGATCTTAAATGCTACAATTTTGTTTCCTCTTTCTGAATATCTTGACTTATTATCCTCAAAACTCAACTTTGCACACATTTCTTCATTCCTTACAGTAGTCATCCTGGTGCTTTTCAAGGTGTGGTAAGAGACATAATCCTTCCTTCTAAATCTGTTTCTTTTGTATACTTTTTCTTTGGATTCAGGCTGTTGACAGTTGATCTGAATCCATATCATCCTAAATAGCATAATGTTGAACACCATGGTTACAGCAATCACTCTTCCTAGCCTGTTCCTCAAGCCTTCTTCCCCACCTCTTTTCAAAAGCCCTTGCCCGGGAGACAGGGCTTTATTGAGACACGTTACCTTCATCATTTACAGAGCCTTTCGTCTTGGAGTGGAGGGTCCAGATTTTACAGATCTAGTCCTAATAGGTGTGGAGGATATTTGAGAAGCTAAAGATCTTTAATCACTAATATGATTTTAGGATGATAACGTTAGTGGTGATAATACTTTCACTTTCAGCAGGGGGGATTATTTCATGTCTCTTGATTTTGAAGACACTCATGTCCATAAAGAGATTTTCCTGGCTGACATCATGGACCAGAACAATTACCAGTACAACTTCCTCTTCTTGAAAGTCTTTGCAGTTCAGACACTTCAGGTATTTGTGCTTCTAATGGTAAATGAGTACAACAATTAGGAGTTTTTATCCTTCCCTGACAGTTTGCCACTAACATACCTCTCTAGAATAATACCAGGTTCTTTATGGATCTCACTTCCCTTTTTCTTCAGTTGTTTTAGGCTCATCATGAATATGTGTATAGTACCTTCTCTGCAGTTACTTTCAGGCACCTGAAGGCTGAGGATGCTAGAGAGTAGAGAATGTTATTGTCCAAGCTGGGCTTAGATGGTGAAGGTTACTTATCGTACTCCATGTGTCGGGATCCTGTAAATGGGAAATCTGAGAGGACATTATAAATATCTTTAATGGGACTGGGGATTTTTAATCTCTTTAATCTTTTTTTTGCATTTAAAAAACCCTATAAAAATAGAAGTTTGCCTTTCAAGAACTTGTCTGGCCCTGAGGTCTTTATTCCCCATTTCTGAGTCAATTGCCTGTTGAACATCTTTTGTCCAGTTCTGTTTATTTTGAAGGTATCCAAAAGGTTAAGGCAAGATGGTGCCAGATTAGCATGGTCAAAATCATTCTGATCCAAAGGCCTGCGTTTTCTGTCAGTATAGAGTAGCTTTTAGGTCTTTGAGCTGTACTGCCAGAACGTATGCATACAACTTATTTTCTACTTGGAGCAGCCACAAATTATTTTGTTGTAACTATTCAACCTATTTATGCTGCATACTGATGACCTTTCTAGTCATCTGTGTTCCTCTCTCTGACCCATTTATCATTTAATGTTTTCTTCTGTATCTCACAACCTTAAGAAAAAATAAATACTATTAAGGGTAATCTTCATCTGCAATGTTTACATTCCTAGTCAAGTAGCAATAAGGAGTTACGTGATCAGTAATGGGCTGTGAAATCATCTCCTGTGTTACAGGAGTCAGTGTTTCATTCCTACACACGCTATTCTTTAGATTTCCGTTGTGTCCAGAGGAATCATCTTCTGTGGGTTTGCTTTGATTTGTTTATTGTTATTGCACCAACTCAGTCTTTTCTTGAAATAAAAAATGCAAACAAAGCAGTGTTTGCTCACATGGCAATTTACCATTAGCAATGAATTTTTTTCAAAGGGCAAAAATATTGACCATGATTTAAACGCTTAGCAGAAACCATTTTGGTTATGTAAAGTGATAAAGTAATCATGACCCATTTTTTAAACTATGAAGTACGTCTGAAATGGTCTAGCAGCTTTTGTGGATTTTTAAAGAACATTTTAATTTTTCTTTTGACAGATTTCTTTGATAAAAGTATAATGCCTTAACTGATGGCATTATTATTCAAATTGTTGTCTGTGCATTTAAGATGTTTAAGCTAAAACATTTAGTTGCTATGGTTACCCAACTGAATCTGTAGGCAGATTCATTGGAAAAATCTGTCTGTAAATGTTAATATTTTCTGTGTGTACCTGTAAATTGCTATTATGTTTTTTTATGCACAGTCAACTGAGTCCTCAAATGAGAATCTGTAAGGTTAGTCTTTGCATAAGCCCTGTTCTTCATAAATTAATTTTATACAATATTTTTTCATATTTTACTTTTCAAAAATCACCCAAATAACCAGAAAATAATCTCTTTTTTTTGAACAAAATAGAATAGAAGCAACTTTGAAACTTCAAGTTTTGCCTTGAATCATCTCCCTTTTCTTGCACAGCAAAACAATAGTATACGTATGTTTAATTTAAATACTGGGGAAAGTGGCAGGGCCCACAAAATTCTGCCACAGTTGCCATACAGGTAAGTACTCTTTATTTTATTTTTATAGGGGTTTTTTTTCATACAGACATTTAGAGACAAATCCTTCCCACATTCTGTGAAGCGCAGGAACTTAGATGTTTAGCATGGTGCTAACTGTGAAGGGAAAACAACAGAAGATCTACCAGTTCATCTCTAGCTTTTCTGTGGGTTTGACAGCTACTTTGTCTGGCCTGAATAGAATTGAAATTGTTTTACATAGTCATGTTTTGCTTGATTTTTTTATTTTCTATTTTGTTTCTGAGATATTAAGCAAGAAGGTAATGAAATGTAATGAACCTGAAGTACTGCATTTTAGGATATCAAGAGTCTTGACAATACTTTGAGTTTCATTGCATGAAGTAATGCCTTATCATTGAAGGGAATAGAAATGCTCGCTCTTTAGATTTCTATCCCTTATGTGTAATTTTTTTTCCACTTTCCACACTTGGGGCGTAGTTCATAGTTGTCTTCTTCCAGCTGAATGGGCCTTATAAACCTCACTTTGAAACTCTTCCTTTTGAGTCAGGCTGAGAGCTCTCTCCTGGACGTGGACCAAGAGCACTGTCTCCACAGCTTGCTTAGCACTTCATTAATAAAAAAATGACACCTGTTTTGTCAGCTTGGCAAGACAGAAAATTGTTCATGGATATCCAGACCAGGCTGATCTTTTGACCTTAGTTTAAATACAGCATCTCGTTTGATGCTACGGCAATATAAATTTATGTTCCAGTTGGTATAAGATTAATCAAAACAGTGAATGCTCAGTACTACTAAAAATGATAACAAATGTTTTAAAGAGCTTTTATATTTATGGAATCAACTACTCATGTATCCCAAAGATATACTTCATTATATTGGAAAGGGAGTATCTTCTCTTTAGTAGTTGCTACAATGAGAACAACTCTGGAGAGCAAATTTGGAAGAGTATACTGGCTTTACTTTTTGCTTTCGAGGAATCGTTTCTTTGCCTCAGTTCTGCATGGTCAAACCAGAGGTGTTTGACCATAAATTATATGATAAAGGGAAAAACTGATGGTGCGGACATTTACGAGAGAGAATTTTAAGCACGCATAGTATCTGTGGTGTTGCTCCTTTTTAATATATATTTTCAGTATACTTCACACATGGGAAATAAGAGTCAAGAGTGACCTACAATAGTACAGGCAGAGCTACTGAAGGTCAAAAAACAAAACAAAAAAAGAAAAAAAAACACAAGAAGAGATTTGTCAAACTTCATTGAAGTGTCTTCATTAAAAAAAGAGTAAACATTTGGCTTTATAGATTATATTTAGATTTTTCAATTTATTTCATTTACTGTCATGGAGGGGTTGAAATCCTCTCACAAAGTATGAAATTAGTGGCAGGCATTGATCATACTAACAAATTCAGTTCACAGAATCACAGAATGGTAGGGGTTGGAAGGAACCTCTGGTGATCATCTAGTCCAACACCCCTGCTAAAGCAGGATCACCTAGAGCAGGCTGCACAGGATTGTGTCCAGGCGGGTTTTGAATATCTTCAGAGAAAGAGACTCCACAACCTTCTTGGGCAGCCTGTTCCAGTGTTCTGTGACCCTCAGAGTAAAGAACTTTTTCCTCATATTGAGATGGAACTTCCTGTGTTCCAGTTTGTGTCCGTTGCCCCTTGTCCTGTCACTGGGCACCATTGAGAAGAGTCTGACCCCTTCCTTTTGACATCCACCCTTTAGATATTTATAAACATTGATCAGATCCCCTCTCAGTCTTCTCCAGGCTAAACAGACACAGTTCTCTCTAAGGGAAATGCTTCAGAGTTCTCTCTAAGGGAAATGCTTCAGTCTCCCAATCATCTCCAGTAGTTCTTTGTCTTTCTTGAACTGGGGAGCCCAGAACTGGACACAATATTCCAGATGTGGCCTCACGAGGGCAGAGTAGAGGAGGAGGCCACACCTGCTGGCCACACTCTTCTTGATACACCCCAGGATGCTATTGGCCTTCTTGGCCACAAGGTCACATTGCTGGCTGATGGAAAGCTTGGTGTCCACCAGGACTCCCAGGTCCTTCTCTGCAGCAATGCTTCCCAGCAGGTCAACCCCTAACCTTTACTGGTACTTGGGGTTATTCCTCCCTAGGTGCAGGACTTTACACTTGCCCTTGTTGAATTTAACTTGATTTCTCTCCGCCCAGCTCTCTAGCCTGTCCAGGTCTCACTGAATGGCAGCCCAACCTTCTGGTGTATCAGCTACTCCTCTCAGTTTAGTATCATCAGCAAATTTGCTGAGGGTACACTGTGTCCGCTCGTCCAGGTCATTGATGAATATGTTGAACAAGACCAGACCCAATACTGACCCCTGGGGCACACCGCTAGCTACAGGCCTCCAAGTGGACTCTGCGCCACTTTATCACAACCCTCTGAGCCCTGCCATTCAGCCAGTTCTCAACCCACCTCACTGTCCACTCATCCAACCCACACTTCCTAAGCTTACCTATGAGGATGTTCTGGGAGGCAATGTCAAAAGCCTTGCTGAAGTCGAGGCAGACAACATCCACTGCTGTCCCCTCATCCACACAGCCAGTCATGCCAGTTCCTGAAGTCAGAGACTGAATTTTTTAGGTGCTCAGCAGGATACTCCCTCTTTGAACTACAAGCAGGAGGGGGACTTTTGGAGTTGAGATGCTCTTGGGAAATTATAAAGCACTTCTGTTCTTTGACTTTATGTACTTTTTTTTCTGTCTGAAGTTTGCCAAACCGAAGTTCTGTGTCTCTGTGAATCTTCATCAGACTAAACAGCTGGATATGTGAGATCAATTTTCCAGTTTTCAGATGTGTTACTTCTAGTTTCAGACTTGGTCATCGTTGTGTGTGATGAATTTTCAGCAAACTCATCTTCATTTTGTGAATCTCTGATCATCTGAACTGGTTGGCTTTCATCATCTAGCTATGCCAGAATTTTCTATGTGTTCTGAAAGGGTAAAGCAGTCCTGTGAAACATTAGTTTATCCTGAATCTTCAACTTCTCTAGCACTTAAGTCAAACTTTCCTAAAGGTGTAAGAGCCTTGAAGTCATTCTCATCCCTGAATGTAGCTTTAATTTCTTTAGCTTTTTCCTGAGTCTGTCTATGTTTAGATCTGAAAGACTGCCAAAATGTATTTATGCTTTGCCTTGACTTGTGTTTAATTAAGATGGGAGTAATTTCTCCTGTAATTAGATGTTTGCTTTTTAAGTTTTATCATCTCTTCCTGAGCTATGAAAAATGAAAGTAGAAAGACTCTGCTACCTAACATTTCCAAGTTTAAATCATCATCAGAAATTTGAAAATGGAATTTATTTGATAAGTTTATCTGCTTACCGTATTGTAATGTTGCTTTTGTTCTTTGTCCCTTGCAGAGTTTGACATGGGTTTACTTTTGTTTATTTGTTACCTAGTTAACAAACTTGTGGCACAAACGACTAGGAGTTACGTACATGCCCTTAAGTTTCAGAATTTTTGTTAAAGAAATCATATCAGTAATTGCAAAATAATAATTGGAACAGAATTCATGGGACTACATGAGCATGGCAGTGATATTAAAAAAGAACATGGAGGCAAAATTCATGGGGTTAATATTTAACTTTTCAAATACCAGCTTATAATATTCAGGAATTTCTATGCTAGTATTGGTCAGCTTCAATTCAAGAGTTTCGTATATCCAAACAGGCTACATATAACTTTTTAAAATTACTAGTAGTTTTAACATATATTTATAGTTTTATGTTTTTGCAGGGTGTAGTGCAATTGGATTTGAAAACAAAAAGTTTTTTTAAAGGGTTTCCCTTAAGCAGTTTTTTAAAACCTCCTAATTTGCATGGATGAATTTTGCATGTACGTGCATTAAGATTTAGTGTGCTTTTCTGTTTTCCTGTTAGTGTGTATCCTAGGTTAACTTACCATCCAGAAACACTTATTAACATGCTAGCAGTATACATACTGTATATTTTTTGCCTATTTTTTTTGTAATGCTATGTAAAGTGTTTGTGGTTTACATATTGTTCATTTTCTACTTCACCTGCTATTCGTAGACTTAAGAAGAAACCAAAGTAGTGTGTTGAGGACAAAGAACAGAGAACCATCATTCCATATTGAAAAGTTTTAAAGGTTTTTTTTTGTTGTTGTGTTGTTGGTTTTTTTTAGTCACACTATACTATGGTTCATGTGCATATTAAGATGTGAAGGGTTCGTGTTTGCAAATTCTACCAGGCTGTGTCATCACACAGAATAAGTTTTGTTACCTTCGTGCAGGTGAAGCTAAGTTGGCTCTTACTGTGTTTAGCTGCATGAAGCAATTGCATTATCAAGAGAAGAATTGGACTAAGTCAAATTGTAGCCTATAGCTCCTAACAAGGCCAACTAACTACAATTAAAATCATTATCACACTCGTATTAAGGATCTTGATGTATTGATCCTGCAGTGAAAAAACATCTAGAAAGTTTTGCTGGCAAGCAATTACAGACTGTACAGTTTCAGTAGAGCACATGCACATTTAGCGGCTTCTGCCAGAAACATGTAATGTAGATTAGGATGGATATGCAAGCCGGAGAATTTATAAAAATCTACTAATGTGTCCAGCCAGTTCTGTGTGTATTGGCACAATTTCATTGTTTCTAAAATGCATAAATTTCTTACAAAGAATGTATCCAAATATTATGTATATATTTATCTCTGTATCTATATATACATCTCTGTATCTATATATATATCTCCAGTTATTCATTATTCTTTGGTAGGTATATACGTACATGGATTATTCATGGCAGATAAAGCTCAGTAGTCTCTGGAACACTAAAATTAATGAGAATGATGAGAATTTGGAATTCTCTGTGATACAACATACTTGCAATTGTGAGCTACAACTGACTAAAGTTACAGTATGATTAAAAACCTTCCAAAACCTTACCATTCTTTTATTTATAAATCATCAGAAAATGAATTTTATTCTTAATGATGTAGAAAGCAATAATAATCCCAAGTGGTGGTGTAATATTACGATTTACGAAGGACATGCCCTTTGTTTTATTTTGAATGATAGATATACAAGAGAGCACTAACTAGAAAGTAATCCTTAGCATGTCTTTTATGCATCTCACTCTGAAAATATTTAAGAGTGGAGTTAAAACACAACAGTTGAAAAAAGAATGAGTTGTCTTTTCAGTAATTATCTAACTATCCACTATTTAATTTGAGCAGCATAATAATAGCCACTGACCATCCTTGCAGGTTGTTAGCAATTAATGAGGTAATAAAGAGCTTGCACATTTGATGTTGGGAATTACAGCCGAAGGAAAAATTATTCAAGACATTGCCTTATTCTTAGATTTTAACTGTAATTGTTCAGCATATCCACCATCTGTCTGAGTGACTCATGCCTCTGGCTGTACTTCTGCCAAAGTGAAGATTTTGGACAGTCATGGAGTATTCATAACACAAATGTGAAGTGTTATGAAATGAAAAATGAGACAAGCTTTGAGTTATCCATCCCTTTGTATGTCTTCTCCTTTACTACTTTTGTAGATTTCTTTTATTAAAAACATACTCTTCAAATGGTTTAAGCAAGTATTAGCTGACTTTGAATGGTTTGTTATGTTCCATGCCACACATCAGAAAGCACGTAAATATATGGATATATCTCTTGCTGAGTATAAGTATACGTAGAAGTTACAAGTTGGCTGTTGGACATAATGGCTAATGAAGGCTCCAACACATAATTTCTTCTCTGCATCATTATCATTATTATTATTATTATTATTATTATTATTATTTAATATGAACTTATTATATTTGGGGTTTTTTTTACAGGGTGATATCACCTAAAGATCCCATTCAGTTTTATAGCCTGTTGTGCTTGGTAAAATCTGAATATGAAACATGGAGAATACATAGGCAGCTGGAAAGTCTATTTTGCCATTTTAAGTCAGAGCTTGAAAATTTTAGGACATGTAAATGTCTTTTGTCTGACTGCCATCTCCAGGCTATTGTCTAGAACAACTAATCCAAACTCAGGCTTCATACCTGCAAGCACATCTCTTATGTGTCAGTAGTCTTGGTCAGCTCATTAGGTCACTTAGACTTCCCATAATTTCCACCCATTGGGGATATTTTCTGTGTTTGTTTTCATCTGAGGGTTTTGTTCTGCATTTAAGGTTTAGTTCATTCAAAAGGAAGGCGTCTTTTAATAACAGTGGGATCTCTGTTGGAGATGTCATAGCTCTGGCTTGCGCTGTGTTAATTCTGTTCTCAGAGAGATGAATTCAGGGCAGCAGCATTATAAATGTCTTCCTATGTTCTTACCAGCATCTTATAATTTTGCTGTTAGTTATAATTAAAACCATAGCCTTAATTTGTAAGCCAAATGTTCTAATTCTTTCTTTTATTGCATCAGGCTATGTTTGATGCTTTGTCCGATCTCCCTGAGTGGTATGGTATAAAAGAAATGCAAGCAAATTGGATAGGTGACTGTGTTGGATGCTCTCTCGACTTCTTGCTAAAAGTAAGTCAAAAATTTGAATGCTGCTATCTTGGTTGGGCTAACAGCAACCCCTGAAATACGTGATGGAAGTGGATTTTCAGATCTAAAAAGGTTGAAACCTCCTAAAAGAGATTATTATATCTCTATAAATTATAGATATAAAAAATACCTCTATATAATACATATTATATATTATAATATATATTGTGTCTCTATATATTATTATATACCAGCACACATCCTGAAGAACACCACTTGTGGGTTGAAAAGATACTTCCTCCTTAGGAGAGGATTTGTGTGTTTGAGTGCGACATCGGATGCAAATTGGCTGTATTTGTGCCAAGATGCATGCCAGCTAATAAGCATTCCTGAAAGCCAGGACATTTAGGGGAGCAGTCCCAAAAGCAGTATCAAGTGGCTCTGCACAAGTCAGCTAGGATCTAGCTGGGCTTTAGCTGCACTCTGCACCTTCTCTGTCAGACCCAAGCTGACCTCAGGCAAGCCACTTTATTGACGTTTGTCCGTTATTTCATTTATTGCATACCATAATTAAAATAATGAAAAGCAGGCAATTAGGTAGTGACGGAACTACAGAGAAGTCTGGATAGGAAGAAAGGAGAGGAAGGAAAGAGAAACCTTAAGATAATTATAATTAGAGAAAAATGGTAAAATTTGAAGTCCTTCTGAGGAGATGCAAAAGGCTTTTTGAATATGATGGTGGCAGAAGAGATTTTTCAGAGAACCTGGTAGAAGTTCAGCCCTTTGGCTTCGTTGTGCCTCTTTACTCTGGTCTAGTATTTTAAAAGTGACCTCTTATTTTAAAATACTGAATTTGTGGAAACCTTAAATTGAGACAGCTTAAACTTAATACCTCTGAATTGCACACTGCTAGCAAGTGCATTTTTGTATTTAAGTTGTTTCTGAAAATGTATATCAATACATACTGTAGAAAAATCTCCTTCTAAGACCCTCTACACTCCACAGTTAATTGACCTAAAATATAAAGCCTGTTGATAGTGCTGAGTGATAATTCTTAAACAGTCTTCTGAGTTTATTACTTTCATTTTATATCCAGTTGCTTTAATGTTATGTCACCTTTATTATTTTATTTCTGTATGTAAGTTGCAGCACTGACTTCATCAGAGAAGTGTGCTGGAAAGTCTGGTAGCTGAGAAGAATTCTATTTAGATTTCAGAGGTACCATCTCATTTTTGTTTCTTGGAAACAGAGCGTACAAATTAAAAGGGAATAGAAAGATTCCAGGTTACTTAACCAGGGAATGAGTCTAGCTCAGTAGCACAATGTAATATTACAGATTATTTTATAATATATATTTTTTATATATATATATTTGGATAAACTGAGGCAAGATTGTAAAGCAACTTTCTCAAGGTCTTAAAAGTAAATTTTGTCAAGATTTGATTCAGAAAACTCCCTATAGTGGGAATGAATCTGGCTTTGATATTCAGAGTTGTATATTTTTACAGGGTGAAGTATATTTGTTAGTTGCATAAAAAGGAAGGAGAATCTGAAACCACACACTTCCAGTGGAGAAAAAAGATCAATTCATTGGGATGTTTTCTGCTCTTTTTCAGGTTAATGGTAAAGTAACAGAAGAGAAGCTAGCAGCTTACACCTATACGCCTGAAGCCATTTATGGAGCTTCCCATTTATATATCTTACCGACTCACAGACTGCTGCATGGGAATAGCAGTCTCAAGGAAGTCTTTCAGAGGGAGTTCATCCCAGGGAAAGGTGATATTTTTCTCATACTGCATTTTGTTGTAGGGGAGTAACAATTTTAGAGAATGATGTTCAGAGAATGTGTGTCAAGCTGAGCATGAGCTGTTCCTGTTGAGGGAACAGGTCTTTTGATTCTTTATATATGTCAAAGATTATCACATCAGCCTGTCCTGGCTTCAGATACAGTAACAGCAGCTACCTTAGAATTCTTCCTTTTATAATGCCTGTAAAACTTCATAGTATATAAAAGCAATGGAACAGATTCTTGTCTCCTCATGTATCACAAGTGAACAGTCCAACTCTGATAATGTCAGCCCATTGGAGAATCTCATGGCTATATGGTAATTCAGCCATGGTAGCACAAAGACATCAGAACCAACTCTTGCACCAACGATGATTTCTTCCTGTCGTAGGGAATATAAGGAGGCCAAGTGATCATTAATACATAGCAAAGTGGATCACTGATAGCAAAAAAATACTCTGCTGTGCAGATCCTTAGTTAATGCAAGATTCTAATGGAGTAAATTCAGAGTAGCCTTATGGCAGGTCCTGACTTGTACAGAGGACAAAAATTAGAGATAATTCTTTAATTGGTGTTGATTGGATTCCTGAAGGCTCCTACCACCATTTCTGCCTTTATTTAGCATCCCTGGTCTACTATTTTTTTGCTGTTTGGAAAACCTAAAAATTGTAAGAGTAAATACAAAGTTTACTGAATATTTTTTGTTTCCACTTCAAGCTGGTGTTCAATATTTACTTTTTTCTTACTGGTAAATGTGTGGCTTCATTGTCTGTGTAACATCTGATGTCAAGAGCAATGAAGCAGGAATCTTGTGGGAAATTGTGGCGGTTGAACAGAACCTGCTTTATTTTTGAGTGCTTAATTTCTATAACCTTAATGAAGTTCACTTGCTGGCAGAAAAGAAATGGAGTCTGAATGTGTTGAGTATGTAGAGCTCTTGTCTCAGAGCTGAGCAAAGCTTGGAGAATTTTTATTAAGGAATAAAGGAAGAAATTTGCAGTTCTTACAGTTCAGCCAAATCAAAGCACTAACCCCGGAAATGCACATCCATGTACGTGCCTGTATCTTTGTTGGATCTTATGGTTTAAGCCAAACTGCACAGGTGCAAAACTTGTTTTTAATAAGGACTACAATATATTTTTTCTATTTTTTTTTAATGTGAAAATACTTGAAAGGCTTTTTTTGTGTCTGTTAACAATAAACTTCACCTTTTTGGTTGAGTTAAATTAAGAAACTCTCATCTGGAATAATGACAGCCATAAGACATTGAAAAAGAGGCTTTCAAGTGGACACAATTCCAGAATCGTAATAACTCTGCTATTGTTGTGTACTCCTGCTACTCGAAAATATACTTATATGCATTCTTCAGTGGAAGTTGGCTGATATTTCTTACTATTTCTTGAGCATTTCAAAGGCACGGACTGGTATTTTCCAAAGAAGAGAAGATAAAGGAGAAGAATTTCTACATGGACTTTCAGATTTACATTTCAGCCATGGTACATATAAAGGGCCAACAATGGTGTTTAAGTAAAAAGACATTTTTGGTAGCCTTGGATTGACCATATTTTCACATTAACCAAGATTTTTTTAAAACATTCATCAGTAACATTAAAATTAAGTGGTTTCTTTTCAGAAGAGATAGTCTTGTAACTGCCTTTCTTCACTGTGTTCTTATTTAAATAATTAGGACGATATGTTTTTATGTTTTCTAGGAAACGTAAAAAAAAGATGTTCTATGGCAGAGTAACTTAAAGTTCTAATACCTTTATTCTTGGAGTACAGCTCTGTATTTTAGGCTATTATTACTTAGAGGTGAGCAACCAGTTTTCAAACTTTTTTTTTTTAGCTTAGCAAAAATTATGTTAATTTAGAATCTGGTAAGTCTTCTAATTTTGTCAGTGTGAGGCATCTGAGATAAAGATTTGATCCTTACATTGTTCATTATCTCATTATAATACTACTACTGCAATATCATCTCTTTACGGCTATTATAATAATGATGTGAGCAAATGAGCAAAAGAAAGACTGCCTTCATAAACTGGAGTTATTATTTTGAGTTCCAGCATAAAATCAAAATTATTGCTGGGTAGAAGAGAGAAGTTATTTTTAAAAGCAGACTGTCCTACCCACTCAGCATCCTGTTCATGAGGCTTTTTTGAGGCTGTTCATGAGGCTGGTTCCTTTTGTATATTTTTTTTAAACAGAAGAGGAAAGCAATGTACAGTGGTTTGAATGTAGGAAATTTTATCTAGAATATGGCTCAGAGACCTGAAATTTGAAAAAGTAGTAATCAGAAACAAATAAATATATTGTTTGTGTTAACAAGACTGATGAGATATAGTAGCCCTATTCTCTAAAATGTTGTTATTCTATTTCAAGCAGATTTTATGCGTAGCAATACACGACCGAGACTTTCCTCAGCTTAGCTATGACGATAGGTGAAAGGAAGCTCTTAGCAGTCTGTATTTTAATTATTTTAATTATCTTCAAATTAAAGGCACCAAAAAAAGTTAGAAACAGGTCCAGATAGAGATGTGGGATTTGAATCCTCAAATCTTGGGGTACTTAGGTTTGATTTTTCTTCTTGCTGACCCACCAAAGCCACACATTGTAAATCAATTTCAGTTTATCCCCCTTGATTCTCTCCTCTTCTCTCTCCCCTTCCCTGTGGACATTAGGTTCCTCATCTCTAATATGAATAGGAATACTCTGTTTGGAAATCAATTGGTTATTTAGATTTCTTTTTTTACACTGGTCAATATTTCTCATGCTTTGTAGTTCTTCTGTAAGAGGGCAAAGCATAAGCATATTATATATGCTCCCCTTCCGTTTCGTCTGAATAACTGGATTTTTTTGCTTAATTTTGTAATGTCTGCTGGTATATAACTCAGGGCTTATTAGATCCAATTCATACAACTCTGCAGCACACAGTGGTCAAAGACTCGCTATTGTTTTTCTTATACTCCAAATCTTACTCTGTTTTTATTCAGGTGTTTGTTATAAGTATGTTTTCTAATCATGAGAATTTATCAGTCAGACTTACTGAAGATTTTAATATGTCTGAACTTTTTAGAAATGTGATTAGGTTTTTAATTTTCTTTCTTATTTAAACAAAACTCTAATTTAAATTTCATGTTTAAGATAAACTGACTTTTAAGAGTAAGTAATGTTCTTAGCGTATTTTCTGACATATTTTACTTACTGTGATCATTACATTTGTTTTCAGACTCGCTTACTTCAGTGACAGCTGTGAATTTGCTTACCAGTCAGGAGATTCCTGTAGTCATCTCAGCAAAAACCAATTTTGAGAATTTTCTCGATAGTAAAATCGGTATGTTAGACTTAATGTGTAAGTGAAATAGTACAATTTTCAATTGCTGTGTTGGAGCACCAGATACTGTGGCGGCAAATCTTTGAACACAGTGGCTCTTTTCTGGACTTTGGAATCCTGTTCTTCATTACTGTTCTTCATTAGTGAAGAAGGAGGGGAAAATTAGCAATGTGGAATCTGTCTGGGGAAGAGATTTACAGGATGATAAATTTTAATGGAAATATTATAAAATTAGTAGGCTTAATGAGCTAAATTTGAGAATCTGCTTATCTTAAGAGGATTGATTACCTACAGTGTGTGTGTACTTGGCTGTGTCTACCATCCTTAATCAAAACAGAACTGTATCATTGTTTAACATAAACATTTTGCAAACAACCCGAACTTTTAGTCTTCTTTTTGTCTTATGTTTACATAAATTATGTGCATCCTTATAGAGAAATGTTTCAGAGAGTAGATGTATGAAACTTGCAAGTTTGACTTTTATCTGATATTTGTCTTGAGATCAGTAAAATAAATCAGAATGGGTAATAATTCTGTTCAGGTAGTCTTGGACAGTTATCTTGGACCCTTTATCTCTAAAGGAAGTTTTCCCGTAATTTAGGCACCTAATTTAGGATTGAGCATCTGTAAATGGAGGGGGAAGGGCATTGGGCATTGCTAGAGGATACTCTGAATTGCCTAGAGTGGGCTTCTCTTCTCAAAGTCATCCTGTGAAGCAGCTTGTCTTACTCCTTCCCTGCACAGGCAGCCTAGCCCCACAACTTAGGCAGTTAAGTGTGGTTATGGTTAGATAATGTGATTGTCCTTCTAAGTAAAATTAGAAATTGTACTAACTTTTAAAAATTGTGTCCATTTTAATCTGCAAAGTAGCACCCACCCACCTTTTTGTTTACTGTTGTGTTTTGCTGTGGTCTCATCTCAGCAGCAATAAGTAGGCAATGTTCTGTGCCAGTGCTTATAGGAAATAGTTCTTTATCTTTTCTTCCCCCTTTCCACTACATCCTTATCCCTTAAGTCCCTTTTGCTGCCTCCCTGTTGTTGAATCTTCTTTCCTGCCCTGGAGCTACTCCTGTCTTCTCTGCACCACCGCCAGTGTTGGCTGTTCCTATGCAACTGGACTGATCAAAATCAGCTGACACTGCAAAAATGTCTTGGATGACCCTCACAAGGCTGATAGAAATTATTCACTCAGGCTCTATACCTACCTTAGAACATGCCCACATCTTACACTTTAGGAATGAATCTGTTTTTGAGAACCAGAACTTCTGCTCATGTAAAAGAAGCCAAATAATTGAGATACCTAATCATATTTTTCCTTAAAAACTTCCAGCTTGCTCACTGGCACGTACCTTGGCCTTATGTCTGTTGGAAACAGCCCAGCTCTTCCTGGGAAGTTCTGGATACCAGCTGTTGAGCTTTGCGAATGTACATTAATAGCAGCATCTTTTCAAAAGAAGGAAGACTAAAAAGTGGTGCCTGCTTTTTTTCCAGTCGTAGACCATATTGTGAAGCCACCTGTTGCAGGCTGCCAGGCTCTCTGACAAATTAAGATACATACATTATTCTATAATAAGGCCTTGAAATGGCAAGACTCTACATCTGCTGGAAAGATAAAATAGTGATTCCGTATTTTGCTTGTTAGGGAGTTGTCACAGGGCAGTTTTGCTTGGTTTTCTGTAGTTATCTGCTTCCAAACTTCCATATATTGACAGAGTTAATGTATAGGAGGCATTTCATTGCCTGAATGAAGACGATTGTTAAAACTGGTTTTGAATGAAGTAGTTTGTATGTTAATAATTCTAATGTGCTCAGCAATATTTTGAGAGTTTTTGTCTGTAGTTGTCACCAACGTAATGTTGGCACTGGCTTGTTGAAATAAGTTTCTTTGCCTTTTAAAGATGACAGCAATTGTGCAAGATTGTTCAAAATCTTAAATAAATAACCACCGAAAGGGAAAAAATATGCAGGAAGATGTAGCTCCCTGTGGAAATAATAAATCTGTTAGTATCTCAATGTTATTTCAGAATACATATGATAATAAAGTTAAGGAATTTCTTAACTCACCCTGAAAGGTAGTCCTCCAAAGTAGAACAAAATATCTTTCAAAATATATGCAGCAAAATCAGAGGGAAGATGTCATCATCTATTAATATGAGTAAGAAATATTTAAAGATTATGTGTCATTCTATGGTGCCGGTAAATTGCTATAATAAAAAGAAGTCTACATGTTTTAGAAGAGGAACTTGTATTCAAGATGTATGACTGACCCAAATAATAAGATGCCAAGGGAAAGATAGCATCAGGGGCCTTAAATACTGTGACTTCTATAACTGACTTGAACAGCAGTAGGAAGTGCTCTCAGGAGTTATATTCCAAATAGAAAATTGATGTTATTTGAAATGCTTTCCTGAGATTATAAATGAATCATGTCTTTCGTAATAAGTTGAAGGGATAGTAATGTTAGAGACCGTTGTGTTGTGGTACATTTTAATAAACTATGAAATTAGAATGAGATTAAATTTACTATTGAATCAAGAGGACTATTTAGGCTGTTTGTCTAGTATTTGTTTCTCATATTAGCAAATAGAATTTAAATTTGTATTATCTAAATATATTATACACTATAATTGTATTGAAACATTTATTATTTATCCAAATTTTGTAGCTTTACTTTTAGGCTTTTTCTGAACCATCTAATTTTCAGCCTTTTCTGTGATGAGACATTGATTAATACTTGGCCTACAAAAAAAGTGCAAAAATGTGTTTGTAATTATTGTTGCTTGAATTTCACTGCTTAAAGAATATTAAAACATTTTTATTGTTCTTAGATTTTTAAATGCCTTTGCCAAACATAAGCCATTATAAAGAGATTGTCATAGAAATAAAATGTTTTATCCTCAAATTGATGATTGATATCCATGTTAGTTAACCCCAGAACTAATTTTTTATTTTTTTTTTAATTATTTTTTTTTACTTTCCTCTGCCCCAGGAATACCTAATACAAGTGCAGAAGATGCTGCAGTAGCTAAGAATCTGGGCATTTCTTTCACTGAAGTCACTGAAACATTGCCAGATGGTTTGGAGAAAGTAATTAATTCTGGGGAGGTGGGTATACAAGTGTGGAGTTCTTTCCAACTTACAATAACAATGCAAACTAAATCTGTTTTCTCAAGAGTGTCAAATAATTTGTTTGTTTAAAGGCTTTTTTTTTTTTTTTTAAGAATCAAGCCAGGCTTGTGCTACCAAATTTCTAGGAATAATTTAATGATGAAATATGTTGGCTCTTCTGTAGCAATAAAATGATTTTTTTTTCCTTTTGTGCAGGAGAAGAAGCTACAGCATTGGTCTGAGCTTTGTAATGGAAACTGAATAATTGATCCTATGTTAAAAGTTGATTCTTATTTCATCATCCCAATACATTTTTAAGCTAAATATTAATATGTTAGTCCTTTTTCCACATATTCATTGAAATCTGGCGTAAGCTTTTCTGGTAATATATCTGCCTGAAGTGACATAGAAATTTTATATTTAAATATAAAATATATATGGTGTTATAGCTCTTGGAAAAAATTCATTTGATAGCAGACACAAAGCTCATATTCTTTTACGTGACAGGTAGGGTCTAAGTGGTCAAGATGTATCTGAAAGTAAGAATAGAAAAACCCCAGATGAATGCCGGAGAGAGCAAGCCGTTTCAACATCCACATTTCCTCAGTCTCTGCCTTGAGTTGGTGATATTCTGGATGTTTCAGCATACAGCAGTTGATTAAAATATCAGCAGTAAATGTACATGGCAGCCAATAAAGGCTGAAGGGGTCTACAGGTCTCTTTCTCAACCTTGTTCTACCAGGCCAGCAAGAACTTTACCCTTTGATTAAGGGGATTTAAATGAATCAAATAACTGGCATGTGAATAGTCTCTTGGATAGAAGGATGTTAAGCAGCGGGATGGGGAAAATTAATATGAGGCTCATAAACTTTGACTCTCAGAAATGGCATTTGTGACTTTTTTTTGTCTGTTCTTGCATTTTCACTGACAGCAAATATACATTTTTCTTTCTTCTTCTGCCTGTCTCTTTTTTTAATCAGATCACAGGCATGACTCGGCAGGAGGCTTTAAAAGCTATTACCCAGCAGGCCAAAAATAAAGGAATAGGTGGAGACCTAACAAGTGACAAGTTAAGAGACTGGTTAATATCTCGACAGCGGTACTGGGGAACACCTATTCCTATCATTCACTGCCGGACATGCGGCACTGTCCCCGTACCTTATGAAGAGTTACCTGTGGTGTTGCCCAATGTAACCACCTTCACGGGAAAGGGAGCCTCACCTTTAGAAACTGTTCCAGAATGGGTGAACTGTTCCTGTCCAAGGTAAGCCAATGCTGCCGTTACTGCAGACTGGGAGAGACTGCTTTTCACCTGCCTTGTTCTTGTGCTCTTTCCGTAAGTGTTGACAAGTGCCTGCTCTGAGCCAGGATACTACTCCACAATGATGTTTAGTCTGACCCAGCCTAGGATATTTTTCTCTGTAAAACTCCCTTTTTGCAACACGGGCGCCTACTGCTATTTCTTCATAAACAAGCTGAAGCAAAGCTCACTGTTTTTAAGTTGGAGGGGGAAAAAAAAGGGAAAAAAGAATTATTTTCTCCCTGTTCTCCATTTCTTAACAGTATTTCTCACTTCATTTACTACAAGAATTTTCATTATCTTTCACCAGCAGAGTTCACATAAAGCTTATAATGATTATTGAATTATTTCCTTTTGTTAAGGTAACTAACATTGTGTTCATTTTCTTAGCATTAGTCCAACACTAAAGTGTTTCCTCAGCTATATAATTCTTTATCAGGGAGAATCACATTCACTGTATATTAGAGATGACAGCATGTAATTCAGATTGAAGGAGATAGTAAGTATATGCATCTTGTCAGTGTTGTAATCTTTATTGTTTGTAGTCCAGCTGTTTAAGAAATAATACAGCCTAAATTAAGTAGTGAGAGAGATGTCATGAAAATCAGTCGTCTAATCTTGGGGGCTGCTTAGATACTCTGTACATTGGAGTTTGTATGCAGGTTCTGCAGAAGAACTGGTAGAACATGAGTTATCCCAGAGAAGTTTTTCATCAGCAGTGCAATGCAATGCTGCTGCTAACAGACTGACCTAATGGCAAGTAGGGCAGGGGAGTCAGACATAGAAATGACGTTAGGGCTCTCATTGATAATGCAGCAGTTTCATAACATCTCACTTTATTTTAACGTTTGCAGGGTAGAATATCAGCGTGGTTTTCATTTCTAATTGGGTAGCTTCTGCACAGCAGTTCTGGGTTCTCTGAGGACATGCATTTTGATCTTTGTTGATAACATGTATTTTATGTAAAACACACGTTTATTTCCGTGTTTCTGCATAGAAAATTTCTTCTCAGATATGCCTATTTAAATTACATATAGTAGTGTATTTTGAAGTGTGACTCTTGCAGGGAAGCTTTACTAAGCAAGATCCACGGGTTTAGTAAAATCCCCAGAAATGCCTTGGTCTGTAATTCCTAATTTCAACTGAAAAATTTCCTGATGTGACTAAAAGTCACTGTCTGTGCTCCTGACTTCCTCCTGACCTTAATTCAAAAATGATTTTGTTGTTTACCAAGCAACAATGTACTTTTGATGTCCTTATTGTTTCTGGATACTTATTGTGTCTGCCCTACTTAGAAGTTAATCAAGGGCATTTGTTTAGTCAGAAATAAAGGTGTACAGGATTGTTTCTTAGCCTAAAATGTGGCAGTTTGCTGAAATTAATGTGTTTTTTTAATTTTCACCTTTTTTTGGTTTCTTAATTCTCACCTATTTGACAGCTATCTTCAGTATTGCTCATCCATATGTCTGTTACGGTTTCAAATCCTTTGAGCTATTGCCTTTATCTGCACAATCTTCCTTGGTTTCCCTTGCTCTGAGGAGTTATATGATCCCTTCCTTTAGTCCTTCTCTCCAGTAACAGTATTTTTTTCATTAGTTGCAATTAATATCTAGAACTAATATGGAAAGCAAGATGGAAAGATAGAAAAGTCTGTGAGTATTTGAATGACAACAATGTAAGCAATCATAAATGGGAGGAGATGCTCAAGTTATTCATTGTTATACAAGTCCAGGTAATTGTGTTAGTTGTCTGAAGATCATCTAATGAGATTACAGTATTGTGTCTGTTGTATAAATTCTGAAAGATGCCCACACCGTCTGGGTCTTAGTGAGCCATGTCCATTTAGAGTACAGGCAACATCAGAGGCATGAAGCAGATATAATTATAGTTCAATGACTGTAAAGTGTTCTTGCTTTTGACTGAAAAGCCGTTCTGTTTCAATATAATACAGTATTATTTTACATTGGCTAAGTCTCTGCTTATATGCACAATTTAATAAAATGGTTATTCTGTTTTAAAAAAAAAAAGTTTGAAGTAAATTTTCTTCACTACATTATTCCTATTGAAAGAAAAACTTGCTGGTAGAGAAGGACCTGGGGCAGAGGTGGAGCAAAGAGAAATGTTAAGTGGCAATACTCTCTGATACTTGCCTCCGCAAGCCATGCTGAAGTATCAGGCAGATAGGCAGATACATGCTGCAGCTCAGTCACCAAGCTTGATCACAGACTAAATATGCAGCTAGAAAATATTAAATAGCCAGTGCACATTTATTATGTATATTTATTACACAGATACATACATTTACATTTGTGTACATTTACAAATTACATACATTTGTTTCATATAGCCAGTGGTATTTACATGCAAGTATGTCACAGGTTGCAAAATTTTATTTATATTAGAATAATCCCATTGTTTTAACAGTAAGAGTTTTAAAGAGGGTTCAATTACAACTAATGAAAGTTTATTAAATGTGATCATTGGCCTCTACAAACAAATAATTTATATTCAGGCAGAAACTAGCAGAAGGAAACCTGAGCTTCTAAAATTTGTTTTAAAAGTGTTTCTCAGGGCTGCCAATATAACTCCAAGCAAAAACTGATTTGCCGTAATCACAAATTTAAATTGTGCTACAAGGTCTAGAAGAGATTTGCTACGTCTCAGTGAAAGCTGAAATTAAACTAAGTTTGTTTTTTCTAGAGATGATAAATGGAATCTGCAAAGACCTTTTTGTACTGATAATCAGAGAGGCAACCACCTGCCCCTTCTGTTGAATGTTTATAAGATGATTTGTCTGCTAATACCTAACGAGTGCAATATATATTCAGTACCTATTAACTTTATCACGAAGTACACTTGTCTGTGCTTTAAGATTTTCTTTGTTTTTTTAATTTCTTTTAAAATGGCAATTCTAAAAAATTCTGGGCACATATGATTGAGAGGGCTGTCCGTTGCAGTGCTATCTTCTGCTGTTGCTTGGCATTATAGCTGTTCAGGCTTCTTTTTGGTTTGTATTTACTTTGGGAAGGAGAGTGAGCCCTGTTACTGGTGTTGGACTTTTTCTGGACATGTCACTCTTCAGACTGTACAGACCCATTCCGTTTTCAATCTAAATGTCTTTGTGACCACACTGTACACAGTTGTTTGGTTTTTTCCCAAGCTTGTCACTTATCTAAAAACACCTCTTGTCCGTCTCTCTTGCTCAGGTGTAAGGCAGCAGCGCGGCGCGAAGTCGATACCATGGATACATTTGTTGATTCCGCTTGGTACTACCTGAGGTACACTGACCCTCACAACACGGACAGGTGAGGGCTGCAGGTTCAGGGCCGATGAGTGGGCAAGCCCGCTTCACGGAATAGAAGGGAAGGAAGCGGCCAGACACTCTGGTGCTTATAGCTTCTATCTGCCTTGGTAGAAGGTGACGTTAACCCCTGTGCTGCCCTGATTTTGTGCCCATGCTGTGGCCTGAGCGCAGCACAGCATGAACTAGGAATTGCTCTAAAAATGTGGCATTTGGTTGCTCCCATGCCGGGAGATCTGCAAGAGCAGGATGTGTAGACACAATTGTGTAAGCACAGGAGTCACAGGGCAAGGGGCTGAAGTTTGTGTGAAAGGGCATAATGGGGCAGGGCACAGAGGAAATCTTCAGCTGAGGAGCTGAAGATAGTCCTTGGTGGAGGATGCCGTCAAGAATGACAGCCTATCAAGACTCTAACTGAGCCTGTGGGGAGTTGCATGGAGCGTACCCTCCCTGGCAATACACTGAGTATTTCAGCATGTGGACAGGCAGTGCTTTTCCACCAGTAAGAAAAGGAATAGTCCGATGTAACATCCAGCTGCCAAGAACAGCACCCTCATTTCTCTCCTTTTGAATTCTGGTAACTCTTGCTACTTCCCTGTGCACAGTCCTAAAGTGAAGAGGCATCGCAGCAAGCTCCTGCTGTGTTGGCACTTCAACTATATGCATAATTAATGAAAGGAGATTTTTCACATGCTGTTGTGTTAGTGACTGCAGCATGGAGAGTGTGGGAAGATAGAGGTAGTTATTTAGCTGTTTTTCTGCTTCGTAGTCTGCCTGTAGTAACGCTGTTAATAGCGCCGCTTTTTCCAAAGAGGAATTAGTGGAACAGCTCTACTACGTAGTCTGAGGAAAATAGAAAGACTTGCATTTTTTAGATATTGATATCACATGTAGGGCTGTTTGGGGATTTATTTATTTATTTATTTGTTGTCCAGAGTGGTTTCTGGCTACATACTGCATACCAAGTGATTTAATATAGCTGGACCAATTTTTTTTATATATATATATTGGCAGTACCAGTTTAGTTTAACCAAAGAAATACCTCCTGTGAACACTTTCATGTCACATAAAATTTAATTATTTT
Organism: Balearica regulorum gibbericeps; assembly: GCF_011004875.1. Lineage (NCBI taxonomy): Eukaryota > Metazoa > Chordata > Aves > Gruiformes > Gruidae > Balearica > Balearica regulorum. Next base: position 120,075,726 of record NC_046185.1, read on the forward strand.
CTAGTGATGCTGTGAATTTATTATTAATATTATTAAGATTTGCAGACTGCTTCCTATCCAGTGACAGTTTAATACATAAAAATAACATTTTTATGGACTTCTGCACTAGATGGCTACCTCCATTTGATCTATTTGTTGGTTGGGGTTTTTTTTAGCTAAACTGCGTATAGGTAAACCCTTTATTTCCATAAGTCATAATTTACAGGTCTAGAATTTGGGAGAATTACTCTTATTGATTTTGGAACCCTGTCAAAAAGTTAGTTTTGATTTGTTCTAAAGACATGAATCCCATATCCACAGTTTGCTTCTGGGCTCATCTGTGAAGAAACAGTGTTGCTATTACAAAAATTACAGATGGAATAATCAAATGAGCTGACAAAACAACTAAATTTGTTAGAACAGGGCCTTAAAGCGTATATTAAAGAACAACATACATACAAAATGCTATTTTGAAGGCAGGAGCCCGTTACAGGAGACATAACAATATTTAATGAAGCAGTAAGCAATGCTAGGAAACTATGCAGGTGACCTCCAACGACATAGTAAATATGTTCGAAATGACAAATTTACTGTAGATTCATAGAGCATTCTATAGTTGGAGTACAATGACCCTTCTGACTCTTCAAAATGTTTTGCAACCTTATAGTAAACTGCTTCATTGCCCCCTAGTGGCAACAATGCAAATCTCCAATTTAAAAAAAAAATCAACGGTTTTTGAGTGGGCATATCTTTTGTCTTTCACTGTAATGTATTTGTATGTAAAACTTGATAAATACTAAAAAATGTAAAGGCTAGCCACAGGGTATTTATGAAAAAATCATTTGTAGAGAAAGAAAATCTTTTCATCACTTTCTCAGGTAACGTATGTGAAATCTTAGTTGCGTCTTTAAAATATATGAAAATAATATTTTTGTGGATCTGCTTTTCAGAGGCAATTAAAATTTTCTCTATAATTTAATATGCATATCACTTCTTTAAAATTAAATAGATTGATAGCAAAATAAAAGTTTTATTACACATGTGTACCTCTCAGTAAATACTGGTGTTGAATATGATGAGCTACTTCAGTAGAGCTGATCTTTCTTTTCCAAATTGTATTTTTTCTATAATTGTGTTTTTTCAGGCCCTTTAATAGTGACTTAGCAGATTACTGGATGCCTGTGGATTTGTACATCGGAGGAAAGGAGCATGCAGTTATGCACTTATTCTATGCAAGGTTTTTCAGTCATTTTTGCCATGACCTAAAGATGACAAAACACAAGTAAGCCTTATATATTTCTATTAAAATCTTTCATATTTCATTTGAAAAGCAAGAGTGTTAGTGGACATTGTTACGATGCAGAACGTTACGTTGAATAAGCCTAAATTTTCCTGCTTGTCAGTGTTGGCTAACTACTTGGTTTCTTACAGTCAGTTGCATTTTCTGTGTGCATACATACATAGCATTTTTATTACATGTTGAGTATTAACTGGCCTAGAGCAAGTGATAAAATGTTGCTGTAGATTTTCAGCCTGCAAAAGCTTGCATAAACTAGTAACTTCAGGCATTCTGAGTGGTGCTATTATTTCAAATTAGGTAACTTCATGCACAGTAATACCATCAATTTCAGTGGAACCATGCATATGAAGAAATCAAGCACTTCTATAATTCACTGCAGTATTGGAGCTGAACAGTGCAAAACAGTTCCTGATAAGCAAAAGCAGTATATGCATCTGCTGTCAATTTATTTTTTATTTAATGACTGTTATGTAATTACTTTTAACTACTCTTGTTGCTGATGCTGCTGTAGTCTCTTCATTATCCTCTGTTTTGGTTAGAGGTAAAGTTTGAGGCAGGAAGGTGAGTCATCTGATGTTCTGTTTCTTGTCCCCTCAAGTTCCCAGCTTGATGCCCCCATTTCCACTGAAATTCTGCCCCTTTTTTACTCCTGCCTCAACAGGGAGGATACTGGTGTCAGAATAGTGAAACACTGCCCCATGCTCTGTCCAGTTCTCCCATCAGCAGAGATGTTTGAATAGATTGAGTCAAAATGAGTGATGCCATGAGAACAACTGCTCAGTAATTTCTCAGCTGGCAACTCATATGCATTCATTCTTTGCCAGTATCCACTCTAAAAACTTGATGTAAAAGAGGAGCCTTACATATGCATGGCAGTGAATTCTCTTGAATGCAGCAGTTTTGCTACAAAACTAGAACTTAAGTAGCTGTGCACCAGAAAAAGATGAACTAGTTAGTGGAGCCAGCAGAATATTTCCCTGAGTTATTTCATAATCATTTGATGAAAACAGGCAGTGCATTTTCATCGCTCATTCTTGTCTGCAAAATAGTTTGCAGTGAAAGCTGTATTTGAGATTTTGGGTTTGGGTGATTCGTGTGTTCTTCACCTGTTGTTTACAGCTTGCACAGCTGCAGCAGGAAGGCTCTTCCTTCTCTGAGGGAGTGGGCCTCTCAAAGCAAATCCTTTCTGTCATAGACACTATTCTTTTAAGCAGAGCTTTTCGTTCCAAGCAATTTCAGGCTTATCAGTTCTACAAAAGACTTTATGATCCTAATCTAACAGCCATCTAGTGGAGCTGTAACACACAGCATCAAAATGTTCTTTTGTTAGGCAAATTCAAACAACACTAACTATGATGGCTGAAGGATTGTCTATGTAAACTGGCAACAACTAGAAGGGGAGGTTTGCTTGCAAAGTAAGCAGTCCACTCTGGTGTGCAAGAAAATGAGGAGGCATGGAAAGAGGACAGCTTGGCTGAAAAAGGACCTTATGAATGAGCTCAAGCACCAGAAGTAGTGCATGGAAAGTGGAAGTGAGGATGGGCTATCCCTGGAAGGATGTGGAAGCATTAGCTTGGTAGGCAGAGTGGAATTAGGAAAGACCAAAGCTCATCTAGAATTGAAATTGGTGAAGAATGTGAGGGCAGTAAGAAGGGCTTCTGCAGATACATTGACAAGAACATCAAGGAAAATGTTGGCCTGAAACAAAATCAGACAAAGAACCTAGTAACAAAAACCAGTCTTGCCTTGACTTTTGCTGTCAAAGTCTGTGCTTAGTAGGAGAGTTTGGTGGAGAAAGGTACTACCCAGTGAAGTGATCCCTAATTCAACCCTACTCTAAACCAGACATGTACAAGTCCAGGGGACCAAATGGGATGTATCTAAGGGTGCTGATGGAGCTGACCTTTACCACTGTAAGGTTGCTTTTTTTTTTTTTTTTTTTGAAAGATCATGGTGATCAGGCAATGTAGCTGTTGACTGGAGAAAGGCAGATGCAAAACTCATCTTCAGGAACAGGCAAGAAGGTCAGCCTCACATTCGTCCCCAAGAATATTTTAAAGTAAATCATCTTGAAAGTAATTTTCAGGCACATGAAAGACAAGGTGACTGGGAGTAGCCACCATGGATTTACCAATCCATGGGAAATTATGCCCAACTTAATCTGCCTTCCTTCTATGGTGAGACAATTCCCTCTGTGGATGAGGAGAAGAGCTGTGCATGTCTTTTACTATGACTTTAGCAAGGCTCTTAAGTTCTCACATGTTGTCCTTTTAGTTTGACTGGGGAGATACAAATTGAATAGGTGGACTACAGTATGGATGGAAAAACTGTCTGGACCATCAGGCTCAAAGGGTCAATGTTCAAAGTCTGACTGGCAGCTATTTGCAAGTGGTGTTCCTCAGGGGTCACTGCTGAGGCCAATTGTATTTAACATCTTCATCAACAACCTGGGCAGTTCAACAAAGCGCACCCTCAGCAAGTTCATTGATCACCACATGCTGGGGGAAGCCATTGATACACTGGATGGCAGGACTGCTGTGCAGAGGACTTTGAATTGAAGGAGCAAGTCTGAAGTGCTGACAGGAATCTCGGGTACATGGAGCAGATTAGCCACAGAAACAGCTGGGGCTGTGCCAACTATGTGACGAGGATTACAACAAAGAAGGGCTTTAGGGGTCCTGATGACCACCACGTTAGACATGAGTCAGCAGTAGGCATTAAGAGTATACGGCGCTGCATTAGCAAAAGCACGTCCAGCTTAGCTTATCTCCGCTGATCACTCACGAAGGCACATCTGGAATATTGTGTCCAGTTTTGAGGCTTGCCAAGTGTGAGGGACATTATTAAACTGAAGAGGATCTAGTGGAGGGGCACTAAGATAGTCAGGGGCTGTGGAGCATATGGCATACAAGGAGAAGCTAAGGGAGTTGTGCATGTTCACTATGGAGAAGAGAAGGCTAAGGAGGGAATGTAATTGCAGTCTACTGCTACCTAAAGGAGGATTATAGAGAAGACAGAACGAGACTCTTCTCAGAAATGTACAGAGAAAGGAGGAATAGGAGTCACAGATTGCAGCAAGGTCCAGCTGGACAGAAGGAGAATAGTTTTCACAGTGAAGATGATGGAACAGTTTGACCAGAGAGGTTTTGGGATCTCCATCATTGGATATTTTCAAAACTCAGCTGGACAAGGCCCTGAGCAACCTGAAGTTAGCTCTGCTGTGAAAAAAGGGTTGGACCAAATGACCTCCAAAGGTCCCTTCCAACCTACATTATTTTAAGAGTCCATGATTCTGTACCTGTATGAATTTGGAATGTGTTTTGTTCATTCTCCACTGTGACAGAGCAGTAGCACCAAAGCACTGTGCCTAGAGTGGTCTAAATATCGTAAATTGCAGAAAAACCCTCTTAACTTCAGTGAAAAAAATGCTAAAGAAGCACTGACTGCGTCTAGTGACAATAGCAGAGAAAATCAAAATTGCTTTCTGTAGAAGTAGTTTGCAAGACTGTGGAGAATTCCTTGGAGGCCATATACAATCTCAAGAGCTGTTGCACATGTGAAGATATGTTACAGCATTGCCCCTAGGATCTGCTTTTTGTACTGCTTATACATGTGTTCAGACTGTACAAGATGATTGTAACAAATTCATAATCAAATGCAAAAGTGTTTGCTTGCTTTAGCTCTACGCACTTAAGGCATTATGTTCTTTTAAGCCATGAAGTCAAATTAGGATTTTGTTTTGATATGGAAATTTCAAGTCCTTTATAAATATTCCCACTTGTCTTAAATATGTTTTAGCATTGGTCAGAAGCCACTTTTGATCAGTCTTCTCTTAGGACTACTCAAGGGCTGGCCTAAGAGATCTGTAAAGGGTGATTAGAAACAACAAGCTGATTGTTAGGAACCTTAAAGTCATGGTGCTGAAGCCCACAGCTCCGAGGGAAAGCATTTTAAGGTTAAAAAACACTGCCCTCTTGTGCATTTTCAGTCATTCTCTATTAGCTCAGTTATTGTTTACAGATTAAATTAGTAAAATTCTGCCACATCTCAGTTAATGAGAGCTGCCACCATTAAAAGTGTGTTATCTAGTATCCTGACAAATTTGTTATGATTCCCCTATTAATCTGTAGTAATTTTTCATTTTTGTAGGTTTTCTTCATGGGAATGTTCATTGTTTGGCTCCTATCCTCTGACTTTCAAATCCACTGAAATATTTTCAGATAGTCTTTAATTCTGTACTAATGGCTATTTATATAATAATGAGGTTGAAAACAAAAGTTTAAAATTTCATAGTTTAGATTTTCAAAGCAATCTTCAAATATGATGTACATTATTACAATAGAAACATTATAGGCCGTTTACAGCTGTCACACATGCTTCCATGGAAAATGCATTGTTTATAGGCATCTGAAATTCTAAAGGTGTCAATATAGTTTAAATACCCCCTGAAGATGGGGCATGATCTTTTATTTTTTTAATGCATTGAACTGGAGACGGTGGGAAATGCTGCTCATTTCCTCAGTGATGACAATGCAGAATAAATAGCACCCTCTGGGTATTGGTACATGTGACAACAGATTAAGCTCAAATTGATGTCATTTTGTTCTAGCAATCTCGTCTGTAAAGTGCATCGGTTCTGGAATTAATTCAGAAGCCAGTTAGCCCTCCCAGCTGTGACCACCGCTGGGAGATGGGCCAGGTAGGCAGCTGGGGCCAGCAACCTCCTCAGCCCTTCCAGCTTAATCCACCAACACAGTCACACCCGCTCAACTGTATTATTGTGAGTGCAAGTTACACAGAATTTGGCTCTTCCCTAGACTGTAGTAATCAGTTCTGTCTGGTGAATAATTGTAAATGGAATTTAGCACAGTCTCTCTGAAGGATTACAAAGCAATAAAAAAGTTTATTGTTGCCATTAAGTCAGCAGATTTGACTGTGATAGAGAGCAAATCTGTTGAGTAAGAAGGCACTATTTTTATATAGCTGCATTGCAGAATAAAATATGTGTGTGACAGAAATAGCTTATTCTGTAAAGGAAGGACATTAGAGCTTCTCTACGTTCATTAGGGACTTTATCACTAGTGTTGATTTTAAGTAAAAGCACTCAGCTATCGACTGTGTAAAATCTGAATGTTCAATATTGTTTGATCTTTTTTCTGCCTAAAATGATCAGCTCCCACATCCCCTAATCGCTTCTCGCCTTCTACAGATTGCCAGATTGTTATAGATAGCTCTAACTGTAGGTTTCACAAGCACCTGAATTCAGCTGACAGTGACCAACCAAGGTCATCTGACTCTAGGGCACAGCTTTGGGCTCTCTCAGCCGTTCTAGAAGTGCTGGGATGCAAATACATGCAGTGAGGATCCTTGCTAGAGCTATCCATTCTTCTGAGTCCACTCTTTATCACTGTTGGAGGTTCCAGAGTCTTTCCAGGTCATTTGTAATTGGATTGAAAGTCTCGCTAGTCACCTTGCACAGAGCAAAGCAAGGAGCCTGAGGACATGGCCCTGAGCAGGAGTTCCTGATCTGTCAGTCACGCTTGCACCTCCATCCGTTGCGTGCTCCTGTATAAAGAGATTGGTCTATCATAGAAATTAACCTGTGTATAAACATTACTGAAGGGAAAAAGATGCATTACACAGTTCATGGCTAGCACAGCTGATCCTTCTTGGAGGCATCAGGCAGACTTCACAGATGGGGTCCCATCTGACGTACAACACAATCAAAAGCTGCACACAACTAAAGCCACAGTGCCCATGCTCCAGCATGGGTGCAAACACACTTACAGGCAGGTGAAGGTGTATACTGTTCCAGCAACCTTACAACTTGAAATATGATCAAGCATTCAAAAAAATTCAAGCCACCTCTTTGTTTACTGTGCCAGAAATGTCTGTCTGTCCGAACATAGCTGAGTTTCAGTTGTTCCCAGTGGTATGGCTCACGAGGTATTTATGATGCTAGGCCATAAATGCATGACCTAAATGCAGTGTTTAGATCAGAATTGCATCACACCTGATGTGCTGCGGCATCTTGGCAGTCCCCTTCCACAGCCCAGAAACACATTGCTTAATTCGAAGGGGAAGGTTTTAGGTGTGTGGATTTATTAATGTAAATAAAAGTGTAACTTTCCATGTGACCATGAGATGGAGCCACCACACCACTGGCAAAATCACTGCACATGGGAGAAATTCAGTACAGGGCTTAATTTGTTTGAGCCCTGTGTTTATTAGACAGGCTCTGGTTTTCTCATTTTGGGCATGTCTCCATTCTCCTGCGGTCTCCCACTAGGAAGACGTGGGGGTTTTTTTCCCCATACTTGGTAATGTATTTTCTGTTGCATTTTTGTAACCTCTGTCAGCATAAACAAAAATAGGAAATGCTCATTCCTGCATTCAGCTTTTAATAACTTGGCATATGATCTGAACTCGCTCTTTGTCATTAAAAATAAGCGTTCCTTGCAAAATCACTTCCAGTGGAGGACCCTGTCTGATTGGGATGTTCTGGCTACCTCATTACCTTTATTTTAGATAGCAGCAAGTGTAGCTGTTTTAGTAACTGTTTGAGATCTTAAACAGACTGAAGTACTGAATGATAGGGGGAAAATTATTTTTATTTTTCATTGATGTAATGTTTTTAGTTTGTAGAAGAAAGTTATCCTGAACAGTTATCTCTTGAAGCATTTTTCCACAATTTGGGTTTTGTTCCCAATTTTCATCTTCTAATTCACTTGGATAATTTGAGATACTTATTTGATATTTTAGATAATTTTTGCCTCCTATTTTTAAAAAAACTTTTTCTTGATTGTACTGTCTAAATTTGACCTCAGTTCCCATCTCCTTAAGTTCCTTTAATTTATTTCTAAACACCAGGATTTTTCAGGCAACCTGTGAAATATTGTCTAGAAAATATTTATAGAGATGCTTGAATTGCTACTCTTAATTAACATTGTTGATAAAACCAGGTGGCATGGTAGGGACTAGTGCTGCTTGGTGTCTGAACAATACACCACTATGTGCCTGTACTTGCACAATATTTAGAAGTATACAAAGGATTCAAGGAAGGAAACTCATGTTCAAACATTAATATGTTGAAGATAAAGAATGAAGCCTGTCACTTTCTCTCTCCCAGTTTAAGACTTTTCTTTCAAATATCTCCTTACTTCAGAGTCATCAAAAGGGTTTAAAGACTAGTATGTGGAAGAGATCTGTTTTAATACAGTTAAAACATGCATAGTTTTATATAATTTAATAATACTTTATATTATTAAAGAAATTACTGTGTTTTAAATCACAAAATAAATTATCATATAACTTATATTTCCTAATAATGTAAAGTACTTAATTAACTCCTTAAAAGTGAGTAGTGTTTTGGATTATGACTTTTTTGTCCATGTGAAGTAAAATGTGGAAGTCTGGTTTTACTATTTCTTCTTTAGATGGATTTATTCTAGCTTTCTGAAAATAAGTAAATAGAAGTAATGCATCCTTTTTATAGACGATCGAAAAAACCAATGAAGTTGTTCTGGTAAAAATGTGGGGCTTTGTTAGGTGGAAGTATGGAGGATTCAGATTGCTTAATGTTGAGCACATATGTGAGCATTAGGAGATGCAAGTCAGTAGTAACCAGCGCTGATTAGCACGTCCTCTAAAATGATGGTCACCAGTGTCTTTGTGTTGGAGGATGCATGAGAAGACTCCTCAGACTGTGTATGCCTTCTGGGTCTGGCTCCATACCTCCTCCCTGGCCCCTACTGTTCTTGGGGTTGCTGTTAGAACTGCCTTTCCTGGCCCATTGAGTTGGGGAGACCAACACCTCTAGAGATTAATTTTGTTGTTGTTTTTTTCAGTGAAAACAGGGACAGGCGTCTCACTCGATGAATCAGAAATGCAGGATCATTAAAGGCAGATACAATAATGTATCTGTCAACCAGAGCAGTCTTTACTTAGAGTTTATTTCTTGCTGAGTGCACTACTGCCCTTAGCTTTGGTGCTTTTAAGGCTCTTTTTAACTCTGTCATACAGACATTTGATGAGAGTTTACTCTTCCTGGTGTAAATTTTGCTAGAAAAGTAAAGTTTTCATGTTCAAGATGCTAAAAAATTAATCCACTGACATATGAACTTTCCAGCATTGGAAAAAAAAAATGCCGTTTTTCTAGTGTACTTTTTTCTTACAGCTAATTCTGCAAAGGGACAAGGCATGCAAGTGCTTATGTTAGAGAAACTATCTTCTCCGTTTATAGAAGGAAACATGCAGCAAGATTTTGATTCGTTCAAAATACTGTGCTCCTCAGAGAGAAGCTAGAACTAAATATTTGTAAGACAGCGAGGCCAGGTACTTGAACGCTTTTACACATGGGAATTTAGCGTAAAGTTAGTGAAATTGCACTGTTGGCAAAGAAACTTTTGTGTATTATCCATATGCTAATTTGAAAAGTGACGTTAGAATAACTCAGTACTAAATCAGGATGCTAGAATGTGTGCAGAATACAAATAAATACTTATACTTGCCAGCCAGCCACCCTGAATAAATACACAAAGTACTCTTTCTAAGGTGACGACCATTTTTGTATAGTCAACTTGAAATTCTTGTTTCATTGACTAATTGTGCCTGATTGGCTTAACACCTGAGGCTTATCATAAAGTATGCTTTTAACAGTTCTTTTCAACAGACAAGTTTCTTTTTCTTTCCATCCTTAGGGAGCCTTTCCATAAGCTCTTGGTTCAAGGTCTTATCAAGAATCAGACATTCAGGCTAACAACAACAGGCCAGTGTTTGAAGAGGGAGGAGGTTGATCTCACTGGTAAGAGAGACTGCATGGGAAAATCAGCATAGGTACATCCAGAAAGTCAAGGACTACTTCAGTGTACAAGCCTCAGTGCTGGGAGAATTTGGAAGAGAAAATGAATCCTTGTAATATTTAAACTGGAGAGCAACTTCTGTGAGTTTTGGATTCATATGCACTGCTAAGTGCGCAGAGACCCTACTAATCCAGCACCTTTTAATTGCATCCAAACATAGAAACAGTGCTATGGTATTATTTTAGCTCCAGTGTAGTCCAAAAGATCAGAGGTCAGTATTGTTAAGACACTGCTCAGCAACTTGCTGGTAGCCCCAGCAAACAGACAACCTACAAAAACATCATGGCAAAGCTTACACAGATGTTGGTGTATTCAGTAGATATTAGGAATGTAAAACATGTATAGGGAAATGTGCTGTTTCTCAAGTTCTCTCCAGTGCCTTCACTGCATAAGCTGAAGCAGCAGGTCCTGGCTTGGGCACCTGTAAGAACAGGAGTGGTTTGGTCGTGTTTGCCTCCCTTAAGCACTCCTCTCACACAACCTTCTTTTCACTGTTTTTCTCCTGCATACAAACCCCATAAGTCAGTTAAAAGCCAAACAAACCAACCCCCTTATGTTTACTGCTGCCTGCTATCCTATTTTCTTCCAGAAAAGCTAGAGCTTTTCTGTAGCAGTGGTTTTGCTCGGTTGTACCTTTATCAGTGTAAATGCCCCTTTCCATCTCTAAATTCATGCAAACAAAAGGCACGTTCTTGTCAGGATAACTTACTGCAATTGAAATCTATACATCTGCTGTTTGTAAAAGCTAAGTGCAGGTCAGAATTGTACCAAATCAGTACACCTGTCTAGGAGGTTTTAAATGTCATCATTATAACAGCGTTTAAATCTCAGGGGCTATCAATGTAGCACATAGGATGAATGCCAGGTACAGCTTCCAAACAGTACAAGGAGATTTTCTGCCATGATGTAATGGAAGCATTGGGATATTACTTGTGTTAAAACATTAAAGTAGGAAAGACATGGGAGGGAAGAGGGTGTTCTTCCTCTTTAAGCTGTTTGGAAACCAAAAACCCCATTAGAAATAGTTGCTTCTTCTTATGCTTAGGGAACAAAATTAATTGCTGTTACAAATGAGCAAAATTTGTTTTAATATTTTGCCTATGTCTTAATATTTAGGAACTGAACCAGTTCACCTACAAACTGGTGAGAACCTCCAAGTTACTTGGGAAAAAATGAGCAAATCTAAGCACAATGGAATAGACCCTGAAGAATTAGTGAAAGAGTATGGCATTGACACCCTACGTCTTTACATTCTGTTTGCTGCTCCTCCAGAACAAGATATTTTGTGGGATGCTAAAAGTAAGTTGAATTGTTTCTGTTGTTTGTTTTGCTGTGGGGTTTTCTTTCTAGTGTGTTAGCTCTACAACCTAAAAGCATGTATGGAAAGCACTTCTTAAATGGTATTTTCTTCTGCAAACTTGGACCTCATTCTCCTATTTTTTATTAGCTACAATTGATTAACTGAAAATGATTGTTTTAAGATTTTTTTTTTCATTATAAGCTGCTTTTTTAATTATATCAGATAACAGATAAAACTTTGAAATATTTTACTATTTCTATTTATTTACACCATGTATGCAATGGCTTTTGTAAGCTGGACTATGAAATACTTCTCAGAAGAATCTCATTAGAAGACAATCAGAGTTCCTAGTAACTAGTATTTGTACACACATGACATTTTTATGAGCTTATTTCTTGAATAAGTTAAGATTTAGCCTCCTACGCACTTATTTACTGCCATTGTGCAATTTGTCATACTGACAGATCTTAATTTCTTTTATCTACTGTGGTTCATACATTTTAATGTGGTCTTATGCATACATTTAAATCTAACCCTCTTGTTGCATAAGGCTTTAATAAACACCCCATGCCTGGTTTAAAAAGGTGTACTACTACATTCTTTCTTGTGTTACCTTCTTGCTACTTAGTTCAGCCTGCACTAAGCATTATTTCAGTCGGTGTCTGTCACCTTTACATTCATATGTGTTCATTTATGTATTATGGCACTATTGTATGTATTGGAGGAGTGGGGTTTATGACACTTCTCAGTTGTCTTTCTGTCAGCACCTAATCACAACAGTAGAGCTAGGCATATTAAAAGGTCTGTTAAAAAAAACAACCACTAGGAATCAAGCTTTAACTCCTGCATCCCTAACAGTACACAGGTACATAATTCTCTCTGAAACAGCTAATTTAGTGATGCACAGTCTTTTTGCTGTATTTTTCCATCTTGAAAATGGAATAATTAAATTAGTGTGAGAATCATGGGTACAAAATCTTAGTCGCAAATTATACTAGTGGTTAAACATTCTTTTAAGAAAGCGAAGTACGTGCAGGTATAATGCTAGCAAAAATGCATTTAGTCATTCATACCAACCTGTTTACCACTTCAGAAATACAAAGAAAGATTTTGGAGTTACGTAGTGTTAAAAGTGTATTGGAAAATGTGAACAAAAGGCGATGTTAGCAGCCTAAAGATACTTCCAGAGGAAAAAGATGAAAAGTAGGTGAAAAGCCTGTCTTAAATTGTTAAGTTTGGTCTGAATTTCTTAATGATTACAAAATAGTGAATGGTTAAATTGAAGAAATCAAGCACGTGGTGGTGGGTTTGACCTTGGCTGGACACCAGGTGCCCACAAAGCCACTCTATCACTGCTCCGTCTTCAACTGGACAGGGGAAGAAAAATATGATGGAAGGCTCATGGGTGGAGATAAGGACAGGGAGAGATCACTCACCAATTACCGTCACAGGAAAAACAGACTCAACTCAGGGAAATTAATTTAATTCACTACCAATCAAAATCAGAGTAGGATAATGAGAAATAAAACCAAATCTTAAAACACCTCCCACCCACCCCCATCTTCCCAGGCTGAATTTCACTCCAGATTTCTCTACTTACTCCCCCGCAGTGGCGCAAGGGGACAGGGAATGAGGGTTGTGGTCAGTTGATCACCCGTTGTCTCTGTTTCTTCCTGCTCCAGCGTGGGGTCCCTCTCATGGGAAACAGTCCTCCATGAACTTCTTCAGCATGAGTCCTTCCCACGGGCTGCAGTTCTTCATGAACTGCTCTAGCGTGGGTCCCTCCCACGGGGTGCAGACCTTCAGGGACAGACTGCTCCAGCGTGGGTCCCCCATGAGGTCACAAGTCCTGCCAGCAAACCTGCTCCAGCGTGGGCTCCTCTCTCCATGGGGCCACAGGTCCTGCCAGGAGCTTGCTCCTGCATGGGCTTGTCACAGGGTCACAGCCTCCTTCAGGTGCCTCCACCTGCTGTGGTGTGGGGTCCTCCATGGGCTGCAGGGGAACAGCCTGCCTCACCATGATCTTCTCCAGGGGCTGCAGGGGAATCTCTGTTCCGGTGCCTGGAGCACCTCCTGCCCCTCCTTCTGCACTGACCTGGGTGTCTACAGAGTTGTTTCTCTCATGTATTCTCACTCCTCTCTCTGGCTGCAAATTGCTCCTGGTGGGTTTTTTCCCTCCCCTTCTTAACTCTGTTACCCCAGAGGCACTACCACCATCGCTGATGGGCTCAGCCTTGATCAGCAGCGGGTCCATCTTGCAGCCAGCTGGTATTGGCTCTGTCAGGCATAGGGGAAGCTTCTGGCATCTTCTCACAGAAGCCACTCCTGTACATGCCTCTCCTCGCTACCAAAACCCAGCCATGAAAACCCAATACAGAAAATTGTCTTATTTAGAGAATATTAAATACTGGGTCTTGCCATGATCCTTCTCTTCACTGGATGTGCTTTGATAGCCATTTGAGGGCTAGATTCCTTGTCTTTTCTGTGGTGGACGTGAAGGCAGGGCATCCTGTCATTTTCTCCCCTCTCCCCTGGTGTGGGCAAGCAATCTTCCAGACTATGCAGGACCAAATGTGGTCAAACTTATCCAGCAGCTTATTACACCATTACTACAGTCTGGATACTGCTAAGCGTACCATGTCTAGATGATCTACATGCTTCTGGTATGAGCAGGAGATGGAAAGTTTGGCGAGAGCATCATACTCCCAGTCCCACCTATGAGAGTTTCTGAGGATCGTGCAGACATAGTCAATCAGGTTGTATTTTACTGTTCCCAGATGTGCAGGAAGTCTTTCATCTAGTGTAATCAGACAGATAATCCACCTGTATTACAGTCACTCACATCTCCTTAACTTCTCCCAGTTTAGTAGTAGCCCTGGCAGTCTTTTCAAGTGCAGTTGCCGGAGCAGAATTGGAAGCTCTTGCCAGCTGGGACATCTTATGATATGTTAATACTGTGCAGTGCAGAGTAATGTAGTGCTGTGCAGTCTAGTAGAAACACGACACGTCTGGAAGAAATTGCTAAAGCCATATCAGTGCTGCACCTCAAGCCATACCTTCACTAGTGACTCTGCACCGCACCATAGGGAGGACCTGGCTGTGAGCAGGAGTAGCTTGGAGCCTCTCTGTAGCGCAGTCCCTGGGTCATAGAACCACATTCTTAGAGCAGCCATGGACATAACACTGGATTATTTTACAGACTTAGCAAATATTCTTGCCGTATGTATGTTTTAAAGTCATTGCAGAAAAATACTTCTGTTTAATCTTATTGGTTTTTTTCCATTAAGGCAACCCAGCATTATTTGTAAAGGCATTTTTAAGTGCATTGACATTTTTCCTTTAAAATACAGATGTTTAAAAAAAAAAAATTAACTCCAGAGTTCAGTTTGCTTTCTGGCTTTCTTCAAAATTTTGGATTCATTCATTGTAACTGAAATTTGTTTCTGCAATCTTTCATTAATCTCAGCTGACGCTATGCCAGGCGTTCAGAGATGGCAGACGCGCCTCTGGATGCTAGTAACCAAACTTATTGAAGCAAGAACTTCAGGAACCATGCCCAATCCTGAGCTTCTGAATAAGAAAGAGAAGGCTGAAGCCAGAAAGATCTGGGAGCAGAAGAATCTGGTGATTTCTGAGGTTAAAAGAAACACTTACATAGTTTGTAAATGACTAAATGAGTTGCTGCTTACACTAAAACCATGTGCTTGACTTACAGAGCCAAAAGCTTTTTCCCCAGATGAGTAGCTTATAATTTTTAAGTGAATTATTCTCTGTATAAGTAATTTTATTTACCTACAAATTCTATGGGACAGAACCTTTTTGCAAAGTAGTGAGATTTGGATTGGCAAAATTTCTCTACTGTGTGCCTCATTTAAAGGATGAAATGTTATGGCAGTAAAATGTTATCAATCTGGGTTTCAAGTAACTCCGTTTCTAGTAACAAAGCTATAGGTGAGTTATGCAGGTTATCCCTAACAAAAGCTTTTGGTCTGTTTGCTTCACACCTCATTATCATGCCTGCTGTTTCATATAGAATGAAAAAAAAAGTTGTTGGTGAAAATATATTACCGTATCCTTAAAAAAAAAAAATTACTGAAATGATTGTTGATCTCTTATGTGTTGTCTCATGCTGTGATTAGTGTCAATTCAATTATCCAAGACTCAGAAGGAGACAAATATGTGCAAAATTAACTTAAAATACTTTTCTACAGATAAAAACTTTTCCTGATTTAAACCCTGTGGTGAGGGACCTTCCAGGTCTTTTAACAGACTTTAGAATAATAATCTTGTAATCTACGGACAAGTTTTCACCAACATAATGGTATTTACAAGTATGAAGGCCTCTTGTAGGGGCAAAGGGAAGATATTTTATTAAAGAAAATAGAGAGTGATTACTAATACACAGTTC
Source organism: Balearica regulorum gibbericeps (assembly GCF_011004875.1). Taxonomy (NCBI): domain Eukaryota; kingdom Metazoa; phylum Chordata; class Aves; order Gruiformes; family Gruidae; genus Balearica; species Balearica regulorum. The sequence continues at coordinate 120,091,574 of NC_046185.1, forward strand.
TCATTGGCATTGATTGAAGCTTTTAAAATCCTGAAACAGAGGGAAAGCTAGTCAACTGAATTTTATAATTATTATTTTTCCCATGCACACATGTGATTGCATATATGATGCGTTTGCATGCCCAAGTGATTTTCAGGTAAGATAGGCATATTTCACAAATTGAAATTGATTATCAGTAATTCTTTTTCATTTAAAAACTCAATACTCTGTGTTTGAGAATTTTAACTAATTAGTGATGGACCTTTTCTTCTAATACAAGGTAACAGAGTACTTCACAAAGGACCATTTGTTCAATGCAGCTATTTCCCGATTGATGAGCCTCACTAACATACTCCATGTAAGTACATGTTATTAATGAAGGTATTTTTCTCTCAGACCCTGTTCCTGTAAGTCTTTATACAAAGCAGGAGCTTTGTGTGTATATAGGTATAGCCTGAGCTATAGGTCCAGCTTTCCATAAGTCATTTACTGTCATAAACATTGCTACTAAGCTGAGAGCCTCGTTGAATTATGCAGTTCAAAAGCAGCATGTTCTAGTATCACTGTCACCCTGAAATACACGGTTTTGCAGGAAGAGCTTGATGGTATTAGAGCCACTAGGTTCTGATGTTTACATCTGCATCCTGTAATTACAAAAAGGATACATTTTGTTTAGCTCTGTTCTTTGTTCTCTTTTGATTTTTTTAACCAAGTTGCATAGGTAGCTAGGTATAGCTACATTATGGAATTACCAAACATTCTGATTTAAAGAAAAGGGTTATACTTTGCAAGGAAAATCACACATAATCTTACATTCCTCAGAGACAGCTTTCACCACTGAAATGTCTGCTAGTAATAGAGTTTGCAAGTTCTCCATTTAAAAAAAAAAGTAAAAATAACTTAAGTCTTTAGCACGTTTTACTTAGATTATGTTGTTTATCAGCCAGTGACAATATATCAAATATAATAAACTATTAACGTTATTTTTGTTACTGCTCTTAGATCTGGTTGAGCAATCCTTCAGGCATATAATGGTAACCTGATCGAGACAAGAAATCCAATAAAAAATTTGGATTTTTCAACTACTTTATTGAAATACCATTTTATACCTTATGGATTCCAAGGAGATTATTGGCAAAGCCAAGGAACTTAACAAAAAGTTAAACAGGGTGTGCACAAGTGCTGTACTGAGATAATTTAAGTCTGGAATACTGAGTCGTGTTGGGAAGGTGACACACAGTTCTTTATCTCCAGCTCAGTGATTCATATGCATTTGGGGCTGGTGATGAGTGAATGTTCAAAAACATATAAATAAAAATCAGTCTCCTACTGACAGCCAGATGTTTGAACAGTGACGTATTTCTTGACCAAAGAAGTAAGTGTAATATCTTTGAAGAACAAATTTCTGTATAGCATGCTGACACTTCCTCTTTCAGTCCCATTTGAAAGGAGGAAGTGGGGAGGTGGGTGAAGATTAAATATAGAAAATAGGTAGTAGTTACCAAAACTTACTCAAATCTAGTTTGCACTGACCTCATTAGTATCAGTGCTAAGAAAATGCCATCTGACAACATTTGTGGTATGTGTCGAACAAATCACTGGGTTTGGAGAATTTTCTAGTAGACAGGAATGGGTGTTCATCACACCCACCAAATAATTCTCATAAGCTGACGTGTATTGACGTTTTTCTGTGCAGTTTCATTAGAGTGGCAAATTACAAAATAAACACAGAATCTGAATGTACCGGGGATGTAATTTTTCTGAGTCAGAACAGGCAAAGAAAGAAAAAAATTTATCCAGCTACTTTCAGTGCTATATCTTTTCTATTAAGATAGAATAAATAGAGGAGTGAAGGTTCAGATTTTCAGTCTAGCATCTTTTGCAAGAAATCAAATATTTGCTGTATTAGAGAAGCTGAATACTTTACTAAAGGAATCTGAACATCAAACTGTAAAAAGCTGTACTGCGCTTTTTCATTCCCAAACCTTCCTTCAGCTCTACAACCTCACTTCATCAGTAAATTCAGCTTTACTTACGCCACTCTAGGTTCCTGTACAACTGAGCCTTGTCCCAACAAAAACCATGCTGCATTCATCACAGTTAGGCTCTTTTATACAAGTACTTCACCTCTTCTCAGATAGCACTGATTTTATCTAAGATTGCACTTCTAGAACTGGCAGCACACAAAATGTTTTTGAGGGCCGCAGTTGTCCACACGTGTCTGTGTCCAGATTCCCATGGCAGAGCAGATCCCCAAGGGTCTGCATCAGCCTCTTTGGGATTAGCTTCCAAGTGTTAGAGAGCACTCTGTGACCAAGAGTTGTGATTTTAATTCTCAAGAACTTTTCATAAGTTTCTAACTTATTATGAACTTTTGCTGTCCTGAGCATAGACATGGATTTTTAGGTTTTATTACTGCATTTTCTTCATAATTAAACTACTTTCCCACCTCACCCCAGAATATTTATATTAATAATTTATTTTCTTTTCCTTCTGTCTTTTCGTTTAGCAAGCTTCTCAGCGTCTTGTTCTCCACAGCGCAGAATTTGAAGATGCTTTGTCTACACTCTGCATCATGGTTGCACCTATGGCTCCGCACATTGCATCAGAGATGTGGAAAGGTATTTCTAGAAATAAACTTTTTATTGATGTACAGGGAAAAAAGGCAACAAGTTTGCAAAAATGTCTTTAAGATAGCACGTGTCACATGTCCCTGAAATCTGCATCTGTCTTGTCACCTTCTGTCATGATTCCTAAACAAATTTCAAATTTGTGGTGTTCCCAGAGCTCTCTTTCTGCTTTTAGTTCTTTCCCCTTGCATACAAAGGTGGATTTCTTGAGACTAGGCAGAGAAAGGGTGAAGGTAGAAAAATTCAAGACAGGACTTGCATAAGGAATTCATATGTCAACTGCTAGTTGTTCCTGTACATGGACAGCAGTGCTAAGAGCTAAACATGAGGATAGAAGCAGCCCTTTTTCAAACAACTGTTTCAGAACCTTTGGACTACAAATACTTTCTTTCAGGAATTCAGACAAAGAGGAGCATGTCAGAGGGCTGTGCACTAAAAGGCTAAAGGAGTGTTCAATAAAAATCCTACTCTTGTAAAATTCTCCACAGACTGAGGGACGTTATGCTGCAAATTAACCTCTCAGAAAGTGGGAATGGGAGACAGGAAATCTTTTTTAAGATCTTACACAGTTGTAAACCTTGAGGTCTAAATCCTAAGAGGGCTAAGTTGCGTGGTGCTGCTACAGTTAAAGCCTGTGAAATAAGGGATTGCACATGCCAGGGTTCAGCAGTTGCTTTTAAGGTTTATTGGGAGAAATCCCAAGACTTATGTGGGAAGATAGGAATATATTCTACATTAAGACTGGCCACAAATTGCTGTGTGGTTTTTGACCTAATGTTAGCTTTTGGATGCCATTTGAACAATTTTATTTTCAACAGTCATCCTACAACTTTGTGCATTCAAGTGTTTACAGAGCAGAGCTGTTTAATAGCTTATATTTCAGAGCTGTGCGTGGCCCTGTAATAATGTTAACTTCCAAAGAAAGGCAGCTCTTGTCAAAGTGGTAACACAGGGGTAGAGACTCTGGAAACAGCAAGATGTATTAGGGAGAGTGGGGCTTTTTCTATGTTTTCATTTCCAATGTTTTTAAGATATGTTAATAAAAGCTTAATTGTTTAGAATAAAGAGTGGCATCAGACATGATCCATCTGGAGAAAGCTATTTCTGGTCAATATTTTCTTATAATATGAAGTACCATCTAGTTAAAATTATACTTAAATGGAAGTAATTGCCACTACTTTGTTTTCCGCGTTGGTTGAGATGGAGGCAGAAGAGGCCCACTTACACTTATACAGTGCCTTGTCAACTTGAAATTCAAATAAATGGTAGGGAATACAGAAATATGAAGTATGTTTGATAAAATGACAATGCTAGGATGCCTTAATTAATGTAACTTGTCAAATGTAAAACTTAATCCTGTAATGTTTTCAATGTTAGAGAAGCAAGTCTTTTCTTACTACTAAAATCACAGGAGAATGAGAATGGTAAACATTTTCTGTATCTTTCTCTGATGTAAGAATGAAAAGGAAGCATAATAAAAACTGAGAGTGTATTGTCCTCAGCTCCTGCCTGCATTTAAAGAAAAAAAATTTGCTTGTGTGGATCAAAGACTGTGCATTGCAATTCAGTGCAACTAGCATACAAAAACATGGTGTGGTGATTACTGCCTGAATAATTTCGTGACTGAATATGAAAAACACCATCTCTTTTAGCATGGTCAGCATTGCATTACATCAAAGTTATAAAACAATTTTATCAGGAGAACATATGTACATTTAACTACTATGTTGTGGTAAGAAGACTGTATTTTTTTGAAATAGCCAACATGTAGCAATTCTGTCCTGGGATTGGGATTGCTGGTGAAAAAATGTCCAACCATATTCTAGAGACAGATTCCCCAAGTTCATGTTCTGAATTGCACTCTGGTTCCACCAAGTCTTGTTGCTCTTCTGATGTAACTTTATTAAGTATAGGTGATGATGCTTGGTTATTTTAAATAATTTCGATATAAAAATTAAGCTTTCTAAATACTCTATTTCATTTTCTTTGTGCTTTAGTTCACCATACACGCTCAGACTTAGTCTCTCTTTCTGTACCTTGGCTTTGCATCTAAAAAGTAGGGATAGGGCTGCTTCCTCTCTCGTAAACTAGTCAGGAAGAGGACTTTGTATATTATTAGCTCTATAAATAGCACCTATGGCTGTGAACCCCCACACTTTGATGGAGGCCTCTACTATTGTAATGCCAATAATAAACAACACATAAGCAATGTATTTATAGTTAAATACTGACGTTTCATTCTAAAATAACTTGTACGCAGCCTTTACATTTTGTTTGGTTTAGTGATTAAAACAATGAGCATTTTTCTTTCTACAAGGGAAAATGAAACTGGGAAATTTGGAAGCCCTGTAGTTAATATCAAACAGATAATAATGTGGTTGAGTTAGGAATGCTGGTAGGAACAGTGACTTGTTGTGTTAACTCTGAATCACATTACATTATCTTGTATGTTTAAACTTTTTTGAAGAAAAAGGGTTTGCTTTTTTATTAGTGTTTCTCATTAACAAGTATACTATGCAGTCAGATATGCCTAATACTAATTTTACTACAGCCTTAGAGAGAAAAAAAGAGCATCCTTATTAATTTTGACTGTTTGCATTGTTCTCCACAGGATGAATAATACTTTTACTGTTGCATTGTAATCTCTCCTTTTATGCTTTGCTGATCACTAATTATGATCAGTAAACATTTAAAAGAAATTACAATAGAATTTAAAACTAAATGTGAAATAATGACAACCTAAATAGGACCCTGACTTAACGTATTGTATTCTATTAAGTTAATTCTGCCAAAGATTTGAAGACAATTAAACCACAGAACTTTCTGGCTAGGCACCTGGAATGAGGCTTTGTGGCAGTAATAAAATAACTTTTGACATCTGGAAGCTCTTCTGCAGATGCAAATAGTATTTTTTTCAGTTTAAATGACAGGTGGGCTGAAAATTGAAAAAAAAAAATCAACCAACCTTTTTTCCTTTTATAGTTTTGGAATAAAAAGCAAGGCAAAAGAGACTAGCATCTATAGATACTAAAATCCTGAAGGATCTGATGTCCAAAAATATCTGATACTTTTAGTTTTACTCAGTAATTACATAAAATATTCTCCTTTGCTTGAAAAAAATAACGTTTAACTGCAAAACACGATATGATATATTTTAAGTAATAAATTTTCTTAAATACTTGCATTCAGAATGCATTTATATTTAAATAGCAAAAAATCCTTTTTTGCATTTAAATTGATTTCAATTTCAATCTAAAAGCTATTTGACACAATGAAATGTAAAAAAAAAAAGGCAAATTGGTGTTTTCTAATACAATAGCTTGTAAAAATTAAAACTTGTCTAAATATATGAATATGCATGTAGGTAACCTCTTGGTTAGCAAAAAAGTTCTTTACAGCTGGATTGAACTGCAAATCAGTCCATCTTAATGATTAACAACTAATGAAAATATTAAGAAAATTACAAAGATAATTTTAGTGTTAATTAAAGATACTTTGCTTGACATATTAAGTAATGACTAGCATCAGTGGTATAAGTAATTTTGATCGTAATAAAGCTGTCCTGCTCTGTAGGAGTTGCATCAGAGTTCGTTTGAAATGTTAACATTTTAGTCCACTATGTTTTCTTTGTTAGCTTGTTGATAAACTTTGCGAACGTAGAACTTCAGTTTGATATCCCAGGGATGCTTCTGATGTAATGTTCAACTTCTAAGTACAATGAAAGTAAAATTAGGTAGATTCAAGATACAGCGATTTTTGTTCTTCTGCAGCTGAAGAATTATTCTCCCGTGGGGTTTAGTTTATATGCAGCCATCTTGGTTTTGTGCATCAGGTAGAAATGAAGAGTTTGGTCCCTTTGTGAGCTGGGTGAAGAGCATACTTCAGTATTAGCAGTAAATATTTCCAGTTTGAGTGAAGGGAAAAGCTGCTTGAATGCTGTTTAAAAAGCACCTCACCTTTCAGCAGCTGAACAACAGCAACCCAGTGCTTTGATATTTTGCGTGTGTGAAGGAGTTCTTTCTCCTGCTTAGAGGAGGAACAGTTTTCAGTATTTTGGTGTGTCAACCTAATGGTCTTGATTGTGCGGTGAATACACTAGTTTATTGCTTAATAACATAAAAAGCGACTGTAGCCCCTCAGTGTGGGAAGAGTTCATCCGGCTGATATCTTGGCAGTTTATGAACACTAACAGGATGAGGAAATCTGTTTCCTTCCTGAAACCTTGTATCTGAGGAATATACAGACACCATTTGAGACGTGTGGGTTGGGTTTTTTTTTAAGTTTGTTTGTAGTAGTACAGTATTTTGCTGTCCAGACAAGGATATGAAACTGCTTATTGTGAGTTGTTACATTTTTATTAGAGATAGCACATGAAAGATATACACCGATGATAAACGCATCTTAAGATGTATTGAAATGAAACATAATTATTGGAATTAATAATGGTGTAATTGTCTTAGCAACATTTTAATAGCTCTACTGCAAGAATTTCTTTGTCTGAATTCAGTCCTTGCTCAAGACAGCTTTTGTAAAAAATAGAGCTGAGTAGAAGCTAATTGATGTTGCAGATTTTAATTGAAAATCTGAATGCAGAAGTCCCCCTTCACAAATCCAGGAAGAAACACAATTTGGAATTAAAAAAAAAAATTATTTTCCCTCCAAAAGTAATAACCAAAAGTGAAGGATAGTGAGTCCGTGCAAATGGAGGAAGGCAGGTAATTTTCAGAAGGTTAAAAGGATTCACGTGGAGTTTGCTGAATTGGAAATAAATTCCAGAGTTAGCTTTTAGTACCCTGGGCTTTTTGCAACCCTCCTTGGTGCTCCACATCTGTCACATATAAACATATGAAGGGAACATATAAAGTGAATCCCCTAGTACTGTACGGAACAAATGTAAATTTTCGTGACTTTACCTAGTTCTGTACTACTATACTAGCAGTATAATACAGTTTTTCTCAGAGGAGAAACAGCTGTCTGGAAACAGCTGTTACTGTATTGCTATCATTTTTTTGGAGATTGCAGACTATTTCACATATAATGGACAGACAAATTCCTCCTGGGCTGCAGAAAGGTATTTTGGATATACAACTTGCCTGAATCTGTCAAATAGGAAGATTCATTAAATAGTAAAAAGTCATGTGAAGAACAAAGTAACATGGTAACAATCCCATCCTTAGAAGAGGCTGCAGAGGCAAGTAAGATACTGACCCAGAATGCATCTCCGCTTACTGTTACACACTCCTGCTCTGAGCTTTTTAAAAACTTTATCTGCTTGTCTGCTAGTGTGGTGGATTTTTATTTAACACAATTTTCTATTGTTTTGATTTTGCTAAATCTGAAAGTTATCAACATTTGGATAACATACCCTCATAGTCACCTTATACTGCTCCCTCTGATTTTCTTCTGTCTCCTGTTAGAAAATCCCTAGTCCTAAACTCTGATACTGGCATTGCTTCAGATGCCTTCATTAGTTTCCTTTTATCGCCCATTAAGACTTCCGTCCTCCTTGCCTTTTCTGCTTTGTTAACCTCTCTGTGCCGGCACTTGTCCCATGCCAGCTCTTGCTCAGTTTACTCCATAATCACATCTTTTTCTCTTGCCTACGTAATTTTGTGTCAAACTACCTGCACCATTGCTGGAATTTTACAGATAATTTTTTCTACTGCTTTTTTTCTGTGAGACTAGAATTACCTTGCTGTCCTAACTTAACCTTGCTGATACACAACTACTTCCACATCTTCCTTCTTAAATCTCTTTAAAATGAGAATCTGCACTTCCCCCCCCAAATAGCACCTTAGGGGAAGTATTATGTGTATGAAATACTCAGGTAATGCTAATAAAGCATTGCCACGAGCTGAAACGTTGTTAGACTTGTCCTGTCCCCTCCTTTGCTCAGAGAGGTGGTAGATGTCCCATCCCTAGAAACATTCAAAGTCAGGTTGGATGGGGCTCTGAGCAACCTGATCTAGTTGAAGATGTCCCTGCTCATTGCAGGGGGGTTGGACTAGATGACCTTTAATGGTCCCTTCCAACCCAAACTATTCTATGATTCCCTCAACTCCCTCATTTACAGTATGCATTTAGCTTAGTGTTTTAACTTGGGCTCCAATGCTGTGAGGTACTGCTTAGGGAAACCTTGTTTCAGTATTAGCTTGCTAGTCAGTAAAAGTACCTTGAAGCTGATCCAATTCCAGGATGAGTCCTGCAGATTGAGCACAAGTGTTGTCCTTGATCTGTCTTGAAAGATGGCTGTACATATACTTACGCAGCTTACAGTAAGTAAAAATGTACTCAGTGGTCTTTCTGTGCCACACCTGCAAGAGAATGGATAGCCACAAAAGCAAAACAAGTAAAAAAATATGAAGCCAAATGCATGTTATTTCATAATATGCACTTTACTAGGCGCTTTCCAGTACAATAAGACAGTAAAACAGGTTTTTAATGTTTTCACAATAAAAGTCTGTGAAATGGTCAGTTTGTAATTTTTCACACAGCGCTTTTGTGTAATGTCTCAGAATCAGGTGGGAGGGCTGGAGGAGGCTTCTGCCTGGGTCCTGACAAGTGGACCATCGCCATTCTGGATCACGGCGATGAAGTTTCTGGTTTTCTGTGTGTTGCGTTTTGAAAATGCAAACCAAATCATTGTGTTTTCTGCGTTTTACAGCCCACAAAATGTGAATTAAGGCAGGAAGCCAAACAGGCAACATAACTAAAACCTTCATTTTGGTTTCCTGTCAAACTCTATTTTCTGAAACTAGTTCTGTTGACTTTTGCACTTTTTTTTAATATGGATGAGCTCATAGCTCATTTTGTAGCAAGAAAACAAACTAGAAGATCGATACTGTGCTTAGTCACACTTTATCAGCTTCAGAATACATTTAAATTATTTTTTATTAGCGGGTTTATTAGGACTGACAGCCTCTACAGGGATTCAAAGTGACCCTGGTTTTGCTTTCATAGATAGAAGCTCTTGACTTCTATGAGAAAGTGGTTTTTAAATAGTTTGAAGAATCCACTTCAACAGGAAAATAAGGAGTGGCCAGTATGCATGCTTCTGCCACAAGGCATGTGATCAGTTGGAAAGAAATGAGCTCATCTGGATGATCGAAAGCCAAAAAGGGAAGAATTTAGCAGCTGTTGTCTTTAAAGTCAATGTGATAATGAGTCACCAATGCAAAGATTTTTTTTTTTTTCTGCTAGAGTTCATATCTTTTGGTTTCTGAGCTACTGTCACAAGAGAAAAAAAAAATACACAAATCCAGAGCCATTAAAATGTTTTAATTAATTAATTTACCTAATAAGATTGTGGCTTAGTTGTTACTCTTAGAAAATGTGGACGTTCTTGCTTCCCATTAGAAATAGCTCCCACCGGTCCACCCCACTGCCCCTTTCTGAATCATTCAGCAAATAGCAAGGCTGTGTGTCGTTTCACCAAAGTGCTTTGTCTGAAAAAGTGCTGACAAAAACCTGGCAAATTTTTCTGGAGGAAGTTGCGTTCCCTTTGTGTCTCTGTTTGCTGTTGTTATTCGCTGTATTAGTCTAAACAATCCAGCTAGGTAAATTCATGTATGTATTGTGCATGGGTTGGGTTTGCCCCTGTGTCTGCTGTTATGTTTTCAATAGCTTCAGGCACCTCAGTCTCAACAGTGAATCTTGTGTTGATGGGTTTTCTTTATGCTTTTGTGGGAGTTTCCCTAAACCAGATGAGGTTTCAAATACATGTTGCAGTTCTGAATGAAGTACATGCTTAAAGTTTTAGTTTGTATTCTTATTCATACACAGAGGATGTTTTTAATTTAAAAATCCCTTGGCTTTGTGAGAATCACAAGAGCAATCATCATCAATATTGATCATATTTGACAGCCTCATGTTTAGTGAAATCTTTTTATTTTGTCCTACAGCTGGAGTAAACAGCAACATAAATCCAACTCAGAAGCTTTTATTCAGTTAAAGAATGTGACTTCAGAATGAATTGCATCCTATTCTCCTATTACTTAAAACAGGAATGAATTGTCTTGAGGAGAACAAAGCCTATTTAATAAAAGAAGATCATTTATAGCCATTTTAGGACTTTTTAAAAATAAAATCAAAGAATAAAGCATCTCAGAATGTATGTATCATAATAAAGAGAGCAAGCTGTGCAAGGTACTCTTACATAGCACCTTTAATTTGTGAAAAAATAGATACTTCACAAAATGAGAAAATCTTGCTTGACTTGCAAATTTAAAAACTACCCAGCATGTTACATATGGTAAAATAATAAGCCAAAATTGTGTATCATTTTGATTGAGTTGTTAGTAAAATTTTAAGCAAACTGGTTGTGTTACTGAAAAAACCCACAGTATTTTGATTGACTTCCTAAAGTAGAGGTCAGCTTGTGTTGCAGCATTACAATTTAAAATAATAAACAGTGGTCTTCTGTGCTTTTGGCAAAGTTTTGGAGTGCTAATCCAAATCTAAAATGTGCCCACAAGGTTCATGTTAGCATCCCTACATGTGGTATAAAACAACCACTTCAAAGATCTGTATGTTTATAATGCACTGTATGCTAATCTAAACAATGCTGTTTCCTCCTAAGGTACTTACTTTTAAAGTCAACTTTATTCTGATCTTTTTTTATCAAATTCTAAAGGTTGAATGTTCTGGTTACAGTACAGCTGAATATTTGACTGGTTTCATTTTCCAGGTTTGGCACATGTGCAGAATAAACTTTGTACTCATCATCATTGGGATGTTGATGTGCTGCTTCAGTCCTGGCCCATAGTAGACCCAGAGTACCTTCAGCCATCAGACGTTGTGGAGATGTCCGTTCTGGTAAGAGCGTTTGCATTTATTTTCAGTGGTGGTCAGTTAATGCATTACAAGCTCAGAAGATGACAAAATTTCTGCTCTTGTGGGAGTGAGTTCCCTTCTTAGGTGGCTCAGTGAAAGGTCAGATAGAATAGAAGCTGCAATTACTGTTGTGCTGAGTATTTAAAATGGTTTCCTAAATGAAAAAATGTAGCAAGTCGGGAAGGGGGGATGATCTAAATATAAAGCTTTTTGAGTGACTGCATATTAGGACCTGTGGAGATTTGACCAATGAACAGCTGCGGGCAAGGACAGTACAGTCTGTGACTAAAATACAGGTCCCTCCAGATTTTTTGCCTGACAGTACATTTATGATAGAAAAATGTATAATGAGGTGACATTTCTTGTGGTACCTGCAGTGCTATGGTTGCCTAACACAACGTATCATAAGCTGGGTTAAGTTGCTGTGATTTTTACCAAACAATGTTTCCCGTCCGCCTCGGGCTGAACTTCTGGCACATTTCAGCAGAGCGCATTTGCAGGAATGAGGATGAGGAAAAACAGCTATCTTTTCTAATGCATTCTAACTGCATTCCAGTTTGTCTTTGAGCTCTAACATCTTTGTGGTCTGGAGAAAGAGCTGGCAGTTCAGTAGAAGAGTGGACATAAAACTACATTTAGTTAACCTGTAATTTTCCAAAACGTGTATGTGCACATGCACAATGTCGTTTACTGTCTTTTTTCTTACATCTCTAATTAATTAGTCTGTATTCAGCATCATTAAGCTTTATCAGTACAAGTGCCAGTGCAGTCCATAGAGGGACTTGGAGCCAGGAGGTGGGATCTGTGAGTAGTGTCTCAGCTCTTCCATCAACTTGCATTCAAGTACTTCATCATGCTCAGGCATTACAGTAGTCCGTAATTACGTAGTTGCATACTATAAGATCTGCAGGACTTCTGCCTTTTTTCACTGCTCACCAAAGAATAACCTTTAATATACCATGCAGACATTCTAAACTTAAATGTTTTAAATTAAATGTTTCAACTTAAAAACTTTTTGTGTTTCTGGACATTGAATGAGATAGAGCCTCTAGAAAAGTTATGTGGTCATTTAAAACTGCATGCTCTGTGTGTGCGTAAGGGAAACAGCAGCAATGCATTTTTTTCTGTATTTAATCAGTTTTATTACGTTAGCTCCTTTGGGTAGGAGGAGTACCTTCAGTTATTTTAATATCTTGCTAGGTCTCTCAGTCATAGTCCACTTGATCAGAATGAGAAATTATGCTAAAAACCTAATTTTTCTAACATTCAACACCCATGCTTAGCAGAGGCCACAGAGTCTGTCTTTCTGGGGGAAATTTTCAATTGGCATCTTTTCCCAAACCAAGGAGAAGGATTGAGGTGCCAGCTGGGGTTAATAGCAGACTTAGCCTAATAGTCACTGTGGGTTTATTGCTTTTCTTTCTTTTTTTTTTTTTTATAAGTGATAAGTATTTATTCATACGCTTAAAAAGGTCATATATCCACAAAAATCTTCACTTGGGTATAATCCCTTTGCTTGAGCTTAAAATAAACTTTCACCTTCAAGCACAGCTAGCAAACAGCTTAAATTCCAGTGTTCAGTTTATAAGGAAGTCATGAATGAAAAATTGTGTAATTATAGAAACTTCTTTGCACTTGTGGTTCAAGCAAACATGTTATTAAATATATCTTTAAAATAAAAACTTGAGCAATACAGGGAAAACTCTGAACTCAGTGTTTTTAAGGCTGTAAAACTGAGCATAAAAACGCTTAAGCATTTCACTGATATTTTTCTGCTCACATTAAAGCTTCCTTCTCCAAAAAAGAAAACAGAAGAATAAATATTAATTGTGCTTTAAACAACCATTATGAAACTTATTTTTGTTTCTTTTCCTGGTTGACTTTTTGACAAAGCCATAGCCTTCAGAGGAAGTCTTGTAATAAGAGAAAAAGCAACCACTGTGTTCAGTCAGGTATTCATGGAATATGACATATGTAAACACCTTCCTTAGTTCTGAGAAAGCAAGTGACTGGAAGACCAGAGAGACAAGTTCCTTTTTCCAACTGGGAATAATTCTTAAAAATAGTGCCTAGGGGGTGTGCCTGGCTTTCTACTGTAAGAGCAAGGCGAAAGGGAAATACAGAGGAGCAGGGAGAAATCATCATAAATGTGAGTATTTTAAAGTCTTGTGGACACTGTAGGTTTTTGTGTGGTTGTAAAAATAAATTGCCCTCGTTCAACCAAGAACCACTCGACATACGGAGGAGTTGGTTAGTTGCAAAGAGGCAGTGTCTCTTCACAAGGCTGCACAGTCACACCGAGTCTTTGGACCACAACCCTATTCTTCTCAAGACATCAAACTGCCTCAGGCTGCCAGGGCTTTGCCTGCTGAGACATTATGGTTTTATTTCTTTTGACACAAAATACTTCGTTATTTCCTGTCTGTGCTGGAGTTATGTCTTTCCATATTTAACCCAAAGCAGCAAAAGCAACAAACTCATTGCATCCTTAGCTGATACAATACAGATTTCCTACAAGACAGACATTTAAATTCACTGGATATGCATAGTATCTGTTATTCTAAATGTTATTGCAGAGTTCAATATTTTTAATCGTACTGTATGTTGTTAATGCTGTGAAAAATCTGACCTGAACATAGTGTGCATTTCATCCTATGAACACACTTCTGACTAGCATTCCTCACATTTTCTGGGTGGTGCAGAAGTATTAGCAGCTGTGGTCTTGTAACTGATGTTTTTATAAAATAAGAAATAAAAGTTGGTGTCATTTTTCTTGCTTTGGCATATGAGGAAGGCCTGAAAGTGCACAGATACTTATTTTCCTTTTTACTTCTCAGAAGGATTATGCACCAATGAGTTGAAAGAAAAATTCCTCTCTGCAGCCTCCAGGTGCTTCTTTTTCAGTCTTTTGTGATTTCATTTCATCCCTCATAACCTCTCTAGTTCCATCTAGCTTCCTCTAGATCCAAAATAGCCTAAAATGTCCAATGTTTAACAAAAAAACCCACAACAACAAAAAAAAAAAAAGGAGAAAAAGCATCAGCTTGCTTCCTCAGGGGAAGAGAGGACCCCAACCTCAGTTGTTTCTCCTCTTGCAGTTTGCTGTGGTTTTTCAGAGAAACAAGGCTGCCAGCACCCACATTTCTTGTGCTGGCACTTTCACCGAGAGCTGCTGAGGGGAGAGATGCAGAAGATATTTGTCCTGCTGAGAATCTAACCCCTCGACTAAAAGAATATGTGAATAGGATGCTTGTTACACTCAGTGTATGATTAAATCTGCAGATGCTTATTTTAAGAATGGCATTAATACATATGACTTTGCATCACGATACCTACGATATAATGAAAGCCATGCTGCAAACGTGTGCTGAAATCATAACCGATCTGCCGTTTGATAGGATTGTTGGCCTCAGCTCGCGGCGCGGTGTGGGAAGGTCAGGAGAGATGCTGTGGGAAGGTACACAGCGTCAGGTCGCCTAGGCTTCTCGACCTTTCTACAAAAACACAACCGCTAGCAGTCATTTATTTACTAAGTTGATTTAGACCGTTTGGCTTTTCTGTTGAGAACAGCACCAAATAGGTTAGTTGTGGCAAGTTTCCCCTGCCAACATCCATCCGCTGGGACATATTAATTGGCATCACGGAGGACAGTGAATGACATTTTAACTAAGCAGGCATAGTTTGGAACTGCAGGCTGTGTGTCCTAGCAGCGAGCTCACAAGCTTGCTTTATATTCTCACTAAAACTATCCGTTTGGATTTTACTGTTTTCTTTTTCCTGTGGAATGTATTTCTTCTCTGAAGTGCCCTGTCAAAAAGAACTACTTGTATTTATTTTTCACAAAAGCTTTAAAAATGAACTCTTCTGTTTTTCAAGGGATTTACTTTGCACAAGGTGCTGAAGGCAGAGTTTAACACAGCTAGTCTTCTATGATACCACGTTATGGGTGCATGTAGGAAGAGTTAAAAGCCTACCTACATTATCACTGCAAATTGATATCAAGTCTAGTCAAAAAACCAGAAATAACTCATCCCAGCTGCATATGAGACTTCATCTTGTTCCTTAAAAATCTGTCCCAACTTCCTCTCTCTGAGAATTGCACAGATTATTTTGTTTTTAATAAAATACAAAGTAGGTAAGTGAAATAGGTCTCTCTCATCTGTAGGATGGTGCATGCGTGTATCCTGGATAAAATCCTGGTGAAAACCAAGCTGTGTGCATGTCCAAGCTGTATGAAGCGACATATGTTCTTCTTAGATGATTGAAAACTCGTTACAATGATGTCTACAGGTCAAACATCTGCAGTACCTGCAGATTTTTATGCAAATAATTTGATTGAACTGGATTAAAAAGTTCAAATTATTTCATTTGCTAAAATGTGGGATTGATATTATTTTCATGAATCCACTGAAAGTACTCCATGTAAATCTAAAAGCTTTTGTAATACTGAATTTTATGCCAATTCCAGAAAGGTACTCAGTAAGGCTTTGTAGCCTCTGACCGTTATCTACTCTTACTGGATGACAGAAAAGATTTATAAGACCATTTTATAAATTAAGGTGATTCCCACTGAAGTGCCTTACTCAATTTTACTTACATGATTCTGCCCTGCTGATGCAAAACCAGTATGGAAGCTGCTGTGAAAACCAGCCTCACGCGGGAAACCATTACCTTCCGCGTGGTTGTTGTCTTTGTGGTCGGTGTTGGCTTAACGAGTCATGCGTTTAATACGAATGCAACATATAATGAGTTAAAGCTTATTTTTCTAAAAATGAGTGATGATGAATCTTTCAGATATCTTTTCAGATATTTTTGTTTTAATAAATCTCACGTTTGAGTCTCTGTAAGGAATCGCTTAGCTGTAAGGAATCCAAATTGCAGCCTAGAAGTACAAACCAAGATTCCCACCTGACAAACGATTATGTTCACTCTCATTATTCAGCTTGTGTGACTATCTCATTTTTAAACTTACAAGATCGCCACATTGCATAGTCACGTTGTTCTTGCTGTCTTCAAAACTAAGACTTCCTATGGCCACTTCTTCAGTTTTCCTTGAGTGTTGTGAGTCAGAGTTTCATTCTCTTATTTTATGGTAGAGAGACAGGAGGTATGGAGTGCTTTGTCTTCTACTTAGGAAGTTTGATGTTGGAGAAAAGAGAGTCTGATCCACATTTTTTCCCCATGTGTAATGATGAGATGGATTGGATTCAGGAAATGGAATTGTGTAAATCAGTCTAGTAACTTCTGTTTTTCTTGTTTTCATGTCTCTCTCTTTCAGATCAATAACAAAACTTGTGGCAAAGTTTTTGTGCCTCAGCAAGCAGCCCGCAATTTTGAAGAAGTCCATGAACTAGTTCTTCAAAGTGAACTTGGAGTCAAGCATCTCCAGGGACGAACCATTAAAAAGGCCTTTCTGTCTCCCAGAACTGCCCTTATCAACTTCTTAGTGCAAGAATAGCAAAGGCTCTGCTGGGCTGTAAAAGAGAACTGGAATCTTTTGAGATGAAACCAATTCAAAAATACCAGTCATGGTTATTTAAATCACATGTAACGGTGGGGAAGAAATGTTACTAAAATCAGGTTGCCGCTAAATCTTCATTTCAGCACGGAGAAATGCGCGGAATTAAAGTTTCTTATTGGGTCACGGCGAGATGCTGTTTGTCTGTATTCTCTGGGAGAATGAGAAGGATGCGCAGAAGAACTAAATGATTCTAACAGAGTGTAAATGATAAAAAGCACAGGGGTTTTAGTGTCAGCCTCAGGAATATATCCTATTGGAAAGTTGGCTTGGCTAAAGGCAGAGATATAAATATGATTCCAGGACTAAACATCTGCCCTGAGTATGTGCTACACCAAATGTTAGGTGCGCCGCGGTCAGTCTTTGCTCCCTTTGTCTCATGTTTGGGTACCCTACCATTAACTGATATTTGAAGTGGTAAGGAAATGTTACTACAGAGTGTTAATTTTAAAAAAGTTGTGTTTAGCACCGGCCTTGGGCACAGCAGGTAGCCGGAATGGGGTGGTTTGATGCATTTTGCATATGTTTCAGAGCCAAGCCAAGAAAAAGGTCAGATTATTTAGCCAAGCCCTGCCTTAGCCAGGATCCTTCTTCCTCGCTGGCATGTTTCTGTTGGCTCATACACGAGAGATTCAACTTCAGCAAAGTGCTGGCAGTTGTTTCTGCACAGAACAGAATGGAAGTTACCTCCTACGCATGAGCCATCTCTGACACTTTCGGGGGGTTTTGAGAAAGGGATGAGTCGGCTGCTAGAAATGCAGCAGCAGGGAAGGCAGACAGCGTGCTTTTTGTCTCTGCTCCTAGTTCTTGTAGTGCCTAGATGTGGTGGGTTGACTCTGGCTGGAGGCCACGTGCCCACCAAAGCTGCTCTGTCACCCCCTCCTTGGGGCAGGGCTCATGGTTTGAGATAAGGACAGGGAGAGATCACTCACCAATTGCTGTCACGGGCAAAACAGACTCAACTTGGGGAAAATAGTGTAATTCATTACCAATCAAATCAGAGTAGGATAATGAGAATATAAAATTAATCTTAAAACACCTTCCTCCCCACCTTCTTCCCAGGCTCAACTTCACTACCTCCTCCCCCTCAGCGGCGAAGGGGGACGGGGAATGGGGGTTGTGGTCAGTTCATCACACGTTGTCTCTGCTGCTTCTTCCTCCTCAGGGGGAGGACTCCTCACACTCTTTCCCTGCTCCAGCGTGGGGTCCCTCTCACAGGAGACAGTCCTCCACCAACTTCTCCAATGTGAGTCCTTCCCACGGACTGCAGTTCTTCAGGAACTTCTCCAACGTGGGTCCCTCCCATGGGGTGCAGACCTTCAGGGACAGACTGCTCCAGCGTGGGTCCCCCACAGGGTCACAAGTCCTGCCAGCAAACCTGCTCCAGCCTGGGCTCCTCTCTCCATGGGGCCACAGGTCCCGCTAGGAGCCTGCTCCAGCATGGCCTTGCCACAGGGTCACAGCCTCCTTCAGGTGCCTCCACCTGCTGTGGTGTGGGGTCCTCCATGGGCTGCAGGTGGATATCTGCTCCACCATGGACCTCCATGGGCTGCAGGGGGACAGCCTGCGTCACCATGGTCTTCTCCAGGGGCTGCAGGGGAATCTCTGCTCTGGTGCCTGGAGCACCTCCTGCCCTTCCTTCTGCACTGACCTTGGTGTCTGCAGAGTTGTTCCTCTCACGTATTCTCACTCCTCTCTTCCAGCTGCTGTTCCCTCAGCAGTTTTTTTCCCCCCTTCTTAACTCTGTTACCCCAGAGGCACTGCCACCATCGCTGATGGGCTCGGCCTTGGCCAGCAGCAGGTCCATCTTGCAGCCGGTTGGCATTGGCTCTGTTGGACATGGGGGAAGCTCCTGGCATGTTCTCACAGAAGCTACCCCCCCTAGTGCCCCCCCCCCCCCCCAACCTAGCCAAGCAAACCCAATAGTCTAGGTAGTAAAACTTCAATTGGAATTTTTTTCTTTTTTTTCTGAGGCGTTCATTAAGTGGAAATGTTTCTAAAAATCAATCATGTTCGTAAAACACAGCCATTCTCTTGCCTCATTTCACCCAATTTATTTGTACGCTGCATTGCTGTTATATCCACACAGAAACGTTTATTGTATTTAGCAAATGTTTTAAAAAGGGTTTCCAAAGAGACAATTACAGGGTTCATTGTGTAAGAATGTCTTTTCTTTAATAGCCATTACACTCAGTAGTCCAATAAGCCAGCCATTTATGAGCCATTCTGACAGTAAAGAAGTCGGCAGTAAGTACCAGCCAGGCAAACACAGAGGTCTGCATTAACCCTCCAGCCCAGCACTCATCCAGACTCTGTATTAGATTAAAAGGAAACCAACAAAAATCTCTAAGTAACTAGGATCAAGATAGATCACATCGCAGCGTGCTAAGCAACAGCGATAATTCATTTCAGTTTTACGCGTTCTTGGTACTGAAGATCTCGCTGCATAGCAGAGATGCCAGGCTCAGCGAGCAGATTCGGTTCTGCACGTCCCTACTTCCGCAACAAAACTCTTCTGATCTCCGCTTCCTCTTGGAGCACACTTGCGCAGATTTTTTTCTTAAGCAATCCTTTGACACGAGAATGACTAAGAAATGGAATACTTATAATGAAGATACGGTCTTTGCAGTTTTAAGACTCGAAAAAACTCAGCCACAAAGGAATGCATTCAGACATTCAAACACAGGCCTTTAGTTGGAGTTAAAATAATTTGAATTCCAGTGTCTGCCTGACGTATATGTTGTTATAAATTCATAGAACTCCTGTTCAGAAGCCCCTAAAAGCACGGTGAAAGAGCTCCTTTAAAGTAAAATCCACAGTGCAGCACAGCCCTGCTTTTTTTCTCGTATAAAAAGTTTAACACACCCTGTGGTACCATTTTAACAGAGTTTTTCTTTGGGGGGGAAAGGTGACATGTTTGGTGTAAATAAAAACTTTCAAAATTTACAAGGATGAAGAAAGATGTTGTAAGGCCAAGCAGCCCTACGGTGCCTTTAAACAAAAGTTGCAGTCACTCCAGGGCTGAGCAGCAACCCGCAGTGTTTATTGCTGTTAGCACCGGCGGGTATTTGCTCTTGCCAGAGGAAGTGAATTGTAGATGTCACTTGGTGATTCAGGCAAAAATCAAAATAAGGAATGGACTTCTGCACGATAAAAAAAAGGGAAGGTAGTGAAGGGCAATTGCACGAAGAGTGTATGGTCAGAAGATACTCCAGCGTGTTCACAGTAAGTTGAAATTCGGTGTGGTCTAGAGGATACAAAGACGGCGGTGAAAAAGTGAGTGAGAGAGATGCTGCAGAAAGTCTGACAGAGCCTAATCCCCTGGTTAAGCATATGTTTGAAGGACAGCAGAGGTGCCAGCTGTGGAGTTGTGCAGTTGTCCTGACAGCTGCTGAAACCGCTTGTAAAGTTGAGCTGCTCCGAAACACACTTGCCCTTTGTCTCGCGATAGTCGTGACTCACAGGTTTGGTCCGTGCCTGATGAGAAGTGAGAGGGAAAGGTGCTGGTGGGCGATCAAGCAAATGGCTCTGCGTTGCTTCGTCGCACGCATCAAAATGGGCGTGGTGCCACTGTCCTTATTCCATGAAGTGATGAGCCAAAGAAGATGTGGGAGATTTGCTAAACCCAGCGGGATAGACCCAGGACAAACTACTCTGAGAAACAGATCCACGACATGGAAGGGGCATTTTCTGCATCTTGTCGCTCAGGGTGATAGAAGACTGCTCACGGCACCGATCCAGTCTGCATCATGTTTCTATTTTAAGTAATATAAAATTTAAAAAAGAATTACTGGCACACTTTCTACCGCAAAATCATTCAGGCAACTGAATTTCTAAAAAGTCCAGCCTTTGAACTTTTATTCTGGAAAAATAAAAATTGGCAAAGTCCTGAAAGGTCACTAAGTACTTTTCCAATGCCATTGATTTCATGAGAAGGATCTCGGGCACTGGGGTGATGGGGGCCCTGAAATGTGCTGGAAGACACCACCATGTAGAAAATGTGTTATTAGGCCTGCGTGTTTCATACTCACCTTCAGTGACTGAGCAAGGCAATAGGGTTTTTTACATCACGTTAAAGACCAACGTCACAGCTTAGGTCACTAGCTAACGCAGTTCTCTAGCCAGGCTGTCCCACCTATGCTTCCAAAAAAAACTATACAAGGGCGCTGCCGAACAAGCGTGTATTTTTTCCATGCCCTTCACCAGAATCTGAACATGGAGATTTGGTGCAAAATAAAATCTGTGCGCTCTCTTGGTGACATACGGGATTAAAGTAATGCCTCAGAACTGACATCTGGTTAATGATGGCTTTTCTCATCTTTGTCAAAGCCTGCTTGTTTCTTCTGGAGGGAGAAATTCCACAGATAATGCAGGTCATACAGTCGTCTTTGTCTCTTTCAGTGTAAAGCCTCACAGAAAGCTATTCCTCTTCTCTAAACTTTTTACAATCCACATGAACTAGAAAGAATGTTAATTAGCACTGTGCTGGTCGTTCCTTTCAAGGGAAGTATATTTGCAGTATAGAAGATTTTTCTAAAAGCCTGGCTATAAATGAGGACAGGGGGAGAAATCACTGGCTTTTTTTCTAGTTTTGCAATACTTATTGCAGTTTACAAAGAAGACATTGGCTTTATTTATGTATATTTACCGACTTGGAACAGTACATGCACTGGTTTTGCTGGATGCTTTCTCTGCTGCTTTATTTCTTCAGTTCCTTCCTGTTGGGATCTCAGCTAATTTTGTATCAAATGATTATGCTGTAAGAGAAGTCTTACATGTGAAGCCAGGTCTATCACCAGAACCTGAGTGGTGAATATACTTACTAGCCCGCTGATTTCTATCAGTCCAGGTAATGTCCGCTTTTGACTTCAAAAAAATATTGCTGGAACTACAGCTGTGTTATTTTTTTAATGGAAACAGGGTTAATGCCTCAAAGAAGCAGCATGAAGCTGATCACAGGAGATCAGAGGCAGTTTTCAGCATGTCCCAGCCATAGCAAGAGAAGAGCTGAACTGGAGCGTTACCTCTGCGTTGGAGGGGACAGGATCAGAGCTCTCATCTGCAGCCCAGATGATAAAAGAGATCTTGCCTGACATGCGGAGGAAAGGTGGGATTATTTTTTTTTTCCCCCTTTCCTGATTAAAGTGACTTTCCGGTACCACGAAGCATTTTGCAATCCACTAACCCCGTCTGTCCTGGGAGGCCCCGAGTCACCCAAGACCTTTGTGTCTCACGGCACTTCCCGCACTCCAGTAAGCCTGGGGTTGGATGAGTTCAGGTCTGGTTTTAGCCCTGGAGAGCTGCAAGCCAGCATCATCTTCCATATAAAATTAGCTCGAGTTTTATGTGTAGTCAGAGAGTTTGAACAGGTTTTCCTGGGTTTATATGTTGTTGGGGTCTCTGAATGGGAGTATTTTTGCCCTGGTGTAGCGACATGGCGGAGAGGAGTCCTGATGGCTCTTGTTCTATCTGCCAGCCTTTATGTTGGCAGGGAGAGACTGGAAACTCAGTCAAGGTCAAGCGGATGCTTGTATTTGTTGTCAGGTGAACATGGCCCAAACCCGTGAGAGATTTTGATTACAGCAATCTCATGAAAAATACCCCACGACATTGAACATCCAGGACGCTTCCTTGGATGCTCGTCTGCCTGCGCCACGCCAGTTTGCTCTCCGTTTTAGGCTGCCAAATTGCTCACTCAGCAAAGGACCATGTAAATGGCAAAGGTTTAAGTATAATGAGCTAAATATCCATATTCTGTCTGCTTGCGCTTGTGACTCAGCCTGGGACATTTGGGGCATAAGTAGTTCTTTATTTGAACAGCCTGATCTTCTTCAGTATAACTCTAAGCAGAATGTATACATTTACGTTATAGAAACGCGTGCCTTTGTGCTTGCTCCCTTAGATACAAGCACGCTGTCTGGGCTGGTTGCGAGGGGAAGGTCCACAGTCACATCTAAGGCTCTGAACTTCTTTATCTACCAGTAGTTTTTCACACGTGCCAAAACCCAGCAGAAAAGGTCCCGGGTTCTCCCAGTACACCCACCTCCCGCTGCCAGGAGAGACGCGCGAGCTGCCGAGCAAGGGGAGCTGCTCTCCAGTAACTGCGCTTGGTGCCAACAATGTGCGAAGCGAAATCCATAGAGTCATAACAGCCGTAGGTGATCCAGCCCCCTGACCAGGAATAATAAACACAGGACACATAACCGGGGCAGCAAGAGAGCGATTTAATAAAGGAGCGTGACACATCGCTGGCATTGGCAGCCTGGGTTTGTTTCTGATGAAGATTAAGAGAATTGGTATAACAGGAAATTGTTTTCTGCTACAAAGGGAAATCAATTGTCTTTAAATACACAGCAGTATAATGAGCAAATCTTACTAATTGCTGCAAAATAGAAATGTGAGCGTGCGTTGTCGGGCTGGCTAAGCCAAGAAACTGTTGTGAAAAAAATTGTAGAAGCCTTTAGATATGAATATTTTTCTTAAGTACGTCTCCATCCCTAGAGATCCACGTGGCTGGATGAAATAGCAAGGGTGCAATAAAAATATATACTTCCCAATTTTCCCATGTGAAAGAGCATTTAAAAACATCTGTTAGTCAGAGAGCTTCTCCTAGGACATGCACGGAAGAACGGGGTGGGTGCACTGACTGCATCTGGCAAGTCCACTCGAAGTCCACCGAGCCACGTGAGGCCAATGACTGATGGCAGGATGTCGTCTGACCTGTGGAGTGCTTCCAGCCGAGGATTACTAAAGGCCACGTATGTTGGTGAAACAGGTCACGGCGCTGTTTGTGTTAATGCGCTGATAAAGAAGCAGGGAAACAGAGCTGGAAAATTCTCCAGGCAAGTTCTTGTCCTGATAAAAGGCTCTTTATAGTAGAAAAAGGAGAAAAAAACCTATTCCATATTCTTTTGAGCAGGAGTAGGAAAACCACCAAAGCCACCTGCACTATTTTGGTGCAACCCTGACGCCACCAAAAGCAAGTGCTTGGCCCGGTGGACTGAAGGCGAAGGGAGACCAGGGTGTCCGCCACCCCGATGGTACCTGGAGATACTGAAGAGAGGAAGGCGAAGGGCGGTCTCTGCCCCGGAGCGGCAGCCTGAGCACTTGGCACCCAGCTCTGCCCTTCCCTGGGGAGACCGAACCGCTGCAGCTCGGGCATTCGCAGCCTTTTCTCTCTCTCTGCTGCTGCCTGGGCTCCTGTTTGGGATCTCCGTGATTCCCTACGGCTTCTCTCGCCTCCCCACGGTGTGCCCTGCCAGGTAACCCTGCTCTGCCTCAGTTTACCCACCTGTGAGCAGGTCCCGCAGCATCCCCACTGAACTGATGCTGCAGGGTGTAGTGGTTTAAGGAACATGACCCTGAAAGCCTTTCTGTGAAGCGTCTGTACCATGCCAGAAGGGCAGTTTGGAAAGCTGTCCCGGTGTTGCCCTGGCCCTTCTGTGCCATTAGTCTTAATTAAATGACTCTCAGTGTAATGTATGGCAGAGATCATGCCCCGTAGCAGGCAGGTGCTTTTACAACAGAAGAAAAACATCCAAGTCCGGACCCATTTCTGCCCTGACCCTGGGGGCTGCAGGGGAGGGCACCGGCTTGCCCGCAGTCCCCAGCCTGCCCCTGCAACTTGGGGGTTAAATGTGTAGGCAGCGCGGGAGCAGGCAGCACAGGCAGCAGGCAGGGCAGGCCTCCCGGAGGAATGCAGAGGCGCCTGGGGCAGCAGTGGGGAGGAATAGACATCTCCCAACCCTGCCCTGCCGCCTTCCTGCAAACTTTTCCGAAGGCAGAGGCTGAGGTTCGCCACCTCCACCTCCACTGCACCCCTTTCAGCCCCTGGGCCCCAGCTTGAGCCTTTCTGCCCGCAGCCACCCCCAGTCTCACCTCCCACTGCCAGCTCCCTCCATCCTTCCCTCCATCACCCTCTTATTTACCCTACAGCCTTGTACGTCATCCTCCTGGTATAAAGCACCTGGCTGGTGCAGATAAATTGCACGTTTATTGAAAACCTCCTTAGAAAGCCAGAGGGAGCGTTCATCATTTCCCGGCACGATTCGGTCGGCGCAGAGTTCGGGGATGCTGCGGTGCTACCTTGCAAGAGCCAAGAGATACGTTCGCTCCTGCAAGAACCAAGCCAGGCTCCATCCTGGAAAGACTTCTGCCTTGTAAATTGTTCAGTCTATATCCTAGCACCGAAGCCTTTATTGCTTTCCTGCTAAAAGACACCAGAGCATTATCTGTATCTCGGGCATTTCAGGGTGGCGTGCGTAGCCCAGGCTCCTGCGGGAAATGACTTGCCTGGGACAGCTACAGCCCCGGGGAGGCACAGGAGCCGGGGATCAGACCTGGAAATGTCCACAGAGAAACTGGTGTGCTGCCAGCCACGGGTTCCTCGTGCTGGTTTGCTTGCAAATAGTGAGCATACAATAGTTGCTTTTGGAGAGAGATCTAGCTATAAATTGTCACCCAGACACCTCTTAATCATCTTTTTCCATATACTATGCAGCCCTGCACTGTCGTTGTGCCTCAAAATCTGAGGGCGTTTTCTCCCAGACAGAAAAATGATCTGGGAGGTGTGTGTGTGAAGGGGGTGGGGGCTTTCTCTGCATTTTCTCCAGCTCTCTGCAACGTGAGCCCAGAGCCAAACGTGGCAGCAAGAAATAAAGACAGACCATCCCCTCCCTGCTCTCCTTCACGACTTCCCCGTTTAGCCGGGCAGGCAGCGCTTTGCCCCAGCCTGCCAGCGGCCACGGCACCCCGCCAGCCCCGGAGGGCTGTGCCGCCCCGGCGATGCGCCCGGTGCTCCCACCGAGATGGGGCCAAAATTGGGGAACGCCGCTCGGGGCTACTTCTCCCCAAATTGCTGCCTCCCTCGGCCCCACGGGCAGCTGCCACGTGGAGCGGGGCTGGGTTACGAGCTGTCAGCATTATTTTGCATGAGTAAATGCAGGGTGTGAGCCTTGCCCACGGGAACAAAAACGGATTAAACGGGCAATGTTTTTTTTTTTCTTCAAGGGACAGGGTTTAGAATAAGTTAATTCAAATAGGCACGTAGATTTTGGTCCTGTGCTATGACAGTAATCATGGACCCCTTCACTCCTTAATAGGCATGGGCTGTAAAACTCACAGGAACTATAAAACTGTGGGACCATATCTAATTGCAGCGTAAGGGTCCGCAAGTCAGTGTAGTATTACATCTCCAGTCCGATAGAAAGTTCAAGTTAATCATCTGCTTGCTTGGGAATACCCCCAGCCCAAGCCTCACAGAAAGAATAAATGCGAGCACGAAACTTCAAAGGTATTTTTGCTGCCTAATGTTCGCTGAAAGCGTCGCGAATTGAACACCAAAATGCCTTTGAATCATTTGGCTGCGATTCCCCTTCGAAGGCGCTTGCCATCAAAGTGTCTGCTCATGCGTGTGGAGCCTGGAAGGAGGCCAAGCCCAGCGCGACGGTTCCTTATCCGAAGGGCTTCGGCAGCCTTTTCCATGTTGTCTGCGCGAGCATTGTTCTGCAGACAGCTGATTTGATCCTTTGGCATAGGAAGGAAACGTACTTTACATAGCTGGTGAAGGTCAGCAGCATCCAGAGCGGCCATTCGGCAAGAAGGCTGCTTCCCCCCCACCCCTCAGAGGTGGTGAGCTCCTGCGGGTCCGACTGTAAAACGACTTATGGATGTTAGATATAAAGTAATGGCAGAAAATGTATGCATGACCCTTAAAAAAAGCAAGTCGGAAAAATCCCGTGATCTGATGGAAGTTACAGATTCTTCCTTGGTTGGTTTGTTGAAAGCTGAAAATAGATACGTCTATTCCCAAATACTTCTGTTCCGCCAAAGGGTTTGTTTCCTAGAGGGCTGAAGAGCCTCATCTCGGTGTGTTTGTAGAAAAAAAACCCCAACAGACACCAGCTGACTCTCCGAGATGCTGGATAGGAGCGTGCCTTCCCTCAATTAACTTTATATCCTTTGATGAGGAGGAGGGAAGAAGGTGCGAGAATGATGTGTAATTAATTTCCTTTTTGATGGCTCTACATCTGATTCCTCCTGCGAGCAAAGCAGTGGTTGGGTTCCTGATCCCATCCTTACCTACCCATGGCTCTGCTTCCTTTCTGTCATTCTCTCGGGCCATACAAACATGGATTCAAGCAGTCCGTTGCTCGATGACTCTGGATGTTGCCCAAACCGGCCTTGCACTAGCCCTTTCTGAGGATGCTCTTGACATTGAAACTCAGTTTTGGCTTTCACCGCCCCGGCTGAGCTTAACCTCAGACTCAACAGTTTTGGTCAAGTCCCTCAAAAGAGGTAGTCGCTCTCGCTCTTAGTCACCGGCGGGCTGAGCCTACACCCGCCTGGCATGAAGCAGCTGCTGGGGGACACCACGGCCTCTCCCGGCCACGAAATGGGAGGCAAGCCCTTTCTGCTCCAGCCAAAAGGGCCCCGGCACAGGCAGCAGCTTGCTGTGGTTTGCACGGCGGACGCCCAGATGCAAGTTAAACCTTCCTGAACTGCCGGGGCTTGTGCAAAGGGGGGGGGGGGTTAGCCCCCAAGCACCCAGCTTCTCCCAGAGTGAAACAGGGCTTAGGGGGGCTCAGCCTGAGGAGGCGGTGACACCCCTCCTTCCCTCACCCCCACGGCAGAGGAAGGCTTAGAGAGGTTTGATAGATGGTATTGCTTCATAGATGGGATGTTGTCCCGATGCTGTGTGAAAGCTCCAGCGCTATCGATCCCTTAAAAACTCGGCAGACTGTGGCTAGTGGCAGCACATGCTGGGGTCCCCTTCCCTGGGCTGGGGGGGTGGCTCCACTGCTGTGCTTCACCCTGCGCTGGGATTCCCACCTGCCTGCCTTCCCTAGAAACCACAAACCCCCTTATCTAACCCTGGGCCATGGCTGGGCTAACTTTTGCGAGTCTGAAGTTTATCAGCTTATCAGCTCAAGCTCAAGCCTAAGGCTGTCGCTGCAGGGACGAGCCTCTTGGTCCTGCTTGGAGCCTCTTTGGAGGCTCCAGACCGCTTTGGAGGTTGCTTGGAGAGAAGACAGGCACCTTTGCCAGGGCCCCAGAGTGCCACGATTTTAAAGCACATTAGGCCAAAACTTGCTGGAAGAGTCAGGCTGTTTTAGACCTGGCCTCAGTTGCTCAGCAGTGCTTCTGTAAGGGAATTGGTCAAAAAGGGGAGAGGGTTTTTTTTTTTTTGGTTTCTGACACATTTTGGTCACAGCCCTATTCGCGCTTATTAAAGGCAGTGAATTTCCACATTCCTTAACATCTGGCCCTACCTCCTGGAGCCTGGAGATGAATAAACCAACAAGTCCTGGGAATGCAGGACACGTGCCTGGGCCCGTAGGATCAACTGCATCATTCGATTTACTCAGAGGCACCACAGCTCCCCACAAACCGGTGTCTCCCTCGAGCCTGGCAGAGATCCTGTCACAGCCCCCCGACCTCGAGGCACCCCCAGCTGAGTTTTGCCATGAAAATTTCACAACTGGCCCGTGCTGACGGAGGAGAGAGAAGAGGTAAGTCTTTATTCATATGCACGAGGTGTCCCGGTCACATTGGGACATGCCGAATGCGGTTGTACACGCCGTTCTTATACCTTTCAAGGGTTCAGGTACAACGTGATTTGACCAATCGCTACTTAACACACACATGCGACTGTCTTAATAAGCAACTATAATTTTATGATGTCATCAGCCATCTGCTTCTTTCTTGATCTAGATGTCCCCAGAGTTGGTAGGGCCATAGTTACTTAGCTATAATGCCATGTAAGTGCAGGGTTTCACAGATGTTTTGGAGGGGTTGGGATTCTGGTGGTGTCTTGGGAGTTCAGGGGTATCCTTCACTCTTCAGGGTGGGGGCTGTCCTTCTTGCAAGGAACTGGGGACCTATGCAGCAATGTAAAAAAAAAAATTTAAAAAAAAAATGTATATAAAGTGTGTATATATTTTATATATATATATAAATTGCATACAATTTCCTACTATAACGATTAATTGCTACAGTAATTAAGGAATGAGATTTGCATGGGGGTGGAGGGGCTGGTTTTTCACAAGGGGTGCCCAGGACTTCACGAGGGTTTTTCATGAGGGTTCCAGGGCCTCAGGGGATCATTCCTCAGGGGAATGAGGCGAGAAAAGTAGCGTTATCTGGAAGAGACCGAGGGAAAAACTCCCTCCTTGCATCATCCGGACGACTTCAATCACTGTGAGCATCCGTTTCCGAACCACAGCTGCGTTATCTGGCCCTTTCCCAAGCATCGCCTATGCTGAATGCAGCGCGCTAGTTGCGCGCGTTACGTCACTGGCCCCGCACGTGACGTCTTTTGATTGCCCGCACACGCAAGCACCGTAAACCGGCGACCAACGGCTGCTTCGCGCTGCGCGGGGGCGGGGCTGGGGGCGGGGCCAGGAGGCGGGGGGGGCGGGGCGAACGCCCCGCCCCTCCCGCCTCCTGGCCCCGCCCCCAGCCCCGCCCCCGCCTGGGACGGGCGCGGCGGGAGTGAGACGGAGCGGCGGGACGGAGCTGCTGCCGCTGCCGGCAGTACCGTGAGCCCGGCGGGAAGGAGGAGGAGGAGGAGGAAGGCGGGGGTCATCCCGCGCTAAGACGGGCGGGATGGATAAGTACGACGACCTGGGTCTGGAAGCCAGCAAGTTCATCGAAGACCTCAATATGTACGAGGCCTCCAAGGACGGTCTCTTTCGGGTGGACAAAGCTGCCGGTAACAACCCCGAGTTCGAGGAGACCAGGCGGGTCTTTGCCACTAAAATGGCCAAGATCCACCTCCAGCAGCAGCAGCAGCAGCAGCAGCAGGATGAGATGCTGATGGCTGCCCTGAACGGAGGGGCCACCTTCAACGCCCCCCGGCCCAGCCCGCCGGCGGTACGGGGTGCCAAGCCGCCCCCGGCCTCTGCCGCCGAGGGGCCACGCGTGAGGTCGTACGACGGAGGGGAGCGCGGCTTCGGTGACAGCGGGGTGCGTGCCGAGGCCCCGGGGAGCCAGGCTGGGCACCGGGGCTGGGAAGCAGAGCCCAACAGGATCCCCAAAGTGGGGGGCTCGCGGCTCGGCACAGGGCGTGGGGAGCAGCACGCAGAGAGTACCGGTGACCCCCAGCCTTGCCGTGGCAGGCAGGAGAATGGCAGCGAGGGCAGGCGGGGCGGCGGGGAGCAGAGGTCCTCCTCCTTCTCGCACACCTGGACCCCCCCAGCATCCTCGCTGGGGACGGAGGAGGGGGTGCCGGGAGCCCCACCGCAGCAGAGGTCCTCGTCCTTCTCAGCCCCCTCAGTGCAGCCTGCCCGAGGGTTTTCGGGCCCTGCTGACCCCTGTGGTCCCAGGGCTGGAGGGCACGGCAGCCAGCCATGGTACCAGGGCGTCCCGCTGTCCTTCTCCCCCGGCTCTGCACCCACCACCCCGAGTGTGGACTACCAGCATGCCACTGCCTACCCTGGCCTGTCTGGCCACTTCGTGGCCCACGGTCAAAACCACCGGCCCAACGGCAGCAGCGCGAGCCCTGAGCCAGGCTCTTCGCGCCTGGCCTTGCGCGGGCCGATGGCCTCAGATGCTCCACAGTCGCCTTTCCTGGAGGGCACGAGCGGCCCGCGGTCGGACACCAGGCACCCAGAGGGCTCCAGCACAGCGAAGGTGAAGCTGCCCTGCCAGACCCTCCTTCCGCAGCCGGAGCAAGGGCCGTCGGCAGCCGAGCTGAAGCTGGAGGCACTGACCCAGCGCCTGGAGCAGGAGATGGATGCTCGGCCAAAGGCTGATTACTTCGGTAAGGAAGCAGTGTGCCAGTCGGCGTGAAAAGGGTTCGTTGCACAGTGTCGCTGCAGGGTTCGCACCTGCAGGGTTGTGTGTCCCCATATGCCTGCTTGGTTATGCTTTTTCAGTTGCTCAGGGGGGGGTTTTTGTTACTTAACTTTTATTTATCACCGGGACTGGAAGCTTTTCCTACTGTGATGCTTTTTTCTTTAATCCTACCTCTTAAATTTTAAAGCAGAGATAGTGTAGCAGCTTTGGGGAGGACAGCGCTGAGAAGAAGCTGGAGCAGCATCTTTTGAAGTGCCCTTCATTGCTGGCGGGGAGGCACTTAACTTTTCTTGACAGTACTCGTGGTTCTCCATGTCTTAAAAGTATGTTGCCTGACCACGTGTGAGGGGGAAGGCTCCAGCCTGCGGAGGAGTCACGCCTGCGTACACTGCAGGCACCGAGAAGGGCTCTGAGCTTGGCGGGGGGGGGACAGTGGCAGGCATCCCTTGGCAGTAACCCCCATGGGGGCAGCCACGGCCGGGTGTGCTTGCAGGATGTCTTGAAGAGTAGTTGCTTGAGGATGGGAAGGGTGGTGGTTTCCCAAACTTGCCAGGATTTCCCCCCCCTCCCCCTCCTCAGGTGCTGGTCCCCATCAGCTCTGAAAGTATCAGTGCATCCTGCAGACGGCAGAAAAATGAGTGGTAGGCACAGTCCTCCCTAAATGTTGGGTCTGCAAGTAGTCCACACTGCCACCAGAGGTTATTGCTGGCACTTGGCAGTGGGAAGGGACTGCTTACATGTGAGGATCTCCCAGTGGGAATATTAAATGTCCTGCTGGATTAAACTGATTTACTGCCCCAGGATGACAGAAGGTCAGGGGCAAATTGAGCGTTTCCTTTCCCTGCCATGTCATTTAATAGCAGATGAGATGATAGTTCAGCTTTTGGGAGAAGGAAACCTGGACTTGCAGGGAAGGCTGAGAACTCCACGGTTAATTTAACAAATGACGGGAGCAGGTCTAGTGTCTGGATTTTCCTCCTGATTTTAGACTCATGGTCACAGAAGTAGAAGCAGGGACAGGTTAAACTCTTCAGCCTGGTGCAGAGGAAGGGTTTGTGTCTCAGGCTGCACAGGTGCCGTTGCACAGGATCCTGCCCAGCGGGGTTGGTGGGTCTGTGCACACAGGAGCAGCCCTGGGCTTCATGCCAAGCTTCGGGGATGTAGCTGGAGGGACCACCGAGTGCTCAGTTGCAAATTGCATAACAAAGTGTGTTTCCTGGCATCAGGCAGTGGTACTCACCCACATAGGGTTGTGTTGGGATTATTTATCTCGGTATCTGAGGTTGGATTCAGCCTTGTGGCAGGGCAGACGTGTTTTTACTCTGTCGCGGACAAGTGATGTGTCGAGTTGCTGCGCTTGGAGCATTTTGGCCTGTAAACGTGTTTGGGCACTTTCTGTCCCGTGCAGGCAGCACGCGGTTTGAAGAAGCTCAGGGAGCCTGGTCTGAGGAGGGCCAAACGCTGTGACGAGGAGCTGATAACGAAGATGGGGTTGGAACAGCAGTCTCGTGGGAGGCGGTGCTCAAAAATGGGAATATTGTGCTGGAGGCAACGTTTAGCTCCACCGGAGAGGTGTCAGGGGTCTCTCCAACAGAGCCTGCCGCACACGTCTTCTCCGGTGCAAGTAAACCAGCTGGATCATACCTCGTCCAAAATGTGCATGGGGATGGGATGAGAAAGCTGAGACACATAGTTGGTGGTTAGATTATTTGTACACAAAATAGGCGGTAGCGCCAGGGGAGGCTTTCGTCCCGTGGGAAATCTGTAGTAGCAGAGTAATTCTGACAGCCCGGAGAGTCCCGCTGGTCAGGCGGCCGAGTTACGGGGGAGCCCTGGGGAGGGAGGAGAGATGGAGGCTGCCTGGTTCCCAGTGAGGTCTTTTGACGTCCTCCTGGCAGGAGGTTTTACACCAAGGTGTGTAGTGTCTGAGAAGTTTGGGAAGGAGGAGAGGGAAAAACGAAACGCTGCAGTCATGGCAGAGGAAGAAGTAACGTTTTGTGGAGCCTCAGCTCTGTGTGGGAGGCTCGGCGTATCTGTCCTGTGGAGGACCAGGGAGCAGGAAGGGGCAAAGACTGAGGTATTTTAATTCTCACCTCCTCCCCCTTTCTTTCTTGCTTTTGTTTTCATTTTTTCACAGTTACCTTACTTCCTTTGGAGGAGTGAAGAACCTAGCTGGTCTTCTGAATCTGTCTTTGCTGTGCCGTACCCTCAAGCTAGCAAACTTTAGGAGGGAAAATATGTACTTTTATGCAATAGTGATAAAAAGGATCAACAGTTTGTTTTGTTACAGGCTTTGCCCCAGTGAAGGGAAGTTTAATGCAGCAGCTTTACAGTACATGGGAGCCAGGAAATGAAACCAGGACTGAAGTGCAAATGACCCAAGTTTTTTATCTAAAATGCTCTCAGCTCTCCTAATTTTGGGTGCTGCTTCTGTAACAAGGGGATTTTTTTTAAGATGGAGCTGTCTGTCTTGGTAACATACAGTCCTTCAGTCTGTCTCAGTCTGGACCAGATATTTATCATGAACAATTAATTAATTCTGATCACAGTAAAGAAGCTGCTTTTTCCTTTATTACGTGAAAACGAGTGTTTGTAAATCAAAGCCTAGAAAAGGGTAAGCTAGGGAGTAGGCATGATGTAGGTAGGATGCTCTGCTGAGGAGTAACAGATAGTCTGTTTATCTGTCAGCACCAGCTTGCTGTACAAAATCCATTTGTCTGCTCAGAGTATGTGCAACAAGTGAAAGAAGCAAACAAAGCCAAGAATTTTCTTTTTTTAAATAGTGGCATATGTGTGAGCAGCACGGGCTGCACGTGTCTCTGGAGGAATTTGGATTCTCCAAGAGTGCTTTTGAAGCACTGACTTGATTTATGTGGGCTGTCAAGGAGGACGCGGGGAGTCTCAGGTATCACCCAGGTCTTACACTTGAGGAGGGAAATCCTGAAATTGCTCCCTGGAGAGGCTGGTTCCACTGCAGCAGAGAAGGGGCCCCAGGTCCCAGGAGATGCCGCTGGAAACCGCCTCAGGTTGCATTCAGGTTTTTGGTGTACTGTTTCCAGGGAATGTCCAGGAACAAGGTGCCTGAATCCCACTGAATTTCCGGGACTGCCTGAACTCATGGTGTTCCTTTGAATGCACCAGCTTTCATCTCCACTTGGCTAATGGGAAGATTAATTAAATCGGAGTGACTGAGGGAGTTGCGACTCCTCTGCTAGCACCACCCAGTGCAATGCAGATGTTTCGGGTTAGGTGAGGCAGCACCATCCTGAGGACTGGTGCCGGATGAGTTTTCAGGTGAGAGCTGGGCAGGTACACAACCAAACCGAGCATCTCCCTGCACTGCCTGGAAGTGACCGGGCAGGGCAGAGGCCAGGCTGAGAGCCATTGGGGTTGACAGGGAGGTTTTGCCATTCATTTTAGCAGAACCTGTGGTACCATGCAGTTCCTTGGTCTGCAGGCACAGATGGGCGCTTTTAGAGGTGTAACATGTAGCATCACATTTTTACCAATGCTTATTTCGCATAGGTAGATGGAAATCTCCATCTGATGAAGACTATCTACACCCTTACCAAGAGCTTTTTTAAAAACAATTTTTATAAATGGTTTTCTTCTCATAAATACTTGTTAGGTGTTGAGTTCTGGCTTCCTCCCTTATTATTTAGAGCAGAGCTGATAAGCTGCAGGTATTTTAGGAGAGCCCCAGACATCTTGTTTTGCAGCAGTATGCCGGGATGCTTCCCAGCGGTCGGGCAGAGAAGATCTCATAGCGAAGCCTGCAGGTTTCTTTTCCCCTTGGCAGAAGCAGAGCGGTAGCTGAGTCACTGAAACCCCGTGGAGACCTGGAACCCCGGTACCTTTGAATGGCCGTGATCAGCTCGAAGGCCAGCGGAGCACTTTCGAAGTCTTGTGCATAGTGAAGTTAGCATTTTACTACTGCCAAAACCACAATTTGTTTAACTCGAAGGCTGTGCATACCTGCGGATTTTACCAAACCCTGATGATGATGGTGCACCAGGCTGATTTGGTGGAAACAAGGGTAATTCCAGGGCTGCTGAGTGGAGAATTTCTGCTTAGAAGTTCTTCTGAGGTTTTTGTACATGGATGATGCTAATGGCGTCGTTTCCACTGGGAATGCACAGAGGCATCCCTCGCTGCCTGCTCCTGGGAGAACGCCGCAGTGGGAAGGAGATGCTGGCCTGCAGCGGAGAGGAGGGGGAGCCAGGACGAGGTGGGTCCTGGTGGAACAAGGAAAGCTGGAAGGATGACAGCACGTGAAGTAGTGGGCGTGTGCAGATTGCAAAGTTTATCTCACCGCAAGGAACCGAGCAAATAAATATTTGCCTGGGATATGGCTCTTCAAGATTACAGCAGTATGCGCTTCTCCTCCTTTCCTCGTGGGAGCTAAGCTGGGTTTGCAAGCTAAGGAAAAATCTGCCAAAAGGAAAGAAAAAGGAAGGAGTTGAGGCAGAGGAGCAATTGGTCTTTCAGCCAAGATACTGTGGCAGTGGAGACTGAAACAAATAAGGAGCCTCATTCGTTTGGCACCGGTGTTACTGTAATCTCCGACATCGCTATAAGGTATTTAAAATGTCACTGATGAGAGTTTGATGCCATTTTTGTACATCGCTGGCAGCATGTACACGACTGTCTACAGCAAAGTTGGGGGTCAAGAACATGGCATGCAAAAACGGTAAAGAAAAATTGCATTTACCAACTCCGTGGCTCTTTGGGCAGAGAGTACCTGTACATCTTTGCTACCACTGAGTGACAACCCAGTCACCCAGTGGTGAACGGGACCAAACTGCCAGGTTTTCCAGGCACTCGATCTCATGTGGGCCTCCAGATCTCCTTGAAATCAACTCTCCAGCAAGAGCGATTGCACAGTAGGGGATAACAGCATAGCGAGGCACGCAATGTGTCTGATTTAGAGTTTGATGTAGAAATGACGTGGTTAAGATGAGCCACGAGGAGGTGGCATCAGGTTCTGCAGAAGGACTGAAGTAAAACCTGAAGAACTGAGTATCACATTGGGTACGACAGGGTGAAGTCTTTTTTTTTTTTTTTCAGAGTATGGTGTTTGAAAAAATGTGAGTGTAAGTGGAGGACTTGGTTTTCCTGGAATTAACAGGTGGGTCAGGCAGATGGGAAAGATGATCCCAGAGGTATTTATCTGTAAAGGTTCTGGGGTTTTCTTCCCAATTTGGGGGGGGGCAGTTCTTCAGCATAAATCCAGCCTCCTGCAAGGAGGGGGCAAAAACCAGTTACGTGTGGAGAAGAGTCAAAGTGATCGTGGATACGTGGCTTGCATGGAGTAAGTGGAAGGGGTAGGATAGCCTTATTCTTCCGAGCGCTGTTTTGGGATTAGCTACGTATGCAGACCCACACCACCGAACTCTTCCCTCATCCTGCTGCTGCATTCTTCTTATCCAGGACCAGATTGATGTGGCAAGGAAATCTCACCATGGAAGCAGCACAGCAACACATTTGGCCCTCTAAAATTAAGCGACAGTCTTAGCAAACCCGGCCAGGAGCACATGTAGGAAAGCTTGGCTGTCCTGGATGCTGCTGAGAACGGAGATGCTGCTGAAAAGAAGGGGGCTGCTGCTGGAAAAAAACACAAGTATGTTCTTGGTTCGTAGAGGATGATGTCTGGCACGTGGAATACACCATACAGTCCCAGAAAACGCTGCTGTTCAGTGTGGCTTGCATTGAATTTTTAGCGAGTGGGATATAGTAAGTAACAGCTCCTTCTGGTGAGCGTGCAATAGCAACACGTAGAGGAAAAAACATCTCTAAAGGCTTTGAGTCAGGCGGTAAATGGAAATGCACTCGTTGAACTTTGAGGGTGGGACTGACATTTCAGACTTCGTGCCGGGTTCGCTTTCATTTCTCACAGCCCTTGAGGTTTGCATTGGACCCGTTTGATCTTGTAAGCCGAGGCTGTTCTCAGTGGTTGCCCTCCTTCTGGTTTGCAGCACCGAGATGGAGTACGGTGAGCGCTGAGACGTGGCTTACAGGGCATGTTTTCGGTCCCAGCTCTGCCCCAAAAGTCCCTTTGTTCAGGCGCTCAGCTGCAGCGCGGGCGGTTGCTTTCCACATGATGCAAAAGGGAACAGAGATTTCTTTGTTGTCCGGGGCCAGGCTGCCCTGCCGGCAGAAATTGAGCCGAAATCAGCAATTTCCATCCCTTTCCCTTTCCAAATCTGGCTACCATTCTGCTGGCGCACTCGAGCGTGAATTTACCGGCGCCGCGCATTTGCGGTGCTTTGGGTTTGTCATCCTGGTGGCAAAAGAGAAACCTTTCATTTCTCCTTAATGACATTGTCTGAGGTTAAAAGCCGTAATTTCGGAGAGGATATCCTCTCAGATGGGCGCTCGCATAAGTGCTCGTTAGGCGCGGCAAGGTGAGTGCAGGAATTGGGCATCTTGCTGAGCCGTGGCTACTCGGGATCCCCCCTTGCTTCGAGCTGAGGAGAGAAGTTTTTGCTAAAAGCTGCTCTATGCCAAGAAAATTACCCAGAGCTGCTGACTAGTGCCAGCAGCGTGTGGGACTGCACTGGTGCTGCTGACATTTTAACTTTACGCCCTGGCTAGCAGAAAGCACGCTCAGCACTGTTTCGGGAAGTAGTCGTCGGAGCTGGCGTGGAGCAGGGCGCAGAGCCTGTTTTGCGGCAGGATGGGGTTGGATGTCGCCTGTGCTGCGCTGCTTTCCATCAGCCTGGCTTCACACACGTGTTGCCGAGCTCAGCGACTGGCCGCCGTCAGCAGCAGGTATTGCTTTTTCCTTGCGTACCCTAAGCTGAAAGAACAGGATTATCGTGGAAGCAGGGAGTGAGCAGAAAGCAGAAATCAATAAAAAAAAAAATCACCTTTTTATCCCCTTTCAGACCAGTTGGGCTAAGAGTCAGAGATGAAGGCTCAAGTATGTGGCTTAAAATACTTCAGAATGTTATATTTGGGAAAAGTAAAGACTTATTTCTAAAATAATTGCAGTCGCCACCAAGATTTAATTGGCTTTCAAGTAAGATTTAGCAGATACAAGTAGAAGCATAAACTATACACAGATTTGCCATCATGCCGTTTCTCAATTGTCAGCCTTGCCACAGGACATCTATAAATATTTATAGCATGGTTGGTTATTATGTAGTTGGGTAATTTAGCGCATTATAGTTTTTATAGACAACATTGTCAATTTATTTTAAAAGCCCTTTCATTCTATGACTTCATTTTCCATGTTTTAAGGGCCTAAATATTTAAAGAAGTTGATAAAAGGGTGAAGGAGGGGATGGGGGGGAATGTGTACTTAGAGATGAAGCAAGGGGGAAGGATGGTGGGGGCAGTCAAGGGGTGGGAGGTGGAGGAAGGTTTGGGGAAGGATGCAGGAGCCTGGGAAGCTCCTGTAGGCTCCGGCCGGACTATCTGTCCCGTTGGGGGAAATACGGGCTCTGAAACTTAAATGGGATGGACAGGAGACATCACAGGCAATTTCTGCCCTCTGTGGGATTTGCGTTAGGGTATTTTATAGCGGCTTTAGATGCCTGCCAGCATCTTTACCGTGCACTGTGCCTGCGTGCAGCTGCTGTGCCTTCTGCCTCCTGCTTGCTCTTGCTCATCCATATTCATTGTTGCCCGGCTGCTTTCTGGAAAGGAGGAAATCGGAGCACGCTGGTGATTTTTTTTTTTTTTCTGGAGCAGCCGCTCATTGGCACGGAGAAGGGAAAAATGCAGCACTTCCAGTGCGATGAGTACTTTGGTTCTGTGGAGAGCCTGGTGAATGTCATGGAAAGGCTTTGAACAGCAAAATCAGCAGGTTATCTGCTCGCTCTCTTTCTACAACTCGGCATTGCTGTAGTCAAGAGGGAATTTTGCAAGGTAGCTGTTAGCTCTTGTGTCAGACAATTGCACAGCATCTCAGGCTGCTGCTGAATGTACGCATTCCTGGGAGAAAACATCCATTTGAAAAGCCAATTTTTCTTATCTTTGGCTTGTCTTTTTTTTTTTTTCCTTCTTTTTTTTTGGTAATGCCTGCATGATTTATCTTTTGCTTTCTTAAAATGTTTCCTTCAATAAATGACTGAGATAAATCTGCTTGGTTCGAAAAGAACCAGCAAGTTTTGCTAACTTGGTGCCAGTCTGCAGGCTGGGGTGGGCCCGCGGCCAATCTAGCATTTCAGTTCAGGTTGGATTTGGACAAAACAGAGTAACGAATTATTCTCTGCAGCGTTCTCTCTAGGTTTGTGTCAGTTTGGACTCTGGCTCTGAGTGCAGTGGGGCTTGCAGCAGCGCTAGGACGGCTTTCAGCGTAGTGGTTGAATGCACGCAGGCAGCTGCAGCACAGAGAGCCAGGCCTGCTCTGGGAAAATGAAGTATCTGCTTTTTAGCAGCCGTGCGAGCTCTACTGCAAAGGGCTCCTGAGCGTTTTTATCCCTGTAGTGTGAAAATTGATGGCCGCGGGAAGAAATTGTTAACCACCCTGGGACTGCCAGCGTGGTGCTGCCGGAGCTGGGAGTTACTTTTCAGCGCTGTCGTAAGTTCCTTGGGTTTCTTCCTAACTTTCACCAGACCTTTCCAATTACTCTGGAGCTTGCAAGGCCCCAAAAGAAGTGAAGTTTTGTTAACCACAGCATGACTAAGGAACTCCAGCAAGATGATGCTTCTTGGGCCAGTAGGAGCGAGATGTGAGCAAGAGTCCCTTCTCCAGGGCGTTTAAGAGTTGGGGTGAATGGGACTGAGCAGCGGCGGAAGGAGAGACCTGGAGGTGAGCTCACATCTGCAGGGTCATCACGGACCAGAGAAAGAAGCATGTCTTCTATTTGTCCTTCACACTGCCCTTTTCAAGTAGGTCCGTGTTTATTTGTTTAAACACGGATTAAAGCTGCCCGTTTAGAGGTAGGTGAAAGGTGGTGCTGCTTTAAAACTGGTCTATCTCAATCACAGGGTAATGCCTGATGTAGGTAAACTGGCTTGATGTGTCATTTTCCTTGGACAAGGACTTTCTCTCTCCAGCCACTAGTAGTGGTTTTGGGCAGCCTTGCTGCTTTTCTCCCTGTTAGGTGGAGGGAGCAGGTCCTGCTAGCGGATGCCATCAAAAGTGTGAAACTCAGTTGTCACTTCTTACACAGTTATCAAAATAGTTTCACATGGAAATGTGGTGAGATTTGAGAGGCCCTAGCTGAATGCAAAACACCCTTTGAGAACCTGCAGTGCTAAAGTCTTCTTGTGGTCCCTCCCCACCACCACCACCACACATCTGCCCCGTTGCCGCCATTTCCCAGCCCTGATCAGACAGGTCTGTGCCTGGAGGGTCCCAGCAGCTTCCTCGTGAGGTGGAAATCCTCACCCTATGCTGTCTGCCTGGCTTGGGTTTTGGGTTGGAGCCCCACACCTGGGCAGGTGCTGGTGGAAATGTGCTTGGCTGTGCCAGCAACTGAGCTGAGCTCCAGAGCTGACCCTCGTCTTCAGGTGATGGTGGTGGCAGGAAAGCCTGGGTGTGAGGAGCAGCTTGGACTTCACTTGGGACAGCTTATAGCCAGAAGTTGACCATTTGTGCTGGCTCTGGTTCCCCATGGGCCACCTGAGAGTCAGCCCCCCTTGGCTGGTGGTGCTGCTGCCACCAGGTATCTTCTCCTTAAAACTGACCTCTTGTCCTGCAAGAGGTGACAACAACGTCTGGGCAGGATACATGGTCTGTAGGAAGCACCTATGTTGGGTGTCTCTGTTCAGATGTGGCTGACAAAGGGGGGAGAGATAGGTGTCAGGTAGTCGGTCCAGCTCTGTTTTGGTGGGAAATTCTTCGGGCTCTCAGCAGATGTGAGCGGGGTCTGAAATCAATGAAGGTTTAAAGGGGCTAAGTGAAGAGGTGTGTTTTCCTCACATCACTTGCAACCAACAAGCTTACTTTATGCAATAAGTAGCAGAAACTATTGGTCTGTGAACAGCCCTGAGCGCCACTTCCTGCCACTCAGGCATTTGGGAGGGACATTAAGTGGTTTTAAATGTATATAAAGTTTGTGGGAATGAATGGGTGAAGGAAGGAGATGTTGCTGTAGACTAACAGGGCTATTGTTGTCCAGTTTACTTTTTTGCAAAAAGCTTTTGCCATGAAGATTTGATGACCATTGTGACCATGGTTAACAGCATCTCTCAGCGTGGGTAACGCCAATGTCACCCACATCTTGTGGCTACAAGGAACCATCTGTTCCTAAGCTGCTGAGCCACCGTGCTGTGCGGTCACCCAGCCAGTGACCCCAGCCACCATGCCAAGTCCCGTTTCTGACCTCTGTCTCCCTCTCTTTCTTCCAGGCACCTGCGTGAAGTGCAGCAAGGGGGTGTATGGAGCAAACCAGGCTTGCCAGGCCATGGGCAACCTCTACCACGATGGCTGCTTCACCTGCGGAGCTTGCAGTGAGTACCCCCTGCCTGGCCTGCCGCCTGGCACAAACTTTTCGGGCTTAATGTTTCTCTGGTTTAAAAGAGGGAAAAAAAGGAGGTGGTTATTGAATTCTCTGCTGCAGCTATATGTCTTGGTGGCGGTGGTTGCTGTTTGGTCTTGAACAGATTCTGGCAGGGCATGTAGAAACGTTACTTTGGATTGTGCTGGCCGGCTGTCTTCTGGTATGGGGGATGGTTGTTTTCATTCCTCTGCATCTCTATTACAGCTACTTTTTTTTTTTTATTTATTTGTCAGACTGTTTTTTCAAAGTGGAAGTGAATATGCCTTATCTTGCATTTAGGGTTTTTTTTAATTTGTCATGTCAGACAGCCATTCTGGTCGGTCCAGTCACGGTGTTTTCACTGTGTGCATTACCTTTACTCGCTGTAAGCGTTTTGCCATTCTGCGGGACCTCCGGTCAAAGCATCTAAGTGCATGATTGACCCAGGTTACACGCTTTGCTTGTTCTTTCTCTGGAGAAATGGAGCCATCCCCAGAGACGAGGGG
Organism: Balearica regulorum gibbericeps; assembly: GCF_011004875.1. Lineage (NCBI taxonomy): Eukaryota > Metazoa > Chordata > Aves > Gruiformes > Gruidae > Balearica > Balearica regulorum. The sequence continues at coordinate 120,133,269 of NC_046185.1, forward strand.
CATGTCTCTGCCAGCTTGTTTTCTGGTTATTGCAGGGCGGGAGCTGGTTATTGTGCCAGCGGTATCAGGCTGGGAGCAGCGATGGCGAGCCCTGTGAAATCTGCCTGAGAAGCAGGGTAGATAGTTCAGCTGGCCGCACCGAGCTCCTTGCCACTTGTCAGACCCAGACGTGAAGCTTGCTGTAGCGTATAGCATGCAGCAATGTATGGATCCTCCGGAGTGGCTTTTTGAGGAGGTCCGTGATGGAGCTGGGGTGAGGAACAGGCTGCCTGATTTCAAATTGTGGCTGTGTTTGTAAGCCAGTGGCGTTTCTACTTTGTTATGTTTAATTCTAGGCCTAGTAGTGTATTTTTAGAAATGTAGCTGTATATGTGGCAGCAGTAAAAATAATAATAATCCTTCTGGTGCTTTTGTATATATCAGTTTGGTTTTCCCAGATAAGCCTTAGCGTTTTTCTCCTGCATTGTATTTAGAGTTGTAAACTCATCAAGACTGCATGTGTTTTATTTGGAGCTGTAAAGTGGGAATAAATATAGAAGGATGTGTGTGCTTTTTAATAATAGCTGAACCTTGAACTCTGCTCATTTCCCAGCTGTCCAACACCAGCTGCCTTGCCTCACCTATGTTTCCAATAGAGCACTTCACTGTCTTCTGACTGAAGATGGTAAACCTGAAAAGAAAAAGTGGCGTTTGCACGTGGTGGCAGCTTCCTAAAGGCTCAGAAGTCAGCAGCTCACTCTTTTGTCCTCTCTTATAAATTTAATTCGAAATCTTCTCCTGTGGAGAGGATTCCTGACTGCAGCTGGGGCTTTGCTTCAGGGTCCTCTTGCCCTCCGTGGCCGGGTGGCCTCCAAACTGCCCTTGTACACAAAGCTCCTGTTAAAAATAATCCAGCAGCAGCTTCGAGCTGTCTTAAATTTCTAAAATTACTACTGTGCAACTGATGCTTCAGAAAGAAACACTTTTGATCCTCCTTTTAGAATGGATTTTGCCATCTTTATTTGGAGTCCAGTACTAGGGAGATACATGTGGTTGCAGAGGTATCAGTGGTTACTTCTGTTTCTGTTTGTGTTTGGTTAAAAAATAGCTTAATCCCGTTTCTAATGAGGTAGGTTGGTGAGGACTGAAAGAGTAGCTATTTGCTGCTTATTCTAAAAGGCAACCCTTTCCAAAGGTTTCCAATGCAAGATGAAAAGGTTTGGGTGTCAGGTGTGACTAGAAAGATGGAAAAAACCCTAAGTTCAGCAAAGTGAAGGCCATTTTCTCTCTTACCCAGGCTGTAACTGAGGAATCTCTCTGGAGATGTGCTGGAGCAAAGGGTTTCAAATGGAAAGAAAAAAAAATAGTAAAAATGCTAGTTAAAAAAAAAGAGAAAGAAAGAAGGGAGGAGAGTAATATTTCTCTTAGTAGAAAATACTGTATTTCCATATGAGATAAAAAAGGGAATGGATGCCACAGGAGTATAAGAAAGAGCCTGTTTTGGCCTGTTACGTACAGAAGAGTAATTTACTCATGAAAGCTCAAGTTCTTCCCATTGGGGCAGTGGCCGTACTAAACCAGCGCGAGCTGGACGCAGCGGTGGCCGGCACGGATGGACGGATGGATGGATGGAGAGGAGGGTGCGTGGTGGCGTGGGGCTTCTGATACTCGATGCCGGAGGAAGGCCTCCGCGGTAGTGGTGTTTCCCACACGTGCACGTACCTCTACAAGTGGCGAGGCTCACAAGAAGCTCTCTGGTGCAGGAGGTGGTTTCTTGTGCTGCCACTGTGGTCTCATGCAGGGGTTGTTTGCACCAGGGGCTTGGGAGGTGTGGGGAAAGCATTTTTATTTCTCTCCCCCTCAACAGTGTGGTTTGCCACCTGACGGATTGCACTTGTAAAACCGTAGCTGGGCTGACTTTCTGATTCATCAAGCCTCTTTGCATTGCAGCTGCTTAACTGATGCCTGGGGTTGGTACCTGCCATCCTACCGTGTGCTCAGGGAGGAAATGTACCTGAGGGGAATCCCCATTTTTGCAGACACAGGTTATTTCCCAGTCCCCTGGACCATGGGCTGCAAGACAAAATGAAGGGCACGCAGCTCTGTCGTTACCCAGAGAGACCGCGTGCCTCTCTGCAGGCTTGCTGTCATCTGTTGCTGCAGAAAATATGAGACCATTTTATCTGCCAGAAAAATAAATATTTGTCTGGACGGTGTTGTCTGTCTAGCTGCAAAGCACATCTTGAGCAGCCTGTATGGAAACTCTGGTTTCCAGCTGGAAAGTAAGTACTGCTTTTAAGGTCAAGTGGAGTTCATCTTGGACAGTATCCAGTACAATCTTGTCTTTAAGAATTGAAGGTTGCTCGTGATTTCAATCCTAAAATTTCTGCTCTGGTGGAACGCTGAATATCTCCGCTCCAATAAATAAAATATACAAAATTACCTATTAAGGTAAAGCATATTGTCCTCCAGATATTTATATCTGCTATCCTGCTGTTTTCATTTTAGTGAGGATTTCTAATTTTGCTCGTAGTTGGATTTGCGTCCAAATGTGCATTAGTTTCCCAGATGCAGAAAACCGAGAGGGTCTAAGGAGAGGAGGGGGGTTGATACCTCATGGTGCCAAATTTCCTACACCCTCTGTTTACTGATACACTTATGTTCAGAGATAAATGATAGAGTAATTTGTTGAGCAGAGCTACACATACGTTACAGGGTTCAGTTGTCAGGAAAAAAAAAAAAAAGTACTGTTTTATCTGAGCCACTGGCATGTAATGCAGAAAATTTGGCTTAGAGGTCAAAACAACAGATTTAGAATGATTACTTTGGCATAAATGTCTCATTTATCTTCTTGTTTGTTACAGGGCAGAGACACAAACAAGGCAGCTTTTTGCAGAGAGGGAGAGGAAAAAACTTCAGGCTCTTTCTGTGGGATTAGTAATTATATTTGCTTTACAGGAGGGCCATGAAAGTAGGTTAAAAAAAAAAAAAGTCCTTAAAACTCATACAGCTATTTCCTGCAAGCTCAAGGTGTCTGTTTCCGTCTTGGTTGGGTTTTTTTTTTTCAGTTTGTTGGACAAACGGTTGTAGTTACCAGTTTGTTACACATTAACCAGTAAGTTAAATCACCTGTTTATACCTCCTCAGAACACCAGAAATGCAGGTGATTCAAGATGTTGATATTTATTATTAAGGTGGTAAGGAGACCTTATAAATGATATAGATTTAACTAGACAGTATAGCTCTAACCTATTTTTGGTGTTTTAGTGTTTTCTCTAGGATTCAGCCTGGCTTATATCCGGCTGCCGCAGATTGCCTGGAAAACAGGCCTTTTTAGCTCTGCTTGCAGTGTGATTTAGAGCATAAGAGTCTTGTACTTGAGCCGCCGCTTGGTTCTCAAAGGAAATCTGAAAGCTAAAAAAGTGCAAGGGAAGTGTCAGAGATGACTGTGAAGGAAATCACTAGGCAAGGAAGGAAGTCAGAAAGAAAGAACAGATTGCAAGGTGGTTCAACGGAGGGTTCGATGTTGAACTGCAGCAGAAGGTCCAAAACAAGGACCAGATTTTGACCCCTTATTACAAAGAGGTGGAAACCTTGCATGTTTGCCAGATCACAGAATTTGACCTTTGACATGTCAACATTACTACATTGCTTTCTTTTTCTTTTTTCTTTTTTTTTCTTTTTTTTTTTTTGTAAGCTCAAATTGATGTTGATATCTGTGTAAGGGTAACAGGCTGCTGTTCCAGTGGCAGAGTTTGAAATAACACAAGCTGGCTGTCTCTTGCCACCCTCTGGGGATATAAATGTGGGGGTTTTTTAAAATATTTCACAATGTAATTGTATTTAGAGTTATCAAGAGTCATTTACTAAGCAAGGTAGGTAAGGTATTGAAGCAGTATATCTGTGAGTGTAGCCCTCTGCTTGGGCTAATTAATCTTGCTGCAGTGATTATAAAGCATGGCTACTTAGAGCAATTCAGCTCTTGGTGTCTTTGGGATGATTATGTTGAATAAGCATGCTTCGTATTGGTATATAACCCCTGGAACAACAAGGCCATCGTTTTTATTGGTATTGCTAAATAACTCTACAGCTAGAAAGCCACCTTTTTCTGCGAGTGTGACTGAATCCCAGGTTACAGGACAGACACCCTCGCCAAGTGAATTTCCCCGCGGCGCATGTATGTGTATGGTTATCTTCAGATGCAGAAACTACCAGCTTTTCTAGTGGAGGCAGATTTTACTGCTTGTAAATGGATATAAAACCACTATACTGATAGACATGTCTGAGAAATGCGCAGATCTTCAAAGCGGAGAGTGCAAAATACTGCTGGTAATCCTTCCTCAGCATCCCTTTAATAAAATTATCACGCAAGAGTCCACGTAATAAACAATATATTGTTTTAGCAAAAGTAATTTCAGAAGAGATTCAGCTGTGCCTTGGCTTTCCTGACAGTTTGGGAGACAGGGAAGGCATCAGTGTGTTTTTTCTGCTCCAGTCTAAATTGCTGCTTTGTTCTTGCTGACTTTTTGTCTTCAGTCTCTCAGCTCGCTGGTGAGAAATCCCTGCTGTCTGGCACAAGAAGTGCTTGCCGTAGATGAGAAATGCCAGGGCAGCTTTCACGGTAGGATGACAGTACTTGTTCGTCTCCTGGCCAGGTTTCAGGGCGGTAGTGCTTTGGGGTCTGAGCTGAAGGGGCTTTGGCGTGGTCCAGGCGTCTTTAGTAGATATCCCTGCTGGAAAGGTACAAGTAAGTGTTCAGCTCACACACAGAAGATGCAATCAGGGTTTTATCGATATGCTAGTGGTTTGAGTCAATTGCGTGTGTTTTAGTGCTGGCTGAAAGTCTGAAATCATTAGGCCAATGTGAGAAAAAAGGTTGGAGGTTGGAACCTTTAAGGGAATATATTTCCAGTCTTTCTGGTCTTTTTATTTTATAATGTCATCTTCAAAGTATTGGTTTTTGTTAAGAACAGGTATAGGATTAATTGTGCTCTAAAGATTTTAGGGGGTTTCTTATCATGTTTTAATGGATCCCTATGAATAATTTTCTGGTAGTGGCTCAGTATGCATTGTGGTGTCTTCCATACCCAGAGAAATTTAAAAATTGCTCTCTTATAGTTTCAATGCAGAGTCACATTCACTGAGGACACAGAGATTGCACCCCCCGCCCCTTCCTCCAATGAGTCTCTGTGTGTTTCAATGACAGTCGATGGGTGACGGGGTGGGAGGCCAGCTCTGACAGCTGTCTGGTTTTGGTGCATTTTGGGGAACAGAGTGATGCAGAGAGCGGCTGGGCACTGGGTGGAAAACCGGTACTTCAGCAAGGACTCCCCAAATCGTAGCGCTGCTTTGTCCCAGAGTGACTTTATCTTACTGCTGGATTTTGAAGCTTCTAGGGGTTTTCCCTAAAAAGAGAAACATTTGAATATCTTCTTGCAACGGTTTGCCATCAGCAAAGGAGAGCTGTGGCACTCTAAGAAGGACTGATTTTTGTAATGACAGGGTCCCAGGGCTGTCAGCATGGGAGCAGCTGCCAGTCTGCAGTGATTCTTGCCCATGTGCTGTGCAGATACTGCAGGAAGCTCCATGGTGCTTATCTAAGTGATGAGGTCCACACTCCCTCCCTGGAAATGCAGGGTCCTGGTCATGCATCCCCATAAAGCCTTGGGATCTGGACCTGGGCCTTACATGTATCGAGAGCAACCTCTTGTCCTTGAACATGGGTTTGTGACCCCAGTGTCCTTTTAATACATAATAGAAAAGCAACTTCAAAAGAGAAAGTTGAGTCCAACTCCCCAGCAGGCAAATGATGCATCTCCCAGCATCTGCCAGGCAAGTCCCTGGTAAACCCCTCTCTGTATGAACTTCAAAAGGAGAGAGCTGTCATTTGGCAAAACGATGGACAAAAACACCAGCATCCTGGGAGTGCAGCCTGGTGGTATGCCTATTATCAGCCGCTAAGCAAAACATGTTTATTTTAGCACAAAGGCACTAGTGACTAAGCTTGAAATATTCTGAAATTGGTGCTGAAATGACCTCGAGGTCATCCTGAAGGTCCCACAGCTAAACAGATTAGATAGACACGTTAGGGATGAGCAGTATATAAAAGCACAAGGCTCAAACATCCTGTCAGGAAGAGAATTGAGAAATTTTGTAACAACAGGTGAAGATAGTAGGGTTGAAATGCTGAAGAATTTTAACTGTCTGAATTTTTTCAGGTGAGAGATTAGTTAAATTCAGGGTGAAGTGAAAATGAAATACGGTCAGGAGCCAGCCACTTAAGACACGTAATACAGCAATTGATCCTGAAAGCGGCAAGCCACGCATCAGTATTCCTGGCTTTATCAAAGGATATTGTCTCTGTCGTCATCCTGATGCATATTTGAAGTGATGCAAATTTAAAGTAGGCCGTGATCAATATGTGATTCCTTTTATGCCGTTTGAGTTCTCAATCCTTCCTCTCAGTGAAATTACGACAGCATCTCGGTGCTCAAGCAAAACCTGTGCCAGCCTCTGCAGGCACACAGTCTGAAGTATCGCTTTTGAGAGCGACTTGCGTAATTTAAGGCGCTGCCCCGTGGCAGGGAGCTCAGCGCAGGGACAGAAGCCACTGCCGCCCTGTTCTGCGCTGTGGGGCAGTCCCAGTGCTGTTTGCTTTACTGGTGTGGCCCCAGCCAGAACGTGCATTTCCCAGCTCCACCGGGACGGTCCCCAGCGCAGCCTGGGGAAATGAGCTTCTCCTGCATCTTGCTTTCCCATGTGTACGATGAGGAGATGCTTCCTCATCTCAAAGGGGCGGTGAGAGGAGAAGTCCATCCCGATGTAGGCAGGGAGAGGCTGGGAGCAGCAGAGGAACAAATCGGCTCTGTTTGCCTGCACCGCTCCTGCCGTGGCTGCAGGGGCACCTGATTACTTGATTTTGGCAAATTTCCTTTTACGCTTCTGCCAGGGACTTACAGAGAGTTGTGGAGAGGAGCTAAAAATAGTAAAAATGATCGCTTCTTCCTTAAAGAAAGTAATTATATCATTCCCTCCCTTCCCTCAAAGCGCTTTAGGTGTCAGCACCTCTTCTTCATGGGGCCATGTAACGCCAAAAGCCAAATTATATAGTCCTTCATAAAGGGGTTTATCCCTCTGCTGAATGAACTTGCAGCGGAAGCCCAGACACAGCGCACTGGCTGTGTCACCTTCTCTGAAGGTCTGTTGCCATCAATCTTGACCTGCTAATGTCACAGGGTTAAAAATATATCGGGTGCAGAATGGCTGGTAAATGCTGGTTTTGTCACCGTGAAAGAATGATGTGGCGGCAGTGAGCCAAACTCATCCCCTCTGCTGTGACGGCTGCAGCTCGTGCACCGGCCATCATCCAAAGAAGTGTGTCCTCATTGTATGGCTCCACACGTATGTTTTTCCTCAGTGCTGCCAGCTTGTCTGTAAGGAGAGACATTGCATACAGGTGGAAAGTCGCTCGGGCACCTGCCTGTTGCACTGAATTGGAGCCCATGCTACCATGTATTTTAAAATCAAAGTTTGTTTGTTTTTCATTTTTAGGAGTGTCAAATCCCAGTGCTGTATGTAAATCAGCAGGAGATTTTCAGGGGTACTTCTTGCTGCGTGAGTCTTGTTGTTAACTTGCTTAGGACCACCATTGACAAGGGTGCTGCAAATCCTGGGTATCCCCCTGCCTCTCCCTGCCCTCCTCAGAAACTGGGACTCTGCGACTGCCGATGAGAGTGCCGGGCTTACCTGTGGACAGGCAGGCACACAGGAGGGGTTACTGTACAAATACGCACCCTGTGTTATAGGTGACAAAGCTAATGCATCCAAGATTAGATACTTCTTATTTTGGGCAACCTTGGCAAAGTGTCAGGATGGGTGAGAGAAGTCAGAATGGGATGTTTTTGGGTTTTCAGGTTTTCTTCTGTGTCCATGTTGGTGTGAGGATGGGCTGGCACCCTGGGTCATCTCTCATGTCCAGCTAACGTGGTTGTCCCCAGCGGGGATTAGAGGAGAACAGGGGAGAGTAAGCGTGTCAGGGCAACGTGGCTCCTACGCTGCTGAGCAACACCTACAGCTTACTTATGGAGCTGCTGCTCGTGCAAACCAGGGCTCATTCCCAAGAAGCACGGCTGTCACATCCTCTGCCTGCCTTGCTGGCTGAAACCTGGGCAGGGCACTAAGGGCTACTGGTGAAATATTGGTCTGGCTGAATTCACTGGCACAACTTTGGAGCTTCACTGGAGCATCTCCATTTCCTGAGGAGCAGCGGGAGTTGTTTCCCAGCCTGAGAGTGCCCTCTGGCGTTTGTAGAAGATGGTAAAGATTTTCATTTATTGAAGTGGTTTTATTTGGCTTCCTCCTTTTCTTAATGTTTTGCAGCCAGTGTGGTTATTCGTGGAAGTCTGCCAGGGAGGTGCATGCCTTAAAGCACTGAGAGGTGAGCCTCAGACCAGTCCCTTGTGTCATCCGCATTTATACACCCAGCAGCTGATGCTAATTTTTTAAACAGTATATTTGCCATATGCAGCATAAGTAATGGGAGGCTTCTAGACCCCATATCTCGGTTCTGATTTCCTTCCAGCAATGCCTGGCAGGTCCCCAAAACCAGCCTGCAGCAGGTCCTGCTCTGGCTGTGCCCGGGCAACGGGTGCTCCCCTGGGCGCTGCCTCCGGCCATGCGCCTGGGGCTCCTTGACTGAGCAGAGCAAGCAGAGCTGCTCCCCTGCTAGGCTGCATTTCAAAGCCCTGGTTGAATAGGGAAACTGGGCTGCAAAGAGGTAGGAGCAGCTTTTTAAAAACAAACAAAACCTAGCCCTTTTCTCCGGGGAGAAGGCAGGGTGTTTAGAAGTGGTGGCAGCGTGAGCGTGCATTGCCATAGTTATGTGGAACTGAAAACAGACAGCAAATGTGAAGCATAAACACAAAAGCTGCAGTAAATATAAATCTTCCCCATACGTAGAGTTCTTTCTTGGAAAAATGTTGTTATCCTGTCTCTGTTAGGACATTCTGGTTTGAAAAAAACAAATTTTTTTTTTTTTTTAAATAGTTTCAAACTTTTGTGGGCAGTTGTAATAACAAATGTGCTGGTAGGGAGCAGAAAAGTGTGTTGAGCGCTCTGGTGTTGCACTCTGCTGGAGGCAGACCAGGTGGTAGAGTATTGCAGTGGCTTATCTGGCAGCTGCGGGTTGAAGGCACCTTCTAGCGGAACAGCATGGGGGGGTGTGACATTTTGAGGAACGATGTCAAGTACGGATCACCCCTTGCATGCCCTTTCTTCTCCTTGCTCCTCTCCTGGAGTGTTCCAGTGTGAGTCAGAGTACCCTCACTCGCTCTTGCCAGGTTATTTCGTGTTGTCAGCTGCCAGGAGGTGATCCATGCTTGCAAAGCTACCTCCTCCTGCCCAGAGGTGGGAGGAGATCTGCTGTCCAGATCCAGTGGTCGGTGTTCATCAGTGACTGCCGGTGGAAGAGGAGATGGGGTAACTGGGCTGGAGGCTGGGAAGACCCATGCTGGGCTTGGGTGCTCTTCTCCAGCTGTGCGGTGGCCATTCTCAGATGTCCTGGTTGTTGTTTGCTTCTCAGCAGCCAGTTTTTGCTCACATTTTCTCCCAGCTCTCTGCTGACCTGTCTCTTCTCTCTGTGTTTTTTCCTCAGGTCGAAAGCTTAGAGGAAAAGCCTTTTATTTTGTGAATGGCAAGGTGTTCTGTGAAGAAGATTTCCTGGTAAGCGCACAGCTGACCCTTGTGCTGCATCTCTCAGCCTCTCTGGCAGATGCGCAGCCTTTCTGCCCGGCAGCTTTGCCTGTGTTTCAAGGGCTCTAGTCCAGCCTCCTGCCTGTCCCTTCTGCTCTACCATTTACCCTGGGCCAGGCCTGAGCATGGTGGCTGCCCATGTGTGGTGCTGGAAGTAGCCGAGTGAGAGGCCGTAGTTTTGCAGTACAGAGCCCATAGTTGAAGCTGTAGCCTCTTGCGATGGCTCCTTGAAAACTGTGCCTCCCTGAAAGCTCCTCTGGCTGTGCCATGGAGACAGGAGCAAGATGAATGGCTACAGAAGAATGAATGAGTGAATTTCCTTTTCCAGTAAACTGGTTTTGCTTGGACATCGTAATGGATATCTTTCCATTGCCCTCAGTGGCTTTTGTGTGAACGTACCTGAGCATGAAGCAACCCTATGGTCCTGTCCTTGGCTAGTGGAGATAAAAAGCTGTATACCCGCTGCCCCCAAGCCCTCAGAGATTAAGCCTTCATTGAGACTTGAAAAATTTTGCCTACTTGTTGGGGAAGTCTAGTGATTTCTGGCAGAGTAGCGAGTTAATGTTCTTTGTTCACATCAGTATATTCTACAAACTCTGAAAATTGAAAGATTGGTTAAATGTGTCTAAATTATTTCATTTTCCCAGTTTACATTTCCACCATTCAGACGGGACTGAAACCTTAGCAGGCGATGTGTTGTGCCTGAGGCGCGTGTTGTGGACATGACGGGCAGTTCCTCATGATTACATCTCAGCAATGGCAATAAGAAAGGTGCTCTGGGCCAAACTTGAATGTTACACTACCAGAAAGCTAGGACAGTACCACTGACCTCAGCGAAGCTTCAGCAGACCTTTAACAGTGTAACCAAAGGTAGAATTTGGCTTCCCATGCCTATAAATACATATGTTGTGATATGAAGATATAATAAACGCAAGTAAGTTCCTGGCTTGTAGACTCACGTGGTCAAATAAGCATGTAAATGCCTTATTTGCATGTGCATTTATGGTATTTACTTATACACTTAAATAAACTTAGGTTAAGGACTTGAAAGTTACAGGAACTCATACTCCTTCTGAACACTGGAAGTCTGGAGTCATTCTAGAATATCCTCTGAGGGCCCATCCACATCTTCATTTACTGAAAAAAAGTGCTGGGAAGTTTAGCTTGTGTAAGGAGTACAGAAAAAGGCCAAGCAAATAACGCCCCACAATACACTGTTGTTTATGCTCAACTGGCCTTGTGAAATTTTAAGCCAATTCTTTTTTTGTCCTTGCAGTATTCTGGTTTCCAGCAGTCAGCTGACAGGTGTTTCATTTGTGGTCATTTGATAATGGACATGGTAAGTGATAATTGCTTTAGGAAAAAAATTCCCACAGCTTTTTAGAAGAATGCATCAAAAGCAAAATATATTCATATCCAGTGCTGTCTGTTACCATCTGGTAGCCTGCCTAGTGTGAGATTGGTAGCAGAAAGAAAATCCACTAAGCCTTTTGTTGATTTTTGTGGGGAAGTGAAGCTGGCACCCTGCTGCGTGTGGCGCAGAGACTTTGCTCTACCTGTTTACAGTGCAAGTTGAAAAGCAGAGCCTTCAGCTCTTTCATCCCCTCTCGGCCTTCTCTGACCAGCATATTCGTAATCCCGTTGATGCTTCCTGCTCAGAAGTGCCGTGGCTCTGCAGTGCTCCCTTGCTGTGGGGTATCGCTGTGGCTCTGCTGAGCCTATCTTCCCTATAGTCAAGCTGTGGCTTCTCATGTACCTTCAGGATGAAGCTACTGTCTTGTTGCTGCTTTTTGTGGGTGCTGATACTCTGGGGAACAGGTTTGACCCAGAGCAGGTGATCCAGACCGCAGTTCAGATCTGTCCGAGTCCTTCAGTAGGTGTGTGGACGTCCTGCTGAAGCAGGCAGTTGTCGTTAGCCTACAACAGGTATCATCCGTTCGTGATGTGCACGGAGTGGGGTCACAGCCTGGGGGGTCAGCTGGCCTTTACCAGAACTTATCATTAATTATCTTTGCTTGCCTGCTTACACTGTAAAGCATTAAAACTGGAAAAGCTATTTTATACTCAGAAGTCTGATCACCTGGCTGATGGACCATGGTATTCCAGGCAGTAATTTGTGCCCCAAAGCCAGCTGGTGAATTGCAGATGTTGAGTTCAATACGGTTTCCATAGTCTGTGTTCATTAGAAAGCCAGGCTAGCAAGTACAAAGCTCTTGGATATCTAAGGCATTATGAAAACCTAGCAATAGTATTTGTTTCAGCCTCTCATGGAGAATATAAAGATTTCCTTTTATTGGTCTGGTATGTCTTGCCTTGTGATCCTGCTAAGTATTCTCCACCTGTTGGCTTCAGAAATTATTTTCTTTCCTTTAAATTCTGTCACTTCCATCCTTTGTAATGCTAAATACCTTGACTGAGACTCTAAATGGTTTTCTTACCCATGCTAATAATTCATTTTTCTGGAACCAGGTGATATATATTGATTCCAGCTGCTCTTTCCGTCCCTGTTAACTCATTTTTCAAATGAGGTGCCTGAAAAAAGACACAGCCTCACTGATGAGTGTGCAGCATTGTCTGATGTAAAGTTGTGTGTTTATTATTTTCACCTTTATTGGCTGTTCATATGCATTTTTCCTCTCTCTTGGTTTGTTGCAGATCCTGCAGGCTCTAGGGAAGTCATATCATCCAGGCTGCTTCCGATGTGTGGTCTGCAACGAGTGTCTGGATGGTGTACCATTCACTGTAGACTCTGAAAACAAAATCTACTGCGTCAGAGATTACCACAAGTAAGGACAAAATAAACAGCAGAGATGTTCCAACCAATCAGCCTATAATTTAGCTTTTCAGCTAATTAGGAAGTGTAGATTAGTAAAATAGGGACAGGGTTGGAAGCTAGAAGTTTGAGCATGGGGCTAGACCCTAGAAATTCCCAATGTCTTTCCTTTTGCCCTGCCATCAACTGCTGTGTAACTTTGAGGAAGTCACTTAATCCCTGGCCTTCAGCTGCCCCTTCTGCAAAGCAGAGGTAGTAAGAAATCATGCTCATGAAGCATTCAGTGATGCAAGAAGTTAGTCCTCTCTGAAGTAAGACTGTGAATGCCTGTTGAAATCAGCATGAGTTGCTTTTTGAGTAGTTGCAGGGCTGAGTTTGACTTTTAAAGAATGCTTTTAGAAATCACCGCTGAACGCGCAAAGTGAAACTTTTATCCAGCTCTAAATTAAACAACCAATAAATCCACTTAAAAAATCACTTGTCATTTAGACAGTAAAATAAAATGGCTGTGCTCTTAGCTGGTAGTTATGATATTAGAGCTGCCTACATTTTGAGTGTCCATCTGGCTCGCTTTGCTCCTTGCTCCATTTTCTGAGCAGGCAGAGTATTAAGTGTTGCTCAGGCAGCCCCTGGAACTGTTCTGTGTTGTGCCAGGATTAGAGTTGCTTCCATGTGCCACCGTTGTTCTGAAATGATGCATATTTCCTTGCAATTTAATTTAATTTAATTATTTATTTATCATATTACGTTGTGTTATAAGGCCTTAAGGAACTGTACGGTCCTGTGGTATTTTCTCTGAGGTTTCCTGCCCTGAGGCTGCCACTTCTTTTGATGTGTTTTTCTGGGGACGGTCCTGCTCAGTTTCTCTCAGTAGCAGCCAAGAATCTTACAGTGGGTTTTGGGGGTTTTTTCTGGCGCTAAGTGTAAAATGTAAGGTCTCTTTTTGCCTGATTGAGCAACATGTGCCAAGCATTACTTAAAATCAATGCTAAAATGAATTTATGATCTCGAAAGCTTTCATGTGGATGAGTTATTTACAGCTGCAGCTGTAAATATGTTCTCGCTGAGAACATACAGGCCTCTCTTTTTATGTTAATCTATAACTCACCTTCAATTTCTCGTTGCTTTTCCAGAGTTTTAGCTCCAAAGTGTGCAGCATGTGGACTTCCCATTCTGCCCTCCGAGGTGAGAGCCTTTTATTCTACGTCCCCTCAGGGGAGGGAGTATCATGTCTCAGGTCTTTCTCTCTTTCACACTTGACCCAATGTCAAGACAAACGTTCTTGGGAATGGGGAGAGATGATCCCTTCCTCCAGCGTGCAACCTTTTGACCTAGGCTCATACACTGCTCTTGAGATGTGACCCTTCTTTTGCTCCATAATGAAGCTTATTTCTGCTGAACCAGGCTGGTTTTTTCATCTCCTGCAGGATTATACTGCTGTTAGTTTTATGTTCAGGATTTATGTTTCCTTCATGTCAATAAATGCTGGTGGTGCTCAAGAATGACCTCTGGGATTAAATTGTTTTAATAGTTCGAGGAGAGGCATCTTGGGCAAAACCAATTTAAAATGCTGAGAAATGTGACACATTGAAATTACCAAATCTTTAATGCCTGATTTGTGATAGATGTGACTGTTAAACAGAGAGAATTTAACATTTCTGATGTTACATTTTAGAGGATGTCTGCAGTCAATGATGAAGCTTTGCTGTAAAAATAACTGCAGGTGGCAGGATTTATTTGTGGTGTCCAGCCAGCGGCTCAAATGCATTTGTTTAATATTCACATTGTTGCAGGAAGCAATCTTCAGAGTGCATGTGTCTGATCCTGCTGTAATCCTTTGTAATTTCTCTTTTGCTTGAATGGTTACAGGGGTCTGATGAGACCATTCGGGTTGTGTCCATGGACAAGGATTACCACGTGGAATGTTATCACTGCGAGGTAGGTCAGCAGCTTTCTCAGGGAATGGGCACTTAATAGTCATAACTACTATTATTTTTAAGATGGAAATAAATCTCCGCCCTTCCAATGGCAGTAGATGAGCAATTCAAACCTTGCATTGTGCAACCCTTTCTGTCAGTGGCTGAGAAATTCCCAGTTCGACAACAAAAGTTTTTTCAGCAATTATTTCATTTGCTATCCGTAAAATTATGGGCAAAGAGTTAATTATCACTTTTAAACTTGGCAGTTTATTTCTTAATGAAGGAAATGTGGTGACTTAGTAAAGTTCTGTTGCTGCCTCTCAGAAGCCTTGAGCTCCGGATCACATTAGTGTGTCTGATTTCCAAGGCAGATTGTTTAAAAATGCTAAGGTGATGACTGATCCTGTCTAGTGTAAGTTACCTTCACTCTCATGGGAAATGAATGTGTCATTGGGGCTGGAGAAAGGATGTGGCTGCACAAAAATATCCCAAGAGATGCCAGCTCTTAAACACCATTTGGTCTCCATGCAGGACTTCCCAGAGAGCCTTCATGCTTCTGCTCTGTGAATTAAAATAAATAGATGTCTTCTCTCATTGTGCTCATATGCAGTGGAGAGAGGCCCTGACTCAGCAGGCAGGCTTCACATCAGTACAACTGCAATTAATGTAATGTGAAGAGGTGAATCCTACCTGAGAGTGTAAGGAGACACGAGCATGTTTAAAATACATAGGGTTGCACCTCACCACGAGATAAGGCTTATTCAATAAAAATGCACAAGACAAATTTGTACAAGGCTGCCCCTCAAAGTGCCTATGTCAGGTGCTTTCCTTCTCATGGCAAATGCTGGACTTACAAGGAAGGAGCTGCTGGCTGGGTGGCTTCTGTCCTTGTCACAAAGTCACCCTCCTGGAAGCCAGACCCGGCTTGATGCTGGAAGGTGAACACACGCTCTAATAATTTGCACGGCCTCTCTTTGCAGGACTGTGGGATGGAACTGAACGATGAAGACGGGCATCGCTGTTACCCGCTAGATGAACATTTGCTTTGTCACTCCTGTCATCTGAAACACATAGAGAATGGCACCAGCCCAGCAGCTGTCTACCAGCACCACTACTAGCCAGCATGGCCGACATGGGAAGGTCTGGACAGAAGACTTGTTACGTGATCTCCCTCTCCCCACCCTCAGTTGATTTCCTGTGCATATTTTTCACCAGTCAACAATGTTTCTGTAAAAGGATATGAGAGAATTTTGCTGGATTCCCAGAGTCTGTGTGTTTGTGAGTTCCAGCTGTATCAAACCACGTCTACTTGACCAAGAATGTGGCATGTTATCTAAACTGGTTTACTTTTACGTGCCTTTTTCTGCTGTCTGGAGATTCTTCTTGGCTCATTTTGGAAGATTCTTCAGTGAAAGCACAACTTGCTGTCGGGCCTGTGAACTCAGATCGTGCCATGCACAGTTACAAAGTCAGGGGCTGGCTTGCCTGCCTCCCTACTAGGGATGTCCCATCTACTAAGAGTTTCCTGACAAGCACACTTCATCAGATTCCCTGAAGGACATCAACCTATTAATACCAGTTTTTAGACACTGTCTTTCTTTTTGTTAATTCTTTAGGCAAAGAAAAGAAAGATGTCTGTGCAAAATGGCATGCTCAAACCTTCCAGTTAATTCCCCGAACTCCGGTATCAAGTCTGGCTGTAAGAATACCAACTCTCCAAGCACAAACAAGGCGTGCTGGCTGGCAGCTGGAGGCTGACATCCCATTTCAAACAGAACAAAAAACTGGAACAAGCTGGGCTAAACTACCCTGTTGACTTGGGGCCTGGGCTTGCGTGTCAGCGTGATACGCTGTGGCCAGTCTGCTGTGTCAGAGTCTGAATAGTGGATTGTATTTGGAAAGGAAAGGTCGGGATGCTGAAAGTGTGGACACGGGGAAATCCAGCCTCGTTCTTGCTTGCAGGGCTCGCTTTGGAAAAAGCTCTCCATACACAGGCGCTGGCCTGAGTTTTCCAGCTCGTCCCCAGTGCTCAGCCTCCAGCCTGGCCGCTCCTTTCTGTGGTGTTTACCCAGCACAAAGCCATTTCATAATGGTGCTTATTTAGAGCTCTGGGAACAAATTCGAGATCGTTATGAAGGCTTTGTTACGCAGGGATTTAGAGCCCAGCCTCACAACCTGTACTCAAATGAGTATGTTGGTATAAACAGATTTGCTCCCATGAATAACAACAGCTTATCTGAGCAAGGGGTAAGTGAGTTTGGCCCTTGCTTTCTGTTCTGCTGAGAAAGCAGAAAGGCAGATCATTTCTCTTTTTGAACCCCCCTGCTTTATAGTCAAAGAAATCTGCTCCCCCAGTATGTGTTACGTGTAAGAGAGATGTGCCTGCAGTGCGTGTTCTGTAGGTACCAAAGCTGTGCAACCCCTCGTGTACAGGTACAAAGTTTTTGTTTAAGAAAAAGCTTTTAATTTAAAGTCTCGGATGCAATCAGGGATTTTAGCTACCCTTTCCAACATGTTGTATGGAAAACTAGTTAAATCCTAATGTATCCATGCTAAAGAGGTAAATTCAGTTCTATTAGATAGGGGACAGAATGACATTCTTGAAGTTCTTTTTAGTGAGGAAACTACAATAAATTAGCTGAGTAGTGGCACGGACATGAGCCTGTGCCGAGAACCTGCTATGGTTCACCCACACCTCTTTTCCCATGCTAATAAATACCACGGGCCTCCGTTTTAAGTGGTGCAAGTTGCTGTGCTAAGTATTAAACAAAGGCACAAGCATCAGCTGTAAAACAGATGGAGACCAGTGGCCTGTTAGCACCCTCCTTCACGTCTGTATTGGCTTGCCTTGTCTGAAATGTGAACGTCTGAAGCTGCCCAAGCCATGGGAGCTCGGTGATTTTGGCATGGAGTTTCATCGGGCCAGCAGACCATCCAGCCTTCTGCCCCATCCAGCTGTAAGCGCCTCTGCCTGTTGCTGCTGCTCTTGGGCACGGGGACGGCGGCACATCCAGAGCCCCAGCTTTGGTGTAGCTTGGCTCTGCGGCGCCATTTCTTCTGGAGACATGCAACCCTTCAAGCGAGTGACCGAAAGCTCAAGCGGGGAGGCTTTCCCACTGCAATATACATGGCTCTGGGGCATATGTATCTTCAGAGAGTTTTACCTGTGATTTTAGAGGAGGTAAAATTGACCCCAAATATATGAGCTCCCTGGAGCCTTCAATTTGGCCTCCAGATGCTGGATGATGGAGGGATGGGAACCAACACAAAACATAACTGGTGCTGTATCCGGGTGATATGGGTTGGGGTCAGCAGAACACCCAGGGCAGATCCTGCAGTGCTCTCACCCCGGCGTGCCCTGTCAGCTTGTGTCCTGCAGCGCAGCTGGGCCCGGGGGAGAAGTCTTGAGATGCAACTGTGATCTTAGGAGTGTCTGAAGGGACTGAGGTGGGAAATAATGCCAGCTGAGTGTCCCTGGTAAATAATTCAGATAGTCCTGGGCAGGTGGTTCCCCTCCCTGAGCTTCCTTTGGAAGTGAAGGCAGTGAGATATCCAAGTGGCTTCTGGAAGTGAGCTGGGAACGCCAGCCCTGGTCTGTTGTTCTGTCTCTGAGAGACTGGCTACTACGTGGTGCATGCTTTTGGTAGCTCTTGATATTTAGAGCAGCGCCTCATGCACATTTTCCAGCCTTCATTTTGGGAAGATCTGAAAACACTAGCGGGGCTGCTATTTCCTTTTTAAGATAAATTTTTAGCTACTCACTACTTTTTAGTCTCACTCTTGCAGCCTTCCCCACAACCCCAAAATCAACAGGCAAGAAGGGGAAGGGGAGAAGGACGATTTTCTTTCATGGGAAGCCTCAAGCAGCCCATTTGCAGCCAGCTGTCTTGCAGGATGCCTCTTTTGCATCAATGGAAAGTTTGGCCCCTGCTCCCACATGGTGTCTTGTTACTCCTGTCAGCCATCCCGTATCCCTCAGCACTGGGGATGTGAAGGCTGCCCTACTTTCAGTTTTGAGGTCCTGTATAAATTATTAAGTGCCAATGCTCTCCTTTATTCATGGAGAGCTAGAAATGACAATGTGAAGCTGTTGAGAATGAAGCGTGCGAGTTTGTGGTTTTGAAGCTAAAGCGTCTGCTGCATTGCCCTGCTCCCCTATGTGCGCTAACTTGCACCGCTTTTATCTTTGGGAGTTTGAATTCATTTAAGCTCATTATTATTTCTCCTAGGCTGTGGGTGTCTGAGTCCCTGTTGATTGTCCCCAGCTTGTCCCCGACTCTGCGGCTGCCTGACGGTGGGTCCGGGATGGGGAAGACGAGGGCATCTTGCACAGGGGAGGCTTTTTCTCCTCCTGACCGCTCCCCCGCCCCCGCCAGGCATCTGTGGAGCTGGAAGCCCTCACTGCCTACCTTCAGGCAGCTCCCCCAAAGGGAAAAGCCATCAGGCAGGTAGCTCTGGAGCTGGAGGGGCGAGTTTTGCACGCTCTGCAGAAGAATTTCCAAAAAAGTGTTAGATTCTGCCCATCACCTGGCTGATACGCATTGGGTTTTGCTGTTCACATGAACCTTGTTGTCTTTTTATTTATTAAGATGCTGAAAGGCACTATGAAAAGTTAGTCCTAATTCCTCCCCCAGCGTGCTCTTCGGACGGGTTTTAGGGTAAGGGACCCTTGGAAGTCCCATTGTGCTGGTAATGAGTAACTCACATGCAAATAGTTATTTAAGTGAATTCCTTGAAACTTGCTTTCAGGAGCCAGAGCTTAATAGATTTTTTTTTTTCATTCAGATCATGCTGTTAAATTTCTGTTGTTTAGAATATGGAAACCATTTAAATAGGGATCTTTGCATAAAATCCTGGAGGGAAAGCCCCAGCTATAGAAGCAGCAGACATTTTTGTGTAATTTAAAGTGTGAGAAACACCTGTGATCAAAGTGATTTAGGAAACTGCTCTGATGTAAAACACAAGGAACGGCATTTTCAAACACCCTGGTGATGACCATTTTAGGTCTGTGGCTTTTCAGTTTCTGAGTTTCATTTGGGGGCTTTTAAAATGTTTTCTCAGGCTTTCAGAGTTTAAATGGTATTTTTTTTTGGTAGATTTTTGCTACAAAGTGAATAGCTCCTTGATCTGGAAATGGTGGAGTCTCATCGGCATCAGGTTTGCTATGGCAGATGTGAAAAAGGTGAAACTGGGCTCCTAAGAGCCGGTACAGGTCTGGCTGGCCATTTGAAAGGAAGGGATACCTTTGGCTTCCAAGAGAAGAAAGTAAATGTTTTCCTGTGCTTTCTCCTTCTGCTGATTTTTAGCACTGGGCAAAAATTTGGCATCCCTGAATTTCAGCATTCAGGTCTGTTGATAAGCGCTGCTGCAATCTCCTCCTCTCTCTCAGCCCTGGGGATAATCGCAGGCGCATGCTTCCTAATGAATTTAGTCCCTATTTTGCCCTTCCCTGGAAATTTTACCACTTTATTATTTCAGCAACAGCAAAACTGGGTACTTGTTTAAGGGAAAATGGACACACGCTCCCCATCCTTACTGGAACACTTTGACCTGATCCTCCAAATTACCTGAATATCAGCCTGCTGCTGGTCGATGCAGCAGCAGCTTTGTACTCTGCTGCTGTTGCTGTGAAAATCACGTGGAGGACTCCATCTGCATTAAACTTGAAGTGCACAGGCAGGCAGTCCCACTGAAACCAGTAAGGCTGCGCACGTACGTGAAAATCAATGTGTGTGCGTAGGTCAGTGTTGGATCAAGGGCAGAGTGATTTTATTACAGGCGAGACGTACCCGAGGATGAATCTGTGGCAGTGTAAAAGTTGCCTTGAAACGATTGCTGAAATGGACTGCCAACTTTTTTGTTCAATAAACAAAAATATGTGCTGAAGCAGTGGGGGTGTGTGGAGAAAGAAGGGTGTTACTTAAAAAATACAGTAGCTGTAGGGAGAAGAGGGCAGGTGATTACAGAGAGCAGGGGAGAAGGTGGCGTGGAGGGGATTCACTTTTGGTTATCATATTCCTGTGCATTTATTGCAAGGGGTTTTGAGGGCAAGCGCAGCTGCATACACTGGTCTGGACTGTGCTTCTTCAACGCTGGCCTCGGCTGCGTGTTCTGTGTCTGCTTTTGGGGTCATGGGTGCTGTCGGGTCTGTGCACGTGGATGTGCGGCACGTGCTGCCTGCGAGAGACCTGCCTTTCACACCGCTGTGGCCATGCCAGCTGTTTGTGGATGCATTTTGAGCAACCTTCTGTGCATGAATGAATGTAAGGACAAGTTGACCCAGGCTTATTGCTGGAGAAAAACCTCTGGAGTCAGTACCTGCGGGCAGGGAAGGGCTACGGCCGGATACACCTCCCTTTCTCCCATCCTCTGAGGCTGAGCACCTCCATCACTGGGAGAAGCTGGGAGGGGGTTTGCCTCTCTCATCACACTGCATTCACGCATTCATTTTTCTTTTCCGTTTCTGCATCCTGCTGGTTGCTGGCTGCGGTGGCACTAGGTGTATTTACCAGAGCCGATTGGGCAGACGTCTTCCTGCCGTGTAGCCCAGACAGAGCCCAGGGCTGCTCACCCATCCTAAGGAGAAGCAAAATTATTAAGCTTTTCTGAGCAATAAAAACCTTCCTCCTGCTTTCTTCCAGGGCAGCCAGAAGCTCGTGTGGCAATATGCATCAGTAACCCACTAAGATGAGGCAAGAGACGGGGGGAAAAAAACCTATCCCCACGTGAGCACGCATGGCGTAGAGCCCCGCGAAGGCAGAGGACGGGGATGATCCCTGGTGCAGGGATGATGGGGCTGCAGTTCCCAGCCCTGCTGACACTGACCCTGGTCCCCGCGCAGCAGGTCTGCGGTGCACGGCCAGACGGGGACCCGGGCGCACACACGCAGGCTGTGGCTTTCTGTATCCGGAAAGCAAATCCAGAGCCTGGCTAACGATACTGAATGGTACTAATTATTTTGTTTGTTTCCTTCAAAGCTCAACTCCAGGAGAGAGTATTTTAGGATTTGTGCTGGTGTAACTAACCTTAGCGACCTGTGAACACCGCCCTCTTTTCTTCTGTGCTGTTAAATATTTATAAAGAATGAAGGTCGGCAGCAGGGGCGAAGCTGCTGGCCTTCTTGTGATTTCAGTGATTAAAGACAATGCCATAAAGCAGTGCTCAGCGTCAAGTCTTTCCTAAAATTCCAATGATTGTCATCATCCTGAGTCCACAGGGAGGGAGGGAGCTGTGAAATGATGGTTTCCCAACCTCTGCCTTCCTCCTCTCCCCTTGCCTCAGCAGCTGAAGCAGGGACTGGTGGGGGGAAACCTTCCTAGTGGGGTTCACTGGGGATTTCCAGGCCTTTGCAGGCAGCTGGGATTTGCTGAGGCTGTCCTGCTCTGGTGTCCCTCTGGGGAGACCCTGGTCCCGGGGTGAGGAGCTGGGGGTCCAGTCCCAGCACAGGGGTCTCCTTTCCAGCATTGGTGGGGAGGGTTTTGGGGAGAGTTCCTGTGGTTCTGGGAGGCAGTTGGCCACGTGGTGCCCCCATAGGCTTTGCTGCTATCAGCAGCCATGATGCCTGGTGTCTGAGGACTGGATGCTTAAGTACTGCTGGCCTGAGCAGCACCACAGCAGCACGGAGCTACCCGCTAAAATGAAGCGAATAAATAGGATAACCTGTAATTATACTTTGGGGCTCCCCCTCTTTGAGGTGAGAAGCTGCCCAGAACCCCAGGATGATACCCAGAGGGCTGGATGCAGTGGGAAATTGCCCCAGGCCTGCTTTGTGCCCAACCCCCAGGCCGGGGCTCCTCCCCCAGCTCCAGTGGGGGTGCCCAGGTAGGCACCGGCCTCCCCTGCAGCAGCCATCCCCAAGCGGGTGCCTGCAGTGGGGGGCTGCCGAGGGCCACACAGAAGGCCACGAGCCCCTGCAATGCTGCCCATCCCCGGGGTGCTTTGGAGGCCCCTGCACCTGGTGGGCTCCATGTTGGGGGTATGATGGGGTATGACGGTGGTTGGGGGGGGGGGGGGCTGCCCTGGAGCAGAGAGGGTGCAGGCAGCACCCCTAGGCTGGAGAACAGGAGGGAAAAAGACAGGAAGGGGCAAGGTAAAAGAAGAAAAAAAAAAAAAGAGCAGCCGAGCCAGCCAGGAGTCGAACCTAGAATCTTCTGATCCGTAGTCAGACGCGTTATCCATTGCGCCACTGGCCCTGCTCGTAGTTATACTCTTGCCCGCAGCCAGTTCACGACAGACTCCACGTGGGGGCGGGGCCGCCGGGCAGGGGACAGCCAATCCAACGCAACCTCCCCGCCGACACCCCTCCCAGCGGCTCCCGTGGGGCGTGGCTTACCACCCCACCCGCGCGCTGGCCAATCCCCAGCGGCTTCGTTCGAACGCCTCCGCCCCTCCCGCCCCCGGTTATACGTCACTGTTTCGCGGTGCCCTGGTGGCCCCTGGCGTGCCGGGGGCGGGGTTAGAACTCTGTGGTTCAGCCAATCACGGAGCCGGCCAGTCAGCCCAGGCCCTCCCCCTTCCTCCATAGGTGGTGCCCCGCCCTGTGGCTCTTGCTAACGTGCCCGAGTAGGTTTGTCCTGAGCGGGGTCCCGTCCCTCAAGGCCGGGGGACGCGTCAGTCTGGAAGGGAGGGAGCGGCCGGGTCGGAGGGGGCGAGAGCGACGCTGAGCGGAGCCGGCGGCGGCCGGAGACAGCCGGAGGGGGACGAATGGCGGCAGCGGCAGGAACGGCGGCAGCGGCGGCCTACGCCAACTTGAAGCTGTGAGTGACCTGCTGGGAGAGGGAAAACGAGGCTCTGTGCCACCTGCCGCCGCCGGCCCAGCAGGAGGGGAGGGGCCGGCCGTTGGAGCGGCGGTCGCCTGTCTTGTCCCTTCCCCTCCCCCCGCCCGTTTCCCGCTCCCCTCACGGACCCGCGCGGGGTCCCGCCGCGCTCCGGGGAGCCCCGCGGCTGGCGGCGGCTCGCTGCCGCTCTCGGCCGCCGCTGAGCGGGTGCCCCGTCCTCTTCCCCCCGGGCGGCCGCCGCCTCCGGGCTGTGCCGGGCTCGCCGCCTCTCCTTCGCTTCCTGGGTCAGCGCGAAGGGCTTGGCCCGAGGCAGCGGCTGCGTGCGGCAGCCCGGGGCGAGAGGGAGGAGGACTTTGGCCACGGGTAGAGGTCCGATCCCCTTTCGGCGTCTATCTGATAGTGCTGCTGCAGGTAGAAACGCTGCTGGCGGTTCGCGTGTCTGTCTCGTTTTCCTCTTGCATATCGAGGAGGGCTAATGCGTGCCCACCTTAGCGTGACGGGCGAGTTGCGCTGCTGGGAGAGTGGCCGCTCCGCCGAGGAGTAACCGCTGGGCTGCGAGGAGGAGGTGGTTGGTGCAGGGAGCAGGGGAACCTAGGCTGTCTTCTGCTTTCTTTATAGGTGACTGTTGTGGAAACTCGAGTAGTGATGGTGATGTAAAGCTCTCTATCCGTGCAGCATTACTTGCCAGCAGAAGGTTCATTAAGCGTACTTACCCGTCAGCCCTTTGTGGCACAGGTTTTTTTTGTGGTATGGTTTTGATGCCAGCTGATGATTTTTGAACTTTCGGGACGTTCCTGTGTAGTGTCTGCTGTGACTTTTCAAATAAATTCTTTTAACCTCCTGATGTAATTTTTTCATTAAAACAAAGGTTTTAGTGGAGAATGTAACCCTTGGCACTTGCATGCTCCAGATGTTTGCTTGCTGTCTTTATACGGCGAAGGAAGTTGCGTAACCAAAGCAATACAAAGTTAAAACTGAAAAGGCGTTTCCATTATAATCTCTCATGCTGGCTGATTGAAACTCCTGAAGAAATTACTTTGAGCATGAGACTCTTCATGGCTGGCTGGAGCTAACAGTGAAATGTCCTTGTGTGACTTAAAGGCGTTCCCACGTTTTTGACCTCTAAATATTAGCTTGAAATTTTATAATTGAGTTACTGATGGCATTTTGAGGCAACAGTATCTGAAAGTGATTTTTGAGCCTGATTTAACTGTACTTAATGCTTTGCTAAATTTCATTTGATAGTCATCTTTTGGATTCAGAGCAAGCATACTTAAATCTTTCTTAGAGATCTGTATACAGTTTGTCATGATGCTGTTATGTGTTTAAAAATCACTGGGCTTCTTTCCTTATTTTGATTAGGTAGCTATGTGAGGGTATACAGAGGCTGGAGATAATTGGGTGTTACTGAAGGGTAAGATCATCAGTGATGTTTGAAAGACTTGCTTATTTGGCAGAAAGCTTCATTTTTTTCCTATTGTCGCCTAAACAATGTTTGTCTTTCTTTAAGCTGAACTTGTGATCTTTTTGCCTGCAGAGGAGAAAAGGTGAGTTATATGAGTAGCAGTTGTGTGGCTTGTAGTATGCCGTCCCTCTTACTGAGAATTTTTTTTTTTAAAGTAAAAGCACTTTTCTGGATACAGGCTAGTAAAGAATTCTCTCATTTAAAGTTTAATCTTAACTAACAGTACGCTTTTGATCTTTTTAGAACAAGGCTGTGTCAAGTGTAGTTTAACATGTTTTTTTTCCATAAACTTGAAAACAGAATTGTTTTCTGTTCTGAAAAACAGGCTTTTTTCCTGTTGTTACACAAAGTTGTAGTAATGCCTGCAGACTTTCTACCAAGCCTGTTAAGATAAAGGACCATAACTTGGGTCACGAGTCAAACTTAGTAGATTGGCAAGGTCAATGGAGAATGTTCTGAGCAATCCACACTAGACTTCAGTTTGAGGATTTAGTGGTAACTTTTTTTTGTGGTGTGTGTTTGGGTTTTTTTCTGACTTTTCATTCTCACTATGAAAAGGTCAGATTTTGCAACTGCACCTCTTCTAGGTAGTCTGGTGGCCCTGTATGGAGCTTCACGGATTCACCCCCACTCTGCGGGGTCCCATTCTGTACATCAATTGCAGGTTCTAGCTCTGAATGCAACCCTCTTGTATTTCTCATGTTATCAAAAGTAGTGACTCAAAACCCTTTTTGCCTTGACCAGTGTCATCAGTCAAGCTCAGGTGATACCAGTAAAAATGCTGATGTCTAGTGTCTGTGCTACTGTTGGAACTATGTGAGTTACACAGACAGTTATTGGGGGAAATTATTAACCTGAAAACTGCTATCCATAGTTGTGTCATCTATGTCACTGCTTTACTTATTTAACTTCCTCTCATAGCCTCAGGAAAAAATTGTAAAATTCAAACAGCTATTGCAGGTAGCAAGCTGGTGGATGATAGTGAAGCTACTAGTCCGATTAATCAATAAAACCTGATTGGTAAAGTTGTCTGTGGTATAGAAAGAATCCTGGCTGTTATTTTGGCTTACTTAAAATCACTTTTTTCTTTGTGCTTGGGTGAAGACTTATCTTGCTGATAGCCTTCTAAGTATCATGTGGGTCTCTGACACTAGCTGTGTTTCAAAATTAATTCCTCTTGCCCCCAGTTTTGCCTGCATGCTTTGTGAATGTACTGGTCAGTCATTAGTAGCTACTGCACTTGAACACGGTGCCTTCCACCTGTCTGTATTTGGCGAGAGGTCCAAAAGTACATCTTGTCTTTGGGTTTTCTTGCTTGTCTTCTAAACTGAATTTTTAGAGTTTGGATAACACTTCTAGAAAGAACAGCTACACATCTCTTCCCCCTCCCCTCCCCCAACCACTGCTTAATCTAAGTGGCTGTTGTGGTGAAGTTCAGGGATATTGGTTGAGGAGGGCATTAACTTATGCAGTAAGTCTTTTGTCATAAGTCAAACAACTGGAAATAGTTATTATGAAGCTATGCCTTTAATATGTACCATTTTTGTTTTAAAGTTGTATTTCCATTAGTGGTTTTTTTAATCCTGGGATCATACTCCCTTTTTCCTCCCTGCAACAACTACTGCTCCATGGGAGATGTTCCAGATCCTTGAGCTGTTTCTGCTCGAGGATTAATATTTATTGTAGATGTATAATTAGCACACCTGCTCACCTAGAAAATCTGGAATCTCTGGAGTGTTGAAACCAGCAGTGTGTTAGCACTGTTACTTAACATGTTGTTGGGACTCTGTGCATATACTAATGCCTTTCCTATATCTCACTGCAGACCACTTTGATATCTTGAGTACAGCAAATGCATTGCTACGCAGTACAGGATGTGCTTTTGGCTTGCTTTATTACAGTATTTAGGGGCTGACATCAAAGAGTTTCCTGCATTAGAGCAATGTTAAGTATTTATGGTGAAATAATCAATTACTGAAGTAAGGGTTTAGCTGTTGAGGCCTAGAAGGCTTAAGTGATATTGAGTGAATTACTATCTTTAGTTGCCATTAGAGCATGATGGGTCCTCTTTCATGCTGTATCTGAACAGAGGAATATTCTTGTCTGTAAGATTTGTCTAATTAAAATGTGGGATGCAACTCTGCATTATCTTCATGATGTACAACACTGCTTTATAATAGAACTAATTAAGTGAAACTACACAATAAATGTATGAACTAAAAAAAGAGTATTTCACTTAACTGTAAATGAAGCTGACTATACATTGTATAAGCAAGCAATGTTTTTGTTCTGTGTTGGGAATCACACTTTATTTTGTAAGGCAGCCTTTTGCCTTGGATTATTAAATGGGACAACTCTTCTTTTTATTAATGGCTTAAAAAGAGAAGGCAATGTCTTTAAATAGAGATGAAAGTGGTCAGTTAAAACAACAGAAGGTGATTTTTCTTAGAAGACCCTAAGACGCAGCTCTAGGGTTTTGAGGTGGTATGACTTCCTCTGTTAATTTCTTGTGAAGCATAAAAATACACTAAACCTGAATTGAATGAAAAAGAATAGAGACTCTTCTGTAATATAAGTAGCTAACAACAAAAAACACAAACCCTGTGAAACTTCCTGCTTTAAGGTAATTTCAAAGCGTCTTTGCTTTTGTAGGAACTTACAGGAGGTTTTGGAGGGAAACCACTTGTGACACGTAACTATGACAACATAACACCAACCTTGTTCAGACACTTACTACAAATGTGGAAAACATATTTTATTCAAAGCATTACTTGGATGCTACTGAAATAACTACATAAACGAGAGATTAACTCTCATTCAGATTCTGACTGGTCATAGGTGCTCTTGTCCTTTTTTCCTCTTCAGGCCCATGTGGAACGGTCTCTTGGCTGGGCATTAAAAATGCTTGTTGCAACACAGTACTTAGCCCAGTTTTGGAGAGTATGGGGACTAACTTCATTAGAGCTGTTTAGTTTTCTCTTATTTTACTGTACTACTGGGTATACTCACTTATGTCAATGACCAGAATGATTTCACAAGAGTGGTAGTGCCTGAACTAAAGAAACTAGAAAATCAAAAGGCTTAATTCAGTAAAACACTCACTGAAAATTTTCTTTTTGTTTCTGAAACATAAGATAGTTGAAAGCTTTTTCTAATTGTAGCCTCTGTGCACCCTTTTTACATAGGTTCTCCTTTTGACTACTACTTCAGCAGCATCAGCTGAAATAATGAAAAAGTGTATTTTACTTAAAAAGCCACCACAAAACCCACAACCAAACTCAAACTAAGGCCTGATGTGTAACTGTGCTGTGTTTTCCTTCTAGGTCATCTTTAAATCACTTGCAGATAATTTTTTTGCAACTTTGAATTGCAGGGGTGAAAGCTACTGATTGAGTTGCTTTAACTCTTGGTAGCAATCCACTAAGTTTCAGTTGGAGAAGATTTTAAAAGTGAGATCCAAGTTACCTTCAGTAATACTTGAATTTGGTGGTTGCAGCGCTTCAATACCTTTCTTTTTCTTGAGTACCATGAGTTACACTATCATTGTCAACTATTTCCATTTATCACTCCCTTTGTTCTTTAGCAACATTGAGAAATATTTCATGATAATGGTGGTCAGGTTTTAAAAAAAAGTAAACGGGAGGATCTTGGATTTTGTGAAGGTGTTATGTGCTGTAATGGAAGCAAGATATTGCTGTTAAGAGTTCTTGATGTTTTGGATGGCTATAGACAGCAATGACCACGTAGCCAAGGAGAAGGCAGGCTCCAGTGTCAAATATGAAGATTATAAAAAACCAGAATACAGCCTCATGTATGAAAAATAGTTTCAAATGTAACTACAGAGATAATGGGCTTCTAGAAAATACTGATTTCTTTATTATTTTTGTTACAATATTAGGACTTGGACTTTCATCTGTTCCTTATTTCATTAAAGGAACAGAATTAATCTGTCTGCAGATTCCTAATCTTTGTGAATGATCCTTTCAGCATTTTAATATCTTTTCAGATGAGTGAAATAAGTACGTGTGTTATCTTTCTAAGCCTGTGATAGCCATACAGACTTGGTACTGAGTAGTCTGTGGAAAAACACCATTCTTGCATGCAGTGTTCATCAGCTTCCTTGCTGAAAGCGGGAGGCAATCATCTTGGTTATAGCAATCTTACAATTTAAAAGGTCATCTAAATGAGAATGAGCCTGCTAACCTCCAACTAGACTCTGTGCCAATTTATCACAGCCCTCTGAGCTCTGCCATTCAGCCAGTTCTCAACCCACCTCACTGTCCATTCAGGTAACCTTAGGAAGTGTGGGTTAGATATGAAGATGTTATGGGAGACAGTGTCAAAAGTGTTGCTGAAGTCAAGGTAGACAACGTCCACTGCTGTCCCCTCATCCACCCAGCCAGTCATGCCATCATATCAGATTGGTCAAGCATGATTTCCCCTTGGTGAATCCATGTTGACCACTCCCAATAGCCTTCTTTTCTTCCACATGCTTAGAGATGACATCCAGAATGAACTGCTCCATCACCTTTCCAGGGATGGAGGTGAGGCTGACTGGCCTGTAGTTTCCTGGGTCCTCCTCCTTGTCCTTTTTGAAGACCAGAGTGACATTGGCTTTCCTCCAGTCCTCAGGCACCTCTCCTGTTCTCAATGACCTTTCAAAGATGATGGAGAGTGGCATAACAATAATGTCATGGCCATGTTGTACTTCATAATGAAAAGAGTAGCTTTTAAAAATACTGATCATGGAGGGAAATACTCAGTTCTGCTCTCTGTGGTCAGTGTAGTGTCTTTTTTGCTTTCTTTATACAGAGTATTCAGAACCTTAAACTATCATTCTCACTACTTTGGACACTATTTTATAACCTGCTTTGTTAAAAGACTTTTTTTTTTTTCAACTTATTTGGCTAAAGATAGATGAGTAAGAGTGCCTAAGCATCTGTGTTAAAGGCATAACAGGTCCAATGTTAAACTTTGCAGTGTGTTTTCCCCAGTTTTTTTAGCTGGAGTCTTGTATGTCAACTGATCTCCTGGAAAAAGCTGACTGTTCAACTAAACCAAAAGAAGTTAAGTAGCTGCAGCTTTCTCTTGTGGAAAAACATCTGCTACTGTCTGCTGCCAACTAGCAATAGGTTTCTGACTGTACCTTAAATAGTATATCCTGATCTCTTTTTAAATGCTTTAACAAATTGAGGGCTTATAAATGTCTTTAAGCTTGTCTTGCCCATTCTATCTGTGTAAGCTTGTTTGCTCTTCACCATAAAAATGGCTGCTATTATTGCTATGAAACTCCCTTAAAGAGCCAGGGGTGCACATGTGCACTTCATCAAAAACAGAAGCAATGAAAGCAAAGTAGCAGTTCTAAGGCTTCGACATTCAATGAACTGCATGTTTGTATTTCTTACTCTGATGTTTTTAGCTTCAAAAATAAAGCATTTCACACATGAAAAATTAAGAAGGCTGATTTACAAGGGGAATACTGTTTGTGTTTCCCATTATAGGACCCATAGACTAATTTTCCTTTAAGAAGTTAAATTATCTAATGAACAGTTAACCATTGGTTGCTTTACAGTTTGTTGTTGTGTTATGGTTTTTTCAGTTGAGTTAAGCTTTTGGTCTCCTCTGGCTTTCCTCTTATTGCCCAGAGAGGTTGTAGAATCACCATCCTTGGGGAGAGCCAAAATACACCCTAAGAAATAAGGTTTAACTTTGAAGTTGGATAAACTTTGAAGTTGGCCCCGCTTTTAGCGGATGGAAGGTGAGATGTTAGGCATGTTGAAAGAGGTCTTTTAGACCTCTTTCAACAGGCTCTTCTGATCTGAATTAGGATTCTAATTCAGCTTTCTGAAGGATTTAAAAAAAAAATACAGATGATGTGAAGAAATGCAAGATCTATTTAGGGAGAAGGAGCCTAAAAATATCTATCCTGTAGAATAAGTTTCCAGAACATGGTGTTTAAAAGTCTGAACTCTAGTCTTGTCAAGCCTTAAACTACGAAAAATGATTGAGAGTTAAGAACGCTAGTTCAAGAGTGTTTGGGGTTGTTTTTGTTCAGCGTTTCCTGTGTACAGCTACAAGTAATTTCTGCAAAACTCTTGTAGTGTTGCACAGTATAACATGTCTGGCTTCTTGCAAGGATCTCAGTAGGTGTATTTTTAAGAAATGTTTCTGAAAACTGTTTAATTTTATGGTTAGTGTTGTACTGCATACAATTTTATCTAAAAGAAAGATAAGTATGAAGTCTGAACAGGATGTTGGTGTGTGGTCTGTCTGATGGTGAGGATACAGGTTACCCCATGTGTGTCACACAGACCAGGCTAACAACTCTAGGGAATGGTAATGTTGAGACACCTGCTTCAAAAAACTAGCATGTGACTTTAACTCTTCTGGTTTGTTTTTTTTCTCTCTGTATTTTCTAATGGATTATTAAAATACTTGGAATGCTAATGTTAAATAGGTGGCTTTTATCACTGTGGACATTATTTCTGTGTTTACTAGAGTTGCATCAGGGATGTGGTGCTTTAGTTTCTGATATAGTAGAAAGTGTTTCATTAAAAAGCTTTTTTATTTTGGCTTATCAGACTAAGTGACATATTTCAAATTTACATGAATTATATAGTGGACTGCTGTGTACACAAACTTACTTTTAAGTCTCTAACTTTCAATGTTAAATAAGAAGATTATTAAACAAGCCATGTACTTTGCAGTAACTGATTAGTTTGATTTGCTTTTTACGCACTGTCAACATTGTTTTTTATTGGGAAGTAATCCAGTGAGAATTTTGGTTTGCAGCTGTAATA
The DNA here is from genome assembly GCF_011004875.1 of Balearica regulorum gibbericeps. NCBI lineage: Eukaryota > Metazoa > Chordata > Aves > Gruiformes > Gruidae > Balearica > Balearica regulorum. The sequence goes on from NC_046185.1 coordinate 120,164,732, forward strand.
AGGTTTAAGATTACTCTATTTTCAGCTGGTGAAGAGCTTAAATATAAACAAACCACCCCAAAGTAAGTGTTGTTAAATGAATTCCTTTTTCCTATCCATTCTGTTAAAGGCATATAACACCAGAGAAATTCTATGTGGAAGCTTGTGATGATGGAGCAGATGATGTGCTTGCTATTGATAGAGTCTCTACGGAAGTCACTCTTACAGGTATTCTCCTCACCAGTATTTCTCAATATGGGCCTCTTCTGTCTATTATTTTGCTCTAGGCACTCCCAGAAGATCTTCAGAACCTTAAATTGATACTGGGAGAATTGTTTTTATCTTTAGTTACTCTTTTAAAAGTGTTTCGTATTCTGTCCTGCAAAGAACTGTGTTTGAAATGCCTTCTTGCTGTGGGATTAATGCTGTGGGTAACCAGAGTGATACCACTTGCCTGTTTTTGGTAAGACCGTGCGTCACAACAGTGAAAACTGACTCATCCAAGCTAGGGGTTGATGCTACAAGTCCAAGATTAAATGTGGGAAGGGTTGAACACTAGGCTTCTGCAGCTTTTGCCACATTGTCTCAGTGTTGTCTTTAATACTGAAACCTGAATTTTCATAAAGCCTCTAGAAACAAGAACAGTAAAAAAACCTTCACTGTACACTTAGTTCTCTTGCAAATCTGGATTCAAATGTCAGTGCAAGTAGTTTTAAGCATACTGATGCTGAGGTATTCAAAATTTTAGTTTAATTTTTAAGAATGTGAAACTAATGCATGAAAACAATCAAAGAACTTGCATTAAATGACAATATGAAATGAAGGCAACGGGTGACTTCCTTTTTGATACTTCAAGAGTTTCTACCTCAGTATTAGTAATCTATAAACAGACAGAAATGCTACACTAATATTAGTATAAAGCAGTCATTCTCTTCCTTTTATTAGGTCTCTTGTATACCTCATGTAGAGCAGTGTGCCCATCCCACTGATAGTTTTGGTGCTGTAGTATAATTTAATTTATCCTTCAAAGTTGTCCCTTCAAAACTATAAAGATAGCTGTCCCAAGTCTTTTAGTCTTCATCTGTTCTCATTACTGGTGTTTTGTCAGATGAACCTGCAAGATGTTTAAAGCAAAGGAAAAATAAAGTGCTATCTTTCTCAGTTCTCCAAGCTCTGGGAAAATGCCTAACTCTGGTGTGGATGTTTTGGAGGGTTTTTTTAAACTTCTCTAATATCCCTTCTGCTATTTTAGAAATGTGGATAGATGAAAGTTTAACATACTAGGACTTCTAATTGATATTTGGATACCTTTTGGATCTCTTGGTATGTTGTTTGGAATACTGTACTCCTTGCCACATCTATACTGTTGTTGGTAGCTTTGCAGAGATAGACCAAAAAGTAAACTAGGTCTTCTGAAATGGAAATAGACTGAGGCTCAGAAGAAGCATTCAAAAGTGGGAGGGAGGCATAGGCATTTATGGTTTGTTTGTCCTTGATGTCTTGATGACTTCAAAACAAAAAAGTTGCTGGAAACTGGCAGGACGGTACATTATTGAGGAGTCTACTTGCTACACTATCATGTAAGTGAGCTTGAATTTATTCAGTTGTATGACTATTTTGATTAAACATGAGAAATTGGGTTAGAATACGTCCATATCCTTCCCCCCAGCCCTGCATCAGACTTTGAAATTCTGATGCATTGCTGCTTGTACTTAAGACTCTAGCAAAACTTGAGATTTGACCAAGAAGCTTTGACAAACCTAGTTTAATAACTTTCCAGTATAGTAATGAAAGAGGCAGTCTGAAATTCTGATGCTTTTTCTTCTGCTTTTCAGTTAAGAAAGATGTTCCCCCTTCAGCTGTTACAAGGCCTATATATGGTATTTTGGGAACAATCCGATTGGTGGCAGGTAAGGAAAACAGAACCATGCTCTTTAAAAATACTTAGGCAAAATACATTGCTAAAGAAGCTTTAAAGACAAAAACATTATTTGCAAGTATCTGAGGTTACACTTTAATCAGTATGATGGGCTTTCCTTGTGGCTGTTAGAGGATGGAAGTATCCAAATATAGCTTATCATGAATGTTCATCTACCTCTTAAATCTGCAGCTGCCCTAAAGGTAGGGTTAACTGACAGCTTGTTGAGTTTTAAGGAATGCATTTCAAATGTGTACAAAGAACTTCATCTGCTTAGCTGCAGGATTTGATGCAACAGTCAGATACTGGATTGTGAAGTTTGACTTTAAATCAGTAATCTTGGTATACAAATAACTGAAAGTGACAGGGTGATAGATGAGTAGATGCAGCTGTTCATGTAGTGGTTGTGTTCCAACTATCCTACAAATACAAAGAAAATTCAATATTAGAAGAAAAAGGACAGACTGGAACAATTCTAAATTTTAGGGAGTTGTAGTATAAGGTAAGAATAAGCTGTCTGCTTTTTCTAAGTATCTCAGTGGTGTTCAGATATAACAGTCACTGCCACAAATAAACCTGATGCATAAAGTCTAAGCTTCCAGGAAAGTAAGTGTTGATATTCAAAAGATCTGTTGTGGGTAGACTCTAATAAAGTTTGAGACTAACAGAGTCTGAAAAATGATGTAGTAAGGAGCATACATACTGAATAAAAGTCTCCATATGTAGAAAGGATTTAAGTTTACTCATTGCAGTATTTTCAACTGAAGCAATGTATCATTGTGTTAAATGTAGTAACTTCTGACAGGATCTTAAATCGCTGAACTTTATGTGCTCATATTCTAAAGAATTGTGAATCTTCCAGAGTAAGAGCAATGTAATGGACACCTATGTCTCAGGTACTTGACAAGCCCTGATTGTTTTAAAACTGAACTGTCCCAAAGGGGAATTTTCACAGCTTACAAGCTTGGTAATGACTTTCATTCATCTGACTGACTATTACATAAAATATAGAAGTGTGTAACTTCTGTTTAATAGCCTGGGGTTTTTTTCCTTTCAACCCCTGCCCCCCTCAAAGCTTTACACTGATTGTTGGTATACAGCTGTCAAACTAAGGATGGTATCAGTTAAAGTAAACATTTAGCTAAGTGTTGTTAGGCAGTTCAGTTATCTGTTAACTGTAAAACAGGTTCCATATCTAGCAATGCAACATCTTTAACAAACATAAATATTCTTCACCTGTTGCAGTATTTGGGGGGGAAGAATTGCTGAAGTAGTATCTGAAGCTCTGAAATCCAATCAGAAGGTTGCATACCCAAACAGGAAAAGACAGTATTGAAAATTCATGTCAGATTAAATGTATCTATTTGTGCAGCATTTTTGTGGTATAGTTGTGGATGTAATGTGCTGTTTTTATAAGATACCTGGATGCTTCTGACATACCCACCAAAAGCAATGCTTGTAACTTAAGAATGCTCTAGCATGTTTGCATCTCATGCTTGAATATTCCACCCAAATACAAGGTATAACACTAGACCTGCTGAGGTAAAAAGCGAGGGTAGTACCTGTTCTTTAACTAACTATATAGACTAGATACCTGATGTAATAATTCACCTGTCTATGCAACTTGGTTTATATCTAGGTATGGTAGTAAATACAAATAATGGGTAAACTTGACACACAATGTGAACTGCTCCTGCTTGACACTTATAAGATGTAGATGATGAGACATTTTTATCCATCGATATCCAATTTAATAAAGTAACCTTTTTTTTTCAAAAACAAGATGGCACTGAAATATGATAGGCTTGGAAATAAGGCTATATTGTGGTTCCCAACAAGTGTAAATTAATTGCTTTGAGTGAACTGCCATGATTATGTTTTGCTTTGTTACTTATGCAACTTATGTAAACAGCAAACTTCCTGTCTTTTAATTATTAAAAGAAACCCCCTTCTCTTTGCTCCATTTTGAACCTATTAGGATAAATATTTTTTTTCAGGATAAAATGAATAGGCTTTTTGGGTTCTGAAGCATGCTTCCTTTCATGTATTTCAGACTTGCTCTATGCTTTCTAAACCACATTCAAGACCATTGGCCTCTTTCTGCTTTTGCAAGCCTAAAAACTTTCAGACTGTCTTTGGTCTGAAGTAAGAGTAGCTGATGCTTATCTTGTCCATGTTTAAAAATTCCTTAAACTTAATGAGTAGCTCAAGATCTATGAGCATAGAGAATTGGGTAGTTTACCAAGTGTTTTGTTTCTGTTCTAGCCCCTTACTGTTAAGAACGTAAAATACTAGATATAACTTAAAACCTCACTCTTTCCTGTAGGTTTCAGTTTTCTGGTATGGTTATAGGCTGCTTTTCTTAATACATGCATCTATTGTTTTTTAATCTTTGCTCTTTCTGATTTACAGGCACATATCTTATTGTAATAACAAAAAAGAAAAAAGTAGGTGAGATTTTCAGTCATGTAATCTGGAAAGCAACAGACTTTGACATCCTGTCCTACAAAAAGACCATGCTGCACTTAACTGATATTCAGGTAGGTGGATTGATTAGGGGAGTGTGGGGGAATGTTATCTTATGTTAATGCCATTACCACAGGACCTAATTTGATGAAACTATAAATTCTAAATTTTTAAATTTAAATTTTTTTTTCTCTGATTTGCTCAGGCTACTATAATTGATGTAATATTTGGGTATAGATGGACAAAAAGTTATGTCATTCAAGATGACAAACTCACATTGTGCAACTTAGAATATCATCCCCAAAGTTTGATCTGCATGTTGTGCATTTTTCCTCCTGTTAAGGTAGTACAGTATGGGAGGATGAGGTGGACTGTCTTGCTGTATCACTGTTCTTGTTCTGAAATCCTGTATCACTTTTCTCCTCTGAGGACCTTCATGAAGGCTTTGCTTGCCTGGCATACCGCAGAGGTGTTTTAGTGCTGCTTTGTAATAGATCGTACAAATGCACCCTATTACAGAGCCAGTCCACAAAATCACAACGCTCTTCCTGTTAAGTCTTTCTCACAGCTTTACTATTCTGATAGCCCCTACAACAAGCTGCCTTGCTGTTATCTAATTATCTGTCTTGCTTAATTTATGGAATTGTTCAATTACGTAATTAGCCAGCAGGGAAGAATTTTTTTTTGAGAGGGAGGGAAAGGGTGAAGATTACTTAAAACAGATATGGTGTAGATTGGTAGAGTAATAAGGGTGTCTAACCAATGGAGCTGAAAGGGAATCTGATGCTCTTTCAGGAAAGGAACGAGGTTAATCGGAACTTGAACCAGAACACAGATTAGTTATTGGGGTAATCTTGACAGTAAATTATACTTTCTTTTGTATTGTCATCTTGTCTCATTGTTGTTTGGGGTTTTTTTTGACTGAATGTTTCAGGGAAACTATTGACTTTCTTTTTGCTTAGAAGTTGCTGATATTAGTTTAATATTGGTAGCTGTTTACAGGAATGCTGTTCTCTGCTTTCTGCTGTTCTTGCAGAATTTGGTTGCAGTGTGCTAGCTGTAAGTTATCTGAACTGGTATCAAAATTGCGATCTCATGGTTTCCTTCTTGTGTGGTAATCTCTGGATGATGTCATGTGTTGCTAGAGCACTAGCAAAGTTCATCTCATCACTTCAAAATTAGTGGTAGCTTAAGAATAAGATATCTTAATGATAGTAAATGAGAGCTCTTCTGTCCTTTTTTTTTTTTCCTCTCTCCAGTTGCAGGACAATAAAGTATTTTTATCAATGCTTAGTCATGTCTTGAGTGTGGATGGATTTTACTTCTCAACAACATATGACCTAACACACACTCTGCAACGGTTAGCCAACACGAGCCCAGAGTTCCAGGAAATGAGCCTCCTAGAGAGGGTAAGGATTTCATTTTACTTATTGGCAATGCCTAAGACTCAGGCACTTAGTTCTGCATGGCTTAAGTTTAGTTTATGCAGCTGGTGTGTAAATGATGTCAAAACAAACTATCACAAACTAAAAGAAATTTTACATAAAGCTTAGGATGATGTTGCTGAAATCAGTGGTCCCATTACACTTAGGATGAAACCTTTTTTTTTACAATGAATTAATATGCTAAATGGTAGCAGATGCTACTGAAGCATTTATGGTTCTCTGTTGAACTAAAAATGGCTTTACTGTTTTAATCATTACTTTAGTGAAACAGATTTGTATGTTACTTAAATGCAAATCCTTGTAATAGAACTAACAAAAAATAGCACTATGTTGCTAAACTGTAACTAGACTATCTCTGATCTTATCAATGGAGTTGCACTGGGGCAGTTCTCTGGAATAAGAAGCTGACAGTGAGAGGAAAAAGAAGCAACTAAGCAAGTGTGTGAAGTACATTGAGTCAAGTTACAGTTTGGGTTTGTTTCGTAGGGTGCTTAGAATAAGGGTGGAAATTGCTGGTCTGTAATGCTTCAGTACACAAGTTCGTTCAGCATTGTGGCATTTTACTGAAACTGTTAGCGGTTGCAGCTAAGCATACTAGTCCACCCTTCCTTAAGTTCCATAGATTGCTAGCAACATGAAGTTCTAGAAATCTGTTCAGATGTGATGTCGGTCTTCTAGATGAGGCAATTAGAAGTACTTTCTGAAGTCTGCTTTACATGGATTTAAATTCAAAATAAATGAAGGTTTGCCTCTTACTTCAATATTGAACACTTCTAATTGCAACAAGAAGGAACTAAGTGGAAAAATGAGAGAAAGCAAGTCATTCCTCTGACCTAGAATTGGGGGGGAACACAAATGGGGTGGACCCAAAGTGGAATAAATGGCACTTGACTTTGAATTCTCTTCCAGGATAATGTGGAACAGAACTGTGGGGCTTATGGCTGTTTGCCCTAGGATGTTACATTCTATCTAAACTATGACTTCCTTATGTTCGAAGCATGAATTTAATATGCTGCTTTTCTCTAAAAGAAACAGAATCATGCAGTCAAATGCAATTTGATCTTAAACTTCTCTTGTGCTTCTAGAGTTCCAGAATCCTTAGTCTGGTGACTTACTATACTGCAGTGTAAACAAGGTCTAAACTGCCCAGGCACTGAAGTACTGAAACCTTGGAAGTCAGTCCTTTACCGAAGAGGTGGCAGTGGAGTCACGAGATGTTGTCTCTCGGTTACTGAAACTGTCTAAGCTGGGGAATCAGTACACTTTTTCCAAGATTTAAAAATCAGTTTATAGTTGGGGACCATTTTGCATTATCAAACACTGCTCTGGCCGTGCTCTTGCCAGGGAGAGCAGTTGCTGACATGAAGGGATTGGTTTGTCTTAAAATTGTGGCAGTTCAGAAGGATGTTTGAAAGGCAAAGTACAGCAAAAAGGTGTTAGGTTCAAGTAAATTCAGATGTTAGATGGTTAAAACAATTTTAATGTAATTTCACCCTCATGTGGTTGCAGCGTAATGGCTTAACGAAAGGATGGTGGCAATTTTGGGCATCTCCAGTTCACCTCTACAAGAGAAGCCTGGCCTGTTTGGGTGTTTTCGTTTGATATTTGTTTGGTTTTGGTTTTTTAAGCAGTGCTGGTAGAAGATAACAGCCACAATGTAGGGGCACCAAAGCATCATGTCATGTTTTTTTACTAGTTCAAGATGCTGCAAGTAGGATTTGATCAGTTTCTGGCACATAGTTGATTTCTGTTAGACAAAGGACTGTTCCAACACTGAGCTAGAATTAACCCTCATAATCCATGATGTATTGTCTGCCTGCCTCATCTTAAAGTTGAGATTTATGCCACTTCCCTAGCGCCTGCACTACATTCTGCAGCAAATATCACTTTTGTGATTACTCTGGTAGCTTTCTGGAATGTGCTCAGCAACCTGTTTAAAACGCTTCAGAGGTGAATTAGGAATAGAAAATAATGCAAAGTTGAAGAGGATAATTTCTGCAGCAGAATATAAATACTTTTGTCTTTTCAAGTATTGTTTAACGATCAATTCTCAGAATTGTTGATTATTGTATACAGGACTCCTTGTGTTTTTTACCTTCTGCCCATTGTAGGAGTGTTAGCTTGCTACTGTTCTTAAAATTTTGGATAATCTCTTCAAGTGCTGTTTGCTTGGGGCAAAGACTGGAATGTTCTTCCCAGACTGCAGCTCAGTTGTTAACGGTTCAGCATGCCTGAAGTGTCAGGCAACACCCTTAAAGATTGGAGAGAACTGTTCTTTTAACTATTTTTATTTTATTTAGATTTCTAGTTGAGGTTATGAACAATACTGGTAAAAGGACATTTCATCTCCATGTATGTCTGATCACCTAAACTTGTTTAATGCATAAATACTATGATATTCCCTTTATGTTGAATTAAACAGAACAGTCAGTCTCTAAAAGCATATTGGCTTTTTTCTTGCTGCAGGCAGATCCACGGTTTGTATGGAATGGACATCTTCTTAGAGAATTTGCTGCTCAACCAGAGGTAAGCACTTTGTAATGACTATATTAATAGAAGATGAATATACTTTTACTGTAAGAATACAAGAGTCTCCTGTAATTCTGTCTCTTAGTTCAGACATCCAGAATCTAGTATAACATGGTTATTCACCTTCTGGTTTAGCACAGTGACAGTCTTCTGCTTTCAAACTTCCAACTTTATGTCAGTGACCTCAGCAGTACGTATAGTAAAGCTGAGTCTTTGGAAATGTCTGCATTTGAAGATCCTGTGCTAAGGCCATGCTCATATAAACCAAGAGGGAAGTTATACTGCACAGCATATGCTTCTCAAGCTTTTCTGAAATTTAGCTACTTATTTGTCTTTAGGCAAGGTTCAGCTCATCACTTTTTTTTCCTAAGACTGGCTAGCATCTTTCTCCATGAGTGCAGTTTAAACTCCGTTTGTCCAGGGAATAGGTCATAAAGCTGATAATTAAGAGTACGACTTGACGGTTTAGATTGTTTCAGTTAATTTCAAATGAAGACTAGCACAGTGTAACCTTTGAGTTCACTTAAGCAAATAAAGTGCCTGACTGTATGGTACTGTAGTACCTCAATGGCCAGACTGATTTAAGCTCTCTCCTCCTAGAGACTTCAGGTGTGTGTTAAACTTCTAGAATTGCCTGCACCACAGCAACCTTTCCTCTCTATCAAATCTCATTTATCGAAGTGAATGACGCACTGCTTCTATTTCTGTCTCAGTAACCTGTGGAGATGTGCTCTTACATTAGACAGCACTGTTCCAAAAGGCTGGATTGTGCAGTGCTTCTGGAATGTGAAGATATGAATTAGCAAAGGGCTGTTGTGCACATTCCGGAGGCATATGCTGGGTGTATGGTTTGGATAGTGCTAAGCAAACAAAGCTTGGGAAATGAGAGAGAAGCTGTGGTTGGAACAGCAAAGAAAGTCAAGTGTGGCTGGCTGGTGAAAACAGATGTAGGAGGCAAAACACAGAAGTTGAAAAGGGAGATAAGTGATGTGCGAGGGGAAGTGTGACCTAATATTGACTACAGGTGACTTGCTATAGTAACAGTTTTAGGTAATGGGAAGCGGTATTTCTGACTCCTAGTGCTGGAAAACTAACTTTAAAATTCTTGGAAGACCAAGTTATTCAGTGGCAGGATGGGAAAAACCCTGGAACAAGCACTTCAAGTATTAATTACACAGAAGTATTCCTTTCTGAAGCCCTGTGTTGACTACTCTCTGCTTGCATCCTACTGTGGAGGTACAGCAAATACCATGTCAAAAGGTTTTCGGTGTGGACTGCTTTATATCTGGCATGTTTGTAGAAGAGTAAATGCCAGGTATAAGAGGACAAAGCAGCTTGGTTTTTTTGTCAAGGTCACTTAATTATGATTATAATTCTGCTTTTTCCCTGCTGCTAGAAAGTGTAACGTATGTTGCTGTTTTCTTCCAACTTTTTTCCCCAGAAAGAATTACTACACCCTAAACAAAAAGTAAAGGATATAAAGTACATAAAACTATCACAAAAACCTCCTAGACAAAGCATAGTTACTCCCTTATTAAACACTAGCAGCCCAAAAAAGGTATTTTAACATGTATTGTGTGTGTGTTTCAGATCCATAGGTTTGCTACGCCTGTGATGCACGGATGTATCCTTTTACGTTGTAGAGCTCAGTGCTGAATATGGTAGTCTAATAGCAAAAGGGTTGCTGATGGAGCAGCTCTATTGGCTATGTTGGCAACAGTAACATAAAACACAGTGTCAGAATTAAGTTGTAGTCTGTTCAGATATGAGCATTACATATTGTTTGATAGCCCACTCCTATGTTAACTCACTTGAATATTCTCCTTTTAAGGCTTAATGTATTTCATTTTACAGGCATGATTCGCATAACTGTCTTTCAATGGGATTGTAGGTTAAGATGAATATGACAAATGTTCTCACATCAGCCTTGGTATTTTTTATCCTTCTATAAAGATACCTTCACTCAGCATTTACTTTGGATTTTAAATAAGGGGGAACAGTTTTGACTTGAAGTGCTTATGGATGAATAAAAGGATGAGTTCTACTGAAGGCTCCTGGAGTGCTTCTCCTAGCCAGCTGCTTTTCCTGCACCAACGCTTTGTGTAACAGACTTTTTAGCCAAGCAGTCATGAGTTTATTTTTGAGAAGGGCTGTATGCTGTGAGTAAGCCTAATGCTTTCTGGAGGCAGTGTTCTTCATGCAGTGTGTGATCAACAGGAAGTCCCAGGTCCTCCTGGACTGGCAGCATGGAAAGGACTGACAAGTCTGGGTCAGCAACTCATGCTGCCTTCTCCTTAGTTCCTCCATTGCAAAGGCCTCTCAGGTGTGTGCAGGGAACAGCTTCCAGACTGGATCGATTGTTCTGGTAGGACTGCTAGCAGCTGGCAGATCTCCAGTCCTTCTTTCCTGTGACTTCATTTAATGGAAAATGTTGTGGGAGTAGGTGGAGAGGCAAGGAAAGTTAGTGAAGGGGAACTGTCAGAACAACCCGATCTTTATCTTGCAGGTCCTGGCTGAAAGAGTCTGGGTAGATTGCAATTAGCAATTGGCAGACTGCAATTAACACCTTCCTCTGTCCTACTTCCCCTATATAAATAATTAGCATAAGTAATGCGTGTTTTGCTGTAATTCTAATGCTAACCAAACACCTTAGAGAACACAGGAATTCAAAGAAACTGGATTTTTAGTGATGAAAATACTAGAAAGAGCTCTAGGCAGCACTAGTACAGCACCATTATGTCAGTAAAATCAAAGTTGAATAGTTAGTGTAAACCTAAATATATTTTGTTCAACTATCCAGTCTGGAATTCTAGTCTTGCAGTGATGAGAAATAATGGACTTACTTGGGTAATTGAGACTTTCATCATCTAAAGCCTAACTATGTTTAATATTTCCCTTGCTGCTCCAGAAAAAACCCTTCTAAAGAACAATAATTTGTCTTTTACTTTTTTGTGTGTGGAAACTAGCCAATAGCAAGTTGCCATTTAACTTAGGATAGAGGTTGCAGACAGAAAATGGGCTGACTATAGCTAAGCAGCTAAGTTTAGAGGTAACCTTTCTTTGTAGGAAATCGTTGGCTGTACAAGTGTTGGTTTAAAGGGTGTAGGACCTGGCAGTAATTTTCCAGGAAAGCAGAGGAACAGATCTCTTTCACAGTCTAATTTATGAATAGTGAGAACATTCTGGATTATGTGGGGCCAATTTTTATTATACTTTTTAATTTCTAACAAACAGTATTAGCACAAATGAACATGTAAATCGAGATGTTCCATGTATGCAGTCAGTGTGCACTTTAACATAGTTTAGGTGCTCATGTGTGACACAGCTGTTTTGTCCCAGTTGAATCATAAATGCAGAATCACTGTAAAATATGCTATTTTAAAAAAGAAAATACATCTTGTTTACTTACTAACCTTAAGACAAAGTATCTAGATTCCTCAAAGAATAGATGACTGCAGTATACTAATACTGCAGCTTGCAGAAGGTGACTGTTTTGACCTTTTGCTTGCTTAAAAGTTGTAGGTTTTAGTTTTTATGGGTAAGGGATGAAAGCCTGTCAATCTTCCTGGAGAAGTTATTCATGATGAATGCTGGTCTCTAATAGACTTGACAGTTTACTGTAGTCCAAATAAGGGCAATTATGAGCAGCAGAACGAGACTCTCAAACTGCAACTAGTTGTCAATGGCCCTTGTTTGTTGATTAGTCCCAGGTTATGGTGTATCTGCCATGTTGGGTATCCATCCTGAGCAGGAAAGCATTCTTACATAAGAAGCTCCCACTGGACACTTGGTATGTGTTCATTCTCGTTCTTGGCATGACTTTGAAAGCCAGTCTACCTTACTGCTAGTTCTGGCATCTGTAAATGTGATGTATGTTGCACTTACAGGTGCAAGCTATAACAGCCAAAGATATTTGCTCTTCTGAAAGCCTAAAAAAAAAAGTTTTACAAGCAACAGGGGCAAGAAACTGTTAAGATAGCTTAATAAAACTATGGATGAGATGGATGTAGCACTGAGTAGAACTTTAAGTTGATCCATTTAACGATATACATAAAATTGTGAGACCGGATTAATCTTTAGAATCCTGTTTTCTCAAAATTATAGGAGTTTTAATGTGTGTTCATCAGTGACATCACCTATAGTCCGTCCTTTTGTGATGCACATACTCATCCTAATATTAAGTTACTCTCAAGTTTAATATTCAACTGTTATTGGTGTGAGAAATGTTTACACATTTCTTTGAATGTGATTGCTTGGTTCCTTGATGTTTCATACCTCTCTAGATATCAAAATATCCTAATGAAATTTTGAGGTTTTTTCCTTAGTGTTATTCATTAGTTATCACTATGCACTCCTGTTCTATTAACGGCAAGTGTTTTGACTGGCTGCTTGTTTCCAGAAGAAGCTGTTTCAGGGCTGGTGTGCGCTACTATGTAAGAGGTAAAATAGCAAATTGATTTATTTTAAAATAATGCAAATTCCATCTATACATGTGACTTACCTTTAAGAGTAATTGCTATATGACTTGAACAACAACAAAAAAGTAAAATAGTTTGTCTCGAGGTCCTTGCTCCAAAGAAAATATTAGAAACCTGTAGGATGAACTGAAGCATGTTCTGGTATTCATTAAAACTGACTCTTCTTTATTCCTCTGAGAGATAACTGCAAAAGTTCTGGAAATTGAATTAAATTACTTTCTCTGTTCTTAGTCCCAACATATGTGCTTTTGAAGTAATTGGTCAGTTTCTGCAGTACCATTGCTATTGAGTTGTAAATATTTTAGTGTCAAAGCACTCTTGTATTCTTTTGTATTAAACTACTCAATTTCTAGGACTAGAAATATTAATGTGTTAAGCACAACTGTGCTTCAAGTTAAATTTAGTACAGATCATGTTAAACTTTTGCCAAAGATATGTTTAATTTACCACCTTCAGGCAGCTCTGCGGTATTTTCATGCTTTCTTTGAGCACTTGAAAGGTAAAGAGTTTGGAAGCCTTTCTCTGATGTACTGTTGCTGTTCTGTAGCCAGTCTGAGCTGGTTAATGAGGTCTTTCTCCTATATAGGTATTGATTCAGAAGGACATGCTGCTAACTTTGTTGAAACAGAACAAATTGTGCATTACAAGGGGAGCAAAGCATCGTTTGTTCAGGTAAAATCAGTGTAAAGAACTCTTCACTTGTTTAAGATACACAGATAGCTGTGTTTATAAATACAGATTATGCACAAGATGTGCATGTGCACAAATAAACTAAACCGGTCTGCTTTATTTTTAAATGGCAAGTGAGTTCGTAAGTTTTGTTGTTTAAAACTATTTCCATTCTTTTGCAGACCCGTGGATCAATTCCTTTTTTCTGGTCTCAAAGACCAAACCTCAAGTATAAACCAAAGCCACAGATCAGCAAGTCAGTAAATCATGTATGTGAGTGTTTGTTGTGTCTTGGGGTTTTAATATTTCTGGGCTCATGTTTATGCGATCTGGTAACAGACCGTAATCAGAAGAATAAAAATCATCAATAGTGGATTGAGCTTTATGTTTAAAAAGTAGTAGCAAGAAGCCTTGTACTACTTAAGATGAGTTCAGAGCCTGAAAAAAATCCAGGCATCAGTGGGGGTAGTTTCTTTGGTTCTTGGTTGCAACAGTTCTAGTAGCTGCACAATACTCATTATCTATGGCTTGTTTAATAAGGAGAGCTGAATGGACTTAGGGGGATCAAAGTAGAAATGTATTAGCACAATAGAGAACATCAAAAGCTTTTCTTAGTTATAAAACTACCTATGCGGTATCATCAAAAAGATGATTATAGAGATTTCTTGTACATCACAGATCTTAACAGTAGCATACATCTGTCAACACATTTCCTTTCTCTTCTAGATGGATGGCTTCCAAAGACACTTTGACTCGCAAATAATTAGCTATGGAAAGCAAATGATTGTCAACTTGGTATGCTTTCACTTGTTCTTCCTGAAAAAGCTGTTGTTCTTTTAATTAGGCTTTTGAGTAATACTGTCTCTTTTTTTCTCTTTCTCTCAGGTTAACCAAAAAGGTTCAGAGAAGCCTCTTGAGCAAACATTTGCAAAAATGGTAAACAGCATGGCAAACGGAATGGTCAGGTACATGTGAAGTGAAATGATCCGTTCTGTGTTAAAAGTTGAGCATTGCTTCTGAGATCCACAGAGTGATCAGTTCTTTAGGGGCCTTTACCAACTGTCCAATTTGTTTGAGTTTTGTTTTTATGAAGTAACTTGCATGTGACCAATGCCTCTACCTCAGAGCTCACGTTCTAAGCAGTAAGTGAGACTGAAGCGAATATGGGGCATAGAGGAGACAGAACGAAGAAGGCAGCTCAGAGGCAATGGTAATGCTAGTATTGGAGTAATAGTATGCTATAAGAACTGTGGAGATCATCTGCATTTTAGGAAAAAGAAATTGTGCCCTGTAGAACTAGCTTCTGGCAAAAGGGCTTGGTTATACTGCTAACTTGGTAAGGGAGTACTGAGTGTGAGCAAAACAGTATTGAGATAAAGGAGGAAACAGTAAGGTGAAGGTATAATTTAAATGTCTGGACCTCAGTGTAACAACAGGCCAAAAGTGGAAAATGTGCTTTAATCACAAGAGAAATTTCATCTCTTTCTGGGAATCTTGAGTGCAGTCCACAATTTTACAACCTGTCTGTGCTTGCTTTCACTAACTCGTAGAGGGTGGGCTAGCATCCAGCTCCCACAGATACTTGCCTCTGTCTTGTCTTTGAAATTGCTGTATAGTAGTACTGCTACTCATGTATGTCAAAGGACAAAATCCTACCGTAAGCAGAAAGGCCTCCTGTTTTAATAAGGATTCACTTCTGTATAAGCATAACTAAGGAATCACAGAGTATAATCAAGATGCCCTTATAAATCCTGACATACTTTGAATTTTTCCAAGCTTTTTTCCGCTTGTGCGATGCCCTGCTACTGCCTTCATTGGGGTAGTTATAGATGTCTGTCACACTTCTGTGTGCTGCTTTTACTACCCTCAGGGGTGCATTTGTGTGTGTTACTGGTGTGTGGGTTTGGATTTTTCTTTTGTTTTTGTTAAAAAAGAACACTTCTAAGGTGACCTCTTTCCTCACTGTCACACCTAGGCTGGTATTGATACCTTAGCTGTACAAAGCTTGTGGAATTCTGTGGATCTTTGCTATAAAGTCATGTGGTGGAAACAAAGATGTAAAATTCTGTCAGGGTATGTTTTAGAGGTGCTGCTTGTTCTGTATATGTTAAAGTGTTGTTTTGTCAGCTCCTTTTTCTTAATGCTGCCAAAATCCTTTTTCTTTGTTAATCAGTTTTGATGGCATTTAGCTGCCAGACTAAGACTTGAGTCTTTGGTGTGTGTCTATATATATATATAAAAAATAACCATTCTTCATGCAAATAGTCTTGAAAGCTTGGCAAATAATAACTTTTGGATTATGAATACTTGAAGGGAGGACTGTAATGCCCTGTAACCCACAGCAAGTGTGTGTGTAATTATATACATTACATAAACATACAAATGTTGACTCAAACACCACTCATCTAGAGCATTCTTACTGGAAATGAATTTGCTGTTAAAAATCTTATTCCAAGTCAGTAGCTGTTTAGTTTTCTTAGAGCAGGTTAGCTGTTTAAACAGAACCCGTTTCAGGTTTCTAGAGAGCTATCAAGGGAATTATGCTGCATGCCGGCAAAGAATGTTGCATTTCAACACCTGTCTCTCAAAGTGAACTGAAGTTCCTAATGCAGTTGCTCAGAATAGAGGACGGTAAAAGAATTCTTGTTAGAAAAAGAAATGAATCAGATACGTATTCCTTCTGTACTTTCTTGAGGAAAAATACTAGCCAGAACGTAGAGTGAGTAACTTTGGAAGTGAATGTGTGCTTCCCCACACTAGTGGCAACTTGTAAAGAAATGTAAATGCTGTTACCATGCACGCTAAGGGTGCAGCCTCAGGAATATTACAGAGCACTGACAAAATCCACAGATATTTGCTGGAAGCCATCTCTAAAGAAAAACAAATCCTCTGTCACTACCTGTTTTATAGATCAGCCATTCCCTGTGGGGTTTTCTGAGACCTTCACTGCAGTACATATGTAATCTGAAAAGATGCTTGTCTCTCTGAACAGATACGTAGCATTTGACTTCCATAAAGAGTGCAGTCGGATGAGGTGGGATCGACTTCAGATTTTGATGGATCAACTAGCAGAACAGCAAGATGAGTTCAGGTAAGGCTCTGAAGTTCATCTTCTGTACTGTTAAAATGAGACCGTTTTCTGCATGGTTTTTATTGTCTTAAGGCACAGTAAAACTGACCTGTAATCTTCTATAAAGAAGATGCATTCATATGCATTAGTGTTTCCATATCTCTGATCTCTTGCTGATACCATGTGCAAGATTAGAGACCTGGTTGTCGATAAGATGTAGAGCCCTTCTTACATCCCAATAAAATTGTTCTGAGAATTGCAGCAACCTTGTGTTGTGACTCAAGCTGCCTTTGTACCTTTGGGTAAAAGGTTAGCAAAGAAATGAGTGTGCATACAACTGATGCCATTAAAAAAAGTCTCCTTAGGTGATATTTTTTCATCCAAGAGTAATTCCATGTGTTGTTGACAGCAAACTGTTCTGCTCCTCCCACAGGCACCTGCTCTCTTTTTAAATGTTTTCTCTAACACCTTGTGGCACCAAACCTTGGCACTGATTGTTAGCCCTTGCTAACAGAAGTAATCCACAAGGAAACAAATTCTCATTTTGTTTAGTCATATAAAAGAGTAAATGTCCAAATCAACTTAAATCTTTGTTTAGTCCCACAATTGTGTTGTTTCAAGCACTTCTTGGTCTTTGCTGCTTGTAGATATGTAGATCGTTACGGAAACTGTTTACTTTGTTCTGCTTTTCTGATTGCTTCCTTCCTGTTCCTAAAGTCTTGTGCCTAAAACACAAAGTAGATCAGCTAAACATTACAAAACTGGCAGTTGTATATTCTAACCTAAAAAAAAAAAAAAAAAAATTAGGTGAGCTGCTGACTGGAACAGGAGTCTCATGAATGAGATCTGTTGCCTGGAATGAAGGTTGTGGGAATAGTATAAAATAATCAGATGATAGTGAATATTCTCTGCCCACCACCAAAAAAAGTCTAAAAAACACCTGAAGAATAATTTTGCTTTGAGCACTTCAAATAAGGAGAAATACGCATGTAGATTGCCTATGCAGCAAGGTTCCTTTATTCTTGGAGTGAATACTGAATCATGTAACTTGTTTAACTGTGACCTGCCATTGGAGGCTTAGAAAAGAACCAGGTTTCCTTGAAATGAAGAAAAAGGGGGGGGATGCCATGTGTCTCTAAACAAGATACAAAAATTAAGGCTCTTCATCAAGATTAGGATGGCTCTACCTTGCCTTGTTTTGTTTCATCTGGAGTGACTATTATTTAAATAGGAACAGGAAAGTCTGAGTTCTGATATTCTTAGGAAATAGTTCTGCAACCCTGATGGAGATAAAAACCCCCTATTTTCTGCAGGTTAAATCCAGTTGTGGAAGACTTATCAGAAAGGAGAGCTGGCTTGCTGGGTTTTGGAGGGGTGAGAGGGAGGTGTTGGGTTTAGGGATTTTTGGTTTTAATATTCTTAGAGCAATTATAGGGGATACAGCACTTAAACTATCTTATTAACCAGAAATGTCTACTCTTCAACTACACTAATTATCCTATATCAGTTCTAGGCAAAGCTTGGGGGAAGAAGGGGGAAAATGAAGATTTCACAGGTGTTATTTCCTTCAATCATACAACAATGTAAAACTTCATTTAACAAAACTAGTTCTCAAAGAATGACAAAAATGGGTCTTAGTAACACAAGACTGAGCAAAGTAAATGCACATGCTTCTAAGGCTCTCGATTTTTAGTACTGCACGAATCAAGACTTTACAATCCTAATGCTGCATAGTAACAGTGGATCGTGTGCTAGTCCACAGAGTTCATAATTGCATAATGGAGTAACTTAATCTACAGAATATCTGTAAATCTTTAGGCAACTGGAAGTTTAATGCTTTGGCAGAAGGACAAAATATAGTTTTCTCCCATTCACGCAGCCAGCTGATAACTTGATTGGCATATTTGTTTTACCAGCTCAGTTATCAGAATACTTGCATGTGATTCAGTATTTAAAATATGTTTGTTATCAACTACTAGAAACGCCTGGTTTAGTTGATTAAAAAGATTGAGGTAACAATTAGCATATGCAGTTGCAAGAGGTAACATCTGGTTCTGCAAGAGGTAACATCTGGTTCCCCCAGATGTTTACATAATGGAGAAAAGAGTAAGAGACAGTAGCAGATTTTCAGTAGTGGCCTTAAAGATTTGATTATCTTCCTGGAAGAAGTGTGCCTGCAGACAGCTTATATGACTTTTTATGCAGTGGTGACTGGATTGAACCAGGTGACCAAGTATATACAAATCTGGTTACTTCTGCTATTACTCTGCTAATGATCTTGCTATCTGTGGAGCTAGGACCCTGTAATAACTGGGAAAAAAAAAGTACATCACTGATTTTGCACCACAAGCTGCTCTTCCCAGTGGCATATAACTCAATATTGCTGGTTGGCTGTCTAAATGCTAGAGTGAATACTGCCCTGAGGTTACTAAATGTTCCTATATTGATGCCGGTTTTCAGTATGGGAGAGGAAGAATTCAGGGAGGCATCAAAGTTCAAAGACATGACTAAGAGCTCTTTGTATGCTCAAGATAACTGTTTTGGTTGCTAGAATATTTACTTCTAAAAACATATGGTTTATATGGACTGTTATCTATAAATGCTTAGGTGGATTGTATGTGTTAGTTATTTTCTAGTTGATTCCGATGGTAAAATTGTGACTCAGCAGGAAGGAATATTCCGCAGTAACTGCATGGACTGCCTTGATCGGACTAATGTGATTCAGAGCTTGTTAGCACGCAGATCTCTTCAAGCCCAGCTTCAGGTAAATATTTTATTCTTGTTTTAATAACTGGAAGAGGAAAGATGCTTTCTGTTTGGAACAGAAAGGTCATTTTAACACTTCTATAAGAGCTTGCGTCCTTGAGTTACTGTGCTACTTACTTGAAATGCATTTGCCAGACTCTAGTTTAATTTTTTTTTCTGAAAGCAAAGCCTAATTTTTCTAGCGAGCTATTAGTAACCTTCAATATTTTTTTTCTTTTAGAGGCTAGGTGTTCTGCATGTTGGACAGAGAATTGAAGAGCAAGCAGACTTTGAGAAAATCTACAAAAATGGTAGGCTGTTTACAGTGTTCAAACAATCTCTTTTTTCCAAAAAGAGTACATACTTCCTTAATCTTTCTTAATGTTTTCCTATTCACAGCATGGGCTGATAATGCTAATGCTTGTGCCAAACAATATGCTGGAACCGGTGCCTTAAAGACAGATTACACAAGGCAAGTCAGCCTTTCTTGTAAAGGCCTTCTGAGGTTTTGGGCATGTTTGGGATTTTCTTTAAGTCTTCATATCAAAGAAATTTCTTAATTTGGAGCTTAGACCATTAGTGAATTTGCAATGGTTCAACTTCGAAAAATGTCAGACTAAACTCTACAGAACCCCACTATTTTTCACTGCCTTTATATGAAAGGAGAAAAGGCTGCCTGGAAAGAAAACCAAGAAACTGTGCCTCTTCAAGGCATGTTTATATTGTGGGATAGGGAGAAGTGTAATTTTACTTTCAAACTTTATTACAAGTATGTGTGGTAATATGCAGAGGCAGCACTACATAATGTATTTACATGCAGGTATTCATTAAACGTAGTACACGTTTGAGCAATGAAAGAGCTGTAAATCTGAAATTATCTTCCTGAATTTATAAATCTATTTTAAATATTTTTTTCAAAACTTTTTTGCAGAACTGGGAAGAGAACTCAGTGGGGCTTAATAATGGATGGCTGGAACTCATTAATACGTTACTACAAAAACAACTTTTCTGATGGATTTAGACAAGTAAGTTAGGCTTTCAACTGTGGGGGAAATGTCTTTAATAAACATCGCTGTGCATTTTAACTCTTGCTCTCCATTTCTCATTCAGGATGCGATTGATCTTTTTCTTGGAAATTATTCAGTAGATGAAGTAGAACCTGCTAGTCCTCTACATGTCAAGAAAGATTGGAAGTTCTTGGCTGTGAGTATAAAGACTTTACTTATGATTGGAGAAACACATACAGCCTTTTAGTCACTTGCTTCATATGACTAAGTAGAACTTGTCTATTTAGTAACGAAGCATCCCTATAATCTGGTTGTGTTTCTATGATACCTGCTTATAGGACTAAGCCCAGACTGTTTCCTTGACAGAAAATGGAGTGTCCTTGAGGTATTGAAAAAACTCCTGCTTGCTTTCTTTATATCTGCTTCATCAAGTGGAAAGGGAGGAATTCTACTAGTCACCATCAATGACTGTCCTTCTGCAGAAGAAACTTGAAGATCCCTTCTTATACTTCATGCAGAAGCACAGATTGTAACACCAAAAACTTTTTTTCCTCCCTCCCCCTTCTATTTTGTGAAATGGCATTTGGGGATACCACAGGTTTAATTAGTGGCTGGTGTATTTTTTTTAAAAAAAACAAAACACAAACTGCAACCTCTCTTTTAATAGATAGGAGGTGTATTTCAATTCTTAACCTAGTTATTGAACACACTGTTCCAAATTTTGGAATGATCCAAAATTGTAGTTGTACCTGACAGCAGGTGAATCAGCAATTAAAGCAACTTTACGGCAAAGCAAGTAAATAACTTTGCAGTACAGGCCATCTGAAAGGAAATTAAGGAATATATGTGCTACTATATCAAGTGATTATTCTTTTTTTCTTTCCCCAGTTGCCTATTATTATGGTGGTTGCTTTCTCCATGTGCATTATTTGTTTGCTAATGGCTGGTAAGTGACTACTGAATTTAATTTCACAAAACTAGCTTGCTTGTGTGTGGACTTCCTGTAAACGGTTACCAGAAACTATTCAGTATAAAATTGCTTCTCAGACATACTAACAGGTGTTTGAGGGTTATACTGCATGGTTCATGTGGGAAAACCTGAGGTACTATAGAAAACTATGGTAAAACTTTTTTGTAGAAGTCACTTAAGGGGCAAATTTACTTGCACCTGAGTAGACATCTTTGGGTGCCCCCAAATTTACTTGCACCTGAGTAGACATCTAGCTTTATTATAGACTGGATGAATCCCCAGAAGAATACCTACCTAATTCTGGGCTAAAAGTTCAGGAAAAGTCAGATATAGGCATAAGCCTGTTCTAATGGATGTCCCCTTAATCTAAACTTGTGTTGGGAGTTGTGAAGGCTTTTGCCTTCTGCTTTTGCCTTGAATTTTCTGACATTTAATGCCAATTCTTGACTGACTTGTGTAGCTGTCTGTTCAAAATGTTCTAAGAACTGTGTGGCAAACACAGTTTTCCTAGGTAAGGAAATTAAAGACTCCAATACCTAAGGACTTCTAACTTGATTTGGTAGCAGATCTCTGATGGAGAGCTTGAAATATTTTGCTTTTGTAATTAAAACCTCTCTAGTAATCGGTGATAATGAGCTAAAATGTTTACCTGATTCCTAACAGGTGATACATGGACTGAGACACTGGCCTATGTGCTTTTCTGGGGAAGTGCAAGCTTTGGAACTTTCGCTATCATCCTTTACAACGGCAAGGATTTTGTAGATGCACCCAAGTTGGTCCAGAAAGAGAAGATGGACTGAATTTGTGTGTGTGGAAAGCGGCTTGGTACTGAGGATTCCTCAAGCCACACTTGGAGTCTCTACTGATCTGCTTTCCACACCAAACAGTGATCTTTTTAACATTCTTCCTTGGTAGCGTGTGGGGTGGGGGGGAAGGGAATCATGTCCTTTGGTGGTAGTTTTCAACTGAGATCTGACGTGCCAGTCTTAGTTGCAATGGTCTTTGGAATATTGCATTAGTGGAGGGGGCTCCAGTCTCACTGACGCAAGGCAAAGATGAAAGCCAGCTTTTTGGTGTCTGGAATGTTTTAGGGCAAAAGTGGACTGCTTAAGCTCATAGTCCATCTGGGCCGCTTAAGCCAGAGACCAAAAAATGCAGCTGGACAGGAGAGAGCTCTGATGCTGTTCATGTGTCAAAAACCTCAGATGTTGAAGCATTAATAATGGAGCTTCTAGTCATGGTCTCTGAACAAATATGGCTTCATACCAATAAAAAGTCTAGTTCCAAGACTTACAGTTGGATTACATTGGTTGTGATAAAGTCCATGTTAGAGTCCTTCGTGCATATTTGTGTGTGGATTCTTTTCACTAAATACAAAAGATTTTGGAATCCTAATGGTCTTCTAGAATGAGCTTTTTGTCCTGTCTTGTTTATCTAGGACTGATGCAATATTCTACTAATCATTGTTTGGGTGAAAGGATGGTGTAATTGGGTGTTCCTGAAGTTGCAAATGTCTTGCACTGTTTCAATACTACAGTCTCCAGATGATGATTCATTAGTTAGCAAGTTAAAATACAGAATTTTCTTAAGGTGTAAATGAAATCAAAGAATGTAAAAATCCTTTGCAGTGTTTATTGAACCTTCCTTATGCTAAAGGTCCAAAGTATTCCATTACTTTAAGAATGGGTCACAACATAAAAGGTGAACTTCCTATTGTTTTGCTAGTCAGCTGCTTCTATTCTTGGTTATGTTGAAATAATTTATGAAAGAAGGAGTAACAACCTGAGGAGAAAGCATTTAGTCTAAACTCCATGTTTGCCCTTGGGAGCAGCAGCTTGCTTTTCATGCATGATACTGTAACACACTCTTACAAAAAGATAAAAAAGCTACAGAATAATTTGTGCTGGTTAATAATAAATGTGTGTCTTTAAATTTAGTGCTTCCAAGCTGTATAAAAATAAGTAATCCTAATCAAGGACCAATTTTAAACTATTTTGTCACTTATTTTATATGGTTTGTTCAAAACCAAACATGGAACTTGCTTAAGGCGCTGTGCATTGTTTAATATTTCCTGTAAGTACAGCTGTATATTCAGATTGCGATTATAAAATTTAAATGGGGGGGAGAAACATGTAGAATACTAAGACTAGCACAGTTGTCACTATTGAAGCTAGAACACAAAACACTGATACTCTAGTGTTTCCTTGTGTTATGACTGAAAATATGTACAGATTTTTTTTTTTTGCAACTGTTTAACTGTTCATTTTAACCTTGAATGTTTCTGGAGGCCTCTCTGGGTTTTGTGTAAACATAACCTGTTCATAAGCACTAGTACTTGCAAAGTATCTGTTTGCTTCTAGATGCTGTACTGGAAATAACCAGTTGACAGTTAACTGGAAAATCCTCTAACTTAAAATTTTCAAAGGTGAACTCTATTATGGGCACAAAGTACAAGAACATCATAGGCTCAGGATTTGATGGTAATGGTTTTGATGGCTCGCTGGCCGGTGGGATTTGAAACTTGGTTTGGTTGTCTTGCAGTCTAGAACTAAACCTTTGCGTCTTTGGTGAAGAACTTGTCGCAGCAAAGACCAAACTTGAATTGCTGATATAAAAGGTTTGTAAGACAGAATAATGTAGGTTTTAGAAGTTGGAAGGCACCTGTATTTCAGTGCTTTGCAAAGAGTCTGTATTTCTAAGATCACAATGGTGTACTCATAAATGACAATAAAATGTTCAACTTTTCTAGACATACTGTCTGTGGGGCATTTTGCGCTTTGGAGCGGAACGTTCCTGAACTGTTCCTTAGGAACTATTTCTCACCAGAAGAATGATTTGGTTTTGTCTCTGCCCATTGCACATGAACATCTTGCTATTCTGTGCTTAAGTATTGATGATCTTGTACCGGACCCTATGCAAGAGTTGGCGTCAGCGTCACATTCCAGTGTTTGTTGCCATGTCTGGATCTCAGTGTGAGAACTGTTGTGGCTGGATTTCTCTGATGCTTAATCCTTGTTGTTCTTCCTTCAGAAGGCTGCTTCAGGCGTTTTTACTGACTGGCTGAAAACTCAACTTGTCTTTTCTTTTTCCCCTCCCTTGCTGCAGGCACACATCAGCTTTCTTGTATTACTTTTTTTTTTAATTGTGTTGCAGTCGCGTGGGCCTACTGCAAACTCGGGCTCTGGGGAGGCACAGGTTTTGGGCTGGGTCTTTCTCAGTCACTGATGAAGTAATACTTGGAAGGGCCTAGTGCGTGTGCACATCTTATACTCATGGGGCTTCACTAGGTCACTGGCTTCTTAAATAAAATTATTACTATTAAAATTTTGGATCCTCAAGCTGTACATTTTTAAAGTCTTTAGAGGCTGTACTCTTATTTTTGCTTAGAAGCTTTTCTTCCCTTCAAGCTCAGAGCAGATTTTTAAAACATACTTCATTTTGACAACGACATGGGTTCAGCACAGCTCAAGCTGTGAGCTCCCCTTCCCCCTGAGCCCCTCTCTTCCTAAGCGCGGACTGTCCCTTTAAGCCGAGCGTGCCCCGCGCATGCGCTGTCCTGGTGCAGCGGCACCGCCTCTTCCGCTCCGCGCGCGGCGGCGCTTCCGACCATTCATCGCTATCGAAGGCGGCCGCTTCCTGGCGCCAGAGGCGGCGCGGCCTGCTCGGAGGAGGCCTCCGCACCGCCCGCGCCTCGGGGCCTTCCCGCCGAGGGGCTCTCCTCTCCCCGCGGCGCGGCCGCCGCTCCCTACCGAAGGCCGCCCGGCCGCAGCGCCGGCTTCCCGCCGCCATGAAGCTCGTCAGGTGAGCGGATGGAGGCGGATTGCCGGCGCCCGGCCGCGGTGGCGGTGAGGAAGCCCGCGCGCTCAACGCCTGCCCCAGCGCTAACGGCTGCCTCGCGGCCCCCCTCCCCCACCCGCCGCCGTTGGGGCGGGCGGCACCGGCCCCCCGCGGCCCCCCGGATAGCGACGGTGGGCCGTCTGCCGGGCCGGGCCGCGCCGGGCCAGGCCGCGGGGTTTGCCGCCGGCCCCGCCGCCACCCGCTAGCTGTCGGCGGGAGGCCCTGCTCTGCCGTCCCCCTGCCTCCGCCCTGGCCTGGCGGCCTGCACAGCTGTGCGGCAAGGGGCTGCGGAGCTCCTGGAGCGGGGCCTGCGCAGCTTGCTCAATAAACCCGCACTTTTTGGGGGGAAATAAACCGGGTTTGGTTAGAAGTGTCTTCCTGAGGTATCAACGAGTTTTTAAATGTTTCCTTCTTGGTACAATAATGGGAGTAGGATACTGGATTCAACAGTGTGTCAATCAAGTGTCCCAGCTCCTGTTGGTTAGGTAGGACGTGGAGTTTATTCTGGTTTTTGTGTGTCACTCTCGTGTAATGCTTTACTAAACGTCTTTAGCAGAATCCCTGAACTCTGAGAACACTGTCTTTGGAAGCTCAGGATGCATGAATACTTGGCACGTACTGATTTTCTGTAACAGGATGTTAGACATGTAAGGCTTGATGCGGGAGCGAACAGTTTGGGTATTTTTTTAATTTCTAGGTTTCTAATGAAGCTGAGCCATGAGACTGTGACCATTGAACTGAAGAATGGGACGCAGGTGCATGGAACTATCACAGGTATGGCGGGATGGGAGACTACAGCCAAGTATTGCCTGCTATCTTCCTGCTAACAATCAGCCGTGGTTTGGGCTGGGCTTTTTTGTTTTGTACTCTGTCTTGCGGGGAACTTCTCTGTGAGATGCAGGAGGCATTCTTTTTAATTCACATCTTTATGTGCGAGCTTTAGGTGCGTTTGTTACAGAAGAGTGCGGACATTAGCAGGAGTTGCTGGGAGGCAGTAAATTCACTGGGAGCCTCTGAGCCTGACTGCAGGCTTTGCTTACAAACAGGCTTGGGGCTGAAGGAGGTAAATTCTCCACACCATTGGCAAAGCTGGTGTAAGCATGGTATTCTCTTAGAATTTTAGCAGCACGATAATGCTGGTGAGGTAGTTTTACTACTGTATCAAACTGGTAGTGGATACACAGCTAAATTTTTATAAGATGTTTCAGTACATCTGACTTTCATTTATGAAATTGTAATAAGCTATAGTCACATAAAAATGTTACAGCTGAATTGCCAGAAGTGTGGGGACTTTTTTTAAAAGTACAGATAAATGGCAAATGTTAGGTGTTGATATGGTCTTAAATTGGTTAAACTTTGTGTGTAGGCAATTTTAGTCTAAAAATTATTTCTGTTGAGCGTGTTTTAGCTCTGGTTAACGTGATCTTAGATGGAAATGCATATTTGCATATAATTGCATTGATTTCTTGAAACTGATTTGAAAACGGATAGCTTGATGGGGGATACAGGGCAAAAAGGAATCCTGGTGTCAAGAATCTGGTCCCCTGCTGTTGCCAAGGTCTATCGTTTAATACGCGTTTGTGGGTGTTACTGTCTAGCAAGTGCTTCTTTGGATCGCTGAACTGATAGTTGCAGGAAAAGCCTTGATTCATTACACGGTTCTCATATGTATTGGAAAACGTGCAACATTCATGTTGGTGTTACTTTAGAGACGATCAGGTATGTAGGTGGGGCACATCGTATTTAATGAAACAAACCCTTACAGTTAAGTTGATGAATGTGCTTGATCTCCTTTCCTTCACTCACCTCAGGCTTTTAGAAGCTCTTCTGCTCAGACACTGTTAAAAAAATTCAAATTAAAACTTGGCAGAGTTGTATTCCAGGGGATTGCTTGGGTGCTTTTTTGGCCAGTAGCAACCTGCTGAGATTTGGCAGTTAAAAATGCATTATTTTTCAGCCAGATCCATCAGCTTTGATTAGACCTGAATGCACCACCCTGGTATCTCGTTGCAGCATGCTCTGTTGAACCCAGCTAGGTAGGAAGCAAACAAACTGCTTGTCTCCTGACCTCGGTACTCTTGCAGGCTTAATTGAGCAAAGTCTCTCTCATTTTCTACTAAGAATCTGTAAAAACTTTGAATGCAATCCGTATTTCTGAAATGACAATCTTCCCTTTACGCTGGTGTGTGAACCTTGCAGATGGCACAGCAATTACGAGCATATTGTACAATCTCCTCTTCCTCCCGGTGTGTCAGCTGGGCAGAGCAGGCATGCTGAAGGGGCAGGTCTCATGTAACGCATATTTTACACAAACCAAGGGGGCAGGTCAGGTGGAGAGCTGTGTAAAATCTAGAAGTGAGAGAAGAGGATGGAAAAATACACAGAATAAGCGCAGCACAGTAGTTCTTCTGGTTCTGGCCTGCTGCTCACTTATGTTGTTTACCTTGGTAAGACCTCTTGCAGCTTGTTTTTCCATGTTTATGAAAGGAGACAGTAATTATTTTGACCACAAAGGGTTGTTTGTACAGAAGTTTGAATACACAAAATATTTTGCTCATGTGGGTGCCCTGTCACTGAATTAACAGGTGTTTGTAAACTACAGTTTCCATCTTTTGCCTAAATTTTTTTGATCTGAAAAAGTTAACTCTCGTTTTGATCTTCACGGTTTGAGATCAAATCCCATGCAAGACTCGTGATACGCAAAATTAAAAGGAATATAGGGTGCTTTTTAATGCTTTTCAGGGCTCTTATTCCATACATGCATTTAGCTGAGACTTTATTCTAGTTTCGGATTATGCTTAGCACTGCATAGCGGGCACAGAACTGACTGCGTACAATTCTTACATACCAGCTGTTCACAGTTTGTAACCACAATGGTTGTTCCATGCAGTAGTGTGTTTTACGTACTTTCATGGAAGGTATCGCACTAGTATTAGGTGCATTTTATCCGAAAATAAATGCTGTTTTGGCGGTTGCACTTTTTCTAAGGCTTACAGAAAGGGGAAACGATCAGGTTATTTTTCCTCCTCAAAGGTTTGGTTTTCTTCTTTTAAAAGAGTCAAAAGACTAGTATTGGACTTACGTAATAAGCGGCAGGTTGTTATTCAGAGGAATTTTTTTAACCACTTACAAAATTGCTACTGTCGCTAAGACTTAGATAAAGATCTCTAGCAATGAGGTATTGAATGCAGGAATTGATAAATTAGCAAGCATAATTTAAGGGAGACATGTAGTTTCCTTCAGTTACAGGCTTAATTAACGAATGGCAGAAGCAAGTGTTAATGAACGGAATAAATCTTGAAACATGCGCATACTTAAAAATAGCCGATAAAGGACTATCTTGTAGGCATTCATCCCTGAAATTAGACTTGTGTTGTTTCAGGAGTGGATGTCAGTATGAATACGCATCTCAAAGCAGTGAAAATGACACTCAAGAACAGAGAACCTGTACAGCTGGAGACGCTGAGTATTCGAGGGAATAACATCCGATACTTCATTCTACCGGACAGTTTGCCTCTGGATACTTTGCTAGTGGATGTTGAACCAAAAGTCAAATCCAAGAAAAGAGAAGCAGGTCAGTTTGTGCTTTCCCAGTTTGTGTTTGTTCTGCCTTTGTATGCATTTTAGTATTCTGAATCTGAAGATACCCGAGTGTCTTAATATCTGCATTTGGCAGCTAGTTCTTGCATCTTTGAGGGCTTGATACCGAACTGGCTTAGCCTGCCTTGCCCACCTTCTTAGCATCTGTAGCGCTTTCTTTCATGTGTGATTATGCGTATGGCTTTTCATGCATCTGTTTTTAAAAATGTAAATGTTTTTAAGCTTGAGTAAATCTTAACCTATTCAGCGTTGACATGGAAGAGATTTTTGTTTCCTCTTCTCTGAATGTCTGCTGTGTTTCCCCAGTTTGTATGGGGAACTTCACATGGGCTAACGAGAAAGTACAGAACAGCCTCTTAAACAGCGCTGAATGCTTCACTGAAATCTCACTTGGTAGTGGATAAAAATAATGTCAGAGAACTGAATTTGAGAGACTTGAGAATCTGAGGGAGTCAAGGCTGCATTCCAATGAGCAGCTCTCTAGCTTGGGCTCACAGTAGTGTTCTGCTCTGGCCTCTTCCTGCAATTTTTTTTCAAAAGGCTGTTGAACAAAACCCTTTTCCTTAGAAGCCTAACAGTATAGAAAGTAATTAAGTTTTAATCCACATTATTAAAGATTAATAATCTGGTAAACTCCAGAAAATCTGTAGGTTGTCTTCAGGCAGTATATATTTTGTCCAGCAGTTAATCTGTGTGTTTATAAAATAATAGGTTTTAAGTGAAAGCTAATTGTGCTCTAAAATAATGTCATACCTTTTATCCTGTAATTAGTGTTTAAGTATTTGAATCTGTGGTCTTTGATCCATGTGTATGTTATGAATCGGTGTGCTTATCGTACTGAAATGGCATAGGGAACCCTCAGGTGTGTACATCACAGAGTGCAAGTGTTACACCTGCTGTTTTTACAAAGGATAAAGCACCTGAAAGTGTTTTGCTCCTCTCATGTCTATTAAAAATAATCTGACCACATGGAGAAATTGCAGTGTGGTTGGATTACTTTTTTCTGAACCTCAGGATGTGATGTGAACAAGAACATCACTATTTCTTTTTAACTTTGAAGAAAGAAAAGGAGCTGCAATGGTGCTATTTACCTGGGTTTATTTACCTTTGCTGCACTGAAGCACTCTCACTCTGCAGCTGCATTGTGCTGCACTTTGCCTTAATCTGTAAATGCCCTTGGGCTTCAAAAGCGTGTAACGCTTGGCCTGTCCTTGGCAAGTGAAATTGCTGGTGGAAGGCAGGATGCTGGCTGAGGGATGTCCGTGGCACGTGTGCCTCGGGTCTGAGTGTGCCGGCACTTAGTGAACACGGCTCTCTGCTGGTGCTTGTAGATGCTGTAATCATTGAGTCAGGTGTTCTTGCTTCCATGTGTTTTACAAAGAATCAGTCTATTATGAGCAAAACAGACGATGCCTTGTTTCTCACAGATTTGTCCTGTGCCTCTGTTCGTTCTGTCTTTACTGTGTTTCTAACCTACATACCCTCAGATGGAACAGAATAATTTTTACGGCTTGCTTCTTGAATGTGGATGCTACTGTGTGTCTCTTGCCCAGCCACCCACTTCCACAGAATTTTAAGGTTTTTGTTACCTTTTGGAGCCATACAATGACAAATTTGTTTGAAATTAACCAGTAATTTCAAAAGTTTATAGGGTGGCCTGATGGGACAGGTTGTGTTTCTTTAGGAAAAAAGGGTAAAATG
The DNA here is from genome assembly GCF_011004875.1 of Balearica regulorum gibbericeps. NCBI lineage: Eukaryota > Metazoa > Chordata > Aves > Gruiformes > Gruidae > Balearica > Balearica regulorum. Next base: position 120,195,146 of record NC_046185.1, read on the forward strand.
ACGTATTATCCACTGTATAGCTCATATGACCTCCAGCAGTTGCTTGCAGCTTGAATTATGCTGTGATTCTGTTTTCCTTTTACCATTAAATAGCAGTATTTAAAAGTAATACTTTTAATTCTCAGGCCTTGGCCTGGAAGCACATTTGAAATGGGCAGAAGCATCACTGGAAACAGTAGGAGCTGTTTGGTGGTGGGATCCTTTCAAAATGCTGCCCCTTCACACGGTGCCTGAGAGAGGCCGAGCTTGGGAATTTAACAGCATGTTAAAACTCGTGTTTCCCTTTAGCACAGTGCTTTATAAACCATGGTACGAGCTGTGGCAGAAAGAATATCTTTTCCACTGCAATGAATAGTAGCAAAATGCTCTTGTCTTGCATATGCTTGTTCTGATGCCTGAAAAATTAGATTTTTAAAAAAAAAAAAGACAGCATTTGGAAGCAGCCAACTGTGACACCATATCCAGTTGCTTGCTGCAGTGAAGCCAAAGACAGATGGTAGGCTGTAGAAGTATACTGAAAAAACTTAACACAAAAGATGAAAATACTGTCTGAAACTTATGAGCATTAACAGACTTAATATCTGACTTGACTTAACGTCTCATCACAAGGAAGCAGTATGTTGTTTATGCTTGATACGGAATGTTTTAATCAAATGAAAGTATTCCTGGGTCTCACTTGACTTATTCTTTTTGTTTCATCATCTGCTAAGTTGCTGGAAGAGGCCGTGGCAGAGGCCGTGGCAGAGGCCGAGGTCGTGGAAGAGGAAGAGGGGGCCCAAGACGGTAACTTCTCACCATGCAACTGCTTCCAAATTCTGGGCAATTTCGGATATTTTTTTGTACAGGTCTTGTTTATGGTATCCATTTTTAATAAACTGAAATGTGAAAAAGTTGTCTTTCTTTTGTTGGCACAGTCTGGGGAGGGAGGCATGTCCTATCTCTAGAGGCTGTTGCAGACTAAACCTGTCTTGTTGGTGTTGGTTGTTGTTGTCAAGGTTTTGCCCACCCCTGAAGGCCGTACGATTAATTACCTCTTGCTTTTTGCCCCAGAGTGAGACTTGACTTGTGTTGGCGTGCTTTAACTATGTTTGTTTGAAACGAATCGCTCTTTGACAAGGGACTTGCCCTCTTCTAATGGTTACGTAGTTACGATGCTATATTTAGAACCCACATCCCATGAGTGTGTCTCTAATGTTTTTCTGCAGAGTGGCCTCTTTAAAGTTCATAGATAGAATTTTGCTGTTTTCTATTACATGAAGCTTACAATTTAAACATGTTGCTTTCTTTATACGAGTTCACTTAGGGAAATTAACCAGTTCTGTGGAACTGCTGGATTGTTACATCATGATTAAAGTATACCTGGCTATGAACTTTGTCAAAGCTAATTATATGGCATATGTTTCTTTGGGTGGGGCTCGTAAAGCGGCTTTGTCACACATTTAGTGTACTTAAAGTGCATCCCTAGAAAATACAAAGTACAGCACACTGAACAATTACATACTGGAATTGGAAGTTTACTTCTTCTGGAGATGAGAAAACTTCTGCAGCTCACATATATATATATATATATATATATATATATATATATAAACTGGACACAAATACGAAAGAAGCAGTGTTGGCCACATTTATCTCACATAGCATCCTGCTGACTTTTCCCTTGTAGGAAAGGGATTATCACATTTGCATTACAAGACTCCCAACAGTTTCAGCTGTTGATGAAACATAGATGTCATTTCAAATAACATGCATGCTCAAGTGTGGTTTTCTTGAATGGTAAGGGTATTTGCCAGTACTTTGGTGCAGGAACATGCTTAGTTGGTTGCTCGTGTTTCCACCTAGGCAGTGCTACAGCAGAGTGGAAAAGAGTTGCCTAGTGTTGTGTAGTGGGTTGATACACTGGTTAATTTGCACTAGCTAAGATTTTGTGAGCTGCTCTTCTGTTTTTTCCCCCTCTTACAGAGGCCGTATTAAAGCTTCATCTTGTTACAGAAGAGGGTTTTTTTTTTTCTTTTTTCCCCCCCCAGACCATTGTGGAACCTCCTAAGAGCACTTTTTGGTCAATATAGCACCCACGATTCTCAGCTCTATAAATAGCTGCTACAAATAATGGTTGCTGCTGTCTTCCAGAAGTGCCCGGTCACTGACAATGGGGGTAAGGTCTTCCCAAATCCAGCTGTCAGCAGTGTTCAAGCAATGGTTGAAACTCTTTCCCTCTTCAGTCTCTTCCTTATAAAAGTGCCAAGTGCCCCCAGGGGTATGCACATGGTGGATGACGCCACCAGCAGCCCGATCACAGCGAGGGCGTAGCCTGGGTAGTCCTTTGACACCAGCTGCCCCTGCAAGGGAGAGAAGGGGGGGAGCTGTGAGAGCTGCGGTTTTCTCTGTCCGGCAGCAGAGCGGCGTAGTTAAACAGGACGTCTGAGAAGCACTTGCGGGCTGTAGCCGCCTCAGTGCTTTGTCCAACCATATGAGCTTAAACTTGACAAGAACAGAGCTGCTGACAAAAACATTGGGAAAATATTTTTCTGTAAGCTTTGGGAAACGGCAGATTTTGGCTGGATTCACATTTGTTAATGAGCTGGCTGGGCCCTGACCTCTGACAGGTCCCTGCGTTCCTCTCCTGGAGCCTGTGGGCTCATGCTGACGCCCAGTCAACAGGCCAGGCCTGCTGCAGGTCCCAAATCAGCAATGACATAAACACAACAGGTGTAATTTGTTTCTGTGTGCTAGGAATGTTTCCACAAAAGGTTATGAAACCAGTGATTACTTACCCAGTAGTAATTCCTCTGTGATAAATACACAGTTCAGCATTCGTACAAAAGCATTTTGGCCATGAAGGAAAAATGCATATGGAATTATGAAAACCAGCGTGGTTGATGAAAACTATTTATTCCAGCAGTAGCTCAGTTCTGTTAAAATACCATTAATTTTGTTCAAAATACTACAATTTTGGCAGTAATTTTTCTGTTCAAAGAGTATTTTTTTAAGTATGGGGGTCTTCAATCAATATGAATAAAGTTTTACTGTTTGAAGGGATCAATTAAGATTTGTAGTGGGAAATCACTCCCATTTTACAGAACCATGGCATGGTTGTCACTAGGTCAAGTTTTTTTCCCCTTTCTGCAAAACTAAGGAGTTGTCCTGACTGCAAAAAGCTGCAAGCTTTCAGAAGGCAGTTTTGTGGAATGATGTAGTAAGGAAGGAAGGCTGTGTTCTTACAGGAATTAAGGAAAGTTTGGGAAAAAACCCCCCACCCAAACAAAAACCAGAACTATTTTACCTGTGTGGCATCCCATGCTTGGTATTGCAGTGTTCCTGTGAGGATATAGTCGGTGAGGTAAAATATAAATAGGCTTATAATTAGCAAAGGACTAGCAAAAGCCCACATAATTTTCCAGTACCAGTTTGGCTTGCGTCCAACCATGGTGTGAAGATCTTTCTCAAATCTGTGTTTAAAAAAAAAAACCCACAACATATTTTTGGAGAACAGCTGCATATGTTCAATTGATACCTTGATTGGAGTTACTGCAAAACCGCTTACAGAATTAAATATGTGAGATGGGAAGGGGGAGTATTGTCTGCGGGATGGGGGGGGGGGGACAGATGACGACAAACCCCATTGCCTTGCTGATACCATAGCGTAGGAGAAAAATTTACCCCGAGGTTATTTTGTTCGTGGCCCTGTGTGTCTTGGCCAGTGGTTGCACCCCTGCTAGGATGAAGAAAGGAGAGTTCAAGCTTTTACCTTCTTATCCCGTAGATATAACACACAGCAATGGTTTCTACCAGCACAATGAGCAGCAGCGAGAGGGTGGCTGCGTAGTCATTGAATATGTCAAACCAATAATTTCCAGCCTCCATGGTGAAGATCAGGCCAATCACGCAGTTAATGAAACACACAGCACCTGCGTGGATAAAAGCAGGGACCCTGCCATTACACCTGGAAATATAATTGTCCTGCTTCTTGTGGCTAAAAAAGCTGGTGGGATTTCTACTGATTTCTGTCAGGGAGCAGCTTTCTTGGAGAACAAAGATAATTTTTTTCCCCTTTGGAAAAGACTTGGTGCAGAGAGAGAGGGAGAGAGTGCGCGTGTGTGTGTGCGCGTGCGTGCGCAGCATCTGCTGTCACTGCTGGGCATCCAGGTAAAACAGGTTTTAAGGTGGGACAGATGATTTCCATGCCCAAACAGGAGCGCGTATCACTTTTGGCCAGATACTGAACCAGTTGGCAGTTGGGATACCAGTGATGTGACTGAAGAGCCACTCGCTTGTCTTGACATGTGTCCTGGCCCTTTGAGTTTCACCGGTCAGTAGACACCAGCCTGAAGGAGCTGGTGTGTGTTGGGACTCACTCCAGCAGATACACAGCTGCAATTGCCCTACTGCTTTGAGAGCTCCCAAGGTAAAGTGCTGTACAGGCTGAGCAGCGTTCCCCAAAGGCAGGCAAACCCTTCTGGCAGTGCATTCGTTATTCTCTGCCCCACCTGAGGTCAAAGAGGGACCCTCGGCAGCTGTGGCACACCAAAGTTTTTGCACACGTGTCCTCTGCTGCTCATGGCAGGTGCTTACCTGAGATCACCTCCTTGGGGAAACGGGCAGCAATGACCCTGCTGTCGGTCAGCGGCGTGAGGATAGCGGCGGTGTTTCCCAGCATGCTGCCAATGCCCAGCATCAGCAGCATGACGAAGTAGAGCACAGAGTACAGCTGGGGCACCTCCATGTTTTTGATGGCTTCAGAGTAGACTATAAATGCCAATCCCGTCCCCTGGACGGCCTGCCGGTGGGAAGGAGGAGAGAAGCAAGTTACAAGCAGCTTCTCAGCTCAATAAGGGAGATAAGAATAGGGACATACGAGACTGATCCTCCACAATGACAACATCCACCCATGGTGGCAGTTATGCACAGCAGAGGCAGGTGAGATCATCCCCAGTTCATTCAAACTGGATCGAAATAGGTACAGTCCCGCTCATAGCCAAACATCTGCCACATCCCACAGCTGCAGCCAGCAGTCCGGCCGCATCGCCACCCAGCTCGGTTGCTAACCAGCCAAGTGAGCTCCTTGCTGGGCTGAGCTAGTGCCCCCCTCCCCCAACCCCATCCTGAGGTGCAGAGATCAGCCCAACTGCAGCCCCCCCAGCCAGGCAGCTCCTGGGGGGAGGTGGGATGTGCCCAAGTGGGCCTAAGGGGCTGCCCAGGCTCCTTGGGAGGAGAGGAGCGAGTGAAGCCCCAGTGCCAGCACAAGGCGGCAACTCACCGTATCTAGTTCCGCTTCCAAGCTGCAGTTTTTAAGCTGTGGCGCTAACTGGGCGTATTCCTGGGGGTGGGTGGCCATGAGGTAGTCTTTCATCTCGTTGAGGTTGTCTGCTGTTAAAGAGCCTTCCTCCAGGTCAAAAGTGTTCATCAGCAGCAGTATCACCCTGGGAAAGATTACAGGAACTGAGTGACTTTCAGGCCAAGGTATAAAATCCGTGCTGGTTTGACACCTCGTCCCCTCCTCCATCGGGAGGGGATGCTCTGCCCTCTCCAGGGCTCCCCAGGTGGGAGCCGCGGTACTCCCAGCACGATGGGATCCAGGCAACCTTCTGCTCATCTCTGCCTCAGAGGGAGCAGCTCCCGCACCCACACTGTGCTCCCAGGCAGGTATTTTGGGTGCTGGCCAGTGCTGGCTGGCATCTCTTCCCCCCCGCTTGCCCTCCAGTCCCACGTCCACACCCCACCAGTTTAACAGGCCTTTTGGCAATGAGCAGGGACTAGCAGCTTGGTTTCCTCTTTGATCAGCAGATAGACTGAAAGCTGTAAAAATATGAGTAAAAGTGTAACTGCCGCGGGCCCTGTGCCAGAGATACTGTGCAAGCTTGCTGCCTCGGGGTACGATCCTGCAGGCTGCTGGGTACCTCCAGAGCATCACTGCCGAGGAGGCTGAGCTCCTGGCACAGGGCTTAGCCTGAAAGGGGGAGGATCTGAGCATCATTGCATTTTATTAATCACACACACACACACCCCCCCCCCCCCCCCCCCCCCCCCCAAAGCATGTGCTGGGACCAGGGTGCAGGGGAAAGTGCTGCTACAACTCGCCCAGGCAAACTCAGCCTCTCGACCCAGGCCATGTCTGGAAGCAGCACCTGGGTGTCAAAAGGCACACCGACCTGTCATCTCAGCCTCCGTTGCTTTAAATTGCGCTTTATTAGGGAAATAGCAGGTCTGGTCTCTGGGCAGCGCTGCATGGCGTTATTTACATCTCCCAGAACAGCTTGCTGTGGAAAACAAGTGAAATACCAGGCTCTTACTTGTTTATGCAGCTTTCATAATTAAATGTCGCCTTGAAGCCATAGATGGAGAACGTCACAATGCTGGCGAATATGGACGTGGCGCTGTTGATCAGTGAGACGATGATGGCGTGCCTCTCGCAGTTGTTGTTGGGCTCATTGTAGCTGGCGAACGCGATGAGGCTGCCAAAGCCCAGGCCCAGCGAGAAGAAGATCTGCGTGGCAGCGCTGATCCACGTCTTGGGGTTCGACAGCTGCTCCAGCTGCAAAACCAGATGGGGAGAGCGGGAGCGTGAAGGTGCGCACGGATGCCCGGCCCTGCCCCTTGCAGCCTGCAGGGATGGTGACAGGGATGGGCCCCTTTGCCACCTGTTTTAGCTCAGCGATGTTTTCTGGGCAGAGTTCCTGCTCAGTCTGGAAGTAATATGCTACAGGTTATGTTAATGGACAGGTCTTTTTCTGCAGGAGAAAGGAAGCAGCTCATGGGCACCATGGCAGAACAGCCTCCAGCCGCTCCCAGCTGGGGTTTCCAGCTGCCTGACCTAAGCTACTGCTTCAAAAAAATCCAATATAAGGAAAAGGAGCATCGGCACCTTCTAAAAACCTACACGTTTGATAACGTCATGAAAAATTCAGTGCCGTTTTTCTCTACCTTTGGTGTGAACATGTAGATGAGCCCGTTCACAGCTCCGTGAAGTGTTAATCCTCTGATGAGGTATATGATGAGAACGCAGTATGGCAAAGAGGCTGTAACATAGACGACCTGGGGGAAGGAGGGGAAATACCTTGGTCTAAAGAATGCACTATTATGTTTGCTACATTGTATTAATCTTTAAACAAATATTTTCAGATAAATCTAACTTTAGATTTAGAGTTTAGGGAAACAAGTTTTCATTAATAATAGAGCTCTGTTGCTACTGTTCCCAGGGTCTTCTCTTTGACTGGAAAAATAAGAACAAAATCTAAAATATTTGCAGCATTTACAAACTCAGTTCTGCAGCATTTAGTGGAATAACACCAGGTTGCAATCATCTGTCAAGAACACATTAGGCAAAGGTCAGCCATCTTCTGCTCTAGGAGGAAGGAGAGCAGACCTCATAAAAGGTCAAAATCAAACTTGAATAAAACTATTTTAATTAAAATATGAAAAAGACTTTAACTTAGACTCATAGAATGGTTTGGGTTGGAAGGGATCTCAAAGATCATCTAGTTCCAACCCCCCTGCCATGGGCAGGGACACCCTCCACTAGACCACGTTGCCCAAAGCCCCATCCAACCTGGCCTTAAACACTTCCAGGGATGGGGCATCCACAGCCTCTCTGGGCAACCTGTTCCAGTGCCTCACCACTCTAATAGTCACGAATTTCTTTCTAACATCTAATCTGAATCGACCCTCCTTCAGCTTGAACCCATTACCCCTTGTCCTGTCACTACACTCCCTGATAAACAGTCCCTCACCATCTTTCCTGTAAGTCCCCTTCAGGTACTGGTAAGCCGCAATTAGATCTCCCCGGAGCCGCCTTTTCTCCAGGCTGAACAACCCCAACTATCTCAGCCTGTCCTCATAGGAGAGGTGCTCCAGCCCTCTGATCATCTCTGTGGCCCTCCTCTGAGCTCCAACAGCTCCATGTGTCTCCTGTACTGGGGCCCCCACCCAGATGGGGGATGGGGATAATTAAATCTTTCAGTTGTCTTCTGTGAGCTTTTGATAAACCCCCTGAATCTGAATCTAAATGTTCAATCTCCACGTTGGAAAAAGCCTCCTGAAAAAAAAGAGAATCTGATCACCTTCTCTTTGCTGGGATGTACCCAATGGCTCATCCAGAAACTTATATTTAAAAAAACCTAACTCACAAAAAACACGCCTTCCCAAGCTCTTGGGAAGAGAACTGGCTGTGTAATTACCAAGTATTCCTCCAATTTGCACTTGCCTGCACTGCCAGCTGGCATCTGCATTTCTCCACCAGACACCTGGAGATGCAGCACCTTCACCTTCCCCAGCAGGACAGCCCTGCATCTGCTGCCCAAACCTGCCGCTGTTCCTGCACAGGGATGCAGGGGAAGCCCCCCCACGCCCCACCTGAGGAGACTGTGCCTTCATGATGCTATTTCAATGCTCCTTGGCTATTTGTTCTTTTCTTTTTTGCCCCCATAGCCAGCTGCAGCAAATTTAAGAGGTTATTAGTTTACAATGTTTTGGCTTTCTGTGTTCAGGTAAGACAATTTGGGGATTACAGCCCTCAGCTTGCTGCTTAGTGCAGGCTCAGCCAGGATACTGCTTTTTTCCCCTCCCCTTCCTCACAACTTTTGCTGTCAATAGAAAGTGAGCAAAAATGCCGGATGGATATCTTTTTTCCCCTTTCCTTGCAAAGACTGAGGAACAGATACCTCCTGACACAGCTCTGCTGTGGCAGGCAGCTTTCTGCAGGGCCAGCAGCCTGGCGGCTGGTTTTGCAGCAGAGGTGGCTGCATTTGAAGGACTTTTCTGGGGTTTTTTTAAAATACCACTCACTCTTTTAGTTGAGCATTCTTCAGCTGCAACTTAACAGGGTGGCAGAAGCAGCAGGGCCGGCTGCTCCAGGGGAGATGCCATAACCCAAGTAACAGCAGCCACGGCCGCTGCCTTTTCGGCACTCCTTTATCCTCCCCACGTCCTGCTGGGGCTCGGCAGGGCTGCGCCCACCTCTCACCTTGCCGGTGGACTCGGTGCCGCGGAGGATGCAGAGGTAGACCACCAGCCAGGCCAGCGTCAGGCAGAGTGCCTGCTCCCACTGCACGCTCCCGCTGGCGTCCAGCGATGGGGAGATGTTCAGGGTCTGCCGGTACCAGAAGTACTGGGTGGACGACGTCTTCTCGCACTCCTCCTCATAGCCAGTGCGATTGCTGTTCAGGGGGCAGGTAGCCCACGGCAGGGGGTCCTGCAGCAGAGAGGAGGGATGCGGGGTGAGTGCTCACCATCAGCATGGCAGGGAGAGCCGGGGCACCGATGGGGGATGGAGGGCGTGAAGGCGAGGGTGGCTTTCTGAACCCTGGGATTGCTTGTCCCCGCGTTGTGCTGCCTGGGGCTGACCCTCTCCCCTGGGACTGACCCTCTCCCCGAGGACTGACACACTCTGTCTCTCTTCCCTGGGGGTGACCCTCCTGATCTGAGCCGTGCCACTGGGCACCCACGCACCTGGAAGGAGTGGAAGAGGTACCAGAAGGCCCAGGCGTTTATCACGTTGTAGTACATGGAGAGGAAGAAGGAGACGACGACACTGGCGACGCCTGCGGGCATGGAGGGAGGTGCTCGGTCAGCGACAAAACCCCAGAATGCCCAGAGCCCCAGAATGCCCCATGGGGGGCTTTGCCTCTGCATGGCCCCATGCACAGGGCATGCCCCCGCCACTGCAGCCTCCTCCTCCTCCCATCAGGGCTAACCTGCACTGGATTTTATACTTTAGCCCCTGGGGGGTGAATATTCAGTGTAACGTTAAAAATAAAATGTGCTTGTAAACAAATTAGAGAGAGTTTGGGCTATCAGGGTAATTTAATAACTTAATTTCCTACCATCACTGCCTACTGTTTACCAGTGTCCACTCTTAGCTACATTATTAAGGCACTGTTTTATCACTCAATGTTGAGCTTGTCAAGAAAATGCTCTTGGGGTCAAAGCCCATCGTGGGCAGCCCCAGAGGCTGGGTTAAGCGCTGGCCTTCACACTGATTTTGGCAGTCTGCCTGAGGGCAGGGGGACTCACACCTCTGTGCCTGGGGACCAGGTAAGGTGAGCCAGGGTCTGGCCCCGACACCCCACGAGGAACGGCGTAAATGCATGCTGTGGTGCATCTGGATAGCTGCTTTGCTCAGCCTGGTGAGAGCCAGTAAAGCCCCAGTTCCTGCCTGGTTTCTTCTCTGAAAGACAAAGCTGTCCTTTCAAAAAAAATCACCCCCTGTTCCCTGGGCACTTAAAGATGAAAACTGAGAACATACCAACGCCGCAGAGGTAGGGGCTTATTATTTTCCAGGCGCCGATGCTGCCCTGACGCATGCGCTGCCCTACGGCCAGCTCCAGGTAAAGCAGCGGCATCCCCTCGGCAATCAGCATGATAAAATACGGGATCAAGAAGCCACCTGCAAGAAAAACCCAACAGATGGCCTTCGTTAGATCAGCAGCATAATAAACACCAGGTTGCCCTATTCCTGATCAAATTGCCCCACCAGTGTCCCAGGAGGCGGCTGGAGCTGAGTGCTGTCCAGACACATTGTGTATTGAGGGCACGGCCCAACCCTGAGGGACATCTCGCAGGGTTTCAGGTGGCATCCCAGATGCCGGTGGGCACTGAGCGGCTGGGAACGGGGAATTTTCCACGGGCACTTGGCAACGCCAAGATTTCTGCTGTTAAACTGTGCCGGTTGCAACCCCAGCGCAGAGGGGCTGCCCAGGTGCTTCACGGGCGGCTTGAGCAACGTTTGGGGCTGGGGCTGTTAAAGAGTAACTAACCACCAGCCAAACTTGGTAAAAGATAATGAGAGCAAGGGGACAAGGGAAAGATTTACTTTACGTGTGGTGTTCCGCGGCAGAGCCAAAGCGCTCAATGAAAAGGTAACAGCAATGTCGCTATTGAATAGAGAGTTTTGAGTAACACCGAAGCCTGGCCTGGCTTAAAAAAAAGCAACCCAAAATTACAAAAAACTCCCCCAAAACCCCATGCTGAGCCCACAAATGCCAGCAAAGGGGTGAAGACTTTTACCAGGCGTCCCACCTGAGGAGCAGACCCTGGGATGGAGGCACACAGCTGCCTCCTGCCCCATGTCTGCTCATCCTTTGCTTCCCCAGCATGGAGAGGATGCTCCTGCAGAAGAGAAGCAGCAGGAATGGGTAGGCAGGCAGCAAGGGAGGAAAAAGAACCTTCCCACCGAGCAACCAGGATGTGCTTCGGCTTAAATTTCTGCTGGGGAAAAAAAAAAATCCTTGTCCTAGACTTGGGGCTCGCTTCTGAAAGAGCTGCTGACTGAGTCAAAACCTGGATTTTTGTGAAGGCTTTCCTGCTTCCCTTTTTACAGCAAGCCAAAAATATTTACGTAAATATCTCTTATTTAGGATTTAATCTGCAGCATTAACATTCCTTGCAATGGGCTTGGTGCAGCACCACAGAGGAATGAACTCCAGGCAGCAATGAGGCAAAGAACTGGAAATAAACACTGAGCAATAATCCGGTTTATTCTGGGAATTAATTTCCAACCTCCCGGCTCTGTCGTTATTAACGACCCCTTTGTTAGTCTGTTAGATAACTTCCTGTGCCACAAGGGAGCTGTCAGAGGTTCAAGAGCTCCTGCAGCCACTCCGTCCCGGCAAGGTGTGAGCTGCCCCAGCAGCCACAGAGGGGAGTTTTGCCATGTACCATGGGGGGGAATCAGCGTCAGGCCCGTGGGACAGGCTTTTCCTCCCTCCCAGCAGCGCTGCCATGTTCTTGGTCTTGGCTTTGCCACCTTGGAAGGCGGAGGAGTACCTCCAGGCTTGCTCTTCACCCCAATGGCCCCCACAGCTGGGGGTGCTGGGGCTGAGGCCCTCGCTCTGTACCCTGTTTGCAAGTAGGTCTTGCCCCCAACGTTGCTCTTCATAAAGGGTAGAGCCAAAATACCTCATATAAGCAACTCAGGGCAGCTGTATGAACCGTCCCCTTATCCTCTGCGAACCAGCACAGCTCCGCTGACTTCCCTGCTCATTACACTCAGCGTTGCTCCCTACGGTGCCAACCGCCTGCAGAAACCAGCCCCCAGGCCAGACCCCTGCAGCTGGCACAACACGTGGAGTGTGCCCTGGGTCTGGTTGAGGCACCAGGCTCGGCCAGCGACACCCTTGCCTCTGCTCAGCATCCCACCTGCTGCCCAGGGGCTTCCTCGCTCAGGGCTGAGCGCTGCTGAGCACCCATCCTGCTGTAAACCCAACCCAGTGTTGTTTTAAGCCTGGCCTAGCCCGCCTATGGACAGACTAACTGCACCAAGGAGATTTGAACCCCCCTTGCTCTGTTCGGGTCAAGCTCTCTGGAGGCGAGCAAGGAGAAGGAGGCAATATGCTGATGAATGGGAAAGCAGGAGACTGTAAAGTCTGCAAATACCGTGTTTATGAGTATCATCGGCGATAAGGGCTCTATTGCTCTGCTGGGCAGGACAGGGACTGGCTCTCTGCTTTTCTATGAGGAAGATGATGCCAAATAAGCAGTTGCTGCCCCCCTCCCCCCCTCTCAGCCCAGTGCCTGCCATATCCAGCTTTGAAGTTCCTGAAATGATGTTTTGTCTGCATGGGTTTTGCAAGCCACCGAATCCTTTTTAAGAGGGCAGTGAAAAGCAATGAAGAAAAGCAAAGCCTATTGTCAGGAGTTTTAGTTTCACAGTAGGGAGAACTGCCTGTCCCCTCGGAAATTTAACCAGGGAGGACAAAAGGAGTGGAGAAACTACTCTTATAAAAACATGCTTTTCAGAAAATACTTGGGTTTATTGAATCTTTTTTTTCTGGTTAACCAGGTGTTCCAGTTTTGGTTATGTTTCAGAGAATTTTCACTGTCTACTACACTACTGATGGCTGGTAAGAAGAGGATAAACCATGCAAAGACCCCAGTGTCTGAGTTTTGCTGTCCTTCAGGATGTCTGCCAAGACAGGCTGCCAGTGAACTAATCACCTGCAGTTTAATTGCATACAGAAACACTTGCATTTTACGCTTTGTGCTAGAGGTCAGTGTCAGACATGAAGTCCCTACCTTCGAAAGCATTTGCATAGAGGAATACACCCAGAATTTCTGCATGTCTTTCACTTCTGCTCTCTGAAACATCTAAGAAAGCTTCAGCCACTGCAAGATCTAGCTTCTACTTTAACTTCACCCAGTGCAGTATCCAGATTTTTCTGACCTGATCCCACAGAGCAGCTCTGATGCCATCCCAGCACTGAGCTGACTTTTCAACAACCAGCATGAACCAACTCCTACCACCACATGTGCATTTAGAAATAAGCTAGAAGCCAACAAAACAAGCACAAAACAAGCAAAAAGCACTTAAACATCTCAGTGTGTTTCTTCCTGAAAGGAAGAGAAAGGTGGAAGCAGACCAGGAGCAAACAAGGCAGACGCTCATTATGTCACTTAATGCACAGCTGAGATGGGTCCAACACTAAGACAATGGATGCAGTGTGAGAAGCAGTATGAAACTGGGATGTCTTATGAAGAGAGGCTTTTTATAATGATCCTTCAAAATATAGTCATTAACCAGTGGTAGCTGTATACTAGAAGTACTATATTAGTGATGTTTTTTAATTAATCTAATCAACTGACTTTTGATTTCTAAGGAAGAATATCTGTGGCTACTGTGATACAGACATCATCTTTCTCTAGTTTGGACCTAGGAGGATAAACTTTCAAAAAAGAGCTTCTTGAGGGGGTTTTTTTTTGGTTTTTGGGTTGTTTTTTTGTTTGAGTCCAAACCAATTTATTCCATTTTCAAAGCTTCCCAGGAGGCTTTAGCTCTGGAACTCCTGTTGATTAAGGAGTTTCAGCCAACTTCAAGGCAGTTTTGCAGCCAAGTTATCACCTCCTAAAGTAAGGCTTTGTATAAAAGACAACACGCTAATGACAGCAACTTGAAATGATACAGCTGATCCTTAAATTAAATCAGCATAAGCATTTCCCTTTCTCAATATGTTCCAAGTGAACTAACAAGGAATTGTAGTTTCTGATGCCTTCAGAGTAGTTCAATGGGGAAGAAAGTAATACATTAATACCATGTGGACCTATATTCCTCACTGTACCTCCATCGTCTCAGAAAATATGGGCCTTCCCTCTGTTTCACTGCACTTCTAGGAAATGAAAGCTGCTGTATGGGGATAGCTGTCAGGTAAAAGCTTTATGCTAAAGAACACGTAAAATAAAGCAGCAATAGAAGAGATGGCACACCAACAAAAAGCCTGACCTCCTACTCTGCCCCATGCCCTGCTGGGTGGACATGGACAATGTACCTTTGGATTTAAAGCTTGCCACACTTCTCCTCGAGGGAAGCAAGAAACATAAGTCACACTTACCTCCTCCGTACATCTGACATAAGTATGGAAACCTCCAGACATTTCCCAGCCCCACAGCATAGGAAATGCAGGCGAAAACAAACTGCAGGGGATTGTCCCACAGTGGCCGGGATTTCTCCATCGCCTACTTGCAGGCAGAGGTTTCAGCAGAGCCTTCCTGCCTTCACTCCTTTAGGTACTCTGCCAGCCCTGCCTCAGACTCCACGCCAGCCCGGCTTGGAGGGGAGGGAAAGGCGGAGGAGCTATGCTTGCCAATTCCTATCAAGCTTTTTAATTACTAATCTTATTAACAGGCACATACTGAAGTAGGAATGCTGGTAAATAGATTATAGACACACAGAACTATAAAATTGGTACTTTGGGTGAATAGCTGCTTGGGTTTTGACTGGCATTTCTGGGAAGGATGTGAGCCCAGGGATTTTTATCGGCTCACATGTCGACTTGACACAGGGAAGAAATAACACTGGGGCTGCAGCTTGGTTTTGGAAATGGGAAACTCCTTCCCCACGGTGCTTTCTTCCCTGGGAGTGGCATTTGTGTGTGTGAGGCACCAGCGTGGATTTGGTGGCACAGGGAAGGGGTTCCCACACCATTAGGACTGGGCTTAGTGGCTGTCAGAGCGGGCTTTTATTCCCAGTGTCCCTTACCCTAAACAGGTCCTCGGGCATCCTGTCGCACCCTGGTGCTCACCCCAACCAGCCCAGCACACTCCCCAGTTCCAAAAGTGGCCATGAAACAGTCCCTGTCAGCTACAAAGGTCCCCAGCCTGCTGCAGCTTTGAGTGTAACACTCAAGTTTGATCCTCCAGGAACACTACCCTCCCTCTACACGTACTCCATGTGCGTGTGTGTGAGGGTGCAAAACAGCCGGTCTCTTTTCGCTTACCTTTATGCTCAAACCCCACTGCTGCAGATGAACTTTTCTGAGGGGTTGCTGGTTTACAACACTGTTAAGCAACAGGGACCAAATATATACAAAGGCCACTGGGAAAAGGTGTCCGTGGCCCGTTGTGGAGGCAGAAGGACCTAGGAGGCCTTTGGGTCATCTGAACGCACACTGAGATGCCAGGTCTGAACGTGAACCCTCTGTGCTGGGGCCCCTGCCGAGGTACACTTTGAGCTCCACCACTTCAGACGGGTCTCCCAGTAAAGGGGGCTAACGGCAGCATCCACAGCAGTAAAAACGGGCTGAACAAGTCCAAGGACTCAGCTTCCTTCCTCTGTCTAAATGTTGGGGTTGTTTTTTTTCATGCCAGGACTGGGCCCCTTTCAGGTTCTTTTTACAAATCAGACCTGCTCAGCTGCTGTCAGTCTCATTCCTTCAACGCCAGCATCTTGCTCCCTGCCAGTGCTGTGCGTGCTGCTCCAGCATCCCATCAGGTACTGGCAGAGCCGAAGCATCCAGCTGTGGGTACGGGTGAGAACCCCTACCACGGGGCCTTTGGACACGAGCCCAAACTGCAGAGTACGTCGTGCAGAGTTGTGGAGACCAACAGAACCACTCCGGTGGACTTGCTGACCAGCTGCCTGTCGCAGCAAAGCCACGAAATAGGACGCCACTTTTTTTCATGCTAGAAAAGGTAACTTGCAAGAGGTTTATGCATCTCCCGTAAGTGAATCCATTTTTCACGGTATGTTTAGCACTGCTAGAAATGGAGGTTGTCATTGGAAAGACATCAGGGTTTGCCAAACCCTCCCAGAGTACAATTCTGAGGGAGTTCATGGCTCTTCTGCAACGTCCTTCCACTTCTTGTCTTCCCTGCAGAATTGCAACACGCCAGCTAGCCCTGGATATACATCTCATGGGTAACCCTGAGTTCTGCTGGAAGGAAAAATCCAAGGTAATTTTAGATCCATAAGCTATTAAACTGAAGGACACGCACTGAGAATCTACAGATATGTTAACCATCCCAGCTCACAAATATTGTTGCAAGTTATTAAAAAGTTAAATGTCCATCCCTGCCTGTGGGATTTATTACAAGTGAGGCTTATAAATAACTTACAGCATTTAATAACTTGCAGGCAGGATAGCCTTAAAAAATAGCACATCACTAGCACTTGGGATGCTTCTGTGTGAATAGATTACTGCTATTGATGAGCATAATCAAGTTAAACATTTCCTTGGCTCTGTACCTCCCTCCCATTACATTTCAAACTAGTTTACTGGGGAGACTGTGCAGGCGGAGAGGTGTGGTGTCCTCGGCTTGAGTCAGGCCAGATCAAGAAGTTCAGATGCAATGAAATGAATCGTTGCCTCTCTCACAGATGTTAGTCTCATAAGCAGCTTGGATCACAAACTACTACAAGGTTTTTTTAAAGGCAGTCACGCACACAGGCACCCAGCAAAGTGCTTGTCATCCAGTGGCTCCTTGAGAGACAGGCTTTAAATATATTAAAACAGGTAACACTCAGGAACTCTTGCTGTGGAACTTCCCATACACACCTCAGATAATCAATATGCTGTTTCTGATGCTATTCGAGATTTTATCTCCTTTGAACTTCCTTCATTTGGGTTTGGGGAGGACTTAGGCTTTATCTTCAGGGACAAAAGCAAGCCTCTAATAGACAGATACAAGAACTTTTGATCATTTCACTGCTCATGTTAAAGAAATTTTCCCCCTTAGTATCTAACAAATTTGAGAGTGTGGGATTTGGGGGAAGTGGTAGGGGTTCATCACCACAGCAGGCCAGGGACTGATGGGTCAGTATGAGAACTGCCCTACGTAAACCTTATCAGAAGCTGGTAAACAAAGCAGAGAATCCCATTTCTCACTGAAGCAAAGCTGAAAGTACTTAGGTGAAGGTACCAACTGAAAATCCTGGGCTTGCATCTCTTCACACCAGCACAGTAAGAAGCCAAGTGTTTCTCCCAGATACTTAAAATGCAAACAAAAAGGGAGTCTGCAGTCCTAGTAACAGGTTGGGGACCATGATTCAAGGGTGGGAGAGAAGCTGAACAGATGTATTGCCAAAAGAGACTGAAATAGGGGAGGAAGGAACAATAAATGGTAGTGGAAGAAGTCTGGTATAGACAACTCCTAGATAATTCCACCAGGTAGCCTAGACTTTATTATGCTACATCCAACACGTAGGACTATAACCCCTAGATTTCAAAATAAATCCTCTGTGCTTTCTTAGATGAACCAGATATGTGGGAGGAGGACAAAGTGTCAGCTGGGGCCAGCTCTAGTGTTTGGTATCTGCCATTCCTGGAGGCACTCCTTTCCAAAGGGAAACATGCTGGCTGTTAGCATATTAGATGATTACCACAGGGAAGTGATGGAAGAGTCTCTACAGCCTCTGCAGATGTTTAGTGATGTTATCAAGGGAAGCAGACATACAGCCAAGACAGTAGCAGTTCCCGCATATGTTTTTTCTGTTTGGAATCACTGTTCACAGCTGCTACTCTAAGCTCCATGTTTCCTTACTTTAGGAGAAAGAAAGAAAGAAAGAAAGAATCCAGCTGGATTTCCAGACCTTTCACAACTCATAGGCCACGGCAACTGTTGGGTGATTGCTCTACATGTAATTGGAGATTAAAGTTACTCCTGTAAGCAGTTATTAGGACTGCAATTATTCCTTCTAGCTCATCACTACTGCTTGCTGCCTAGTTCCAAACTGTAGATGATGCCCTTGGGGTCTATATTCTGAAGTCATATCTAGCCCCTTAATCACCCTTAAAACTGTTTTGCATTCCCTCAGTCTCCCAAGAAAAGAGTGCCTGAGAAGAGTCCCTCTTTTTATTTTCCTTGCTTTTCTTTAGCACCACAGCCCTATCCATCTTCTGAGTGTGTGGTTGTTTAGGGTACTCCCTCCATGAAGGGACACTCAAGGCAGTTCTGATTCACAGAATTGCACCCAATTCACCCAGACCTCAGAACTGGCTTGTGTAAAAACAAAAAGAGGCACCACTAAAATCAGAAGGATATCTGGCCTATTCAGTCAGTTCTTCTGTTTGTCTTCTGCCAGTTCATGCTTTCTCTGTGTCAAAGCTTGCCTGCAGTTGGGGAGGTCTCCGGGCAGCTCTCTGGGTCACCAGCAGCTGTCAGTCGTGAGCCGTCCTGTCAGAGCCCTGCACCAACCACTCAGCACCGCCATTACAACAGACACACCAAGGCACTACGTTAACAGGTTCCTAAAAATAAGTATTAAAAAATAATAAAAAAGCCAAAGTCTCTAGATATTAAGACTACTGAAACAGAATGACATGCATCTACATACCTTTATTTGGAGAAGAGTCGACTCCAAACAGGCTGCCTCATGTTTCAGGGTATGTCTGAGAAGAGACTCCAATAAGGAGGGCAGATCTAGGTGCCTTCAGGAAGAGCTCTGCAGGAATCCTGGACCAACGCGTTCTCTGGGACATTGTCAAAATTAACAGTCATAGGGTAACTCCTGTGGGCACATTCTCCGCTCAAAGCCAGTTAGAAACACTTACAATAAAAATTACGACAAGAATTCTTACCTGCTCATGTACAAACTTACCTTCAAATTACATTAAATTGCTTCTTAATGTGTTTTAAAAGGCATGGCCTCCTAGACCAGCTCAAACTTTTTAAGCTTGATCCATTCAGCTACCTGACACCCCAAGATGATTCACATTTGTTTCCTGAGGCAGTAAGAATCATTTGACTGTGGTCTGACAGCATTTGTTATGTGCAGAAGCCAAGAGCAGTCCTTGATAATGCCAGAAGGGGGAAATCAAACTGAGGAATCTAAAGAACTTTTTAGCTGGATTGAAATCAAAGTGCCTGGCAGATGACTGTGATTTTCCTGACAGCAAAGAATGTGGGAAATGTCCAAACTGCAGCTGTCCTTACATTGGTCTATCAAATGAAGAGGAGCACTTGCAGTTTAACTGTTATATATTACTACTCATCTTAGGACATTAAAAAAACCCAAAAAAGGCTACTATCCACAAGAGAAAAACAGATTAAGGAGCACTTTATGAATAGTTACAGAACATCAGGTAATATACTGTCTCATTGAGAAGGTAGGATGCAGCACTCTGGCTCATTTATTAATGACTGTCCTGGTTTCAGCAGGGATAGAGTTAGTTTTCTTCTTAACAGCTGGTATAGCACTGTGGTTTGGATTTAGGATGAAAATAATGTCGATAACACACTGATGTTTAGTTGTTGCTAAGCAGCATTTATAATTACGCCAAGGACTTTTCAGCTTCCCAGGCCCTGCCAGCAAGGAGGCACAAGCCTTCCACAGGAGGTGCACAAGAAGCTGGGAGGGGACACAGCCAGAACAGCTGACCCAAACTGGCCAAAGAGATGTTCCATACCATATGATGTCATGCTCAGTATATATGGGGGAAGTTGGCTAGGGAGGGCCATGGCTTGGGAACTAGCATCGGTCAGTGGTTGGTGAGCAATTGTGCTGTGCATCACTTGTTTTGTATATTCTTTTATCACTATTATTATCTTTCTTTTCTGTTCTATCAAACTGTTTTTATATCAAGTCCTGAGTTTTACTTTTCTTCAATTCTCTCCCCATCCCACTGAGGGGTGGGGAGTGAGTGAATGGCTGCACGGTTGTTTTAGTTACCATAGGGTTAAACCACAATAATGACCAACTACTGAATTCAAGTCACAGTTGCAGCATAGGGTTGGTTGTTAGCTGTCAGAATCAATACTAGCCAAGCTTAGCTGCCTAGATTTCATTCGTGTAGAAAACATGCTGCAGTTTGCAAGCAAAAAAACCCCAAAAGGCTACCCAGCTTGAAAGAGATGCGATTCCTGCAGATCAGCCAGTTAGAGAGAAATGTTCTTTTTAAACATTCCTTTCAGACATAACTAGGGAATTAACAGCTGAAGTGGAAAAAATGGATGATGTCTATTTGAGCAGTATAATGAACTGAAAAACAAAGGCTGGTAAAAACAGTTTTAAAATTTACGCTTCAGGGAAAGAAGTGTAGTTTTAGAAAAGTCAGATGCAATCAGGAAAGGTTCAGATGTCAATTCCATCTTCAAAATATTGTACCTATCTCAACAAAAAGAGAATTGCTACTGTATAAGGCTCGGGGTCTTCTTTGACAGGTACATCACCTCTGACAGATGATGTATTTTTCCTCAAGAGCTCCATGCAAGACCTTTACCTTAGCCATTGTGCAACACAAACCCATGACAGCATCACACTGATCTCATACTCACTGAGCTGGCAATCTGCAAGACAGGTGATCAAAGTCAGTGTTTCAATTTTGCACTGCGCAGTTCTCTACAAGATTTGCCTTACTCATTTCAGCAGATAACAAGGTCTGTAACCACGCTTGCCTACAGCCAACTTATTTCATTGAGACCTACCCATATGCTGAAGTTGAGAATGTACTTTCTTGTTGAAATGGTCTCTACACAGATAATGAAGGCCTATCACAGAGACAAAATTCTAGCTAAGTTAACAGCCAAAAGATTTATCAGAAAAGAGAAAAAAACCACCAAAAGTCAAGAGATTCTCTGCTTTTCTTCACCCTTTACCTGCCATTTTAGAAATAGTAACTGATCTCATTAAAATGAGTTTTGTTACAAAGAAAAACACACATTATTCACCCAGACAAGTACTCCTGTTGGTGTCAACATAATTGCTTTGCGGAAACACAGGCCAGAAAGCTCTTCAGTACATCCCTATTAAGAACTTAACATTTTACTGACTGTACAAGGGGCAAAATAATACCCATCATGAACTTAACTGACACTGCATGAGGAGCACGTCACCCCATAAAGCCCTACTATCATGCTACAGCAATGATATCATGCTACTGACACAGGACTTTGCCAATCTTGCTTAAACAGTGGGGGGAAAAGGACAACAAAACAACTTACAGACTGCAAATGTATGGCAGATTTGAATGGGGCATCACTGCTTGAGCAATTTTTAACAGGCTTTGCCTGTTTTGAGAAAGAACGAGGAAAAACGATCCATTTCCGTTCAAGCGGCTCCTGAGACAAGCCCTGTTAAATGCCAGTTTCTGTAGCGCACATACAACAGCCTTTTCCCAGCCCTGCCACTGGTACACTTTTTTTACAACTATTTGATGTGGTGTGGCTTTGGGCATGAATCTATAATTTACATGTTCGCATTTCTAGCAAGATTCTTTACTGATCTGCCACTCCTTTCTACATATATTAAAAACAAAATCCAAAACATTCCTATTAAAAAACAGCTCCTTTACGATTAAGTGTTTGAAAACATAATGGTTTTATTTGGAGTAAAATACAACATACATACGAACAGAGACAGATGAACAAGTAGAATGCACTATTAAGAGGCTTCCAGATAAATGCAAGGCAGAGGATTACAAGCAGAAGTCTTGAGAGAAGTAAGCTGTTTTCTGGTGAGGTTACAATAAAAAAGGAGATGAAAACGCCGAAACCAACTTATTTCCCAAGAAAACTGCTCCATTAGCAACTTCCCTATGCTTTTTCAGATTATCACCTTAACGTTAAGAACACTGACAAAATCAGAATCTGTATTCTGATGTTCGAATTTATTTCAAATAAATTCGAGTGAAAAAGTATAATTCCAATTATTGGCTTTATTTGAAAGGGCCCAGCACTTCCACTATAAAGCATATTTACCTCACTATCTAATGCAAACCCCCTGGCAAAATGTTACTGACCACATTTTGCTGAGGTATGAGCTGTCCAGTGTGAAATAACATTACGAAATCTGCGTGTTTCTTTTCTCTCCTCTTTCCTTTTACTTCCACTGATGCAATTTTCACATATAATGCCACTTCATGGCTCTATTAACTATGCAGAAGTAACAACTTGAGTTTCCACTTCAGAGACATCAAAAAATCTAATGCTTTTTTTCCCCTCTTTTTTTCCTTCTTTTCTTAACAAAAATAAACTCATTTCTTTGTAGAGAATGGTCTTGGTTCTTCAGTAAGCTCCTGTTTGCTGTTTCTCAAGGAATGTTGATGGTTAACAATTAAAAAAACATGACTACAGAAACTAATACCTATAAATTGTACGTTTATAAGTAAGTAAGATTGGAGTTTCAGCATCTTACTAGCAATACTAAAAAGTTATTTTAAGCACTAGAAGCAAAAATATACCATTCAAAACAAAAATTATTGAAAAATAATACCGGTCTACATTTTCTTTCTATGGCAGTTTCTGATAGATCAGATGTTCTTGGTGTTTTAGTCCTCTGGCTCATATCTGAGGATTTAAAAAAAAAATATAAATAAATAAAAAAATCATTAAAACAGAGTAGAAAATACCCAAGACACATTTTGTCTCCAAAGAAAATATGAAACCCAAGTAATAAATTACTCCCACTAGTGACGCTTTCCTGTCAAGGCTCACTGTATGACTTAGGGCACAGAGAAATGCATATACTTTTTAGACTACTAAATAGTAAAATGAGAGAATGACCAGAAACCTACCCAGAAATCCCAAAATACAAGCAGAAGTTTTAAGTTCCACCTCTGTCCTCCTAGAGCATAGGTCTAATGTTGCCAAAGCTCACTTGACGTTTGCAGAACGATAGTCTGCTATGCAATATAACGGCCAGGGTGCATCGTTCTTTACTCAGTACAGGCCTAGCCCTGTTTACATACTGCAGACTTTGCATTCCCATAAACAAGCGTGGAAGAAATAAGATAATGCCAAAGCACCCGGTACATCTCACACCTGTGTATCTGTGTGTAGCACCTGGGGGCTTATCTACCACACCCATTAACATTTTGTATCCTCTCCATACTAAATTCTCTCATTACTTGCCACGCAGTAGCTGCTGTTGCACACATCAGTCTATTCACCACCTAGCATCCATTAAAAGGATTGGCTTGTCAAAACTCAGGGAACAGCCTGCTAGAAATTATTTTTAAAGGAAAATTTATAGTCTGTTTTAGAGATAGCTTCACATTTATAACAAGAAAATGGGAGCAGAACACGGATCCAGAACAAGGATCCCGTTTGGACAGACAGAACAGCACCACTTACTTCGAAAGTTTTTTACGTAGATCCTTTATCTGTTCATTCTTCTTAGCGAGAATCTCTTTCATGTTGCGATAGGCAGCTGTTTGCTGAAATTTCTTCTCTAATTCCTACATAATAATAACACCACCAACAAATTATGAAAACCAGGCTAATATGCTTTTTAAAAAAGATGACTTGCTTTTCCTCCTCCAGTTTCAGAATAGTAGTTTCTCTAACATTCAAATTTAGCTAGTAGATTCAAATGGTATTACTGGGAGAAACAGAGAAATACAAACTTTACTTTCTAACGAAATCAGGCTAAAAGTCTTCTGAAGACTGGGAATACACTTTTCATTGAAAAGTTTCTATGCAGACAAATGGGCAATTTTTAAGTATTCATCTAGTTATAATCATGCAGTTAGTTGTGGTTTTGCTATTTTACGTATAACATGTATTTTTCCACTGAAATAACAAAACCATACTGGCACAAGTGTGACCCAGTAAACTCTGCATCCTGTAGCTTATGCTTGTTAAATTACTAATCAGTCTAAATGTAAGGATCTCATCTTTACCTTACAATAAAATGCCAACCTTTTCAGCTGTGGATAGCTGATCCTGAACCTTAAGCAAGTCATGTTTTGTTGTCACCAAGTTCTCTTCCAAGAATTTTTGGTTTGCAGTAGAGTCACTCAAAGTCTTCTCAAACTGGCACTTCAAAGCTGCCACTTTATTCTCCAGTTCAGTGATATCCTGGTTTGCATTAGTCTTCAAAAGAAAAGTATTTGAAATATGTCAAATGCAAAAGAAGAAATATCAAGCGCAAAATTCCAGATAAAGTGGGTACATCTTAATTTTTAATAATTATGTTCATGCTATTCCTGTAAGGCCTAAATTAGAAGTACTTTAAGAAAAAAATAGTTAAAGCACTAGTTTATAACTTTAAAAAAATTGTTAATATATGCATTTTAAAGATGGCTGGAACGTCTTCTCTGCTAAGTTGAGGTTTCATGTTGTTGTACTTCACTTCCTTGGGAATTAGGTGAAGCCACAGGACAAAGTATATCACAAGAAGTTATTCAGCATACAGAAGTAGTAAATTAGTTTAAGATCTGTATGTCTATGCTAGAACGTATTTTTAAAGCAGGCAAAATATCACAGGCATCTCAAAAGCTATTACTGTATTACAGGTAGGAAAGGATGAAAGTATTGAGGCTCATATTATCAACCAGGTACCAATATTGCACAGTTCTCAGATACATTACAAAAAGAGTCTCCGCAGTTGCTCGTGAAGCAACCTTTCTTTTTCCTTGTGAGAAGAAACAACCCAAATTCCTCTGGACACCAGTTCTGGGTCACAAAACTTTGTATTCATGTAACTGTTCTATGGATTTCCATTTAAAAAAAAAAACAACAACCCTCTCAGGTTTAAAAGCTCAAGTTCAAACTCTCAAAAGTATAATGACTAAGGATGAGGCTGTACCAGCAGCACTTTAAAAAGAACAAAAATTTAAAACCAAGGAAGCTCTGCTCCTTTTTCTATGTGGAAGGTAAGATTTGAGCACAGAAAACCACTTGACAATGGTAACTGTAAACGAGAAAAGTTTATTTTGAATTTTGAGACAGAGTCCAAGGATGCAATGCTGAAAAGCACTACATTATACAATGTTTCGGATTGGAATAGACAGCAATCATTTTCCTAAACTGTGACATATGTCAGCTATGGAAAAATTCTAAATCCTCAAGTTAAACTGATCCAACAAAGCAGTTACTCCCAAACTGTGGTTCACACTTGGTGTGCAGCACTATATTAAACTATTAAAAAAACACCAAACCAACAAAAACAAGAAAAAAAAAAGGTAGAAATCTGCTGAGCTAACAGTTGGTCCTTAAGAACCATTGTGGTTTGGCAGTCATCTGTCCGAAGAGTTTGAAAACTACTGCTTTAATGAGCAACTGGGTTTGTATGATTTTATTTACCCCATCCTATAAAAATATGGAATGAAACCAGATAAAATTTAGCATTTTCTCCAAACAACTAATACTTTAATTGATTAAATGAAGTAGCACATTTCAGCACTATATCTACTAGCTAATTTCAACAACATATATATCCCTGTAAATAGAAAATGTAAAAGCTGGAGAAGAAAGTGAGAGATTAGAGAGACCAAATTAAGTCCTGAAAGCTGAAGATACTCACCAGCCCTGACAGTGAGGCCAATTCATGTTTAATCAGAAAAGTAGGATAAGATTTGGTTCCAATCTTTTAAAACTACAAACACTATTATCCAGGATTTAATAAACCCCTTTAGTATTTTAAACCTTTAATAATTTAAGGCTTAACAAAACAGATAAAGAAAATATTTGCCATGACTGATAAATCAAGTTCACTATTAAATAATAATATTAAATACAGATTTTGAAAGTTACTAGATGAAATTATATTTAAAAAGCCAAGTACATACCATAAACCAGATAGAAAGCAAAATAAAAAGAAATCAGGATTAAAATATGAAAATTAAAGTGGAAATGTTTTATGATATTGAACTTCACTTCCAAATCTGTAAATACTGCAGGAATTAAAAAAGTCAATTTCTCAAAATAATGGGATGAAAATGTTCTAGTTTTGTTAAAAGTTTGAACTGAAAAGTTTTAAATTGAAGAAACACATGTGAACAAACTTCAGAAATTCTAATTATTGACAAAATAAAAGTACAAACTTAAAAAAACCTAAGCTGACCTGAACAGATTTATTTGTGTCAACCTGCATGACTTCTAGTTTCTTATGCTTTCTTTCTGCAGCAGAAACTCACTATGTTTGAATCCTCATTTACAAAAGCAATTAAGAACCTCAAGTAGTAAAAATAAACAGTGAACCATTTCTGGCAGTATGATGATATGGGTAGAATTACATAAAATTAAACTTTTTTCATGTCATTTGACTCATGATCATTGACATTTGTAGCAAAACTTCAACTGATGTTTAAGAATACAAGACACGGGACATGTAAGTATTTAAGTTTTTAAAGTCTGAAGTGAGAAGCAGCAAGCTTGACTTGTCTGTGTCAATATCAAGCATGACAAATGCTTGAAAGAATTAGTGTTTTATTGTTGCTACGAAAACCAAATTAGATCTCATTTGTTCATTACTAAACAGGAATAAACAAACCAAAATAAATTTGTATCTGTTAATACAAATATCACCCCTGATAATACAAACTCTGGAATACTACTTCCTGTTAGTACCTGGAATAATACTTTCTGATAAGAATTTATTGTGGTCCATGTGACACAAAATAAGTGTCATAAAATCAACTAATTTTCTGGATTATCTACTGACTGACAGACCAGCAGGAACATGACAATACTAACTTGAACATTTTTATTTGCCAGAAAACAAACACACTATACAGACCTACTTTATAGATGTATAGACAACAGTTGTGTTCAACGGGGGTGGTGATGAGGGAAATCTTAATTATACTTACCTTTTGATCTCCTTGGATCATCTGTAAATCCTTCAGTGACTTCTCTAGTTTGGACTTTTCATCTAGTGCAGCTGTAGCCTGTGATACAGTGAAACCGTAAAACCTCAGAAATGTATTTTAATTGAAAAGAACAATAACCATGGGATTCTTACATAGATATTTTTTAATACGTAAACAGCATTAAGCATCCGAGCTTACAAGGAATTTACCTGTGTTTCTATGGTCTTGAGTCTGGTCTTCAACTTTTCATTTTCTTCTTGGAGACAAGCAACTGTCTTTGGGTTAATGAACACAAAAAAGTTTGTGAACACTCTTGTGCTATTTTGAATTTCCCAAATTATTTTTGGTAAGAAAACACGCTTCATAGCTTAGGAAAGCAAACAAGCTTCTAAATGCTTATAAAAATGGCCTTCATAAGAAATCAGTAGTCCATTTATTTATTGTGTTTTCTGCCTCAGTCAACAAGAAATTTAAGTCTCCAATTCTACTGTAATATATAGGACCATTCACTTAAATTTGGCACACGCTTTCCTGAACTGAGATTAGTGAGCTCAGCATCTTGATACTAACGAGATTCATGATAAAGAAAATTGCACGTTCAGAGATGCAAATCTCGTTGCTGCTCATTATTTGTATTTTCAATCAACAGGCAAATAAGAATTTATCCAGAGTTCCTGTTTAAAAGGGACAAATACCAGGTTACTGCATGTCACATTTGGTATCACAGGAAATAGCCATGCTTTATCAGTCAGACTAAATTCACCACATAAACGTTGAACTATTTTGGGAAAAAAAAAAAAAAAATAGACAGGCATCAGATGCACATATTCAAAACCTGCTATGAAACAGATTTTGAAATTATTTTTTGAAAGAGAACTACATTGATCTATAAGTAAAATAGAAGTCTGAATTCTTGTATGCTCTAATTAATGGGTAACAACAATTTGATTCAGACACTGGACTTGACAGATCACTTTGGTAATGCAGGCTAGAAAACAGAAAACAAAACTCCTTGCTAATATCTTGAGTGCCCATAACTTAAAAATACATTTTAAGAAGTGTGGCATTTTAAAAAAAGTTCAGTCGAACTAAATGAGTTCAATACCTAATAAGAACTATTGATTACATTGAATACTAGAATGTGTTTTGTAATTCTGAAAATCTGTAGCAAGTGGGAAATCAGAAGTTTTCAAAGCTAGTAAATTCCAAATTCTTTAAGCATCTGTTTCTTTAGGAGGAATTTAACCAACTAACAAAAGAAAAAAACCTGAATGTAATAGGATTGACGTAGTGATGCAGAAAATGTTCGATAACCTAATCATTTCAGCCAGCTACATATTTTAATTTACGACTTTATTGGAAAGCCAGCCAGCTGCACAGAACAAACGGAATACTGGTTTCTACTAATTTACCTCATTAAATGGAAAAATAAATAATTACAAAGGCCAAAATGTCTTTGCAAAAGGAAGTTCAATATTGCAATACATGTGCACAATAAATGTAAGATGCTTTACAATATTTAGTAACTTATTAGCATTTTACTTTACGTTCTGGGTTATATTACCTTGATGTCTATATAGTGACAGGCACATTATACAAATATTGCTGTACAGCTATCCAGTTCAGTTGAACAAACAGAATGGTCATTAACTACAACTGCACGAACAGACAAGTTCTTACCTTGTTTAGCAGCTCTGACCCACCTTCATTTAACGGAGCCAGTTTTGGTTTAATGAGATCTGCACTGGGCTAAAGAAATAATAAAGGTTAAAAAAATAAATTATACAAATTTCTAGGAAGAAGAACAAGTATTCCTTTAGTCTGTAAAATAACTATTGATGGTCATTTCAGCTTTCTTTTGTAAAGCAAACAAATGACCTTTTATTTCAAGTTCATTTTTTACTGGTATCTTGGCTCCTAAGTTATATACTTCACTTGCAGTTAAAGTCAAACAGAAATACTGCATAGAGACATAAAAGGATTGCAAACTTGAATTTACAAAAGACTACTGATGCTGCAGCAACCAAAAGACAAAAGAGTAAGGAAAACAGAAAAAAATATTTGAGTGATTGTAAAAATATTTACACAGCTCAAAATAATTTTCTTAAGTATTAATATATAATATATATTAACTAAATACATATTTATGCTACAAACCAAATAAGGTGTAACCATAATCATACAAGATAAGTTAGAGTCACATCTGTATTGTGGAATCTTCTCAGCTCTTGACTCCATATTGGGACAAAGCCTCAGGACAAGCGAATGTCCCTACCTTACCCCAGTGACCAGGGGAAAGGAATCTGGGAGCAGATGCTCCAACACATCCCAGGTCTAGCTGAATTTTGGGATGAGGATTATGAGACATGCTCCAGGTGTGCAGAATCCACAATCTGGAAACAGCCAAGGCAATTCAGCATAAGCCTTGGTACCAAACTGCAAATCGCTCCTTTTTAGAGACTTTCAAAGATTGCTTTGAAAAACGGTGAGGTTTTCATTTTGTTTTTCTCTCTTAAGCACAGAGTCAGTACTAAGTATATTAAACATCTCTCATGACTCCACATGACATTTGATTATGATTTGATTAAAATAAAGCTCTACCTTCTTGTTCGAAGATGTAAATTCTGACTTTTCAAACTCAGCAACCTGTTCCAACAATTCCCTTGAAAAGAAAAATAAAGGCGGGCATTTATTTACTAAAATAGCTATGCTATGAAACCCATTTTACCAGGCTGATGCTACACTCTTTATTGCATGTAAGATTCTTGTTAGAAGTACAGAATGAAGTCCTATGCAAATACAGTAAATGCCACAGATAATGTCAAGCAATGGTATGGTATATGCACTGGAACTGTAAGATTTAGCATCCTTGATCAAAATATAATCTACTCAGACAGAAAAGGTTTTTTAATCAAATCCTATCACCTCCTTTAAGTGATTAATTCAAGTAAGAATATTACCAATAAAAACATCTTCCCGAGATACCTGAAATTATTGTGTGTCTTGTTAATTTATAGATGGAAGACCTGAAGCCAACCTATCATCAATACAATAGTAGAAGAACAGTTTTTTTATGGTAAGGAAAAGAATGCAAATAGTCAACACTTTGAAGTTTTCTTATTATTGAAATAGCCCAATATACGTTACCGATTCTCCAAATCAGAGACGTCTGTTTGTAACTTAAGGTACCATTTCTCAGCCTGTGAAAAGAGCTGCCGCAGAAGTAAAACATTGGTGTAAGTTGTATTTATGAGCTCTGACTCCACTTCACTGTGTACAACAGTCCGCAGTCCATCCAGCATGTCTATCACCTCATCAACTGTGAAGGTCTCCTCAACAAGTCTAAACAGAGCAGTCAAGATGAGTCATGTATGATAAAGGGAACAATTTTGCATTGTTACAAGACCTCACTACACAGGTATCACTCATATAAAGGAATATTCTTCTGAAAACATCCACTGTCAGTAGTTACTAGATGACTGAGGCACTACTAATTGTATTTAATTTTATTATTGCATTTAAATTTTCTCTTGGAAACATTACAATCACAAATATTACTTCTGTTACAGTCTTACATCAAATTTAGATATCAGAAGCAAGATACAAAGCAATGTCATGCTGTCAATATCTATGTTAATTCCTAAGAATTTGAACAACTTAGTTTTAAAAGGACTTGACTTGTAACATTTGGAAAATTATCGGGTCTTTCTTCCTCACTAAGAACATACAAATGTAAGCAGAGAAAAGCCACCCCATAAAGCGTTTAAACCTGCAATTGTTGCTAGCATATTTTGCTTTATTCTTGGCTCAGAACCCCACCTCCCCGTCCCTGCCCCCTGTACCTGCTTTCCTTAAGGTCCTGAAAACAAGAATCCACTGTTTTGAGACACAGGCCACGCTTGAAACGAGCAAAGCGCATGTAGTTGATCACTTCATTCTGGTGGTGCTCATTAAGGCCTAGCTCTGCCTGCGGATAAGGATTTAAGTGCAAAGATAAATATACACTGAAATAACTAAAAAGGAGCACAAGTATTGCTAAGACTTGCCTTCTGACTACTTTCTGTGCTGGCTTTCATAGGGTTATCATGTTAACTAGTATGTTAAAAAACAACCACATTTTCTTTTGTGTAATCCCTATCTACCTTACATAAGTGCTCCCCCTTTAAAAGAACCAGTACTTGGAAAAAGTCCTCAAGGGACTAGTACCCTCAGAAAAGTCATACAAAATCAGAGACAATCAGAGGATCAGAACCAGAAGGACTGAAGGAGAAAGGAAGCTCCTGGATAAATTTGTCTTTGTATTACATGTACACGTGCATAATGTAGCTGAATGATGTATCTTGTATAGATGTACTAACAAAAGTACACAGGAAAGTATGTTATGTTTCTTTGTTAGTTTATATGTAAAATACTGAGACTTCCCATATAATCTTAAGTGATAATTTGAATTTGTTTCTCAACAGCCTATTGTCCAGAAACAAATATCTGGACAATATTAAGAAGGAAGCAGTTTTAGATCTGGCTAACTAGCCCTTCTATGTATCTCTCTATTTCAGAAGGAGTACTGGCATGGCCAACTACATTAGAATAAATCTTGCTCGTGCAAGTAGCACGAGTCACAAGGAGGCACAACAGGGCACGAATGCGAGTTTATAATCACAGTCCCTGGAGAGGCGATGCAACCAAAGGTGAAGTCCATTTCATTTGCTCCAATGTAGTGGGTTAGCATTGCTGGTGTTGGAGACAGCAACGTAGCAACTGAGACAAAACAGTTAATCTGATCACCTTGCCCTTATCAATCCAACTGCACAGGGTAGCTCCAATGAAAATGCAATACTGTAATACCTGGGATGAACAATACTGAAAACATGAGCATGGATCTCACCTGCCTGGAAATTAAAGGCAGGCTAGGAAACAGCAACAGCAGTAAATAAAAGAGGGTCTCACAACATGGTTGCAAATCCAATGCCTCCCACAAAGTCACGTATCTTGCACATGAGAGAACACATGAAAAACTCAATTCATGTTTTCTTTGCCGTTGCTGGGTTTTCTTTAGATGAAAAGTTTCTATTCATTACAGATAGAAAGGAAGTCAACACCACTGCTGAAATCTCACAAACCAGAGAGCAGCTCCAAAAGGACATTAAACTAGTAAATAAATCTGTAAGCGCAGGCCAAAGACACAGGTGATCTCCAAGCGCAGTTAACCAACTGGGGCACCGGATCCTGCAAAAACCCCAAGCCCCACTAGTCTCCGCAGGGTCCAACCGGGGTGGCACGGATGTCCGGGACGGCAGGCGGCACCCCCCTCCTCGAGCAGCCCCCACATGACAACGGGCCGCCTCCCCTCGGCAGGACTCGACCTGGCCGCCTCCCCGCCCAGCCTCCGGGCCGGCCCACGGCGACAGCCAGCCGAGGCGGAGAGCCTCATCACAGCTACGGCGCTGCTCGGCGGGGTTCGGCCCCGCGGCGGGGAGCAAGGCAGGCCAGACGGCGACGCCATCCTCCGCCCCGAAGAACTGAGGGCCGGAGGCGGCTCCGCTACTCACCATGACGGCCCCTTCCCCGGCGCCCGGACGACGGCCGAGCCCCGCGGCTGACGGTTGCCATGGAGAACGAATCCTCGCGAGTGCTACCGCTGCGCTCCTATTGGCGGCGACTCGCTCACGTGACTCGCATCGCCCGCCCCCGGGCGTTGCGCAGCCGCGGCTCCGGTGCCGGCCCCCCCCCCCCCCCCCCCGCCGCCCCTCGGCGGGAGGTGGCGGCCGTTTCCCGGGGCAACAGGCCCCAAGGCCTGCCGCCGGGCCTGGAGGGCAGGGCTGCCGGGCCTCGGCCTGCGGCCGCGCTGCTCTGGGCAGGTTTCGCTCGGTTCTTCCTTCACCTCGATGGAAACGGTGATGGGCGGAGGCGGGAGCAAGCTCGTGGGAAGCTGTGAGGGTTTTTTTGCAATATCTGTTTTTTTGGGGTTGTTTGTTTGCTTGTTTTTCTTGAAGGCATCAGAAAATAAAAGAGTTGTTCAGCTTTTGGGATTCTTTGTTTCTTTCGCTGTTCAAACATGAATGAATGAGTGAGTCTCCTGGGGACAGAAGTTCTGGCGGTTGGGTGGAGGTGGGCAAAATGCATGGGAACCTCTTAAAATGATAATAAAAAGGTAAGTGTGTATGCGTTCATAAGCTTTGTAATTGGTAAGCCCGTTTTGTTTAGGAGCCCTATTCCACACTGAGATTTTGGCATTTGGTTACAGATTTGTTCTGTTACGTGTTACAAATCTGATCTGTTCTGGTACACATTACAGCAGTAATGCTGCTGAAACCTAATGCCTCTGATTCCATAGCCTAACACTCCGATACCGCGCTGGTGTAACGGAGTGAACACTCACAGCACACAATCACAGCGTGTGTGACGGCAGCAGGGATCTCTGGGGTTCATCTGGTCCAACCCCCCTGCTCAAGCGGGGCCACCCAGAGCCAGGTCCGTGTCCAGACGGTTCGGAGTATCTCCAAGGATGGAGACCCCATCACCTCCCAGGGAAACCTGTGCCAGCGCTTGGTCTCACCCTCACAGTGAAAAAGTGTTTCCTGATGTTCAGGGGAAACCTCCTGTGTTTCAGTTTGTGCCCATCGCCTCTGGTCCTGTCACTGGGCACTGCTGGAAAGAGCCGGGCTCCGTCCTCTTTGCACTCTCCCTTCAGATATTTACAGATGTTGAGAGACCCCCCTGAGCCTTCTCTTCTCCAGGCTGAACTGTCCCAGCTCTCTCAGCCTTTCCTCACAGGAGAGATGCTCTGGTCCCTTCATCCTCTTCGTGGCCCTTTGCTGGACTCTCTCCAGTAGCTCCATCTCTTTTTGGTACTGGGGAGCCCAGTACTGGACCCAGCACTGCAGGTGTGGCCTCACCAGTGATCTGTTGGTGTCTCTTAGGGAAACCATAGCAAATTCTTGGCTCAGATAAGAGTAATAGCTTTTAAATATGGATAATAACATGCATGTGACAGAATCTGAAATTATTAAGAGTCTTTGTTTATAATGTTCTAGTGTTGGACAGATGCCTACATTATGGTTAATGCTTAATAAAACCAAAACCTGACACTCCTAAATTTAGTTTTCTTTGTGGTCCATAAAGCAAACACCCAGAACTGAAGCAGCAAACAGAAATCACAGCAATAATTATCTCTAAAACCAGATGGATGCTACAAAAATGAAATAAATATGTTATTTTCTCAGCAAAAGCAGCATGTATGTGGACTCAAGTATAAACAGCTCATGCCATTTGAAGCATTTTAAAAAACATGAAAGGATCAGTCTTAATCATATCAGGGCTTTACAAATCAATTTTAATGGGCTTTTTTAATAGGTGATAATCTATTAACACAAATATTTTCAGTATCTTTTCACAGCAGCCATAAAAAATATGAGTTTTACAATTTTTTGTAAAGTTGGTAGAAATTAGATAGTATATACTAAAGCCCACTTGTTTATAATGTGCCTATTAGCAACTCTTGTCAGTTCCATATGCAATACGCTAGATTTATCTGTGTTCTTTACAGTTATTACAATGGTTTTGTCTACAAAATACACTGTGATCATGAATACATTAGTCCAGTGACACGATTGTACTTTTAATCTTTTTCAATTTTATGATCAAGGAATTACGATGCCAACAGATGAAGTACCAAAACCAAAGTGGGGAATCTTTAGTCAGACGTTTCCACCCATCAATTATCAGCTGTATCAGCTGGAACAAATCGCTGTGCTTCAGGTTTGTCCCTGTAAACGGGGAATGACTCTGTCCCAGCATTCCATATGGGTGGTATCAGGAAGATTTCTGAATTTAAAAAAATGCTTTCAGATGCCTGCATCAGAAGTCCTGTGTGTATGCAAAGTATCATATACCTTGTCAGTAGTAAAATGCCACTCCTGATATTTCTGCACTTATATGTTATGGTTCTGATGTAATCAGGATGATTGTGTCCTTTATGTGGTGCAAGGGGATTCACGTAAAATAGTCTGGTGAAGGACTCAAATGGCAAACGTATTTTAGCTGTGCTGAGGCTGAGGCTCAGAACTGGGCTTGTCTAGCCTGGAGAAAAGGAGGCTGAGGAGAGAACCTTCTCACTCTCTACAAGTCCTTGAAAGGAGGTTGTAGGCAGGGGGTGTGTCAGTCTCTTCTCCCAAGTAACAAGCAACAGGACAAGAGGAAATGGCCTCCAGTTGTGCCAGGGGAGGTTTAGATTGGATGTTAGGAACAATTTCTTCATTGTGAAAGGGTTGTCAAGCCTTGGAAGAGGCTGCCCAGGGGAGTGAATGAGTCACCATCCCTGGAGGTAATACAAAAAAGACCTGTAGATGTGGCACTTCGGGACATGGTTTAGTGGTGGACTTGGCAGTGCTAGGTGAACGGTTGGACTCGATGATCTCAAAGGTCGTTTCCAACCAAAATGCTGCTAGGATTCTCTGATTCTCTGAAGGATGCTGGGTGAGGGGTGGCAGGCAGGGCTGCGCATGGGGGGCCCTGTCCCCTCCATGTCACAGTGCTAGCACCCGGAAATACAGCAGTCACAGTGCCCCGGGGCAGGGTAAAGGACAGCCCAGACACATCCCGGAGGAAGTCCTTCAGGAGCCACTGGAATTACTTGGAGGGAGGGAGGGAGGCTGGAGGCTGGACGAGGCTGCTGGAGGTTCTTCCCTGTAAGACCAGCTCCTGGTGGGGCCAGAGTCAAAGCCCATCTGATGGATGGATGGATGGAAATGCTGCTTGAGCCCTCAGGGAACAGACACCAGCTCCTCCTCTTCTGGAGATGAGAACCACCACCAACCCCAGCGGCAAGACCAAGGGAATGCCTTCTGGAGGAGCACCTGAGGAGCACTGCACAGCTCTCTGTCCTGACGCCCTGCAGAGCCAGGGGCCGCAGCCTTAAGAAATGGGATGCAGAGATGTTGCCAGGAGTCCCCGTGTTTTGGAGCACCCCCTGGTGTCTTGCCACGTGCAGGAAGGATTCTTGCCCCCGAGGTCGACCAGGCTGGGGGCATTCGGCCACTCTGGGAAGCCCCTGAGATGATGGCTCCAGGCTGAGGGAGAACAGGGCTTGAGCATCTCCTGGGAGGCGTGAGCAGCCTGTGGGACGAGGAGGCCGGTCTTGCTCACATGCTCAGGGAACAGCCGAACGCCAGCTTTGGGGTCAGGAAGGAATTTTCCCCTGGGGCAGATTGGCACTGGTCCCCGGGGGTTTTTTGCCTTCCTCTGCAGCATTGAGCAGGACCACTTGTCAGGGCTCCTCGGGTCTGTTTTGGCCAGGTTACTGCCTGCTGCTCACACACCATGAAGATGGCCTCTCGTGCCCTGCAGCTGTGGGGAGGAAGGCTTTTTTTCCTGCACGCTGGGCTAGCAAGTGTCTCTGGGGGTTTTTGCCTTTCTCCGCAGCACTGAGCACGGCCCCTTGCCAGGGCTCCTTTGGGCCATTTTGGCAAGGTGCCTGCTGCTGGTGCTCCACGAAGACCTTGCTCTCTCAGGCTCTCTTGCCCATCGCTGGCTGAGAAGCACAGCGGAACAATTTTTGGAGGGCAAAAAGTAGGACTGCCATCCATACGTGTAATATTTTGGAAAATACTACGCACCTCCTCCTCCTCCTCTTTTGTGTGTGATGGGTGCTGGTCCTCATTCTTCAAATTCTCCCTCTTCAGGAAACAGGGACCGCTCGGCCTGTTTTCCTGCTGCCATATTGCTTGCATTGTCCAGCCTAAAGTGATCTGTGACATTGGTGATAGACCTTTCTTCTCAAGGGCTGAAACAAAAAAGGAATGTAGAAACGCAAGAGAAAAAATAATTATAAACTAGGACTGTCAATGTTTTGGGAGGTTTTTTGGATACGCCAAGGTAAATATTCATGTGAAAAAAAGGTATTATGAAAATCAAGAGCAAAAAAGCACATTCCGAAGACTTTTCCATTTGTTCCGGAGAGTGTGGCCTTTGCGCATCAGTCAGTCATCTGCTTTCGTGTTTCTGGCAAAGGTTAAGAGTTGATTCACTATAATAAGCATGCACCCGGCTCCCCACACGCCTTGGGGGATTTGTGACTTTCTGTGGCTCTCGCTTTGCTTTGCCAGGCTTCAAGTGATGTTTTGTCAAGCCCAGGTGAGGATTGCATCAGCCTGCTGCTGGCTCCACGTGCGCAGCGTGCTGCTGCTTGTGAGCATCTGCTGGGAAACAGGTGGAGAAAAAGACAATAAACTCCTGTATACCACTTGTAACCTTTGTGATCTGTGTCCTTGGGAGTGGTTTTGGGGCTGAAAAAGGCCCTGGCATTTGAGGCAAAGAACAGCCTGATCATGATTGGAGTCCTTGGGAGGGAAGGGGAAAGGAAGGGGAAGGGAAGGGGAAAGGGATGGGGAAGGGAGGGGGAAGGAGAAGGGAATAGTTCACCTGGAAGGGACCTACAGTGATCATCTAGTCCCACTGCCTGACCACTTCAGGGCTGACCAGAAGTTACAGCGTGTTCTTACGGGCATTGTACAAATGCCTCTTCAACCCTGACAGGCCCGGGCCAGCGACCACCTCTCCAGGAAGCCTGTTCCAATGTTTTGCCACCCGCTCACTAAAGAAATGCTTCCTAATGTCCAGTCTAAGTCTCCTCTGACGCAGGTTTGAGCCATTCCCACACGTCCTCTCACAGGATCCCAGGGAGAAGAGCTCAGCACCTCCCTCCCTACTTTGTCTCCTCAGGAAGCTGCAGAGAGCAATGGTGTCGCCCCTCAGCCTCCCTCTCTCCAAACTAGACAACCCCAAATTCCTTAGCCACTCCTCACAGGAATTCTTTCCAGCCCTTTCACCAGCTCTGTTGCCCTCTGGACGCATTCAAGAACCTTCACATCCTTCTTAAATGGTGGGGCCCAGACTGCGCACACTACTGAAGGTGAGGCTGCACCAAGGCTGAGTACAGCAGGATAATCCCCTCTTTGGGCCAGCTGGTTATGCTGTGTTTGGTGTCCCCTGGGACAGGGTTTGCCCTCCTGGCTGCCAGGGCATGCTGCTGTCTCTCATTGAGCCTGCTGCTAACCAGCACCCCCAGACCCCTTTCTGCAGGGCTGCTCTCCAGCCACTCCTCTCCTAATTTATACTTTTCCCAGTATTACTCCATCTCAAGTACATAATCCAGCATTTGGACTTGGTAAATTTCATGCCATTAATGATTGCACAATGCTCCAATCTATCTAGATTCCCCTGCAAGGCATCTTGTCCCTCAAGATAGTCATCAGCACCTCCCAGTTTGGTATCATCAGCAAACTTGGTAATGGTGCATTCAACTCTTGCCTCCAGATCGTTGATAAAAATATTGATTAGAGCTGGCCCCATAACTGAGCCCTGAGGAATATCATTGGTGCCTTGTCTCCTGCCCATTCACTGCAGCCCTCTGAGCCCTGCCCTTCAGCCAGTTCTTCACCCAGCGCACTGCGTGTCTGCTCATCTCACAGCTGGACAACCTGTCCAGAAGAATGCTGTGAAGGACAGTATCAAAAGCTTTATTAAAATCCAAAAAACCCTACATCCACCACCTTCCCTTCATTCTTCATCCACTAGACAGGTGAAACTTATAAACTTACTGAAATGTCAAAACATCTAAGAAGGAAATACAAAAAAAAAAATCTGAGATAAGAATCCCCATTAGTATATTTGTGATATACTTTCTCTTCACTCCTCCTTACTTCATTTTAACACAGTGAGGCAGAGAGATAATATACACATTTTCTTTTAATATGATCACTAAGGATTTCAAAGTAGGACCAGATTTTTAGCAGATACAGTTAAATTAGAGAATATTTGACAAACTACATGTCTGTGATCTTTTAAAGTGACTCAGCTGAGGTGCTGGTTGCTACTGGCTACCCATGTGAAATCATAGTTTCTGCTGTCACAAGTGTGATTTACCATTACCCATCTTTTCTGCAAAAGCACTGATAATATTGTGCGTGCTGACATCATGCATTGAATGAAACCCATTAATCCTCCTTACTAGAAATTAGGTTAGGCCTTGTAAAACGTTTCAATAAATAAAGTTATTAAAACATACATTTAACTAGGATGGTCTGATTGTTGTTGTTTAACCTGGCCAGCAGCTAAAACAACCCCACAGCCATTTGTTCACTTCCCCCCACTCCCCTAGTGGGATGGGGGAGAGAATTGAAAAGGGAAAAAAAAAAAAAAGGTAAAACTCATGGGTTGAGATAAAGACAGTTTAATAGGACAGAAAAGGAAGATAACAACAACAAAAACAAGAACAACAATAATAATAATAAAAGAATATACAAAACAAGTGATGCACAGCACAATTTCTCACCACCCGAAGCTGATGCTCAGCTAGTTCCCAAGCCGCGCCACCTCCTGGCAATCCCCCAGTTACATATGGAGCATGACGTCATATGGTATGTATCGTGGTTTTACCCTAGCTGGCAGCTGAGCACCACGCAGCCGCTTGCTCACTCCCCTGCATCGGGGTGGGGAAGAGAATTGGAAGAATTAAAGTGAGAAAACTCGTGGGTTGAGGTAAAGGCAGTTTAATAGGTAAAGCAAAAGCCGCGCGCACAAGCAAAGCAAAGCAAGGAATTCATTCACCACTTCCCATGGGCAGGCAGGTGTTCAGCCATCTCCAGGAAAAGCAGGGCTCTGTCACGTGTAACGGTTGCTTGAGAAGACACATGCCATCACTCCAAACGCCGCCACCTCCCCTCTTCATCTTTCCCCAAGCTCCTTATAAACTGAGCATGACGTCATATGTTATGGAATATCCCTTTGGTCAGTTTGGGTCAGCTGTCCTGGCTGTGTCCCCTCCCAGGTTCTTATGCACCCCCAGCCTTCTCATTGGCAGGGCAGTATGAGAAGCTGAAAAGTCTTTGACTGCTGGGCAACAATTAAAACATCAGTGTGTTATCAACATTATTCCCATCATAAATCCAAACCACAGCACTATACCAGCTGCTAGGAAGAAAATTAACTCTATCCCTGCTAAAACCAGGACACTGATGCAGTTTAAAATGGTGAAGCCTGAATACCTTCTTTTGATTGAATGAAGACCTGGAACAACTGTGCAAAATTAATTTTGAAAAGCTCATGGCTAAACACTCCTTTGAGAATTTGAGAAAATGAGAAGGCATCACATCTAGAAAACCACATTCTAGCCCCAAAAGAACGTCTAATCCATCTGAACTAAGAGTTTAGTAATTTACAGATTTCAACATCATTAAAAAAGTCAAATATGTCTTTCTCAAAATACCAAGTCAGAGAGAGAGAAAGAGAGAGAGACGGGGCTTTATGACCATGGCAGCCCAGCTCCCCGCAGGAGCATCTAACCTTGTGTCTGCTGAGGTGACTTTGCAGGGAGGGAGTTAGACCTGTGTCATTGCAGGTGGCTTCTGGTTGCCAGTACCTTGTTTTCTGGAGACCCAGCGTGTTACGTCTGGGATCAGAATCACGGGAGCGCTGCATGCACTTCCACCTGCAACTCTGTCACTTGGGGGAAAGTTATTGAGAACACAATGTACCCCCCCCCAAAAAAAAAAAAAAAAAAGATCTACAGAACCATGCTTTTGATTTGCGAAGTGCTTGTGAGTGTCTAGGATGGGAATGATATTATGTAGGGTCATCTTTTCTTTGCTTAAAGATATAGGAGGCTACTCAATGGAGAGCAACTCTTTCTTGTCAGGAATAGCCCAGGTGCTTTGTCTTGCCTTACTTTAGGGAAACAAGGAACAGCTGAGGTGACTTGTCATGTCCCATCTTACATTCCTAGGACTTGCCTCAAGTGTTTTGATCTATAGAAAGTTCCTAGATAACATGATTTACTTGTGTACAAGAAGCACTGATCCCACTGAGTGCAAATATTGTCCTCATAGAGGACGGTGAATCGCGGGCGCAGCCTCCCCTTAACAGACCAACAGAGGGGTCGTTGAACCTGTAAAACAGCCTGCTTGAAGAGAAGCAGATTAATGTCCTCCTTTTACCCAGGGAGGGGAAAATAGGTATATAAAAAGAGAGATTTAGTGTAAGTACTGTGCAGTTTTCTCTGTGAAAAAGGAAACTTCTCGGCCAGCCTCAGCAGAGGGTGTAACCCCAAGTTTTGTTCTATTTCTGCAAAATCTTTCCAGCACCTGATCAGCAGTACGTCAAGCTGAGTATGCCTCTGCCATTAGTACATGCACTAAATGAGGAGCTGAAAAAATTATCCTCAAGTTGTACTTAAAATTAAACACCATGAAGTTAAAAGGAAGATAAATAAGAAATGCTGGTGGTTTTCATTTTCCAACTTAAAAAAAAAAAAAAAACCACAACAAAAAAAAGTGTTACACTTGCAAGTTCTTTTGGCAAGCATGAAAGCAATATATTTGTAAGGAAAACAGAGATGCTTAGTTTTGTAATGATATGAGCTGAAGGGAAATCACAAGTTATCTCACGATGCATGCTGGTATTGCAAGAACTAACCGCACCATCTCCGTTTTGGTGGAAATGAATTAACTGTGGATGGCACTGAGCAAGGATGCAAATAGGGAACTGGTTCAGCAGAAATTTGGCATGAGGATTTGAAAGGTTCACACTGTTGTCCTGCTTCTGTTCCCACTGTTGGGGGCAAAAACGCTGTTGTCAACGACACTCAATAAATGGCACGTGGCTGAAAAATAACAAACAGGATGAGCAGCCGCCCGTGTCCTGGTTTGGAGATTTATCTGCCTGAGGACAGTGGAACTGGCTGCATGAAGTAGGTAGGTTAAGTTATGCTTATTACTTTGCTTCTAGGGAGAATTAAGCTAAGTCTAATCAAAGTCATTTAAATCCAGAACATGAAGGCACAGATTCATGGAGACACCAAAGGATGTGAAGACCCTTTGCATCAGAGGCTTTGCCTATGGGCATGCCTTTACCCTACTGCAGTTAATGTGGCTCTCCCAACACTGAATCACCGTGCGTTACATGGAGGGCCAAACGAGCTTGAATTAGGAGTAATTACCATGGCTGAGCTGGCATCCAGCCATTTGCCAGCCCAGAGAAACTTGTGCCTGAGCCCAAGGGCTATGCCTGTGCTTTTGCACCTATGCTTTCCTTAGCAGGTGTCCTGGGGTTTACCTGGGAGATGCTCCCCCACCTCTGATTTCCTACTTGGGGTCCAGGAGATGAGAGAGGCTAAGTGCTGTACAGAGGTATTGTTGCATGCAAACCTACACCTGTTTCAGGAAGAGTTTCAGGTTGAGAACTAATTGTTAAAGATAGGCAGACACCTTAGCGGGGATTTTGCAGTTGCCTGTGGAGCACCCTGGGCTCCTTCCCCTTGGAAGGGGATGCCACACTGCCGATGCTGGAGTGTGGTGCCAAGTGACAACTACGCCCAAAACCTAGCTCGAATCATTGTTTTCTCACTATTGGAACTGAGCCTGAACTGTGATTTGGAAATTTTCTTGAAGTGTGAGTTGAACAAGCATCGGTCACATCTGAACACCATGCAGCATTTAAGCAAAACCCCATTTTGCTCAGACTTCCTACAGAGAGGGAAATTTAAATCACTGTCATTTGCATGCCACCTTGACAGGAAGAAGATGTAAGATATTTATTATATTTAGTAACCACTTCTTACTGCCTTTCTCTTCAAAATCTTTCCTGCCTCACTCTTCTGGATGGTTGTCACATAAGACGTGCCACCAGCAGGGACTTCATGTGACTGCCTGAAGTCCTGCCCTGGGTCTCCCCAGTTTCTGTGGCCTTTCCTCTTGAAGGTGGCGTGCTTTCATCTTGCTCCATTTTGCTGTTGCTTGCAAAGCACCTGGTGTTGCAGGACATCATGCAGAACCTGGAATCCTGGCCTTGCTTGCAGCCTTGGTGGGCAGCCGTGGGGAGCTGTGCCTGTGGGCCAGCTTGGAGCAGGCAGGAGCAGACCTGGCTCCTCACTCCTGTCCCAGCCTCCCCAGGGGACACTGGCAGCTCCCCAGAGGGACTCAGTTCTTGTTTGGGGATATTTTTTTTCCCCCAGTGAAAGTGTTTTCCAGCAGGACGTGGCCACGCTGGGAGCAGCCTCTGATTTGTCCTGTGCTAGATGATGTACACGAGAAGAAGAATGATGGTATGAGAGGTCTTCCCTTTGCTATCGAAAGAACTTACCAGGAAAAAAACAAAGAAAAAAAAGAAAAAAACAAGAAGATTGCCACCTGTGTTTGAGATACCTAAACCATGCAAACCACAAACAGTTTGTGACAGGTCTAATTAGGCCGGGGTCTGGGGAGCACACACCCACCTCAGCCTACAAAAAGCTCAAAGCTTAATCGTGGGTGCAAAGAGCAAACACGGTGTGGTGGTGCAACTGCTGGGTGCAACGGCCAGGCTGACTCCCCCCTGCAGCAACCGTCCCGGTGAGTCCCCTCCTCTGCTATTCATGTCTGTCTGTCTTGTGTGCAGCCTCTGTGGGAAGGAAACCAAATTACAAATTGCCTTTTTTTTTAAAAAAAAAAAAAAAAAGCTCATTTGTCATTGAACTCACCCAATTACAATGATCTTTTCAATCGCAATTTAAGGTAGGTCTGATGGCTAAAAGAAAATAACATTAAAAATCCCCCTGGGGATGCACAGATCTGTACCCTTCAGCAGATACTGCAACGACATTTTGGAAATGGGTACCGGGGAGAAATCAGTAGCTCGCTGACTGCCTGCCGCTGGCCACAGTCACCTCCAGATTGTACGTAGCAGGTCTCTGCCTTGACAGCCGAATTTTGTGCTGTTGTGATAGGGATGAAGCTCTGCTGGTTCGAGATTTGTAAAATCTGCAC
The DNA here is from genome assembly GCF_011004875.1 of Balearica regulorum gibbericeps. NCBI lineage: Eukaryota > Metazoa > Chordata > Aves > Gruiformes > Gruidae > Balearica > Balearica regulorum. Next base: position 120,238,677 of record NC_046185.1, read on the forward strand.
CAACATGTACCATTAGTATGCTTTGGCTATTTACTTTCCTTGGTTGTCTGCTTTGAAAAGAAGTAAAATAAAATATATTTTGAGTTTTGTGTATCAGAAATTCAACTAGTATGCACAGGGTACAGGTGGCATTGTTAAAAGCCAGGTACTAAATTTATACCTGTACTTGAAACTCCAGGGATCAGCATAATTTTGCATGTAGTTCTGTATCTCAATAGAAAATGCAAAAACTAAGAGCACACGCTCATGACTATTTTTATTTCTTCAATCTATTTTTAAGCAAATGCTCTGTGCCTAGACTAATGTTCTTTTTTTGTAAAGATCTCATGCTGCCAATCTTACTCCTAAATAATTCATATTCATTAAAGTTGCTTCATAAAGATAAAAAAAGGAAGGATTAGCCCCTAATCTGTGCTTTCTGAACACAATCACATAAATAGGTGGAAACAACTGCGCTAATTTTTTTTTTGACCAGATTCCAAAACCTTGCAAATATTTGCTGCAAGCGTTCGCTTTGGCACCGAGAGCGGGCGAAGGGATAGAGGCAGTTCGGGCCAGAGGGTGCCACAAAAACAGAGACATGGCTGCAGAAACACTCGCTATGGCTAGAAGTAGCCACCTAAACTGGCTTTGCTGACAAATTTGCTAACCCTAACGCAGGCTGGGGAGCTGGACTGCGTGCTGAACTGAACGTGCCCCAGATAATACCGGGGAAGGTGCTTTTAGTCAGGTGCGGTGAGAGGTTTAGCTCTGCGAGGCGACCTCTCGGTTGCGTGACCTGCTTTTGAAGGTGCCGATGTCCAGAGGAAAGGTCTGTGCTAACTGAAGGTCCACGGTAGCGCCGACAGGACCCACCTCGTGTTGTCCCTGGGCTTCATCCCCAGGCACTAGCGCAGGCGGGACGGTGCAGAACACGGATACCTAGAAGTGCGTGACTCCTGTCGAGCCCACTAGGCTAAGCTACCTTTTGTGATGGTAAATTGACTTGAAAAACAATCCACAGCAGGAAAAAACAGTATTTTCTTGTTTTCTGGGGCATAACAACCTGCTTTGCAGGCCAAGAGCAATGAGCATCACGCTCAAACTCAGAGATAAGAAAGAGATGTTGCAGGCAGAGATTATCAGTTGCTGCGGAGGACGCAAATATTTTAACACTGCAAACTACTACTCAAGGCAGGTACTCCTCCTTCTTAGTTGCCAGACAATTAAAGAGACACATTTTGTTTATTCTCATGAATCTTTTGGAATATATGGTGCTTTCAGATGACTTTATTTTTTTAATGTGTACACTGAGGACTCTACATCTTTTGAAAAATGAGATCGCAGTGACTCTAGTACGTCAAAGGACTTAATCAGCACAGTGCCATAGAGGAGCCGAAGATGTAATGTAGGCTAAATGTAAATTTATAAAATGGAAAGAGCTAAATAATTCAAACGAGCAACATCAATTTCTGTGTGGTTTGTTCGTTTTCCGGCCAGGCTTGTTTCAAAGAGTTGAGGTTTTTATTAAAAGAAGAAGAAGGAGAAATAAGAGTCACAGCTCTATTTCAAATCATTTCCAAATTAGTTGTTTCCTCTTCCCCCCCCATCTTTCCTTTCCAGGTTACGGAGCCTCCTTCAAGCCTGACGAAAGATCTGGCTGAAGATGTCAGTTGCGAGCGTAGTGAGTATACAGCTACGCTGCTGTGTTATCTCCATTTTTCTCCCCCCCACCCCCTTTGCCTCCATCAGTTTTCTGCCTCTCTTGAGCCAACGCTGCCGTCCCACCGTAGCAGTAATACAAAGTCTTCTCCCCCACCTCTTTCCAAGTTGGGGATTTTGCATTTTGTTACATATTTGAAGCTGCCAAGCCAACAGTGTTTTGAGTCATCTGACAGAGATAATGCTCTCACCACCTGCCATTTTAATAACTGAAGTTGGCTGGAGGCTGTCAACTACTCTTTTGTAAAGGGTTTGTTACTCAATGGGTCAGTTTTGTAAGTCTTTGCTGTGCCACACACTTCTGGGTGTGGACACATTTCAAGCAGTCTGAAATCTGCTGCTAAAGAGGAATATATTGGGGATGTTCAACTGCATCTGGGGGACAGGGGTGTCCTGGTTATGGCAGGGGTAGAGTTAATTTTCTTCCTAGCAGCTGGTATAGTGCTGTGGTTTGGATTTACGATGGGAATAATGTTGATTACACACTGATGTTCTAGTTGCTGCCCAGCAGTCAAGGACTTTTCAGCTTCTCATACCAGCCTGCCAACGAGAAGGCTGGGGGTGCACAAGAAACTGGGAGGGGACACAGCCAGGACAGCTGACCCAAACTGGCCAAAGGGATATTCCATACTGTATGATGTCATATTCTGTAGATAACTGGGGGGTAGGCCGGGAGGTGGGGCACCTCAGGAACTAGCTGAGCATTGACTTTGAGTGATGAGAAATTGTGCTGTTCATCACTTGTTTTGTATATATTTATTATTACTATTACTATTATTGTTACTATTATCATCTTCCTTTTTCTGCTGTTTTGTCCTATTAAATTGTCTTTATCTCAGCCCACAAGTTTGGTTGGTTGTTTTTTTTTTTCCTTTTCCATTTTCAATTCCACTGGGAGGTGGGAGTCAGTGAATGGCTGTGTGGTTGTTTTAGCTGCCTGCCAGGTTAAATCACAACAAGGGGCAAATTTATGCTTTAGTGAGTCACCTCTCAACACAAATTTACCTGATGTCCCATTACAGGTCACCCACCTTGACAAGACCAGCCTGGATTACTCCAGGAATGACAGCGCAGTGCTGTCTCTGTATGGAAACCTGGTGAACAACACAGACTTCATGTGCAACAAGACGCAGGTCAGGCAGTTTGCTCGAGCCTTCCTGCCGGTGTTTTTCTGGCTCATCTTCTCTGTGGGCACGGTGGGAAATGCCTTGGTCGTGCTTGTCTATTGCAAATACCGCTTCAGGAGGAGCATGACGGATCGGTACTTGCTGCACCTGGCCATTGCAGACCTGCTCCTCCTCTTCACCCTCCCCTTCTGGGCCAAGGCTGCCTCCGATGGCTGGATCTTCGAGAATTTCATGTGCAAAGTCGTCAATAGCATGTACAAGATCAACTTCTACAGCTGCAGCTTGTTTCTAACCTGCATCAGCTTTGACAGGTACATCACTATTGTCCAGGCGACAAAAGCTAAAACTCCTACGCGAAGGCGGCTACTGCACAGCAAACTCATGTGTTTGGCTGTCTGGCTGCTGTCCGTGAGCCTGTGCATCCCAGAAATCGTGTACAGCCAAAGCACACGGGTGGGTGATGTAACAGTTTGCAAAATTACATACCCGCCAAACGTCAGTATGGTCTTCAGAGTTACCATCCTGGCCTTCAAAGTCACAATTGGATTCTTCCTCCCGCTGCTTGTCATGGTTATTTGTTATGCCCTTATCATCAACACCCTCCTGCAAGCCAAAAGATCCCAAAAGCAGAAGTCCCTGAAGATCATCACCATGATCATCACCGCTTTTCTTCTCTCTCAGTTCCCGTACAATATTGTTTTACTGGTCAAAACCATCAACATGTACACCAGGGTGGCATACAGCTGTCAGGCTGCCGACCGGCTGGACATCGGGCTGCAGGTCACCCAGAGCATCGCCTTCCTCCACTGCTGCCTCAACCCCTTCCTCTACGTCTTTGCTGGGGAGCGGTTCAGGACGGCGCTGTGCAGGATGATGCAGAGCAGCGTCTGCTGCCGGAGCGAAGGCCAAGAGCAGCGCTCCTCTGCCTGCGACAGCCAGGAGCACAGCTCAAATTGGTCCTTTGCCATGCTGGGCAGGCGGCGGGTGAGAAGCTCGCTGACTCTCAGCATCCATTTGACCTCCTCCGTTGTGCCCCCTCCTTGCCAAGTCCTGTTGTAAGTTAGTCCCCCTTCTTTCCCCTCCGGAGGAGCACCAAACTCTTTGGAAACTGTCCGTGTACCCCAAAGACTCTCTCAGAGGAGCAGGGAGGGCTGAGGGCTCCTCGGCTTACTATGCGGGACCCACTGTGGGCTTGCTGGCTGAAAGGAAGGGAAACCTTTGGTGCAGGGCAGCAAAATGAAGCCGTACTTTAAGCAGAACTGATGGAAGATAAAAGCTATTTTTGTGACAGCTGTAAATACCCAGACCATCTGCAGCTCAGACCACAGCCTGAAATAAACCTTGCAGGCAGGCGGTAAGCCCAGCTACTGCAGCAACAGAGGCAGATGAAGCAGGGTGAACAGCCTGTCCTGTCCGTAGGAAGCAGCAGGAGGGGCTTCAGCCTTTGTTTGCTGTCCAGCCGGGGTCTCCTACAGAGGTGGCCGGGCTCAGGAGCCCTGCCCGCACCTACACCAGATCCCCTCCGCTGTGGAGGAGAACAGCCTTTAGCTCCTACACTGGTTTACTGCAGCAGGCAGATGCTGCTGTCTGTGCCTGGGCAGATACAACTCTGTTTTGCTGCACGGGCGGTTTGTGTTGCAAAGGAAAACCAGTCGTTCATGTTCATAACGTGGTTGTTGCAGAATTGGATCTATCTTTCTCCTATATTTTAGCTGTGTCATGTAAAGTGAAATTAGGTACAATTTCTTTGCTACACTTTCTACTTTGATAGTGGAAACAAATCACACCTTGCAATAAAAATTCAAGGGCACCAGAGATGTTGAATTGTCTGTCCTGGAGATATTTGCCATACGGTGCAAAGCCGTAGTAAAACAGAATGTGAAAACCAAACCCATGCTCCAACAGATGAGCGTTTCTTCAACGCTGAGAAAATATATTTAGCCTGGGGCCAGTAAGACAGAGAATAATTAAGCATCAAACCTAACGTTAATGAAGTTTGGATTGAGACTTCAGGTCGGTGGAGGCAGCAGTTCCCAAAAGTCATGTGCTGTAATGCACCCTGCAACTTCTATAGGGCTTTCGGCGTGCCTGTGCTGGCACCATAATGGTGCCTGAGGCCGCAGGGACACTGCCTGGCCGTACCTCTCGCTTGTCCCCTCTTCAGGGGGCTTTCTTTTAAATAATCATATTTAACCTGGTTTGCCCCCTGGTAATTATTTCTTCCCAGAACAAAGTGTTTTCGTTGTGCATTAATCATTAAAGCATGCCGATAAACACGAGTTTTCTACAAGATTTGGCACTGCTTTTTTAGCTAATAGGGTATATCTGAGCACACGGGCTTCTAGTTTCATATACATTTATTAGGATTTTAAATTTTTTTTTACCTTTTCCTTAGGGGAAAAAGTGGTGAAGGATGTATGTATTTTTTATGTATAAGAAAGGTGTGTGTGTGGGGGGGTGTGTGTGAGTTGTGTCGAGCTCAATGTGAATGGAAGCTGAAATTCTGTTAAATAAAGGCACTGCCATAAACAGGGAGGGGACAAACTGGTTGTTTCTTGCCCACACATCCTTCCCTGGTTCGGATCCGTACGCGTAACCCATTTCCAATGATGGGATTTACCCCTCCCAAAAAAGGCCAGAGGATAACCTTGCTAACAGGGTTTACTATGCCTGCCTAAGCCTTGGGGTGTGGGAGCCACAGCTGAGGACTCTGCAAGAGCCGGAGCGGGTTTCAGCTCCGGAGGCAATGGGTGGGGTGCAGTTTTGGGAGGGGGTGCAGGTTTCTGAGGGCGTGGGAAGAGGGAGCACGCTGGGGACGCTTTCCCACCGCAGCTGAGCCCCGCCGCCCCTTCCCAGGGATGGGGGTGAGGGTGTTTCTACACAGGGGGTCCTCCCAGCCCCAAAAGAGCCCTCGAGTAGTGCAAACAAATGAACAAACAAGTGTGCAAACCTTAGCTGCTGCCAACCTGCAGTCCTGCCCGGTGGTCTTGAGTTCATCTTCCCTGCATGGCATCCTCCCGGCCCCAGGAACTTGAATTTCAGGGTCTTCTCAATGAAGGTAAAAGCTTCTTCTCTCCATGAAATGTGGTGGGAAATTTTCATGCTTGGTCGGCAAGTGAAACTGTTGAGGGTGGTGAAACAGTGATGAACTTTCAGCAGTTTGGGGTGGCGGGGTCGTCCCCAGGTCACGCGCATCCTGCTCTGAGTCAGGCTCCCCGCCGCTTTGCTGGGGGAGCCAGGGGACCAGCCCCCCCCCGGGGCGGGTTTTCCTTCCTGGGGTCTGTACCAGGGACTTCCCAGGCTGTCAGCGTCCCCCAAACTCTTGGGAAAGCTGCTGCCCTGTGGCCCCTTCAGCTGCAGCCTCGTTCCTGGCAGGGTCCCTTGCTGCTGGCCACCACAAAGCAGGGACTTGGTTGTGGAGGCATCTGCTGCCATTGCCCCCTCCTCTGTCTGCTGGGGGCCTCTGTCCTCCAGCAGCCCAGCTGTGCGGCCAAGCCCTTCCTGGGCTCCTCCATCCCTCTGCCCTGCAGTTTTAGCTGGATATATCCCGCTGATATCCCTCCCATGCCTCACTAGAGTGTCCCCAGCCTTCAGCTGACGCTCTCCCAGGAGGGGAGGTTTCCCTGAAGGTGAGGGGGTATTGCCTCTCCTGCCCCATGGCCCCTCACACCTTCCGTGGTACGTGGGACGCTGACTGCGCCTTACCCACAGCTCCAGCAGAACAGTCACCAAGCAGTTGTTGGAAGTCCCCGGAGACACCTGAGATCTTACACGGCTCCCCTCCTCTCTCTCTAAGGCCATTTTTTTTCCCCGATGTTCTCAGTTTTGGGTTGCACTCTGCTGTCCCTTTACTTTGAAGGAGCAGCTCAGCTTGTCTCTGTCCTGAGCGTTGCATCATCACCCTGAGACCTTTCAACTCCTAGTCCCCACCTCAGGCTTCTGAGGTCCAGAAGTGTGCCAGGACCCCAGATTTCACCCAGGCGGGAACCAGGCCAGACCTGCCCGCTGGCCTAACACCCTCAAACTATGCAAAAGCTGGATGCCGTGCCGTAGCAGGGATGGCCACGGCAGTCATGTCAGGTTGTTGTCAATTCACTCTGGCGACGGGCTCAGAAGCAGCCGCGACTGCGGTGCAGGCAGTCACGTAGCATGGCGCCAGCCGGCTTGCGGTACAAGGAGAGGAAGTTGGGAGAGGCGATGAGAAACTTTCACTCTCTGCAGGCAAACTTGCCTGCCTGATGCCTGCTCCTGTCTCAGAGACGTGCTTTATAGAAGCGCCTCTTCCAGAGAGCAGAAAAACAGAGAGCAGAGAAAGGTGTGAGAGAGTGGTGACGGGTGATGCAAGAATCAAGTGACGGTAGAGAAAGTAGCCCAAAACCAGAACCATCGATCTGAGTTCAGTATGTGCAAACCCACCATTTCCAAGTATGATCTGGATCAATTATCCATCATTTAACTGACCAGGCACTGTAATCTCAGCACCTCCAAGCACTGCCTGTTTTTTCCAGTCCTCTTGGGCCATATGTGTTTCGAAACCTTCTATTGGGACTTCGGAGTGTCCCGGCAACATTTCAAGGGCTAACAGAATGGATACCGCTGTCTCGTGGCAGCTTCACATGGCTCCCACAGCAGAACGCTGTACTGGGTGTGCCAGGGCCAATATTTGGGGCACAGGTGGGTTAAGACCTTCCATAAGGCAGCACGAGGGCTGGGAGAGCCTTGCTCCTAGCACCAAAGAAGGGAGGAGATATTGTCCCGTATGGCTAAATTGTGTACACTGGAGATGTACACAAAGGCTTTCAACAGCTACACCCTCCCCTGCAGAGCAGTTGTACAGCAAGGTACAGTCACTTATGGGTGTACTGCAGCTCCCTTGTCCTGTGGGCTCAGCTTCGCTGGAGACTCTGTCCCAGCAAGAGGCCTCTGAGCGTGGAGTGGGGACTGGCGTTGCAGCTGGGGTGCAGGGACGGGAAGTGTCGTAGCCTCCAGCCCAGCTGGAAACTCCCATTAGGAAACAGAAATAACAGATGAAAGAAGCGATGGCTGGTTGCGACGGGGCACGTTGTCCTCCTGACCCCATTCAGATGGCCCCAGCAGCTCAGAGGAGCCTACACATTTACCAGGTGCCCCTGGGCTGGGACTACAGATGGGCTGGGACTACAGATGCGAACACAGAGGCAACAGGTGCAGGGTGCCCCTGACTCGCACAGTGCTTCTTTCCCTCCCACAGCCACGCACCGGGCGTACAGACCCGGCCAGGACCTGGGGAAAACCAGACAGGAGCCCTGAGCCGAAGGACAACGCCGCTTGGCGTCATGGACGATAGTGAGTGCGACTGCCCTCCTGGGAGCGGCTTTGTTTTTACCTCCGACGGGAAGCAAAGGCGGACGAGGGTGTTTCTGGGGCTGTGCCCTTGCTGAGGGACTCCCGGCTGCTCCGAGCCACCAGGCCACAGTGATATTTCCTCTAGCTTGGGGGCCGGCTCGCTTAATACTTATTTAAGGATCTCCGCTGTTGCTCTGTTGTACTGTACAGACGTGCCCTTTGTCCACCAGCATGACAAACTATTTTCTGTTTTCCTTATTTTGTAAAATTTTTTCCTGCTTAGAAGTGAATCATACAATTATCTCATTTATCTTCCAGACAAAGCTATCTCCACAAGGCAGAAAAAGGACACACCTTCTTAATGATATAGAATTTTATTTTTTTAATTCCTGAGGTTAAAAAAGGGGGAAAAAAAAGCATCAAGAAACATTCCAGTACACAACCGTTTACATCTCTGTAGCTGTACAGACACTGATCTACATAAATCTCTTTTCCCCCCATCTGGAGCATGAAGTTTGATGTCAATGGGGTTTGCAATTCTTTGGCAGTTAAGACCAAAAGATGCTTCTGAACAAGTTACAATCTCAGTGATTGAGCATAATTAAAACTATAGTGCAATTTCCATTTTAAAAAAGGAGCAAAGTCAGGCTTTTGTAGCTTTGCTATTTTGTAATGTAGTACACTCTCATGCAATATATCTCTGTGATTTTTCATAAAGCAACACTGAGTAACGTTGAGTAAAGGAACACTGTCATTTTATTAAAGCAACTATGCTCTCTCCTTTGCATAAACCTCTGCATAACAAAAAATACTACCCTCCATTGTTCCAGCACCCAGGAAAAGCACCCAATTGCTTATGCTGACCACAACGTATATACTCTCTGTCACGAGTGTGGCATCTCCTTCAGTTAATTTCACGATCAATTTAAAAACTTTTTTTCTCTTAATTGTATTCCTGCAGATAACAAAAGGCCTAAGTCAACAAATCACCTGAGCACCTGTAAACAAACAGATTTATCAGCGTCTCTGGCACAGCTCACATGAACAAGTGCTTCATGAACGGAGGTATAAGGTGCTTGAACCAAATAATCTCTTGTACAAACCTACACTTGTGCTAAGTCCGTTACTGGGTTTCCACGGCTCCAGTAATAAACCGTCTGGGACATTCAAACAAAAGGTTGGTACTAATGACATGTTCTTTACTGTCTTCTCTGCACAGCCTCTGATGTGGTAGACTCCCTCTTCCAGCTGACATGATGGGATTCCTGTTCTTGAACAGTTGCTTTGAACAGCTGCACTTCTGTCCACTTGCTGTACCTTACCAGCTTGAATATTTCCTCTCTTGAAACTTTTTCTCCATCTTAAATACTCTCCTTGATGAGAAGCAAACCTTTTCTTTTCGTCTTTAAACTACAGGTTCTGGCTCCCACTCTTAGTTCTCTTTCAGTGAGCAAAAAAGCCATAAAACTACTCTCACAGGGCAGGAAAACCTGAAGAAAAGGTACCATAAATGCTCAAATGCTAAATAAAAACAATCCGGTGTTTTTATTCCCCTCCTCCCAAACATACGCTTCAGCCAGCCTCAGGACTGTCAATACAAAAAAACTTCCAGGGAAACATCTGGCTTGCTGGATGGAGCCAATTGCTGCAAGAGTTACATAAACAGTGGCTTAAAAATATTTGCCACAGGATGAAAAAATGCTAAGCGCTGGGATGCACAGCAGAAATCCAGAGGCAACGCTGTCAAATAATTCTGAATGGAGAAATTTCAAATACTTTTGAGCAGAGTTGTCATATTTTGGCCTAAGATACTTGACAGTGTCCCTTTACCTTACATTTGGCATTTTAAGAAAGATATCCTAGTAAGATTAGTATTCTAACTAAAACAACAGCAAAATGCTTTTAAAAACCACACTTAAAAGCTTAAAGGAAAACTGCAGCAGACTTCAGTAACATCTCAGTGAAATTGCATAGCATATGGTACACAGTACTCCATTTTGTAAGCAATAAATAATCTCCTCTTGCCTAATTAAATATAAAACATAGCTTCAACACTGAAATATGCCATAATTCATGAACTGATCTGTGCGCCGTTTATTGCCAACTTCAGTCTCATGTCCATCTCATCTTCATGCGCACAGCCGCATTAAGGGTCTATCTGCATTGTAGCCTGTCCCCTCCGGAGGAGGGATAAACCAGCTCGCATCCCCCCCTGAGCCCTCTGCCTGGCAGAGGCTGGGGAGCACACCACCAGTACTGGGGAGAGGCGTCTAAGAGGAAGGGAAAGCTACTGGTGAGCCAGACGCCTCCAATCCAGGTGCTCCATGAAAGGTAGTGATTCTTTCACAATCTTTTTCCAAGACCACTGTATTTATACAGCATTAACAACGGCAACCTTTAGCTTCATCCGCAGTTTTCTTTCCTATAAACAGAAATTTCCCTCTACCTCAGCTGCTACCATGTAAATGTCCAACACTTGTCTTGTGATCTCCACCTTTTAAACAACCAGACTTATGCTGTAGGAGATCCCCTATGGGTAATGGATTGGAACAGCAACACATGAACACCAGCTGGACTCTCCCAACTCCCTTCCCTAGTCGAGCTGATCCTTCCAATTCCCTGCCCTTGTTACTACATTTACAAGTCTTCCCCTGCGCTTTCTTTCCCCTCCCCTAAATCATTTGCTTCAGCTTGTTCTTGCCCTTTTTTTCTTCCTTCCCCTCATGTTTTATTTTCTGTCTCCCACTGTGACCCCTGTATACCAGCTCCAGTTGCCACCAAGAGTCTACGGGGCTCCTGGCAGGCCGAGCTGGTCTGCTACCAACTGCTGCACTAAAACCTTCCAGGTCTGAGGTTTCCTTGGGAGAAGAACAACATTAGAAATCAGACACACCTACAATGATGAGGAGGGCTGTTTGGGAGAAGGAACTTTTTTCCCTTCTCCTGCCAAAATGTTTTGCCCTTCCATCAGAAGACAGGAATTTTTAAGAGAAAAATCTGCTTTCAGATATTTTGACAAAAAGTTGAAATTCTATACAGAAAGCAGATGGTTTGCACGAAAGTTTTGTATAAATGAGAACCCAGTCTTCCTTAAAAGGCAGTGTTTACAGCCAGCTCTGTCCCCAGATCGGAGATGAAGAGTTAGCAGTTGGCTAGGGCAATGGCAAGGGTTAGCAAAGGGGCAGAATACGCCACCACTGGGTGGGGACCTCATCAGGGCCGGACACGCGTTCAGTTTTGGATGGACATTTTGAGACCGATTCAAACATTACTGTTACCTTCCACGTGGTCGATGGGGAGAGACACTGCTGACCTCCTCAGAAACTGTGCTTTCCCATGAATGCTGATGGCTAAGGTGCTAAAGCAGGAAAAAGGAATGCTCCTCTTCCTAATATCACACAGTGAGCAGTACTTTATTCTACAAACGATACTCCTGATTCTGCCACTCGTACTCACGATAAGAGCTGGTTTCAGCGGAACAACTTACAGAGTACGGTGAGCAAAAGTGAAAGGAGTTGCTGCTTCATGTTGTATTGTTTTGTAACTGGTATTCATATCAAAGCATTTGTAAAAGCCAGTTAAGACTTAGCAAATCTTAGACCAAAATGTAAAAAACTCCTACATTTTCTGTTTATAAAATTTGGGAAAGATAAAAAAATCTAGATGAATTACAATATATGCCTGTGAAGACTGAAGTATTGCATAGTTGTTGTCCTGACTGTAAATGCATTAGAGCAGAACAGAAATGATTATGTTTACTCCTCAGTGAAGAGGTCAACAAGAATACACATTTTTCTTTAAATTTCCTTTTGAAGGATGTTTTTTGGAAGAAAAGTAATTCAATTTTCAGTAGAGAATTTGATTTTGCATTTAGACACTCCCACACTTATTTTTCTCCCCACTGAAAAAAATTTGGTTGGAACATAATTTGACCTGTTAAATCAAACAACATGGCTTTTGAGCAATCTGTACACAGTACAGAACCATTAGTGTTGCTAAAAAGGCTTCCGTTTTTTAGTGTATACATGTTCTGTAAGTGCATTATAGCTATTGCATAGTTTCAAAGTCTTCAACCACAGTGGTAATCATATTGCTTACATGTACATAAATAATAGCATTTCTTAAAAAAAGTAATTAAAATAACACAGTATATTCAAGGCTATGGAAAATCGCTTCCATCATAGATGACAGGTCGCTCGACAGTCAAGTGATAAAACACTCTTTTTGAGATAAACCTGTCAAGAAACAAAATAGAGCAAGATGATCACATTAGCTGAAGCCAGCTAGACAGGAAGCCTTAAAAGTGTATTCAATCTTTCAGTTTATACTCAGGCAAAAAAAAAAAAAAAAAAAGACTGGTGTTGAAAAGAAGCATGCCTGCGCAAGGGCTGTCAGATCTGTTGTTAATAAGATGACAAACCTGACTAAACTTTCTTGGAAAGAGTCACAAATGACTTGCTTGCTTCTGTTTACCTTCTCAGAAGTAGAGATAGAAGAGTGGATTTCTGCTACGGGGGGAACAAAAAAACCCAACAAGAACAAGAACCAAAACTCAGGCAGAAGATCTTTGGGCAAGCTGGGACCAATTTCTCATACTTACTTCTGAATGGCAGAATAATGGTACATCCGATCAGTTCCACCATCTGCAAAACCAGGCTTATTTCACCTTTGACACTCACCTAGAGAATGTGTTGTCAAATATCAGTGTGTAGATTCCAGAGTTTCTGACTTTCACCTGTCCTCTGATCGTTTCCTTATGAGAGTTGCAGCGGGTCATAGGAATAAGAACCTGGAATTCAATAAAAATCAAAATGAGACTTGCTATTTGCCCTATAAATTGACATTTGTCTTCAGAAAAATATCTAGACTTGAGTGATCTTGAAACTCCCAAAGTGCATATGTGCCCGCAAGACTATTTATTTTCACTGATTAGCATTAAAAATTAAGCCAAAATAAAGTCTCACAGTGAGACATCTGTTTTCCTTTGACAACCTCTTTACTGCGTTAAGCTATGGCTATAAATCTGCTTTAGAGACAAAATCAAATCCTGATCTCTTTACTGTTAATCTAAGCAAGTTTAGTAACATCAGCAGTGCTGTAATAAATCTATACAAATATATCCAAGAGCAGGATTTAGCTAAATATGCCTTTTTGACATATGCTTTTTATACTCCCAGTATTATAAAATAAGCTTTTTCGGCACATGTTAATTGTTTATCTGAGTTTACAGCAAACTGTCTGTAACCATCTATCTTGCTGTAAAACCCTAGCAGAGACAGTTGTCAGAACAGCAGCTGAGGTAGATCAAGGATGACCCTATAAAAGCCAAAGTTGTATCAAATAGATCTATCAAGACGGAAGCAACATTCACTCTTCACTCGGCCTTCAGTTGAAGAAAAAAGGAGATTTTACATGGAGTTAGTTGCCCTGGAGTGAATCAATGCATGCTATATAAATGCCTTATTCCCCCAGTGAAATCACAGCCTTAAGGGCTCCCTCTACCACAGTGGGTTAAAACAGTGGCTGCCCCATCTTTATTAAAACTTTGGAATGAGCTGAGTAACATAGATTCACTTAAGCCATAATCCTCATGAAATATGGACAGGGCATATAAAAACTGGTACTGTGGGCACTGGCAACGTGATTTTGCATGTCATCAAGGCACTGAAATATATGCTTCACTGTAAGAAATGCAGGTAACCCAATCAATGTATGTCTCCTTGCGGCCCCTGCTTAAGAGCCTGTCAAGATCAGCCCAAAGCAGCTTACAAATTAAGTAATATTGAGGAGGGAAAAAAGAAGAATTTTGCAGGCTTGGAGTTTTATTTTTGCTTCGTAACAGTGGGTGTATTTCAGATGCGACCAATAGAAGCAATGGTGCTTTTCAACTCAACTTTTGCAGGCAACATTAAATAATTAAAGATGCAGCTCTGCCTCCAGGAGAACTGTAGCTTAATTGGAGAAACAAGTCCTTTATTCAATAGCATCTGGCACTCTTGTGCCACATTCTAGTTACACTTGCTGATTCCTCTAGGCAGCTGATTGTAGTAGACTACAATCTCTAAGGTAGTAAGGAAACAAAGGCCTTACTTTGCACTGATCCAGTGGTGTGTCTTCTGATTCCTGGTAGACAACGCTGAAAGATATGCTTTTAGGGTCTGATGAAAAGATCCAGCTAATTGTTAGCCCCACCTCTGTCACGGTGATGGGAATGATACTGTAGGTGCTGGATTTAATGAACAGCTCTCTGTTGCTTTCCCCAAAATCTAAGATCTCTTCCACTGTAAGGGGCAATTTGATCCTGTGAGGGAGAAAAATACAGTTATTTGAAGAGAGGCAATCTAATTACTCAGACAGAAACAATAATCATTGCTTTTATTTTCCATCTATTTGAGGCAGCAACTTTGGGACAGGTCCACCAGATGCAGGAACATTTAGCCTTGGATGAAAGCAAGAACTACAGTAAAGATGACTGATATCAAGCACTTTCACTGCTCTGGCAAATGTGAATCATTTCGACTAGAAAAATCTAGTGCTTGAATAAAGCTTTTTAGAGTTACTATGATAAAAAAAGAGTCTGCTGCCCTCTACTGTTCTTTTTAAACAAAAATTTAAACAAAAAAACCCTCACCTCATTTATTCACCTTTCTAGATATCATTTGTACAGGAAATAGGGATCAGGAGTACAGAGGGGACAGATGGATGGAATGTGAACAGCAGCTCTATCTAGATCCTCTGAAGCACCTAATGCTACAACTTGGTCTGTTTTACCCAAACAAGCTGCATAAAAGCTGACTCAAAGTACTTCCAATTAAAAAGGAAGTTCTTAGCACCTAGATGATCCTGAGTCCTGAAGCATTATATTAGCTTACTTCATTCTGATATCTATTTCAGACTGCAAACAGTGAGGCCCTTAAACAGAAGAATGCTGCTTGCTTTCTTCAGGGGAAACCTGTAATTTCTAAGAGCTATGGATCTCACCTACATTACCCTAACTAAAACTATAACATATCTCTCGCTAGGCTAAATTGTTTCCAAATCAATGAGCTCACAGTAAGTCACAGTACTATGATTTGTCAGCTGCTATCAAAAATCAACCCATTTGCCAGAAGATATCGCACAGTCACCATGATGATTTGCTCTTCCAGAGTAAGGAGGAGTTCAGTTTTCAACCCTGACTACACAGTGGTAAGGGATCACAGTTGATTTATTGTAACTATTGTACTCTGGCCAGAGAGGAAGCTTTATATTAAGTTTTGCTTACTTTGTTACTTTTTCCTCTTAGCTGAAGTAACTGCTGGGTGTCTCGGGGTGATCTTTGATTTTAATAACCTAACGATCACTCTTGGTTTTGCCCTAAAGCCCAGCTATGACTTTAGTTACTGCTTCATTTACCTGGTTCTCTGAACAGGAGCAACAAGGTTGAAACATGGACTGATTCATCTCCCTGTGGTCAAAAGCGTAAAACCTTCCCCACAACTAAGCCAAAATTTCAAAGCTAGGCTTAAGGGGATAGTGAGCAAAGGGGAATTTCTCCACATCACAAGCATTTTCATGTGTTAGACTCCCTTCTTGGCTGTGCAAGTGACATGCTGTATCGCTACTGCATGTAACTATTAATTTCAGAGCAGGATACACGCAAAGAATTGTGCGCACACAGTTCAGAGAGGTTGAGCAGAGGCTCAGCTGAACATTTTATTCTATGGCATGTATCAACGAGAGCGGGCAAGACAGTTTCTGTGAGGCCACCAATAAATAATAGATACGTGCTCCACAAGGCCATGAATTCCCTCCCTGTGACAAAGGTCTGACTAGCACAGCACTCCCTGACTTTCCCTTGCAGTCTCTTACAAAGACTAGAAGAACTACACAGCCTTCTCTCTAAGCCCCCTTCCTGTTCACAGCACCTCCTGCCATACAAAAAGGAAGGAAGGTTTTCTGATGTGATGTAAGCCCAAATCTTTCCTTCTTATTCTCCACTTTTGTACTTAAATTTTGCAGGACTGAAGAGAGAGAACCTGGCTCATTGCTGCTGCTCTGTGTAGTTGAGCTATACTCTCTGTTCTCCCTCAGACCAAATTCTACTGTGGGACACAAGCAATCAGCTCTTAGAGGAGTCGGCAAGACTTGTGCTCACATAGCTGACATCTAACCTCAGCCTTTATTCTTTCAGCCCGGTAGTAATGAAACTGTTCTGCTTACATGATTTCTCCTGACTTCAACAAGCATATCTCAGCATCTTGAGCAACTTGCCACTCTTCCGATTCATCAAAGGTTGAAGAATTACATGTGCTGTTTCTAGGACAAGGAAAAAAAGGAAAGCCATGATTCTCTGAGTAGTATGTGGTCAAACACCATCTGCATGCTCACGCCTCCTAAAATAGAAATGTTTTGATAGTCATGATGCCAAATTCTAGAATTCTTATTTTGTGCATTCTAGTGACAAAACTGTCTGGGCAAAACTGCAGCCCCGTTCTGCTAACCACTGTGCACAAATGTAAAACTGTTCCTATTCTTGTTTCATGAGCTAAGAGGAATACATATGTGCAGAACATCTCTTCAACAATCTTAAGATAAATTCTCTATTGAGACGCTGCCAGGTTTTGAAGATTCCCTGGCAGGTGAAAATCTTTATGGATGGTAGACACAAGCAAAACAGTCTGGATTTGTCCCTTAAACAAAGCTTGCACAGGGATATGACATTTGCCCTGGATTTAATCTGTGAGGTGTTTTACAACCATATTATCCAGTTCCTTACTCTGACAATGGTACACAAAACATATTTTATTGCTATCAGTACCATGTATCTTCTTCTCATACAAGAAATACTGGATGATTCAAACAGGGATACACCAAAGAAGCCATTACAGGAGAGGATCTGCTATCCACTCCTTACCTCAAAAAGGGTGCATGCCCTCGGTGAACACTGGAGTAGCACCACCTATGAATTACAGGGCAGGGACACAGAAAGGAGAATGAGTTTGAAGGTCAGTAAACAAATGCTGACAGTTTCCAAGTAAGTTAGAGCTTCTCTAACTGATACTTAACTTTGCTTCTCTGCATCTCAGCAGGTTGATAACTGAGACAATTAGGCTGTCATTCCCAGAAAAATGCCAAGGATTCTTATATACAAGGAACCAACCGGTTGGTTTCTTCCAAAAAAACCCAGTGGAATCTAATAAAATGTATTATCACTTACATCTGCTTCTGAACCATCAAGTGTAATCATGTAGCAAGGGCATAATTACCACACATTCTGTAGACCAATTCTCAAAAGCAATGCACAAGTTAGCATTTTCTTTTAAATTGTACAGGACCTTGCTCCACAAGCAGCACTGCTGAGTCAGAGAAAACATCTCCAGGTAACAGCAGCACCTTCAGCTGCTCATAAACAGCACATACTGTGTCAGCACATGCAACCATGTGTGAGTTTTGTGGGGTGACACTATTGGTTGGAAACAGGAAGAATTTACTGTTATGACTGCAAATTAAACTGTACCCACTGTCTACATAAAGCACTGTTATCTTATTCCTGTAGTCTCTTGGGTAACTTTTGACTTCTTCAGAGTCATACCACTACTGTTACCACAGTCTCATACCACTACTACCACCACTAAGGAGACAGCTGTGACCTGCAGGAAAGACTCAAACCTGTGACCAAGTGCCAAAGCCTGAGCTAAAACCAAATACTACCTGCTGCCTGAAATGTAGGAATGACATAGTACATGTTGGTCCATAAGGGTTAATACAACATCTATGCAAATACTTAGGAAGTGATACAAATAATTTCATTGTTAACTATTTCTATACAACTAGATAAGACAACCGATTCTGAAAAAAAACCCCAAACCTTAGAAAACTACACTATAGCTTGTAAACCTATATGTATATTTTGCTTGCACAGCAGGAACAGCAAGATACTTCATGCTGTGATCCACAAAACTCTCCCTTCCCACCATAAGAGGTACACAGCTTTGATTTCACAGCCTTGAATTCATACAGACCAAGAGAACTGCAGGACTACGCGCTTCCCAGAAGTGTCAAGCTCGATGATTTATTACACATAATGCCATGAGAGTTCCTTATTTAATCTATTAATTTCATCTTTCTTTTGGGACCCTGAAATGTAAATTAAATCCCAGGACCAACACATTTTTCCATGTTCTCCTCTAACATGTGATTTTCCTTATTCCTACTGCTGCAACCTAGCACGTGGTTAGGTGGTTAGCTTGCCGCTTGGCTGCTCTAACCAATAAACTCACGGCACCTACTCACTATAGGCTAAGATAGCACTAAGTCTCCTACTTTGTCTCTTAAACAATCACAAAGCAGATCCTCCTTTTCTATACGACATCCCATTGAGTCCAATGGTCTAAACAGAGGTCTGGTAACCTATGTGGAAAATATAAGAAACACAGTCTCACGATTTAACTGGAGCTCTTGTCCCCCAACAGAATTTATTCTTGCATGACTTATTCACACTAGGTGGCAGCATTAAGGACATTCCTGCAGCTTGCCAGGTGCCCAGCTTATGAATATGCAGCCTCTGGTATGCCTATCAAAATCCAGACTGTTTCTCTTCTTTTTCCTTTAAAAGTGAAATGAAGTGGGGCTGAAAAGCAGGAAGAACTGAAGCATGAAAAAGACACTACAACACAAAGAGAACAGCTCTGGTTCAGCAAATCCTTGAGACACAGATAGTCGGAGGCTGGTGGAGCCTTTTGAAGATGTATTATTTCATGCTTATCCTGTTCTTACGCTCTTCCTCAGGCTTATGCTCTTCCTCAGGCATCAGCTGTTGGTCACTGTCCTTCAGCTGGATGGCTTGGTGCAGTGCACCTGTTCTTATATATGCTTATAAGCATTTCTCACAAATGATACCAAAAACACTGTGACCAACATCATGAATGGCTTTGGGAGTTAGAAATAAGAAATCCTTTTCAGAATTAAAACCTGAAGAAAGCTGATTCAACTCTGCCCTCAACAATTTTCTGTTTTCATAAACACCTAAGCTCTGACAGCTGTAGCTATGTGTCTGAGGTGTCGGCTTCATGTGGCTTAACAGTGAAATCCCTTAAGTCATCAGCCTGTCAGCAGTGCAAAGATTTCTGGAGAGAACCTCAGCCCTCCAGGGTCAGAACCTTACTGAACTGTTGAAAGCCAGAAACCTAAAATGGAGAGTGGAGGCTGTATGGAGCCCTAAGAGCTGCTTCACCCAGCAAGCACCTCTGCAAATGTCTCTAATGCCAAGAAACAATCAAAGGTGTTGTGCTGAAGTGCACCACTGATTCCCTGGGCCTGCCGTTATGTAGCAGGTCAGACCCATCCCAGGCACCCTAACTTAGTTATCTCCAGCCCAGCAAAGAGAAAGGAAAAAAAAGAAAAAGGATGGTGAAGGATCAGAAGAAAGGATGCACAGACAGCCCTTAGTATGGGCAAGAAAAGAGACATGATTTAGGATGGAGTATAGGGGGATACAGAGCTCATTGAGTTTTTAACAGGGTGCAAGACAGCATCTTGCATGAAGGAGTGTGTATGGGTGGGAAGGGGATGGAAAGGTCATGGGCAAACCCTAACACAGGTAGAGATGGGATAACATCATGCAGACAGCTGATGAAAAAAAATAGATGGACATGAAGATCCACCACTATGTGCTGTGGGTGACCTGCATATAGAAATCCCAGCCATTTCTCAAAAAAATTGTACAATTTAACTATGCTCTATGCTACATCCTGTATGAAAAAAAACCAACAAACCCCAAAACCCTGCCTTAAAATTAGTTACACTCCCTCTGTAAGACCAGAGGCAACTGGTACATACAGAGGAAACAGGCTAAGGAAACAATCATGATGAAGGGAAATTTCTGTGTTTCAAGGGACAGCATGCAAAATAATTTCAGATTTTTTTTTTTTTTTTTTTTTAGTATTGTGATATGGAAGAGGTTTGGCAAAGGTTCTGAGATGAAGACAGCTTTCAGTCATCGGTCAAATGCTGCATTAGCAAGAGGTTCAGACAACAGGTTTCAAAATAAGCAATTGAGGATTACCAGGGTGCTTTCAAGTCCCCTCCCCAGCAGGAGGCAGCAAACAGATGACTATCATCGGAATCAACACTAGAAATACTGGCAAGCCACTGCCCCAAGATCGTAAATACCGCACAGTCTGTAGGTCACCAAGTTTACAGCCAGCTCTGTGGGTAACCCTAGCTTTTTTCAGTTTTGAGGTATTTGCTTCCAAAACTGAGCTGTTTTCTTCTTAGATACCTTCAAATTTTCTCCTTGCACAGTTCTTGAGAGATTATTACAGGGAAACTGAGGCAGAATTATCAGAGAGGTATAGCAGAGGTGATTTCTGGCTTGGGTTTACACCACTATCCACCAGGAGCCCTAGTCCCTTTCAGCAGAGTTGCTGCCCAGCCCTCAGCGCCCAGCCTGTACCTCTGCAGAGGCTGCTCCATCCCAGAGCCTGCAGGCTGCCTGCAGCCGGTGCCATTTCTGCACACAGAGGGCTTCACAACTATACAATTAAATGTTCCTCAGACTGACCCATCCAGGAGTAACAGTCTCTCAGCCCTCTCCCTGAGATAAACTCACATAGCCCACCTCTGGTTTTGCCATAATTCCTAGGTTACAGTGATAATTCAGTCATGCTGTAGTGGGTCTTCTGCAGGCAAACTGAGGACGTCCATCCACTCTTACAGAGCGACACACAGAGCAGCAGGTCTCACCGTTGCTATGCCCGTCAGGGTTTCTTGGAGCAGACCAGCCATCAAAAAATATTTATGGAAACAGTTTATGAAACAAAGGAATGTTTGACAAAGAAATGTTTGACAGGAACAGTTTGTAAATATTTAGCACCTTACTGCAGCTTTGTTTCTCGGAGACAGAGGAATTGCTACCACATGCAATGAAGCACAAGGGAGAAAATTTTAAAGCGCGTTACAGGGCCTTGCATTTCTTATGCAAATAGTCTTCTTTCAGTAAATGATGTTGTAGGGTTAAGTCAAATTTGATGTTGGGTTTTTTTAATACGTATTTGCAGGTACCAAATTCAAGTACTCGGAGGTACAAGCATACTGCTCTACAGAACAGAGTTCCAGAAGCTACTGTACCACAGGCTGCTGCAAAGATCTAACTGCATGGGCTAGTTTCTCTGAAGACGGCCTTCCTCTCTTACAGAATCTGTCCATGAGTAAGGCTACTACTTTTCTATACAAATCACTGCTCCTGAAGATGAGTGTCCAAAGGCTATCAAGAGCAGCGAGGCTCACTAGGGAAATGAGTACACATGATAAACACATCTAGGAAACACATCTAGGAAACCACCTGAAATGTTACGTACACTGTGTACAGCACATTGCGTTATGGGATGTGCAACTACTGGGCTCCTCCTATGAAGGAATACCACAGGGAAGGTTAAATGAAAGCTACAGCTCACTCTGAGTGGTGGTGAGGGCCAGGCATGTAGTTTAGTTACAAGGAGTGCACAAAAGATGCCCCTAATTACAGCAGGGATAAACAACAGCAGAGTATCACTTCATTGAGCAGCGTTGCTCAGGCACCTCCACTTCCCTGCATCAAGAGCCTCCTCACAACTATTTCTCTCCCAGATCTTGTATCCATAGGTTGCAACTCAATTCCCACCCCTGCCTTTGTTGCAAGTGAATATAGTTACCCCTGCATTGGGTAGGCCCCCTCCGGCTCCCTTGTAAATGTACGGAGACCCTCCCAGCTTCTTTCGTTGACTCTGAAAAGAAAATTTAGCACACACACTAGCTTTAACCAGGGCTGAGATTGCCTTAAAGGTAAAAAACTCACTCGGGGATGGTCACCAACACAATACCTTTCTAGCCATCTCTAGCTCATCTCGGATGGGCAAAAAATCTGAGAGAAAATTGTCACTAGAATATTTTTGCTCCAGAAAAAATAGAAAAACTAGAAGGAATTGGAAAATCCAGTATTGTCACAAAATATGTAGGAGTGGTTAAAAATAGTGGTAAATACAGGTTAAGTTTTAATTCTGTAAATATTTTTTGAAAAAATCAATTTGATTCTGGACATTTCAGATGAATGGCCACATGTAAGTGAATTTGAATCAGATCTTGAGAGCACAGCTTGTTTATATTATCATATCTGTAGTACTTATCACTCAAGAATAAAATTAAGGGGTAACCACATTGCGTGGCTGTTGCTTGGGTCAACAACAACTATGAAAGCTGTGAGGCAGCGGCACAGGCTTCAGCACTGATAAATAAAGCAAACTGCTGCTTTCACATTTCCTTTGAAAGATAAGACGATTGTGTTCCCCTACGATGTGACATCGTATAGTAAGTGACTGTTTTCTTGACTTCGGGTGAATAGGTAGAAAGTTTAAAAACAAAAAACCAAAAGCTTTAACGTTTAGAAATAGTCAAACTCGAAAGATTTTGTTAGTATCATACACATCCTCCATCCTGACATGCAAGATTAAAGAGAAAGGGTGGGGGGTTATTCAGACTGTTGAAGATACTGATTTTGCATTCTAGTTTTGTTATTAAATCTTTTCCAATGCCTTGTTATTGCAGTAGCTCTTTGATCTACGCTTGCTACTTTTCAAAAAAGGTCTTTAAAATTTTTATGATATCTGGAACTCAGAGGGTGTATGTTAATTATGTCCTTTCCATTTATGCTCTAGAATCTGTTTTCTCAACTGGTATGTGTTTGAAAACTTCTCATCTCTTCTAACACACCTTTTCTGATTACAGTCTCAAAATCCTTTTGTAATGAAGTCGGTTCATTTCTAAGCAAGGCACACCACATGATGCTGACGAGCATTATGTACCTTTTTCTGTTTATAGCCTGTACTTATTGTCATGGCAAAGTATACTGTTTTTTATTATATGCTAACATTCCTTTTTATTTAGATTTATTTAAAAAAAGACATCTATATTGGATTTTCTGTTTGGAACCCTGAGACAACAGAAATGAACAGCTGGCAAGATCATTGTTACTGCTTTTTACACCCTGCTTTTCAGGTGCAGCTACTAACGCAGGATAGCTGATCAGCACAACAGAAATTAGACCATGGAGACCAAAATGGGGGAAATCCCTGTAATACTGAGACTACCCGCCCCTGGGATACCCAATTCCAAGAGTGGTAGAAATGATAAGCAGCCTTCTTCTGGTGACAGGAGGAGAACTATCTATGCTGGAGCACACCAGAATAGCTTGTTCTGACTCTCCATTACTTGCTTGCATTTCCATTTCATTAATTGGAGAGTTAATTGTAACAGAACCAGACCTCAATGCAAATCCTATATTAACATACTGGACACTGCATGGCTCGCTCTAACTCACTTTTCTACCCATGATGTTGTTCCTATCCAATTTAAGCTTCTATTAAACTTCCAGATTTTTTTAGAACCTAGATTCAGTCCATACAGACTTTAACAACATTTCCCTGCAAATAAACTAATCCCACTTGCTATTCCCCTGATCAGGAAATTTTCTTGCTCCTCCCTTCCTATCTACCTAACACAATCCTTTCCTACTACCTCACTTCAGGTAGAAAGATTACTACTGTTCTTTCCTTCGAGGAAAGCTGGAATAACTCCGTGAATGACTTGTCTGACAAGGCGTAACAACTCTGAAGTTTGAGACAGCATACAATGTGGATTCTAACTTAGGTGTGTGAGTAACAGGCAAGTTGGTTTAAGAGCTTCTGGCTCAAAAAATATCAGGTAACATAATAACAATACATCAGGAATAAATGAAAACCTTTTTAAAGGAAATTGCTGGACTTTCTTACTCTTAAAAATTACCATCCGTTGGGAATGGTGGGGAGGGGAAAATCGCTTGCTGGTCTGTGTTTTGTGTGTTTCAGTGGAGAGGGTGGTCTGCAAAAGGTAAGGATCTCCCCCTATGTTTTTAACTTCCATGCCACTTTATACACACTTGCAGCACATTTTCATTAGCAAAGATTGAAAATATTTGGCAGACATGGTCAGCTGATCCAGAAACTGTTCAGCCTCATAATACAAGATCAGCCTTTAACAGAGCCTTCTTGAACAACTCTGAGCTGTAACTTCAGCTTGTCTGCAACACAACAGTTGAGACAAAGTTTTGAGCTTTAGCAGCTTTCTAGCTCCTTATTGCTCTCCAGCATAATAAAAAAGGAAAAAAAAAATATTTGGGCTAGAAATTTCCACACCTGACTTTGCCTCGAAAATGAGTGTACAGTTCTGCAAGGCTGACCTATTTTTCTGCATGTAGGACTTTTTTCTTTTTTTTTTTTTTTTCCCCCCCAGAGGGGTTGGTAATCAGTCAGGCAATTGAGACTCATTTCTCCTGCTGTCAAACCAAGAAGAAACTTAAATGGCTATATTCAGACAGGAGAAAGAAGGAAAAGAAAGAAAACTTAAGGCCTTTAACATCACAAGAAAGTAACATGAAAATAACTTTCTAGAGCATAAATTGAAAGGTCACCTTCAAGGACTTCCATTAATCCTTTGTGATCTGTTTGATGGTGTCAGTCACCTCACCTCCTTCCTAAAATATGATCCATAAATCCTGAGTTTAGAAGCCCAACAAGCAGAAACGTAATGCGCATGACATGTTAAAAAACATTTTTAACTTAGAAAGATCTCTTCTGCAGCATTCTGTTCTCCATCGATATGCAAATCTGCTCATGTTAGCATGCGCAGGAGACAAGTACATCAGAAGCCAGTGCCTGCTATTTGTATATAGGAAAATTCTTCACAGCTGGAGCTCAAAAATTACCCAAGTCTGACTTCCGTATGAAATCCATAATAAAATTCCCATCTGCTTTCACCAAAAAACAAATCAAGGTATTACTGCCTGAATTTGAAAAATTCCTGTGAAGAACATTAATGTAATAGGAAAAAAGTTAGTTAAAATTTTAAATATTTTGGTCTGTCCAGAGAGTGAATGCTGTTATCTTACTATGGAAAAAACCTATTATGGATTAAAAGCAGGTATTAAAAATTCTTCTTTGAAAGCATCAATAAGACTCTCCTAAAGGCTAATTTCCAGTAAGCTTGGACACCAGAAAGATCAGTACTATGTTAGTAAGGCTACTAGCAATGTTATGTTGTCAAACTACAAAACTGAGTGCCTGGTAATTACTTTGTTTCAGCTTACAGGAAAACACCTTTCCTTTTCAAGAAAGAGGTGAGAAACACCCCTGACTGCTGTTGCCAAGACTACATAAAATAAAACGCAGTGCTTTTGTATGTTTCAGTATGCGTTGCCTTGATGTTGTTGTCTAACTTACTTCTGCAGGTTATCTTCATCCCACGTTTCACCTCCATCTGAACTGAAAAGTAAAGTGTTTTATAGCCAGTAACTTTTCAAAGGGGTAACTAACAGACTGCACTGGCACTGCTTCTTGGCCCCACCGAAACTACTTTTTCAGGTAACATTCAATCTGCTGCACGTTATAACTCACAGAGGCGATGCCTTCTGCCAATCTAAATGATTCAGAGGTGAATTCTGCTGACCTTACGCTGAGTAAAATCTCGTAGTAGAATTAGTCCCATAGAAACATGCTCTTTGTAGCTCAAGAGGGACGACATTTAACCTTAGGCTAAATCTTTGAAAACCCCATTAACCTCACAAAATACTTTATTTACAAGTTAAACAGCTTGCAAATCGGGTGGTTGTTGTTACTCTTACGCGCTGGCACAGCCCTGACAGGAAACTGCCCCTTGCCTTGGAGAGCGGATGCTGTGATACTGCATCAGCTCTGGAGAGGGGGTGTGACCGAGGGGGGCTGACAGAGAAGTGGTCACTCCTCTGACAGTAATACAAATATTTGAAACAGATCAACTAAAATCAAATGGGGAAGAGACATTAATGAATGTCCTCCATGTTTCCAGTAAGTCACTTGAGGAGGGGAAAGGAAGAAGTGCCACCATCTGATGATGTGACTAACATCTGAACAGCAAGCTAATGCTGAATCACAAGCTCTAAAGCGCTCGCTGAGACTCAAACCCTACTTTTCGAGACAGGTCCAATCCAAGCCAAACAACTCCGACGCTTAACAGCTTGCAACCTGAGCCTAAAGGCTGAATTTGGCAAAACAAATTCTGCTTCTCTCATAGGTTTCTCCAGAATCCCTTGATCCAAACACTAAACCACTCATGTCTTTGAAAGCTTAATCCATATTCCATTTTTGGAAGCCTCTGCAATTGTCTTGTTTATCTTTTGAGTTGCCCTCAGGACAAATTTGGTAACAGATGATGTGTTTAAATTCACTGGCTGTTGTGACTGTCAAGACAACCATCTTCAGGGTTGCTTTTGCTTTTGTCTGTCATGTCCTGGATTTTCTAACACAGCTCTTATCTGTTAGCACTTAGGATTTTGTCTGTCTCCTGGATTCGTTAGGATTTAATTATTTGGTAAGTAAAAAAAAAAATCTCAATGTGTCTCCTTACAGAGTCCCTTTAAAAAGAGGGCAACATGGCAACTACAGACGCTGCTGACTTTTACTATAACTTTTCCATCACTGATCCCAACGAGAACGGAAGCGAGAATTTTCACACATTTACAAGAGTCTTTCTGCCCTGTATGTACTCGCTCGTTTTCATCCTTGGGCTAGCAGGAAACACACTGGTCTTTGTTATACTAGTTTTCTATGAGAAACTGAAGATGCTGACAGATATATTTTTGCTGAACTTGGCTATAGCTGACTGGGTCTTCCTTTGGACGCTGCCATTCTGGGCATACTCTGCTGTTCAGGAGTGGACTTTTGGCACCGTGGCATGTCGTATAATACGGGGCTTATATATTCTGAACTTGTACACTTCAATGTTAACTCTAACGTCTATCACTTTTGACCGGCTTATTGCTATTACTTTTGCCACCAAAGCACACATGTGTCAAAACAAGCGAATGACATGGGGCAAGTTAATCTGTGTCTTGATCTGGGCGATCTCGCTAGCTTTTGCTGCACCGCAGTTTATTTTTAGTGAGGTGTTTAATATTGATAAGGCAATATGTCAGGAAGAATACCCAAGCCATCGTACAGAACTGATTCTTGAAGCGATCCAAATGACCCTGGGCTATTTTATTCCCATGCTAGCCATGATCATTTGCTACTCACTGATTATTAGAACCTTACTGCATGCCAGGGGTTTTCAAAAGAACAAATCTCTAAAAAAAATATTTTCTGTAGTTGCCATATTTATTCTTACTCAGTCACCCTATACTTTCTTGAGACTGATAAAGATCATAGACTGGAGCTTTAACTTGAACAGCAGCTTTGAATATGCAATCACCATAACAGAAGCTCTTGCTTATTTCCGTGGCTGTCTTAACCCTGTTCTGTATTTCTTCATGGGGGTGAAATTCAGAAGGAACTTTCAGAAAATTATTAAAAACTCAAGATGCATCAAACGCCAAGTTATGGCTAAACAGTTGCAAACTATTGAAGAGGATGGCTCTAAAACTTTTACATCAAATAATGCAGATGCAACAAGCATGTACCCGCTATAAAACTGCCTAGAGAATCTGGCAACTATTCACAGCTTTTTTTTTTTTTGTAAATACTGAGATAGGTAGCCTGCATGAAAGAGGAGAGTAAAGACATCGTGATCAGCTTTAGGCCAACCTATCTTAATCACGATACTTCAGCGTTTCCTGCTTTTCCTGGTCAGAGCTGATCCTAAGATACAGCTGGTAACAGAGTTAACTGTACAGAAGATCTTCAAAAGGTATCAGAAGCAATGAGATAAAACTCTCTTCTTCACGCCATAAAGCTAACTTGGACTCCACATCTCCAGAGGGACTACAGACTTCTGCCCTGCTGTTTTTCCATGAAAGGTGTTTTTTAACAAAAACATTTATGAGTTTTGTTTCAAAGATATTAAGTATTTTAGTGTGGCTCATTCACTTAATGAGAATTCCTGGATTAAAAACATACACATTTCAATGTTCATGCTGGGTATCATGTGTGGTTGGGGTTTTTTGTGGGTTTTTTGTAGTTCTCCATTTGGGAGAAGGTGTCCACAACACACTCCTTTAGCGTTCATCTAAAATTTCTGTAATAAAGCAGCATTTTCATCTGCCTTCCATCTAATATCAGGTTCATGATCTGAATTTCCCATACACATTTTTGTATCTTACTTCTGATAACAGAGCTAACGTTGCCAGATAACTAGACCGCCTGTTAACACAAGGGATATCACGCTGCACATGGGCTCTAACACTGAGCAGTGTTTCCTTAGACGCAAACTCTCACACCCTAATTCCCACATATTCTTTGCACTGTGACATCTTTCCAGTCTGTTTTTCCTGGCACCCCCTTGGCACCCTGGTTCCCTTGCCACGAAACCCTGGATTCCTTAGTCATTCTCCTTCCTTGTTGCTGCAGCCCCTCCTTTCCACCTCTGGCCTTTTCACTTCCCAGCGGGAGGCAAAAAGGTACACAGGGGGCAGCACAGACTTGGGCAGAAAGGATGCAAAAGCTCTGGCAGAGAGTGGCAGAATAGGGGTGGAGACCGGAGTAGGGAAAAGAAAGAAGGGATGTTGGAGAGGAGCAGAGGGAGGGCTTTATGCAGCTGTGGGCTGCCTATGATGAAGGCAGGGTTGGGTCTGGCCCAAAGGCTGAAAGTCCTTTGCATTACAGCTTTGAAATACCAGATTTAACCTGTTTTAAACCATTCTTGCAATAACCATGCTCACTCTGGATGTTCCTTTTCTCCCCATTAACACTCAGTCCTTCCTACCAGATCACTGCAGCTCAGTGGTGCCTTATCGGCACCACTCTGTCCATGTCACCTTTTTCCCCTTGAAAACAGCTGCTTAACCAATACTTTCCTAAACACACAATCTCTCTTGTTTCTCCTGTAGTGAGATGGTGCAATATCCTTAAAAACAAAAGTAGGAAGGAACGTGCTGTGCTTTCACATCAGTGTGGCAAGTAAAGCTGGTATCTGAACACACAGCCAGAAGGCAGGCTTTGCCAGCAGAGGGTGGTGAGAGGTGCTCCTGTCCCCACTCCTCTTCCCGGCTGGTTCTGCACAGGGCAGTGAATGCTTCAGACCACGTGTAGTTCCCGTTTTTGGCTATGCTGGCACCCTGCCCGGCTAGGTGAGCTGTAATTAGGTCAGGACAGAGTGTTATGAGTCATTACGAAAAAAAGAATCCAAAACAAAGCAACTACAGGGCAGATAGGCTGAGATGTCCTTTCCACCAAAAGCACTACCAAGGTGTGAATAAACTCTTAGTTTCTGTACCAGGGCAGTGCTATTTTTAAAAAATTTTTAAAATTTTTTTTACACTTCTGCTGTCTATGATCTTGATTCTGCTGCTGCAACATTTATTGCAGGCATGTAATTTCTACAATATTTTAAAATGGAAATACAGTGCACTGGTTTACCCTGGGGACTTTGACCCAGTGCTATGCAATATCCTGACTTTTGTTTTAGAACACAATCTACAAATAGGAATGCTTTATAAATAAAAGTTTAAAAATACAACACTTCAAAAGAGAACCCACGAGCCTTGAAGTTGCAAGATGTACCGCAACTGCACACTTTATTGCAGCTTCTCACATTAAGATTTCAATCAGATCGCTCCAAACTCACATAACAGACCTGAAAGCATGAAGCAACTGCTGCTTAATCCTAATCGTAACGAAAGAGCTGCTTCAAGGTCAGAGTTCTGCTGGTACAACATCTATCCTACCTTGCCACACACCTGGGCAGCTCACGACTAAAATGAGTTTTATTTGGTTCTGAACTGTACCAATAAAGGCAGTGTCTCAAAATCTGCTGTTATGAAGTAATGCTGTTGTAATCATTTCATGTCCCTTCAAGAAAAAAAACTACAGGGGTAGGGTTAAGTAAAGAGAACAAGTGAAAAAATAGAGTAACAGTACAGTAGACACCAAAAGGGACAAATAGAAAAGAAAATGTCCTTTCAGACACTTCACTTTAAGCACCAGCTCCGATTTCCAGTCTAGCAAGTACTCACACCCAGAATAAGGTAAGGCCAGTGTGGAAACCTCATCCCGACACTTGGACAGAGTAAGGCCTTAAGAAACTCAGTCAACATAGCACATCTATTGCAGATCTCTCTGTCTAATTGGACCAGCCAGCCTCCCTTCTCTTCCCTTTCTTGGCTGCTTGTCTCCCTCCCTTTTAGAAATGCACCAACTAGCTCAAATCTCTGGCAAAAAAAATGAATAGCTTGGACTATTTCTAGCAGAATCTCAGTAAAGAAATCTGGCCTGAAAACATACTTATTTGTATGCATTCCTCAGACATCCATCTAGCAAGCACAATCTTGGATCCTTTCTGTCTTCCCCAGGCACAATATCAAAGCAAATCCTATCCCATATATTCAATTTCATGCAAAGAGAACCTTATTGGGATGCCATTAGGTTACTGTTTATACTTCAAGACTACCTGAAGTCTCCACATAGGAATCAGGCCACATTTAGCTGGATACTTTAAAAAAAAAAAGATCAAAGGTCTATATGAAGTCAAGATGGTCCACCAGTCCAGTATGGCCAAGAAATCTGCAGCAGTGAAAACAGTAGCTCAAAAAGTCCCTGAACTGCAGATCCTAGGAAGATGGGAGAAAACACACTGGGAAATCATCAGTACATCTGCTAAGGGCTGCTGTAAAGGACAGGACAGAGGGTTACTGGAATCTTTGCTCACATTCAGTACAGTGGTTCTGGCACTCACAGTATCAAATGCTGCATTATCTGCTCGTGTGCTAAGCTATGCTCAGACTTTGGGTACACATATACTCCTCACCACAGAAACAAGTGAGAAAACTGTCATAATCAACACTGCGCTCTGCTTTTTTTCCTAAGCACATACCACTGGTGAGACACATCATCTGACTCATGTATCAGCTTCTGCACCTCTCCCGTAACACAAAACCAAGACAAGGTGCTTACGTCATCCACAGTCTAAGAAGGCCATTCTCCTCCAGTGTTCAGGCTAGTGAGACCTTTCAAACATTACAAGTCTCACAGGGAAGGGCAGGTGTGGTCGGCGTTCTCTGCAAAGTATATCTCAAGCTCCAAGTATGACCACAGTAGGACTCTCGCCGGCCTCGTAACGCTAATGTACCAAGACCAACAAAAATCCCCCACTGCAAATTGTCCCTTTGCAAAACAAAGGCCATCTAACTTCAAAAGAGCATTGTGAAGCTCAGTTTGTTCATGTCTGCCCAATGCATGATAAACATGAATATACTCTCAGTGTCAACAGTGTACAAAATAGGCTGAATACATAGAGCTTATGTACCAAGAAACAAAAATGTAGAATTTTGAAAAGGCTTTTTTCCAAATAAACAAGTCTGTACAATGTGCCTTCTACCAAAATTGCAAGTCACTGTGTTTTATGCCGGAAATGGGTGCTCTGAAGGCAAAAAAGTCTAGATATGCTTTCCTAGCAGCAGGCTGGTTACTCTGTTGTTATTTTCAGTTTAGCATTTGAATTTATCACACTTATTTTTCTGCTCAGAAGCAAAACAACAACAGAATTTAGGTGAAATTGCCTTTTTTCTTTTCAAATATACAAAAGTTTTTGAAAGACTATTTATTTTGCAGAACAGAATTTTTGGAAAATATTTAAACAATAGTAAAACAGTATTTTGTATAAACATGGATATACATTAAACTATAATACTATGCCATAGTTTGCAAACCAAGTGCTTGGATATTCAGATAGCCTTAGATCCTCTTCATTGCTTATTTATGTAGAAACTGATGTAAAAAAGCGACTGAAACCTGCATTCACTCTCATTTTCTTAAGAAAAAAGAACAAACTTGTGCCGGATTTAGCTACGCAATTTCTGTTCTCTTTTTCTGTAAGCTGTTATCTACAAAGCAGTAAGGAGTCCTACAGACACAGACCAGTTATTTTACATTCAGTTCAATGAAGCCTGTCATAAAAATAATAAATCTTTCCTTATCTTTTCCGCACCCCTTTGTTCTCTTGGTATTAAGTAATAGTGAGTCTGACAGAGAGTATCGCTTAGCTCCTATTACAAGTTAAGTGTGAATGACCAGTGATACAGTGTGGCCTCTAAGCTGATTTTAATGGTGATGGCTTGGCGGGTGACAGCACAAGAAGTGGAACTACTCCTCTGTGCTGTGATGCAGCAGGTAGAGGGGGAGGATGGAGCTGTTTGGAGTTACTAGATTTGATGCTGACTGCAAACAGGCCAAAATTATTTTGTGTTGGTCTTCTGAACACGTGGCAGGGAACCGAAGTGTCTTCTCTTTATGCAGAGGTTGGCTATCCCCACCAAAACCCCCCCCACAACATTCCAAACTAAACCCAAAAGAGTCCGCTCTCCATGAAGCAGTGTTTACTCACAGATCTGTCACGCTTTGACCCAGAGACTCTCCCTCCATCTGACTTTCATTGTGCAGAGACTCTGATTCCTGTACTTGGCACAGCTCCTCATCAGTTATTATATCAAATGCTGCATCATCTGGTGGCTTAGAGGCTTCACTTGCAGCTGTGCCATAAAAAGACATGAAAAGAAACATTAGCAATATTAGCTGGTTGTTTGGAAAACAAACAGGCAAAACTCTTAAGAGGGAAGACGAGGCCATCCCTTTACCTTTACAGAAGCATTAGGTAACTACTATGGGCAGAGAATGGATTGAGAGCAGCCCTGAGTAGAAGGAGTTGGGGGTATTGACTGATGAAAAGCTCAACATGAGCCGGCAGTGTGCGCCTGCAGCCCAGAAAGCCAACCGTGTCCTGGGCTGCATCAAAAGAGGTGTGACCAGCAGGTCGAGGGAGGTGATCCTGCCCCTCTACTCCGCTCTTGTGAGACCCCACCTGGAGTACTGCGTCCAGCTCTGGGGGCCCCAGCACAGGAGAGACATTGAGCTGTTGGAGCGAGTCCAGAGGAGGGCCACGAAGCTGATCAGAGGGCTGGAGCACCTCTCCTATGAGGACAGGCTGAGAGAGTTGGGGTTGTTCAGCCTGGAGAAAAGGCGGCTCTGGGGAGCTCTAATTGCGGCTTACCAG
The DNA here is from genome assembly GCF_011004875.1 of Balearica regulorum gibbericeps. Lineage (NCBI taxonomy): Eukaryota > Metazoa > Chordata > Aves > Gruiformes > Gruidae > Balearica > Balearica regulorum. The sequence continues at coordinate 120,271,835 of NC_046185.1, forward strand.
TACCTGAAGGGGACTTACAGGAAAGATGGTGAGGGACTGTTTATCAGGGAGTGTAGTGACAGGACAAGGGGTAATGGGTTGAAGCTGAAGGAGGGCCGATTTAGATTAGTTGTTAGAAAGAAATTCTTGACTGTGAGGGTGGTGAGGCACTGGAACAGGTTGCCCAGAGAGGTTGTGGATGCCCCCTCCCTGGAAGTGTTTAAGGCCAGGTTGGATGAGGCTTTGGGCAACCTGGTCTCGTGGAAGGTGCCCCTGCCGATGGCAGGGGGGTTGGAACTAGATGATCTTTGAGGTCCTTTCCAACCCAAACCATTCTATGATTCTATCGTTCTACTAGAACCAACTGAAAATCTCAGGCTGACTGATACTCATTTAATACACATGCAAATTTCTGTCAAAACCAATCAAATTCAAAGATGGGACCAATCCCACCCTGAACACACTCCATGAACTTGCAGGTCCTTGGAGCAGGAGGTGACCATGTGGTTTCTTGGAGAATGTCTAAGACCCCTACTTATTTCTCCCCAGCATGCAAACAACACACTAACCAAAAGCCCTCTCGGATGGTGACACAGGTGATTCCAATGACGCTGGTGATCCTTCCTGGTTGGCACTGGATCCAGAGTCATCTGTATTGTCAACAATGACTCTAGGCTTATTAAAGCAAGCTCTGCAGCAACGCTCCTTTTTTCCACCAGGCTTTGTCACCATGTAGTTGTTGCAGCAGTAGTAGCAGAAAATGCGACCACACATTCTAGAAATTATTTGAAACCAAAGGTGTTAGAATATTGCCACATACAGGTGGAACATATCTATGTGACTGAGTCATAACGGTCTTGTGCTCTGCAAAAGCCCGAATGCTACATCCATGGCAGAACTCATAATACAGCCTGTGCTGCTTTCTGAGGTGAAGCAAGTTTTCTTGACAAAACAGGATGCAGAAATGCACATTCATACTTTGCTGCCTTAATAAATAGGGAAAATAGAAAAAAGCATAAAAATACTTTAAAAATTAAATATATGTTTAAATATAAATACATAAAGCAATTAAATACCCAAAAATATGCAATACAAATAAATAATATATCTATATATAAAAAGCACATAAGAAGCAAATGTACTTAATAGTATTACACAGGCCAAATCTCATACTCAGAGCAAAACTCCATTTGATTGTAAAGACAGTAAGAGCACATCTATATGTCTCTACTTAGTAATCATCCCTCTCTCTTTCAAACAGGGAAGAAGAAACAGTACTTCTATCACAATAGCTAAACCATCTTAGTGAATATTGTTTACAGCATGCACAGAGCAGTGCATAACAAATATATTAAAAACACAGTCCTTTTAAGGAATACACCATGTAGGGTGTGATTATCTTTGTTTCTAGAAATGAGAAACTGATAGACTCCCCAAGTCAGAGTTGCATCCAGATCTTTGCCTTAATCCACGTCAAGGGACCTTTCCATTAACGTCTCTTATCCCCTTGTGAGCTCACACGTTCTTTCAGCCTCTACAACATTCCCTCTCAAGGATTTTGACCAATGAACTATGAACATTAAGGAGTATTTCATCCATGTAAACGATCATACAGAATTTTGCTTTTGAACAGTGTAACAGAGTCCAACAAACTGACCTGCAGTGGTGTCGGCGCACCATCCATGAGAACTCTCTCTGGCAGTCCAGACAATGATTAACTTCTGTGTCCCCTTGCCACCTTTGCTCTGCACTAAGCTTTTGCTGGAACTCCAGAGCATCTGATTTTTGCCACAAAGCATCCTTATCTCTGCAGAGACACAGTTAAAAGAAATAAAAACACTTAGAAATTATCATTGCTGGTTTACTGTTAACCAACCTCAATCTGAATGCTGGTAAAAGCTTCACAGTAAAAATTGCTTTGCTATAACTTCTGAGGAGCTTTCAGGAATAAAGATAGATCAAGAAAACTACCAAAGCTCTTGGGAAGGGGGGGGTGAGAAAAATACATGCCATACAGAGAACTACATGGTTTTGCAAAACAGACAGCAAATTAAGGAGGAGATAATATTGGGTGTTATATGTTTGACTGCATTATGGAAATACAAAATTTCAACTTCTGATGAACTTGGCCATCACCTGTATGTTCAATTCAGGAATACAAGACTGAACCACCTAGGCAGTATCACTTAGCATCCCAAGCTAGGGTTTTAATTTCTGCTTGCTGTTTATTTTGATGCCAACCTGATAAGTTCTATCAAGCGTTCTTCAAGGAACTGTTTTGTTCTCGTCAGGTCATCCAGTTCAGCAAATAACTTCTGGTCGCTGCTATCTTTGTCTGCTGCCACCTTGCTAAGCTTCTCACTGTAATCCAGGACCTTCTCTTTTGCTTCATCAGCTTCTTTTTGGATCCTGATCAAATACAAAGGCAATTAAGAATTGTTTTTAGCTCATGTGCATTCAAGTCTTCCCCAGGGAGGAAAGGGGTCTTCCACCCTGATAAACAGGTAGTTTCACTGAAGTTGTTCTCCATGAGCATATTTTTAATAGCTAGACAGAATCTCTCCAGTTTTCTGCATCACTGGAAGTGCACACAGACCCATTACCTGGTGAACACAGTCAGCAATCAGCAATTTCTTGGATGCCCTGCTTATGTCGAAACTTATGATCGCTGCCACACTGGGAAACTAATAGCAGCAGCAGCTGCAAACTGAGCTAAATGGGGAAAGTCCTATAGCTGCAGGTTGCCCAGCATTTGCAGGCTGCACACAAAAGGGCCATTTAACACGTACTCCTCCATAGCCTTCACGTTCACAAAAGGGAAGCAAACTAGTTTCTCACTTTATTTTTCTAACACAGATGCAATTCAAAACCTAAAGGTTCGTAGAATCATAGAATGGTTTGGGTTGGAAGGGACCTTAAAGATCATCTAGTTCCAACTCCCCTGCCATGGGCAGGGACACCCTCCACTAGACCAGGTTGCTCAAAGCCCCATCCAACCTGGCCTTGAACACTTCCAGGTTAAGAGACTGCACAGTCAGTGGAAAGAAGTGTCCCCAGGAAGCTTCCAAGAATGTAAGTCTTAGCTTGACGATACGGTAATTTCAGTACTGTGAGTCCTAGCAATGGATCAAAAATTCTACCGCAATGCAACATGAAGGGCTGAGCTGGTCTGAACTCACTTAGCCAAGTGAAACATTTTGATGAGTAAGATTTTGTACTGACAACCTTCAGTATAGATCAAGAATCATCAGTCTTCCCACAAAGACAGATGAAATCAGCACAAAAATGTAAGAATACATTGGTTTTGGTTAACTCATTACACTCTGTGTAAGCCCATGTCTCATGAAGATCTATTTCGGATTGCCAGATAATTCGGACCACACAGGTCCACATTACAGACCTTGGAAACATACCTGCATCAGATATTAAAACCGATAAGAAACCAGACAAAGACATGCAGGATGTGGTCCCATTCAAATAATTCTTACTGATTCCCCAAAATTTCATACACAAATGAGGAAAAAAACCCTATCAAAAAGTGGTATTTTTCCATTCCTTATGAAAAAAAAGAGCCAATATCAGCGTTTTAATTTGTTGACCAACCTATAAAGTAAAAGGAGGTTATAAAATGTCTTGAGGATTCATAAAGGAAGACATTGAATGAATTTGTCATCAGCTAAATTAACAATACAATAAAACCTAAACCTTGATTCACGTGTGCTGTGTAATTTACATGTTTCTCATCTGATGTGTCAGTCTGATATTCCCCGTCAATGCTCATACACTATTTGACCTATATAAACCCCGTGGCACATGCTACTTCACAAACCACAGCAATTTTCAATATGTTTTGGTTACTGGCCCCTTGCTTGGTTTACAATTAACAGCTTGTGAACAGAACCCAAACTCCCACCTTTCCAAGAGTTCTCTCAGAGACGTCACCTCCTCTTCCTTCTGCAGCCGAGTAGATTCTGATTCAGACAGCTGCTCTCTTGCTTCATCCAGCTTTCTAGACAAACTCGTGTTTGCAGCCTAGTGAAATAAATTACTGTATTTCCTTACATATAAAAACAACACTTTACCAAGCATTGGACAATTGCCAAGACACCTAAACAATGCTTTAAAAGAATCAAAGTCAAACCACCAATTAAGATATTATTGTATAAGCAGACACTAATTAGTTGTGTACTAGTGACTGATTACTTCTGTCACACTGAATAAGGGATAGACTTTAAAGTAAGACAGTATTAAGCCTGTAATTCTTATTAGTTCATGTAAATTGAGCTTTTGCCTCCTTATCAAGGAAAATCTCTCAAAGGCAATGGCAAAAGAATATGCCCTAAAAATGTTTTCTCCACCTAAAAGTTTCAAAAGAAAAAAAAATAGGAAAATGTTGTATATTAAAGCTATATGCAACACGAAGAACACTGGACACAAAAATTTCTTTCACAGCTAGCCTCTCCAGAGAAGTCTGCCAAACTTGGAGTCCTCAGGGAACATACCTAACTGCATCTAAAGGTGTACGTATTTCTGCTAGCAGGCAAGGCCAGGTTCAATAACCTTAAATTTCTTCCTTCTGGATTCCTTACACCTCAGTACAATCCTCCTAACTCAACTGTTTGATAAATGCATTGCAAAAATCTTGGTTTTTTCCAGCTGGGTTATTTCTCAGCCAGATTAATGCTCTGATTCAGTGACCCTTGCAGCCTGTGAATAGTTGGATCCACGCATGTGGCTGTGTGCAGTGGGCATGCAGAGCTTAGGACAGACACCTTTTAAACCTGCACTCCCATTTAGGAAGTGTACACATAACCAGGTCTTACATAAAACCCGACTAGCTTTCAAAGCAGGACAAATCCTAAGTGCCATTGTGCTTTTCGTAATCTCCGTTTCAGTGGCTAACCTTCAGCTGCCGAGTATTTTGTCTGCAGCACCTGTATTTATTCAAGGGCATTCTCAGACTCACAGCCAGTCATCAGAAGTGCTGCCTGCCTTCTGAATTATAACACTAATGCCCACTGACACAAATACCTCTGTTTTTTAATCAGATCAAGCACCTACTTGTAACTCTGCAATCTCTTCCTCTGCAGCATGCTGTTGTCGCTTCTGCTCCTCAAGTTGCTCTCTTACTTTCCCACACTCTTCACTGACAGCCTAGCAGAGAGATTGAGCCAGGAGTTAGCATTCCTCTAGTGGCCACCCCCTCATCTACAAAATTCCCAGTTGTGAATCACGAGTGCTTTTACTGCCACGTATGGGATAAACGCAGCACCATTAGCAGGCTCAGAAAAGAGTTAAAGAGCCACCCAACTCATGGATCCAAGGAAACTCCCCTCTGTGGTGGCAGATCAGCTGTGTTTTACTGTTACTTGCTATGGGCTATTACAGTTCTCAACAAAAAGAAAGCCCAACTTGTGAAATGCTTTGGCTGAAAAGAGTGAGATAGCCCAAATCATACTGAGGTTTAAAAAAGCCTTTATGAAAACAAAACATAAATGAACGTACACTATTTTCTCAAACTCATGAGATTTCTGGATATCACCAGTGGCATAAGCCTCTGCTCAACTGCCAGTATTAGACATTATCTCAGAATGGCAGAACAAACACACTAAAATTTTCTGCCTTTAGGTGTGCTGTTTCATATAAACAGGGCTGGCTCATGTTTTTCTTTGATCTTCTCAGCTGCTACCTTGAGCAGTTGAAAGCAAAAATACATGAGGGAATGAACTGCAAAAGTATCTGGTCTCAGTCTTAAGTTTGCTTTCATCAAAATCAGTTTTAAGGAGAAGTAGTCTTATGGGTGTGGGGAACAGGTCTTGCAATGTTCCTGCTAAAAAAGAAAAAAAATCACAGCTGTGACCAGAGGGAACAGTTACAGAAGATGCCACCTTCAGTGCCAACATAAGAAATCATCATCCTCTCCATTACTGGCTGGCTCTTCCATATCACCTGGCCTCTCCACAGTGCTCAGTGGTCACAATATACATCTCCAAAAAACTCTGCAGAGTTATTTTACCTCAAAGAGGCCTAGGTCATGAGCGTAAGAGACATTTTCAGATTCCCAGGCTAAGGCTAGTTGCGTGCTAGTCGCAGAGCCTGACCAACACAAACCTTAGGATTTCGCCCAGTAATTGCTGCAGCAGATGGTAAAGCAGGGGAAATCCTGCACGGCTCCCTCACCTATAATAATCACATTAATTTACCTTGAATTTTGTCTGATAATTTAGAATCTCTGTGCTCATTTGAAATTTTATTGCAGACAGCTCTTCTTGGCTGGTCTCTTGGAAACTCTGTGCCTGTTTCTTTACCGTCTCCAGCTGCAATTGCAGACTTGGGACAGCTGCGGCACATATTTGAGCCTCCTCTAATTTCTCTTGCAGGCTCTTGTTCTCCTGTCTGAGATTAGAGATGTCAAGCCTCAGCTTCTCCTGTTGCTCTGCTGCCTGTTCTTCCAGTTCTTTGAGCCTTTCTGTGGCCTGGGCTAACCGCTCTTCTCCATCCACCTTTTCAGAGGTCAAGGCACAAATCTGAATACCAAGTTCAGCCATATCTGTGTTGGTCCTGTGGAGGAGATCTTTGTTTTCTTCGTTTTCCATTCTAGCAACTTCCAAGTACTGCTTAACCTTGGATAGCTCTTCCTTCAGGTTCAGCAAATTATTTTCCAGCTCAGCTTTTTGATGGGCTGCTGTCTCCTGCTCTTTTTTCAGCACTTCTTCTCTTTCTTTACATTGCACCAGTTCTTGCACGTGGTTTCTGTTGAGTGACTCACTTTGCTCTTTCAGCTGCTGGACAAGCACCTTCTGCTCACCCAAGACAGTCTCTGTGACTGCAAGCTCACTTCTCATCTGCTCTCTCTCATCAGTGGTCTGCTGAAGCTTGACTCGCAGGTCAAGGACTTCTGCTTGCAGCCTAGACACTTCACCTCGGTTGACCTCCAGCTGCTCTTCACTCATGGTCAGTCTGGAGGCCAGCTCTTTTGCCTCTTTCTCCAAAGAAGCTGCCTGCTGGAGTTGGTGTTTTTCCACTGATTCCTTTTCTGATGTAAGGGATTCAATAAGCTTTGTTTGATGAAGGCATGTCTTTTCAAAACTGAGCTTTTCTACCTCAAGAGTCTCTGCTTTCTTCCTGTGTCTTTCAGCTTCTGCTCTTAGCTGCTCACACTGGCCCTCCATGCCTTGCAGTTCTAATTCCTTCTCTGTGAGCTGTGACTGGAGAGACTCCTTGCTTTCCTTCAAGGTGCCTAAGTTTTTTTCCATTTGTAAACTATGCTGTTTGGTACTCTTCAGCTGTCCTTCAAGTGAGGCATAAGACTCCTTGGTGGTCTCTTCTCTTTGCTTTAGTTCTTCATAGTCTGAATGTAGAGCCTTTAATCTCTCCTCCAGAATTTGGCTTTGTCTCCTGGCATTCTGCAAGTCTTCATCCAGCTGTTTGTTCTCGCTCCGGAGCTTCTTCTCTTTTTCATCAACTGACACCAGGGCATCATCTATCTCACTCTGAAGCTGTTTCTCAGAGGCTCTCAGCCTGGCCATCTCGGCTTCCAGGGAAGCTTTAGAAGCTTCCACATTTTTCAGCTTCTCTTCCATCTTCCTCTTGGACTGCTGCAAATTCGCATTCTCCGCTTTCAGCTTCCTGCTCTCCTCACCCATTTCACTCACTGCAGAGTTTTGCTGCTCCACCTGTTCCTCCAGCTCCTTGACTTTCTGGCTGAGATGCTCTTTCTCAGACAAGAGTTTCTGGTTTTGCTCCTCAAGGCTATGCACAGTCTGACTCACCTTTGTTAAGTGACCCTCCTGTAGTTGAAGTTGCTGTGCTTGTGACTGGGTTTCCTGCTTCAGCGCTCCTTCCTTCCTACCATACTCCTCCTCGAGTTTCTCTTTTTCTTTCCTTGCTTCCTCAAGACTTTTTTCCAGTGACCCCACCTGAGCCAGCGACCCCATTACCTGGGTCTGGAGCTCAGCCATCTCCTTTCCTTTCAGGGTCAGGGCCTTCTGAAGTGCATCCCTTTCCTTTGCCATGGTTTCCAGGCTCCCAAGCAGCTTTTCACTCTCTTCTTTAGAGTCAGCAGTGAGGCGATTGTATCTGGATTCCAGTTCCTTCTGTGCCTCTTCTTTCAGCTGCAGCTCCTCCCTTGCTGCCTTCAGCTGAGACGCATGTTCGTCATTGAGTCTTTGCATATCTGCCTTTTCCTTTTCTGTCTCCTGAAGCTTCTCTAACAGTGCCCGTATCTGTAGGGCAGAGTCACAGTGGGCTGTAACTTGCTGTCCCTTTTCCTCCAAGGCAGCATCAACTTTTGCAAGGAGGTTGAGGTTCTTCTGTTCTGTGGAACTCAGCTTGGCTTTGAGTTCATCAATGCAAAGATCCTTCATAGCAACCAAAGCCCTAGAGGCCTCCAGCTCCTGATTCAACAACTGCAGTTTTGAGGCACAGTCTTCCTTGCTCGTCACCAGCTGCTCCAGCTTTGTTGAATATTCCTTCTGCTGCTCCACTGCATTCAGTTCCAGTGACTGCAGACACTTCTGCAGGTCATGAACAGTGCTCTGAGTGGAGTGCGAGACCTCACATTGCTTCTGTAATTCTGTGATCATCTTTGTCAGCCGGGAGTTCTCCTCGCTGTAGCTATTGCTCCTCTCCTTTTCCACCTGTACTTGTTCTTTCTGAAGGCTGACAGCTGCCTGAAGCTCCTGGTTTTCCATTTCTAGCTGGTGAATACGATCTTGAAGTTCCCTCTGCCTCAGCTCAGCCTGGTCAAGTTCTACACGCATCTCTTCAAAGCCCTCAAGGTGTTCAACATTTAGTGAGCTATTTGCATCAGGGCTGGAGGGAAACTCTTGGGCCTAAATGAACAGAAGGGGAAAACCAGAAAGTTTAAGAAGTATTTAACATGCATTTAAATGGTGTGCTCAAATGAGAGCAAGTTCAGGTCCTTAACACACAGTGACATTGTATGTTGCATGCACAGCACTACAAGATACAAACTTACAGGAAATGGAGCTTGTTTTCGGAAAAGATAAATGAAAACATATCTATCTGCAGGCAGTCTTCTGAATATATTTTTGTTTTCCTCTACAAGATTTGCATGTTCAGTTGAATCAGCCACTGGACAATTCCCTTTACTTTTAATTAAGAATTCCTTTTGTAGTTTACCATTAAAAGTCATAATCACTCTGAAACTACTAAGCTCTCTGGAACTATGCCATTAATTAAAGATCTACCATGCCATATAAACATTTATTTGTAATTTGCTTACCTGCAAATAATTGCTCACTAAACTGCTCATGCTGGAACTGCGACTTGGGGGCTTCCATAAATATGCTGAAGATCCAAGTGAGGAGAGGGTCCTCCTGTTGATCAGAGAAACGATGTATAAGAGAAGTCTAAGCACACACATACATGTCTTTCCACTCTTATATGTTTAGATTTATCTAGTTGTAACTATCACATACAGAAAGACGTAACTGCACCTGGTGTCTGGGCCAACAACCACTGAAGCTGATGGAAAACAAAACAGGGATATCAAAGGCACCTATAAATGATTATGGGCTTGGTAGCCCTGATTTCCCACATCCACAAGAACCAATGCAGCTTTGCTCTACAAAATTGTATTGCTGTGTGGTGGCGGCTCAACCAGACAGAGGCAGCATGCAGCCCTGGAAAACTCCCACTGATACAAACGGATGTGGATCAGACCTGGGAGTTTTTGTTATTCCCCGCTTTGAGGTGGGATCAGGCTGTAGTGACCACATATTGTCATCCCTACCATTGCTGTAAGTGAAGCACACCACTTGGCTGTTCAGTGACTACATGTCTCAGCTCTCAAAACAGAAGGAGCTAACAACATTTCTTCTTGTGCCTGTGAAGATAAGAATAGCTTGGGATTTGGACCTAAACTGCAGTTACTGGAAGTACTCCATCACAGAGCATCAACTCTGATCTCTGGTACACAGTATATTGAAAGAAAAAAAGGCCCATTCAGTCATAGACTAATTACATGGAGAAAGTGTATAACACAAGTATTCCTGCCTTCAAAAGTAGAAGCTTTTATAGATTCTGTAACAGGCAGGTGTTTTATGGCCTTCTTAATACAAAATGACAAAGTGGTTCTATCTTACCTGGCAAATGCTGGCCAAGCAGCATCTAAATCATAGCCTCTTGACGCCAAGTCAAATTGAACATCAGTGAGCTCATAGAGTTGACCCACAATGTCAGAACTCATTTTGGAATTCAGAAATGGACTTCTTGCATAGTACCAGTCACTTGAAACAAAACAAAAAAAAAATGAAGTAATAGTCATTCATAAGTAAAAGAGAAGCAGCAGCTTCACTTGCAAAAATAAACCACAAAATGATTATTTAGTCCACCCCAGAAAAATTATGATATTCTATTCTAAACACAAACTGAAAACAACCAGACCCACCAACCAACATCCCATCCCTTTGATGTGAATGAAATTAAACAGCTTCAATGAATTCCACGCAAGTATCTTTAGAGGGGCTCCTGCACAAAATATTTTTTGCTCTAGAGCTTGGGCAAAACACTGGCAAGACAGAATATTTGCTATACACTGGATAATCACACAATAAATACCTAAAGCACACACTTAATACATCAAAAATGACGGACAGAAAGCAGCAACCAGAGTTAAATACACTGTGCTAATAGTTGCTTTTTCTAAAAGCCCTACCAGGAGTGCCCCTCCAACCAACTACAAACTATCATTGGTGTTCCTTGGCCAGGGGCAAGCTGTTCCTCTGTGTGACAACCCAGAGATATATACAAATGTTTTCTGGGGCTTTGCGCAACACATCCAAATTAATCCTCCCTTATGATCCACAGCACAGGAGATCAAACCCAGGACCTCCAATACTTACAAAAACATCACCTTTGAAACCGACATACAGATCATCAGCATCCACACGCATTTAGCTGTAACAACTTTCAATCTTTACCAGCCTAAGATAGATATGAACCAGTGACCCAGGCCAAAAGGTCTATTATCCTTCCTATCCTATTACCAGCTTTCTAAGCCAACCATTTGGAAGGGTTTCAATTTCTTTCAATAGCTACTAGGTGATGTTGCTTGATCACACTGAGCAAACACCCATTAGTTAACAAGGTACTTAGCTGTTCACCTGGTCACCTTGCTGTTCATAAAGCATTGCTGCAAGGTGTCTGCTAGCCTTTGGTGAACCAGGGAGTAACGAAGAAATGCTCTTCCTTTTCCAAGAGATGTTCGTAACTGGAAGGGAGAAACCACAAGAAAAGAAAATTCTAAGTATCATTTGTAATCATGTAAAGTCATGGCCAGAACAGTCTACATACCGACACAAAAAAACCTTCACGATAAGCCACTAGTTATAACAGAAGCAGTAAGAACTGCCACTGAGAGACACCTTCTCCCAAGACTGTCATTGGGTGGAATCTTTTTTGAATGACAAATTTGTATCTACAGCTGGCTGTTGTCAACTTTATAATAATATAAAAGGCATCACAGGACCAATGAATCATCTAATATACTGAGTACATGAGTAGAGACTATGCTAAGGACAATTCCCAATATAAGGCAAAATCACAATATGCCCAGCAAAGCCAGAAGTGACTGCTTAGGTTACTTAAGATGTGTCTGGCCACAGCTGGAAGAGCTTTAGGGCAGATGGAGTCATAGAACAAAGATGTAGACATACACAAATATACATGCCTGCAGACACAGTAATCCGAGACAAAGTATTAAGCCTTTCTTAATACTTAGCTGTTTAGTTGATAAAATTCTAATTCTTACTTCAGACCAAGAGTAGCTGCATGACCAAAATTAATGGATCTTTTTATGAAGACAGCTGTTAAATCAATGTAAGGAGGATCACAAAACTCAGCGCTACATTTTGTTATAGCTATTGACTTGGGGAACTGATGTTTGTTTTGTCTTTTACATCTGAACTATTTGCTGTCCTGCAAAATAGTGAAGCATTAAACAGTACTGTTTCACTATTTGCTATCCTGCAAAATAGAGAAACACTAAACAGTAGTGTTTTATTTCTCCTTTCCATCAAAATCAGTAATCCATTTAGGAATAGAAAATGCAAGTGATGAGAAGAATTTCTCATCAGTCAGCCATGGTCCTAACCAAATTGTGCATCCAATTAACAAACCAAATATACTCATGATTTAAAAATGGAGGTCAAGAAAAATATTAGAGGGTTAGTCACTGTACATTTTGCTTGAAAAGTTAATGTAAAAGAAGGCTCAAAGGCCACACAAGCTTTCTCTCCTTCTGATCAGTGTTCCACTGTGGTGAAGTGAGAGGAATACCTTAACTTTCAGTTTCCTTGGTTTTGCTGTTACTGGGCTTCTGTATTCAAATAAGACAAAGGTTTCTCATTTATGTCAGCAATCCACTACATACAAAAATGTTCCTTATAAATGGAATGATGAAACGTGGAGCAAAGGAAGCAACACCTTTTACTGCTTTTTGGTTTGAATTCTATAGGACACAAAGTATGAAATAACATGGTCCCCAAAGGCCAACTGTTTTTCTCCCTCATTCACTCTGCAGATGTCTGAATATTTCTTCAGGGAGATGCTATCCCTGCCCTGTGCGCAGCAGCTTACAAGTGTTTTTCCTAACTAGGCATATTTAGTGAATATCTTAATAATAGTAAAAAACCCCAAACACTGGAAGCCACTGAATTAATCCTATCCTTACTCCCATTGGTTTATCAATTTAAATCACAATGCCTTCTTTAAGCACGGAGATATTAGAACAAATGTATGTGACGAGAAGTAGAGGAAAATATTTACATATATGCAGCTATAACTAGCTAAATACTATTTACCTAGCAAGTAAAATCACGCCACCTCCTGCTAGAGCCCAGCTAGAATTCAGGGAGGCAGGCAGTGTCTGGTATTGTTGGTGTTTCCATGTTTGCTGCAAACACTGTAGCTAAGTTGCGATGTATGGCTGTAGCACTGTAGCATGTGCAATGTATGGCTGTAAAGACTTGGAAAGATGTGTACTCAGTGTAATCACCTTTTGAAAGGGGAACTACCATAACTCCCTGCTCATCTAATGCCATCAAGGACAAGGCTTGCTGTTTAATTAACAGCTGGACAGTTTCCAAGATATTCCTACTTGCTTCCTAGCTCCACCTTTCTAGCATATCATGCACCCTAATATTAGAAGCGCTGCAGGCAAAGCAGAAGAGAAGGCATGCTGTTAAACGTTTGACCATTCTTAAAAAGCAACTGCCGTTACTCTTTCCTCCTTGTTCACTTCCATCTCTGAAAGTCAACAAGTACTGTTCAGTGAGCAAATGACATTTGGAAACCTTTATGTTCTACCCAGCCAAATTAAAAAAAAATTGGCTGCTAATTTCCACCTGTAATGAAGGGGAATAACCAACATGTTTTTCTGTCATCTGTCATTTCATTTCTGGACCTGAGTCTGCCAGCTCAGTTATCTGAAATGGCTGCCTTTTTTAGAGTTCATATTCCTAAACCACAAGCTAATAAAGTAAAAAGAAGTCTTCCACAAGCTAAATTCTATGGCTGCACATAAATCGAAGTAGAAAATATCCTTCTTATAAACTATAATTTCTGATATCACGCTAGCCATTAAACAGCCAGAGGTACTGAAGAAGGAGGAAAAAGAGCAGCCGTTGCATGTGATAATATGCAGGTGATACCATAGGCAACAGACTGTTGAAGGCTACAGCATAGCCACCTTTGCAAAGAAATCAGATTGGCTGCTGCTACTGAGAATTTAGGGCCCAGTATCCACAGTCAGAGGACCTTTCCTGCAGGAGCAGTCACTGTCCTTACTTCTCCAGTCTTCCTGGAAGTAGTGGGAAAGTCAAAGCCAATTTCCATAGCTCTCCTCTGTTTCCTTTCCCAGTGGTAAAACAAACTTAAGGCTTGTTTGCCTTGGAACAGCAAAATTCAATATTGCCTAAGTTGCTGAGAGAAGAAAATGAGATGGGGAACACAGAGCCCGCCTCTGCCAGAGTATCATGGCTCTCTTTGAGATGGCTCAAAACAACATTATCTAGAGCTGCTGTGGAGGAATTGCCAAGAGAATAGGGAAATCTGCTGTAAATAGTAACTTGCCAATATATGTTAGCACTGCTCACAGATAACAGAACTGAGAATCAGGACAATGCTGGCCGGCACCACCACACCATCACTTCTTTTACCCCCAAGGGAAGTGCCTCTTCAAATGACTCTAAAGGCTCAGACAGGATCAGCACAGAAAGCTTCTTGCAGCACTTATTTCACCCACTCATTGAGCTGAAGACATAATATGGCTGTTACGAGATTAAGTTTTTATTACTATATCTAATAAAAATAAAGCTTTTTGTCCTGTTCATGACAGCTTACCCAAGAGAACAAAGTTGAGACAGAAGATGAAACGTTGCTGTCAGTCAGTCCTCCTCAACTCTACTGACCAGCTGAAAAAGTCTTAGGACATGACAAATATGGTGATTCTTTCCTCTTACACTTAGAGGCAAGTCCTGCTGTAAGCTGTGCTAAAAATGGAAGGCTCTACCCTTGACTTAACTTTTCATTCCTTTTTAGAGAAAATGGCACTAAGTTCATGAAAAGGCAGGGCACAACCAGAGACAAACAGGACCATTCACTTGTGTAAGTGGTCTTCAAAATAAGTAAGAGTCAGGCTATCTAGTCCTATATAATTTAGTGCCTAGTGAAAAGAGTAACCTTGCATTTTTATACTCTACATGAGAATTAAAAATTCCCAACTCTTTTTTTGTATGTTAACAGCAGTGTATTTTCTTTTAGTTTCTACTGCTCTCTGAAAAGACATACCAAGCAATAAACCACATGTTATGATGCTTAACTGATATACTTACTTCCGTAATAGACTTGACAAAGCGGATTCCATCATTAGCTCCCTTGACTTTTGCCAGACAGTCACAGAAATAATCCCAGTAGTCTTTTCTGGTCCCAAGTAACGTGGTTTTTTCCTTCTGGTCAAACTTAAACAAGGAAAACAAAATGCAATGAGCAAAACTTAAAAATAAATATACTTATATATAGCTACCTGGAATTCTGTTCCTCTCCCAGCAACATGTGCTTTCGTGACTCCTCTTAGTTTTAGCCAATGTATTCACAAAGGCAGGAGACACTGTATTGCACTGATGCAATCCGGCAGTTACAAAAGTTACTTTACAGACAGTAACAGATAATAATGTTCTAGGTCTAGTTAAAATAGAGATATCCATTCAAAAATGCTGAAATAAAGATCTGCAGCAGATTCAGCAGCTGTTTAAGAGCAACGAACTAACAACCAGTTGTTGAGACCTGCAGTCAAGTGTGGCAATAACACACATGTACGTACCAGAAAAACCTGCTCTAGCTAAATTGCATACGCACTGCAGCTTGGACCATTCAAATCCCAAAGGATTCTTCAGCTTCTGTTGAAGCTTCTGCAACCCAATTAAAAGTCCCTCACCTATATTAAGAGTAGATTAGCATGTCTTTGTTGCAATCAGTGACATGATTACAGTATGTGTAGACATAAGACTATGCAAACTGAATTTCAGTTTGCCCAGCAGTTTGCCCTTTTACTTAAATCTTGAGGATGGACAAAAAGCAGCATTCCAGATTCAAAAATCAGCCTTTTGCGTTAAGCCTTCCATACAATAAAAAATTAATTTCCAAAGTGAAATTGCTAAATATTCTCTAAATTACTCACACCACTATATTTGCTTACTAGTATTTATTTTGCATTAAAATGTTGTCAAGATCTCATTACCAGAGTTTTTCCAAGACATTTTAGCAGGATATATCTTTAAAATCAAGCTCAAATCTTACAGATCAATAAAAAAATACCTTAAATTCTTAAAAAAAAACACCTGCCAGCACTGCCTTTTGACTACAAGTATTTACTTTCACTTGAAATAAGTACAATAAGCAGCACAGATTTCAGACCATTTACTTGAAAAAAAAGACTCAATTGGATATTTATGATTATTTCAGTTAAACCCCACATATTGAAGAGGCTATAAGAGAAAAAAAGGCCTAGCTTTGATGGTGGATTACAAATGACACATATCCCTTTTTACCTGTAGAAGATACTCAAGCTTGTAGGAGAATTTTTGCAAGTTGACACTGTCATCTGTGATTGGTTCCCCTCCTTCTTTAAATTCTTTACTTAACTCAGTCACAGCATCTTTAAAGCAAGACACCAAAATGGTTAACTAATGCAACATATATAGCACTGAATCCACCAACAACTAAATAAATGAGTTTTCTGCCATTTTCAGTTTATTTCAGTGAAAATGTCTTAACGACAGTGCAAAAAACTTATTGATATGCTTGCAATGTAAGACCACCTCTAAAAACCCAAGAGCTCAAGTTATGTCAATCTGTTGTACAGTCCATTTCTTCTTAAAAAGAGCAAAACCTCCTTCTGACACTTAGCAAAAACTGGTAACAGACAATTGCTAACTGGTTCTTCAGCAGAGGAAAGAGAAATAACTTTTTGCTGTCTCATGTGCACGTTAAGGTATTGCCCACAGGACAAACAAAATTCTGATTAGAAAGGACAAAGCATGTAATCTGCTAAAGGGGATCAGTAACATGAGAACAGTCATTCAGTCAGCACATTTATCTTCTCCATGCTTTATTCAGGAAGGTTCAGCTTGTGCTGGTTACAAACACAAATGGGGAAAAATAATTTACATAAAAACAAGCATACAGCAACTTCTCTTCCCTAAAACCTACACACATAGTGGGTGAGGAAATCTCAAGTCAAAGCAAACTCTGTTGTCTCAGTCCGGCCCCAAAAAGGTGTACTTCTCAGCATCGGAAATAACTGATTTTGAGCTTCCTTTCCACTTGGTTTTGTACTTATTTCAGGTGTCTGAGTGAGCCTGAGCTCTCAGTCCCACTCGATCCCCTTTGCAAATTAAATCTCCTCTTGTTAGCAGGCACGTAGATCTCCTTTTTTATGTTACAGGAAGATCTAGATTCTCAGCTTTGATGCATATCAGACCTCATATTTAATAAAAATTAAAAGGAAAAATAGCTGGATCTTGGTATAGGCAGCTGATTAGGACAGAGATAAAGCAGGAAAATGGTTATGAATCTGCTGCCAATTTTGCCTGCAACAGAGCTGTGGAAAATGAGGTTGGGTACTGCTAGTGGAGGACAAGTTAGGTGCACAGAATGCATGTTCCACTGCAGTAAGAACAGCAGATACAATTCTCCATCACTCTTCCTCTGGGTCTTCCTTCCCAGTTTGGTTTAGCCTCCTGTTTTTCTCCTCTTTCCACATTAGCAGCAACTCCACACCAACTTCCCATCAAGGGAGGGTCTAAAAATCAGGCCTTCTCCTTATCTCACATGAAGTCCTGTAATAGCATAGCTCTATTCATGCCAACAAAGTCCCAGCTCACAACGCATCCCCCACAGACACTTTTTTTTAAATTGTAAGACTTATTTCTCATCTTGTATGTTTAAATTTACAGTATTTAAGAATTTAGGATCCTGCAGAAGGTACAGCACATTTCTCACAAAAACCATCAGTCACTTCTCTAAAGAGCACGTCACACACCTTGAACTATGTTGCTACAATTCCTGCACAGGTGTTACACAACTGAAATAACTCTCTGTTATCTAAAACATGGAGGGGATAGTCCAGCCTACAGAATGAATCTGTCAGCACGACACTGTACCTTGCAAGTCTCTGATAATCCGCTGCAGCTGGCTTTCGCCACTAGTTGCTGCCATCTTGAAAACAAAAGGAGCTCCCCTTCTGGGCTGTTAACCTTTTCATCCATCTAGATAAAAACAGAGTTCATATCCTTGATGACCATTGGGCTGGCAAAGATTATTCTTCTCTGTGATACCTGCAATTCTGTAAAAGTAAAAAATAAAATTAAAATCTTTATCATCTCAAATGAGCAGAAGAGAGGTGCTTTGGCATTTTAGATCCTGTTTAGTAATGAATTCCCATAGGCCAACTCTTTTTCCAGAAACCTCCTTTATATTTCCTTCTAGATTTCACTTTCCATTTCAGTTATTTCTTCAGTTATATCTTTCAAAACTACTGAGCGAACCTCAGAGAGCCATTTTCTCTTGCTGGAATTACAACACAGTTAGTCTTACAGCCCAGCTCAGGCTGGCATTTCATGCAACTCATCTTGTGACCCTGAGGGAGTTCTGATGACACGGGACTTTCCCTCCCAAAACCCTCTGCCAGATCTTCCCTACAGGTTGCAGAGTAAAAAAGATATCATGACTTTTCCATTTCAGGGAGACTTTCAAGACACAGACAAGGCACGGGCCAAGGAGTCAAAAAATGACGCATGTTTGATTCTCTGGCACTGGAGCGTATTTTTAACTCATAAGAGCTACTAAAAGATTTAGTACTGCAGACTGGTTTTACCACAAGAAATATCTCTCATCCTCTCCTCAGAACCCACTGTTCCCAACACATGTAAGAGGACACCACTTTATTTTAAGCTCTGTTACAACATCCATGGCTGAATAAATATACCTTGCACCACTTCCCTTGCTTAGAACAATGACAAGTGAGTTATACCTAGCACTCATAAAAAATATTTCCTTAATTAAAAATGAATGAATTAAAATTCATTAAAAGCCTCAAACACTTTACTAGAACAACCATGCCTGGGGACCTAAACTTTCAAACACTAACCTGGGAACAATCGTTCAAAAAAAGCCACACAGAAACTGCATAGGGAACTTACTAAGCATCCTGTACAAAGGTTGTTCAGAATTCTGCCTACAATGGTACAGCCAAATTTTCAAGCAAGCACAACACCCGAAGTACTGAATCTTTAGAAAACTTGCCATTACATTCCTTGTGCTTTTGTTACCATTCAAGCTGAACTACAGTGAAATTAAGCTGTAATTAAAATCTTACAAACTTTTGAAATACAAATGTGATTACGTCCAACTATCCTATCTCCTTTCTCCCTTCTTTCGTTCACTCCCAAAATAACTAAATTGGCATGGCTCAAGTGGGTGTCTGAATGAATCAAATGGACTGTCCTTCTACCCTATGTATCAAGGTATTGTTTGGAAATGGTCCTGATATGATCTCATATTCTTTTCTTTTTGAAACAAAGCAAACCTTAACAAAATCATAGAGACAAAAACATGGTAAGTATAAAGAAAAGGCTGAAACTAGGCTTACTAGTGTGTTTCTCCTAATACCTGTGTTTTGTTACCTGCTAGTTTCAATCTCCATATTTTGATGGCAGTTGTTACGACACAACTGTCGTGTGGACCACGTGCTGTCTGGGGAAGGACCTTGGTCTGCAAAACCCCCACCACAACTGTGTTGCGTCAGGGAAAGAAGGCCATCACAGCATAGACCTGATGACCTTTTGTGGTGGCAAACACGATTTTTTACCCTAAATCAACAATATTAAATACCCAAGATTCCTATCTTGATTCTACTGAGTGATGATGTAAAATACCACACTTCCTGGCAACTTGCTGAGTTTGGGTACCACTGAAAAAAACCAAGAATAACAAACCCAGTGAGTCAGTGTTTCCTTTTCTAAGCATGCACATTAATATCAGCCATATCTGTTCAGTTTGGCAACTGTTAGAGAAAGGAGCTTAAGTGACTGTGCAACGTGGGCAAAGGAAAGCCAAAACACGAGGCCAACCCAAATGCTCTTACTCACACAAAGGGGAAAAGAGCAAGGGCCAACAAAGGGATCCTGCCCGTCCTCCCTAAAGGCTGAAACAAGTTCCAATTCAAGGCTCCAGAGGCACAAAGACTATGTGAGAGGCTTGCCAGGAAAATGCAAACAGGCCTACTGCAGGCATGTACAGAGAGGCTGAAGAGAAGGCAGCTGGGAGCCTTTATTTTGCAACAGCCAGCAGGGAGCAGGACATGGGGCATCCTATGGCAGAGAGGCACAGCATGGGACCTTGCCCAGTGCTCGTTCCCAACAGGCTGCCCAAGCAGATATTTATTGGGTGAGGATTAAGGCAGTTTAGAGTTGCCCCAGCCCCACTAACACTGCGTAAGTTAGTGTGTTTGCCCAGAAGTCACAGATAAAAGGACTACTGTGTGCACAATGGTTCAGCAGCACACTGCAAGAGAAGGCAGAGTGTTCCCAATGGGTTGATCCTGTTATGCCAAAGCACCCCAAGACATGCATCTTTATTCCTGTCAGAATCTCCTAGGCAGAACGTGGGAACCCTGAACAGAGACCACAACTCAGCTGGAGGCATGTAACTAACGGCACAGCCCACTCCCCTTCTCTCTCTGTTCCCAGTCAACCCTTTCCTCAGTACAGGGAGCAAGGTCTCACAGCTTCCCCCTTCCCTGCATCAGCTCCTACCCATGAGTCATACATTTGCTCCCTTCTCTTCCCAGAGAAGGGGATCTTTCGACCTGGGCTATTGCACAAGGAGAACATGCTGAAACTTTTTCTACCTGCCTGCTCCTCTGCAAAATGGGGAGAAAAGTACTTCTCTCCTCCGTGGTCCTTCTAGAGGTGTTCTTAGAAAACACAATCCATCCCACAGAAAGGTGCAGGGCTCTCACTTCCTATGGCAAAGCAAGCTGACAACATACCTTAACTAGTTTCCCAGGGTTTCAAAATAGGAAGAGCTTCTGTAAACACCTGATCTAGTCCTTCCTGATCACAGAACATTTCATCCAGGATTGTTTAGAGGACAACCCTGTTCCCCCAGTATTTACTATCCTATTATGTATGTCTGTAAATATCTGCTATGTGAGAACAGCATTATACATGTGTCAGGCCCGAGTGACCTCCTTTGGGTCAAAAGCTTTTTAGATGATGCATTGTTACCTCTTATATAATAGCATTTGACTAACACCGATGGCATTAATTTGCACAAAACTGTGGTGCTGCAATGACATCAGTGCAGTTACACTAAGGACCTGGCACAGAGTACGACAGAAGAGGCAAGACAGGGCATGTCATCAGTCCCTCCTCGCACTCCTGGGTCGTGCCTGATGGTGTCTGAAGGCGGCTGCTCCCTCTTCTGCTGGCGTAAGTACTAGTGTGGGAGTGACAATCTTCTTTACAGAGGAGGATATCCTGAAGATTAAAGAAAGAAGCAGAAAGGAAACAGCCCACTTACAGGAACAGAAAAGATTTACCTGAAGGAGAGTGTGACACATACAAAACAGTAAACAAAATTTAATGACTGTGATTAAATTGCTTAGTGAGGTAGCTACAATGACCTCCTTTTAATCTAATTTCATTAAATTTCTCTTTGTATTACTGTAGGCATGTCTACATCTTCAGCAGTTACATTTTTTTAAATTCATTGGTCAATTTTGGCCAATCTTGACAGAAGGTAGAGGTCTTCAAAATATTACACTCCTCCCTGTGCAGTCAGAACAGGGAACTGGGAGGAAGTCCACAAGCAGAGTTTCTCTTCATTGATAAAAAGGCTGTGTGCTAGGTTTGGCTGTGATAGAGTTAATTTTCTTCATAGTAGCTGGTATGAGGCTGTGTTTTGGATTTGTGCTAAAAATAGTGTTGATAACACAGGGATGTTTTTGTTACTGCTGAGCAGTGCTTACACAGAGCCAAGGCCTTTTCTGCTCCTCACACCACCCCACCAGCGAGGAGGCTGGGGGTGCACAAGGAGTTGGGAGGGGACACAGCCGGGACAGCTGACCCCAACTGACCAAAGGGATATCCCATACAACGTGATGTCATGCTCAGCATATAAAGCTGGGGGAAGAGGAAGGAGGGGAGGGACGTTGAGAGTGATGGCGTTTGTCTTCCCAAGTCACTATTACATGTGATGGAGCCCTGCTTTCCTGGAGATGGCTGAACACCTGCTTGCCAATAGGAAGTGGTGAATGAATTCCTTGTTTTGCTTTGCTTGCACAGGTGATTTTTGCTTTACCTATTAAACTGTCTTTATCTCCACCCAGGAGTCCTCTCACTTTTACTCTTCCAATTTTCTCCCCCATCCTGCCATGGGGGGAGTGAGCGAGAGGCTACGTGGTGCTCAGTTGCCAGCTGGGGTTAAATCACAACAAGCTGCAGTGAGACCTCCGTTACAGCCTGGTATCAGAGAATCCACTCCCCACCCAACTGCATTGTCAGCGTACACTAAGAGCAGAGCTCGCACGGAAGATTTGGTGTAATTCAGTTAAAAAGTAAATTGGATCTGCAAGACAAATTCATTGGAAACCAAGGTTCACTACTTTCTACTGCTTGCGGAAATATTTCATGTTAACATAACTACTCTGGTCCAGCTATTCCAAACAAGGGCACTTATTCACAAGGTCCCCACTGGTTTCACAAGACCTTTAATTATTTGGTGCCTGCAATTCTATAGCTGTTCTAACACTCTACATGAAACAAAACAAGCAAGCGAGGATACTGAGCCAAATCCTATGTTCATGAGTCACAACAATCTTAACCGTGTTATTCCCTTGTGTAATGTGAGTATGAGCTGTCCCATAAAAGCAGATACTGACTGATAATTGCAAGACACACTTGGACATTGAACGCAAACTTCATGGCAAAGATCAAGGAAGAACTGGAAAAAGGAAGTCTCTGCCACTCAGGACCATAACACCACTGATTTAGTTATATAATTTAATTCCAGTAATTGTCTGGAAAAGGTACTTTGTTGTTGCAGGAAACAGAGAGTCCCAGTGGAATTTACTGCAGCTATGCTGCTAGCTTTTCTAATTTTGTATCATGGAGGTACATAAAGCTGCACACCCATAAAGCTAAAGAACTGTTTGCTGGAAATAAGGGTCTGAGGTGAACTGCAAAAAAAGAGAGT
The DNA here is from genome assembly GCF_011004875.1 of Balearica regulorum gibbericeps. NCBI lineage: Eukaryota > Metazoa > Chordata > Aves > Gruiformes > Gruidae > Balearica > Balearica regulorum. The sequence goes on from NC_046185.1 coordinate 120,294,596, forward strand.
CTGACCCTTGTGTCATGCACATATCCATGCTTTTACTGGGCAACTCAACCCTTTGTGCTTTAACGCTGCATATAAAGACATGTGACCGATAAAAATGCACACTGGACTACATTAAATAGGATGATTAAAAACAAAAGCAGGCACAGCATGAATGTCAGCTAAGGTTTCCATATGGAGTTTTGAAGCTTGGTTCCATTCCGAGAAGTGAAATTTTCTTGCTAAATTAATCTTCCCTCTTCGTTTTCTACAACGACAAACCTTCACATTTCAATTACAAAAATACATTGGGGGGATATTTTTTATTTCTTTTAGTACTTCAAACAGGAGACCACACTGCAAACCTATGCCGGATTTCCCACACACTCACACACACAAGCTTTGTTGTGAAGTGTTTGGGTGTATAAACATTTAGTAATAAAATACATCTTGCAGAAAATACGTGTCCAGAAAAACAAATTCACAGAGTACCACAGCACAGCAGAAGAGAGTAACTAAATGAAGTGCATAAAAACATTCACATATTTTGCAAATGCCCGGTAGAAAAGTAGCATGTTTATAGTTAGGGACTCCTCACAGTGGAGCCCTTTTGTGGGGAGGCTCTTATGCATTTTACAGCATAAGAATATTTGGGTTTTACAGCATAAGAACACAAACTAATGACATTCACAAAATACTGCTCGAACTCCTAACCTGACAGGAAAGACTGACACAAAAGAATCAGTAAAATTCTGTATAATCTTTGTGCAAATTTCCCTACTCTATGCACAACTGGCCTGCATTCCCCTTCCTCCCCCCCCCCCCCCAATTTGTTTATATTTGCAAACTGTTCTTAGAAAAAGATCAAAACTAAGCAACAGGTACACCTATACAAGTGGCTCGATAAGAACTCCATGATAGAGTTAATTTTTAACCCTGAGTGGGGAAACCTGGCAACTTGAACAACTTTTTTTAATGCTGCACCTACTGAATTGGACCTCCGCTCTAATACCTGACTTCAACTCCTTTAAAACATTATGCTGAACTTTGCCAAACAGGACATGTGCGTTAGACCAGGGACACACTTTCCTGATTTGGAGAATACAGGGCTTTGCCTCTGATACTCCTCACATCAATAACTGTTGAACAACATGAACTCAAATGACCACCTTCTGCAAAAATCAACACAGGGATGTGTTGTACATATCTCACAAAGACAGCCCTGTGTCAGCCCTGTCTCATGACAGAAGCTACCTCTTTGAGGAAGCAGTCAGTTCACAAGGAGAAGAGTGCTCTTCTGATAACAGGAATTGCACTAGTATCACTCTAAACAAACTCATCTGCCCTTTTACCTTTTTACATGCCAGATCTCACCCCGCATCAGGAATGCTACACTGTTCACTAACATCTACCAATTAACCTAACCATAACTCTCCCAAAGACTTGCTTCTCTTCAGCTGCTCCCATCCTATTTCACTCCCCCTGGGGAAAGGTACCCCTGTTGCCTCAATGTTTGTATGGTGAGTTGAAAAGGTAAGTTTCATTCAAAAATCAAAATATTTTTTCCTCCTTCCCACTCTTTCTTCCAAGCCATTCTCCCCATGTCCCTACATACCCTCCCTGCCACAAAACCTGCTCTTCCTCTCCATAACTCACCCAACTATTTAAATCTCTCACATGTTCTTCCAGCCAGGCACCTGACACTTGGAGCGCCATAGAGGTACCTACAGAAATAGAAACACCAGAGGACTTCCAGCTGCAAAGTGCATTGGTGACTCATGACACTCAACTTTGTCATTGTACAAGCCTGGAGTCTTCAAAAAATCTCTTGTTTTTCAGGTCTCCAAAGTTGGTCTCTGTGCCTTATTAACTTCCTCAGCCAGCTTGGCCTGACTAAAGCATCTCAGCCACCTCTGAGGCTTTGGAATAGTTAAAAGCAACAACCATTTCATCTGAACTCTGAATGGGGGCTTTCCTTAGTAGGATTTTTTACCTCTGTATCTATCGTTCCACACTGTCCCTCCAAGCCGAGGTTTCAGAAGTACTTGAAAAGTCTGCGTCCAACTAATGGTTTAGGGAAGTTTGGCAGGTGGGTGTTCAGACTTGTCCATCTGTAGCGCTCCATCAGTCCTCCATCCAGCCAACAGTGGCAGTAGCTCCCCAGGGCAACTCCTAGCCTATATGTAGCTACCAGTGAACTAGCCACAAACAACACTGAAAATTACAGGTTTTGGCCACACACATGCAGATCAAATAGGACGCAAGCGCATTAAGCAAAAACCACACTGAGACAACCCACACTGACCAGCCACTGAGTGAATCATGCTACCCTGGTACCAACAGCAAAATTTCTTGTTTTCTTTCCTCTGCAGCAGGAAGTATGGAGTATTTCATCTCTCCCTCTTTTCTCATGGCGTTTCCAGTGAAATTCACCATTTTGGGGGAAAGGGGAAATTTCAGAGTTACAAACGCCAAAAATTTAAAAAGCCTTCAGAAGAGAGGCCTGTATGAGGCTGTCACCGCTGAGCCGGTTGGCAACAGAGAGGCTCACAGATGATGCAGGCTTGGCGTGAGCCCATTTATTTGGGGATACCCTGATCCAACCTGTTCACTTTCAAAACCTAAGCTGGCTTGCAGCAGCAGCAAGACCTTTCCTGTGCTCATCCTCCTTCCCAGCAGTAAATTAAATGTCATGGTGGACACACCCAGGGGTTAACTGTTTACAAGTATCTTCACTGAGAACACTATACCACTAGCAACCACAGAATACTGTGGTGGACAAAAATATTAAATCAAAGGGAAGGGTGTACAAGTCAAGGCCCTGTGCAGCAACAATTTCCCAGCACTATTCCAAGCACTGAGATTGAGACACTCTATGTAAAAGGTTCTGCCTCTTCTGCCAGTGTTACAAACTGTAAAGCCTTCTTCTGAATACATTTGGGCAAAGTATTTAAAATTACTACTATTATAGAATTTTTGGACACAAACAGCCACCCTGGACAAACTGGAATTACTACACGAAAATATGAATTAGACTAGATACAAGCTGCTAAAAAGATTCCTTGCATTGGCAATACCAGACAGAAATAGAAGCACAGTAATACAAATAAATAAAAATGATAATGGGTAACAATAAAAACACTTAGGGCTTTTACAGTTCCCTTCAGTTTAATAATCTCAACAACATCTAAAGAATACTACAAGGGTTCAGTGTTTATTTGACAAATAGACAACTGTTAATTTTTAAATGTGAACTAAGAAAAACAAATAACAATCTGAGTTAAAAACAATTTGCAGCACTACTTTTCCTTGAGTCCACTGGACAATTTCTGCAATTTTTACACATACTTTTCTTTACATTTTGAATAGTTTTATCTCCCTAGTTGTTCCTTTAGGTCTTGATGCAGTTGTTCCTTTAGGTCGTGATCCACCATGGACCAAGTCTTAGAGGACCCTGGCCTCCAGGATGTTAGTACGAACTCCTATTCCTTTCATGTAACCCTCCAGCAGTGGAGAGAGGGACTGCAAATACAATACACCCTTTCACTGTTATCAGATGGTGTACATAAGTGGCTCCTTTATACACGAAAACCAGGCTCTATAACTAACTAACTAACTGGCTCTTCAGAAGAAGTAGTGAAACCGTGTTCACAACAACATTGTCAAATATATATACTACAACACGAAGAGCAAAATCAACTATCACTTGTTTTCCACCATAGTATCTTAGATACAAGTTTCTAACTGCAGTGCAGTCTTCTGAATATGCATGTTTGGAAACACTGCTCGGAACATCTGGAACACTTTCTAAATTCAAGCACTCCCACAAGGATTATTGGAAGACTTCAGGAAATTGCCTTGTACACAATAATATCTGGAAAACATAAACCACCCTACTGCAAGGCAGTTTATCTCCTCTGCTGCATGTCCTGCAACATCATTATCAGAATCAAAAAAAGAAAAACACAAACAGAGAACATGTTGTACCCTGAAAGTTTAATCCCAGCCTGTCTCAATGGATAAAATCAAACACCCACTTTCACTCTTCAGCATAGAGAGGCAAAGGCCTGGTACACCTCTCTCTTTGTTTACACTTGAAAAGTAACTCCGTTTTAAGTGAGAGGCTGAACCGGGAGCATGACACATACAGCTGACCGACTCCATATGCCAAGCAAACCTTTGTACAGGCAAAAATCAGCAGGAGACTGGGTGCAATGACCCCAGCAGAAAACATCAGGACCCTGAGCTCCTCAACAGACAGCTACGAGAGCAACAAATTCACCAGCCTCCAAAACACGGCACAGCCCCTCTGCAGTCCGACTCACCACTGCAAGATCTCTGCTCAAGGAGAATCCAGAGCCCAAAGGCGTCGGATGACCATTTCACTAAAGCCTTGCTTTCTTTTTTCCTTGCTCCCTCTGGATTACTGGGATCAACGTAAGCCGGAGGAGGGCCGGCTGCAAACCCAGCATCTGCTCTGGAGACAGACCCAGCCGCTCTGTGTGCCAGCAAAATTCTCCCTGTCTGTCCGCCGGAGATTTGCCGACACAAGGGCATGCAGGATTAGGGCTGTGGCAAATATTTGCCTATCAGCACTTTATAATGGGTGAGGGTACGGACACAGGCGGGTATTTGGTTTCTAGCAGGGCCCAGGGTGACTCTGCTCCTCTGGCAGCTGCCGTGACCGGTGGCAAGAACTCAGAAGGTCTGTTCAGGGGTGGATGACACAGGAGAAAACAGCGGGCAGTGTTTATCTCGGCCTAAAATCATCGCTCACCAGGTGGAAACGATGATACCTAAGACGACTGGGCCTGGATGCTGGCTGATGTTCACCTAGGCGCTGGTCCTGAGGGACGGGGACCTGAGGGGAGCCCTTTGTGGGGAGGAGGGGCCCCGGGGGCGTCCCACAGCTCCCTGTCCCTCAGGGCCAGCGCCTCGGCAGGCATTGGCCACCAGCCAGGCTACCCAGGGCCTGTGTGCGCGGAGCTGGTCACCCCACCTGCCGGGCCTACACTCACCCCGCCACGGGGCCGAGCCACATTCCCCACACAGCCGCCCCGGCGCTGAGCAGCCGCGACGCACCTCTCTTCCCTCTCGGTTCCCGCCAGGGCTCCTCCCCTCAGAGCCGAGCTCCGAGCGGCAACAAGTGGAAGCAGCTAAAGTTACTTCCCCCCTCTCTCCGGCAGCCGCCGCCTCTTCCCCACCGGCCCGGCCGCCCTCCGCGCTCCCTTAGGGCGGGGGGATTGAGGGATGGGGGAGTGTCCCGCGTTACCTGCGCGGCCGCCGCCATGTCGCGGAGAGATGGCCCGGGATGAAGCTCCGCGCCCTTCACCGCTCCCCGCCGACTACAACTCCCGTGAGGCCGCTGGAGGTGCCTCCCCACCCCCGGGGCGGTGGCTGGGTGCAACGCTATGGGCTCCCGGCCGCCGCGGTCCGTTCAGGGGTGCGCGGAGGGCTTGGCTGAGCGGGGAGGAGGGGGGAAAGCCCTGTGGTGAAAACTGGGAGTTTAAACATAGATTTGCAGGGAAAATCGCCTCTTTTCCCTATAGGTGCAGGGTTGGAGCGGTTTCCTCTCAGAGGTGTGTGTTTCTGGTACCCTGAAGCAAGGTGACCTGTCAAGAAGTGTAACTTTTTAATATAGTACCGACTGTTGCTTTTATGATAGTTCAGTATGTTGGGGTTTGGTTTTGGTTGTTTGGTTTTTTTCTCCATTTGCATATCAGTTCATCAACCTCTTTGCACAGACAACTGAAGTGAATATGAAAGTCAGGCTCGATGACTCCGATACACAGCAGATTTCCCGTTTCTGTCCTCATCTGTTGACAGAAAATCGTCTTCCCATGGCTGTAAGACGTAGGTAGGGATTCATAAAGGCCACTTATGGTAAGAAACTGAGAGAAAGCAGGTGTGAAACTGGAACAAGAAGTTGCTTCCTAAGGCGGGGTGCTGGGGAGTACATGGGGCGCTGGGTTCCTAACACTCCTACACCGCCCCCCAGCACCAGGCTGCTTCTACAAACAAGTTATTTCCACTCTAACTTTTAAAATTTTAACCCTTCCCTAATGCATGTGATTCTCTGAAAGGACACTTCTTTCACAGCTTTTGAAATGGGCTACTATGTTTTTGTATGTGAAGTGTACTTCATGAATTTCCTTTGCTTTTTTTCACGTTGCCTTGGTAAATACATGATTTTAAATAAAACTTTGTGACCAAATGGTGTGTCATCAATTCATACCACAATGCTTGTGACTGTAATAGCGTCATAAAGTTCAACTTAGGCAGCCATAAGATCAAAGCATCATATTCTCAAGACTCTGAGGAAATATATGTAGTACGTAGTCACTGACATGTCTCCATCATCCTCATTTTTCCATCCTCAACTTAAGGATGACTAAGTGACCTTAAAGTTTTGGTGAATAATCTTCACCTAATGTATGGTTTTTGAATGGCTCAGAAGCATGTTAATGTCCTTGGAAGTGCAGGTTATAGGGCTAAGCATGTTGTGGCTGTACGATTCATGAAATGCAATGGACGTCTTACATAGTTTGGAAGCAGCCTTCAGGCTGACTCCTCGTGGCACGCTTTGCTGCATCATGCAGTACAGGGTCAGGAGCATCTGCTGAAAGCAAATGTTTGTTTTCCATTGATCTGGAGACAACTGGGTGTCTTCCAAAAGTAACCTATGGGTCATCAGTTGCAAATAATGATAAATCAAATCCCAGACAATTTCACTGCAATGGAGGGGTTTCTTACATATTTTCAAAAAGTATTTTTGTGGTTTTACTTCTCACTCAAAAATAATCAAGTAGAATGGATTGTTCCTCCTTTTGATTACATAGTGACAAGCTACTTTCAGAAATATTTAATTATTGACATTAATTATGGAATTATTGCCTGTTTATACAGACATCAATTTCTTCAGAGAAAAGCATGCTGTTTCCAACTAGGTCTGTAGCTGACCAACGCTTCCTTAGAATTTTCTATATTCATTTCTTAGCAACAAAAGACGTTCAAGATTTTTGCTTTTTGGAGGCTGCCCTAGGAAAAAAAATGCATTATTTGCTCCATTTGTGTTGCTTTATTTTTATTAGGATAAAATTCATTCATTAACTTCTTAAACTATGATAACTGGATGGGAATTATTGTCAGTTTTCCCAGCCCAGGAAAGGCAATGACAGTCATCCCAGCAAAAGGAAAGCCTTTGCTGGGAAAAATCTTTCCACTAGTTGGTGGAATGTTACACTTGTAAATGTATTTCACAGATACTCAACTCAATCAACTAAAATTACTAAATTGCTACTTAAAATATATTAAGGATTATTAAAGGATCATGCCTTAGGTTTTGTTCCATATGGCTGAAATGTAGGCCAAGATAACTATTTAAGGGCTGAAATCAAATTCTGACATCAGAAGTTAAATCTCATGCTAGCTGCACTTCTTTTAGAGTAATTCTGAAAATACAATTTGAATGTGGATTGGCTTGGTTTTGCGGTTCTTTTTTTACATTTTGGTGGTACACAGAAATGGCTTCTAGTACAAAGTTTGCAAACAAAGAATCCTTTAGTCTTAATTGAGATGCATAAATGTGCTGTATTTTTATGTGGGAAGAGTTTCCTCCATTCAGGCAAGTCAATTTACATTCATACTGTCTAGCTTGTCATAAAGTAAAATTATACACTGTCATCAGTCATCTCGTGCTGACAACAGACTGGTGCCTCATTGGCTAGAGGAGATCTTTTCTAAACCCTCTTAAATAACTGGGCTTTATTAAACAAAAATAAAAATCTCCTGTGGCTATTAGATTCGGTGAATATTTTACAGTGGTCTCTGAGTAGGTGTCCATAGGATGCATTCTCTCCATTTGCCTGAGATTATTGTTGCATGTACTACATATTTTCTTTTATTTTTTTAAAGAGTTAATTGATGTTATATAATAACTGGGGAGGGTTTTGCTTCCACTAGGCACTTGAGATATTTAATGAGAGTAGCAAGCTGCCAGTTTCCCTGGTCACCCTCAGTGGATTAACATACCATTGTAGCCAGACTGAACAATAGGCTGCTGTTCATCATCAGAGACTTGCTGTGGCTGTGGGGAGAAAGCTTTGGAAGCACTTTTTGCATTTGTTTGCACTCTGTTCAGAATAGGTGGGCAAATAATTGTCACTAGGTATAAAGCTGGAAGCAGGCAACATAACAAGAACCAGCAAAGCTCTGGGAAATCTCTGGAAGCAAATTTGGCATTTTGGACAAGGTGGCTGAGGGGCTTGGAAGAATATTCTGCTAATATCAGGTGAGGTCCTAAGACTGACTTCCACCTGAGCACATCAGGGTTAGGAGCTGTCGCTGCTCAGAACCGGTTGCATTTCACTCCTGTGTGGACAAAGTAGGTACCAAGATTTTGAGCTGGTTCAGTGTTGGTTCAACTGAACCAGCAATGATGTGGCAGGACCAGGACAGAGACTCTGGGCTGTACAGTCTAAATGAACCAGAGTCTTCTGTATAAATAAAGGTGTGTGGCACAAGGATAAAGAGCATACTAAGGCTTTGGAGATTAAGAGCTGGTTAAGATGGCTGGAAGGATATCGCCATCAAGAAACAGAACTTGACCTCAGAAAGCAGCATTGTTTGGAGCAATGAAACAAACTCAGAAATATTTTGGATTTCCTATCTGAGAAGTTCCTGAATATGGAGAGGGTGTTCCACTCCCTGCACTTTTCTTTGTCATTCTCAGTCCTTTGCTTCACTCCAGCCAGTATCTTCTGTCTTATGCTGCTCTTCTGATTTAAAACTGAAGATACACATATATCAAACATTTACAGAGCCTAAAACTTCTATCTGAAAATGCCCACAATCTGTCAGAAGGGGCTGGTTTCCTTTCAAACCTCTCCCTTACGTATGGTACCTATTCAACCTTTGCAATAGAACATGCTGGTTCCCTATGTGGCAGGAATTTCTGGTTTACATCTCCATGAATCAATCTTTCCAGGAACTGTATTCCTTGCCATTCCATACCTACACACAAAAGCAAAATGAGACCTTTTTAAATAAGGCCATATTTTAAACGGGCATAATCTCATCATTTCTGTGACATGTTCATTGCACAGGTCAGTGAAGGCTTTGGACATCAAAACCCAACTTTTCAGTTTTGAATTTTGTGTTCAGTTCTCTTAGGGGACTGTGTTCTTCAGGCTGAATTCTGCACTAAAACAATCTTTTGGCAATATTTATTTGGTTTATTGTTGCTCCAGCAACAAATCATAAAAATTATAGAGAAGTTTAGACTTGAAGGGACCTCTGGAGGTCTCTACTCCAAACCCCTGTTCAAAGCAAGTCTAATCAGATGAGGTTGCTGAAAGTTCAGTTGACTCTTGAACCACCTCTCCGAGTCCCTGTTCCAGTAATTGACTACCTTTGAAAAACCCAAATGCCTATGCCTAATTGAAATATCCCATGTTCCAACTTGTGTCCATTGCTGTGCAATTCTGAGAAGAGTCTGTCTCCATCTTTTCTGTATCCTCCAGTCAGGTAGTTGCAGATGCAACTCCCCTGAGCCTTCTCTTCCTCAGGCCATATGAATCCAGCTCCCTCAGCCTCTCCCCATCCATCATGTTCTCCAGCCCCTGACCGGCTTGAAGGCCTCTGCTGGACTCCCTCCAGTATGTCCATGACTTCCCTGCAAGGCCAGCCTTACTGGGTTCTCTAATCTTTCATCACTGTAACACTCTTAGATGAAGAAGCTGAGATGCAGAGAAAGACTGCTAGTGGCAGTCCCTTCCCGTGAGTGATTGCTGTGAGGTGGCTTCAGTGTTCTTCATATTTTAAATGTGGATAGGGTCCCTTATGTGAATAAGTGGGTTGAGGCTCACTTTCAACATTTGGTATGCTTAGAAGCAAGTGAGTTCATCTCAAGAACAGCTCTATGCTGGTAAGTGAAGCACTGTTGTGGTTGCCCCTCCTTTATGACAATATACAGCTGGTCTTCATAGGTCATCTTTACTAGTACTTCTTACTGGTGTGTTCTCATTTTGACTGACAGCTAACTCACATTATTTTCCTTTCTAATTTTTGTGCTTGCTTTAGTATTTCTTCCTGAAGAACGTGTAGGCATCTAATCAGCACAGCAAATATCAGTCAAGCTTCTCTCCATTTAACACAAGGCCTTCCTATTTAAACACTGGATGAGTGAGAACATTTTAAATTGCTGAGTAATCATAAGGAGAAGATAAGATAGAATTTTATTTATGATTTTAATAACACTGGTGGCATTTTCAAAATATTGAGTTATAGATGGAGGTATCTTCACACTCCTGATCAAATACTTGTGGCAATAAACAGTGCATGCTGTGCTTTGTCCAATGCATTGCACCCATTTATGAGTCTGATTCTTGCTCTGATTATGATCAGAAGCAAAATTATTTATTTTAGTAGGAACAGGATGTTTTCATAAATGTGTGGATTTTAAGTTTGCTTATTTTATTTAAGACAATTTGCCTTAGCGGTGGAAAGGATTAATTTGGTTACCTGCCTTACCCCTTACCAGTGAGGACTTTTCCTACTGGCAGATTGTTGACTGAGACAGGCTCCCATGGCTGCACAGAAGGTGGGAGCTCTGACAGGCTGTGGTGGTGATGTTCAATTTTGCGTTCGCCTGCTGAAAAGACAAGTAGGGAGAGGGGCCTGATCCAGCTAAGCTGCTTGTGGGAGAAGCTGTTCTCCCATTCCCACTGGGCGGAACTTAATATGGACTTAATCAGAGCAGCAAGCACATGTCCATTTAACTGTAACTTGCAATTAGGGTTAGAGATGCTGTCCTGCGTAAACGCACCCCTGGCACTGTACCATAGCTGTAATATTGTGACCGCTCAATCTGACACTGCTCCCCTCCCCAAAATAGACTGTGGTTTCCAGAAACAATTAATGTCTCCTTTTTCACTTCACAAATTTCTTTCTCTCAGTTCTGCATTTGCTCAGACCACATAATAGTTGATTGATTGAGTGAAATTAAAGATTCAAGGTCCCCTGAGCATTATGTTTTACCTAGAGCAGTCTGTATTTTCCAAGCGTCTGGAGCTCTCAGAAGTAGAGAGATGCACATGCTGCCCGTGCCCAGACCTGCACTGGGCATATCCTGTGGCCTTAGCAATATAGATATTTAATAACATACATGTAGAAACAAAGATGGAACCTACACCAACATATTTCCTCTTGAAAACGGATATAGCTCCAAGTGCCTTACAGGTCTCTGTCCCTAGTAGGAGAGTTTGGAGAGAGGAATACTACCCACGTCAGAGGAGAATTGCTTTGGGACTCCTTAAGTAGACCAGACATATAGTTGTCTGCGGGACTGGGCAGGGTGCATGTGATGGTGTTGAGAGCATTGCCCAATATCATTGCAAGGTGCTATCTATTGCCTCTAAAGGCCATGGTGATCAGGGGAGGTCCCTGATGATTTGAAAAAGGCAAAGGTCATGCCCATTTTCAAAAAAGGCAAGAAGTGCAACCTAGGGAACTATAGGCTGGTCAATCTTACCCCTGTGCCCTGAAAGATGGTGGAGCAAATCCTCCTGGAAGCCATTACCAGACAGATGCAGGATCAAAATGTTTGGGAACAGCTAGCACAGATTTACCGAGAAAAAATAGCGCCTGACCAATTCGACTGTCTTCTACAATGAGATGACTAGCTCTAGGGATAAGGGAAAAGCTGTGCATGTCATTTACCTTGACTTCTGCAAGGCTTTTAACAAAGTGTCCCCAGCATCCTTGTAGCCAGATTGGGGAGTGTTGTGGTTTTACCCCAGCCAGCAGCTGAGCACCACGCAGCCGCTTGCTCACTCCCCTGCATCGGGATGGGGAAGAGAATTGGAAGAGTTAAAGTGAGAAAACTCGTGGGTTGAGATAAAGACAGTTTAATAGGTAAAGTAAAAGCCATGCGCAGAAGCAAAACAAAGCAAGGAATTCACTCACTGCTTCCCATGGGCAGGCAGGTGTTCAGCCATCCCCAGGAAAGCAGGACTCTCTCACGTGTAATGGTTACTTGAGAAGACACATGCCATCACTCCAAACACCGCCACCTCCCCTCTTCCTCTTCCCCCAAGCTCCTTATAAACTGAGCATGACGTCATATGGTATGGAATATCCCTTTGGTCAGTTTGGGTCAGCTGTCCTGTCTGTGTCCCCTCCCAGCTCCTTGTGCACCCCCAGCCATCCCACTGGCAGGGCGGTGCAAGAAGCAGAAAAGGCCTTGGCTCTGTGTAAGCACTGCTCAACAACAACAGGTCCATAGAACAAAAACATCTCTGTATTATCAACACTGTTTCCAGCACAAATCCAGAACATAGCCCCATACTAGCTACTATGAAGAAAATTAACACTCTCAGCTGAAAGCAGGACAGGGAGATGTAGACTGAATGAGTGGACTACAAAGTGGATGAAAAACTGACCGGACCATCAGGCTCAAAGGGTAGTGGTCAATGATTTCAAATCTTAATGAGTGGCTGGTTATGAGTGGCATGCTTTGAGGGGTCAGTGCTGAAGCTGATACCGTTTAACATCTTCATTAACAACCTGGATGATGGGGCAGGGTGCACCTTCAGCAAGTTCATGGATGAAACCAAATAAAAGGAAGCAACTGATACACACTGAGTTGTAGGGCTGTCATGCAAGGAGACATCAGCAAGCTTGACGAATGAGCTGACAGCAGCCCTGGAAGTTCAACAATGGCAACTGCAAAGTCCTGCACCTGGGATGGCCTAACTCCCTGTAAGAGCATGGGCTGGGGGCCACCTGGCTAGAGGTCAGCTTTGCTGGAAAAGATCTGGAGGTTCAGTGGACAACAAGTTGAACACATCTCAGTCATGTGCCCTTGCAGCAGTGAAGAATAACTGTGTATGGGCCTGTCTTGCCATCAGGTTGAGGGAAACCTTTATTCCCCTCTACCTATTCATGTGGTCACATCTGCAGTAGCATATCCAGTTTTGGGGCCCCCAGTACAAGAGAGAGATTGACTGAAGTGAGCCAAATGGAGCACCGCCAAGATGGTTAGGGAGTTGGAGCACGTGACATATGAGGAGACTAGATGGGCTGGGGTTTGTTTAGCCCAGGAAAAAACAAGACTTAAGGGAGATCTGATGGTTCTTTTCCATTATGTAATGCGAGGACATAGAGAAGGCAAGGAAGAGGCAACATCACCAGGTTGCAGCAAAAGAAATTTTGTTCATGTAGAAGGAAAAAAATCCACCGTGAGAGTTGTTAAGCTTTGGAACAGGGACCCAAGGGAGTTATGCAGTCCCTGTTCTTGGAGGTTTTCAGAGTTTGACCAGACAAGGCCCTGAGCAGCCTTGTCTAACTGGAAAGATAGAACTGCTGTGAGCAGGGTGAAGGAGTGTATAACCTCCAGAAGTCTCTTCCAAGCTGAATTATCTATGAAAATTGACAGTTACTTCTTCAATTGAAAATACCTTAATAGGTGGTTATCAAAGGGAGAAAATAATAATCACAGTGTAGTATTCCATTGAATTTCTGAATATTTATTAGTACCACTTCATTACATCAGGAGGGGAAATCTCCACATGCTGAGTTACTTTGGTTATGGTAAGCAGAAGTACATTTGGGTAATATTAAGCATTCCCTTTACACGCTCAGATATACTGTAATAAAATATGCTCAAGCTACAAACAGATTTAAATAACTTATTAAAAACTGGGTGGAGATTTCAATCTCTCGTGCTTTTGTTATACTTCCTGACTTTTTTTAGATAAATGTAAAATGTATTGACAGTAAAGATTTCATTTCAGGGTAGTGTAGCTCTAGGACAATGAGTTGAATGACAGTTTGTTGAAATTATGTCGGTGCATGAGACTTCCTTTTTTTCTCATCATCACAGCATTTTCCTCTTGTAGAGCTTTGCTGGTACCTGTGAAGTGGTCTTGGCTTACCAGAACAGAAAAAGAAGAATTTGGACTCATTTGTCTTTCAGTAGGTCATCTCTTCATAATTGACAGTATTAAGTCCCCAGTCCAAAGTCTCTTGAAGTGCATAGAAGCGACCACATTCATTTCAAATGTCTCTTTTCAGGAGACAAAAGCCAAAGGCTGGTCTCCACCACAACCAGACAAATGACAACTTCTACCTTTCAATGGTTTGTCTGAACACAAGTGAATTCCCCTGTGGGATTAGTGAGTAACTTTTTAAAGTTTTTAATCTTTAGGCAATAACTTTAGTAATGGGATACCAGGACTGACTTGTTCAGAAAGGCACATCTGATAATGGACAAGATATGATCACTTTGTTCCGGCAGCTAAACAGAAGCACAAACTAGAAACTATGGGCAAGCCCTAGGAAGACTATTTGGATATGTGTCATATACGTTTGTCCCATACTTACACTTTTTCCTAGGTATTCCCGCTTCTGGATATGATCAGAAATATGATATTGTACTATGGCTATGTCTGAGTTTCTGCTTTTTATAAACTATACAGCAGCTGAGAAAAATCTGTGGTCTGCTCTAGATGATCTTTAGAGATCAAATGAAATAGTGCGGAAACACACAGAGGTATTTTAAGATGGCTGCCCGAAAAGCCAAATTGTTGCTTAGAACCATTGCCAAACCATTGCTTGGTGCCACTGCAAAGCTACCTTGGTTTTCTATACCAATGCTAGGAAATGAAATATTCTGCTTTCCAGATGCTTTGTCATTCAGCTACACTGGAGTACGTGCTCCATGTTACGCTGCCTGAGGAAAAAACCAAAAACCCACTGAGCTATCATGAAGAAGAATATCCGTTTCTGTAAGAAAAAAAGCCACAAGGTTTGCTCAGTGTGATCAGAATGTGAATGGTTTTGTTGCAAAAATGTGTGCTATTGAATTGAATTCTCTCAACTTGCTTTTAGCTGGGAAATCATGTTTTAGTGGTCATGTAAAAACACTCCTGCACTTAACACAGCTAGCCCCCTTAGCAACATTTCCAAAGCTAGGTTTGTGCAATTATTTGCACTTTACTTCCCACCTGCCCATGGAGATGAGATGGATGCATGAAATGAAAGACTTGCGTGTGGCCATGCAGCTGGTTAGACCAGACGCTTGCAAGCCTCAGAGATACAAGCATATCTGGTATTTAGACAGACGTGAAGCATGTCAAAAACAAACACATGGCTAGCTTTGATGATCAGGTTTTAAGTAAAGATTTAAACATCTCTGTGAAGCCGTTTTAAAAAAGTTGTGAAGCAGCAAGCATCCAAGTATATAGGCTAAAACCTGCTGCTCTGGCTTTCTAAAAAAAAAAAAATAAAATAGCCCAAACATTACAAATAAAGCAAACTGTTTCTATCCTGCTATTACAAAAGCCATTTGTTCTTGCACTATAACCTTTTTTAGAAAGTTTCATTCTTCTCAGCACCATGGCAAAGGGAGGAAAGGAAGGAGAGAGTATTTAGAGGCAAATATGCTCCTGTGCTGCTTGGGAGATGGGCTGCTGAGCCACTGCTACCGCCTGAAGGGATATTCAGAGACTGGAAGGTGCCTGTGGCAGGAGCAGTAACAGTAGGAGGAAAATGAATATCCTAGTGAAGTATCTGCTTAACAGCTTGTGTTCCTTCTAGGGATCTCCTAAACTTTCCATTTCAGACCCCAAAAAATACTTTTACACTAAGGTACTTTTATTGATATTTATCTGCCAACAGGTAAAAGAGCATTTGCACTGAGAACTTCAGGGACTCTGAGGTCTTGTAGCTGTTGTCAAGCCAGTTAATCCTGAGAGCCCCCAAAAGAGAGAACCAATGAGATCAGCACTGATAAACACTGTAAAGCATTAAAAGCTACAGAAATACATATGTGTCCGTTGCTATATACAATCCAAATATTTTAAGTCAGGCAAGAAAGCAACATGTAACACCATTTATGTTAAAACCTGAGGTTTTAGCTCCAAAAGGAAAAAGCAAATTTTTTTTTACTGTTTCCATCTCACTGCACAAAAAACCATAAAGATAAGACTTACAGGCCAATGAAGTAATTTCTCAGCATCCTCAGTTCTCCAGCCTACTGTAAATACTTTTTAAAAATTATTATTATTATTTTCCATACATAGCGTTTTTGCAAAGAGTAAATTTGTGTGTGTTTCTCAGGGAAGTGCCTGCAAGAATTAGAGGTTATCCAGGGCTTTTAAAACCTGAAAGTTCATCCAGGATTCGTGCTAATAGTTAGGTCTCGCTTCAGTAGATGGACGCATCTTCATAGTGGAATTTGTCTTGAGAGCAGATTCTGGGGCTGGAGACTTGCCCATTGCCACAGGGTAAACACTGACTGCTTAAACGTAACAAATGCCTCTTGAACTTGACTCCAACAAATACGTAGAGCACAGGGTTGAGGCAGCAGTGGGAGAAAGCAATTTTACGGCTGATGTGAAAAGCAAGGTTGGAGTCTTTTTGATACTGACAGGTAGGTGGTGGAAAAGTAATCAGAAAGCTGAGGATGTTGTAAGGTGCCCAGCTCAGGAAAAAAGCCACCACAATAATAAGGATGAGTTTCACAGTTCTGTGCTTTCTGTGAGATCTTGCTCTGAGCAGGATTATCAGTATCTTGAAGTAACAGAATCCAATAACCCCAAAGGAAAACAGGAAGAGTACATTTCTCTGATAAATGTCCACCTTTTTCCATTTCAAGTCAGCATAATCACAGATCTTGTACCCTTCCAAGGTTTCTTGCACTGTGGTGTGAATCACCTCAGGAACCACAATTAATATGCTACCAGTCCAAACAGCCAAGCTCATCAGAAAACCGCACCACTCCGTCTGGGATCTCCAAGTAGAAAGAGGGTTCACTACAAACAAGTACCGCAGGATAGTCGTGATAGTCAAAAAGAAGACACCGCTGTAGTAGCCGATGGAGAAAACAGCATTCACTGCTTTGCAAAGGAACTCACCAAAAATCCACCCAAAGGACTGGTCCACTGCCCAGAAAGGCAGCATGCAGGAGAAGACTAAGTCAGAGACACAGAGGTTCATGATGGAGACGTTTGTTAAAGATGTAAGGTTTTCATATTTGAATAGGATCCATAACACCAGAGTGTTTCCTAGCAGGCTGAGCAAAAATGCCAGAGTATAGAGGACAGTAGTGAGATGGGTGTGAAATACAAAATAGTCGCCCATTTCACAGACATTGCTTTCATTAGAAGAGTATGCATATGAATAATTACCATCTGAATAGGGTGGATAATATTCTTCATCCATTTGTGCAAACCATGTGCTGTTCTCCAGCAGCTGCTTTGAAGAACAGCAAAAATCAAACCAAAATTTTTGTGAAAATCAACTCAATAACTAAACTCCTGCTGTTGAGGCATTTTAAGAGTCAAAAAGAAGCAGTGAAACTACTTTGTGGGTTTTTTTTTTGTTTTTTCCAGAAAGGAGTCAATTCCTCTTATTGCAGAGGAGTGGAGCACAAACAGGTAGACACTAAAGATTTACCCTCAAAGCAACGTTAAGCTCTTACATACTTAAGAAGTCAGAAATTAAGATGTTTCTAAACCAATATTGTTGACGAGAACTGCTAATTATTAAGGTTCTACTATGTGAAGGTTGAGGGTGCATTGTTTTTTAACATAAGTATCTCAGGTGTCGAGACTTTCAAATCTGCTATGGTTTTTTAAGTTTTCTGGAATGGTATCAAATCCCTAAACACTTCACCATATATATGATTCTTTGTCACTAACGTTCAGCACTGCATAAACTTAAACAGCTGAGCAGTACCAGTATCAACAAGTGTAAGCACTAAGAATGGGAAAAGCCATGTTTCTTACAGATTTTCATCTTGAGTTTGGTTAATACCTAAAAATCTCCACGCTGTGGCAGAAGCACTCCCATGTTGGACACTCTGTGCATCTCTGTGGCCTGCTGATTCTCAGGGGTGCAACAGGAACAGAGCTCACATCACACCCTTTTTCTGGGGGGTGCTGCCCTCTGCCTGTCTGGATGGTTGGTTGAAATTGGCCAACAGTATCAAAAGTTACTGGGACTTGGAAGATGACATACAATCAGGTGAACATACATGGTCACAGTAGCCTCATTTCTTTAGGAAATTAAGCTAAAAAACAGGTATAGAAAACCCAGTAATGGGTCCAACCAATGGTTCAAAGTCTAAATTAACAATATCCTGGATGAAGGCTTACCTGTAGCACCGTGTTTGACTGAAGCCAGTGAAAGACCTGCCACTGATTTCTTTGGAAGTACAGTTGCAAGAAAGAAACTCCATGACTCAGGCCAAAATTATGCTGGTGACATTTTCCTTTTTGGATTAGTGAGGGCAGAATCTGCCTGCCAGGAAAAGACATGCTGCCTTTGGGAGAGGGTTCCGTCTACCAGGAAAGCGTGCCAAGGAGTGCTGCTGGCTGCCAGCATTTAATGCCGTCTGTGGGGGTAGGTGGCTCAGGTCAGCCAGAGCGTGGCACAGGGAGCACAGGCCAGGGATCCTCTGGGATGCAGTCACCCAGTTTTGGAGGTGAGGGATGTGTGGGATTCAGTAGTGTGACAGCAAGTGGCCCTGGCACGTTTATTGCCAGAGTCACAGTCCTAACTGGAAATTGTGCTTGTGGCCCTCAGTCTGTACCATGCTGCCATCTTCAGGCATGCAGGACCAGTCATCCTCTCTGGTTTTATTTGACAGTACAGATGACACTTAAGCAATACATGGGTTAGATTGAGGTCTTGACCACCATCGTGTCCTGTTTCAGATCAGGTTGGAGGTATGACTCCTCCCCACCAGTTGTCCTAAGGGAGCAGAGGAGCCTTTTTGCCAAGAATAAAGGTTCTCCATGGATGAGATGACAGTGCTGACCACTGTCTTCACCACTTACACTCTCCGCCCATTCTGGCAGCCCAGTGCCAGCAAGCTGCTGGGCAGGGCTGCCCACCCACCAGGGCTGCTGCTGGGCTGCTCCTCGCCTCTGCCGCAATTGCTGCTGGCCCCTGACACAGGGACCTTCTCACAAGCACCTCAGCCCCGATCTCTACCTCTGCCTGGGAATTATTCTGACCTGCACACATCCTGTCCCTCATCACCCCATGTTATTATGCTCTTCACACCCCTGCTGAAGGGCAGGCAGTGGTTAGAGACCCAGGTATCCGCTGCAGAGTATTGCTCACCTTCCTGTTCACTGTCAGGAGCTGAGCAACGCTTGCAAGGCAGAAAGCACCATTTGCAAAGGTATTTTGAGATTATTTCAGGTAACAGTTAAGTGCCAAATTAAAAAAGGATATGAACCCATCTATTTTCTTCACAAATTAGGTGATAAGAGGTGGTGAATTGTTTCTACAGTCCAAACAGTTTCTGTTTTCCTGTGTCCATCTTCCCTGAGAGCACTGATGCTGAGTGTGCTGGCACTCGAGTCAGGCAGGCGCATAGCTGAGATTGGAAACCCTGCCAGGAACTCCTGCTGTTTCCATCTCCAAATCTCTGTGCGCCTTGGTATCTTACCCATTTGTCTTGCACTCTGAGAGCAGGCAGAGGAATGGTTCCATGGGGCCAAGTGTCCTCCCTCTGATTTTGTGCTCTGCATGTCCAGAGAAAGTAGAAAAATGCTTCTGTGAAGTAGTTCTGTTCTTGGTTGCTTCTTAGTGCTGCAAGGTTAGCTCTTGCCCCAGTTCATAAAACAAGTTCATTTGTCTGTTTTGGATTTCCCCCTCGGTGTCGTTGTCAAAGCCATAAATCTGGACAGCGGGCATTTGAGCAGTCAGAAAAAGACACTCTGTCCACAGACAGACAAACCTGAGGGCCATCCACATGCCTGTGCAAAGCTTCACAGCGAGGCGTAGTCCCTGCTGCCAAGACCTCACCATCTTGGCATCCAGGGGGGCTGGGGGAGGTCGAGGTGTACCGCAGCATCCGCCACCACATTCAGCTCCTCACTTTCCAAGCACCCACCGACTCCCAGGTGCCTTGTCCTCATCAGGTGGCATCGTCTCCCCAGGTCACTCTTGGAGAGGTGGTAATGCCTCCGCTTACCTCTGCTGTTGCTCTTCCTCCCCCTCAGCCATTGCACCTTTCCCAGGATGGTGTCCTCAGCTTTCCTCCTTGCCTCCTGTCCACTGAGGAATCTGAAATCCTGAGATCCGGCTCCTCTTCTCCTGTTTGCTGCGGGTCAGGCGCTGCAGGTGTTGCACCATCGTTGTTCAGACTGACTGCAGGCTGCCTGATGCAAAGTACCTCCGCACTGCGCTCCCAGTGCAGGTGAGGCCTCTGTGGAGGATCTTGCTGCTGACCTGTCCTCAGATGTGGCTCATCATTCTCAGGGCAAATGTAGCTTTGCACTGCATGCTCAATTATAACCGATCTATATGATGCAGCATGCTATGCCACGTCGCCTGGTGCGGGCTCCATGTAATTACAGATGGAAGGTCCAGCCTATAAAGCATCAGACCTCCTGGATGGCTGATCTGGACTAAGTATGTGCTTTGATATTATGTTTGTACCAGCTGGGAAGCCCTCCATCAGGTCGGTGACGGTAAGGAGCACCTTGGGGGAACCTAAGGCACTTGGATCTTTTCATTCTTGCTTCAGATTCAGTAAAAAACTCCTGGGATCAAAACCTGTATTTTTTCTCTATTGTATTTTATCTCCCCACTTCCTACTCTATAAATAAGAAGTACTGTGCATGGATTTTCAAGGATATGCAAAGGATAGAAATTGATGCGATTGAATCAACAGCCTAAGAACATGTTAGCGTCACACATGAAATACAAATCATGCAACTGTTGTCAGTGTATTTATATATATATCATGGTACAAGTGAGAGCAGAAGTTGGCTGAAAGATGGAAATTACCTTCATTTCTGTTTTCTAAACAAACAGGAACAGAGGAAAAACACATCCTACGGTTTAAAGTCATCCCTTCCCTTGTGAAGAGCACTCAGCAAGGCATTCAACATTTATTTCACTCTTGCCCAGAAACAACTGCTTTCCCAGAAGCCCTCATTTTCTAGCAGTACTCTTCTTTGCCTTGGAGTATCATGGAAAAAGGGATTTTAATACAGAAATGGGAAAGTGCTATTATTAGCGGCCTCTCATTTTGTTTTCTTTGAAAAAATTTGTTTTTCTTTGAAAATTCAGCTGGACTTCCTCTGCCAGCTGGAGATACATATTGTTCCTCAGTTTCTTTCTTTTTTTAAACTGAACATGAAGCTGGGAGGAGGTGTCTGATCCCTTTGCAGTTGGTGGAGGGAAAGAAAGGGGCACTGGCAGGAGCCGCTTCGCCCCTCACTGGGTGTTATAGCAGCCTCCTCCCCAGGCAGAGGCAGCTGAGACAGCTCCCTTTAAGAAGATTCCTGGCATTTACACAGACAAACTGAGGTTAAGCTCATCTTAATTGGAAAGGACCAGGGGAATATAGTAGAGAGATGTCCCCCTACCATAAGGCATACACTGATGGCAGCTATCTCCAAAGCATTTTTGATTCACTTTTTTCAAACTCCTGCTAGAGCCTCTGGACTTCACAGCTTGTTCTCCAGGTTTCTCAGGGGAAAAGAAAAAAAAACCCAAGCTAGCGGGCTTTGCAGGCTGGTTTGCACTTTAGCTACCCGGGCAGCAAAGGTTGAGCCAGAAAATAAATTTCTGTTCCCCTAAACTGGAATTTATCTGGTAGCTGCTTCCTTAACCAATCTTTTGTTCCAATTTGGGATAAGAAGAAAATTCCCAAATGTGACTATTTTTGGCAGGAAGGGGTTTTAGCTTTTCAAACAGGTTTATGGAGCAGCCTTTTTTATTTAAAGGAAGTTAAACCATGTTAAATAATGATTCTCCTACCCTAAGTATGATTGGTATCAGTCTCAGAGCACACCCTTGGAGTCACAGGTAACAGATGGACAGCAGAATCCTGGAAGTCATGATCGGGATGTCGACTTGGCCCAAAGCACAAATGTACTCTGGACAGTGTGGTCTCTGCTGGTGGGGGAAACAACTTTTTGTCTGCCTTAGAGGAGTTTTGCGCATGGTAACAAACTCTTTCAGGACATGGGTAAAGCAAATAGTCACTAGGACTTGCCTTGCTCAGTTTTGCAGAGCCCCAAGAAAACTCTTACTCTATTTTTAAAGCAAAACCTGCTCTTGAGTTGAGGTCGTTTTCTGAGACCAGCGCTTCCACCCGTGCCCCACGGGTTTTACAGGGCGGGTACAACACACGAGGTCAGCCCAGCTCCTTGGTGGTCTCCTGTTCCCCCTCGAGCTCTGCCCCTCAGTCCTGGCAATCAGCCCTGTGATAACCCCAGTCTAGGGAAGCAGAAACATCCCAAATTAAGAGCCTGGACCCCACTCGTGAAACATATATATGAGTTCAAATTTACATACTGGGTACCACTACGGTCAAGGCAGGCTCAGCTTATGGTATCTATGTGGACACACAGAATTAATGCTTGTGCTTTGCCATGCAAAGAATAGTATTTTTTTTTTTAAGTGCTGCCACAGCACTGCTGAAGTAGCAGTCCTCCTCCTCATCTAAAGTCACCATGGGGGTAAAATTAGCAGCCAAGTCTGTTTTTACAATGAGGAAGAGGTTATGATGTTCTCTTCTGCAAACACACCCTCTGGGCCCTTTATCACAGTTTCACTGTAGCTTCCTCTATTCCAGAAGGGTTTTTTGGGGAAAAAATATCTGGCATTTACACTCTGCTTTTGAACCAGTTGCTGCCTTTACTTCCATCCCAAACCACACCTCTGGACAGAAGGGACAGCAGGGAGCAAAAATGTCGTTGCGGGTTACCCACTATCAACAGGGCGTGCTGGCATTTGGCCAGTCCATCCTGGGACAATGCAGCAGCCCCTCTCCTGCCACCTTGCCAGGGCGCTAATGATCTGTTTGATCATTAGGTTTTATTGGCGCTAAGGCTGGTCGGAAAGGATGTGGTGCCGGCGGCTGGGTGCAGCCGTCCAAAAGAGCACTCAGGCAGCAGCAACCTTGGCCAAAGAGGCTTGTGTGGAAGCGGAGGTGGTTGGCATCCAGCCTGTGGTTGCTTTGAGCCAGCATGGTTGCAGCTCTGGGTATTTCCCATACTTCCCAAGGGGAAGGGGAAGGAGCAGTCCAGCCCCTTAATTCGGCTAGATGGTTCAAAGGAGGACATCGCTCTCTGCCTGCAGCTGGGCAGAGTTTCGCCATGGTTGTCCTGGTGGTTCATGCAAGGACGTGATGAACAAGTGAGCGCCCCGGAGGTGAGAAGAAATAGTCCTTCTGATAATAACTGGCTTGGAGGAAACAGCAAACTGGAGCTTTCTGGGGGGTTCTGAGTGGGGAAATTATCAGCTTGTTTCTACAATGTAGACAAGTAAGACTTTACGTGTATTTTTTTCAAACAAAGAGATTGCGTCAGTCTCTGTGTCTGACATGTAATTTTGATTTGTCTTAATAGCAACACTCCTACCAGGCACCAGACACTAGCTCATTTCTTGTAGGCTAGACAGCAGTGACATGACGTATCACTTTCCCACCTGCTGCATGGAGAGTATAAATGCTCCATTATTCGGCCGTGAAAAGAGCATCACTTTGGTTCTTAGTAGCTGGGTTTGTTGGCAGTTGAAACCAAGTAAATCCACTTCTTATTTTTATTACTAAAGCAGAACATATCTGCAGGTTTCTGCTGCCAACAAAATGTTCGCGCGCGCGCGCACACACACACACGCCTTGTCTCTCTGTATGTAGTTGTGCACGTATCATCCCGATAGTATACTGCAAGATGGCTCTGTCCTTAACAGAACTCACCAGACACTACACCATATATTTAATTAGCAATCTTAAAGCTGTGTAAGAAGTCTTTTAAGTAAAATGTGTGTAAAGAAACTGACTCTATTCTTCCACAAATTATTACAGTCACAAAATAAAGACAACGATCAAGGCAAAGGACCACATTGCACTTTTGGGAGAAATAACTGCATGTCTTCCCTCTCAATTTTACCAAAACTCATGCCTCCACATACAGTTCATGAACTCATTTTTATGGCTCAGGGACAACTTGAAGAACAGAGGTTTATTTTGCTATAGAATTCCACTGCTACTGGTGCATTTAAGCTATACACACCCAATATTTTTTTTTCAAGAGGATTATAAGCCGTATGTCTAAAGAATTTGTGTACCACATCTTGGGGGGGGGGCGGATTTCCAGTGTTGCTGCTGGGCTGGTTGCTGCAGGAATGATGCTGAAACAGAGGGAAACTACACTGGCAGCCACTGGTGTGACCAGCAGGTACTGGGGGGACTGCCCCCCTCCCGAGGCAGGGCTCAGAGCACCGCACCTGACTCTGCCCTGGGACGTGGCTTGGGGAGGGCAGGTGGGGGGCAGCTTCAGCAGCTGTGGGTGCAGGCAGAGAAGCTGTGTTTTCTGGAGAGAGGGCTGAGCAACGTCCCTGCAAGGAGCCTGGCTTTGTCGCAGAGACTGTCCTTGTCCCTGGCAGTGCAGACGCATGACTCTGAAACAGGCTCACTCGTATCAGGCTGTTTCCACTTGTGAAGTCATTCTGATGCTGAAGTCCAGGAGATTCACAAGGCATTAGCCAAAGGGAGAAAGAAGAGAAAGAGAGAAAAACCACTGCGGCATGTTTGCACAAAATGAAAGGCTAGGTGTAGCATAAGGAAGCAAACAACATAACTGTATGTCACTGCTGTCTTCTCAGCACTTTCTAACCAGTTTTGTTTTGCTTTCCCTTCATCACATCCCTTACACTTTGCAGCACAGCCCAGAGCCTGAGTTTGCCTTATTCACCCCACTGGTACTCACTGGCCACAGCTACCACCTACCCCAGCCCCAGGCGGCTCCCTGACACCAGCCCCAGGCGGCGTGCCTCTGCTGCTCCCCGGCCAGGCTGGGAGACCTTGCTGCACACTCTCCCCAGCACAGCACTCAGCCGAGGGAGCGATGGAGAGTCTTTTCTTGCAGAAGGGGAAGCAAGACTGAAGAACAAAGATCTGCAGCCAGGTCAATGAATGGAGCATCACTGTATCCCCCTCTCCACTGGCTGTACGATGGCCTCTCTTCTGCCATGTTGCTAGCTGCCCTCTTGAGTGGACGTGCTGCAGCTCTTGTGAAGACCAAGACGTGATGTACGACCAGCCTCCTGTGCCCAGAGGGAGAAGGTGGCTCACTGTCAGGCAAGTCACAGTGCGGCGTTTGCTTACCACCAGGTTAACTTTGTTGGCTGCCATGTTGTCCCTGCTTTTTCTCAGGGCAGCAGATGTTCCATGGTCTGATGGCGGTTTGGATGAGACAACCTTTGGCATAGACCTCTTGGGGCCGCAGACCTGAAGCGCTACCGCTGCCATGGAGGTACAGGGCATCTGAGCACGCCTCGCTGCCGCTCTGCTGCCCCCCCTTGCTGAATTACTGGGCCCCCAAAATCACCACTCTGCATTGCAGCTGGTGAAGAGTGGTGATGCTAGAAAAGCAGAGGAAATAATAAAAGAAGAAAAAAGAAACCACTCTGCCCATCACTGAGGGCTCATTTCCTTTGAGTCTTGCAGAAGATTGTATACAGCAAAAAATTCTCGTTGCTCCCAGTGACCATGTGTTTCTGGAAAGTACCAAAGGATGCGGCTGTTCTTTGGGTTAAATTTTGAGTCGGAGAAAGAGAGAAATGCAGGGTGGTCAGGTGCATAACAACTTTTAAAACAACTGGATTGCAAGGCGGAACGGGAGAAAGGAATAACTTGAGGCTTCATCGGGTTGATAATCTGAAGGCATCTCAAATGGTGGTGGGGAAGAGCCCAAGGCTCAGGCAGACTTTGGGAAAACAGAACTGACTGGGAAAAGCCAAGCTTTTCATAATTAAAATGAAGTTTTCTACAGAAAACAGAACTGGAGGAATTTACTTGTGCAAGGACATTTGCAGAGCACAGCTGCTGTTTCCCAGCTCTCTGTTGGATACGCTGATGAGCCATGGCAAAATAAATCACAGTTAATGAAAAAAACCAGCCTCTCATAGTTACATTCAGAGCATTGTTTATGTTAACAATGAGGCAATTAATAACTTGCACCAGAAAAAATTGACCGCAACAAAAAACACTCTTGTGCTGTTTTAGCCACTACTTCCCCAAACCTCAGCACTTCCTCCTGCTGTGGCATGTCTGCTCGCAGGCCAGAGGCACAGCCCAGGCAAGGTGCATTTGCAAAAGTTTTGTCTGAAGAGGGGAACCCATCTCCTCAAATATTTTCCCCCACATCTTAGGAATGACAGCAGCAGCTTCTGGAGCTGATCCTGTGGTGATTGCAGTTCAGGTGGCACTGGACTGTGCTTGGTCTGTGCCGCCAGGTGAGACCCACCTCCTGGCAGACAGACTTGGTGCATGGTTTCCTCTCAATAGGCTTTTCAGAGAAGAAATCCTTTCCCTTGGCTGCCCCTGTGAGCACAGCTGCTTCTTTCAGAGTTTTGGGCTGAAACACAGCTGGCTGAAATGCTCAGTCTTAGTCCAGCTATTCTTAAGATGCTGCTAGACCCAGCTTGCTTTCACATTCCCAGGTCTTCTTCTCTAGCATTTTGCTTATTTCCTTATATTGAAGATTCACTCTTGTTATAAGATGCAGCTCAAAATGTTTTATCGTGGCGCATCCATGGCACTTTGCAGAAAACATCTGCACATTTCCATCTGACACGCCATGCAGTTTGTGTGCATGTAGTTCAATGCCAAAATATGAGCAAGCAGGTGGCCAGCAACAGCAAGTCTACCCAGATAAGCTGTTCTTTAGCAAAAAGTCAGCTGCAGCCCACATGCCACAGCAGGAGGTAACATCAGGAGCTCTGTGTGTGAAGCATGGGCGAACCGAGACAAAACCTTAATATTCCAGTTCCTGAGACATTTCATAACATCTGGCCATCTGTCCTTTGGCAAGATCTTGTGGTAAGTACAGCGAGGGCAGACAATATTTTATGCAACAAGGGTTGGTATGCCGTTCCCCGAAACTTCTCCCTAGCTCCTAGGCTGCTCTACGTCAATGCCAAGGTAGCTCCAGTTGCTCAGGCTGTCTGTCCTGTTAAATTCATGTGGCAGAGACATATTATTCTTCTTTAGTAATATTGTGTTCAAACCATGTTGTGTCTCTTGAGGAAAATCAAGTTTGAGAGCTGGGAAGTCTGGCCATCTCCTTCCCCCACATTAAAGGGCAGAAAACCAAAAGACAAGAAGCTGAAGGCAGTAATGCAATTAGGAGCTGTTAGCACGAGTGTCCAAGCTTGTGTTAAGGACAAATAATCTAGCAAGCACTCTCCTTGTACGCTTTCCATTTTCAAATTGCTCCTTACTTAAAACAGATTTTAAATAAATTTATGGATGATAACAAGGAGGTGAATTCAGGCTAATTATCCATGGATGACAGGAAGGATCCGTGCAGGATAAAGGATTAATAAATATATTTCTATTCTTCAAAGCTGGGACGCTATCCCACCTGCCCCCTCCCTGTGCAAAGGAGCAGCCCCACGGTCTCCCAGCCCCAAGGAGCTCAAGGCTTTCAGGTTCCCCTGCAAAGACTTTAAGACTCAGAGATGAAGCTCTTGGATTTTGCTGCGTAGCTTAGGCACCACCCCAAGCGACCAGCGGTACCTCTGTACTTGTCTGCACCTCTTCTCCAGAAGCTGAGCTGACTGCAGTGCAAAGAGAAACCCTTCACCCACTTCTTCCAGCGGGCACTTGCGAGGCTGCGCGGTGCCCATGGGACTGAGCGTGCATTTGCAAACCCACCCGGTGTGCCTGCAGAGCCTGCTCCTTCGCTGGGCGCGAGGCAGCCATGCATGAAGGACATGTGCGATGCAAAGCACTTGGGCCTGGGGTTCTTCAGTGGCCTGTCTTTCTCGGAAGCTGCAGCCAAATCAGCGTGCTGTCACGGATGTGTGAAATGAAGCAAGCAAACTTTATGAATTGCTCCTTTATGAGTTTTGGTTCAGTTCTTGCGCTAACTCTGTCCGAATGGGGGTCAGGACCCTGCACTGCCAAGCCCCCTGGTCAGCTCTGGATGCCAGAGATTTGGGGCTCGCTAGAAGCGCACGGCACAGATTTAAGTATGGACCCCTAGCTCAGTCAGAATTTAAACCTGCATTATTACAGAGGAATTTCTATGTTTTCTTCCTTTTTGTCACAAACTACCACTTCTTTTTCTGAAAGAAAATGCAATTCTTCCCTACTTTGGAATTTCCCTCAGCACCGAAAAGCCTGACCTCTGCTGAACCCTACTGCAGTCTGCTGCTGCCTGTGGTGTAAAGAACTGGCGGTAGCACTAGGTGGTTAATCTGAGCAAAGTGAAGTTTGCAGAAGAAGGTTTTAAAGACCAGCTGACAAAGAATGAAAAACCAAGATACTTGGAGAGCTCGTCTGCTTGTAGATAAGCCTCAGCAAACGCTTCACTTTCAAGCTCTCTTCTATAACCGAGACATCAAGCAAATCAACTCTCCATCCACCGCATTCTCTTTTCCTACCGATGTCTTTAGTTCTAGCCAAAGGTACTACCTATTGCTGCAGGTAAAGTCACACTGATAAAGGTTTTTCACAGCTTGTGGAAGATGTTGGCCAAGACGCAAAATTGAGCCTTGACTATAGGGAGTAAATTAGTAGGGATGGATCATGACAGTAACTAACTGCAGCTTTTGGGGGAACCTTGCAGCAGCTGCTCTATTAAGAGGCAGTTACCGGGGGCTTCTCAGCTGAAGTATATTGGTAGCATTTTTTCAGA
The DNA here is from genome assembly GCF_011004875.1 of Balearica regulorum gibbericeps. Lineage (NCBI taxonomy): Eukaryota > Metazoa > Chordata > Aves > Gruiformes > Gruidae > Balearica > Balearica regulorum. The sequence continues at coordinate 120,323,251 of NC_046185.1, forward strand.
CTTTAATAGAGCTGCAAACTGTCCTTTTTTATCATGTACATATTCTGCTGTCTTTCTGCTGGGAAAGAATTTAGGGAGCTGAGTCACTTAAATCAGATACAAGTCAAAAGTAATTCTGTGGAAATGAATGAAGCAAAAAAAAAGAAAAGCATAAAAAAGATAAAAGCAGTGCCGTTAGAATTGGAAATATTTATCAATCTGTAAAAATATAAGGTGTAAGAGCCAGTGGCACTGTGCTTCCCTGGACTTCAGATATAATGTGGTTCCTTAGACCATGCATATTGTAGGAGACACCCTGAGATCCAGAAAGGTTCTTGTGCTGCTTGCTTTGATAGCCGTCTGGATTGGTGACAGTCCGCCCTGCCCATGCCCTTCTCTGTCCAGTGTGCACATATTTAAGGAAGTTTTTCTGCATATTTATAGATTTTATTGATTTTTTTAGAGCTATAAATAAAGCTGGAGAAAATAGAAAAGCTCATGAGCCCAGAGATTTGTCTATTTTTTGCAATGAGACCAGCTGATTTGACAAGAGCTCCTCGCACATCTTGCACTGGCTCTGCAGAGGGGAGAAGGGTGTGGGCTGGGTGCAGTGGTGTGGATTAGCAATAGGTGGCACACTTGAATAGGGGAACCCCTGTATTCCCCCCAAGCAGCCCAAGAAATCCTTTGCAAGGGACCCCGACAGCCATAGCTCTCTTCCAAAGGGAGGCTAAGCTGAGCATCTGCTCTTCAGCAGGCAGATACATCTACATCTACACCAGCTGCAGATAAGCAGAGCTGCTGGGGAGTCAGATTTGATCAGGTCTTGCATGTGGCTGTAGGCGAGCCCAGGCCCCTTGTGCTGTTTGCTGGGCGCTAGGGTGCTGGTGGTGTGGTGTTCATCAATGCTGTTAGGACAAGATCTTTCTTTAGTCACCCTTTCTGCTCCCCTACTCTCCTCAGTCGCTCTCAATGGGCCCCTGCAGGACTCGACCTCCCATCCAGGCTGAAGCTCCATCACACCAGCCTGGGACCAGCCATCTTCCCTCTGCATCACCTGGCCAGGGTGTTTCTAGGACCCATGGTCTTGTCCTGGCAGCCGAGTCTCTCCTGCAAAGTGCATGAGAGGCTCTAAACACTGGTTGCATCTGCATGAATAATTTATGGTTCAGTTTGTGAAGCTAGACTAAAACCTTGGCAGTAACATGGTGTTTTCAGGTACACTTGAAATGAAAGCATTTGGGGTTTGTTCATAGTGAAAAAGTCAGAAAAAACACTCATCTGTTTGGGACCAAAAGGTTTCATGGGTGAAGGCAGAAGGGCACTCTAACTACCTGGTGGTTTTCTCATTTTTCAAAGTACAAACATCATTTTAAAGCAAAACCGCAATGGCAGAACATGAAGAAAGGCAAGCCTTGTGTTTAGAAGCTGAAACCTCAGATGTTGACTTTTCGTAACATTTCCCCTTCTATTTTTTTCTTTTTCTTTTCCAGTTGAAGCTATTTGCTAAATGTTTCTCCCCCCCAACTTCCCAAAGGCTGTTGGAAATGACTCAGCCATGCACGGGGCAGACCAGGGCAGGGCTGCAGCTGGGCAGTGGCGGATGCTGTTGACTCAGGCTGGACCCTGGCACCCCTCCAGAGCAGAAACTCCTCCTTCAAGCACGCAAAGGCCTCCCTGGCCCTGCGGGAGATGCAACGTGCCCTTGCTCCATCGTACAGCACCCTCAATGCCGCAGTCAGTCCCCCAGCTTGCCTTCAGGCAGGAGGAACACTGGGTAATCCACCTGCAGCTCCTTCCAAAGCAACTCACTCGCGGTGTTTCCAAAGAGGAGTCTGAAATGAGAGGCACCATCTGCCAAGTCTGATGGACAAAAGCATTATGTTTTTACTTGAATTTTAGATGAGAAGATAGAATGTTTTTTCATCACAGCTCGCCCACTGACAACTACTTTCACACTTCATCTGATAAAAAACACCTGATGCAATAACATGATATATAGGTTTCAATGTCCCCTTTCTCAAAGACACCCTAACACTTTGTCCTATCTTGGCTTTCACCTGAGTGCATCCACGTTGCTCATTAATGCTAAAGACAGTTCTTAAATATCCCTGTGAGGCAGGTGACGGAAGCATGCAGAAACCAACAAAAAGGGATGAAAGGATTTTGTCAGGGCTGGAGTTGTTAAGGCTTTATCTACCTTACAGATATCTTTTTTTGCATAATTTTGCTTTTTGATGCCGAAAGAGCAACGTCTATTTGTTTTTAACAATGGCAGAGGAAAAAGAGTATAACCAGCTGGCCCAAAGAGGGGATTATCCTGCTGTACTCAGCCTTGGTGCAGCCTCACCTTCAGTAGTGTGTGCAGTCTGGGCCCCACCATTTAAGAAGGATGTGAAGGTTCTCGAATGCGTCCAGAGGGCAACAGAGCTGGTGAAAGGGCTGGAAAGAATTCCTGTGAGGAGTGGCTAAGGAATTTGGGGTTGTCTAGTTTGGAGAGAGGGAGGCTGAGGGGCGACACCATTGCTCTCTGCAGCTTCCTGAGGAGACAAAGTAGGGAGGGAGGTGCTGAGCTCTTCTCCCTGGGATCCTGTGAGAGGACGTGTGGGAATGGCTCAAACCTGCGTCAGAGGAGACTTAGACTGGACATTAGGAAGCATTTCTTCAGTGAGCGGGTGGCAAAACATTGGAACAGGCTTCCTGGAGAGGTGGTCGCTGGCCCGGGCCTGTCAGGGTTGAAGAGGCATTTGTACAATGCCCGTAAGAACACGCTGTAACTTCTGGTCAGCCCTGAAGTGGTCAGGCAGTGGGACTAGATGATCACTGTAGGTCCCTTCCAGGTGAACTATTCCCTTCTCCTTCCCCCTCCCTTCCCCATCCCTTTCCCCTTCCCTTCCCCTTCCTTTCCCCTTCCCTCCCAAGGACTCCAATCATGATCAGGCTGTTCTTTGCCTCAAATGCCAGGGCCTTTTTCAGCCCCAAAACTCCCAAGGACACAGATCACAAAGGTTACAAGTGGTATACAGGAGTTTATTGTCTTTTTCTCCACCTGTTTCCCAGCAGATGCTCACAAGCAGCAGCACGCTGCGCACGTGGAGCCAGCAGCAGGCTGATGCAATCCTCACCTGGGCTTGACAAAACATCACTTGAAGCCTGGCAAAGCAAAGCGAGAGCCACAGAAAGTCACAAATCCCCCAAGGCGTGTGGGGAGCCGGGTGCATGCTTATTATAGTGAATCAACTATTAGCCTTTGCCAGAAACACGAAAGCAGATGACTGACTGATGCGCAAAGGCCACACTCTCCGGAACAAATGGAAAAGTCTTCGGAATGTGCTTTTTTGCTCTTGATTTTCATAATACCTTTTTTTCACATGAATATTTACCTTGGCGTATCCAAAAAACCTCCCAAAACATTGACAGTCCTAGTTTATAATTATTTTTTCTCTTGCGTTTCTACATTCCTTTTTTGTTTCAGCCCTTGAGAAGAAAGGTCTATCACCAATGTCACAGATCACTTTAGGCTGGACAATGCAAGCAATATGGCAGCAGGAAAACAGGCCGAGCGGTCCCTGTTTCCTGAAGAGGGAGAATTTGAAGAATGAGGACCAGCACCCATCACACACAAAAGAGGAGGAGGAGGAGGTGCGTAGTATTTTCCAAAATATTACACGTAGGGATGGCAGTCCTACTTTTTGCCCTCCAAAAATTGTTCCGCTGTGCTTCTCAGCCAGCGATGGGCAAGAGAGCCTGAGAGAGCAAGGTCTTCGTGGAGCACCAGCAGCAGGCACCTCGCCAAAATGGCCCAAAGGAGCCCTGGCAAGGGGCCGTGCTCAGTGCTGCGGAGAAAGGCAAAAACCCCCAGAGACACTTGCTAGCCCAGCGTGCAGGAAAAAAAGCCTTCCTCCCCGCAGCTGCAGGGCACGAGAGGCCATCTTCATGGTGTGTGAGCAGCAGGCAGTAACCTGGCCAAAACGGACCCGAGGAGCCCTGACAAGTGGTCCTGCTCAATGCTGCAGAGGAAGGCAAAAAACCCCCGGGGACCAGTGCCAATCTGCCCCAGGGGAAAATTCCTTCCTGACCCCAAAGCTGGCGTTTGGCTGTTCCCTGAGCATGTGAGCAAGACCGGCCTCCTCGTCCCACAGGCTGCTCACGCCTCCCAGGAGATGCTCAAGCCCTGTTCTCCCTCAGCCTGGAGCCATCATCTCAGGGGCTTCCCAGAGTGGCCGAATGCCCCCAGCCTGGTCGACCTCGGGGGCAAGAATCCTTCCCGCACGTGGCAAGACACCAGGGGGTGCTCCAAAACACGGGGACTCCTGGCAACATCTCTGCATCCCATTTCTTAAGGCTGCAGCCCCTGGCTCTGCAGGGCGTCAGGACAGAGAGCTGTGCAGTGCTCCTCAGGTGCTCCTCCAGAAGGCATTCCCTTGGTCTTGCCGCTGGGGTTGGTGGTGGTTCTCATCTCCAGAAGAGGAGGAGCTGGTGTCTGTTCCCTGAGGGCTCAAGCAGCATTTCCATCCATCCATCCATCCATCCATCCATCCATCCATCCATCAGATGGGCTTTGACTCTGGCCCCACCAGGAGCCGGTCTTGCAGGGAAGTACTTCCAGCAGCTTCATCCAGCCTCCAGCCTTCCTCCCTCCTTTCCTCCCTCCCTCCCTCCAAGTAATTCCAGTGGCTCCTGAAGGACTTCCTCTGGGATGTCTCTGGGCTGCCTGCTGGGCAGGCTGGCCACAGGACGTGGGAGGATGCGTGTCCTTTATCCTGCCCCAGGGCATTGTGACTGCTGTATTTCCGGGTGCTGGCACTGTGACACGGAGGGCACGGGGCCCCCCATGCGCAGCCCTGCCCGCCACCCCTCACCCAGCATCCTTCAGAGAATCAGAGTATCGGAGAATCCTAGTTGCATTTTGGTTGGAAATGACCTTTGAGATCATCGAGTCCAACTGCTCACCTAGCACTGCCAAGTCCACCATTAAACCATGTCCCGAAGTGCCACATCTACAGGTCTTTTTTGTATTACCTCCAGGGATGGTGACTCAATCACTTCCCTGGGCAGCCTCTTCCAAGGCTTGACAACCCTTTCACAATGAAGAAATTGTTCCTAACATCCAATCTAAACCTCCCCTGGCACAACTGGAGGCCATTTCCTCTTGTCCTGTTGCTTGTTACTTGGGAGAAGAAACTGACACACCCCCTGGCTACAACCTCCTTTCAGGGAGTTGTAGAGAGCGAGAAGGTTCTCTCCTCAGCCTCCTTTTCTACAGGCTAGACAAGCCCAGTTCTGAGCCTCAGCTGTTCCTCATAGGACTTGTGCTCTAGACCCTTCACCAGCTTCATTGCCCTTCTTTGGATACGTTCCAGCACCTCAATGTCTTTCTTGTAGTGAGGAGCCCAAAAGTGAACACTGTACTCGAGGTGCGGCCTCACCAGTGCCAAGTACAGGAGGATGATCACTTCCCTAGTCCTGCTGGCCACACTATGTCTGATACAAGCCAGGATTCTATTGATCTTTTTGGCCACCTGGGCCCATGGCTGGCTCATATTCAGCCAGCTGTTGACCAATACCCCTATGTCCTTTTGCGACAGGCAGCTTTCCAGTCATTCTTTCCCAAGTCTGTACCATTTCATGGGGTTGTTGAGACCTCCTGTCTTTGGCCTATCGATCCAACCTGTCCAGATCCCTCTGTAGAGCCTTCCTACCCTCAACCAGTTCAGCACTCCCACCCAACTTGGTGTCAGTCTGCAAATTTACTGAGGGAGTACTCATTCCCCTTGTCATATCATTGATAAAGATATTAAACAGAACTGGACCCAATACCAAGCCCTGGGGAACACCACTTGTGACCAGCTGCCAACTGGATTTAACTCAATTCACCACAACTCTTTGGGCCCAGTCATGCAGTCAGTTTTTTTACCCAGCAAAGAGTACACCCATCCAAGCCATGAGCAGCCAGTTTCTCCAGGAGAATGCTGTGGGAAATGACAAATGACAAAATTTGTACCCTGGCTTTTATATACATCTTTATGATACGTAAAGAAAGTTCAGAAATTTTTATAGAGGCGAAAAGGAAGGGGAACTTCTGCCTACGTCCACCACACACACAGCAGGTTTGACTCTTCTGGTTTTCCTGAAGTGCTCTGCAACCGAGCACAGAGATCTTCTGATACCAGCAAATGAAATATGACTAATCAAGATGGGAAGTGGTTTTCCTGCATGTAGGTTGATTTTGTTAATATTTTTCTACTCTGAATGGCAAAAAAACGCTTTGGAGAAAACATGTTTGTTAAAGTTTTGAGTATATTTCCACTCTGGGGTTGAGAAAGCTTTGAGCCTGGGGAAGCAGGGATCTCTCCTACTAAAACTAGACTTCTCAATCCAAATATTGCTGAGGGAGAGAACAAGCAAGCCCAAAAAACTGCTATAAATAAAATGGCAGCAATTTTACTTCTCTTGCTACAGAGAGCCAGCCAAAAATAAAGCCAGACCTTGAAGAAAAAACCACCACAATGAGCCTCTGCAGCTCTCATTCAAAGTCTCTGGGTAGGCTTTCAGCCCATCAGGCTCTTGGGGGCTTTCATGCCCTGTCAGAGGAGAACGGATGGGACATTGTACTTGCCAGGCTGATCGTGGCTGACCCTCAAGCAGGTTTTACTCCCCTGGTGGGATGAGATGTATGCTCATGCCTCTGATACGGCTGTGCAAAGGTCAGCTGGCACAGCTTAAACTGGTGAGGAAGGTGGGTTTAAAATTAGTGCCTAGTTTTGCCAGCCATCACTGAGCACCTCCCTTTTTTGCTTTAGCACAGGGGATCAGAGGCAGGAATTTGAACTGCTGAAGAAAAAAAAAAAAGTTAGGAAGCTTCGTCTGACCATACACAAAACGGGTGGTTATGAGCTGATCTAGTTAAAGCACCACAAAACCAGGCAAGTGAAATCTCAGTTTAAGTCTGGTTATATCTGTTTATATATGTATGTATCAGATTCATGCCTTCCTCCCATCAAGGCAAGCTAGATTAATGTAAGGCACATTTAGATCAGATTCAGTGTAGCCATTTGTATAGAGGTTTCTCTAAAATCTTCTTTTAAGCTGGCTTGAAGACAAAATGCCCTACTCATCTTTTCTAGAAACTGAGTCAAAGCATCACCATGTGTTCCTGGAGCGAGGACTGGTACATTTTTGTTTGCTTCCTGCACATTTACTGAAGTCATCATGAAACCAAGCATCAGACTTAGCTGAAATATTACCATTTCCCTGTTTGTCCCTGCCATCCATTTTCACCAGGTGCTGAAAATGGCAGAGTGGCCTCATGTCCTGTTTAGGTGACACCATGAGAACCTGACAGAACATGACTGTAATTGTAGCAATGGGTTGTTGTCAAACCATATTTTGCTTATCCCTTTTTACTCTCCTTTTCTGCCTGGGCAGTTAAGTAAAGCAAGTATGTAATCAGATTTGGGAGCACTGTTTTCATCTTTCTTACCAATTTTTTGGGAAGGGGAGGTTTCTTGCCTCTGGCCTTTGGTGACTGCCCAGGCGATGGGGGAGGCTGTCCCGCAGCAGAGGGGGGGACACTCGACTGAAACATATATGGTGCCCACAGCGAGGTCTCTTCCCTCACCCCTCCTGGGATGTGTGAGTCTGTGCATACAGGATTGGTCATGGAGGACAGGGCCAGCAGCACCCAAAGCTCACACATCCCACCAGCCCCCCTGCTTTATGGTGGCACCCTGTGGGGTGATAATTTTCTGTAGGGTCGTGGAAGCCTTGCTGGCCCCATTGAGCCTCTGGGCAGCGTCTGGGATTTTGCCCACACCTCTCAGACCAGGACTGCAGAAAGTGCTCATGCACCACTGAGCAATGTGACCCTGTGGAGGGTCTCATGCCAGTCCAAAACTACAGTGCTGGGGAGCACAGGACACAAGGGACACCTTAATCTCTGCTGGCAGGAGTTGGGGATTGGAAAATAAAAACTGTCCTCAGTAAAATCACTGTTTCCCAGTGAGAACCTCAAAGTTGAAACCTCAGGTATGAATCATCTGCCCTTTAAAACTCCTTGGGGTTGCAGTCAGTTCTGCATGTGGGTTAAGGACAAAGATCCAACCAGTGAGGTTGCCAGTCTCTCTCCTTTGGAGTAAATAAAACACATCCATGCTGGCTCCCAAATTTGCTCTGTTTCCAATCAGCAGTGTTGTCGCAGGAATATAGTCACCCAAAGAGCCCTCTGCTCGCATCAAACTGAGTTGGTGTAAATGCTCTGCAGCAGGGATGGGAAGAAGGAACGAGGCCAGAGAGAAAGACCACTGGAGCATTTCACCCAATGCTTTGTGCAACAATCCCACTCTGGTCAGTGGAGCTGCACCCATGTGCCCAAATTTGACCCTCTGGGTCCCTATCCTGCTGAGCTGCAAGGGAAAAAATGAAAAGGGAGAAGAAAAACACAGGTGTGAACTGGTGTACTGCTGTGGAATTGGAGCTATCATGATGATCAAAAATATATATTCTTAATTTTACAAAAATAAAACCAGACAGGGACAATCTGGGTGGGGACAATCTGGGCCTTAACATATCTTCCTCTTCCCAGTGCTTCCCTTCCAAGCTTAGCTCTGGCCGTCTCCTTCCCATGAGCTGTTTTGTAACCTCTGCTTCTTGTTGCACTGTATGCCGCAACACAAACAGCCTCATGACGACAATTGGGGTCTAATGCGTGATGGTGAACGTTCAGGGTATGTAAAAAGGGTGGGTTTTGGAGTCAGGACCTCAGGCTCCAAATCCAGTTAATTTGCACTACCTCAGGAAATTAGTTTTGTTGACTTTCTGGAAGACTCTCCAAAACAAGAGCAATGTCACAGCACAGCCTTGCTGTAGTTGCCCCAGACTGTCCCGTCTCTTCATCCTCAATTAATTTGGGCCACTGGAAACAGGATCAGAGCTGGAGCCCCTCATGTCCTGCTGTTCTTTGGGGCTGTGACTGGATCCTGGATAGGGGTGTGAGCTGAAACTGTCCCCAGAAGGCAAAGGTCTTGCAAAGACATCCTTAATTCATCTCTTCCTGAGATACCTCGGCTTTTTTTTTAATGTTTTCTTGGAAAAACTAGCATGTTTTAAGGGTCCCACAAAAATATCACTGCAGAATGAGTGGCTGAGAGTGAGATGCAAGGCCAGGAGACTAAGATCCCAGGCCAAGGCATACGAGAGGAGTTTGGCTTGCTCCCAGGATTGATTACACCCTTGGTTACCACAACCTAGCTGAGGTCCCTTGTCCTCTGCTGGGCACCACTTATGGGCAGGTCTGATCTTCACAGTACTTTGTCTATGTAGCTTTGGAGAGCTACAGGGCAATGGGAAAAAGCATGCATGTTTTGGAAGATTTATCCTCTTTTCTGGAGGGACACAGAGTAGGAATTCCATGGTGTGAAAGGAGGAGCTGAACAAGAGCTGGTAGCAGAGCAGAAGGTGTGTGGGAGTCTTGCCACCAGCTCTGCAGAGCCAGACAGCTATGCAGCTGCAATGCCAAAAGTGGAAGCCGGGGCATGTAGTCAAATAGGCTTTGCACAAAGGGGAACCGGATGCTCTGGGGCCAGATCCTGCTCTCGGTTTACAGCAGGTAAAGTTAAGTGTTAGCTAGTTGCAGACGACCAGCTCCATACCCAGCTGGCGACACTGGCAGCAGAGCTTGGTTCCTTGGGTCGGTGCGGTGCAGCAGATGAGGAAGAGGCACTGGAGCACCTCAGGGCACAAAAAAAGAAAGATCAGCTCAAGCGTGGCCAACGCTAAGGACCGTGCAAATGTTCATGCACATCACCTCCTTTCTCTTTCCCTCTCAGTGCCGCGTTGCCCATTTCTCCCTGTCCTGGCTGCCCGTGGCCTCCCTGGATCTTCCCTCACTGTGCCCTGAGCTTGTGCTCCTGATGCTTCACTTTCTTTACCCAAGTTCATTGCTTGTCTCAGCTCTTTGCCTGTTGTCTGCAATTTGTGGCTGACATGCTACACCAGATGACAGAAAAGAAGAACTAAGGTCCCTTTGACTCCCCTGCTGAACCCATGCTAATGAAGGCAGCCGAGCAGCTGTATGCATGCGAAGCCCCCTCTTCCCAGCAGTGAGGGGCTGGCAGGGGAATGGCTGCGCTCACTGGACTGTCACCCTGCGCTGCAGAGACGTCCCATGCTGGAGGGCTGCGGGCAGCAGAGGCACCTCTTGGCTGCGTATCGCTGTGGGCTGGCATACCCCGGGACAGGTGCCATCAGCACACGCTGTCTGTACCCTTCCTCCTGCTGCTCTTCTTGGAGTGCCTGGATGCCCCTTGCCATCCCCTGCTTGTGGCTGCCCCTGATATCCCATGGTGGTCCCTGCCATCCCGTGGCAGTCCCTCCTGTCCCATGGCAGCCCCTGCCTCCAGGCATTTTGGCAAGCTAGGTGTTAGTGCTGGCTACTAGAGACAGGAGGACTGAGGTCTGAGTCCTGGGTAGGCCCAAGACTTAGATGTGCATCTCTCACGGCTGGGAGGGTGCTTTGGCCATTGTGGCAGCGTCAGGAGAGGACACACCTCCAGTGGAGATGCAGGCGCTGCCCAGGGGGTTGATGGGCCACAAGGCAAGAGGCTGTGTGAGGGGAAGAAACACCATGCCATGGCCTCACATTGGGGAACCCACACTTCACTCCCTGCTCCAACATAGAGCATTTTACTCAGTTTAATGTTGTAATGTGAAATTCATGGGCACCCTAGGACTCTACCTCACAATTAGAAGCAGAGAAGCTGGCTGACAGCTGCAGCAGTCAGGGAAACAACAGCCTTTGTATGTTGAAACATATAGAGGCGCTTTTTCCAGAAAACTGGACTATAAGTATATCTGACTATTTGGTGAGGGGGGGGGGCCTCGATGTCCAAAGGCAACCAGTGCTGTCCCCACGCCAGCCTTTGGCTCCTGCCACCTGTGCATCCCTGCCGCCCCCAGAGCCAGCAGCTGCTGCCCCACACCACAGCCCTGAAAGCTGCTCCCTCCCGGGCTCCTGCACATCTCCTGCCAGAGCCCACACCACCGGCCAAGGAGGAGGAGGAGGATGAAGCAGAGCTGAGCCGGGAGGTAGGTAGTGCTTGCAGGCATAGAAATTTGTTTTACCTACCCAGGAAAACTTGCCCAAACCCTGGCTCTTTACTACAAGGGGACTGACTAGTAGTGATATTTTATCTTTAGGACAGCCTGTCGTTTTCCTTCTTGTGCTTGCCTGTTGTTTTTTGGACTCTGTGAAGCCTAATTGCTGCTGCACGCCTCCTCCTCCCACAGCTGTATTTGCACTGTCTTTGAAGTGGCTGTGTCAAAATTTGGTTGCACCTTACTGGCTGATCCCTGTATTTTTCCACCCATGGCTCTGGGTGACAGTGACCCGGCACATCTGTCAGCCCTGCAGCGCTTCTCACCTTTGATAATCCTGTCCCTAGTGCCTGTGCCGGAGATGAGAAAGGATTTGAAACACAGGCACGCTAGGGAGGGAACTGCGTAGAGGATGTTTTCAGCTCAGGTGCTGTGTGTTCACACTTTGGTGATGGCCAAAGGGCTGATCCTTTCTCACCTGGGTAGTTCTCTGAAAACACTTCAAACAAAACGCGAGTGCTCTGTGTAACCTCTGGTATCCCTGTCTGCCAGCGGAGCTGGCTGCCTTTTATGAGAGCATGATTTTCTCTCCATGTACGGCAATTCCCTCCCCGGCGCTCTTGCTCCATGCACTGCGCTGCGGCCACGGAGCAGGAGCGGGATGTCAGAGCAGCGGCAGGCAGCAGTAGGCAGCGGCTGCCTGTCCAGCCTGCCTGGCTGCCTACCCGGCCAACTCTCTTCCCCGACGCCTGTGACTCAGCCCTGCACCGTGCTGTCGTGTCGCCGTACAGCGAGCTGGCCGCTTTGCTGATGCTGCTGAAAAATTTTTGTTTAGTGGGCGATCGGATGCCTTTTCTTTTTGCATTTGATTGTCAGGCACAGCAGGCAGACCTCTCTGCTGTGCTCCTTCTAATGCATGGTTTGGGACAGCATGGCCGCGCTGTAACAGGAGTTGTGCTAACTGTAGTTGTGGCTATGTTTTGCTAGACCAGCCTCTCCGAGTCCTTTCCAGGTTCGTCAGTTAGATTTTTATTGGTTGCATGCATACCCAAGAGCCTGCATGAATTTATTTTCTTAAGAGTTTGTCGGAGGATCAGCAAGCACCCTCGGGATCAGCATTTTGATGGCAGGTGGTGAATGCTACTTCTGACATGGTTCTGTAACCTAAAGGCCACTTGCATGATCTTATTGGCCACCAGCACCCTCAGACCATAGTTCAGACCTAAGATATACTAAAACCTAACTTTGTGTTAAAAGCATGTCTGGATGTAAGGCTTGTAGATGATTCCCAGGGCTGAATATATAACACAGAAAGTGATTTAATGACCCTTTTTTTGTCCCAGGTTTCTAGAGAGCCTGGAGACAAATGTGTAATTTCTCTATGCAGTCGCTTCCTCCTCTTGTGCAACGGGGGACTAAAAAGATGTGTTTTATGCAAAGCTTAACATTGAAAAGATAAATGAAATCATGTTGGCAGCACACTCATATTGTTGAATAGCATGCCTTACTGGGAAGTACATTAAATGTTAACCTCCTGTGGTATATGTGGTCAGCTACTGTTTGATGTCTTATCAGAATACCTATTCACATTTCAAAAGGCAAAGAAAACCCCAAAACATTGTACAGTTGGGTTTTTTTGGTTTATTTTTTTTTTTAATGATGTGATTTCACTTTGCTGCCTTGGACCGTGGATCTATTTTATTGCAATACAGTGGAGAATTTCTGGTCTAACTTTCTGGTTTTAATTTTCCAAAACTGCAGTGAGATATAGTAGGAAAAACTGGGGGTTGTTCTGTTCCATCTTCAGACCCATTTTACTGTTAAAAGTCCTAAGTAATCAAAAAGGTAAGCCCTCTTTGTCCCAGCTTATGACAATTATCCTTGGCAAAGTAAGGTGCAAAGGTTTCCCAGTGCTGACTGCTCCCACCTGCACTCTAGGCTCTTTGTTAAGGAAAGCTCACACTGGGAAGGGTTTTCAGAGTTTGGAACCACTGGCTTTGCACTTATTTGATTGAATAAAGATGAAGCAAGCAGAGCAGCATTTTGGGGAAAAGAAGCACAAACACCGAAAACACTCGCTTTTGTTATTGGGTATTCAATACTATTTGAGACTAATTCAAGAGCTTGCTTTTTCTTCAAAGATTGCTTAAAGCACTGTGGCTCCACTCTTGATTTCTGGATTTCTTGGATGTCCTTTGCTCTAAGAAATGCAGACACATTATTATTAATCTTGTCTATAAAAGCTGGTCTTGTATTTGGTCCTGATCAGAAAGACACATTCATACCTAGTGATTTCAAAAGGTTAATGAAACTTTTGACTTTTTAACTCTTCTGCCTACAGACTTACAAGAGGGGAGGTATGAAATCTTGATGGTTCTTGGAATTATTAGAGCGTATCAGAAAAGAGTCAGCAAAAGTAATTCTGGGTGTTGTAAAAGGAAATGTAGATTTTACCTACACAGTGGCAAAAGTTCATCTGTTTTGTCCCACTCATTTGAAACCCACAAGAGCCCCTCTGTCCTTTCAGTACACCAGAAAAACATGAAACTGCAGTTTGGTAATGAGAAGATAACCTGCCCCATGCATCTGCATACTGGAAAGACACTCCTCCCCCTCTTTAACCCAATTTCTTGCTGGATGTGGTATTTTTCAGAACATTTTGGGCTGTACCTCTTACTTTCATTGAGCTGTTCATGTCCATCCCCAGCTCACAGGAGAGGAGGACAGTGTAGGTGGTGGGAGTGCGAGCTCTGCTTTACCCGGGCTAGCCTAAGGGATCCTCCTTGCTGCTAAGATGAAGAGGGGGAAAGAAAGGTTGATGCATAAAGCAAACTCCTTTTTGTCCATGCGAGATCAACTGTGCTGAAGCTGAAGCCACGCTTGCAGCCCCAGAGCCTCAGGCTGTGGTAGGAGGAACCCACACCCCCTCTACTCCTCACAGCTTCACCTTGTCCCGCCAGCATTACTGCCAGCAAACCCTGGCATGTCTCCCCGTGAGCAGCAGGCCTCTGGGCTTCGTTATTTGCTTGTTTTCTCAAGCAGCACCATTTAAGATCAGGAGTGAGTTTAAACACGGTGAGCGTTGGTCCCTGCAAGTTTTGTACCTGCAGCACTGCCTACAGCCTAGGCAAGCCTAGGGTATCTGCTCAGCGGTAGCACAGTCTGTCCTGCTTGCTCCTGATGTTTCCAGATGACTTGCTGGGTTTGTGCGAAGGCGCTGAGCGTAGGTGGCCTTCCCTCTCCCCCAGCAAGCTCTGGCGCATGTGGTCAGCACAGCTGCACTTGTTTGCAACGGCACGGATGGTGGACGTGCCTTGTGTGGACGGCAGGCTCCCTCGTGGGTCTTTGATGTTCAAAATGAGTTCACAGGAGTCTTGAGCTGCAGCTCTTGAAATAGAGCTATGCCTCTGGCTCTCTTGACCAGAAAGGTTTGAAAGCTCTTTCTGATAGCAGTGAAAAGCCCCTGAGTTGCAACATCTAATCATAGCACAAAAGTGGGTAAGTGTCTGTATTCTGCACAGTCAATTCCTTTTATCCTTTTCACCACTGGGGCTTCCAGCTTATGCCAGTGCAATTGCGATGTCCTTGTTGTCATGCCCTGGTTGCCGGGCCCTTTGACTCACCACATCTCGTACAGCGGGTTGAGCTAACCATGAGGTTTTCAACACTTTTTCTATCATCTTGCACATTTCCTGCAAGAGGTGGCAGAAAAATGTGTTTCCTGAGATGAAGTAAGCGAAAAAGAATAGCTATGAAAACCAGACCAAAAGAACCTAAAAAACCAAGAAAAAGAATAAAGCTGCTCAGCAGCTTCCTGTTTATCAGCAGCTCAGATACAGATTTATCAGCAGAGTTGCCAAGCTCCCCTCACACCTCCTCTCAGACCACAGCAGCATAGGAGGTGTATGTCATCCCAGCAAAGCCTCTCTTCACACACCTCGGCGAGGGCAGAGGCCTGAGGGAAGATGCGAAAGATGGGGCAACTCTGCACAGACACCTGCTTTGAGATTGTAGCCACTGCGGTCTAGATGGGAGGTGCCAGCAGGACAGGACCGTTGCCCACAGATTTCGCTGCATGATGCTCTGGTGCTGAGAGCAGCCTGCCCCGGGGAGGCGTTGCTAAAGGCACGCGACCCCTCCGAGGGGACCCGCTGCCAGTGGCAGGGCTCAGGTTTTAATCCAGGATTCCTCAGTCACCATCCTGGTCTTAAACCACATAGGCTTCCCTGGTTTAAGAGCATGATTTCAGATGCTGAAAACCCTTTTTTCTGTTTAAAATGCAATAAGCATCCAGAGCTGCTTCCACGGGAGGCTCCTGTGGTGAGAGCGGAGCTGTGCGCAAGAGGCAGACATGGGCGCTGGTGATCGCACGGGGAATTTCCCACCCTGCAGCCCCCCAGTTCCTCACAGCCCCCAGCAGCAGAAGTGGTGCAGGGACCGCAGCGCGGCGGTGCACCCTCGCAGGGTACCGCTGGTGCCCGGCCACAGGCAGGCTCTGAGCTTGCACCCGGGAGCAAGTCTGGCAGTCTGCACCGTGTGCCGCTGCTACCAGAGGGCAGAGAGTGCAAACAGGGCAGAGACCAAACCCTGCCAGGATCCAGCCTAGCTCATTAACAGAGTAGCTAATTGAGTGCCTTTGCCCACGCCTCAGCCCCATGTAGTTTATCTGCATTCCACAGAGCCAAAAAGTGTTGCACAGACTTAAGCGGCATTGCTGTGGTGGGAGGACTTCTGCCTGGTTTCGGCGCTGGAGCTCACAGACTTCACACCTGAAGGGTCAGCGAGCCCTGAGAAGAAAGCCCTGAGCATCGGCAGGAAGGTGTGTTACCAGTTTTTGGTGATCCTGCCGGGGGGTGGCAGTCCTCCCACACACCCAGAACTGTGCGCTGCTGGGGCAGGGTGCTGGGTCCAGCATGGCCAGTGAGGCCAGTGCCAAGCTCTGGTGGTGAGCACAGGGCAGCCAGCCGGCACAGGTAGCCTTGATAATCTGGTGGGGAAACATCAGCTTAGAGAGAGGGAATTATGTGGCAGTCAGTGTAATTACAGTTACTGGAAAGCACTAGAAGGAATAAGCAGCCTGCAAGAAAATAAATATTTTGACACATGCCACCACCTTGAGAGGGCGTGCAAATGCATGGGGGGGACAGGAAGGCTGCTCAAATTGACCCTGACAGATTAAAAAGCCTGGGAGCGGTTGGCTGCAGTTCTTTAAGGACAAGCACCCACTTCTGCACATGGGCAGGGTCAGCCAAGACCACAAACACAGGATGGGGAAGGCAGCACTTCTGGAGAAAAGGATCTGAGGGCTGCCATCCATTGCAAAAGAAATGTGAGTCACTGGTGCTTCATGATTGCAAAAGAAGATCGCTGCCCCAGGCAGGTGGCTCTTCCAGTCTGCTTTGCCAATGGTAAGGTCACAGCTGGGGCTCTATGTCTAGTTTTGGGCACTGCGATGCAAAAAAGATTAAGGAAAACTGGACAGCTGCTAAAGGAGAACACTGGCTACGATTAACAATGTAGAAAACATGACCTAAGAGGAAAAAGATGATGGAATACAAGTTATTAAGATTGAAGGGAAACATGATCTTAGAACATTTTAAAGCAGCTAGAAGAAAGTAGCTATTGTTCCTCGATGGATAAGATAACTGACTCAAACCATACCAGGAGAGTTTTAGATTAAGACAGATTTCCTAGGAGTGAGTCTGGAGAAGCACTGGGATGATTTGTAAGGAGAAGCTGGGGGGAAAGCAAGGGCTGTAGAAGCAGGCTGAGCAACCCCATGGCAAGAATAACAGTGGGACACTGCCCTTTGCCTCCAAGACAGAGAACGGACTACATGTTCTCCCAGTGTCCCATCCAGCCCTGTTTTCTGTGATTTCTCTGTTCTAACTCATTCTCGCTTGCATCCTTCTCTGTTCTCCACCCTTAGGCAAAGCAGTGTCAGATGCTAATCTGAGAGATGCCCATGCACTGGTGTACTGAAGGCATGGGGCAGCGGAGGCTTAAAAACCTAAGTGCTTTAGGGTGAGGAAAAAAACATCAGATAAGGGATAGGTGGAGAAGTGTCCTGTTTTCAAAGACTCCATATGCAAGAGATGTATTTTTTTCCTTCTTTCTGTCCCACAATTACCCTGTCGTGAAACATGAGTGAGAAAATCCCACTCACTGCTGACATTGTTATGAATGAGTTATGTGCTGGGAGTTTTGCAACACACTGATTTCTGCTTTGGTGAAACGAAGCGATTGTGCAAGGCTGCAGCTGTCAAAGCCATAATCCCTGTGGCTTTGGTGCCGGCAGTGAAAAGCAGAGCGTGGAGCACAGCAAGCTGATCCAGACCTCACTAAGCACCTCCAGCTGCTCCTCCTCTCCAAACTCAGCGATAGTTTTTTGGAGGAGACTCTGGCTCACAGCCTTTTTTCCTGCACCGAGCATCTGCTGCAGGAGAGAGAGACAGAGCAATGCCAAACAGGTTTTTCATAGGTACATTTGTACATGTCTGCATACACAAGCAATTTGTTACAGTCATACAACTCCACTTTGGTGGAGGGTGTCAATAGTTTTGTTGACAAAGCTGGAAAGAAAAAAAAAAATTGTCTGCTATCAGCAAAACAGACACATCTTAATTTAACTGGAAATTTTTTGAAGCTTTGAAGTCTGCCTGGTTTTGAGGAAGAAGGGTTAGAAGAGGAGGTAATTTACGAAAAAAACCACCACTATATTTTAAAATTAAAAATGGCAATGTTTTGTCTGGAACTTGCCAGAATAAAGTATTGTAACTCTTCATTTTTTTTCCCTCTAATTTGGAGAGGGGGGGAATCCCCCCAAAAACAACTTGGCACTTTCAGAGATATTATAGTCAACTTAAATACACCTTTTTAATGACAAAAAACCTGATCACTCCAAATCTTATCCAGCCAGAAAGTCTCACCCACCTCTTTGTACACAGGCACACAAATACGTTATCCCCATTAAGAAAGGGAAACGACCCATTCTGCAATATGGCATATTTGTACCTCTATACTGGCAATGGTCTGATTAAACAATTTTGATTAAGATGATGGTGTGTTGATAGCTGATGATGACAGAGCCAAACATTTTGGCGATAACTGAAACAGGCAAGGATTCCTCAAAAGACAGCTCCTATGCGGGGTTTTCTCCTGTACCTCCCAGGGGACCACCAGCCCTGAGCACCCAGGGCTTGGTGTGCCCCTTGCCCGTCCCTGATGCCATGTGGAAGAGGAGTCTGGGGGATTCACCGAGGGTGCTATGGCTGGGAAAGGGTGCTGGCTGGTCCATGCAGGCAGCAGGGACACTTGGGAGAGGGTTGTTGGGGCAAAGAGATGGCCAGGAGGAGGAATTTGGAGTAGGAGGTTCATCAAAGTGCTACCTGCCACACTGCTCCCACGCTGCAGAGGACATACTCACTCCGACCCCCTGCCTCTACCTTCTCCTGCAAAGCTGAGCTGTCATCATTGTTCTTCCCGTCAACAGTGATGATTGCTGGTTTTTTACAAGCCATTTTAGCTGAGCAACACAGCATCTCTGAACATTGCATACCCCATATTGCAGCTAATCTGAGTTTTGTTTCCTCTGCTGAACTAAGTCACTTCTTCCCTCTTTGTCTAATATGACAGAGGAAGCCCTCTGAGATGTAAAGTGAGAGCCAGTTTGAAAGGGAAAGGCCTCTTTTTGACTAAGAAGATGCTCTTACTTTGCTGTCGAGCAAAGGCAGAGGAAAATGCTGTTCTCAGAGCACCTGACTCGTCTGGTTATCACTGCTTTGAGATGAGCGGAAGCAGAGCATTGCATCAAGGCAAGCTTGTCCTCCACTTTCCAGCTGGGTGCTATGATAGTGAGAGGATCCAAGAATGACTTAGTCTTTTCTTGGGAATATCCAACAAGGTAGAGTATCTTACTCTGCTTTTATTCCCATCTTTTCCTAACAGCTGCTATACCAACACCAGAGCCTGTGCCGTGGTGTCAGAAAGGTGCCTCCCATCTGCCTTAACAAACAGCCAGAGCCATACCGGGGCTCGCAGCTGGCACTCCTGGGGCCAAAACAAGTTCTTGGTGGTGTCTTCTGTTGCAAACACAATTTCCTTTCTGTGTTCAAACTCAATTCATCTAGACCATCTGTAGGAGGAAGGAGAGGTTTCTACAAGAGAAGGCATAGCAGTTTTGCAGCAGCTAAAGCTGGCCATCACCCCCAGGCTGAGGAGCTGCAGTGGTGGCATGGGATAAGAAAACCCTCCGGGACTGATATCAGATGCTGAGCTAGCACGCACGGATGGTCTCCCGGTGCCAGTGAATATGCCTGGCTGTAGGACCTGCAGACATGGCCATGCTGTTTGCCTCACAGCAAGATTTGTTTTGGTCGCGGCATTTGCCACAGCCTTTCCATTTAACATGGGGCTTCAGTAGAGCATCACCTTTCTGACCTTCAGGCTCCAAGTAGTTTGGGGGAGTGGAAATCTGCGTTGGTCTGATGGGCTGGTCACTTCTAGGCTGACAGTGTCTTCAGCTATACGAACCGTTTCACAAGTTTTTTTCTCCACTAAAGCAACTATTCTGACAGCAGTTAAAACATCAGAAACCGTAAGTTCAGAGTGTAAATACAAGAACCGCTGCGGTGGCAGTGGCAGGAGGCACAGCTCAAGGGGAAGCGTGAGTGGCGTGGTGCACAGTGTCATGTTGTGAGACTCCCCAGCACCCGCCAGCTGCCTGGGGCCACAGCGGCTGCTGCAGGCTGACCCTGACAACCATGGTCAAACATGAGAAGACGAACCAGAAGGTTCCTCCTACAGCGACATTTTCGCTGTGTTTTTTAACCTGAGTGGAAACTGAGAAACCTGTCCACCAGCGGTTTCACCAAAGTGGTGATGCCACACAGCTCTTCTCTCCTGCAGCTCACAGTCTTGGCTGGGTGCATGGAGTGTGGTGCGTGGCATGGCTCCTGCACCCAAACCCAAGCTGGCCATAGGCTGGAGCACTGGAGATACCAACAGTCAGTTGTCTCTGTTTTGCTGTAAGGTATTTCTTTCTCACAGGAAAGCCCACAAGAGTATGGAGAGACATTGCTAGCACTGGTATTAGTGTCCAGCTAAAACTCAACTGGAGGGATGCTGCAAGGCAGCTGCTGGAGAAGGGAGCTCTAGGGTGGATTTTGGGTTCTTAGCAAACAGATCTGAGGCCTCCGTGCCCTCCAGCTCCCACCCAGCACCTTGGGAGCACTCCCGAGGCCCTGGGATGGACTGCCCAGTGCCTGATGTCCCCTCCCCAGCTATGACAGCCCTTGGGTCTGGCATCACACCCTTAACCAAAGACCATTTTACACTAGCTGGCTTGCTCTCCTCCTGCAGGAAGGCTGCTCCACAGCCCCAGCTAGCAAACTCCCTTCAGCCCAAGGAACAACCTGTAAATATTGCTCTCATATGCCTGTGCTTTCTGTAAGGTGAGACAACCCTCCTTTTCCCCTGGTAATTGCCTTGCTGGCTTGTCTGTATGTGGCAAACATATCCCTTCCATGACTTTGCTTTACCAGGCTGAGCCCAGCTTTCTTGCACCGCTCCTCCTGCTACCTTGCAACCTCTGCACCTCTTTCTGCTTGAGTTCAGCACTTTCGAGTGCAGGTGACCTTTATCTTCTGTGTTCGTTTTTTAGTGCCTTTTGCTGGTTTACCACGCTTCCTGCTTTCTTATCCTCCTCAGGTGAACTTCAAAGGGCTGTTTTTTGGCTCAGTAGAAAATCCCTGTATGCCTGTGTGTCCCTTGTGTAACCCAGGATGTGGTGAATGCTACTCACAGACTGAAAAAAGTATCGGGATGGATAGAGGTTATTACAGCCTGGCTCATAGCTGATGGTGGAGAAAGTTAGAAATGCGTACCTCTCATTCTCCCTGCCGCCAGATATCCTCCTGTGAGCTTTCAAGGGACGTTTAGCATACCTACAGCTTGCAGCACCCCACATCTGTGAACACACCAGTGCTTATTTGTCTCTACCTCCCTCCAGCCCAGCAGTGCTCTGTCTGCCCACGCTCTCCTCAAATGACCTGTAGAAGAGCGAGTAGGGTTCAGCAGGGGGAAAAGAATACAATCTGCCTCCGGTTCTTCTCTGTCCCCCAACCCAGGCATCTCCCATTAGTTTTCCTCATTATAATTATCACCCTTTCAGCCAACTGTTCCCAAGCCCACCCCTGTGCTGCGGGCCTCCCCTCCCATCCACCCTCATACCTGCCAGCCAGGGACAGCACCTTTCCAAAACCGTATTTGTCATCTCCTAAAATTGTCTCCACTCCCTTCCTTTCACCATCTTGGACAAATAACATCCTCCGTCGCCCTTAATGAATTTTCTTCCTCTGTTGAGAAAAGCTCAGGAGACAGCCGTGTGTCAGGAACACTGACCACCCCAGAAGCACCGCAGGAACGTAAAACTTCCGGAAAGCTAGGGACTCGCATGTGTATATCACTTCTCAAAACACAGCAAAGCTGCTCTTGGAAATGTTACATCAGATTCTGTAATTCTGCCGTTTCCCTCCAAAACACTGGCACCACCACAATTTTTCCAAGCTGTTACCCATGTGCCCAGCGCAGTCTGCTCTGCTCTGCCCAAAGCAGAGTGGCCAGCTGTCCTCCAGCCATGGCAGTCACCAGGCCTGCTCACTTGTGTCTTATCTTTTTTTCACTCGAAATCAAGCTCTTTTTCTTGTCTTTAAGGTCCTCTGGATCTTCTTGCTTGCTTGCTTCAGCTTTCTCCAATGCACACAGCATTTCCTCTGTCACTTCCCTGGCGCACTTTCCCAGATTCATGCTTCGCTTTGCCTGGCCGTGCAGAATTGCAGCTGGTGAAAATACGTGGCTGGAAGATTTCCCAATTAAAAAATATACGTTTTGAAAGAACTGAAGTCTTTCTGCAAAATCATAATACATACAACAAAAAATAACTCAAGAAAAGAAAAACAAAGATTTTATTTTTTCATTTTAGATGTTTTAAAATGCAGATATATTTTTAACAGAGGCTTTCATTCTTTTATCAGTTTCAAGTCAAACTATTGTTTAATTTTTTAACATGTGTTTTTCCTTTTCAGCCAAACTATGCAAAAAGCATCCAATGGAAAAGGGAGCATCTTTAATTGACTGACGTTTTGATCATAAGAAATAATGAAAGCTGACCTTATTGATCTCTAAACAAAAAACTAAGTAGAATGGAGTTACATTATGTTGTATTGTATGTCTGTAACAGCAGGACATACTACTGACGTATTATTAATCATATAGTTTATATTGAGAGAATAGACTAAAATAAAGTTCTACTACAACAATGTGCAAAAGTTAATCATGAAAGAAAAAACCAAAAACAAAAACAAAACAAAAAAAAAGAGGAGCTGATCTCTCTTACATAATGTGACCAACTGGGTACTTGGAGGTGCAGTGATGCCGGGGTCATTGGTAGCATTTTGAATACCTCAAGGGACAGCTCTTTTCTTTCTGCTGCACTACTCACTAGTGCCAGGTCCTTAACTCTGTTACTTTGTTTGGTTTTTTGGTCTGCTTGCAGTATTTAGCTCTTTTTTTCTTTGGGACTGTCTTTCACTATTCGTTTAAGCAACAGCCAGCAAGCTGGAAAGCTACTTTGGATTGGAGCTGCTAGCTGCTACCAAAGAACAGGTTAATAACTTGAATAACAGTCACGCTTTGGATCTGCCACTGTGGTGGGTTGACCCTGGCTGAGGGCCAGGTGCCCACCAGAGCTGCTCTATCACTCCCCTCTTTCATTAGACAGGGGAGAAAAGGTACAATAAAAGAAAACTTACGGGTCGAGATAAGGACAGGGAGAGATCATTCTCTAATTATCATCACGAGCAAAACAGACCGAACTTAGAGAGGGAATTCATCTTATTTATTACTAAGCAAAACAGAGTAGAGGAATGAGAAATAAAACTAAACCTTAAAAACACCTCCCCCCACCCCTCCCATCTTCCCGGGCTCAACTTCACTCCCGGCTTCAACCTCCGCCCCCCCCAGCGGCACAGGGGGACGGGGAGTGGGGGTTACGGTCAGTTCATCACGCGGTGTTTCTGCCGCTTCTTCATCCTCAGGGGGAGGACTCATTGTTCCCCCACTCCAGCGTGGGGTCCCTCTCACGGGAGACAGTCCTTCACGGCCTTCTCCAACGTGAGTCTCCTCCACGGGGTGCAGACCTTCAGGAGCAAACTGCTCCAGCGTGGGTCCCCCACGGGGTCACAAGTCCTGTCAGCAAACCTGCTCTGGCGTGGGCTCCTCTCTCCACGGATCCACAGGTCCTGCCAGGAGCTTGGTCCAGCGTGGGCTTCCCACGGGCCACAGCCTCCTTCAGGTGTCTCTACCTGCTCCGGCGTGGGGTCCTCCACGGGCTGCAGGTGGAATCGCTACACCCCCTCATCCTCCCTCCATGGGCTGCAGGGGGACAGCCTGCTTCACCATGGTCTTCACCACGGGCTGCAGGGGAATCTTGCTCCGGCGCCTGGAGCACCTCCTCCCCCTCCTTCTGCACTGACCTTGGTGTCTGCAGATGTTCTTACATCTTCTCACTCCTCTCTCTGGCTGCAAAAGCGCTCTCTAACTGTTTTTCTCTTTCTTAAATATGTTATCACAGAGGCGCTGATTGGCTTGGCCTTGGCCAGCGGCGGGTCCGTCTTGGAGCCGGCTGGCATTGGCTCTGTCAGACACAGGGGAAGCTTCTAGCAGCTTCTCACAGAAGCCACCCCTGTAGCCCCCCCGCTACCAAAACCTTGCCACGCAAAACCAACACAGCCACATACTTCTTTGGGGCTCTCAGGCAAATCTCTTGTGTTCTCTGTACTCCTATAAATCAGGAAAATGGTGCTTGTTGAGATTAATGGATGAAAATCATATCGTTTGGCTGACTTACAAAGCACCACAGTTTACAGTATTAAACAAACCAAAAATAATTTAAAGTTATTGACTGAAATAAAAAATTTCAAGCCTGTCCTTGTTTTAATATTTTGTCCTTGACCATGTATCTTAAATGTACTAAAATATACTTTAAAAAACCCCAAGTAGCAAAGAAACTCTGAAACATCTCCATTTGAATAAGAGCTGCTGATTACAAAGAGGTATCAGTAGCTATGAGTTCTTATTTTGCTAGGAAAGGTAATACATTACTAATGGGGAGGGACATAACCAGACTACGGTATGCAAGTTGATATTAGCTGAAGGAAATGAAAAACTGAAATAATGCGTTTCGGAAATGATATATCAGCTTCTGTAAAAAGTTGCAAATTTGTTAGGGTGTGTTCTGTGATGGAGACATCTGAACTTTTACATTTTTCACTTAAATCAGAGGTGGCGGAGAGGAAGGGGGGTTTAGTAAATGCATTAAAAGGAGAACGCCAGTTCATGTGCTACCTTTACTGTCTTCAAAAAGAGCTGTATTTTATTTTTGCTGCACAGAATCTGTTTGTAAGCCCTCTCACCTCTTTTCCTGTTTACTGCAGCTACAAAACCTTCAATTTGTCTCAAAACCTGTTCTGTAACCGGCAGCTGCCCATTCGACACCTGCATGTCACTCAATCTCAACCGTCTCCACAAGTAATGGAGTAAACCTCCTGGAAACTCCCAAACCCAAGAGAGAACAAGGACACAGTAGAAGGAGAAGACAACCGGGGCAAACTGAGAGAGTAGAGGCTTCTTACTGTGAAAGGTAAAGTCCATCCACATTTAATGGGCTATTCTTAAAAGTAATGGGCTAACTTAAGCAAGCAGGGGAAAGGGACCTGCAGCAGTTATCTCTCTTCTGATACCCTCCGGAAAACTGCTTTTTCAGTTTGACTGTTTTGCCAACTGATATGGAGAGGGGAGAAAATGGAAAATGCTATGCCCTGGTCGGAAGCTGTCAAAGGCGTTAATGGTGTAAAGTTGGTCTGAAAGTCTGAAGTAGAGCTTCTCCAGTCTCTCTTCAGGCCAGGAAAAACACTTGAATTTTGTCAAAATCAGATGCATCATATCTATAAACCTATGTATCTGTATTTATATCTATATATCTATGTATTTATATCTATATATCTATGTATTTATATCTATATATCTAAATATCTATATATCTATATACCTATATAACATGGTATTCTTTCTTTTTTTTTTTATTTTCTACTTTTGGTTGTTGAATCTATGGGCTGCTTTAAGGGGTCCCCGACAGGCAACTAAGAAAAGCAAGCCATTGCTGCAATGCTTACAGTCACAGCAAGTTGGGGTCACACATCAAAAGCATTAGCAGGAAATATTTTCTACCTATATCTGTTGCTGCACGAACAGCCAATATCTAGTGACTCAACATCTCAATATTTAGGGGTTTATGCATGAAAACAAAGCTGAAATTAATAATGCAGCTGAAAACTAAACTTAGGAAAGAATTATACTATCAACATAGATTGTGGCACTGCTTTTCTCTCATCACTCATTATTTCTGAACAAGGAACTCCGTAGGGTTGAGTGCTGTACTTCTAACAGGTTTCTCTGTGTTGCACATGCCAATTGACTTTGGTATAAACAGCCCTGGTGCCCCAAGAAAAGCAGAAGCAGGCTAGTTTGGCGTGAGCAGCATCCATACTTGCAGCAGAGGACGCACGCTGACTCCAGCACCTCTCTGTGCCGTGCGTATGGATCCTCCTGTTTCCCTGCACAAGGTGGCACAGCCAGGCAAGAAGGGCTGAATTCTGATTCCTTCCTCATCAATACGAAAATTTTTACCGTTCCCTCTCTTTTTGTATATCCAAGGAGCAGTTTTTAACTCAGGAGAGCATGTTCTCTACTTTTAATGAATTAATTACCGCCATTCATATTATTGCTACGGCTTAATAGCAATGATTATTACAATTACAATGATTATTTTCCTCCTGGAAACTCTGTGTCTTTGAAGCTTTTTCAAGATGTGATCAACCTGTATGCAAGCATTACATAGGTGCAGTGCACAATAAACATGCAAATGTCTTAGCAGGGGCAAGACAAACTCCTTTGAAAGAACCATTACTTCTTAAAATGTGAACAACTAACTCTGCAAACCAGATCCCCTGTTATAGGGGTCATGAAGTGATATCTGGAAAAAGAAAAAAAAAAAAGGGTGCTAAAGCACTGACTCACTTTTGGACAGCATGTCAGGCTATTCTAAAGCTATTTTCATTGCAATTCCTTCAGAAATGACAGAGAGGAAACACCCCCCCAGATTCTTTTGGTCTTCTCTAAACTATCAAATTGAAGTTTGGCAGAACAGGCAGGAGTGGTAAACTGCTGTGTTTTAGCAATAGGCACAGCCAAGCTGCTCACCAGGTAACCTGGAGGGCAGCGGCAGCCTCGCTGCAGCAGCCCAGAGCTTGGCACTGCAACTGCTGCTGTGTAGCCCTGCAAACTCCCTGCTGCTGCAGAGGTTTTTTTGTATGCCATCCTGCACCCACCTGCGGGAAAACAGCTTACATGTTTCTGCATTCAGTATCCAGCCTTGATCAGCTAAGTTAAAAATGTGGTTATGCTGCTGGGTGATGGTTTCTTCAGTCAAGACACTTTTATAAGGGTCTTTATGCTACAGGCCAAAAGCTTCTTCACCCCAGGGAGCACAAGAAAATCCAGATTCTTAGATCAGATGCAGGTTTGGTACCATTTTGCACCATTACGACTATTCAGAGCATTAATTTTTTGTTGTCACTATAATGATGAGGGGCTAACTCACTGGGACTGAGGCAGTTTCAGGGAAACCAAGAGCATCCCAGTGCTCACACTTATGGATGTATAGGAAGAATTGGCAGGCTGAGGGTGCAGCCTTTTGGGTGGTAGAGCTGCTCTTGTCCAGCCAGTGAGACCAAGACTGCACTTTGCAGTCCCTCTCTGCCTGGAGGCTGACCCACGTGCTTGATGCAGCACAGAGAGAGACAGAAGCCATCCTGGGAGTCCTGTGCCAGGACAGCCAGCCATTTATCTCTTACTCTTTCCTGCACAGGTGTCCAAGATGAATCCCACAAGCCAGTTCCTTGGCACAACAGAATATGACTATGGATATGATGAAGACACTGCTCCGTGCAATGAAGGAAACAGCTTTCACAGGTTCAAATCCCTCTTTCTGCCGATCCTTTACTGCCTTGTGTTTGTCATCTGCCTTCTGGGAAACTCCTTGGTCCTTTGGGTTCTCCTGACCAGGAAAAGGCTGACGACAATGACTGACATCTGCCTGCTTAACCTCGCGGCCTCTGATCTCCTCTTCATTGTGCCTCTCCCTTTCCAAGCCCACTACGCTTCAGACCAGTGGGTTTTTGGCAACACTATGTGTAAGATAATGGCTGGCATTTATTACATAGGTTTTTATAGCAGTATTTTCTTTATAACCTTCATGAGCATAGACAGGTACATAGCAATTGTCCATGCTGCCTATGCCGTGAGGGTACGGACAGCCTCTTTTGGCATAATTATCAGTTTAATCCTGTGGCTGGTGGCTGGCTTGGCTTCTGTACCCAATATCATGTTCAACCAGCAGCTGGAAATTGAGCAGTCTCTGCAGTGTGTCTCCACATACCCCCCAGGAGACAATACTTGGAAGATTGCTTCTCAGTTTTCAGCCAATATCTTAGGCCTCTTGATTCCTCTTAGCATCCTCATTTGCTGCTACACCCAGATACTGAAAAACCTGCAAAAATGCAAAAATCGGAACAAGACCAAGGCGATCAAGATGATTTTCATCATCATCATTGTTTTCTTCCTCTTCTGGACTCCCTTCAACATCGTGCTGTTCCTAGACTCTCTGCAGAGTCTGCACATCATCAATGATTGCAAGACGAGCTACCAGATAGCCCTGGCCCTGCAGCTGACGGAAGCCATCTCCTTCATCCACTGCTGCCTGAACCCTGTGATCTATGCCTTTGCTGGGGTGACACTCAAGGCCCATCTTATAGGACTACTTCAGTCCTGTGTCCGTGTCCTCTCCCGCCCTGCCAGAGGTGCTGGGGCTGGTCAGTTGTTTTCAGTGCCCATCCAGCTATCCAGCTGCTCTGACAGCGCGGGGTTCCTGTGAGCCCATCTGAGCTGCCTTGTTCTGGTGTTTGGCCTAAGGTCTGACATGGCCCTGGAGGTTGTACCGTGTGTGCAGCATCCTCTTGGGAGGACCAGTATACCTATACCTCCCTGTGGGATATGCTGTGAACCACGGCACAGTAATTGGCAACATTAGTTTCCTAGGAGCACTGGCACGTTTGTAAAACGGTGACCTTACAAGCTTACCACAGAACGATTTTTAATTAACTTTTAGAGCTCTTTTAACACATTTCAGCAAGCAGGATGCTTCCTCTAGTATTTTTCTGTTCTGATGAAAACATGGCTTCTGCCTCGCCCTCAAATATGCTCTGCCTTGTGGAAGCTGTTCCACACCTGAATCCCTACATCTCTGGAACAGATGAGGGACACCCCTCCGGGAAGCGGGGAAAGAGACAGGCATGGGATTACTTCACATTGCAAAGAAGGCATCACCTCAGCCACTGCCACCATTCCCCCTTTGCTTCAGCTCCCAGATAAAGAGGCTCCTGTGCTCAGGGCCCTGTTGCTTTGCTGTGGGACACTCTCAGGGTCACAGCTGGGGAGTCCCTGGAGCCGCTGCCACCCAAAGCAGCTTTTGGTGGTGATGCCTTCAAAACTAGCAGAGCAACCCCTCCAGGTGCCCCCTATGCTGGTCACTCATAGAGGCCCATACACTTGAATATGTCATCATCAAAGCAGCCCAGTAGGCTGCATCACCACTGGAGGCATGGGACCTCTAACTCTGTGCCCCCAGCGCTTGCTGCTAAATGTAATCACCACAAAATGGCATGTAGCATGTGGGCTCCATCTCTTTCCATACATTATTATTTTCTGCCATTTTAGAAATGTTTTCTTTGAATAAACATATTAACTGCACCTTTCTGTCTTGGCTCCTGAAAGTCTCTCTAATGACTCACAAACCTGGATTAGGATAAGGAAAGGATGTATTTACTGACTTTTGAGCCAGTATCACATAAAATACATCTGATGGAATTGAGAGGCACCCTGGAAGTCTTCAGCAAAGTAAGTCTTACCTCCCCTTTCCTGCTGAGAAAGATTTGTTCTCAAAATCCCAATAAAAATTCACAGTGAAAAAAAAATAAAATTATGTTGAGGTAATATTACTGTAAACAAAATTTTAAATGTTAAACAAGAGAGTACCTGAAACCAGGAAAAGCACAGCCTGGGTATTGTCAAAGATTGTATTTTCTAGGGTAATGAAAAATAGTATATGTTTTTGTAGTTCTACCTTTCCTTCTGAAAATAGAATTGCATTTTTTTAAGTTTCCTAAAAATTTCAAATACATTTCTAACCTCAGTGCTAAAATATTCTTGCCATTAGCTACATAGTGTAGAAAATACTTCTTTCATTTATGATAGATAGTATAATTAACATTTCTAGGTTTTATTCCTCAATGGAGAAGAAATGCACTGCAGTTCAATTATCATATTGTTTTACCTCTCAAAAGACTTCTAGGTATTTAGAAACAAAGACCTCTGTTTGTGTATTTCTGTGGGGTTTTTGTACTGCGCAGGCACTTCAATGAAAAGAAGAATCGGCCAGCATCTCAGGTCAGGTATCTTCCCCCTGTGGCCAGAATTTTGGAGTTTGGATACAAGTATTTCTGTTTAAAATGTTCAGTGACATTTACCATTATCTTACCTGTTGATGTTTCAGATGAAAATGGAAGGGAGAAGAAACAGAAGTTTTATATATATATATATATTTGTATCTATTTATATATATATTCTTTTTTAATTGTTATTTTGAGAAGAAGAAAAGATGAAAATGTTTTCTGGCCAGCTCTTGCACACTGACACTTTCCTGGCTGCAGGGAAGAGACACAACTGACTGATCTAAGAGGGGGCCCTAGGACTGCATGGGACTTACAGCACCAGGGAGATGCCTTCAAGGATATAAAGTATCTGTGGAGGGTCCCCTGCACTTTTGTAGGTCTTTAGATTTCAGGGAATGACCATTTCATACCTGGCAGCTTTTTTTGGCAGCTTTTTTTTCCGACTGAAAGTGGGCAAGTGTGAAACAGCAAACAGCATGCCCTGATCAGTTTGTTTTGTCAATGGTTGTGTAAAAAAGACCAAAACCAAGCAAAGACTGCTTTTAGATAAAGATAGTATTCGAGGACTCTCTGGGTTTAAAACACAGATTTGGAGCATATCTGCAATCTTGTTAGAAGAAATAATAAAGAATAAGGGATAAGGTCCCTAAATTCTTATTTTTCAATAATTGGTTATTTGCCTTGCTGAATTTCAAATTTCAAGAACAGAAGATGGTCAAAAGCACTGTAATTTTTTCAAAGATCATACCCCTCTTCAGGTTGCTATGTCATTCAAAGTGATGCACACCAGATATACCCCAGACATGCACAATTCTTTCTTATGCTATCATGAAATTCTGCAAGTGTGAACCTAAAATGTCCCAAAGAGACTCTTGCATCATTAATGCAGCAATGTTTTCAGCAGTAGACTAGGATTCTCTCTGGATTACAAGACAAAGGCCAAACTCTTTGTTTTCTATTATTTTTTTGTCCAGCTCCCATTGAAATCATGCTCTGTGTGTGTGGTAATAGCAGAATTTAGCCCAAATGATATGTGAAGCCTTAACCAAAGAAGTAAAAAAGTAGGTTTTGCTGGACTCACTGCAGTTTCTTCCTCCTCCTCCTTGTCTTCTACTGCTGTTATTTAAGGCACTATTATAAAGACATATTTAAGAATCCATATTAGATCCAACCTCCCCATCCTCTGCTCAAGCACAGTCAATCTCTCACAAACATATTTGTGGCTGCAAAAAGGAAGAATATAAGTAGCTATTTTGCCCCCTTTATTGTATGAACTACCATAATAGAGACACAAACATATCCAGCATCACCCCAAGCACTCGTACACAGCAGAGCTCTAAGAAGCATTGTGCCTCTTCTTTAAACATGACATTATATTTCTCATGTTGTAAATCCATAGGATTTTATGCTACTCTTATATGCAATGGAAAGAATCTATGGAGACACTAAGCAACGTTCAAAAGTTTTTGCACTTCTATGCACTGAAACAGTTCTGGATAACAGCACTACATTAGCAGGATACTATTACGGAGCTGGTACTGCCATTTTTCCCGTTATACTTTTTTTTTTAGGTAGAAACTTGTCAATGACAATCTGTTTTCTTCTGCAGATGTAATATTCTCCCTGGAATAAAGCAGGCAACAGATGCACTATTTCCTCAGTTTCAAGGATTCTGATGGAAAGTAAAATTGGTAAAAGAATTTTGCAATCTACTCATAACCACATCAGCCAGTTTTCATGTGCTGAGATGTTGTCAGCTGCAAATACCACTACAAAAGCAGCAAGGAACATTCAGGTTTGATGTCATCTGAATTTCCTTGTGCTGTGTGTGGTAATGTGAGTATATATCCCAAAATATCTAGCCCAATCTTGTTCCATTAAATTAGTAGAAAGTTGATCACTATTCTGAAAAGGATGGAATAAAGACATTATTGCTGTTTGTAGAACAGATCGCCTAATTAGATGTTGCACAACTAAATCAATTAATGTTTTTTCCAAGGACCAAGCTGTAACACCTAACATTAGTATCAGATTGCCAGCTGAGGTGCCAAGTACCACTTTTCATGTTTGGTAACATTTCCCTAGCTAGTTCTAAAATGTGCCTGAGCCTACTTGAATTTTCTAGCTATTGATTTTTATCTAATGTGTTTCACAGCCTTCCACTTTCCTATTCCATGTTTCTTTGTAGTATGATGCCTATGACACTATGACAGGAAAGTCTGACCTTATTCTAGTCCAAGACCACTTGGCAGTGTGCAACAAAACATCCAAATGTGCACATCCTCAAAAACACCTCCCAGACCTCTAAAATAAATAAAGTATAATAAAACTGTGCAAAGCAGCACAAAGGAGAACTGGGAGAGTTAGAAAAGCAAGAACATCATGTAAGACGTGGTGCTGCTGGTGACTCTTCCTGGCTTTTCTCCAGTCTGTGATTGCCAAGTTCACAGCTTTTGTAATGTTCCTCACTCCTATTGACTTACCATAGAATCACAGAATCACAGAATGGTTTGGGTTGGAAGGGACCTTAAAGATCATCTAGTTCCAACCCCCCTGCCACGGGCAGGGACACCCCCCACTAGACCAGTTTGCCCAAAGCCCAATCCAACCTGGCCTTCAACACTTCCAGGGAGGGGGCCTCCACAGCCTCTCTGGGCAACCTGTTCCAGTGCCTCACCACCCTCACAGTGAAGAATGTCTTCCTAATATCTAATCTAAATCTACCCTCTTTTAGCTTAAAGCCATTACCCCTTGTCCTATCACTACATGCCCTTGTAAACAGTCCCTCTCCAGCCTTTCTTGTAGGCCCCCTTAGGTACTGGAAGGCTGCTGTAAGATCTCCCCAGAGCCTTCTCTCCTCCAGGCTGAACAACCCCAGCTGTCTCAGCCTGTCCTCATAGGAGAGGTGCTCCAGCCCTCTGATCAGCTTCGTGGCCTCCTCTGGACTCGCTCCAACAGCTCCATGTCTTTCCTGTACTAGGGACCCCAGGGCTGGACGCAGTACTCCAGGTGGGGTCTCACAAGAGCAGAGTAGAGGGGGAGAATCACTTCTCTTCACCTGCTGGTCACGCTTCTTTTGATGCAGCCCAGGATACAGTTGGCTTTCTGGGCTGTAAGCGTGCATTTCCAGGTCATGTTGAGCTTCTCGTCCACCAACACCTCCGACTCCTTCTCCTCAAGGCTGCTCTCAATCCGTTCTCCACCCAGCCTGTATTTGTGCTTAGGATTGCCCTAACCCATGTGCAGGACCTTGCATTTGGCCTTGATCTTCAGGAGGTTCACACAGGCCCACCATTCAAACCTGCCAAGGTCCCTCTAGATGGCATCTCTTCCCTCCAGCGTGTTGACCACACTACACAGCTTGGTGTTGGTGGCAAACTTGCTGAGGCTGCACTCAATCCTACTGTCCATGTCACTGACAAAGATGTTAAACAGCACCAGTCTCAATACTGACCCCTGAGGAATGCCACTTGTCACTGGTCTCCACATGGACACCAAGCCATTGACCACAACTCTTTGAGTGCGACGATCCAGCCAATTCCTTATTCACCAAGCAGTCCATTTGTCAAATTCATGTCTACTTTCCTTGCCTCTTCCACTTCTAGGGAGGAAAACTGGATGTTAATTTCTGACTAAATCCTGGAGTTTCATTTATTCAACTTTTTTTTGGCTGCACCTGCTCAAGCTCCTAGTTTAAAACTAAATTTTAAAAAAAAAGACATAGAAGTCTCAATTAAGATGCTTAAGCAGTATGAAAAAAGCAGGAATCAACCCATAGAAATCACTCGTTGAAATGATGTCAGAAATCATGCAATACATCAGGATGATACAGCTCTGGAAAAAAAAAAATCACATTAAACTTCATCTTATAACACTGTATTACTTAAGCTAATCTTGTCAGTGAGTTTGGGAAACCCTGAGTGTAGGCATCCGAAGAGCTGAAAAAATTATTCATGCTCCTAACAGTTGTTCCTTGCTGCCCATTAGATGCTGAGGGCAGTGGGCTCCAGGTGGATCCCTGTCACTGGCAGTCCCAGGCAGCTTTCCAGCCCTGGGACCACGCACTCTCAAGAGGTTAGGCTCTCTGGCAAATATTGTGCGAAATTCAAAAGACATTGCAGACTACTTCACAGTAACAAGCTTAGCTCACAAGTCACACACACTACTAGATGACAAAGATCTAGAAAAACTGTGCTTTAGTTGCTAGAAATAATTTTTGTTTACCAGTGCAATTTCTACAATGGGCCGTTCAGGGTCATGAAGAGATAACAAAGTCACTTTCAAAATAAGAACAACCAACACAGTAAATACAGTATCATACAGAGAAAATGCTTCAGAGACACAAACCTGTGAGGTCAAAAAAGCATTCTGCTGTGCTCAGGCTAATTAGCAGCTGAGAGCTATGACTAACAGGTCACATGGCTGCTGGTCCGGGGCCTAGCTCAGATGTTCCTGTAACTGTGCAATATAAACACATTTCTCCACTTATTACAGCCTGTGTGCAAAAATGTCCTCAGGACTGGTTTTTGGAGAGTGTCTCAGCCTCTCCAGCAGTTCAAAGACATGGATGTCAGTAGTCTGTGACAGTAGGGGCCTGGGAAACATGAAGAAGCCTCCAAGTCTATGGCTGGGATGGGAGATTTGTGATAAAACAAAATAGTGCTACCAACTGCTGGGAACCCAGCACAGAGTGTCTAAAAAGAATACAGAAAAAAATACATCAACAACAGTTGTTGTACAGTAGAAGATAAAACTGTAAAGTGAAAGATCTGTCCCGTCCCACTCAGGGGGTTAGGGAGAGGTTAACTTTTTAATTCTCTGCACGGTAATCAGAAGTAATGACAATTACTTTAGAGGTTCAAACCAATCATAAATTTACTTAAAACTCAGTGGAACTACAAAAGATAGAGGCTCGGAAAAAGCCATAATAATGCTCAAAACTTAGCAGAACTATGAAAGGTAATGGTTTAGCAAAACATGTGACGATATTACCCTTGATAGAGGGAACTAACACTTAAGGGAAATAGCAGAACCATTAACTAGCTTAAGCCACATATCTAGTAATCTTAACCCTTACGTAAGATGTTTTAACAAGAACTAGCGTAAGGAGGGGTCAAGATGACCCTTCATTCTGCTTGCATTTTTGTAACCAATCACAAGATAAGGAGGTAGTAAATCAGAATGGAATGAACACGGAGGATTCTCTGCTAATTAGGAACCGGTCTGAGTAAGTTTTATGGTGAAGGTGAAAAGTGCACAGTGAGGAAGACATACGGCCTTCATCCCTAAGACCCCGGCCCACGACCACCAAGAGGCACTGCGCGTGCGCAGCTGAGAGGAGTTAAAGGCGGAGACAATGGAAATGAACTCATTGTAATAAGACCGCCTTTCCACGGAAAGATCATGAATATGTATAGGCGCTTTTTGAATATGTAACATTTTGTTGTATAAAATTCAAAGGGAATTGCCGCAAGGTGCGCACGATTTTGGTGGGATGACCCCCCGTGCTGCCCAGCGCTGAATAAACATACCTACTTTACAACTTTCCCAGTTGTGGAGTCCGATTTTCCGCACATCACCCTAATGTGCCGAAAATTAAGTTAGAGACAAAGACAGTGATAGAGAGGAAAAGAAAGAGAGAAAGAAAAGAGAGAGAGAGAAAAGAGAAAAGTTATCACCACCCTTGGATCCAGCGATGTTCTCCGCTTGTAGTTGTAGTCTTCAGGTGGTGGGCGCGCGCCAAAAACTTATCTTTTCCCTTTTTATAACCTGATGTGCCCGCCCCATAGGCAGGGGTCTGCCATCACTGAGCAGGCGCAGTATGTGCTCAGGAATGTTCAGAAATGTTCTAGAAATGAGTTGGTGGGTCGTGGGGGTCCTGGGGGTCTCACTGCCCCCCCCTTCAGGCTGACCAAGTGAGGGGTGATCTGTCACAGGCATATGGTCTACAGGGCACAGATGGTCATTGTTTACATGTTTGAGAAATAGAGGAGTGGTCTCACAAGACGTTATCCTGCCTCCGCAGGCTCCGTCCTTGTTCAACGCTCCCTGGTCATCATCAACCCATCGCTGTCCATGTTAAGACGGGTGTTTGTGACATTCACTTGTTATCATGGCCTTACAAGATCTCATCTCTCAATGGCAGGAGGAAAAGTGAAGTTATGACTTGGCACTTAATTCCAAGAGCTGTTTTAGCCACTTTCCTATTCAGAAATTTCAACCCACTGTAACATACTCTCAGTTTACTTGCTCCTTTTGCTTTCTTCCTGGGCACTTCCCTTAGCACAGTCTTCCTACTCCTCGGGACTACTTCCTCTGTTTCAGCAGTCTCTAGCACTTTGATTTCTTTTCTGCTGTAAACACGTTAGAGGGTAAGTCTGTGCCTTTGTCCCCAGTCCTCTCCTCACAGCACACCTCTTTGCTTCTCCATATCAACCTGCCAGGTTGTTGGCTCTCAAAAGCTGAGGTTGAGCAAAGCTGCCCTGTGTGGAAGGAATGTTGGTGAATGAAAGAGACATTGTTAAATTTCTCTCCACTATCTCCAGCTCAAAAATATTAAAATTTCCTGAAATATGTATCTTCCTAGTATTGTCTTCTGAAATATTCACTGAATATTACCTCGTTATTGGGGGATGTAACAAGGGAGAGACTTCTGTAACCCTGTAAATGGAGACTGTGCTTTCCAAGTGTCTTCTGTAGCCCTGTCACCCAGTAATAACAGTATTGCTATTGCTATTGCCAGGCCACAGGCTTTGTACTGAGTGTGCAAGGCCTCAGGACTGAGGCTTGCCAGCCTGGTTTTGTCTGACTTCATCTTGACCTGCCTGAAGCTTTGTTTTTGCTTGGTTTGGCTGCAACGGAAGTTCTTCTGAGCAGCTGTCTATATTTAATTTGTCCTAGTTTTGCTTATCTTTGTGTGGCACAACCACAGTTTTTATATAGATAGTAGTAAAAAGTAGTTATTCTTTCTAACATGATGCTGCAAAACGAGAAATCCAGTCCTAGTATGATAGCAGAGGCCTTGAGAAGTAGGGACAGAGGATGAGGTTTAGAGTGACCCTTTCATGAGGGACTAAGAGGCTGAAGCCATTGACCTTAGGACTCAGAGGAGCAGTGGAAGAGTAAAAGCATTACACTTAGAAAAGGGGTATAAACTAGTAAGTGTGTATACAACAAATTTAACTATTATTATTGTTGTTGTTGTTGTTATTATTAAGATGTTTCTGCCCAGAAGTATTAATGTCTTTTTTATTTTTTTCTCTTTTCTTTCTTCTTCTGAGATAATTATATCTGGACCGATAATGATTGTTGGATTAGAGTGCTAATAGTTCAGTTACACTAACAATAAATTCTTGTGTTTATGTATAAGGTGTTTCCTTTTCGCCCATAACAGAATTGTGAGCATTACATTTGCCCCACAAACGAGGCCAACTAGGTGCCATTGAGCACCTTTGTAGACATGCTGGGTTGTGGCACTGCAAATTTATAAGGTACGGCACCGCTTTGGGGAAACCCAAAACAGGCGTGAGAGAGTGAATGTGCCTCACCCTGAAAGCCTGAGATTTCACAAATTGATTATTGTATACAATAATCCATTTAAAGGCAGGTTCTGTTGATATCCATAAAGTAGAATTTTCCACTTTGCAGGGACAGAAATGTGTTTGGGTTACTGCTTAGACACTGTTTAATTTAGGGTTAAATGCACTACTTGCTTTGCTGACAACTATACCTTTGAAGAAGAGCTGAAAGACTGATAAAAAGCATGCTTTGCTAAAGAGTATCCTTGAAGGAGAGCTGAAAAACATAAAGAGGAAGGATCCTGCCCCAGAAAGGCACTGAGAGCTGGCCGACTGCCAGAGAGGCCTGAAGTCAATAAGAATCATCAGTAACCAGGGGATGGGAAAGGTGGCTGGGGGGGGGGGCAGGTTTACCACCACCTACCCAATTAAAGGACTATGCAAGTTACACCCCCCAAACCCTCAAGGAGCATGCGTGCTAATTTAAAGATGCTTGACCAATAGTAGATGATGCAGTAATTAATAACCAGTTAGCGTAAATTTAGGCGTGTTTTTCTAGTCCTGTAACAAGATAAATATGTGGCAGATTCTGTGTGCGTTATGCTAGCTTTGTGGAATTACCACCTAGCACCTATCTCTGCGCAGACATGAAATAAATAAGATACCTCTGCTCTGTGTGTATATTGGCATACTGCACACCAGGTAAACGATCCCACTTT
The DNA here is from genome assembly GCF_011004875.1 of Balearica regulorum gibbericeps. Classification (NCBI taxonomy): domain Eukaryota; kingdom Metazoa; phylum Chordata; class Aves; order Gruiformes; family Gruidae; genus Balearica; species Balearica regulorum. Next base: position 120,361,186 of record NC_046185.1, read on the forward strand.
TGGGACAACACTGTCACATATTCAAGATCCACCACTGAATTCAGAGAGGCAGGATGCAATAGCGAGTGGGATTTGGGTAACGTTTTCCAGGGCTTGACATCAGTATTAAAAAGATCCAGATAAGAACTTCTTATGACCTTCTCCTCTCATTTAAGATAAAGACATAAAGAAGAAGAGTTGGATCAGCCAAAATCAATGATATTGCTCATTTGTGGCCACACACTATAACTACCTGTAGACCTTACCCTAGAATCTTGGCTACGGAAACACACCTCACACGGATTTCTTTCTGATACCTTGTATGGGTTTTGCTCTTCTTAACTAGAAAAACCTTAATTAGGTTATATTATAACCCAAATACATTATCCAATGCAAACCCCAAATGCATTAATAAATTAACTCAGAAGCGAGATACAAAACTTTCTGTGGTTTACAATTTTCTGCTGAAATGACCTCATAACACCACTAAATTCTGTAGCTTGCCTGACTTCAACTTTCTTTAAGAACCTGAAAATCTCAGAGGTCTGCTGAAACTCTGGTGGCCATTAGATGACTTCCATGCCCAACTTCTTTATCTCTGTCAGCAGTTCCTTTCCTTCTCTTGAGCTGGAGAAGATAATCAGGTGTCCTCTCTCATCCATCCCAGTGCACTGCAGTGTCAGCTAGTCAGTCTGACTCCCCTCCTAATGGGTTGTCCTGTTCTTCTTCGCACTGATTCTCAAGCTAACTGGTAAATTGTGTTTTCACTTGTCACAGGTTTCTGATATAGCTTTTCCAGGTTATGGCTGATCTCCAGAGCCTTTGGCCCTAATTTTTCTAGGTCTTTTTCTCAGGCAGAGAAAACGTTAGGCTATATCCCAGGAGAAACCCCTGGTTTCAGGCAAAAAACCACAGGCTTGCGGGGCTTACACTTAACCTGACAGTCTTTTCAATGGAGTGAGTGGAGGGAGGGAAGTTGGAAGTGACAGTGATGAGCACTGTGCAAGTATTTAATTTTTAATGCATTTAACATATGAACAACCAGGAGATAAGAAACGGTCCCTTGTCAGTGTGAAAAACAGTAACAGACAGTAAACTTCTCCACTATCCAAGAACAAGTGCTAATAATATTGAAAATCTATTGTGACTTGAAGAAGTCTTGTAAAATGGAGCATCAGTGTATGTTGTTAATTCCCCAAAGAAACATGCCAGCAATAGTTTGATTTTGAGAGTTCAGGTGAATCCAAGTGCACTTCAGGCAATGCAAATACATTTTGGTGCTAAAATTCACTGGAAGTTTTATGTAGGACTTCATCCCAGCATACTTTAGTACAACTTACGCAGAAATACTATCTCTCATTTGAATTCTTTTGCTCAGATGGCTTTTCTGTTGAAGTTATTTTTATCACTTATTTGTGGCTTGCTTTCGTCTTAACACTTACATAATGTCTTCCAAGAAGAACGGCAAACTAATTTGCATGTGCTAAATATACTGGCATAAAACAACTATTGCAATGTGATCTGAGAGATTCACAAACACAGATGGACTTGGCTCCATATCACCCTTGCTAATACTGATACTGTTTTGCACAGTGGCACAAACAGCCTATCCACAAGTGTTCAACTAACAGAGCAGGGGTAAAATATCTCACTTGTGGACAAAGCTGTAAACTATCTCTTCCATTCCCATTATGAGACAGCAATTAGTACTGCCTTTAAAAAAATGAGAGAGAGAGAGAAAGCAATAAAATTTACCGCACCATAGTATGGAAGATACCACAGTGATCCTTATTTACTGGGGATGGAGAATAGCATGCGTGTCTGTGGTATCACAGACTCTGTGGTGTGGTTAGTTTGCTGTGGACTGTGAGAAAGGAGGTTTTGCTGACTTACCTAAAGCTCAGTGGTTTTTTGTATTTTCTCTACAGAAGTTACTAAGGAAATGGTGTCTCCACACTGTAAACAAAACCTGTTGGAAGATGAGTAGGGTCAGATTCAGTATGTCTATAAATTGGTGTAGCATGGCTAAAAAGCTGGCTTCAGGCTGTTGGACTCTCCATGGGGTGTTTTCTCAGAAATAAAGCAGGCTTCACCAGACAGGTGCGCAGGACTGTGAGGCCAGTCTCTGAGAAGACTGAAGACTATCTGGAGCTGGTTGTGTCTTTCGGATTCAGTTTCATTCAGCTATCCTGCAGATACCTGGGAAGCAAATTCAGGGAAGACTTACATTTCAAAGATGCCAAGCCCTGTGCCACAAATACTACTGGAATCTGCAAGCTTGTCACAGGGCAGGCACAAGTTCCACCAAGGGATTTAAGCACTTAGGCCTAAATTTATCCTACTTACCCTTAAGTGTCTACTTCTAGCACATAAATTAAGCACCTTCTCTTTCCACTTAAACTTAGATTTTCATAGGTGGCCTCTGAGGTTGTGTTCCTCATGTTCCATGGCCCAATGTGAAGACCAAGAGCCAGCAGCTACAACAGATGGGAATCATGTCCCAGCATAATACTTTGCTTTGGAGAAAAACAGTTCACAAACCAGGTTCCCCAAATTAATAGATGCTTGACAGTGTTATTCATAATCTTGACACTTCAACTTCCTCATTGCAAAATGGAAATAATCGTATTGATTCATCTCATAAATGTGGTGGGAAGACAAATACTGTAATATCTGTGAAGCACTCAGATATTACCCTAACAGAACTAGAGACACCATCATGTGGGAAAAACAAAATTCCGCAGTCCAAGAAGGGTCTGGGTAGTGTACATTAAATAGGGCCTGGTCCTGCATGCTAGTGAAGTGCAGTAAAAGGAACCCTGAATAACCAGTCCTTCAGCTGGAAGGATGGCTCCTGCAAATGGAATGAAGCATCATACTGTGTGTACTCAAGAGGTTAACATGAAGGGCAGATTGCATTGATATTTCCTTGTGTAGTTCTTTCTGTGAGCAACTCACAATATCTTAAGAATACATTGAACTCCCAATTTACTTACACCTCAGTTGTCAAGTCTTACGTCTCCAAGGCTCTGTGAAATGCCCCAAAGCTGTGAGGAAGTACTATGACATCTGAGCAGTTGACAATGTAGCTTTCATATGCCATCAATAGAAACTGTGTTTTGCTTTTATGTATCTTACTATCTCTTCTAAAACAGTGCCCCTGTAGAATGCATGAGTATGAGGATGTAGGGAAAGAGGAGGATGGCCCTTGCAGCCTTACTTCTGTGACATGATAGGGAGCACACACAGTTTTCATGGGCATAAGCAGGGTACAGTCTTCATAGTGCCCCAATAAATCTGTTCCTGGTTCTGGGTGGGTCATCATCAGATCTACATCCTAGGTCTCTTCCTCTTAAGCAAAGGATGTAGACAGCATTAGCAGGCTTACCTGCTAAAAAACCACCTCAGCCCCAAAGAACAGCAGATAAAAAAATAATTGGCTTGATCTTTTTCCAAAATAAAGAATGGTTTCTCATCACCAAAAGCCCCAAAGATTTCATTCAGGTTATCTGAAATATTTGATTGGGCTATAACTCATTTTTATCAACATGCAGGCTAGCTGTCTAGTCTAAACTCATTGTCTAGGCTCTTTATATCACTAGAGAACTCCCTCCATACGGTGATTCATTCTAGCCTAAGGTGAGGTAGCTTAAGACAGAGGCAGTTACCCTCTGAAAATACCTACTTCTATCCTTTGAGTATAGCAGGAGCCCTTAAAGCTAGCTAACCGATTACCAGCTAAGGGTGGGAGACAGGATTCCTACAGCCTACAACATTCAGGTTGAAAGAGTCTGGAATGAATTGCCTACTAACAGACCTTGCAAAGTCCTCCTGTGTGCTTCTTCCTGTGCCCAACAGAAGTTGCCCCATGCCCATCTGCCCATCCCTGTAAGCTTGAGGACAGTCAGCAAAATGTCTCTGTGGATGAGGATGCTCAAGAGGAGTCTACTGCACAGGACTCAGTATTACATTTATTGAACTCCTTTTTCAACACAAAACATCTACTTAATCCAATTTCACCTTACAAAGGTAGACAGAAGCACACCAGAGAAATGGGAAAGCAACGCCATTGGTGTGCACCTTCCCTCCTAATGCTGTTCTGCTTTGCCTGAAATTCTTAAACATGCTTTGACACAGGGACTGAAGTCAGCATTTCTCCTTCCACATGGGCTAGAATATGAGATGAACTCCAAGGCCATCACTTAATCTTTGCTCTGGTCTTACTGGCATACAGCTGAAGCCCAGTCATTTCTATTTTGGTAATCTGCTTGGTAATTTTACCAATATTTTTGCCAACAGTGTACTGTCTCCAGCTCTCCCTTTCCCTACACAGAAAGAGAAAAGAGACTTCCTCAAGAAATTGTGAAAATTATGTCAGTGCCTTGAGTGAATCCCCACGTCTTGACTTCCGTATCCACATTACATTCTAAATTTAAAGCAACAGTATTATTGTCAGAAAAAGCTAGTTCTGTCTTACATTCAGCAGTTGATGAACCACATCATGGTTTGGTTCCCTTGCTTCAATTCTGTTAGTGGTAGCGTTGTGACAGCTTGTAAAAAGCCCCAGCTGAAGTAAGACAGTTTTGTTGCAGAGATTTTTCATCCTTTTTTGATTATCTTTTGTACAACCAACCAGTACTTCTCTGTTCATAGAATTTCAATTGATGAGCATGGTGAAGTTTATGTACTCTTTTCTTCCCTTCTTGTTTTTTCTAATTTTATAGATGGAGAACCTAAGCAGCTCTCTAATTTTATAAGGCAAGCAACCTTCATCTGGCAATGTCTCTGACTTTGGGAGGCTTTTCTCCCACTGCTTCCTCTGTTTCCATTTCCTAGGCAGTGCTTTGGATTAGTTAATGTTTATAAAGCTCACTAAACCCTTACAGGAAAGATGCTAAGAATAAAATCGTAGAAAGTAAGTCTGAGAAAGCTCTCCAGAGATCATCTAGTCCTTTCCCAATCATTTCTCACAGGTCATGCTTTCTAGACCGATGAACAGTTTGTTCCTTTCCTCTGGATTTCTTCAGAGTCCCAATATCCATGAAAAAGGGATTTTCAGGTGGCTCTGTCCTTTCTAACAGGCCCTATCCCCTATGATGTAATAATACTTTAGCTGCAATTCAAAATGTAGTCCCAGGTGCCTAAAATTAAGTGTCCAATATGAGATATTTATTCTCTTTTGAATCTTTCTTTTTTGCTGTATTTTAATCTCAATCAAACTTTCTGAAATAGCTTCCAATTATTTGCATTACCATTTTGGAAAGAAACCGTCCCTGATTTTCAAAGGTCAGAGCAATTGGAGCTCAGGCAGCCTGAGAACACCTGTCTTCAATCTAAGCAGCCAGACTGGAGGCACAAAGAATTAAAACTCTTTCAAAACAATGTGTGCAAAACTGTGCTTTCTTTCTCATGTTAGAAGTGAGTTGTGAGTCATGAGTCACTCATTCCCCATCACAAGGATCCATTGAACGCATTACGCCAAACTCAAGACCGCTGCTTACCTCACAGATTATGAAACTACTATGCAGGCCTTCCAAGGATGACTTCTTCTGTGATCTTTCCCAGGACTGGTCTGTGTAAGAGAGAAAATGAAAACAAGAATTTATCCATTCCTGAGAAACTTCAAATTTTAGCACTTCTATCAATATATGGATGCTTGCAGGTTTGTATGCATTTTTTTCTCCCACATTTGTTTAGAAATTACCGTCTGCATAGTCTATTTGCTATATAACTAGGTATTTTTCCTCTCCTGCGTGGGAGGGTTTCAATCCCAAAGTGCCGCATTTGCCAAGTTTCCAAAACTTTTGCCATCACTTACAGGTTGGCTCTCATAGTTTCAGCTGTAATTGCTTTTTGCTTGGGCAAATGGATAGAGCAAGCAAAAAGAAGGAGCTTAGTGACTCCAAAAAGTCCCTGAAAAAGGCAGAAGGAAGCCCCAGTGTCACAAGACAGGGAGAGAAGAGGGCAAGGATTACTCTGGTACCCCCAGACAATTACACCCACCAGTAGCCCCTGGGCAACGGACTTCCAAAAGAATCCCACTCTTGAGAGCCAATACAAGCTCCTTCTCCAGGCGACTGCCCCTCTTTCTCATGGGGCAGCAAAACCAAAGTGCCTTAGGCAGTATTTTTGATCCTGCAAGCCAAACATTTCTTTACCAGGCATAGTAGTTCACAAAAGATTAAACTTGCAAACAAAACTACTGAACTAGCAGCTTGTACATTGAGTAGGAAGAAATGTCCCGAGTGATATAAAACATACCTTTTCAAATTCAGGCAGCAACTCAGAGGGAGATGGTACGGAAAGAAAACATGGATTGTGTCTCCCTGATATGCACTGTGTCCCTGGAGGGAAGGCCCTTTCTGCTCAGGTTTGAAGGTTTGCAGTCTATAATTACAGCAAAATCTACATAGCCCCTTCCAGATCAACAGGAAATGTTCATGTTCTTTCAGCCATCACAGAGACCTCTCTTCCTAATGCCTCGCTTAGGTGCTCCTTCTGAAACAGCTCTGTGAGTCTCTTCTATAATCTCTGGAACACATGTGGTCAGGTGATCTATCATTGGTTTTATTGAAACTCTGCATAGATTTTCTAGGAAATGACAAAATCCAGCTATAATTGCAGCACAAGCCAGTCTTACAGCTTTTTAGGAATACTGCAGGAAAACACTCAGCAGTCTTAGAGAAAATGGTCAACAGCTGCTGCCAAAAAACTACAAATTTGAAAAATGTAGCCTTGCTATAACTTGCTATAAAATTGTAAAAAGACTCCTCGGGGAGCAGATAAGTGGTCATATTATTCATCAGTCCTGGTTTATAACGATCACTTACATAGGCATCAATTATCACTCCAACAGCTGGAGGCTGTGGCAGCTACAGTACCAACGGCATTGATGAAGTGAATGTTTTAAAAAAATAAATGCATGACACCAGCCTGTACACTCAATTATACTTACTGCCTTTGAAGCAAAAATATATTTTAATCACTATCTGTTATTTTAATCTCTTTCTAATGCTTTCAATCCTGCAATGTCACCACATCAAAAAGGAAATGAGCTGCAGGTTCTAGATTGTCTCATACAACAGCCTCTTAGAAGTGTAAGATCATTATGAATGGCTTTGCAAAAATTATGATAGATTTTCATGGAGGTGGTATATACCACACAGTGCAGTGTGGTGTAGACTGCATGAGCCGGTCACATAACTGGAAGGAAGGTAGCTCTACCAGCACAGTGCTCTGCCTGACCTAATTAGTTCTGAAACATCTGGACCTTGACTAGTCTCTCTTCACAATGCTCACCTAAGGCAAGTGTGATATTGTCTAACATGATGCTGCTTTGCATGGTATAAACATATCCTCATTTTGCTTACAGATTCTTTTTCATTAGTGATCATGAAAAGGAGAATCATGTAAATATGTAGAAGTTAGTCAGTGACAACATGAAGAATACCTTGGTGGGATTGTTTCAACAGTCATTTTGGAGACCTGAATTTAATTTTAAAAGCACACATTCTGTATGCTAGGTATTTTACACCACTTTCTCTGGAGCTGCAGAAGTGTCTCGAGCAGCTAGAAATACTTATTGTCCTGAGAACAGGATTTTATTGAATTTAACCACCCAGTCTTAATCCTGTAGAGAGACGCAGTAGTTCAGATACTGACTGCTCCAGTTCCAGCTGGAGCAGAACAGGTAGACGCCCATAAAGCCTTCATCCCTCAGTTCTGAACTCAGCCTGGAAACTGAGTGTTTTCAGAAAAGAAGAACCATACCCTTGATTCTTGTAATGTTTTGCAATAGATCACACAGGAAGTGCTGTTTCCTATTTTCAGATATAGGGCTTAACTATGTGTTTGTTCACAAAGAAGAAGATACGGTCAGACATAACAAGCTCTGTAAATCAGTGAGTAGCTAATTTTTCTTTCTCCTTTTTTACATGTAAATGTGTATATATATATACAGATATAGATTCACTCAGTGGGGAAGTATATGTGCTTAATAACAGTGGCAATAGAGCTACCATTCAAGCAGAGACAGTATCTTTAAGAACTATTGGGTCTTGTAACTAGCTTACAACTCAGAATAAAGCTAAATGTGAGAGTAGAGAATTAAACTGGACAAATGGTGTAGAAAATTATACTCTTTTTAGTACTAGAAACTTACTGGGTCTTGGTTTTGAAGCTGTTCCAGAAGGTCAGGAGCTTGATAATGTATTCTGCTAAGGATATAAACTGATGAGACATGAAATCTTTCAAACTTAATCTAATCTCTCCAAATCTAAGCCACATCTTCTCTATCAGATGCAGATGACTGATGTTCTTCATCACTATCCTGTCATATGGTTTCTTTGTATTATTCAAGCATTTAATCTGTTAAAGGTGTTTCATTGTCATGTTATGAAGGGATATGTTCTTTGTTGGTTTCTCTTTTTAATGTGATGTCTCTGAGCCACATTAGAAAGCCTATACTCCATATCTCATATATATCAGTCATGATCTGGCTTGCAATTTTTGTTAATGAGGTTTTACATGAATAAAATTCATCACTACTACACTGGAATTGTACCATTCTCACACACAAGGGGACGTGAGCTCCTCTGCTTGGATAAATGAGATTTGCCACTTGGGTATTAGCAAAAAACCTACAATAGCCTAAGAATATATTATTAATTTTTTTGGTAGTGTATCAGTTATGCAGCTATAGCAACATTTGCTTTCATGGCAGAATTGCACTGTCATTTCCTGGGAACAGTTGACAATGCCAGAGCAGTGGGCTTGAACTTCTCTGTGTGGAGAACCTTATAGCAATAACATGACAGGGGCATGATCCTCTGAGATATGTTGGCAATCTCCACTCTGGACTGTTATCCTTCTTTTTTACACTCAAGTTCATCCCCAGAATGGTTGTGACTACAACTATTGTTTGAATTCAGTGTTTTATCTGAAACAGTTTAAGCAGAGACACTGAAAAAAAACCCCTGAACAGAGATACTAGCACAGGACTTAGCGTACACAAGAGAAGAGCCCTCTTACACATATAGTCATGACTTGGAGAAAGACATTTAATAGCTGTCTCAAGTTTCTCAGAGTTCTTATTTTCAGTGCTTATGCTACTCTTATACCGTACATTTGTTTAAGTAAGAACACCTTCAATTTCTTTTGTCTTGTGGCCATGTAGACTAACTCTATCTAACCACAGAAAAGCTCGGAATTTTTGCAAGATTGTATTTCTGGTTTTGGTGGGGAATGGAAACAATTGGATCCTGAGGGTTCACAGAGAATGAAGCCTACTTTTTCCAGCCCAGAACATATTTTTCTCTGAAAGTTCTGCAGGGATGAAAAAAACTCATCAGTTAGCAGGCAAGCAATTCTGAAGAGATGTTTCTAATGCTCAGCTGCTACAAAGAGGAAGAGGTTTCCAAAGTGGGGGTTAATTTTGGAAGGGACTGTCTTTCCCCAATCATATCGTGGAAAGAAATCCCGTGGTCGCTACCACATGAAAAGATTTGTTTGAGGGAAACTATCAGTTCAGAGCCATACATACAGCACTTAGATTACACTTCCATCTTTTCCTTCAGCTTCCTTGGTAACTCAAGAAAAGTATGTACTTTTGTTTGCTCCTGAAGAAGTCTTTGGTATCTATGCGCACGCTTCTCTGTAGTTTTGCCTGTCCACAGACTCCTTCTGGAAAGTCAAAGGCAAAGTTAAAGAGCTGTTAGTAGGAAACACTGGGCACCTCTCTTGCGATACCCACTATCAGGATATGGGCTATTATTTTTCTTCATTTAAGTTTCAGTTTTATTCTGTGCTACATTGTACTTCTCTCTCTTCATAAAGTGCCCTAGACGCTGCTGACACATACTTTTAAGCTGACTACAAGTCATTAAGCAATTTATTTTTCTGTATGGCAAACACTGCCATTTGTGAAAAGGAGGAGAGTGAGGGCAGGGGGAGTAGCGCTGTGTTACCTGTTCATACATTTCAACAGAGGTACCTTGTCTTAGGCCATAGAAGGGGAAAGAGAACTTTGTGGGGCATTCAGTTTTAGAGACAAGCGGCTTCATTAATGCACAGATGCTCTTCTAACTTGTAGTTATCAAATGTTCTGATTTCTGTGAGGAAACTTTGCCCAAATGCCCTTTAGGGCACAGCAGACTCATTGAGCTGTGACACCTGCCATCCCTGAATAAGTCAGTGTAGCAATTCAGGAGCCTCTTTGCTTGAATTACTTTATCATGGAAACGTCACCACCTAGACACTTCTATAGCTGAAGCTGACATCCTATAGATAACAGCTAATACTCAAGAGCTAGCAAGGCTTTTCTCAAAGCAACTGAAATACAGAAACCTGAAAACACAGGATTCAGAGCTACATTCTCGTTACAAGAATTTCTGGTGTTGCAGGAAGTGCAGCTTTGTTGAAACTTAAAAAAAATGAAATTACATTACAACATTACAATTATTAAGAAAATAAATTTTCCACCCAAGCTGTAACATCATTTTCTCTGCAAGAGCTCTTTCCCAGGTATATGGCCAGGGCTTGGTCACACTTCACTGTACCCAACTTCTTGGAGACTCAGAACATAACCAGTCCTCCAAGAGGAAAGGACAGTAGCCTCTTATTGGACTACTCATCTATTTAGACATTTTTGCATGATAAGCACACAGGATAAATTGGAAGGGAAGGAGGGAACCAAAGAGAAAATTCTCCTTCTCTTATACTTCTGCCTTAGGTTTGACTCAGTTGCTCGCTTTTACAGAAATCATCCAGAATTTCTGTGGGCAACCAAAACTACCCTCTGCATGCAGAAACTGTGGGGCTGTGGGCGGGACAATGGGCACTGATGGCTGCATGCAGTCCATAAAGTAAATGAGAAAGCCATGCAAATGAAAATCATTAAGGCTTCCTGAATATTAATTTGTAATTTTGGAAGGAAAATAAGAGGGAAATAAGCCAAATAATCACAAGTTCCCAAATCAGAACTTCTCAGAACAGCCCATTTATACTTAGAGCACAAGAGCAGAGATAAACCTGGAGATTCTTTTGCTAACACACTCACTCTGAAGGCTCATGCCTAGATCATTTTAGAGTCAAACTCAGACTTCTTGTCAAGGGCTACAGCTTCTGCAGAAGATGTTCCTTTCTGCATAAAAATGAAAATTGGAAAATGGTTACAGATAAATGAAAAAAAAATATCAAATGCAAACAGTAGTTTCCAATAGAATTTGTTAGCCAGATCAGTTTTCTATAGCTCTTTATGATTAACGCTTCTTGTGCGCAAAGGATAAGGAATTTTTTAGAAAGCATTTCAGAAAATATTTTTAATATTTTGTGCTTGATGTGAAGAGGAGGATCTGACTTCTATCCCATGCAAACACTCAGAGGTTTCCCATCAGGTCATAGACAGCAAACAACCACAGTACATGAGTTTTACAGGGCAGTAGCTCAGTTTTGGTAGTGGGAAGGTGTATTGGGTCTAGCTGGGAGGGACTTAATCTTCTCCACAGCAGCCCTTACGGTGCTGTCTTTTAGATTTCTGACCACAGCTGGGAAAGGTGACCCAAACTGACCAAAAGGATATTCTGTGCCATATAACATCATGCTCAGCAATAAAACTGGTGTGTGTGTGTGAGTTTTTCCAAAGTAGGTGTTGCTCAGAGACTGGCTGGCCAACCATCTGCTTGGTGGGAGGTGGCAAGCATTTGTCCTTGTATCATCTGTGGTGTTTTTTTCTGTTTCCTTCGCTTACTCAACTGTTTCCATCTCAAACCACAAGTTTTTCTTGCTTTTGCCTTTCCAATTCTATCCCTCTTGTCCCTGTGGAGGGAGTGAGGGAGACAGTGACTAGATGGGGGCTTAGCTGCTCTCTGGGGTCAACCCATCACTGGAGAGAAGATTTGGGCAGCAAAGGAGACAAATCTGTAGGGAATCAATTACCTTTAGTTCTGTTACTCCCAAAATTATTTTCTGTTGGCTTTAAATCTCAAAATAAGTTCCAAACTAGATTAAAAAAAAAAAAAAAGTATTAGTTTCTTTGTGTATATACAAAGATTCAACAAAGCTAAGTGCACCAGGGGAGGTTTAGATTGGATACAAGGACAAATTTCTTCAGCAAAAGGGTTGTCAAGCCTTGGAAGAGACTGCCCAGGGGACTGGTTGAATCACCATCCCTGCAGGTTTTTGAAAGACTTGTAGATGTGGCAACTAAGGACATGGTTTAGTGGTGGTCTTGGCAGTGTTAGGTGAACTGTTGGACTTGATGATCTTAAGAGTCTTTTCCAAACTTAAATGATCTATGATTCTGCAATTCTACGATTCTGTATCTATATGAGTGTATGTGGTGGGTTGACCCTGGCTGGGGGCCAGGTGCCCACCAGAGCTGCTCTGTCACTCCCCTCCTTCACTAGACAGGGGAGAAAAGGTATAACGAAAAGCTTATGGGTCGAGATAAGGACAGGGAAAGATCACTCACTAATTACCGTCACGAGCAAAACAGACTGAACTGAGAGAGGAAATTCATCTAATTTATTACCAAGCAAAACAGAGTAGAGGAATGAGAAATAAAATCAAATCTTAAAACACCTCCCCCCACCCCTCCCATCTTCCCGGGCTCAACTTCACTCCCAGCTTCAACCTCTGCCCCCCTCAGCGGCACAGGGGGACGGGGAATGGGGGTTACGGTCAGTTCAGCACGCGGTGTTTCTGCCGCTTCTTCATCCTCAGGGGGAGGATGCCTCTCATCATTCCCGTGCTCCAACATGGAGTCCCTCTCACGGGAGACAGTCCTTCTTGAACTTCTCCAATGTGGGTCCCTCCCACGGGGTGCAGACCTTCAGGAGCAAACTGCTCCAGCATGGGTCCCCCACAGGGTCACAAGTCCTGTCAGCAAACCTACCCTGGCGTGGGCTCCTCTCTCCATGGGTCCACAGGTCCTGCCAGGAGCCTGCTCCAGCACAGGCTTCCCACGGGCCACAGCCTCCTTCAGGTGCCTCCACCTGCTCCGGCGTGAGGTCTTCCATGGGCCACAGGTGGAATCTCTACACCACCTCATCCTTCCTCCATGGGCTGCAGGGGGACAGCCTGCTTCACCATGGTCTTCACCACGGGCTGCAGGGGGATCTCTGCTCCGGCGCCTGGAGCACCTCCTGCCCCTCCTTCTGCACTGACCTTGGTGTCTGCAGAGTTTCTTACATCTTCTCACTCCTCTCTATAGCTGCAAAAGCTCCCTCTCACGGTTTCTTTCCTTCTTAAATATGTTATCACAGAGGCGCTGATTGGCTTGGCCTTGGCCAGCGGCGGGTCCGTCTTGGAGCCGGCTGGCATTGGCTCTGTCAGACACAGGGGAAGCTTCTAGCAGCTTCTCACAGAAGCCACCCCTGTAGCTCCCCCCCGCTACCAAAACCTTGCCACGCAAACCCAACACAGTGTATAAAATATATGTATGTATACTTGTGCATATACCCACACAGAAAATTGTTTTAACACTGTGTAATCAACAAAACTTGTTCATGAAGATTATTTGTATTATAGATATATCCAGTCAGATAAAGACCCAGATTAAAACTAGATCCTCTGGATCCTGAAGAGTCTGTAATTACATATGAGGAAATATTTCTTTCCTCAGACAGCTGAGTAGGCTGACACTTGCTTAAGACACTTAAGAAATTTCACATGCTACAGCTCAGAATGGACCACCATGTAATTAATGTGAGCTCCTACCAAAAAGCAGAACGGGGGCCTGCCCCTGTATCACTCCAACCACGGGCAGAGTTTCCTCAGTTACATTTAGTCTTGCAGAACTCGAGTGCAGAGAAAATGAAGTGGTGGCTTTGAGAATGTGGTCTCTGCAAAAAAAAAGGTCTGCAATCACACAGGGTAGACCTCGCCATTGAAAAAAGTGCATGGCGGAATGCAAGCAGGAAAGGAGCAAACATTGCTGCACTACATTCCTGACAAAAACAGTCATGATTACACAGGAAGAAGGAGCAGCCCTTATACTGGAGAGCAAAGAGCTCTATGTGAGTGGCTACCAAACGCATCAATTTCACTTCCCCACTAAGTGACCACGAAGGACATTTGGTGCCTCTGACACCCGTCTTCACAAAATCCTCTTCCTGGCTTCTCACAGGACACGCAGGAATTCTACCGTTTTCTCCGGGGTCTGTCAGAAGACAGATCTCCTCAACGTTTCAGAGACCACATTGCACAAAGCTATGCTTCTGCATCTGGCTCACAGTCCTACCTGGGACTTGGGAAACAGGGAGAGTTTGGCGACAGGAAGGGCCGACATCAAAGTCGCAAGTCTTTTATGCCATGTGCCAAAGTGTTTGCCTATCTGTTCTTTCCACAGGACGGCACGCTGTTTTCATTCCAGAGCTATTGAACACCAGCACGATTCCATGGCCTACGCCTGACCCAGACTCTGTAAGGGACACAGCATTGGCCATTTTAACCCAGACCAACGCTGCCGACTTGCTGCTCTGCAACACCCGGGACGGCAGGTCCACCAGGTGGGCATGTTTAGTACTGTGCAAAGGGCATGTCTGCACCTCCACCAACCTGATTCCCATAAGGCACTAAAGCTCCCAGGAAGTCACGAACAACCCAAACAAGCGGCACTCAGTTGCGTTTTACCCCTGTCACAGCACCTTTGCAGGCAGCGGTTTACACCTTGCCAGTGCCTGGTCCTCCTTGGGTGAGGGCTACCGTACGGGCTGGCAGATGAGAAGGTGGCCAGGTCCCAAGGAGAAGCACGGCTATGCTCTGCCTGCCAGCCGCTGTGCTTTCCTGTTCCTGCCTTGCTGGCTCACTCCACCCCTTTGGAAAGCCACTGCTGAGCACAACAGCCCCAAACTACCCGCTCCTACGATTAAATTCACCAGTCCTCCGCTTCTGGTTGGGTCAGGCAGCTGACAGGCTCTGTTGAGGAGGAAAAACGCACCAGGGAGCGTACACGTAGGAAGTGACACGCAGCACACTTCCAACATGCAGCAATGTGACTTCACAGGTATACAGATGGGTTTCCTGGGAGCTCTACAATTTCATTCTCCTCCACACCTTGACATAGGAATGCTTATGTGCTCAACAGCAAAAAGCATTCCAGATGAGGACATCAGCGTCTTTCATTCCCCTCACTGCCAAGCTTGGGGTTTCCTCTAGTTCAACATCCTTTTCTTCCTTTCCAGACCAACACACCATGGAAAACCATACCATGGAGTTACTTGACTTGCCGCTGACAACAGAATTCGACTACAGCGATTCAGCACCATGCATGGGAACTGAGGAAAAGCACTTTGCAGCAAAACTTTTGCCACCGCTTTATTCTTTGGTGGTGATATTTGGCCTCATAGGCAACATGCTTGTTATCCTTATCCTGGTAAAATACAAGAGATTGAAGAGTATGACTGACATCTACCTGCTCAATTTGGCAATTTCTGATTTGCTGTTTGTATTTTCTCTCCCTTTTTGGGCTTATTACGCTGTTTACGACTGGATTTTTGGGGAGGCACTGTGCAGAATTCTCTCAGGTGTCTACCTCCTTGGCTTCTACAGCGGGATCTTTTTCATAATCCTCTTGACCCTAGACAGGTATCTGGCCATAGTGCACGCAGTGTTTGCGTTAAAAGCTAGGACAGTTACCTACGGCATCCTCACCAGCGCTGTCACTTGGGCTGTTGCTATTTTTGCTTCTGTTCCTGGGATAGTATTTCACAAAACTCAAAAGGAAAATGCACGTTATACTTGCAGTGCTCATTATCCAAGCGATTCGACAATAAATTGGAAGTATTCCTATACTTTAAAGATGAACATTCTGGGACTTATTGTTCCAATGCTTATTATGATTTTCAGTTACTCACAAATTCTAAAAACATTACTGAGATGCAAGAATGAGAAAAAACAGAAGGCAGTCAGACTTATTTTCGTGATCATGATTTTTTACTTCATCTTCTGGACACCATTCCATATTTCTTCTTTTTTGCATACTTTTCAAAGTTCACTTTTTGACCCTAATTGTGAAATCAAAGGTCAACTGGAGAAAGCAATCCAAGTGACAGAAACAATATCAATGATTCACTGTTGTATCAATCCTGTGATCTACGCATTTGTTGGAGAAAAATTTAGGAAATATCTTTATGCCTTTTTCCGAAAGCACGTTGCAGCCCACCTCTGCAAAAAATGTCCAAATCTTTATCGTGAAAAATTAGAAAGAGTTAGTTCCACATTCACACCATCCACTGCAGAGCATGACATCTCTACTGGACTGTAAAAATACATAAAAACATTAGTTAGTAAATGTTGCATCATGTGCTTTGCCTTAAGGACTGCTTGACATTATTTAAGATCTTTATGTCAACCACTACTGAAAACTGCATATGCCTCAATTCTTGTGGTTAACTGTTCCCTGGGGTTACAGCATTTTCCATTCTTAAACTACGAGAATCTGTGAGTTCTCCAGGAAACATTAACACCATAGCTGGATCACATCAACATCTGAATGGGGCCCAGAATAGTATGATTCTGTTTCTTGACCCAAATTCTATCCTGTGAATGAATGCTAATGAGATTTATCTGGGAGGAACACAATATTGAAGAGACCAAGGAGTAATATGTCATCTCACAAGAGCCGTTTACTGTTATGTGAACATTTTAAGATAAACACTGGGAGGAAGCTTTGAGGATTGATGTCTCTTCCAAAAGGTGTTCCATTAAGGTTGAATACTAAACAGGCACATCAATCCTCAATGCTTCCTCCCAATGGTCAGGCATTTGATGGGGGGTGTGTATGTTTAGTTTTCTTTACTTTTTTCCCCCTACCCCTTATTTTCCCTACATGAATAAAAGATGTTTCCATAAAAAGGAATTTGTGGATGAGTATGAGATATATCAATATAATATCTCTCCTCTGATGGGAGAGTTGACTGACCGTTATCTTACCGGGCCATTAAATCCAAGGATTTATCTGTTATCTAATAGTGTAGTCATTTTTAAACATAATCCTTTTGACTATAGGCTAAGTTATACTATTTTCAGTTTAGTTCTTTAATTCTATGCCTGCCATATCACTGTTCTGTTGCTAACATTTTCCAAAGTGGGATTTTAATGGGTGACATTGTAATTTTTGTGGGTGCAATTTTGCAAGCAACTGCGCATACCAAATCTACTAACTGCACAAGACAGCATTCCCAAAAACATGAGCTTGTTTCTGACAAATTATATCCCGCCAAGGAAAATGGCACTTAACCAATAAAAGCACATCAGCAAAGATCTGCAAGGCCACAATGAAAATTACATTGGTATTCAGTATGCAAGATTCTGTATGGAAAAAAAATATCAGGACCCTCTGAAAGATTTTGGAGACCATCAGCATGGTACGGAGCAGAGGCCTCCTTAGTTCTGGACAGGTAAATTGTGTGTGTAGAGGAAGATTTTACATGTCAAAGGCAGTAAGTGTGTCAGGCTAGGCTCCTGCATGAGAAAAACATGCTCTTCACATATACAGTAAGTCTGATGTTTGGGATAGGCTTCTAGGCAGACAGCAGCCTTGGAACTGTAAAGGCAGCCACCTGCAGAGGAGACATACCCACTTTGTCTTCCCAGAAGAGTGCCCATAGCCAGCTGGTGCCTCAATCAGAACTGCATGCTAACTGAAGAATCGAGACTGTTACTCTACTGGTGTCACATGGCCATACATTTATGCCATTATTAGGAGTTTCTCTGTAAAAGAAAGTGGTATTCTAGGGACATGATGTTAGCAAAGAAGAGGTGGGAGGGGCATAATGCAGAACTTCTTGCTTCAAACTCTAAGGAAGTGCAGGTGAGCATTCCTTATGCAAGTGAACTGTCCTTCTGCTTTTTTTCCCATTTACTTTAAAGGGCACTGCTCATGCATGTAAGGCCTTGCTCATGGAAATCTGGAGGTGCAGGTTCAACTAGCCTCCAGGTAACCTAAGGACACAAGAGAGGATTATTGCACACTACTTAACATGAGGCACGTGACTCAGATACCTAAATTAACAGCAAATCTCTTCAAGGGCCCTCAGTGGTCACCGGAGAAAAAGAGATGCCTGAGTCAGAAGCAGACATAAGATTTAAATGGCTTCTGGGGAAGATTATCTATTCAACTGTAGAAGAAGCCTGGAAATGACAGCCTCTTAATTTAGATATCAGATGCCTTAATCTAGGTGGTGCAAATACTCTTCCACCTCCAGCTTTATAACATCAAGGCGCTGCTTCTCTTAGTTGTTAGCTATTATCCTATCAACTATTATAATCTGGCCACTACCTTGTGACATTAATAGCCACAGATAGAGTAAAGAAAAGACTAAAAATTATCCTCACAGTAAACTTTCTTGGTTGGAAATAATATTTTTTCCTTTTTTATGTACTTTACCACTGCACTAAAGTGAAAGCACCTTTTTAATACTAAAGCATAAACTAGTTCAGTGTGATACAAATCCTGTTGTAACTGTGATATTTCTACTACTGTGTTTTATTTAAAATTCTTTTCTTGTTGGAATTCTATTTCTTCCTGGTTTCATGTTAATGCAGTGAAATTAATAAAATCTGTGTCTGAAAACCAATGTAGAACCTGTAGCCCATGTTCTTCTCCTAAGCAAAAAGGCATCAGCTCTGCTGTCAGAATGGAGGTTTCAAAAAGATGCAACTCTAGACTTAAACGCTCGCAATACCACACTCCAGTGAAGCGAACCAAACTGAACAAGCAGAGAACTGTCTGCCCAGTCCAGAAGCTACAGTAGCTAGCATAGCTTTTATCCACCTGCAAGCTTGAGAAGAGCTCATCATAATAGCTTCAGGAAAAGTCCGGGGCCACAGATTTTGGATGGGTGAAATTTGACAGGTAGAAGAAACAGGGATGTGTATAGGGGAAGAGGAGGAATAAAGGAGAGCAATAAAAGATGGCACTCTATTACTATTGGGATAAAGACAGGATTCTCCAGAGACTTTCTGGAGCTAATTTCAGATCTCCTTGTACTGCATATAGTGACCCCAGCAAAATGGTGTGCCTGATCTCCCAAGTTTTACATGTAAGGAATTCTATACCCACTGCCTTTGTTTTCTGATTTGCATTTTCTATTTTGTGCTGGCAGGAAAAAAAACCCAAACCAAACCTAAAGATAAGCTTACCATTAGGTTATGTGCCCAGGCAGGATAATCCTCAATCCTTCATTGTAGCTTTGCATTGAGACAAGCAAGGCTCTAGTTTTGTGGCAGATTTTGAGTCTTAGTCAGATGTGGCTGCAGCATGGTGTAACCACAAGCCAGGTAGCTCCAAATTAGGCTAGCAGGACTTCAAGCAGTCTGGTCACAGTGGGACGGAACTACGCATGAGGAAGGTTTAACAAAATCCCCAGTCCCTGTGAAAGAGAACACAAGTCACCTCAGCAGAGAAGTGGGGAAAATGTTACATACAGGAGACAAATATTCCATAACTCAAGCTCTGCAGGGAAAAGCACTGAGATGAAGATACAGTGTGTGTGTAAGAGCTAGAGAAGCAGGCAGATACACAGAAACTGTGCAATGAACTAAAGGTATGTTAAGAAAATGGAAAGGCACACTAGAATTGTAATAACAGCAGAGCAGAAGTTTGTGAATGCTACAAGTAAATTGTTGCTTTACAACAAATGTTGAACAACTAACTGGAAATGGTTACAAGTTCAAAATTTTGGGTACTGAACTTCTGATGAGATAATGCATTGACTGGGCTTTCAGCATGCACATGAAAAGAGTGCCCAGTGCCATGGACAAACTATGCACAGCCCCGAAACCAACAGTTTAGTTTATGCACAGGACAGGACGGAGTCTGACCTTCCCATTAGGAGATGCTACGGCCACATGTTCAGAAGCATGTGGGGAGGAACGCCCCACACAGCACTAGATAACTCTGCCAACTGTTAGGCAGACTTCCTAAGGGGCAAAAGGCAATGTAGCAAAAGTGCATATATGGTATTGGTGAGTGCTGAGCAGTACTCACAACTCCACCAGACTTAATCACTGCCATTGGTTTGTCTGTGGTAAGTATATAACGGACAAACATAGAAATAGTGAAACTTCTGTAACTAGTGCATAAGGATGTTCCTGTCATAAGACTTTCCTGTTTGTCAACCCAACTGTGACCTTATATGTACACATTTTAGATAAGATAAAGGTAAATGGAGTATAAAGGAAGAGGAGTAGATGAAAATGGACAAATAGGAAAAAATAGTGGCCGAAAATGAGAGAACGACTTTATCAGCTTTAACAGAGGCTAATAAAATAATAAGCAGAATAATGGGAGGATCAGATATAAATACTTTAAGCAGAATGTTAAAAAGATTTAGGTAAGAGAGACTTCCAGTTATGAAGCTCCAAAATAAATCACTCCTTCCAGTGAAAATTACAAAAGAGATAAATACAAAGAATGTAAGGACAAATTTACATGGTATCTTGTTCCAGTTAACAAAACCCAAAGAAATTAAGTGCCAGGAGAATGACATGATGCTGACCAGGTTAAATGGCACAACAAGCAGATACTGCTCATTTTGAAGTTTAATTTTGTTGCTGTTTTCAAGTGCTGATGCCTACTGGCCTTCTCCTAGTGGCTACTGTGGCCTTAGAAGCATTACACCTTAGTATGGTAATAAAAAAAATTTAGTAATAAAAAAAATTAAGCTAGCAGAGGAAACAAAACCAAACCAGTAAATTCTGGTGCATTTAGAATATCAATAACAATCAGGCCAAAACACAGAAGGCGGTTTGTTTAGAAATAAGGGGTCAAGGCATTGCTTTATATCTGTGTTCTGGCAACACTTGCCTATTAGGAGATGTACTTCATTCAAAAACCGGAATGGTAGGGGGAAAAAAAATATTGTATAAATTTGTATAACTGCCAAGCAGTTTTGCAATTCCTGTGACAGTGAAAGCAAACTTGGTTTGAGTGTTTTAAGTCTGAAATGACTGATCCTGGGAAGGTGGGGCCACAACACTGAACTGGAAGATGGCAGCATTATCAGATATGCAGGCTGACATGCAAAACTGCACAAACTTTCAAGTGACGATCAGCTTTGCAGAACTGTTTGCAAGGTTGTGCCAGTAGGACGCTAACCATACAACACTAACAACACAACCTATCTCAATACCAGACTTCGTGAATGGAATGGAAACCAAGTGGAGAAGCCGTTTGGACATAACTTGCAGGGACACTATCCTGATTTACGGACAATTACAGACTACATCTAATCTTTGGCACCCAAAAGTATTTTCTGGTTCCCGGGTCCTAGCACATACCTCGTCATTGCACAGACTCTGTCCATCCTTTCTGTGACCTAGTTATCACTGAGAAGAAATTTGGTGTGTGATTTTCCCAGCCTGCCTGATCAAAGGTCCAGGATTTACATGTACACTGAGGAGGATTTCAGATTCACAGCTGAGATAGATAGCCCCAAATAGCACCTCTAGACCTAGAATTTATGTATTATAAATGAACCTGAAAACAGCAAAGTGTCAGAATTAAAGGCCTATGTAAAAATGAGATTCTGAGAGATGAAAATTTGTGAAATGCATAGCTATGGCCCAAAAGTAAAATCTATTGTAGTATGATAACCTCTAATATATAAAACAGGGCAGCATATATCAGAAGCCTGGATAACAATGGTAGAAGGAAGCAACACTCTCTTCCTCCTCACTGCATGAGGAAACACAGTTCAGTCAGAGCAGCTTGGGGAAAGCCAAAACAAAAATAGTACCATGACAATGGAATTAATATGTGCTGTAATGGATAATTATGTATGAGCAAGATTTACAAGACTTACAAGAGAGAAACAAAGAGAAAAAATAATAATAATAGGGGAAAAACCCCCTTGGTCATACTGACAGTAAACAACCATATGAAGAAGTAGTGTTATTCTAGATTAGAAATGCTTGTGTCTTCCAGAGTTTGTTTTTTTGTAAACCAGCTTCCTCGAACCTGTAAAATGTGTAAAATGCTTTGGTTTGGTTTTTTACTAGTCTCTATGACAGAAATCTTAGGGTGTGGTACGTAATGTTTTTTCCCTGTTTTCCTCAAAAGAATATACCTCACCCATGTAAAACTGGGTGTGATTGTACAGTGGCAGGAAAAGATTAGTCACAAGAACTTGAGTATCTGAAAGAAAAGGCCGATAAGAAAAAAACTCCTAAACAACAAAGTAGTTTTAGCTGCATGTCTTTATTCAGGCTCTTCAAAACAAAGACATTTAACTATTACTCATGAAATAAAGTATATGCTAATACTAACCTAATTTGGATGTGGATTTTGTGAATATAACAAGTATGAGATATAATGAGATATAATTGGGGGAATCAATGGAAAAATAAATGCATCCAGTTTGTGTTTGCATGTCTTCATTCGACCTCCAGATGAAAAGGATGATCTGGTCTGCTGTAGTTACAGACTTTGATAAGAGTTGCACATTACCATATTGTGTACCTCTAAAAAAAAGTATCTGCCATTCTGTCCTAGGCTTTTTTTCCGCCCCCCCCCCCCCCCCCAGTCTTTCTTCTTCAGGTGGTGCAAGTTTGTAATAAATTTAATGGAAACTGTTAGTTGCATTTTCAAATTTCTGTACCCATAATTCTGCTTGATGACATTTGTATGTCCCACTGGTATGTGAGCATCTGGTACGTGTCCTAGCAGACATTTCAGTACTGGTGTAGATGATACTTCCTTGCAGGAGTGCCATACCACTTAGATACTGGATACTTCAGTTTGATGGCCTGATTATTGTGAAGATGAATCATATAATCAGTCACTACATAGAAGGGATTGACAAATGCAGTTTGACTTGACAGCATACATGGCTGCATACTTGCTGAGTGTATCGACTTGAGCCCCACAGGTAAGGAACAAAACCCACTACCATTCCAGGAATGTCTTTATGGAGGGAATGCTTGTCACACCATTAACCATAACTCCTACTCATCTCTGAAAGTAAAACCATAATAGATAAAATTCCAACTTATATCAACCCACTGTATTATTCCTTTATTATTCAACAATAGCTTCAATTTCTTGGTAAAAATGATGAGGTTCACCTGTAGATAAAGGTTCTTAAAATCTTCTGTAGCTCATGGCAAGCAGCAGTGCACTTTTTCAAAGAGATGCTGGGCAAGGGACAGAGAAAAACTGAAAAAGTCTGACTTGTAAGAATGAATGTGCTACTTGCGTTGTCCATACCTCAGTGGTGACACACACACTAGATGGACGCAGCTGGTATAGAGCTAATTGCACATATTGTGTAGGTGCTGATAATAAAGTCACAGCCCAGATGCCTGATGCCAAAGTCTGTCCCTGTATTTGGGCTGCCAAGTCTCGTAACCATTCACACGCTCTGTGGGGAGTCTCTCATCCAGCTGTAAGACCCAGCTGGTGAGGGGATCAAAATCATGCCCCTTAGTCAGCTGCTATGACCGTGAGTGGCAGAGGCCCTCTGTTGGTATGCAACACCCTCTGCAATCTTACTGCACTAATCAGTAAATGAAATACCCAGCCATGCTTGCTGATCAGACTGAGCTATGAGAATGAAAAGCTATAAGCAACAAAATCAGATTAATAAAGCCAATGAATCTGTGGGAACAAAGGACTATTTCTGAAGACCAGCCTATCACAGGTCTTAGTTTTAAGCTGTTGTTAGTTCAAATATTAGAGACCAGTTTTCTTAGAGTATGTTTCAGAATCAAAAGCAAGTCCAACAACAGGTTTGGGACTGTTTCCCCTGTTCATATAGCATGAGATTATGAAAGGTTTTAGAGTCTCCAGTAGGCTCAGTAACATGTAACAAACAGTGAACAATGAAGCAATCTTCAGAAAGAAATACTTAAAATATCTGTTTATTTCAATATGTAGACTGTTTAGGAATTATACAGTGAAAATTAATTTGATACAATACCTTGTTTGAGAATTCATGCTCAAACTGAAAAATTAATTTGATACAATACCTTGTTTGAGAATTCATGCTCAAACTGCAGGTTTTTGTCAGCAAAGTTTGGCAGCAATTAGGACATGATTTAGGTGTAGTGGAAACATTTTTAGAAGCAGTTCTTTCCCCTTACTATATAGGGGGTCTAACACAGTCCATCAAGTAAGGTAGTGTGAACATACCCTTAGAATACCTGACAGTGGCCATTAGTTTTGACAGAGACTCCAGCCCTTAGAGAGCTCATTGGAACAACTGATTTGGAAAGGAAAAGAAAAATCTATTGATCCTGTGGAATAAAGAGCTTGATCAGTCCCCTCATGCAAAGAAGGCTTGGCAAGGAAAACAGGCTTAGCTTTTCGCTTTTTACTGTCTCCCCTCAGATCTAAGATGTAACTCAGAAGATGAGATTCCCTTGACTTCCATTAAGGAATGGCAGCATCCAATGCAAGGCATCTCCATTGGGCTTTTAGTATTTTAAAATCTTTTAAGGATACTAAGGACTGAGTGTGGGAAAGACAGCCCTTTAGTGCCTTCACTAGGCTGACAGGATGAGATACTCCAAAACCCTCCAAAGAGATGTCAAGGGGAGGCAGAGGGTTGTACTTTATTAGGTATCTTCTCAGGGTTTCTCTCAGGGGTGCTCAGGCATCTGATAAGGAACCGTCTCTTTCTTGCTTTCTCTGTACCTTTCCTACCACCTGTGTGGTTTCTTTGATGTCTAAGAAGGATCTAAAAAAATGCTTACGGTGCAGCCTCAGTTTAACTCTAAATGACTTAGGAATCAGCCACAAGGAAATAAATTGATAAGAAATCAGATTCTGTCAGGCTTTGCTGAAGCTTAATTTCAAAAAGTAGCAGTGTTGTTTTAAAAGCAGGTCAGACTTACTATATACACTATGTCATAGGCTTGCGAGAAGGATTAAAATAAAAAACACAGTCCAAAAGACCAGGTTAGAGAAAGATAGAATCAGTCAAATCTCCTAAAATATAAGGACTGCAACTCAAGAGCAAGCCCACAGAAAGTGTAGGTAAATCTGAATAAAAGTGTAAACTTTATTCAAAAGCTCCATTTTTTATTCAGGGACAAAAACCATAAAAGACATGTAATTATTGAGAAATGTAAAGGGATGAACCTCATATAAACTGTTCTTGATTCAAAGAGGTTAGCTAAATGAAAAAGAGAGAACAATGATATAAAAATCTTTTTCTAAAACTACAGCTGTGGATTGTGAAACCTTTAGTTCAGCTCCTAGGAGGATCCTCAGCAATTTCAACATCTCTGCACATCTCACAGAGTTAGAAAAGTAACATCTGATGACCCATTTTTAGAAAAAAGAGAACTGCTCCTTTATTTTTTTTTTAAATGAAAACAGATTTGTTTGCTAGAAGTTTTCAAACTGATACATCCTTCTTCTTGCAGGAAGAGGTGTTTTTGACCTTATCACTGACAAATCAGTTCAGTGTTATTCTTGATGTAATAATCCAAGCCGTCACTTGCACCATATATAAGATATATGGTAAGTAAGTCATCTTTGCTTCTTCCCCCCCCCCCCCCCCCCCCCCTTAACATTCAGTAGTTGTTTAGGTAGTCTAATGCCTGAGGTGAAAAACACTTGTGGAATCTTGCCAGTGTACTCATCTTTAAAAATTACCCTGGGGAAATGCATAGGATATGTTAAATGGAATACACTATTTTTAAAGGACAGAACCACTAGAAGACTTGAGCAGAGGATCCAGGTAAGCAAAGAAATAAATCTCTAGAGATTGATCTGAGTAAAAAATATAATGGAGTATGCCTCTCTGATTTTTTCTCTGAAGATGATATATAAGGATAGAAATCTGGATTTTAAAACTATTACTGCAAAGACAAAACAGCTTATTTGAGTGAAGAGTACTTATTCTTCTCACAAGATGACTACAGAAAATCTGATGTATTTTAAACACTGTGTCTCACGGAACCTGTTTATATGCAGCATAGCTTAGCATTTTACCTCCTTTTACTACATCTTTTTAATTGTTACCATTTTATAGCACTGTGCAAATGAACTGAAACTCACTTTAATAAAATCATTGCCTCTTTAAAAACAGAGAGCTCTGACCTGAAACTCAGCATGAAACAGTGATATGAGTTTGCTCAGCTTTTCTATGGAGAGCTTTTCTCTTGAAAACTGCATGACTGTTAGTATCAACCAGAGCAACAGAATTTGTATAGCAGATTGCAGATTTCTAGAAATATTGCATTTATCTAAACTGAATTCAAAATAATATAGACCTCTTTTTGAAAAAGATTTTCCAAGATTATCTTTGAGGTTTTTTCCTAATGATCAGGCAATATAAGCCCAGTCAGATATCTCTAATTAGGTAAACAACCCAGGTCGATTAACCCAGTGAAGCATTCTAGCCAGTGGCCAACACTGTTTTCTACAACAGTGAGATTACAGGTTAAAGCACAAAACCACTTACAATTTATTTTTCTGGTTTCCAAATTAGTATCTGTAGTTTCTCTTATCAGCATGTGCTGGATACTATAAACAACTCAGAGTAGTGAGTACTTTTGCAGAGAGGCTTCTCAAGCAAAGGCTAGGCTAGAGGAATGGGGCTTAGTCAGCGGAAGGAACTGCTCACAGGGAGGACCACAATTTAAGCACACAAAAAGGGCTGAGAGAAGAAGAAAAGATGCAGGGAAGATGTAGATGTCATTCCAAGAAGGCAGAGGAAAAGGAGGGAAGGTATTGAGATAACAGCAGGAAGAAGCAGCTGTTGCAAAAAAGAATCACTGCAGTAATACTGAGGCAGCATTTTGCAATAATGTTTGCATGAATCCTATCAATCACATATTCATAAAATCTCACTCTGGGTTTATGACTCAGGTGTTTTTCATACCCAAGTTCATGCATGAGCATCATTCAGGTGCAAAATGATCAAGACAGAACGTGCTGGGTCTGGCAGCGAGTCCGTCATCCCATAATCCCAGTATATAGCATGGCTGATACATTGGAAAGGGGATAATTAGCTATATGCAGTACCAGGGACTTGTACTGTCAGGGCATGCGACACAGATCTGGCAGATCTAGCTGAAGGGAATATTAAATATTTGTGTAGTGCCTAAGTCTTGTCATGTTTTGAAATAAAGAAGTTAATGTTTTGGACCAAAGAGTGTTTAATAAAGGTGCTTTTTTATAAAAGAGTTGCTGAAAGTACTTAAGAAATATAAACTCTTAGATATTTTAAAACCAACTTTACTGTCAGTACACCTGAGCCACAGCCACTTCCTTTACCAATAAAACCATTCTCTCAGTATTGTAATGACTATGTAGTTAGTACGGCTGTCAAAAAAAACTGTTTCACAGAGAGCCAGAGCTTCCTGAAAGCCAATGTTCGAGGAGTCTGACATTACTTATTTTCTCCCCAAGAAATTGTATCTAGGCAAAGCTGAGACCCAAACTGTTAAAACTTGCCAATTTTCTCTTATTCTTTGTCTCCAGAAAACTTCATACCATACTCAAAATGCCAAAGTAATGTCTGAACATGGATGTTCTCATTCTTGATATTGTTAGGAGCAGAGTTAACAGGCAGACTCAGGAAGAATTTGGGCAAGGGGCTGGGAAAAGGTTTGCAAAAGCAGCACCTCTTTTTGTTTACAAAGTGCAGATTTTGCTCCATTAAAGATTCTTCCTTTTTAGGCAGATTCATATCTGCACTGTGCTGCATAAGAATCTTCATCAGGAGCTGGCAGATCAGGAGAGACTCGGATCCTCATTTTTAAGGTCACAGGAAAGTGGTCAAAGACCCATCAACCACTCCCTTCCCCAAGACCTCAGCTTAGGTTTAGCCAAATTAACCATTCTGACACAAATTAAGATAAGGACATTAGCATTTTGAGTGATCTATGTTTACAGCAGAAAATAGTCCTTTCACCTGAACAGTTTTGTCTAGAGAGACACAAAGACACACTTCAGGGATTTCACAGGCTTTAAAGCAGAGTGGACCACTAGGAGCTCCTACCAAAAAGCAGAACGGAGGCCTGCCCCTGTATCACTCCAACCACGGGCAGAGTTTTCTCAGTTACTTTTAGTCTTGCAGAACTCGAGTGCAGAGAAAATGAAGTGGTGGCTTTGAGAATGTGGTCTCTGCAAAAAAAAAGGTCTGCAATCACACAGGGTAGACCTCGCCATTGAAAAAAGTGCATGGCGGAATGCAAGCAGGAAAGGAGCAAACATTGCTGCACTACTTGAGTGGTCAGGGTTCACAGAGCAAGTTGGAGCAGACACACTAACTGAAGGCTTCTGTGTCAGGAGCAGTCTGTTGCCTTTGTCAAGAGAACAGGCGTCATATTGCCAGGAAAATGCAGATTTCAAAACCATCAACCTGCTATGAACAGCCACCACTCTGCCATGAAGTTCCTGACAAAAACAGTCATGATTACATAGGAAGAAGGAGCAGCCCTTATACTGGAGAGCAAAGAGCTCTATGTGAGTGGCTACCAAACGCATCAATTTCACTTCCCCACTAAGTGACCACGAAGGACATTTGGTGCCTCTGACACCCGTCTTCACAAAATCCTCTTCCTGGCTTCTCACAGGACACGCAGGAATTCTACCGTTTTCTCCGGGGTCTGTCAGAAGACAGATCTCCTCAACGTTTCAGAGACCACATTGCACAAAGCTATGCTTCTGCATCTGGCTCACAGTCCTACCTGGGACTTGGGAAACGGGGAGAGTTTGGCGACAGGAAGGGCCGACATCAAAGTCGCAAGTCTTTTATGCCATGTGCCAAAGTGTTTGCCTATCTGTTCTTTCCACAGGACGGCACGCTGTTTTCATTCCAGAGCTATTGAACACCAGCACGCTTCCATGGCCTACGCCTGACCCAGACTCTGTAAGGGACACAGCATTGGCCATTTTAACCCAGACCAACGCTGCCGACTTGCTGCTCTGCAACACCCGGGACGGCAGGTCCACCAGGTGGGCATGTTTAGTACTGTGCAAAGGGCATGTCTGCACCTCCACCAACCTGATTCCCATAGGCACTAAAGCTCCCAGGAAGTCACGAACAACCCAAACAAGCGGCACTCAGTTGCGTTTTACCCCTGTCACAGCACCTTTGCAGGCAGCGGTTTACACCTTGCCAGTGCCTGGTCCTCCTTGGGTGAGGGCTACCGTACGGGCTGGCAGATGAGAAGGTGGCCAGGTCCCAAGGAGAAGCACGGCTATGCTCTGCCTGCCAGCCGCTGTGCTTTCCTGTTCCTGCCTTGCTGGCTCACTCCACCCCTTTGGAAAGCCACTGCTGAGCACAACAGCCCCAAACTACCCGCTCCTACGATTAAATTCACCAGTCCTCCGCTTCTGGTTGGGTCAGGCAGCTGACAGGCTCTATTGAGGAGGAAAAACGCACCAGGGAGCGTACACGTAGGAAGTGACACGCAGCACACTTCCAACATGCAGCAATGTGACTTCACAGGTATACAGATGGGTTTCCTGGGAGCTCTACAATTTCATTCTCCTCCACACCTTGACATAGGAATGCTTATGTGCTCAACAGCAAAAAGCATTCCAGATGAGGACATCAGCGTCTTTCATTCCCCTCACTGCCAAGCTTGGGGTTTCCTCTAGTTCAACATCCTTTTCTTCCTTTCCAGACCAACACACCATGGAAAACCATACCGTGGAGTTACTTGACTTGCCGCTGACAACAGAATTCGACTACAGCGATTCAACACCATGCACGGGAACTGAGGAAAAGCACTTTGCAGCAAAACTTTTGCCACCGCTTTATTCTTTGGTGGTGATATTTGGCCTCATAGGCAACATGCTCGTTATCCTTATCCTGGTAAAATACAAGAGATTGAAGAGTATGACTGACATCTACCTGCTCAATTTGGCAATTTCTGATTTGCTGTTTATATTTTCTCTCCCTTTTTGGGCTTATTACGCTGTTCACGACTGGATTTTTGGGGAGGCACTGTGCAGAATTCTCTCAGGTGTCTACCTCCTTGGCTTCTACAGCGGGATCTTTTTCATAATCCTCTTGACCCTAGACAGGTATCTGGCCATAGTGCACGCAGTGTTTGCGTTAAAAGCTAGGACAGTTACCTACGGCATCCTCACCAGCGCTGTCACTTGGGCTGTTGCTATTTTTGCTTCTGTTCCTGGGATAGTATTTCACAAAACTCAAAAGGAAAATGCACGTTATACTTGCAGTGCTCATTATCCATCAGAGCAAAGAAATGTATGGAAGCAATTCCTGACCTTAAAAATGAACATCCTGGGACTTGTTATTCCAATGTTAATTATGATCTGCAGCTACACACAAATTATAAAGACACTACTACAATGTAGGAATGAGAAGAAACATAAAGCAGTCAGGCTTATTTTTATCATCATGATTGTCTACTTTTTTTTCTGGGCACCATACAACATTTGCATTCTCTTGCGTGATTTTCAAGGTACGTTTTCCATCACTACTTGTGAAGGCAGCGGTCAACTGCACAAAGCAACCCAAGTGACAGAAACCATCTCAATGATCCACTGTTGTATCAACCCTATAATTTATGCCTTCGCTGGAGAAAAATTTAGGAAGTATCTTCACAGCTTTTTCCGAAAGCAGATTGCATTCCACTTCTCGAAATACTGCCCTGTTTTCTATGTTGACACAGCTGAACGGGCTAGCTCCACCTACACACAATCTACTGGAGAACAAGAAGTTTCTGCTGCATTGTAAGTCATGTCTAGAGAAAAAGTGGAATTGCCTTTTGTGAAATCAAGTCTGCGATGAGAGCCTGCAGAATCTGTCCTGGATATTGGCTCTAAGGCAGCTGCAAAAGATCACAGAATACATATTTGCCAGAGCTTGTATTTGCTCATTTGAATATTTGTACATAAATGAAAAGGATGTATCAAATTAGCTACTTACATATGCTAATGTGGGATTCTGTAAGGGAAAAAAGTGTTCTCTTTTTTTGTGAACGTAACAGCACAATTTTGTACTATAGGGCCCCAAACCACACAAAGGCTGATGGCCTAAGCTAGCAGGCTCATAAACTGGCTTGGTTTTGAAGTGAACTAGAGATTAGAAATTGACACTGGTTCTTTGGAAACATCTCTTAACTGTACCTTACACAAGATATCTCACTCATTTAAACTCAGTATCAGTAACATCTTTTACTAGCCTGATTGTATATCTCTGTAAATAATGCTAAATTACTGAGGTCTGTGATACAGAACCTTTACAAGTGGTATGGGAAAATTGTACACATTTAGAAGAGACTCTGATATTTGTATATTTTCCTTTGCATATGGTTGAGTACCAGCCTCTTGGTTCTTTCTCATAATAGTTTTAACTACTAGGTGTTGATATCTAAGTGACTTGAGAGTTTGATATTTCAGAAGGCTCTCGTTTAATCAACTGCTGTTTTATATGCTACTCATACTAAAAAGCTAATATAATGACCTATCACTGATCAGAAAATCAATGTGTTTACAATGTTTTAAAAATAAAGTATTGCACATAGAGCTTTAACCAGGTTAGATCAAATGTGGACAAGTCCACAGGTTTTTAGCTTTTTAGTGCTAGTGACATTTTTCTAACTTACATAGGAGAAAAACTTTCGAATATGAAATTCACGCAGTCATAATGGCTGCAAAACCACAACAGCATTAGAGGTGTGAAAATGAGTACTGAACAGAGTTGACCTAGATGTTTTTAGATATAAACGTATGCTATAGACATTTAAGTTATCAAAACATATGAATAAGTAAAAATATTCACTGTTCTACACAGTCAAGGGCATAGAACATCTCTTTTTTGTTTTAGAAACAGGCATCACTTGGGGGCTATGACAATGTTTTTTTCTGCCATTTAGGAGTTTTACAGAGAGCAAAAGCTTCCATAATTAGTAAGACTGATGGTCAAATATGATTGGGCTTCCCACTAAAGCTCAGATCCTGCAAAGCACTTAAACATATAGAAAACGTGAAATATAGGGATACTCAGGTGCTTAAGATCATACCATAATCACACTATTAATTGATTTAGGCCAAGCTGTCCTTTCTAGTATTTCTTACATTTCACCCAAGACATATGGTTTTGGACAACTCTGGAGACAGGAAATTCAAAGTGAATATTTTGATTGCTGTTCATATCCAGTAGGGTAATTTCTGTTTCCCAACTTCTCTAGACCGCCTTTTAAATAATATTTTCAAAGAAGCAAATGTTTCAAACAGCCCCAAAGAGATTTTACATTGCTTGTGAAAGCAGGAAGTGAAATAGGGAAATCTTTGCTTATCAGACCACTTGGTTTAAGTTATTCAGTTTTGTCATATTAGGCAGCACTTTTGGACTACATCCACATTGGAAGTAAAACAAAAGAATACTACAGCTTCTAGTTTACAAGGTTTTTAGCTGCATATTCTTTTTTAAGACCCTGTGCATCAGTTACTTTCTAGACTTTGTATATGCTTTTAAAACAGGTAACTACCTATATCAGTATAAGCAGAAATTGGGTAATTTCATCAATGTCAAATATATGCATTTAAAGAGATAGGAAACTACATGCAGTAACTTCTAGATAGGCTGGCTTTTTTTTCTTCTAGAATATCTTTATGAAAATATTTTTATATTTTATTTTGATCTTGACAAGAACTTTCATTTGAACCCTAAGACACATTGCTTTTAAGAAGTTACTTTCTGTAGAGGGCTTTGATGTCAGGCAGGGTATTTATCTTGACCAGCCCTGCAGGAGCAAAGTACAACAACCAAACATCCACAAGCACACTGACAAGCTTTTCTGAGAGGCATGTCAAAAAGCAGCCCCGATCCTTTGCAGTGTTCTCTTCGATAGCACGGATCTTTCCGAGCAACAAGCAACTTCCAAAGGGAAGAGCTGGAACTTAAGAGACTGGTGGCCCAGTGGATCAGCAGCTTAGCAAGAGTTTCTATCACTTGACTGAGAAGGGACCACACTTTAGTGAATCAGAACAAGCCAGATTTCAGTTACTGTAGTGAACTGTGATCCACATTCGAGGACATAATAGAACACACAGTATTTGGTAGCACTGCTGGTACATTCAATTAAGCAGTCTGCAAATAGATTGTAATAATATTTTGTATTATACAATCCATTAAAGTTGGTTAAATTTTGTGTGAAGTCTTCTTGATCCTTTCCCCCTCCGGCCTCCCCTTTTTTCTTTTTATTTAGAATAGCCCAGAAGAATGGAAAAGGAAGACAAATTCCTCTTTGTAACAGGTTGGCATGATGCTGAAAGAGCAGGCGGGACAAATTCAGGGTTTTACAAGTGGACTAAGAACCTGCATCATCAAATAACACAGAACCATCAGGATAACTCCAGTGTTCTTAACTGCTTGTCACTAATAAAAAATATGCTATTTCAGTTGTCATTACATTTTTTCTCATTTATTTTTACAGATGGGAAGAGCACAATCTCACCCAATTCACTGTGATCCTAGAAGAATAATATTAAGTGTTTTTAAAATAAATAAGCATACAAACCAGTTTTTAGTGTGTTTAGGTTACAGCACTTGTGCACACACTTCTCTTCAGTTCTTAAGACTGTGGTGCCATCATGTGGCCACACTGCAATATTCACTACCCCAGCCATGCTTCTGGTGCTTTCTTCTTTTGAAACATTTATTTTCCTAACAGGATTTTCTATCAAAATAGTGACTACTCCCCATATGGGCAGCATCAATATTATGCAAACAGCACTGAGCCTTAGAAAACACTTAGAAACACTTAGAATGCAGGTCCATTGGATGAGTGGGCATGGTCACCTTTTAGTAATTCGGGCAGATGCAACAGCATCCCATCTGATATGGGAGAAGTGAGGCTTATTTTAGTTCCTGCACAAGCTTTGCATGCACTCACGTTGTCTGGATTCCAGCCTAGATTCTGCTCTGGAAGGAGAGCATTTGACATTCATGTGCATAGCTTGGAAGTTACAAGAAAATACATTCCCTACCATGTTTCCTTTGGAAAGACAGTAAGGATTGAAACTTTGATGGAAATGGGATGCTCACATTTTCAACCTCTCCCAGACCCCAGCAGCTGTGATAGTCACCCCCTTATCACCCCCCAGCAGAAGTCAGCAGCACCAATGCCCCAAGACTATTCCAAGTGAGCCCCCTTGATGGACTTAGGGGTTTTTTGGACAGTAGATGCCAAGTGTGGGGGATGCTGGGGCAAGGGAAGCAGCCTTTCTTTTCACCTTCTATGGCAACAACAATTTCAAGACCGCAGACGAGTCTCCTCCAGCTTACTGCTCCCTAAGGCCCACCTGGGCACCCTGCTGTCTTCAACCGCGCACTGGTCCACCACTGCCACACTAGGGGCCTAAAGGTCAGGGGACGTGCTTTAGTGGTGAACTTGGCAGTGTTAGGTTAACAGTTGCACTTGATGATCTTAAGGGTCTTTTCCAAGCAAAACGATTCTATGACTCTATGACTGCACTGACAAGTAAATCAGGTGCGATATGCCGCAGGGACGGGCACGCCAGCGGGAAGAGGACGCCGGACACGCTCGCCCGTTACTCGCCACCACAGACGGCCGCGCGCCCTCACCGCCCTCACCGCCCTCACGAGGGCGCGAGCGGCGACACGACCGCAGCGCGCGAGCGGGGAGGCGGAGCGACAGGCCCCGCGCGCCCTCAGCAAGCTCCTTCCCCCGCTCAGCAGCACCTCCAACAGTCAGACCGCGAGAACGCACGCGCAACTGCGTAAAGACGTAAAATCCACCCCCCAACCATCACCGGCGGCGCTTGCGCCTTCCTCGCTCTCTCACGCCCCACCCCGCCCGCTGGAAGCCACGCCCCCACCCTCTCGGGCCCTCCCTGCGCCTGCGCAGTGCGACAGTCGCCACTTTCCCGCCCGCTGTGGAGGTGCCCGGTGGTGGGTGTGGGGTTGGGGTTTTGTCCTGCCTGGAGGTCGGGGTAGCGGTGCGGGGTTAAACCGGCAGCGCCGAGCATCCGCTACGCAGCAGGGACCAGTGGGTGCGCGGGAGATATGAGGTGGGAGCGTCGGGCGGCAGCAGGGCCCCGGCCTGAGGAGGGGTTTCTGTGGGGAAGAGGAATCCCGGTGGGCCCGGTCTTCCCCACCTGGCTCCGGCGGAAGTCTGCGCCGAGGCTGGGCGGTGTGGGGCAGGCCCACGGGCCGTCGGGGGCAGGAACAGGGACGAGAGGGGTTCCGCAGCTCCTGGATGTGGGCAGTGCGCCTCTGCCACAGCGCGGTTCCGGGCTGCGCCGAAAATGACAGGACGCTTACTGGGTTTTGCTTCTCAGGTAAAGGATGAAAGGTAGTAAGGAGCCATTTTTTGTGAAGTTCATAAAGTCTTCTGGGAACTCAGAGTATTTTTTTAAAGCTCTTGAGGTAAGTTGGTTTGATCACCTTTCTCACTGAGCTTGGTGAATTATCTAATTAATATTTCTCATTTATGTGGTTGATTTAGCTGTAGCTTCTATGTATACATCTGGAAATAAGGCTCTTTCTGTAAGAGAGGTGTTTAGTGTTGAATAAAGTTTGTTGAACAAGAACAATTTTGTTGAAGAAATTACTTCTTGAACAAGAAATAATCATAATTTCAAAACCTATTGACATTTAGTGAAGTGACACGTAGCTTGGAAGATCTGGGTGGTGGTTATTCATCTAAGCACTACGTAGACTTAGGGAGGACACTGGATTGTTTTCCACCTTGAGAGGTTGGTGGGAGCTAAAGGGTCCATATGGCAAGATTAGGTCCTGAAAGTTTGTATGATGAGCATTTAAGTTTATTGTGAAGACTTGGGGGGATGAGGGGGATGCCCATGATGTATTGAAGCCCTTCTGCCAATATACTGTTGCATGGTAGCTTTGTTGTGAGCTGTTTCGAGTAGATGTACTTGTGTAGTTTCCATAGGGTTGGCTACTTGTGATTTGTTAATTAAATAAATGTTGTGTGCACTGTTTTTCTGTAGTCTATAAAAGAATTTCAGTCAGAAGAACATCTCCAGATCATTGAGGAAGAAACAGCACTCAATATAAAAGAAAATGATAAATCACTTTACATTTGTGATCCTTTTAGAGGTGTTGTTTTCCATCATCTCAGAAAGGTATGTGACTCATCAACTTATTTCTAGCTATATTCTGTCGTTTCTAGAAGCACTCATACCCATACTTACACTGTGAATGTTCTCTCTTTTTGCACTAAATACAGCACAATGAAGTATTCACAATAAAATCTTTAAAACTACAGTGCATCTTGTTTTTAGGGAAGATGACTAGCAAAGCATAAGAACTATTTTGAAGCACATGGAAAAATAAGTAGTATGATCAGTTCTGATTCTGCTGGAGTTGCTAAACTGGCTCTCGCTTTTTTTTTCCCCTCCTGAATAACATGATTTTGTTTGACCTGCAAGGAATTGTCCAGCAGACAAAGATAGACTGGCTGGAATTCTGTGGCATGTTAGCTATAGCATCTGGTACTTTTACTGAGACCAGAAGACCTACAAGGATTGTACTGAAATTCTGCAGCAGAAAATAAAACCAAAACTGTCCACTACCTGGAGATGCTAGAGGAGGACAGACCAAGGGCCCTGCCTTCCTCAGGATTCAGGGACAAGGAAAGCCTTCCTTATACCAGTGTACCTTCGGCTAATTTTTGTTGTTGTTTTTTCTCCTGTTCTTTTATTGCAGCTTGGTTGTAGAATTGTTGGACCACAGGTAGTCCTGTACTGCATGCAGTCCCAGCAATGTGTCCCAAGAGCCGAGTATCCTGTGTACAATATGACCATGGCCGATGTAACAGTATCCTGTACCAGCCTTGAAAAAGATGTTAGGGTAATGTGTTGTACATAATGGGTTGTTTAGCTGATTTTCTATGACATTTGCTTCAGATGGTTCATTACTAAGGTGTCAGTCGTATTGTACATAAGTCTAACTGTGCCTGTGTCGAGATATATCTAGTCTTTCTACAGTTTGTAGACCATGTATTGTTTATGTAGAGAGTTGTATGGAGAGGGAGTCTTATAAGTATATATAGTATATAAATGTGTACTTTGTCTGCAGCTATAATGCTACAGAAAACATGCTCTGTTTCTGGTTACTCAAAACTATATGGTAAAGATGTAATATCCAATCAGCTATGGTTTAAATAATTTATCTTAGAAGTTTACTTTTTGTTTATTCTGACATCTCTTTCTACTTCGTACTACCTAAAATGGCAGCCATCTGTAATTTTTTACTCACACGGTTTAACTGTGGTATTTTTATTAAGGGAACAAACGTATTATGTTCAGCTTATCATAAATGTAAATGAAATTAAAATGGTACTTGATGGGTTTTATGGCTTCCACATATATCCATTTTGTATTTTTGAACAGATTTTTAGGAGAAACCGTGGACTAATGAAATCTATGATTTTGTTTTTCAAGGTGAACATGAGTGTGATGGAGGTTGTTTCTTTTTTCTTGGTAATTTTCTATTTATTTTTTTTCCTCCCCCACAGGAAGAAGTTCATAAATATGTGCAGATGATGGGTGGACGTGTGTACAGAGACCTCAATGTGTCAGTAACTCATCTTATAGCTGGAGAAGTTGGCAGCAAGAAATACTTAGTAGCTGCTTCTCTGAAAAAACCTATTTTGCTTCCTTCTTGGGTTAAGACACTGTGGGATAAGTCTCAGCAAAGGTATAAAAAACCCCAAAACAAAACGTACTGTTTTGGGGACTGGTAATACTTATGGTGATACAGACTACTTTCTTTTTCTGTGTTTTACTAGGAAGAAAAATAGCTTTATTTCTTTTTTCTTTCTTTCATTCCTTTAGCATAATGAGGTACACTGATGTTAACATGGAAGACTATGCTTGTCCTGTGTTCCTTGGCTGTACAATTTGTGTAACTGGCTTAAGTAGCTCAGACAGGAAAGAAGTCCAGCGCCTCACTGCTGTGCACGGTGGGCAATATACAGGGCAGCTCAAGATGAATGAATGTACTCACCTCATAGTTCAAGAGCCAAAAGGTAGAACTTACAGAGTAAATCTTGTTTTCACTTCTTGAGTTTGTAGTGTAAATATGCGTAAGTGTTTGAACTGTCTCTGTGTCTGCTTCAGTGTTGCTCTTACTACTACTGTTTAAGGAGTCACTGTTGATGGGAAAGATTAATACAGGGCACCCTTACTTTGCACTAAAGGCATGAGAAAGAGAACAAAAGAAGAAAAAAAACCCTAGAGACTCCGATGGTAGAGAATCCTAGAGGGGATGGAAGAATAAAGAAGAACTTAAGTTTTTGGGAGAGCTGCATAGGACTTAATTTATATGCTGATTAAATTTGGATTGTGGACTAATGTTTTTGTAACTGATCTATTCTTTGTACCTTCTGAACTCCCTACTAAGACCAAATGCAATCTCCCTTTCTTCCCTTTCGGGGAAGGTGAAAGGATTGTAGTTTTATTGTGAGAAGAATAGAAAGGTGGGTTTATTTTCCCAATTTCTTTCCCTTTCCCTATGGAGAACTATCCTGTGACTTTTTAAACTTTTTTTTTTAATGCTTGAAAGCTTTAAAGCCTTTTTTTTTGTTGTTTTTTTAGTGCCCTGTCATACTGTACCCATGAACTAGTCATCAATTAGATTTTTTGCTTTAACTTTAAATAAAGAAGAATAAATTATCAACTTATCAGAAGGGTCCAAGATAACACAACTTGCACATTGAAATCAGTTATTTGAATTTTTTAAATTTTCTTAATGTCCAGCCATCTTTCAGTGATCACTGCCTGAAGCATTAGCCTTTTAGTAACTCGTGGTTTTTGTTTTGTTTACATTTCAAAGGTCAGAAGTATGCATGTGCTAAAAAGTGGAACGTGCACTGTGTGTCTGTGCAGTGGTTTTCTGACAGCATTGAGAAAGGCTTCTGTCAGGATGAGACAATATATAAAATAGAGGCTGGATCAAAACTGAGTAGTACACCCAGTACGTCAACACCTACAAATCATGCCAGCAAAACCAATAGTAAGTAAGACCTTTTAAAATATATTAAAGTAAGGTAGGAAACGTTTGTAGTAAGGAGGAAGAACTGTTTCGAATTAGTAGGGTGCTGCTTGCTTTTGCAATGCTGGTTTGGCAGTTTGGGTTCTGATTCTGCTTATGCTTAAAACACAACAGATTACTTTTATGCACATTAAATATTCCAACACGTATAGACTTAAAACATGAATAATTGTTTGAAAAGTAAACTTGAATTAGGCGTATGATTGTCTGCTTAATAATCAGTGGTGTATATCTCTTAAGCCCTAAAAAAGCACAACTGTTCATACATTTGTAGTTTAAAACAAGTGTCTGTTATGAATTTATTCTTACAGCAGTCTTAGGGGGAAAACAAATGCTGATTATTTTTTATTATTATTTCTTTTCTTCATATATTTGTTTTTATTTACTCCATGCTATTAACAGAAGGAAAGTTAAAAGCATTTTGTAAACAAACATGGTAGCGTGAAAGATGCAGCCAGCTTTAAATGTGTCTTTCCAAACACCTTTTACTGACTAGTACAGGAAATGACAGAACAGGAACCCTGGGTTAGCACTACCAACAGAGCACTGGGAATTCAAGTTAGGGATTAGGGAAACTGCATATAACTCTCTTAAATCACTAAGCTTCATGGTGATTTCTCTTTATTACAGAGAGATCTGTCTATTTTTAAAAGTATTTCTAATAGGTAGCTGCAACACTGGAATAAGAGCTTTGAAAACCGGGCTCATTAGCTGCTATCTCCTAGATGACATCCATCTGGGAATAAACAGAAGGTGCAAAAGCACTCTTGCTAGTAAGACCATCCTTAATCTACATGTAGATAAAACCCTTGGTTTAACCAAGGTTATACTTACCTAGTACTTCTTATTCTTCAGACTTTACATTTCCTTCTAGCACAACAAAATCATATTTGGTGGGTTTGTATTTTGTTTAGTGAAGCAGTGGGGAGAGATGAGCCAAAACTAATGCATCTTTTTAAATTTTATTTAAAGATCATACCCTTTCGGACGTCAGCCACATTTCCAATATCAATTTGAGTGGTGTTAATGAAACTGCATGTAGTTCTGCAATGAACAGCAGACTGGATCCTTTTCCTGATGAGCTGGAAAACTTGGATATAAGTTCATTTCAAGCCCCTGAAGATTTGTTAGATGGCTGTCGAGTATGTTTAACAATGTATACTTTGAAATGTTCAGTCTTACCCTGTGGAAGCAACTAGGTTGAAGTACTGGCAACTGCTGCTTGAGGAAATTATTGTTTCCATGGTCAGTAGCAAACGCCAGGTGTATTTTGTGTCCACATGCTGTAGCTTGCGTGTGTGTCTACATATATGTGTGTGTATAATTGTATTAAATATATAGTATAAATATAAAATTACATATTTATAGACATATATATCTAAACACTGTAGGGAATGGGTTCTAGAATTTGCGTGTGGTGTTGGTTGGGATTTTTGTTGTTGTATGACTTCGGGCGTTCATTCCATTAGTAAATATTGAAGTTTTGCTAGAGTAATTTGCAAAAATGAATTAATCCCATTCTAAATGCATAACTTCTTTCCTGCTTCTCAGAAGCTGCACCACTAGTTTCTGTGTTTTACAGCAGTCAAAAGAAATTATACTAAAATATTCTACTTTATTTTTTTTCTTCTTTTTTTAAAAAAACCTTTATTGTTGTTCCTTCTGTTTGTAGATCTATCTGTGTGGCTTTGGTGGCAGGAAGCTGGACAAGATGAGAAGGCTTATTAATTGCGGTGGTGGTGTTCGATTTAATCAACTTAATGAAGATGTTACCCATGTCATTTTGGGGGAAAATAATGACGAGCTGAAACACTTTTTGGACAAGACAGCTCACAGGTTCTGATAACTATATTGCTTAAAATCTACTTCCACCACCGTGTAAACAGGAAAGCACGTATTGATTTGAAAATCCTAAGTAGCTCTTGACTTAAATGAGAAGACTTACAGCTAATATTCATAAGCACTCGTGTGCTCTTGAATACTGTAGTTCTTTGGGTAGCCATGAGTCACCTCAGTGAATAGCAAAACAAGTATTCTTACTGGTAAAAAGAGGTGTTAACATATATTTGTTAATACATGGAGGAGGAAGGATTTGGCAGTGGCGGATAAAATTTACATTATAGAAAATAAGTATGAAATTCTCTCTTCTCAGAGTGAAAGAAAAAAACCCAACAAAAAAAACCCCTTGATGTTTTTAAAGTGCCCAAAGCTTGCGTAGTATTGGAGTTAGAAACTTAAGGTGTGTGTATATATTAGTATTTGCAGAGCGGGAAAGAAGAATCACAGTTCTGAAACCTGCTGTAACTTGTTTGTGTACACTTTATTTTATAGGCCTCATGTAGTGACAGCAAAATGGTTGCTGGACTCATTTAGTAAAGGTTATCTACATCCAGTGGAGCAATATATCCCTCTAAACTACCAGCTGTTAGAGAACCCAATTTTGGAGCAACCTAGAATGAAGTCAATTCTTCCCAAAAATAACAATCTATCGAAGAAAGAAGCTGTGAACATTATAAAGCACCAGAAAGCTGATGAAGATGACTTCCTCTCTCAATATGTAAATAATGAATCTACATTAGGTATGTTTTAGACTCACCATACCATAGAAGGTTTAACTGATCATAATTGGCATTTGAGTTTTGCAGTGTTTGCTTATTAGAAAGCTAGCCACATCTAGTATGTTAACTTCTATATTGTGTTTTACAAATCAAATTTAAACAGGCCTATATAGAGCAGTTTTTAACAAATACCTGGCTGAAAACAGCAGAATACTGTCATTTCTTCATGAAACTATTTTGAGTTGTCTTTGATGTTCTTGTCAAGCAATTACTATGGTTTGTTGTTTTTTTCCTTTCAGATGAAGTTGAAAAACTAACATCCAGAACCTTCAATGATGTTACTCATTTGACTGTTCAAGAGGAGAATCAATCTTCCATCTGTAATGGTTCTTTGGGAGAGTCTTCTGCACTGGCTGAAGGAGGCTTATTTGTCAGAAAGAGATTTCTTCTTTTGGGTTTTGGTGACGAGGATGAGTCCTGCATTGCAGATATTATAAAGGAGAATGCTGGGAAAATTCTGCCACTGCAAAGCAGAACCATTGCAGACTATGCTGTAGTACCTTTATTGGGGTGCACGGTGAAGCCGACTGTTGGTGATGTTGTCACAAATACATGGCTGGTAAGGGAGTTACACTTTCAGTTTCACCGGTAAACAGGTATCTATATTAGAAATATGTCTTGCCAGAATGCAGAGTTACCAGTGGCTTTAAATGTAGGTAAGATACTGAGAGATTAGCCTCGTTTCATTTGAAATGTACTAAATGAAAGCATGCATTAAAGCCTCTGTCTGCATCTGTAAAGTTTCTTTTATCTGTTTCACTTCATTTTCTACAAGCTTTTTAAGTAGGACTTCATTGTCATGACTCGAAGGCTTCTTATATGAGAGTCTGACAGCATTCTATCTAAATTATTAGTAGTAGCTCCTTCTACAGTTCATTATTATTTAATTTGACATCTTTGTGTTTACTTTTTCTTGTTTCATGCTTTTTACAACTTTTTAACTTGTGGCAGAAAAGCAAGTCCGCTTTATAGCTCAAAGTCAAAAAATATTAACCGTATTTGCCAAGAGCAGGCATATGATGTAGTCTAACTGCTGTTAGTATTTTTCAGTACTAGGTAATTTTCTGTGAACAAATCTATACAGACCCTCGAATCATGCCTTGAACTACTGTAAGGGAGTCTCCAGGATTGGAAGAGTAGTAACTGAAAAGTTCTGAATAATGCCTCAGTATGTTAAACCTGACAAAATTAAAATGATTTAGAAAAGAATTTATCTGATTCAATGGGAAATAGTTTGTCTTAGATGTAACGACAGAAACAGGATTGCTTGTTGTTGAGTCCATAAATGCTATCGTACAGTTGTTGAAATATTATTGGCTTTGTTGCTATTTGGCTTGATTTGTATTTTTATCTCTTTCACCTTCTTTAAGATAACATGTGTGGAACAGCAGCTAATTTTAGATCCCCAGTCCAATCCACTTTTCACACCGGTCCCAATAATGGAAGGAGTTTCCCCTCTGGAAGATTGTGTTCTTTCTTTTAGCCAGTTCATTGGTGCAGAGAGAGACTCCCTGGTTTATCTGGCAGAACTGCTAGGAGCCAGGTATGTCTCCTGTTACCATTTCTGCTTGTTCGTGGACAGCCAGCATGATGAAATCCATTATGCATTTAATTTCTTCTTTTACAAGAGTAACTAATGTTAGAGTTAAAGCTGTTTTGGATTCTATTAATTTGCAAAACCTAGTGCTGAAACAGTGAGAGTGTTATGTAGTTCTTACATATTTTTTTCCTCTCTTTTAGAGAAATTTAGTCAGTATTCACACATCCTAATTTCTACCAGAATATGCTTAGTCTTATATTTCCCAATGACTGCGTCTCAGTAACTTTTTGCTCTTCTGTAGAACAGACCAAAACCAGTCAGTTTTTCAGATGTCAGGCCTTCTGAATTGCTCTTCATTTGTCCAGGAGTGGGCCATTGTTCCTCTTCTTTAATACTATCTGGTTCAACCATGTAACCAGTGATAATGCGCCATTTTTTAGGAGTTGGGATGGTGAATTATTTGCTCCCAATTCATCAGGATCTTTAAAAAACTTTAAGAAAAACATGTTTAGTCATGAAGTGGCAAAATTGTACAGCTTACAGTATCATTTGATTTGATTCGTAGTCTGAACTAAATTCTTTGCCGGTGAGTTCTCAGTCCTGCCGTCTTCTTGGAAGATTGGGACCTTGATGATAAGAGGAAAAACTGTAATATAAAGAAAACTGTTACTCATTTGGAAATGATGTTTGTTGGCTCCAGAAGGGAGTCCAGCCTGTCCCATTAATCTTGCAGAAGAATGTTAAACCCAGTGTATGATTTGGAAATGGGATATGTAAGGATTTCTGGAGTATGAGAAATGTTATAATGTTATGTTTTCAATACTGATAGAAGTAAAACATTACTGTTGAACTTTTTTCTTGTAGCTGTAGGTTAGGCTGTAAAGGGCAAAGTGGATGGCCTTAGATAATTCTACTGGTTCTTTTTTCTGTTGCTTGAATACATTTTATAAGAGTATAAACATGCCCTAGATTAATTTTGTTTATGACTAAATTAATGTTTTATTAATGTAATTTTAGAGTCCAAGAATTCTTTGTGCGGAAAGCAAATGCAAAAAAGGGAATGTTTGCCAGTACCCATCTTGTGGTGAGAGAACCGGATGGTTCCAAGTATGAAGCTGCGAAGCGGTGGAATTTGCCAGCAGTCACTGTAGCTTGGCTCTTGCAGTCTGCAAGGACAGGAAAGAGAGCAGATGAAAGCAAGTTCTTGGTTGAAAATGCAGAGGTTGAAGGTTAGTTATTAGCAAGTTAGGTAATATGATTGTGTCATTGTACTGTTCATTCATTATAAAGAAGGCCGGTATGAATTTTTTTTCCTAACACCTTTGAAGTATTAGAGCTAAAGGATATCTTTCAAAGTATTTTTTCTATTTTTTTTTCTGCTGTTGAGTCATGATTATAGAAATGATACTGTGTGTTTGCTGCAAGTCTCTTGGAGCTAGTGGAATCTCATGGCTATCAGTCAGTTGGGAATCAAGCTCAGTGTCCTGGCTTTGTCCTTTTTTGACACATGTGCTGCTCTGTAGATTGCATGAGAATTGGTGATGGGTCCAGCTTAGAACTTCATACTTGTTAGTCTGCAGTGACATGACGCCCCTCTGTTCAGTCCTTCATGCCTACTTCATCTTCTGATGCTTCTGCTCCTTTTCCAGTTATTTCACACCTTTTATTTGGCAATATTTCTTCCATATTAAGATGCAGACTACAGTGATTTAATACTG
Source organism: Balearica regulorum gibbericeps (assembly GCF_011004875.1). Classification (NCBI taxonomy): domain Eukaryota; kingdom Metazoa; phylum Chordata; class Aves; order Gruiformes; family Gruidae; genus Balearica; species Balearica regulorum. Next base: position 120,406,022 of record NC_046185.1, read on the forward strand.
AATGTTAGCAGACCTGTTTTACCAGTGCCCTTGTGAATTAATTATATGGGTCACTAAGTCAGAGGATGAAAGGTATGTTGTTGGCATAGGCATGCCTTATCTGTATATTACATTTTTAAGTAAAAAAGGGGGGAGGGGCAAGGGAAATGAGCAGTAAAATGTGAAAGCAATTCTTGAACTAATCTTTTTGAGCTGTAAAGATGATGACTCGTGCTTATCTGTAAGTGTTTATGATGGATAAGCTTTAAGGACTTATTCCTGGCTGAATCTTGGTCCTATTAATCCACAGGCATAAGGGAGTGGAAGTGTACATAAGTGTCCTAAAGAGGTGTGATTCAGAGTCATGAATACAAAAGAAATTTTGTGTTGCATGGGAAGTAAGGAGCTAGGGACGAGGAGTTACCCTTAATTTTGAAAGGGAAAGATTTGTTGTGTGTTACATCTTTTTTTTCTTGGATTTGTATTTTGATAATTGTTGTATGACATGTGAGCTATACAGGTATGTGTGCAAACAGTATGACCAGATCAGGGGTTGCTCACTTTTTTTCAGAGACTTAGGGTCAAGCTCAGTACCAATGTAATTTAAACTAAGTAGTTAACTGGAAGAGAAACTTAAGATACTGGCTTTTAAAACATAATCATCAGTTTAGAGCATTTATTGGGGGTGGTGGTGTATGAATTACTTTTTTAGGGAAGGGAAGGTCAGATGAACTTTCAATTCTTGTTTAAATAAAAGTGTATGCGAGATCTGTGTTCAGAAGAAAAGTCAGATTGCTAGCTTTTTTTTTCTTTGTTTCTTTTAAAGATAAGGAGAGTTCCAATACTCAGCTTAGCAAGACACCAGCAACTGTTAAATCTCCTGATTCAGAGCAACCTACTTATCTCCTTGAAGCTGGAAAAAAAACAGCTGTGACCCCTCTTGATATCAACAGGTTCCAAAGCAAAGCTTTCCAAGCTGTAATCTCACATCATATTGGGAAGACAACCCCTCTTGCACAAGGGGGACTGCCACAGAAAGAACCATCTTTACATCTTGATACACCATCAAAATTTCTTTCCAAAGACAAGCTATTCAAACCTTCTTTTGATGTAAAGGTGATTATCTTTTTAGTCTGTAGAGCCAGTAGGGTTAAAGATCTGCATAAAATTAAAAACAGCACAGAAACCTGTGTTTACCCTTTTTTTATGCGGTTAACATACAGACTTCCATTTTGAATAAAGCCAGGGAAACTGGTTCTGTTTATTTATATTTATTTCTAGCTAATGACCTATGGTCTAAATTTATTGACTAGTAGCTGCTATGATGTCTTGAACAAAGCTTCTTTGTGCGTATTGTATCATGTGCTCATGTGTTCTATACCTCACAGTGCACAGTCTGTGTTCTTTATATCTAAAGACTGAGAAATGTAACAAGAAGGCTTATAACTGCTCCAGATATTTGGAGTTTTGTGATGAAATGTGACTTTAATGACATCTTTTAGTGTATAACAGCTTTATAGGAATTACAAAACTATTATTGCAAATGGAAAAATGCATTGGGGTTTTGGGTTCGTTGTCTTATTCTGAAGGCTACAAAAGGCTAGAAAAACTACTACTCTTAGGAACAAAGAAACCTCTTAGATTTGGGGAGCATCTGTGCTCAAATAGCTCTTGAATGACTCACGTGTGCTTTGGAAGGTTTCTGTACCAAAATTTCACTTTTTAAAAAAAGGGCAGTAGGAAACTTGATGTTTTAAAGGTGCAGATAGAATCATATGCAACTCTTCTGGAGGGAGGTATTAGTAAATTAAAGTAATTGGTTGGGGTTAGGAATATTGGGTTTGGCCACTGGCTTTTTCATTGAGGGCAATTTTCATTGATGGCAGTGAAAAGAGAGATTAATAATCTATCTTCTTCCTGTTTTGCTCATGCAGACTCTAAGATTGGGGTTGTCATGTACTGCTTTTGTGCAATGGTACCACAGTTGCACTTGCTAGCTGCTACTGTACTACACCATCCTGGTTTAGGAGTATGAAATCTTACTACAGACTATATTTGTGAAACTTGCACTTGAATGAGAATTTTGTAATGCGTTTGTGAAAGTCAGTTGCTTCTTTTTTTGGTAGGATGCTCTGGCAGCTTTGGAAACTCCAGGAGGTCCTGATCAAAAAACTAGGAAAATGAGCACACCTCTCTCTGAAGTCATCAGCAGAAACTTGAAATTGGCACTGGCAAACAGCACAAGGCATACAGTAGCTCTTACTGCCAGCCCACAGTTGACCGCTGCACAACCAGAAGCGGTAGGAAATTTTGATTTTGAGTTTCTGGACCATAGGCTTAATTAAGAAAATGTCATACCTTTTGTGATTTAAGTTACAAAGGGCTTCTTGAATTGTGCTTTGTGATCTATTTGAATAGAAATCAATATGATTATGCATTTTTCAGTGACAATTAAAGGAAGTTAAGATAAAAGTTTCCTTCTGGAAGGCAAAGAATTCTAAAACCTTTTTCTATTGTCTATACTACTATCTTGAATATTAAGCAGTTGCTAAGTAAAGGCACATAAATATGTACTAATTTAGACTTTGTAGTATTGATATCAGAGAATTGCATCACATGTAAGAAATTCCTAGGCTCCAGATGAGCAGGATTAAATGTTTTGTCTTGGACTAAAGTTAGGAATTCTTTTTTCATGCATGTGTCTTCTTTTCTTGTCTTCCTCTGTAAGGTGCTGCTCTTCTGCTACTAGGGAAGCACAAGATGTGATCAGTTGCTTACCCCCTTATAAAGACATGATATGTTATCCTTTCTTGCTTCTTCAGTCTAATCTACCTTAGTGAGAAAAACTAGGAAAAAAAAGTAGGAGGAAAGGGAGCATTTATGTATTTCTTGCCATATGAAGTACACTGTTTACTGTAGAGGAAAGGCAAGAAAGCTAATGGCCTTCAGCAAGGGAAGGCTATCACTTTTTTTTTTTTTTTTTTTAGCTCCTTATTCTTACTTTTTTCACTTCAGTACAATGAAATACTTCTGTGGCATCAGGTTTGATAATTCCCAAATTTCAGTGTTCAGGAAGTGCTCAGCCTGTGATGGAGGGAGCAGAATGTGTTCCGGGGAGACTGGTTGAGGGTGAATCTTTTGTCTTTGGATTCCTAGTGCATGGAGTGATAATAGTTTTGACCATGGAGTTTGAGAGCAGCAAAAATTGAGGAAATGTGTTTATCTTAGTTTTGTTGTTATTGCATATTTTACTATCTGCCACACTAAATATTTAAGTATTCTTGATATTGATGCAGAAACCTTCCAAACATGACTCTCTTGTTTTTATGCATGCTGCTTTAACAGGAAGAAGAGCCCAAGCCTCTAGCTGATGTTGTGATATATGTCAGTAAAAAACTTAGTAAGAAGCAAAGTGAACTGAATGCAGTAGCAGCTTCTCTTGGGGCAGACTACAGGTATCAACTGATAGAAGCTTCTAAGCTACTGCACTGATGTGATTCTAATAAATATGAATCTTTGCATTCTAATATGCTTTATGTACATGACCTTTTGCTGTAGCTAAACATGAGATTTCACCATCTTAAACAACTTCTATTGCAAAATAAGGGCATCTGCTTTGAATGTGAAATAAGGCCATCTTTCCCCACTGCATCCTCAGTTTCTGTGTTCTTGATAAGTCTGTGTTGGAAACACTGTTTATCCTAAAGTCTTCCTGAATTGCATAATTTTTTTTTTCTTCTCTTCTTTTTTGAAGAAAACTATGGAACATATTTAGCTTTTGGGTAGTTTAAAATTTGCTTTATATTTTAGATTTTGAATCTGCTCTGAGTTTGTGTGTGTTTCTCCCTGGATCAAAACTAATTCTTTTGCAGATTGTAAGCATGGCTAAGTTAGTGTGCTTAGAAAAACTTAAGAAAAATAGGTTGTCGTGAAGAAAGATTACAAACTAACGTTTGTGATTTAAGACAGAATTCTGCTCCCACTAAATCTGATATATATATTTTGTTCCTGACTTACTATAGCGAGTGTTATTCGTGGTGTGGATGAGGGAGTTGCCCTTATATTTGGTAGTAGCTTAGAAGTGCTGAAATATTTGCATTAGGTAATGAATACTAGGGTTTTTTATTGGTTTAAATGTTAAATCCTGCATTTTGTGTATTTTGAGCTTTGAGGATCAGTGTTTCACTTGCAGCTCAGTATGTTAACAAAAGGAAAAGCACTCTCATCCTGGGTCATACCTTAGGTTCAGAAACTGATCTCAAATTCCACTTACTTAAATAAAACCAAAAAAACTGAAGCAAAACTGCTCCTCTTCCATATGTTTATCAGATTTAGTTTTGTTTACTTCAGGAATGCTTTCAAAAGACATTGAAGTTGTTCTATCCTGAAACTGAATGCTGTCTTTTTTTTTTGATGAAGAAAGTGGGCTCATTCCCTCTTTAGGCATAACAAAATAGGCAAAACAATATTTTAACATGAAGAAGGGATAGGACAATTTCTGAGCTGGATTTCTGATACTTTTTGATAGAAATATTATCTTCAAGTTGTATTTTATTTTCTTTTCTAGATGGTGCTTTGATGAAACAGTAACACACTTCATCTACAAGGGAGGACAAAATGACAACAATAAGGAGTACAAATCCGTTAAAGAACGGGGTATACATATTGTTTCAGAACACTGGCTTTTAGAGGTATGGAGCTTGCTTTGTTCCCTTATTAAAAGTGAAGGGAAATGGGGGCTTCAGACCAGTTATATAGCAGTGGATTTTCTGTTTGCATTTATACTGAACATGTATAGGAACTGATGTCTTGCATCCAGCTTTGAATTTATAAATTGAGTGATCAGTTTTCACTGATGTACTTTTACCTTGTTCTCCATGAGGAGAAAAGAAATTCTCTTCCATTGAACAATTTTGCTACATTTTCTCTTGTGTAAAGTACTTCTTTTGATGGTGTTTTTATTATACTTTTCCTGTGTTTAGATGTGAAATTTCTTTTATCTCAATCAGTTTCTCATCTTTGTTATGTTAACTGATGTTATTACAGAGTGCCCAAGAATATAAACGACTTCCTGAATCTCTCTTTCCTCACACTTACAATCCCAAAATGAGCCTGGACATCAGTGCAGTGCAAGATGTCAGGCTCTCCTCCTCCAGTAAACTTCAATCAACTGGAAAACCAGCAGAGGAAGATGAGGTATAATGTGTGATATAAATGAATGTTCTATGAAGCAATTTGGATTCAGTTAACTTAATTGTTATATTAACATATTAATAAAAAACTTTGAGGCTTAGTCAGTGATGCCTTGAATCAAGTTTAGCTAGTAACTAATAGTAGCTGTTGCAGATGTTCCTTAAGGTTTTTCTGCATTTGTAATATTCCTCTTCTAGGATGATGGAGGGAAACACAGGCGTTTCAGGATTTAAAAGTGCTTTCCAAATTTGAGATTATGTTGGTCCAGTCTTTGCTTTTTTTTAAACGAGATTCAAGGTGTGAACTTGCCTTATTAGACATTTAGACTGCAGAATAGGTGTTGTCATTGATGCTGCTGTTCACTGTTTTATTGCAGTACCAGAAAGGTTAGATTTGCTTTAAGGCAAGACTAATAATTCTACTCATCCTCATTGTTTTTAGATTATTCCAGTGGATGAAGATGATGCTGAAGATGATGCAAGTACTGACCGAATAAAGGAAACAGTCACTACAGGGGAAGAACAAATTGTAGCAAGTGAATCCAAAGGAGGTAAATGTAAATCACTGTTTTCAAAACAGTTGTGGAACATCAAACTATCAATGTCAGCCTTTTACAAAGATCTGGAAGCTTTAGATGCCATATTCATATACCAGTCGAGTACAGCTAGCCCTTATTGTTGCTGGATGAGAGGAAAAGATTTTACTCTCTATTTTAAAGGCTTTGACAGCCCAGAAGAAAATCATGATCATCCATTGTAAATTACGTAATTGATGTTTCTTTGTTTTTAAACACTGAAGTTTGTCTTTAAGTGACAAATCGCTGGTTTAGAGTATAGCTTTTTTGCTATGTAAATAAATGTGTTACGAGAGAATTGTGAAAAAGTTAGATCATGCGAGCAAATTCAGAAGTGAACCAAATGGATATTTCTCTTTGTGTCTAGGAATAGGTGACTTGGGGCATACATAGTTTTCCTAGGTATTTTTTTCCCAGATAGCTTTTGTTCTCCTTAATGTATTGTCCCAGAGGGGTGTGGGGGGAAGTTGACTGGAATTTCAGTTACTTTTCACTTGTTACAATATAACAATCTTGATCTTATGAGTTTTCTTCCTTAAGTTTTAACCCAAGCACTAGAAATGAGGGAGAACTTCCAAAGGCAGCTGCAGGAGCTCATGTCTGCCACATCGCTAGTGAAACCACAAGGGCAAAGAGGTTCCCTTTCAAGGAACAGTTTTGATGGTTCTCCAACCACACCTGATAGCACACGGTCTGTGCGAAATGGCCGCAGTAGGGTCTTGGAAGCTCTAAGGTATTGATTTGTGTTTCAAAGTATCTTACTTTGTCCTCCCTGTGCATACTTAGACATTCATTGAAACATGAATAGGTCTCCAGGGTTTTCAGATGTATTGTCTTTCTCTAATGTGCTTAACTTGCATCTCTTGCAATTCGGAATCTTTAACTGGACATGCTAGATAAAGTCAGGATGTTATTTTAATCCATAGTGGGTTAATCCATAATCTTTTGTTTTTCAAAAAAAATCACAGAATAGTGTGATCGCTTTTTAGTTTTGAATTGAATTATACCAACTGATTTCTTTTCTTTCTCTTCAGATTAATTAGTGTTCTTACAGATTTTGAAGAAAGTAATGCTGCAATATTTCAGTACATACGTTATATACAAGTAGTAGATATTCCAGCAAAGCACCTCTGTGAATGTTTCTCTTACTTTCTTTTCTCTCTAAACAGAGAATAGATTTGAACTCTAACAATGCTGAGCTACAGTGAGAAAGTAATTGAAACCCTGCAAAATTTTTCCTTTAGCTTGGTGTTTATTTGAAAATGAATAGGTTCAGTAAAGAGTAGAGTACATTGATTTTGGAATAATTTATCAATATGACACACAAAAACATTTACTGATGTTTTGATTGCCTTTTTTCAGCCATGCTGACACAGGCTCACAAAGCCACACTGCTGAAGTTGCTTTTATACTGAAATTTTCCCCTTTTCCAGCCATAGTTTCTAATAATGAGGTCACTTGGATGCTATAGTCGATGTCATCATTAACACATTGCCTTCTAGTGAATGAATATTTAAGGTGTCTGTGCTTTTTTCCTTAGGCAATCCCGTCAGGCACTCACAGATATAAACACAGAGCCATCCCAGAGTGAGCAGATCATCTGGGACGATCCTACCGCGAGGGAAGAGAGAGCAAGACTTGTCAGCAACTTTCAGTGGCCTAATAGTCCTTCCCAGTACACTGAGCAAGCTCAGAGTAACACCAATAAAAACATGGATGAGTCTGCCTCCAAAGGAGCTTTAGCTGATGTAGAGATTGCTGGTATAGGTAAAATCAGACATACAATATCCTTGTTCTTTGCTACAGCATCTGTTTGATCTTTGGGACTTTTAAAATGCTCTAATGTTTGAATTCTACTTGAAAAAAGAAGAGAAAAAAAAGAAGCGAGCACTGTTGACATTTCTTGAATGCCAAAAATACAATTTTACATCTTTGAGCTCCATTATGTGGTGGTGTTTTTTAAAGAGAAGCTTTCCTATCTATTTGCTATTTGTGATCAAACATCACGGCAGTGCTTGTCTAAAAGTAGTCTGCATCAACTTTAGGAAATCTTTAAAAAAAAATTTTTTTTTTTTTTTTTTTTGGAACCACAGCTGGTTTCCAGGTAACAATTCAGGTAGATATAGTGGCATTCAAATGGGAATACCAGTAGGAAAATCTTAATTGTAGTGGAAATATTCATAGGTGAAATATGGAGATATAGGAAAAAGATAATCCATGAGCCCAAAAAACAGATGTGTCGGAGCTGCCGATGGATGTGCTTAAGTCACAATTTAGTGAAGATGCTGTATTTATCTTCCCTGATCTTTTTGAAGGTTTTAGGACTAAAGAACATATTATGTTTTTTCACCTGTTTTTGCTTTCTTCCCATTTCTGCCTCCTGAGAGATAGCAGAAGGCTTTATTTCCTCTCCCCCACTGCCTCCCTATTGCCCCCAGCTCCTTCCCTCCATCTGTTTATAGAATTTCTGGTTGCGGCAACACTCTTCCTGAAAATTGACCCTATCCTAGAGGAGGTTGAAGAAAATTAGCTAAAGGCATTCAATTGATTTTTGGTTCAACTGAATCAGTGCAGTTTAGCCAAAGAAATTAGGCCATTGGGGTGGGTTTTTTGGGTTTGTTTTTTTTTTTTGTTTCAAAGCAAGGCATCCAGGGACGTGAGTCTGCAATATTGCAATTGGTTGTTTGTGGTATGTGGAAGAGCATCTTTATGAAAGGCAATGGTGAAATGTAACTATATGTTGTAGAAGCAGTTGTGTTTTGTCCTTTTAGGATAGCTACTTTTTTAAAAAATTTTTTATTTTATTTTTTACTTTATCAGTAATTATATTCAGCCAAAGAAAGTCATGCAACAATGTTTTACTTTCACAGCTGTTCCTGAGGCTGGGGATGGAGATTTGATTGAAGGTCTAAAGAATCCTGTATGTAGAGATCCTGAAACACTGATTAAAGATCACTTGATCCCCACTCCGCAGGCCCCCAGCATTGCTTTCCCACTGGCTAACCCTCCTGTGGCACCACAGCCAAAAGAAAAGGTTTGTCATATAAAGAAATACTTATGATGATTTGTGTTCTGAGAGATGTAGTGACAATTTAAGAAGTTTTGAACTTGATGGTAAATATAAAATAGCTGGATATCTTCATTTAAAATCTTGAAGTGGATTACTTTTGTGCAGTTAAATTTCTTTTTGCCCCTTTCTTTGAGATTTTGAACAAACAATGTTTGCTCAAATAAATAAAGCTTGTTTCTTCAGGCAAGTAAAGCTTTTTGTCCTGTTAGTTCCTGTTGGAATGCTGAGGTAGCCTTTGGGGTGGAGAGTTACTGTGTGTGTTACTTGGAACTCCTCCTGCCATGTTAGGATGATAGGAAAAAGGTTATGCCTTTGTTTCCTTGGTGGTATCTGGAATTTATGTGTAGGTACAAACAGAAAATTATTTTTCTGCCAAAAACCTGGTTTAAAATTCTACTATTTTATAATAAACTTGGCTAGGAAAATGAGCTTTTAGTCTTTTACCCATAGTGTATCACTTGGTGCTCAAACTTTGAGCAGCTCTGTGTCTTCAGAGGCATAATGTGTCATGTTAGTAAATAAGCTGTGGTGGAAATGCATAAAGGCCCTCAAAGTTATAGAAAGTCTGAATGAATGAGGCAGTGTGATAGATGGATGATGATTTTCTTCATGTGTTTGACTTGGCATTCAGTGGATGTGAATGAAGGATTAGTTTTTATGACAGATTGATTCAGTTGTGCCCTGAAGAAAAGGGGAACCAAGAGGATGTTAAGCAGGAGCCTAATGTTGATTTGATAAGATCCAAGCTTTTTGTCAAGTGATTGACAGGTTTGGTTCTGCTTTTCCTGGCTAAAAGAAAACTTAATATAAAAATAACCCAGAATGTTTGGCAGAGAAATAGTCAGCTGTCAACCTAATCTTTCTGTCATATTTTCAAAATCTGTTACTGTATTTCCAGGCTGTTACAGAAGATGAGAAGGCTGATGAAGAACCAGAAAAACACTGTAAATTTCAGCTGTCTTCTCTTAATCCTCAAGAAAGATTTGATTACTGCCATCTGATTGAGGAATTAGGTACCAGATATTTGTGAAATGCAAAGAATAATACGTGTCTGTATTTGTCTGGTCAGCTGTGGCTTGTTGAGAAAAAGAAAGGGCTTCTGTTAATGACTCATCAGATTTGAGGTCTCAAATTTATGGTTTTCTTTGCTATCATTATTATTATTATGTGAGTGATCAGCTTTGCCATAAAACAGCAATGGTTTTGTCTTCTGGCAGTTTTATTTTAGCTGTCTTGACAACAGCCTCATTCTTTACTGTTGCGAGTGCCCAGGATCTGCTGTGCTCTGGTGTCTCTCTCATTCCTGTCTGTGTTACAGTGGCACTTTATTTTTATCAGAGCCATTCTTTCCTGGCTGCTTCTCCTTCCTTGCCAGCTTCTGCCCATGTCATTTCAATGATAATACTTTCAGTGTAAATTTGAGTTAAGTGTATTTTTATCTGAATTCAAGTAATTCTCACTTTGAGTTGATCCTTTCTGTGGTACAGCATGACCCCTAAATAATTTCAATCAAATTCATTCCTCAATTCCAGGTGGAATAGTACTTGAGAAACAGTGTTTTGATCCAAGTTGCACACACATTGTTGTGGGACATCCTCTTCGAAATGAAAAATTCTTGGCTTCGATGGCAGCTGGAAAGTGGGTGCTTCATCGTTCCTACCTGGAGGCATGTAGAGGAGCTGGCTGCTTTGTTCAGGCATGTGACCTCATTATTGAGAAATGAGCATGTTGTACCTTTTCGCATTTCTTTTTATTTTGCGCTACCAGGAAAGAACTTAAACTGCTAATTGGTTTTGAGAGGTCACAGTGCCCGAGCCTTGGGAGTTTGAGAGGATTGAGAAATTTTTGGCAAGCTTTTGTCTGAAAACTAGTCCTGGACCAAACTCCTGGTATAGGATAAATGAAATACCTGTACTTTTTAATAGTTGCTTCTGAAAATTGAAGCTTGAGTACCTTTTGGTAAATTTTCACTCATATCAGCTAAATTTAGGTGGCTCTTTTTACACCAGGAATTGAATCTTTTATCCTTTCAATAAATGAACGTATAGTAGTTTTAAATAGTCCAACTCTATAACCATGTGCATAAGCATTTTTGAATACTATCTCTTCCAACTCCTCACCTCCCTAACCGTTATTTCACAGTTCTCCTGGGTCTAGCAGTTCTTTTACATTGACCAGGCTAACTTTAAAATAATACCTGTAGACTGGTTCATATCTCTGTGCACCAAAACCAGCTTTCATTGTTTTGGAAGACACTACAGAAACGTAGAGTTGATGGTGTCCAGAGTAGTGAGTTGCTTTGCTCCGCCGTTGAATTCCATTGTAGATAACTGCAAGAGGAATCTGGTTGTATACATGACTCGATGTCACAGAAAACGTGAGTTGATTTAGGTAAATACGTGCAATTAAGAGCCATATCTAATTTTACCTAGAAATGTTCTGGCCAGATAAAATCAATATATAAAGCTAGAGTGAGTTGGGATTTGTTCTGGGTTTGGTTTTTGGGTTTGGTTTTTGTGGGGTTTTTTTAAATTTATTTTTCAGCTGGTAAAGTTGACAGGACTACTTTGTAATTCAAGCTTATGATTGTTCTAGGAAGAAGATTACGAGTGGGGAAGTAATTCCATACTTAATGTTTTGCCTGGAATCAATGTAAACCAGAAGAAACTAGCACTTGCAGCCATGAGGTGGAGGAAAAAAATTCATAAAGGGAGGCAAGAAACTGGTGTTGTTGAGGTACAGTATCGTTGAGGTATTTAGGTACTCATGCAACGTAAGTTGTACAGTATGAGTGGACCGGACAGGGATTGTCACCAAGAAACTCAGAAACTTAACTGGCAGGGAAAGGTCATCTGCCGTGTTACTAAGAACAAAATGGCTTATCTGGATATATTCTAGTTAAGTTATTTTGTTTTTAAAAAAACTTTTAGTGGTGGTATATTGAAAGTCTTAATCTCCTCCTAAACCATTGTTCATGTTTTGCAAAGCTGGAAAGTGCCTCCTTAAGTATGTAAACATCCCGCAGCTAGGAAGATGATTACGTTCAGAGCTCTGACTGGGGAGCTAGCCTAACTCGGCTTTCCTGGGAAGCCACAACTGATACTTGCAGTAACAGAAGTCCTGTGCTGTGCCGTATAGGTGATTAGCTATAGCTCTCTGGACAGCATTTTTACACCTCTAGTAGTGAGCATACTGTTGTGCTTTGAACAGGGTACAAGTTCAGACCTTTCCTAAAGCACCTTCCTTGATTTTTATGGTGCAAGTTCCATAGTCTTTCAGTGAGATTTTTGAAAGTGGGACTTGGGTTCCCCAAAGCCTTTTACCTCCTGTCTCAAATCAGGCATTGCAGTCGAGTATTCATTGAAAGGTAGAAATACTGCTGATGTTTCACTCGCTTCAGGATAAGTCTTGGCTTGCGTGTATTTTACAATAACCTTTTTAAAATGAATGCTTGTTACAAATCCTCTGTAGCCCTTGCCTACTTGGAAACCACAGGAGGCAACCAGTTGGCCCTAGGTGCCATTACTGTAACAGAGTAGATAATGTAGTGCATGTGGTTGAGGGAAATACTGTTTGCAAGTAACTGTTTCTCTTAAGATGTGTTTCTGTAGATGAGTATCTGGTGCTCTGGAAAAAATAGTTGTTGCCAAGGGTCTTTTTGTAGATGGGTTTGCCCATCTTGCTATGCACGTGAAAGGGCTTGGTGACAAGCTACCTGACTGTACAGTGTTGGCCCAATAGTTGTATATTCTGTGGGGTTTTTTCTGCCATTTATACTTAAAGACAAAATGAGGTGATAGCAAATCTTTATGTGATGGATATTCCCGAAGAGGGCAAACTATAGATCCATTAAGTATTTGTACTTTTTTAGTACCAACATACTTTTGCCTAAATTGAGTCTTTTATCTAGGGAGCTTTCAGTGGCTGGAAAGTGATCCTGAATGTTGATCAAACCAAGGAAGCGGGATTCAGGCGCCTTCTTCAGTCAGGAGGAGCAAAAGTATGTAGTGTTTTTGGGGAAAAAAAAAAGTATTTATGTTTCGGGGGGGGGGGGGGGGGGGGTGGGGTGTTCATACTTCTTTCTGTTAAACTCTATGCTGGGCATTTTCCATGCCAGTAAAAGGTCTTAACTCACAAAATTGCTTACACAGGATAGCTGAGACATGGTCAAAGGGTGGGAGGAAAAAGCTATGTCATCTTCATTTTGCAAGTGGTCAGGCAGAGCAGCTTGTCTGAGGTCACACAAGTCAGTAGTGCTGGTGGGAAGTGAGGATAGAATTTCTGTGCCCTGCTCTGATGAGAAGGATCACCCTTCTTGAAAGGTACGTGATGGTACAGAATGCAGCTGCAAACAGTACTTTATTTCCCATTGGTTTGCTAGTTAATTTGATGAGTGCAATTACAGGTCATGAACTGCATTTGTCATGGGGAAGAAACAAAAGTAAACTCATTTTTGTCTGTTGTGTTTTAATCTGTAGGTGTTTTCTGGTCATTCTGCGTCTCTCTTTAAAGAAGCAACTCATCTCTTTGCTGACTTCAGTAAGCTGAAGCCGGACGCCACCAGGGTTAATGTAGCAGAGGCAGCCGCCCAAGGAGTGAACTGCCTGAAACCAGAGTACATCGCTGACTACCTCATCCAGGTGTGCACGCCTGCGGGCGCTCTGGGGAGTACTCCTCCCTACCCCATAGGAGGATGGGGCAGGCCCCTTGCCTCCAGCAGCCCCAGCCACCTGGAGCCTCTGAAAGGGACTGCTGCTCTACAGGTCGTGTGCCTCCTTTGCCAGGAATTGTGGCCACAAGTGCCTATGCTGAGTATTTCGATCCGTGGCCACAAATTTAAATTGCTATAACATGACATGTTCTAGTTCTGGCAGTGGGATCTGTTGCAGGGTGTAGGTGTGCAGCGTTTGTTTTGTTATTTTCAATTTTAGAAAAATATTGAGCTGCTTCTTCCTTCTCAGAAGCTTCTTGAGCTAAACCACTTTTTTTTTTTTTTCTTCCTCTATTGAAGGATCCACCTCCACCAATGGAGTCTTACTGCTTGCCAGAAGCTGAATCTTACTTTCAGAGTAACACAGAACTTGGAACTGGATTATCACAGAAAAGAAAAGCACTGGGAGAAATGAACAGAGTCAAGCGATCCAGAATACACTAAGCAAATTTCGTGCTTTTGATTTGTACATTTTTGAAATTCCTATTTATATTTTTTCATTCTCGCCATAAAAATTAAAAGCTTTGAGTTTCGCTTCTAATTTGTGCTGAGCTTAAAATAACTTTACAGTAATACTCATAGGAAATACTGCTTTGGTTACCTGTACCATCGAAAAATATGGCAAGATCTCATCCAAAATATACTGTCTCCAAAATGGCCTAACTGTCCCACTAATCATTTTGTTTAGGGACACCATTGTATAATAATAGTTAAGAAATACTTTGTGAGATGCTTATCACATCTTTTATCTGTGTGTTGTGGGGAAATACCAGCTGATAGGAAGGCTGTTGCATTTCCCACACAGTAATGGACTTAGGTTTTACATGGATTTTTCCTCTTTCGATATTTTTCTATTGGTGGGGGGAAGGGAAACCAGACAAAAAGAACAACTGGCTTATAAATTTTGGTACTAATAGTGGGTGTAATAAATCATTTCTATAAAACAGAGGTGGCTGTTGAGGTGCTGCCATTCTGAGTGCTAATGAGTCTGTTCAGCAAACATAGAACCAGCTCTTTGACAAGAAGTGAAGTTTGTCTGACCATGCTCCCTGTTTGAGCCTGCGACAGGAACCAGAGGCAGGACAAAGACGTTAGTTTCCAGCAGCTGGAAATGTTCTTAGTCAGACAACCACAATGTTTGACAAACTGTTTGACCTTTTAGTAGCTATGGGGTCTGGGTCTCTATTTACTGAACTTACTGTGAGTTGCACTGTGTTAGTCTAGGTGAAAGTGTGCTTATGAAATCCAAAGAGCTGTATTTAAGCAGCCAGAATTGGTGCAGCCTATTTGAACAGAAAAGCACAACATCCAGTTGCACAGGACCAGTGGAGTTGTCTGGGGAAATATATGTAACAGCTTTAAAGTCTGTTTAATTTACCTCTGTATTGTTTTGAAAGTGGGGTATATTCTTTAATTTTCTAGCTGCTGAATACTGTGTTTCATAGAAAGTCTGCATCAGTATCAGTTGCAGATAGAAGACAGGAGGAGCCACAAGCACCAAAGCCCTGTGCAGTCTCGGAGAATCTTGCTGCTGGGGGGGAAGGGACCAGGGACCTGAGCTATGTGAGTCTCCAGGTGAGAGAACAGGAATGCAGCTTGGCTTTGCTTTGGGCTTCTGCTTCCTGTGGCACCGCAGTGGATGTTTTTGTCAGCGAGCTCTGCAAACACACTGTCAGGATGACCTGAAGGAAGTGTCAGGAAGGACTGAAAGATGCCAATGAATGCGAAGGATTTGATTCTTATTGAAAAAAAGCAAATCTGTGCCCCTATCAATGGGGGCTTAGGCTGTAGCAAGATTGCTATGGTGAGGTGCAGAGACTGCGGTCTTACCACCTGCTTTGTTTTTCTTGATCTTAACAGCTTGATGCTATTTGTGGATGTCAAATATTTGTGATGTGCTCCAAGTCCACGTACTGAAAATAACGCTGCTGTTAATGCCTTAAATCACACCTTGAATTAACTTCGTATTTCACCGGCAATTCTCTGTTCCACCTCTAAAATGCTGCTTTGCATTGCAAGCATTTTAAATAGCTGTAGATATTAGTAGGTGAGTCCTAGGGCTCCTGTGACTTAATTTTTTTCTTCTTCCCAGTCCTCAGAAGAAGCTGCTGTGGAAGGGTGGGGCTGCTATTCTCACTTTACAGATAAGAAAACACTCCCTCACCCACTTAGCTGAGCTTTAAAGAAGTCTTGGAGACACACAGTTCCTGTAGCTGCTGTGAATCCTGGGGAGGGGGGAGGGCAGAAGGGGAGCAGCTAAAATCAGGCACGCACCGACCCCCAGTGGAACCAGTAACATGGGATTTGAGCGTTACCTACCTCATCTCCAGACATCCGCTCAGCTTGCACATAATATATGCCACAAGCAGGCCACAGCACATGCTGCCCAGGCAGGCATCAGCTGTACACCCCAGGGAAGGCAGGTGCTGAGCAGCTATGGTGAAGGAAGGAGAGTGAGGGAGCGCTGGGGAGCAGAGGCACGAAGCAGCTGTTCCCCTCTTCTGTGCTGAGCCCAGAACAACGCCTTGACAAGCAGCACGCTGCTGTCCATCACAGTGAACGCTCAGAGTCACTGAAGAGGGGTGAACACAACAACAGCGAGACAAACGTGGAGGTATAAATTCAGTTGGTGCTGTTAAATTTATTTTCTTCGGCTTTCTTCACAGGAAACATCACAAAAGTGCTTTACAGAGTTTGATACCATTACTCTAATATGGGATAAAAGACAACAACAGGTATGTGCACTGCACAGTTAGAAGTTGTCATATGCAGAAGCCATGATAGGTAAACCAGGGTAAAAAAATCTACTGACAAAATATATATAGTTCAGGTTTTGAACTTAAATTATGACTATAAACATATAATTATATAAATATACAGGCACCATTAGGTTCCTGTGTTAACTGTGGGGGCCACACAGGGATTATCAGAAATAGATCATGTTGTACTCTCCTTTGCTGAAACTGTTTCTGCTGTGCTCAGTGGGCTCCCAGCCAACCGTTTTTCCCAGCCAGACAGTATCATTCTTTCTTTTGCACTACAATAAGCACTCAAATGGCTTTATCCTCATTTCTTCAGGTTAAGCCTGGTGGTACATTCTGGTACATTGCTGAAAGCAAGTTCAGTTTCATATTTTTTTCACTTATTCTTTAGTCATCTCTTCATTAAAAAAAAAAAGTCCTTTAGGCTAGAGCCTGCTGTCCAGATAAGACAGTTTTGTTCAAGCTAGCATGTTACCAGTCATGCAACCCTATTCCCTTTTGATAGTTGAGCTGTGTTATACTGTGACCAGTGCTACTGCCTTCATTTCATTTTGCTGTATTCTGTGGGAATTAGGCTCCCATGTAGCCTTTAAGGGTCTAGGTTTACATTCTTCAAGGAGATCACACTTGCTAAGTGATTTTGCAACAGGTGGAGTGTGCTACTAGAGCCCTGACTGAAGAAATACAGCATGATCAAGATTCATGAATTCTTGCTTACAGAACTGCTTTCTAAATAAGTGGTGAATAATTCAGGCACCTGACTAGAAATCCTTGGCATGGTAACAACGTAGATGAACAAAAGAAGGGAATACTCTAGGGTGAAGAAAGGTCAACTCAAGATATTTTTTTTTTTTTTTTTTTTTTTTTGCTGGGCTTTGAGTTGCATAAAAAAAGTTAGCAGAGCCAATTACCTAGAAAACATTGTCATGCCAGTTTGCCTCTTACCCAATTCCCGGATTAAAGACATAGTGCACGGTCAGAGAACGAGTCAGTCCTGAAGGTTACTGGGTGGCTAGTAAATAACACAGCAAGGATTTACAGTGGCAAGACAGGGTTTTGGTACACGTAGCAGCAACGATGATGAGTCTTTACATGTGTGGGAGAGGGTACGCAGTACTGCATTCTAACAACTATGAGTGCTGCAGCTGCTCTATTCCTATACCTTGATTCCCCCCAAAATTAATAAAAATCCTTAGCTCCAATTTGCCAACTTATAAACCTGCAGCAGCCACAATTCTTTTTTTTTGACAGAATGCTAATAACAGAAAACCTAACACCTCCTTTGATATTTATAAATGTAGCATTACTGGTAAATGCAGTCACCACCTAAGAGACTTCACCTTATTTACGGATATACAATCTTTCAAGTACAAGATGAGAATGTGAGGAGATGAAACAAACCACAAAGACTAAGACTGCCCCCCCCAGTGTTGCTGCACTCATCTCAAATACTGTAATCTCCTTTCTATGTCCAGTTAAATACTACAACAGGTACATTAGACTAAGCGTGGCTGAGCCCATTCAGTTGCTGGTCAGAGACCAAATAATACATCTGCTTCACCTTGATCACCAAGACAGAGCAGAATAACCCAGAAATTTAAAACAAGTTTCCTATGGGGCTATGTTCACTCACGCTTGATTCTGGCTGTTGTATCTAGACTTCAAGAGAGAAGATCTCAAATCAAGTTTTAATGAAACTGATCTCAAGTGACAGAAAAAAAACACTCCACTGTAACCAATGAAGTTAAGCTCTAGGAGATCAGATTCATGTATGTTTTACCTGTTTCTCAATGCATTTGTTCTCTTGTATCAGCCTGATTTTATGGTTTGAATCATTTTGTTACAGTTGTACGTACTCTGAAAGAGATACAGAATAAGTGATTTGTTTTAATTAAGAAAAGGAAGCTTATGCCAACATTTTAGCTAACAGTTTTCTGTAGGCAAATTATTTGATAAAGCAGACAGTTAAAACTTGATGACTTCAGTGCTTTAACTGAGCTAGAAAGAAAATTCAGTACAGAAGATAGGAGACAAGAAACAGAGCAGAAAAGGTCAGGTTGAGTAAAAGTAAGAGCATGCCATGCTAATCACTGGTAAGAAGAGTGAATTACATACATGAAACTGAAGACTTCAGTGTATCAGATGGCCAAAGCCAATGCCTGTAGAAAGGTACTAGGTTTGTCAGCACTGAGGAAGATGGTGATTGCCAAGGTCAGCTACCTCACTCTGTAAACTCGGCAATTCAGTGGCAAGTGAACATCAACAGAAAATAAACCCAAGGCAATGAATGCTGGAAAGGCTTTAAACCACTCGTACATGCTCTGGTGAATTCTGATTAGTTGTGATCTTTCAAGGGGACGGTCTAGGCATCACCATCAGCTTGATGAAGACATCTGCTCAATGTGTAGTTGCAGTCAAGAAAGCGAGTAAGGTGTTAGGCTGTATTAAAGACAGAACAATATGGAAAAATATTACAGCATGCATTCCTCTTAGAGGTCCTCAATGAACATTTGCTGTTTCAACAGCACCCTAAAAAAAAGTGGCATATTAGAAAAATACAGGTAGGTAGGAAAGTGGTAAGAGAATGGTAGAAGCAGCTCTTGATAGCTGGAAAGACAGTAAGACCAAGGCAGTTTAAGAGGGGAGAAGAATGGATGATATATATCTTAAAAGTGATTCTTCTCCCCACCATATAATAGGCTCTATACCTCAAAGTCATTTTAAGCCACCTACCGATCTGTTGACCTCAATATCACTTATCACCACCATAAGTATGCCAAAGAGCCCCCGTGTTATTCTTTAATGCTTGTTATCCAGCTAGTTAAATACTTCCTCTGAAGCAACTGCAATAGTTTGTTGAAATTTAGCAGTAATCATTTCTGACAGAGAATTGTCACAGCTGATGCACATTAACAACTGTCTTAGAGGTGCTGCAGTGATAAGACTATCAGTAGGAGAAGACAGCTGCTGGGCCTCATCTCTGTCCATGCAGGTCTAATTTGTCTGTCTGCCATCAGGTTCTCTGCTTCTATTTGGAGGCCCACTGTAAAAAGCTGAGCGATGAGCCTTGAAATCACCAGCAAGAGCAGCCAAGGGCATATTCATAAAAAGTAATTGCTTCGTGTTCCTTCAGCTGCAGTTAGCTGGTAAAACAGGAGATCGTACTAAGTAGGGCAATCACCTCTTCTGTATCTGTAATCCCTCCTCTCCTACCTATCCCCCTGCTTACCCCTCTCAGCTCAATCTTCTGATCGTTTATCTGTTTCACAGAAACCCCTCCATGGACACCTGTTTCCCCTTGTTTTATTCCCTTCGCCTTTTTCCTCCACAGCCTGCCTCAATACCAGATTTTAAAAGTTGTGAAGTTAAGCTTATTCTCTCCCCTATTTCCATTGTACCTGCATGCTACTTCAACTTAAATATGGGAAAGCATAAAGAGTAGGACAAATGTGCATTTACACGTGGAGAGGGGAAGAAAACTATATTCCTACTATGAAATACCAGTTAGTATCCTGACACAAATACGTACTTTTGGGAGTGAGCATTTCTATTTCACATAATTTGAACAAACTTTAAACCAGCCACATTCTAAGAGATGGCTATAGACTGTGAGCAGGATTTTATTTCAGTCACGGGATTTACAAAATATATCACGATTGATTTTAATGTATTCCACATAAAACCAAAAAGCCTCATATTAATATACCATTTAGGTTGCACAGATAATTAGAGAGGAAATACCAGTTAGAGTGCTCAGCCTGAACTTTTTCCTTACCCATACATACTAAAGTCTAATCACATAATACTTAAATAGAACATATATTACATTCTGTAGAAATAGGCCTTTCCCAAAGTAGTATTAAAATACTGCAATGAAAGCTAATATAAAGATCTTCTAATAAAGATTTTTAGTCCTCTGTAGCACCTTCCATCAGCTCCAGCCCTTGACAGAAAACAGGTTTGGCCTCACAACACCCCTGTGAGGTAGGCGGTTGGGTTTTTTGGTACAGCTGGGAAAACTGCGGAAAGTGAAACAATTACTTGAAGTTAACACCGCAGCTCAGTGGAAAACCAAGGCCAAATCCCACTCTCTTGGTCCTATGCTCTTGCTACAAAATGGTCTTGCTTCTTTTCAGCGCACGCAGTTGTTTTAGATGATACTTTCCATTCCAATATTCCAGATACACTACTTTGATTCATTCTGTGATACATTTTAAATATTTTTATTCTGGTTAAGCAGCCCACTGAACTCCATTAACCTTGCTATATCAACATACATTCTAAGCAACTGAAGATAAAACCATGATATACATACCATTAAAAGATGCTTCACAAAAAAAAAAAGGAACTGTCTTCATAGCAATTTGAATCAGTGTCTCTGCTTTTCTTAAATATGAAACAAGTTATTTCCTAATAAGATTGCTCAACACTCTTGGAATTTGTCTTTTCTCAGTTGCATCTTTAGGCAACTGCTTAGCAAGCTTTATATCAATGCAAAATTCTACCTTCTCTCTGGACAGTTGTTTCCCCCCCCCCCCCCGATTATTTTCTTTAAATGGAAAAAAAATGGGATGCCTTCCCCAAGTACTGAACTTTTAATCAGCAAAAGTGTTTGAAGTCAGATGGATCTGTCACTTGTGAAAGCAGGGCTTATCCACACAGCACTTCTCCTCCTATCCAACCACTTACACTCCACTCCCTACCTCAGGCTGTGCATTTAATATTATCATTTAGAAAACCACCTTCCTAATCCCTCTCTTTTACCTCCTGTGTTTTATTTGCCTAGTTTCCACTATCCCTGTTTTGTTTGTGGGTTTTGTATTTTTAAAATTCTTCTTGATCTATTTCACTTCAGAGACAACATGGTGGAACTACACTTAGTGCTTCAGAAGCCAGACTCTAGATATATGATAGTTCTAACTCATCCAAATCAGTATTAGACTCGTCAGTTCTGTTTTCTGCTGTCATTTCTTCTTCCATCTGCTAGAGCTGCAGATTCTTGTATTAACTTCAATACAGACAAGCTGGACTTCTAACTTCTGAAGAATTTATCAGCAAATGTGTCAGATTTCCTCCCCCTTTGTACATACGTAATTTATATATCTGAAATTTAAATATGCATGTTATTTTCTTATATTCCCAAATAAAGGCCCTATTCACCATTAAAACTAATTTGTGAAATTAAAAGCTGAAATCAGGGAGGGACAATTTGTGAACTAAATTACAGTCAGGTGATGAAACCTGAAGTGTGGTTATTCATAAAGATTAACTACTCGAGGTGTTTTTGGTTTAGTTTCATGGGCATCTGATAGAAATTGGTCATGTAAAATATGAGGTATTCATTTCTCTGACCATGTCAATATTGGAAAGAATATTTCTACTATCTTGTAAATAAGCACCTTTTAAGCACATGAAGCCCTATTAGTCTAAAAAAAAAAAAAATCTGTTCCATTTTAGATATGGTATTTGACCAAAAACCACAAGCAAGTTTAAAACTGCTCAACCAGGCTAAAATTAGAAAAACAAAAAAGTAAAACTATTGCAAAAGCTCAGATAAGCAAATGCCAAGATGTGCAGCCTTATCAAATTTATATTGTGTTTACTTGACCTAAATAGCACAGGTGTCTCAGCCACATTGTGGTGAGTTTCCAAGAACCAAAAAATGCAGGCAAATACCAAAACCCTTATTCCCTGCCATGTCAGGTCTCTAACACAATTTGTACCAGTAAAAATTCATCTATTTGTAAGTTTTCTAAGAGTTACTTTGGACATGACTGGTAAAGCTAGCTACACAGACAAAACTGAAGCAGTAGGAGACAGTCACTTTTAGTTATCAATTCCTCTTCATTTGTGAAAAAGATTAAACATGGCACAGCTAAACCAGAGGGTGGGGTAAATAAAACTAATCTTGTCCTACATTTATCACCACCTCAAGTAAATACAGATGTCACATTCCTACAGCAGGCATTTGGGAAGTCCAACTTTATTAAAATTATCTAGTTTTTGGCATTATAACATTCCTTAAATACAGACTGTATCACCAGGAACTACAAATCCAAATTGTTCCTCTCCCAGAAAGTACTGGACATTTAAATGTTCTACTAGCAAGTCGGTAACTTTACGGTTGTGTTTCTATTTTAAGCCAGAGAAAGTAAAATGGAACCTTTAAATTGGAAATTAATAACTCACCCACCATAACAGCATGTTACAGGTTCAGAAGTTCCTGAAGTGGCACACAAATGCATTTTACTGACTGGTATCAGGAATCTCATTTCTACAACAATCCTTCATTTATGGAATGAGTCTTCAAGAAGCATTTTGAAGGAATGAAATGGACATTCTTAGCATGCCTCAAATGAATGCAACCACAAACCAGATAAAGTTGGACTTTGGAGTCTCAAAAGCATACTGAGCTTCCACAGAGGACCGGCTTTCAAAATTTCAGGCATGCAGAACAATTAATTGTTACAAGGAAGATACTGACAACTGGCATTTTGATAGTTGCTGGCAGCAATATTTAACACAAGAAACACTTTAAAACAGTTTAACATTCTGTACTATGGAAAATCTGCTGCATTTCTGATTTTTTTTTCCTTTAAGCCTCCAGAAAGAACCTGGAATGATACACTTAGGAAAAGCCCCCAGAATAACACCTCTAGTTATATGTAGCTGATGGACTTCAGTGACAGCAAACATCCAGAGGTTCGGTTTGGGTCACTGGGGTTTTTTTGTTGGTTTTTTTTTTTCCATTCTGTAATTTAGTAGAGCTACTTTCAAGTGAAAAGCAAATCAAAGCTTCATTCTTACTCAATTCGCAATCTCAAACCAGTCCTATACGGTGGGAGTAAGGAGACACTCCGACAGGTAGCAAACTAAACTTCTATGTATAAATAAAAGTCATATTAATATGCACTGCTATAAGCTCTTAATCATAGCCCACCTGACCATAAGGCTGACTACCCACTCCATGGCCTGTCCCTCAAGAGACCCAAATATTTTGCGTTTCCGCAGCTGCTGTACAGTCTTAAGCTAGAACTAAAGGTAAAGATTCATTAGACTCCAGAACCCATGTATATTTCCATTTTATTTGATTTGAAACTGTTACAGGGTTTTCTTGAACTGCCAGAATTCATGCCCAAAACCTCAAATAAAGACGGTGCAACGGACAGTCTCATCTACCCTTCATACAGTAGATTAAAACTTGATTCATGTGCATTGGTGATCTCAATCGCTTTAGAGCATCAGCAAAAGCGTTTTAAGATTTCACGTTTCTACCACATCAAGCGACATGTCCATTTACCATGAATTCCACAGAAAGCTTTAGTGACAAATCAACAGTTTTGCTGTCAACAATGTATTTTCAAGGAAGATACATGGCTCAGAGTCCAAGGTATTGGTATCAGTCATTCAGTGGGGTTTTGTTTCCAATTAAGAATAGTCTCTTGAGCCCTCTCTAATAGCAGCTTCTCGCAGAAGTTTTAGAGACAATTAACTCTGCAAGAGCAAGGCCAGTTTTAGTCTGTGCACAAAAGAACCAGGTGAAACCCCCAGCCCCACTGAAGTCAAGAGCAAAATTCCCATTGGCCTCAGAGAAGTAGATTTAAAGCAAGTCAGCAGTTAGTCAAAGGGAACCCAACTAGGCGATTCCTGTGCATACACAGTACTCACACACACATAAGCAAGTTTTGTTTTGTTCCCTTACTTTTCTTGCCATTGGCAACTTATATATATGTATATATAGATGTTGGGTCTATTTTTTGGCATTTACTCTGAAAAACTTCAACACTGGAGCATGCCACTATTGTACTTCATTTTGCTTCTGGTGTAAGAACTCAGAAGAGAAAAACAGTTACAGCAGGACACTTTTGGTACTTGACAGGTTTCATTCATCGAATCAGTTATGGGCAATGTCCTATATTCTTAGTGTATCAGTGCCATTTTGCCTACTTCCACTGAATTAAGTCAGAGATGACAACAACTTAAAGAAGTCACTGCCTTCCATAATTACTACACTTCCTGACTTTGAATAAACACCATTTATGAGTTTTACTTAGAGGATTTCTGCCTCAAAAAGCCTGCGTGCTTCACAGAAGTAGCCAAATAAGGCTTGCCAGCTTTAGTTATCCCTGTGCATACTAAGTTATTTTGGTTATCAAGTAACCATTACCCTTCAACAAATAACTATTTTTAATAGAGGATAAATTTTTATCTAGTAACGCTACTGCCACATATCTCGTTTTTAAAAGACAAATCCTGAAGACTGTAGTTGGAGTCTGGATACCTCTGTGTCAAATCAAAACTCTTAAGTCTTAGTGCTTTAGGGTGAGAATGACAAACTTCATGAAGAAAACCAAAATAAACCCTATTTCACTACAACATCTCATCGTTATTTAAATATACTGCAACTTGATACCAGAAACAAGGCAGGCATTTTTTTTTTTGTGGAGAATAGAAAAAAAAAATGCTTAAACAGACAACTGTAAAAAATGGCTAATGCAAACAGACCATTCAAACCCATCATTCCTCAAATCTGATGCTGAATGAGTTTAAATTTATTTTGCAGTTACTTCAGTACAGCTATCTAAAAAGGTAAACAAACTACAGCTCTGTTATACTTGGATAGTATGAGTGGTACGGTACGCTCCAGAAGTCTCTAGTAGGCTATGGCTACACATGACAGGATTCCTCAGAAGGGGAACAGAATAGGTTTGTCTTTAAGGTCACTTAAATCTTTGTTATAGCAAATTGGAACCAAATGGCTGACTTCTGCAGGATTTCTGACAGGAATCCAGTAGAGCTGGTTTCAAGTTTCAGATGGCCACTAAAACAGCTGTAACCTTCTCTTCCAGAAGTTGTGATCCACATGGTGTCCACAATGAGTGCAGCAAGTCTGAGGTAGTCAACCTTTACGAAGGCTCAGTATCTGAACATAAAAAGATTTTGAAATGACCACTGGCTGTAGGTATCTTTCTGAGCAATTAAAGAACACTGATGACTCTTGTTCAATCATTTACATTAATTTGCCCCATATCCAATGGAGAAGTTGTAACATATTATGCTTCCATAGTGCAGGAGAACCAATCACTTACGTCAAAGTAGTCTGCACTTGCTGCAGTAGATCCAGCAGAAATAACGTGGCATGTTCATCATAGCCGTTAGCTGTAGTTTAGTTACCTTAGTAGAAGGGTTACCAAAAAAGCATTCCTTAATTGTACTGTGTATGCAGCTCTACTGATCCCCAAGCACAGCATACTGGTTGTCTAGCTGAAGTTTAAGTGCCTGGTTTTTTGACACCTCATCCCTACCTCTAGTTTTGTGTTTTACTACTTCAAAGCTCTTCTCCATTTCTTTATCCCTAAGGGAAAATAAATGTAATCAGTAAATATCTTATCACTAGCTTGTGAATTGTGAATTTCTAGTCGATTTCCACCCCATCCCAACAAAAACATTATCAACACAGAACACCAAGGTCTAGAGTTTTAACAGACCAGCCAAACATTCCCAAGCAAATCTTGTAAAACCTTCTCTCCGGAATCAAGCTCATCACCCAGTACAATTCATATTACATTCTAAAATTCAGTATTAACAGTCTCAAAAGTAACTTTAAGTGCATCTATGAAAAATAGGTTTTAGAAAGCATAAATCCATTTCTAGAATGCTCATTCAGAATTTCAGCTCAGCTCAATTTGCACTGTTCAAACCCTGAAGCATCAATGACTGTCTCATTTGCTGAGCAGCCAGAGCCACACCAAAAAAATCAGAAGAAACAAAGCTTCTGCTAGGCTGTATCAGTAACACAGCAAGCAGGAAAAAAAAAAAAAAAAGAAAAAACCACCCCCCCACTCCCCCCCAAAAAAACCCCACCACCAAATGAATTAGGTATTTGCCTAGCTATCTCTTCTGTGGGAGAATGAGGGAATGGAAAAATCAGGACTCAAAAGCAGGCTGAGGCTCAAGTCTTCAGCACCACAAAATACAAAACATTTCAGCAAAACTGGGGGTCCTTTTCATTGCAAACCACAGCTCAGACAACAGGTTTATTGATTTATACTTGTATTAAATCCCTTTCCTCCATTATAGTTACCTTCCCATCTCTAATGGGAAGGCAGCGTGCTCAAGACATCCTACTCATGTCTACTGACAACAGAGCCTCACCATGGCTAGCATCTCAGGGAACCAGATGCTGTCAAACGTAAGGTAACTGGCAGCCCTGTTTGGCTGTCTCACTGGGCTATGTCCTATCAAAGTTATTTCATGGGAAGCCCTTCCTAGAGTTGGAAAATACAGCTAAGACCTCTCCCATATCTCTTTGCCAAACAGAATAATTTCTTAGTTATTTCTTTCCTCTGTGGAAAGATTCAGGCTTTAGCCCTAAAAGAAAATAAGAGCTTAGAGAAGGCAGTTAAAAATACGTCTCTTAGAGAATGAGATGTACTTACTTTCGACTGTCTACAAGCTTGGCGGTAGACTGCAGTGATGGAAACTGCGTATCGCTATAGATTTCTGGTGGTCCTTGCTGTGCTCTCCGTGGCCTGCCACCCTCCCTGGCACCAGGCGGCCTGTATACACCACCGGTCTGAACTGGTTCTGGGGTTTCTGTAACTAGTTATAAGAACAAGATTTAGACAAGAGAATAAGCTTGCATTCATATCTGGAAAAAAGAAATAAGAAAAAAATCCTGCAACTATGCTTTTGCACCTTGTAAAGATCTGGAAGCAAATATTTTAGACAAGGGAGGCAATCAGGTGTCACCTAATGTAACCTATACTTAGCAGTCAAATTAAAATGTGTCTCCAGTGTATTGCCTCACAAAGTTCAGGGACTCAAAACCACTGAGGAGAACTTCATGCTTCTCATTTGCAGCTTACATTTAAAAGCAGAGATTTAAACACAACTCTATTTGCCAAATCTTATTTAAAGCACCTCTCCAGATGCAGAAGAGAATATCCAAATAATTTCTATTTAAGGCAACAATCTACAATGAAATAACACTGATTTAACTAACTTTACCTCCATACCTGTACAAACGTGAAAAAACACAGCAAGCCACTTTTCCATTACTTTCTCAATGGAATAGTCTGAACTCAGATCATGGCTAAGTAGCCGATCTCTGCTGCTGCTAATAAATTGTATTTGATCATAACTAAAGTCCTATCCCAGTTAAAGAATCAATTTTGCAGTTTCATGTTCTCTGTACCCTAGAATTGATTTTGAAAAGCATACTACTAACCACGGAACCCTACTCAAGAACTGCCATATTACACATCAGATATTGGCTGAACTTCCACTTAATTGTCAAAGCAATATTCTTAGATCAACAGAAATACTTCCAACAGATATTTTGCAGAGTGCAAAGTAGAGGGATCTCCTTCAAAGATGGAGTGCTTCTTCCCACCCCCACTCCTTTTGAAGTCGGAAATAAAACCCCCTCCATTCATGTTTATATAAATATCTGACAGTACTGTCAATTCTGTTCCTCAGATCCCTTCACAGGCAAGTATCCTCATTTGTTAATATGTCAAACAAGCCATTGGTACATTAGAAGGTGCCTGAATAGGAAATGCTCCTTGAGCTCTACCCTCCAAGCAGCTTAATTCAACCTGATATGCTTCCAATTGGAAAAAGCAACAACTCTGAGTTAAGTTTACCAGTTGGTTCAACAACAGGTGCTGGTGCAGGAGCTGACTTGTTCCAAGGGCCAGATGATCTGTCTACACCGCCACCAGTCTCCTCCCAGTTGTCACCGGGTTCTTCTCTTTTTTCACTTTCATCATCTTCTTTTTCACTACAAAAGAGAAATAAGGAACATTTTACAGAGATTTAAGATTTGTCAGAGATGACACAATTGCCATAGACAAGATTTCACAGCTACTGTACTGAAGGTACTAGATTTAACCAGACTACATTAGTCCTGTAACCACTGTATTAGTACTTCCATTCGAGCAATTTTTGGCACACTGCTACATAACTTGGCAATTGAGAAGGAAAAATTTCTTAAAAAAGACACAAATTCAAACTGTAATAAGTGATCAAATAAATGGATTTCTTATTTTGAGCTTAAAGGCTTTTTTCTTACTAAGACAGTCATGCCTTTGGAAGTGATGAAAAGATAAAGCAGGAAAGGGCTAAAGTCCAGCTTCCATAAAACGCTTTAGTCAAGAGGAAGAAATTGTGGAAAAGTAGAGACAGAAAGCAAGTCCTGAGCTCCCTCTCCCTATAACCACAGACATCTGAGAAACACTCTTACAATACCCATACAAATAAAACCTACAAACCAACTCAGATTTTTTTTTTAAAGTAATCAAAAAACAGCAAAATATATACCTTTTTTAAAGATAAATCCTATGCAAAAGCCCGACTTTCTTTTATTTAGACTATTTTATTTTGCATAGAAATAGTCAGACACTCAAAATAATTTGCTAGACAAACCTACTACAGAAAGCTGTGTGATATAATGGGACATACACAGAGGGCGAGGCTGTTAAAAAACCCAAGACACTGACCTTAACAGCAGCAGTAGTTTGTAATACACCAAATCCTACTAATCATGATCAGATATGCTCTCTGCATAATAATCAGAGAACAGTTAATAATACTTAGCATTTCTGAAAATTAAACGGTGTTTCACTGTTCATCCAAATACAGTAACAATCATAGTAAGCTGGACCGAGGAACTAAACACATCACTATCCTTTTTTAAACTACAGTCAAAAGCAGATGCCTACAGACTAGCTAGAACAGAGTAAGTATACGTAACATCCCACATCCCCCAGATACTCTGTGTCTTATTTTCAAAGAAATCTCCAGAGCTGGATAATTTATAACCTCCAGTGGGTTTTTCTTCCATTTACTTCTCCATTCTCCCCTTGAATCCACTAACTGAGCGGTTACAAAATCCTGTGGCAGAAACTTCCACATGCCTGAAAATCTGCGACAGCATCAAAAGCATTCAGAATGCCGGCCTTTGTCTGGAAAACCAAAGTACTCGCTTTTCAGTCCAACAGTAAGAGCAGTCAGTGAAGCAGCAG
Organism: Balearica regulorum gibbericeps; assembly: GCF_011004875.1. Classification (NCBI taxonomy): domain Eukaryota; kingdom Metazoa; phylum Chordata; class Aves; order Gruiformes; family Gruidae; genus Balearica; species Balearica regulorum. Next base: position 120,435,339 of record NC_046185.1, read on the forward strand.
CCCACTTGTTACTTGTCCATTCAGACATGTGATTATCCACTGTGACACTTCAATGGTATGGAGAGCTCCTGGACCAAATACATGCAAATGGCTTAAAAGGACTAGCTAACTGAAAGGGGGTGTGTGGCTTATTTAAAAAAATAAATAAAGAATATGTAAGACCTGCTCAAACAGTGAAGAAAGCATCTATTGCACCAATTACAGGTTAGATGATTTTAAGGTGGTATTATTCTGAACATCATCAATACCTGGACAATGAGGACTATGTGACATTCTCAGTCTAAGACTGAGGTCAAAATCCTTTTTCTGACCTGATGAAGTGTTTCTTAACCAGGACAGACTTAAGGAGACTTACTTTGGACCAGACTACAGGAACAACCTAATGAAAAAGCAAACAAAGAATCTTGGATGAGACTCATAAACGCGGTCCTGTGGGATCTTGTCATGAGACACTAGTTTTACCAACTCTATTTTCATTTCTTTGGAATAAAAATGCAATGGTTCAGGAATTTACTACTCAAACTGAGATGCTGAATAAATTGAGGCAAATACTCTCACAGCAGTCAAATAATTCAGTGGGAATTACTATCCTGCACTCCTCTCAGAGAAATTCCTACTCTGCTATCTTTATGGAAGGGAATGTTAAGCATTTGTAATAAAAATTTGAGTCCCAAACAAAAGAGATAGACCTAGAGTATCAACAGAGACTTTGATAATAAAGAGAACATTGGCAGAGAACAGTCAAACCTAAGTTACCCTGCAGCAAACTTCTGTACTAGAAGAAACATACCAAACCTCTGTTTAACTGGACTCCATGGAGGCAGTTCTGAAGAAAGAACATACTTTTTAGACATAAATAATGATTATACTGGAAAGAAAAAGAAAAAAAAAAGTAGTACCTTATTTGCATGGACTGAACTCTAAGACCACTATAATCAATTTCTTCCTTTTGCTCAAACTCCTTCCAATCATCCTCTTCCTGTAAGAAGAGAAAAATATAAGTTGTTACCTTCTTTACACTGAAAGTAGAAAGAAGAATGTAACTAAGATAATACAAAGAATACTAAGGGTGAAGGTGCAGTTCTATAGGAAACTGATCTGTGTGCACCACTGCCAACAGGGGAAACGATTCCACTCCCTCCTCCCCTAACTTACTATATGTCATCTAGGATGCACTTGTGAGCTGACTTTAATTCACTAGAACAGCTAAAAAATGCCCCAGCAAAAAAGTCATTCAAGTGAAAGAAAAACCACATCATCTCAGTAAAAATCCAGTGGGAAGTCAAGGGACAACACAAAGTGGGGAACAGGACCGTGCAGTCAAGACCAAGGAAATACAAGAGCAAGAACTCTCCCTTTTACTAACAGTAAGTTTTTATGACAGCTTGAATGCACACGAAGCTTTAGATTTACTTTACTTGTCCATCACCTATTTCACAAGCCAAACAGTAAAGAACTACAGTGGATTTATGACAAAGATTAATACTGGTACATTTGACTTTTTCACATTCACAACCACTTTTACAGCCTTATTCTTAATAATGTTTTTACAACAGTAAAAAGGTCAACCACAGCAATCTTAGTATACAAAACCAGCAGAATACTAGTCTTTGGGGAGCACCACTCTAAGGTTTTAAAATGGGAGTTTGATTACGTGTTTGGGGAAAGAGGGACTCGCTTAAGTGGAGCCAATTTTGTCCTACTGTGTAATCAGCAGATTCTGGGGTTATTAAAGTAGGCCAGAAATGGACCAGAACAGATAAGCAGTCCTCCCATGTTCCTAGTCACAGCTTTAAGACACACACTGCCTAATTAGTAGTTTACATAATTCCTACACTCTACATGAAATGCAGTTATATTACTTTAACTATGAAGACCTTGCAAGCAAGGCTCCCTTCCTGCTGAACAGCTGGAAATACAGCTTCTTTTAAGAGCCCTGTCCTAGGGTCTTTTACATTATCAACCTCTAGCAGGAAAACTTTGACCTGCTTTAAAGTAACAGCAGAAGTAGAAAGTGACCTCATGTTATTGCACCGTCTGCTGAAGATTCAGTCTTTTGGAAGAGTGTGCATGTACAGCTCTAAAATCTTTTAGATTTCTTATATCCTCATCTCCATGGCAACATCACAGGTTCCAAATTAACATATCCTTCACGTTTAATGATCTTTATTTCTAATCCAACTACAAGCTTCAGTCAAAACCAGGTATTATTTTACAAGCAAGCAGAAAAGCAGCTGAAAGATTACCACTGACCTTGGTCTACTTAGAAAGCTACAAGCTCCCCAAGTTAAGCAACATTAGCAAATAGTAGCATTTCTTAAAATTAGTTTAAAAAATATACAGCATAGTCAGTTGTAAGGCACTACCAAACTCAACTACTATCACTTAAGCTTCTCTTGCATTCTCATCGTTTCATTACGATGCGGTACAAAAAAGTTACTGACAGTCAAACCCTTCCTTGGCAGAAAAGCAAAGAGCTCAGCGTACTTTGTCTGCAGAGTCGGGGGGATCTTATCGCCAAGGTCTACAGGCAACACGCCACAAATCCAGGTGGCCTACGGGTGGCACCTGATGCAAATCCCCAGTTCCGGCCGCTACCTTGCGCCAAGACCCAGAAACCAGGGCGGGCTAGGAAGAACCCAAGCCGCAGGCTGGGAACCGGCCCCGCTTATCCCACACGCACATGCAGATACGAGGCGCGTTTCAAGGCCGAGAGTCCACCCGGGCCGGAGCCCGCCGGGCTTCCCTCCCCGCTGCCGCGCCTGCCCGCCGGCTCCAGCCCGCTGCCGGCCAGGGAGCCCCGCCAGGCCCCGTGCCGCCAAGGGCGCCCGCATGGCCGGGCGGCGCCGCTCCCCCGGGCCGGCGGCGGCGGCGCCCCCTGCCGGCAGGAAGGCACCGCCCGGGCCGGCGGAGGAAGCCGTGACCCTTCCCCCACCGCCGCCCCAACGGAGCGGACCCGCTCCCCCCCGCCCCCCCCTTCCTCCCCTTCTCCCGGCCGCACCTTCGTCGTCGTCTTGGCGGAGCCGGCGTTGGAGGCGGCGGCCCCGGAGCCGCTGCCCTCAGCCGGGCGGGTTCCCGCGGCTGCCCCCGCGGCGTTAGAGGCAGCGTTGGAAGCGCTGGAGGCGGCGGCGGCGGCCCCTCGGCTGCTCTTCTCCTTCCGCTTCTTCTTGTCCCGCTTGGCGAAGAAGTCGTCGAGGCTCCTCTCCTCGGTCTCCGCCATGGCGGCGGCTCCGGCTGCCGGACCCTGCGTTCGGCAGCCGCTCCCAACGGCGAAGCGGCGGGAGGGGGGGGGGGGGGGGGGGAGGAAGGAGAGGGCAGCGGCGGCCCGGGCCAACAGGTGAGCTCCGCACAGCAGCGGCGGCGGCCTCCCGCTGCCTGCCGCCCTTCGCTGAGGGGAGCGAGCGCGGCCGCCTAACGGCTGCGGCTGGCCAGGCCCGCACGAGCGCGCCCAACGCCCGGCGGGAGGAGGCTTCCGCGCTCCACGTTGGTGGCCGCCGCTTGACACGGCCCGAAAGAGGAGGGGGAGGAGGAAGGCGGCCTGCCGCGGGGCTGGGCTAAGGAGAAAGGGGGCGGAGCCTTCCGGCTATGCCCGCTCCCGCTCATGCGCTTCAGCATCTTGGCCAATGAGCGGCCGGGAAGGAAGTGTATGCCGGCCAGTCAGAAGTCTCCAGGGGCATGCCGCTGGCGTCACGGCGTAAGAATGCGTGATGGGCGGGGAGGCGGTGACGCGGCTGGGGATTGGCCGAGGTGGACGGGGAGGAAGGCGCTCGGGGGTTCCGTTGAGCCGGGCGGCGCGTGCGCGCCGGGGCCGGGCTCGTGGGGCGGGGCGCGGCGCGGCGCATGGGGCAGCCGGGCGCCATGGGGCGTGCCCTGCGCGCGTTGGTTTCCCCCACTTCCGCCTTCCCCTGAGGAGAGCCGGCTCCCCTGAGGGGACCTGTGCGTGGTGCCGGCCGGGCGGGGCCGGCGGGTGGACTGTGGCCGGCCGGGGGTCTTCGGGAGACCGTTGGCTACTTTCCGCGTTGGGGGCAGGGCTTTCCTGTTGGGGCCCGGCGCGGAGGGAAAGACGGACGGGAACTGACGCCCAGGGGGGCTGTCCCCACCGAGCGCTGCGAGAGCTGCTTCCGAGGAGGCTGAGAGGGCAGCGGTCCGTGCTCTCAGCCAGTCCTACCGGCTCGGGGGGCCTCTCAGCCTGCCAAGCGGCGGCTCGCTTTGCCCCCTGCTCCCCACCCGTGAGGTGAAGTGGCGTTCGCTCTTAGCCTGGGCAGAGATGGCTAAGGCTCGGCCTCCCCGCACCCCAGAAGGGGCCATGCACTTACACTGGCATCGTAAAGGATGCAAGGAAGTAATTTAGCTTTCATCTTGGAAATGGTGTGGTTAAGTGAGTAAGACATGAAACACTGCTCTGTCTAGGATGTTGGGTTGTGTTCATGTGAACTCCCTAGCTACTTTCCTGACTTGTAGTGAAGCTTGGGGAGTATCTGCTGAAAAACAAACTTCACAGTGGGTGTCTGCGGGCTGTCGCCACTAGCTTTGGGTACTGTAGTGACCTTTACCTCTGGAAAAAACCATGGGTGTTTAAAAAGTTCACCATTGCTTCAAAATGCATTGTCAAAAGTTTTGAGGCAGGACACTTTGAAAAACAGCCTCAGACTGTCTCATGAATCATAAATAATTACATGAAACATTGCTTCTCATGACTTACTTTGTTGGTCATCCATCAAAAGGAGATAGATGTTCCTACTGCTAAAGTGTGAGCCCAAATGAGAATTACCCATCAAATTAAGCATTAGCTTGTATTATAATAATATAAAAGTCAGCATGTTTATATTCTTGATTTATTTAGTATTGTTTTATGCTTTGTGATATTTTCTCTTGAAATCATTACATATGTGTGTGTGTATATTAACATATAAATGAAAAGTTTTTCTGAACTTTGGAGAGTGTTTCACAGTCTTTTTAATTTGTGTCCATGAACATACTGTTACTGTATCCATCCGTAATTCTTGACCTGTTTGAAAAAACAGGGGAGGTGCCATTGTCATATTGCAGAAAGAGGTTAAATACTGTGTGTCTTTGCGAAGCATTTTGTAGCTGTGAGTAACTGAATCACTGTAGTTGAGTGCTCTGTGTTTGGGACATTTGTTACAATCCTCTTTTTATGTCTCTCCTGATGCATTCTTCTTATATTTCTCTACTACCATTGACATTCTGTGCGCTTACAGGATTTGATCCTGCACAGAGCAGGTCCTGAGAACTAAAAATTGCAAGCGTAACAGTTCATCTGGTAATACCAAGAATGCCACATCATCAACGACACTTTCTATTTCCTGATAGGAATAATTACTGAAGTAGAAAGAAAATTTGGTAACTAAGGCTCATCTTCTGTGCCTCCTTGGTGCACCCGGGTTCCCCTCCTACTCCTGCTGTCCCCTTTGGTTGATAGAAGGTCGCGTAGAAGATGTGACACAGGATGGCTCAGTGTGGAAGAGTGACATTCCTTTTGTCAAAGCTGCCTTCCCTTGCATTTGTACTCCGCTACTGCCCAGGAAGCTGACGTACCTCCTCACTGCACCATGCCGTGGCTTGCAGACTCAGCACTGATAATAATGTGCAACTAAGCAGACAATTTGTATCCCTCAGCTTTTGTGGTAGATAAGCTAATAATGGCCACTAAATACAGTGCTGTGTCTGATTCTAAGCTACACTTTTTTTGAATTTCAGCAGCTGGTAAAATATTTTAGTTCCGTTATTATGGATAATGCCTAGTATCTGGCTGAAGAATGTGAACCTGATGCCTTTTTGCTGCTTTTAGCGTCTGTGTCACTTGTCCCTTGCAAACACAGTGCTGTGAGGCTGGAATGAGCAACTCTGGATTAGAAACTCAGTACCTGTCAGGAGCAGAGTACAAGAAACATTTCAGCTGTTAAATCTGGAACACACTCAGTGGAAACCATGGAAAACAGCAGCAATGTTTTAGGCCTCAGAGGGCTCAGATCCTGACCTAAAGACGTGTGTCTCAGTTGGCGCTGTAAAGGAAGCATTAGTTATGCAGTTATGCTTGGATTTGCCTCCCACTTCCAGTTTTATTTTTATGTAAAATTGTGAAAACGTGCTGATGCACAGCTTTTGTAGTTCTCTGCAAATGCATTACATTAGCTTTTATGGTTAAGATTGTTGCTGTGTAAAATGTTAGATGCAGGAAAAAAAGGTCAGTATTTCTGGTTTTTTTCTTTTTCTTTTCCTCTCTCAAATTCAATGATCCTCAATACTTACACAGAGGACATTTGGCTGAGGAATGGCTTGCAGGCACAGACTGGCAGAAGTAATGTTTGTAACGCAAGGAATATATCCAGAATGCCACGTTGCCGTGACAGGAGCATGAGCTCGGCAGGCAGCTTTCTCCTGCACTGTGTATCACTGACCTGTGTGCCCAACCTTTGGCGAGACACTGCGCTCTGAATGCCGCTGCTCGGGTACAGATTTACCTGGAGGACTCTGAGGACTTTGTCTCTTTCCTCCCCCGTGTTAGCAGTGCCTGTCCCGCCTTGTCTCCGTCCTGTAGCTATGATGAGTCTTGTTGTGATGCTGCTCCTTGTGCATCTTGGTGCATTTTATAAAGATTGAGGAATGAAGCACTACTGCGTGGAGAGGAAGTGATGCAGCAGCCACTGTTCCTGTGTGGAAACTGAAGAAAGAAAAGCCAAAGAGAGTTGTGGGTGATGCAAGAGTTAGGAGTAGACTTCCATTTCCAGTCACCCAGTGTTTTGTCTTACCCTTGCTTCTTCCTACCTAATTATCTCCATTCTGTGACGTGAAGTTGATAGCACTACAAACTGCTTTGACATTTGCAGAGCACAAGCAGAAAGCTTCATTCGATAACTCTTAGGCAGACACCTGCTTAAGGAAATTGGAGAAGGTGCCCTTATGCGCAGAGCAGCTTGCAGAAGGGATCTGCTGGAGTCCTTGCCACAGCATGGGTCCTGGTCCTCTGTAGGAGTTTAACCTTCATATCAGCTTTGGGACACTAAGAGTTTGCCATAATTTCAGACCTCTACAACCAGAAGGGAGAAGCATTATCATGCCCATTTCTCCACCAGTAATTGCTGTCTGAAAGCAGGCAGTGGCGGCAGCAGTTTTGTTGTAGTATTAAATTTTATGGAATGCCAGCTTGAAGTCACCTTAAAAATAATCTTTTAACCATAGGGTCAGTATAATAAAGCCTATGCTAAAATGTAAACAGTAGGATGGTAGGCTAGAGTACCAGTTCCTAGCTGGTGCAGTATGCCGCTGCTCAGCGTGACATCTGAAATGAAGCACGGGCCAGCATAGGGCTGGTGCCCTCTGCTTCCCCCAAGGATGCAGCAGCATGTGTTCAAGCTGTGGCACAGAAGCTGTGCCTGGCTGAGGAGGAGGATAAATTAAGTGTATGGATTGACGGTACAGCTAATCTGACCTGGTGACTAGCTATCGCCAAGGGGGCAGCCGTGATTTACAGCCCTGACTGGTCTCTCTCCCCCTCCCATCCCTGTGCTGCTACTGGTACATGTCTGACCCTGCAGTGGCCTGATTCAGGGAGCTGAGTGGTGGGAAAGTTTCCCTGCGTTTTGCAGGGCTAATTTTCTGCCGATTTTGCTTCCTGAACTGTCTCCTGAGACATCAGGCAGGTGTTGGTGCTAACACAAGACAGCGTGATGGGAAGGCATAGCAAGTGAGGGGGAGCAGGAATGTCCTTTTATGCAGCAGCTGGCTGTTAGATTCTATTATCTGTACCCTCTGACTGCATCCTGAGTCTTCGTGACAGGAAGTGCCACAAATCCCTACATGGAAATATAGGTGTGATAGATACTGCAGTAGGAGATAATAAAATCTGCGCTCTGGTTTTCATTTTCTTAGGAAAACCAGTTGGAAACTTGTTCATGTGTATTTAATATAGCAACTGCTAGACTAGAGGATAAATGCAAACATAAATCAGTTTATGTACCATAGTGCTGACAAATAGTTGCGAAAGCCTTTAGCCTTTCATGTTCTCAATTTCCCATCTTCCTGGGATGGTAAAGACTGTTAATGCTTAGAGAGCATTCATGCTGCCCAAGCATACTGGAGCACCGTGCGGCTAGCTAGGTAGCTAGCAGCAGTCTGTGTAACAGTAGAGATAGTTTTCTTCGAAAGAGTGTTAGCACTTAATATGAAAATACTTTGGTTTAGAAGGGCCAGATGTGCTGCATTTGACTTCTGATGAACTATTCACAAAAACAATCTTTTCAGTGGCTTTTGGTCTATTCTAGGGATATAGAGAAAAAAGCTGCTGGAAATTCATTATTTATGCTTAGGTGCTTCCTCCTTTTCCACCCACTTCCCCATACTGGAATACCTTGATGATATTGCAAGAAACTATTTCCATTCCAATGAATAAACATCTCAGTAGGAATCTAATTTAATTTTTATGCAATATGCTCTATCATTTGAACCTATGATCTAAGTTTTGTTGGAACAAGAACTTGGAGTGACATATAAGAAACTTCAAAAAGTCCTTCCTTTCGCATCACAGTATGACTGTAGACTCATAATTTCACCAGGGTTATCTCTGTCAGTGACATCTATAAAGAACAGTTTCACAGCGGGATAGCCGGCAGTGTCTTTTCTTACCTGTAGCGCCACTAGAAAATAGCAAAGAGAACTAGTGCTGCCAGATTGTGTATGTTTTATGCTATAGAATGAATGTGATGATTTATAGAAGCTGCTGTCTGTAATTACAGCCCACATAGGTCGTCTTCAGGTTTTCTTTTTGTCTTATCAGGGGGCTACTATGAAGGAATACAGGAATAATGTGTAAATTCTCTCTTCTTTTTCCAGTCATAGAGAAACTGGTGTCTCTTATGTGTCAGAAATGAGGGGGAGGTTGTGTTTCACAAATATCAAAAAGGGACCATTCCTAGACAGCATTTAGTTAACAAGAAGCCAAGGGTCTGTGCCATTGCATCTCTTGTACCACCATTTGTGTGTTTTCTGTCATCATCATTATTCTTAATGAAGTCTCAGCTTGTTAAATTTGGCACTGAAACATAAGAAGATATTATTGCTGCTAAGGAGCCTACGTTCTGTAAGAAAAAAGGGAGGATGGCATCATCTGCCTTTCTTTTTTGGTAGCTGTTGGGTAATCTCTTAATGCAGATTTTTTTATCAAAATCCTCCAGGTGGTACATGCCAAATGACCTTTTCCCAGAGAATAAATGAGGAGCTGTTTGTCAAGTAACTGTATTAGGAAGGATTTTCCATGTGTGAGGGAACATGCAAGGAAAGGCATGACAACACTTGTGTGCTGATTCCTGTTATTCACTGGTGGATCAAGTATAGTGGATTTGGAGTGTATTTGATTTTATCAGTCATTAAAAACTAAGTGGCTTTGTTAGCTAACGTTTCAATTAAAGATCAAAATATCTTCAGATTGTGTATCATATATGCTATATGCCGTTGTGTTCTCCAATATATGCCATTTCTCAGTAGTCTTTGAGTCCATTTAATAAACTATGCTGTCACCCTGTGTAACTGTCTATATTGTAAAGTCCTAATCCAACCAACGTGTGAACAGTTGGCTTCATTCCTGTGCAGGGACTTGTGAAGGAAAGCCAGCCATCTACCTAAGATTTTGTGTGATAGGGGCCAAGGTTCATTATGTTTCTCTGACAACACAGGATCCATCTTGGCACGTCGTCTGACCAATGCAAATGCGATACAATGAGGATACCTATATTTAAAATATAAAAGAAAGTCAGAAGTGAAAGACGGCAGATCTTTTTCATCATGATACCATCAAAATACGAGAAACTAAGGTCACCCACCTGTTGATGCTATGTGGGTGCCTGCTGAAAAGAAGTTTGGCCAGCCTGCCTTAAGGGATGTTGATATCAAGAAAGAGCCAAGCATATAAAAAACAAATATCGAGAAGTATCAATCGATCAAAAAGTATCACATTTGCACAAACCGACACCCTGGCTAGGACTCTCAGTATACAGTAAAAGGATGTGACCTGGACTGCAGACAGAACTGCTGTTGCTCTCCTGCACCTTCAACTTTCCCAGAAGTTTATTTAGTCTAGAGTTAAAACGCATTTATTAAGTACTGCTGGGATGCTCGTGTTAGTGCTTATGCTGGCTTACACATTGCAAAATTAATTGCATCGAGTTAATAGCACACTTTAACTGCTTCGGCATTATTTGAATTAGATTTCACACTAGTGAACTGATGGTCTTGTGACATAACAGAGCAATCGCCATTTCCACCTGGATGCTGTGTGCACAGTGGAGGGGTAGTTCAGTCTGGATATATTTGTACTATAAAAAGAAAGAGTTTACTTGCTGGAAAGTGGAGGACCTGTGTTCTTAATCCAACCCCCTTCAGCTATCATGAAAAATACTGGAAAGAAAAAAAAAGTCAAACAAAACCCCTGATATTCTTTATTTTTATTATAATTTTAACAATATGAGTAAATTGAAATCTGTAAGCAAAGCAATTACATGAGGAGGGTCTAATAAAGTTGTTCAAGCTACAACCTACTTCGATTGTTGAATCAAACTGAATAAAGCAGGCTGCTTTGATGGGCTTTTAGCTTCCACGAACATAATTGGCAGTGACATCTTCTTTTGCTTAATGGCAACGGTCTTCTGTGGGCTGGGAGTTTCACGATCAGCTAAAAGTAAAAATAAAAAAATAAAATTAAATTGGTCACCACTACAAATAGGAAAATTGCTGAACCAAGTACTATCTTCAGTTCAGCTGGTGAAAACTCAGCAGGATCTGATTACAAAAAAATTTCTCCCTGACCTGAGCAGAAGAGCAAGTCACAATCTGTGGATCAGATCCTCAGAGATTCCATGACTAACACTGCTGATTAAGGATCTTAAAAAAATCCAGCCAAGCAACCCAACCACTGTAAAGGTGTTTACAGGTTATTCCCAGAGGGCAAATGTTAAGAGTTTGAACTATGTTTTTTCACAAAAGGTATGGTCAGTGGGCCTGATTGTGTCCTCAGACTTCAGGGGAACTTGTGTGGTTAGGAAGGGAGCTTCCCCAAGATCACAGCTTTAATATTTGGCCTGTGCAGTGGGAGCAGGAAGGAAGGCATAACGTACCCAAGGCAAGAAACAACAACGCAGCTGCTCTGCAGCCACTAATGTAGCCCTCAGATGCTGCAGTAACTTTTTAATCTTGCATCTCAATCTTCAGGGAAGTGAAACTCATAGACCTACTGGCATATTCCTAAACCTCATCCTTCCGTGGCAACGCTGGAAACCACCCATCTCCAATACATTAGGAATCTTTGCACGACTGGATTTGGGGTGTTGTTCCCCTTTGGCTGCTTCTCCAAACCTCACCATCTACCACCCAGCCTCATGAAACGCAAGAACCACCCCAGTCCTTCCGCTTCCAGCAACCTCACAACCCCTTCCCAGGGAGCACTCATGACAGGCTCGCTTTTAAGGACAAGTACCTGCTTTGTTCTCCATCCAGAAGGCAGTGATACGCAGCAATGTCTTTCTCCAGCTGTTGTTTGCTGGTGAGCAGACTTTCACGATCCCGCTGCTGCTGCTCGGTTTCTACTTTGATTTCTCCCATCTCTGCCTCCAGCTTGGAAATGACAGAGCCTAGGTTCTGCAGTTCGATGTCGTGCCAGTGCTTGGCATCGTATAAAGAGTTCTCCAGACCCCTTTTCTGTAAGGGCAGGACAGCAGACATTGAAACAGTCAGTTTTCATATGCTTCATAGTGATTTTTGTTCAGGTTTGGCCAATATCTCTACTGAATATGCTTCAATGGAGATGTAATATTTTGAGAATTCCTTTCTTTAGACACTTTGAAAAATGTGTATTATCATTACAAAGGTGGAACTACTTTGGTTATAAGGCACAGATATTCTTCACATTGTCAAGTACTGCCCACCCAGCAATCTCAGTGAGATTGTTATTGATATGAAGACACTGGAGATTGAAATTTGGATCTGGTTGTCAAATGTGGTACACTTAGTGCACCACATCAATCAGTAAGAGCCCAGAAACGTCTGGCATCTCTGGAAACAGTACCCGCTGGAAAACAGGATTTATTCATAAGTCTGCATTCCCAAGACAGGAATGTTTTCCTCAGGAGGCATGTTGAATTTGCACACAATATGTCCATTGAAAAACCAATATTACTTACCAAGGTTCTCAAAGATTCAGTTTCTGCTTGCAAGCTCTGTATTTTGCAGGCTGTTTCATGGAACTCGGTTCTGAGGCCCTCCACCAGCTCTTCCTCCTGGGTTCGCACGGCAGCCGTCGTTTCAACCTGTTGCTGGTAAAAGATGGCGACTGTCGTCACAGCCTACTCAAATTATGTTTGAGTTTCCTTATATACCAAACTGACAGCTAATATTTTCACAGTTTATGGCAATTCTGACTTTAAATTTGATTCTTGTATGTTAAATCCCTCGGTTGAACAATTCTGGATACTTCTTAGTGTCAAAATTATAATATTTTCTATGCATATACTGTGAAATGGCCTATACATATAAGTGTATATATTTTATCTATGCCAACAAAAGCTGTTCAGCATTCATACTAGTACATTTAAAATGACCTATAAAAAGAAAACATTGCTATAGTTCTTCATTTTGTAGCTATACTATAATTTTTTTTTAAAGAAGTTAAGTGTTTTCACTTAGTCTATTGGATTTCAGAAGCGTTCACGCCTTGATTTTTAACATACAATTCTACGAGTCAGAGAGCAAGGCATATCACAGAGGCCAGAAAAATAATTTCTGTTAATTGAATTAAGATATTCTTGTGCAATTTCATGCTCTTGTTGCTTGTGGGTTTTTATATGTGTCTAGTTTAGGCTCCTTGAAAATAGGTGAAGGAAAAGGTACCTTAGTAAAAATAAAATTTCTGTACTTTTTAATGAGGCCTGAGATCAAGGTTTTCAATCCAGAGCTCTGGGCTCTCTAGCAAATACAATTCTTCAGTCAAAACCTACATTTCTGCTGGTTAATGCTAAAGTTAAACTATGCAAAATAGTTCCATTCCACTCTGAAAATTCATCTTAGACCCTGTCCTGCTTTTCTGATTATGCATTCTTGTGTTTTAAAAGTAAGATCAAATTTAAAAACAAACAAACAAACAAACAAACCCCCCAACCACAACAAAACAACTGGGACCATGCACCAGAAATAATTTTTTGGGGTTTTTTGGGGGTTTTTTTTGTACCATCATGTGAACCCCACACCTTGGTCATTGTGAATGAAATAATCTCAGGTCATTTAAGTACCGGTTAAGTCTCAAACAGAACTTAGGATTTATGAACCTGTGTTGCAGAGGGCTGAATTTCAATCCAAACACCAAAACTGTCCTTTCCAGCAAATTGCACAGAGCCTATATTTTCCAGAAATACTTTATAGGGGCTTGTGCTTCAGAGAGACATAATTCCACCTCACTAGTCCTCGTGAACCCAGCCTAGTGATCATGGACCTGCCACTTTGGAGTAATTTGTGTTTCCTAAGTTATGCTGAGATGTAGTCTGCACATTATTATGGTACGAGGACTATAAATGCCTCTTTTTAAAGAGATACCTAGGGCAGGGAGGGTGCCTTTGCATCTATATTTATAGCCTACACCCGTTAACTGAAGCCTGGCATCTCTCATTCACATTTACCCTGCTGGTGGCCCAAATCCTACCTATAAATCCAACTTGCCCTCACAAGAGGTGATGCTGAAACTCCTCCAGGAGTTACCCTAATCTGTGACAGCTACCTGACGTTAGTGATGTGAATGACAGAAGAGGTGGATGGAGTAGATGGAGGTGGCTGCATCAGGCCCTAAATATGACACAGCAAATAAGCACACACTGAATGAGCTCTAAGGCTTCTGGTACATACAAGGTTTTCCCATCCACTTGACAGGATTACCAGTTGAGTCGCCCCAAGAGTCCATGTGGAGGGTGCTGCTGGGCATGACACTTGGCCTCAGCTTTGGGGGTCCCTTCTGTAGAGAAGTGCAGACGTAGTCTTTGTGCCCTCTTTACTAAGCAATCTGTGTTTTCTGGGGGCTCTGCTCTTCCTATTCCTGAAATGCTCCACAAGGGAAAGGCTATACCGAATTGTGGGGCCCACAATCAACTGGATTAACAGAGGGAGAGGATGAGATCATCTTCCTAAATCTTTATGTGCTTGAGTTTCCTAGGAATGTGTGAATTTCAAGCACTGTCTGTACAGTTCTGAGCCAGACATTGTGCAAGAGTGCAGAATCTCTCATTAGTCTATTTTTCACGGAATCAAGATAATTAAGGATTATTAGGGCTAGAACACCAACATCCTGGGTCTGATCAGCATGATATCTGCAGAAGGCAAGTGACTTTGATCAGCCCTTAGCAGTTCTGGGAACATATTAACAAAGTAGCAAAGAAGGGAGAAGCAATTGACATAATTCACAAGATTTTTCAAAACCTTTTATGAGATCTAGAGTAGGGGATGACAGAGGAAGCTGTGTAATCTTGTGCTCAGGGACTGATTTACCCTTCATATCCATTGCCATGGATCAACAGCTGGTCAAGAGACAGGACATGAAGAGTAAGATTACGGTCTAACAGCTTGATGCCTCATGGTTTACTGCCTTGGGGATGAATCATGAACTAGACGGATTTATGGATGGCAGAAAACAATAAAGATTAGCAATGAGCAGGTGTGGATGTGTGGAATCAAACTACATGAATGAACAGTGCCACATCATTAAGTAAAGCATGTTTGGGGGGAAATATTAAGCATCTTGCGTGCCTTACAAGGGTTTAAATCACTTGTGTCAATTCAGGGAAAGGTTTTGAGCATTATGGACAAAAAAGTGCAGAGCTCAAACCAATGGACTGAAGATTTGAGGTTACTTACTCATCTAAAAAAAAATCCCATGTGAAACCCTGCTAGGTATGAAAATATAAATTGGTATGTTTTGGTGCCTGAATACCCGTGAAAAATCTAGCCAAGATTGCAAGTCTAGTCAGAAGACAAAGCAAGTGAGGCAAGGGAATTGGTCAGAAGTACATCCTTCACATCTAAGTCACCACTAGGACACCATTTGAAATACCTTGGTCTCAACTGGTCACAGCTACGCCAAAGAGCGAGTGCAGAGAAAGGAAAATAAAGCATCAGGGACCAAGGAAAACTCACAAAGAGAGAGTGAAGAAAACAGTAATGAAGAGCAAAGGAGAGGAGGGAACTGCTCTCTCTTCTCTGATGTTACAAAAGAGCAACAACAAATTTTTCAGCGTGGATAACCAAATGGTGCCACTTAGCCACATGAGATGACATAAGTCCACAAGCTTAGTTGAAAAAAGGGTTGGATGTAACTAGCAGAACTCTTGTTATCTGTATAAATAGTAATAATCTGAATAGATCTGTTTGAGAAACAAAACCATGTAAGATAAAAAACTGCATCATCTGGGTTTAATGAGAGCTATATTTGGGGACAAAAACCCCTAGAATGTCATACCAGAACCTGCTCTGAACTGAAACTGACCTTTCCAGAAATCTGTGATATTCTCATTCTTCCTCCCATTAAAAAAATCAAACCAAAACAGGAAGAACTGAAACCAGTAAGAGCTTAGACTACGATGGCTAAATAGGGATGGGTTAGGTAGCATCTGTTTATCGGCGTTTCTCTGCAGCATCTGGTGTCGGCCGCAATCAAAGACACGATAGTGGGATCCAATGATCAGTCTAGTATGAGCCGGCAGTTTTCTCCCCGTATGATATCTCTCTGCAGTTGAAACACCAGAAGGTATGAAAGAAACAGGAAGAAAGACATTGTGAGGGTGTGTTTACACAGGAGGAGGAGAAACAGGAACAAGCAGGACAGGAAAGGGACACTGAAGAATTTGGTGCCATCAGCGTGATGCTTATTTTGCTGAAATTCAGCAGTGGGCCAGGAACAGATTTTCTGGGAAAAGTTTAGGAGGCTACTGAGGATGCTCTGGCTTTTCAGGGCTGCATATGCTTTGTATGGAGGCACTCTCTGGGCTCATGTAGTTTTTCACTTTGTCACTGGCTTCCTTTGGGCTGTACAAAATGAAAATCAGGCCCCCGCAGACTAACCTTATGAAAACTTTGCTTAGTAACAGTCTGGCCTGCTCACAAACTTGATTGGATCTCTGGGATAAACTCCTCTGGTTGGCTTCTTGTACATTCCCTAGAACCTTTGGTATCCCTGTTGTCACAGGATTTTTCTTCTTTATTTGGAAAATAAACACCTACTCAGAGCTTGTATATATCTTTGCAAACATATTTCTTGCTTTTCTCCTTGTAGTTTGGCTTCATTACCCACTGGTCCTCTCATAGCAGCTCTGTATCATGGAATGGGGTGGGGGGACGACTATGTTTTTGCTAAATATTTCTATAGCACAGCTGTAGTTATGATTTGGTGTGCCATGATCTGCTGTAATAGCCAATTGAGAATGAGATGGCTTCTAAAATATAGGATCATGCACTGAACTTAATGCTTCAGCTCTGCAAAAATACTTATTTCAGCCAACCACTTTGGAAAATGAGTGATCTTTCATGACAGAGAAAAAGGTGCATTAAAAGGCTGTTTCAGAGTCAGCAACAGGAAGGCAGAGAACTTTTAAAGGGAATGGTTATTATCATCACTTTTCATTTCTAAGTTAATATCCATTTTTCCCACCACTGCCAAAGGAAGCAATTTCAAGGAGAAACCCACAAGGAGTCTATAGCTGTATAATTAGTGCAGAGCAATGTATTTTGCCCTTTTGATTTATAGACCCCTGTTCAGTGGAGGAGTGGCCCTAGTAAGAATGGTAACGACTGTGGCTTATCTGACACAGAAGGTATCAACTAATTAGGCTTGTTTCTCTCAGACAACATTTCAGAGCCCTTAGAAGTCTCCCATAGATATCTGTGATATCAGCAGGGTCACTTCTACTGCTGCTTAACTCTGGGCATCCCAAGAAAGTCACTGATACTTATGAGTGTATTTTCCAATGGACTTGGACAGAAATCCTTTAGATTTTTTACCATCTTTGTTGTTTCAGGAAAAAACCAAACACTCAGCCCTCAAAGTTACTGCAGAGTATTAGACAGATGTTGTGTTTGCTTCAAATCCCTTAATGTTGGAGTGGGTTACAGAGCGCTTACCTTGGTACGGAGCAGGGCACCTGTCTCAGCACGGTTCTTTTCAATGTCTCTTTCCCAGTGGATTCTGATTTTTTCCAGTATGTCGTCCAGGCCACTTCCCGGGGGAACATCAAGTTCTTCCAGCTGAGATCCAGCAAGCTGCTTGTATAACACCTTCACATCCTTGAACAAAAAAACCCAGACATAAAAGAAGGTCAACTGCACAATTGAATGGTAGCTTTGGAGGGGCTCAAGGAAGAGGTCTTTTGGTTCCACAAACAGATAGAGTAATTAAATTTGGTCCTGAAAGGTGTCTCTACATGAATGATTTAGTGCACTGGAGGGTTTCTTTTTCAGATGTGGATTTGCCTTGCTCCTGCATGGGGAGACTTGCTGGAGTTCCCCGTGGTGGAAGGAGACCGAAGTCCTGCACCAAGGCACTGTCTGGAGCAGCCCTTCGCAGTGGCAAGTTTCTCCAGCAGTCACAGCTTGACGTACGCACACACGCTGCACACCCAGGACCACAACTATATCGCACTATGCGATAACACAGACATGCATCTACCGGGAGATACAAGTTGTGCAAAGCAGTAAGAGCTCTACAGCCTTGCAGCTTGTGTGAGCCACGTGTGTGCTTTTACACATGTGCACGTTAGGTGAGGAGCACTTTCCTTCTCTGTTACAGCATTCTGTTCTTTCTTTACATATAAGCGCTCCAAAAGTATGTAAGCAGGAGATGTAATATGTAAAAAATATGTAATTGCATGTACATCAATTGTGCACTGCGTTCAGGAACACAAGAATAAATGAGATTTGCACATTTGCACTGTCTGGCACCACAATCCTTTTACATCAATCTGTTTGTATGTGCTATTGACATAAGCAAAAAAAAAAAAAAAAAAAGTCACGTAAAAACATCTGGGAATTGTATTTGTAGGCAATGGCCCCATGGCCCCTGACAGTGACAGTACTGGAAAAAAAGTATGGGCAAGTATATGTGAATTATGAACCTGTAAGAATGAAAGCCTCAAAATGTGCCCACTCTAAGCACACAAAAGCTTCGAAAGGACTTGACATGGATTTCCTAGCGCGGGTACTGGAGGAAAGAAAGGTTTTAATTAGTTCAGGAAGGTCCTTGGGACTTTATTGTGCCAGAACTCAACTGGAGTAACTGCAATAGTTGCTTCCAGCCTTTATTCTGTGACTTCTCTTGAGCAGCTTCCCCTGGTGCCGCTGCCATGGGAAAACCAGGTCTGTGCTGGGGTGGTTCTGCAAATGCTCAGATACTCCCAACGGGTAAAGAAAGGAGCATCCTTCCACCCTGCAAGGGCTCCTCGCTGGCTAAGTGCAGAGCGAGAGGAGCTGTTGGAACGCTGTTATTCTTGTTATGCCATATATATGGGCAGCGAACAGCATCGGTGCCAACTTTTCCTGTTTCACAGCAATCATTGCAATACACAGAAGTTGAAAGGGGACCTTATGTATTTCTATCAATTTTCCATTGTCCCTCTTATCTAAACCAACTTCTGTCTTCCTCATGCCGTGCAGCGGTGTTGAAGCCACTGATTAATTTCTGCAAGGTGCCAGCCTTGGCAATAGACTCATGAAAGTAGGGAGGGGATGAAGCAACTTCATCTTGGCAACCCAAGTCTCCATGTGCCTGCCAGTGTTGCTGAAATCTTGTGGTTGGAGAAATTACATGTAAGAAATGCAAGGTAGGAGAGTGCCTCACTTCCATGAGACATCTCAGTTCAAGCTCTCTTTTACTTTAGAGGCATCAGCACACTTGCTTGCCGTCCCTTATGTGGGATTAGTAGTAGCTTCATATTTGATCTGCCAGTAAAGATGCTGCTTTGGGTTTGATCCTGAAACCCCCACCAAAGGGAATAAACCACCTTCATGCAGATAGTGCTGGTGAATGCAATAAGTGGGAAAGTATTGCAAAACTGGGTAATAATAGGCTTCCCTTCCAGCTACCAGTCCCTGTGACTTGCTTCAGGGTTGTGTTGCTCAGGAGAGACTCAGTTTTGGGAACCGAGCAGCTTGCTAAGCCAAGCAGGACTCTTTCTGAAGAGCCCGGTTAATGCTCAGTGTTAGTGCAGCAGGACCAGAGCTTGTTCCCTGCACAGGCATTTTCTCTTTACATCTCTGGCTGAGAATCAGACTTCACTGTGGGGATGTCCACATATGTGACTGTGCAGCCCTGTGACCATCGTGTGGTGTCTAGCAAGAAATGATGACTTTGCTTCCATGTCATATTTATCAGATGAGAAAGTGTTAAATGTAAGTAATTTGATGATGTCTCAGAGGTTGGTGCTTTAAGTTAACAGCAAACAGAGAAATTGGAGCAGTTTTCAGGACAATCCCCCCACCCAGACGTGGCAGGCAGAGCTTTTTAGAGTTTGCTTTGCACTAGATGTATGATACCAACCAGATGAAACAGGCACACATTGGCTTTGCAGTGTCACGAGTCTCGACTTACTTCTTCGTGATTCTTTGACAGCAAAGTTAGTTCTTCTTTCATGCTCTCTATCTGACTCTCCAGATCTATTTTAGTTAAATTAGCATCATCAATCACTTTATATAGGGAATTAATTTCATCTTCCACTGCTTTTCTGAATGGCTGCTCATTTTCATACCTGCAGAGAAAAAAAACCCAAACAAACCTTAATACAGCACAGTTCAGCAAGAAAAACCTGCGTTTTTTTTTAAAACGGCACTATTGTGCTAATTAGCTCATGTGTCCCAGACAGAGGCACAGAAACACAGAATACTTTGCTCTCACCTTGTCTCGCTATACTTGAATTTTACTGCCTAGAGTACCCTGTCATTAACTCAGAGTGTAATAAAACAGGCCACGTTAGCAGTCTGCGCTACAGTGGTTATCAGCCTGATAGGATTCCCGAATAAGCACGGAGAGGCACTTGGTCTCCTGCTAGATCTGGTATTTATATACATTATGACTATGGGTGGCTTTTTCTCTGTTTGCTTGGCTGTAAAATGAGAATAACTGCTCATTCCTCTACATGAAAACTTTTCTGAGCTATGGCTAAAGAAAACACACGCACATCAAGCATTACTTTTACTAACAATGGACACGCCGATGGAAGTCTGGTCTATGTTCCAGGGTCCCAGCCCATCCTTAAGACCAAATTCCAGTAGCATCAAAATAAAGAGGAAATTTGAATGGCTGGTTTGTCAACTATATGAGTGTAGCTTGCTGAACAGAAAGCCGTAAAATGAGTATCTCAGAGCTGTACCTTTCTGAAATAAAAGGCAAACTTAAGAATGTGATTAACACACTTTTTGATAGGATTAAATAAAATAATACCAGGGAGAGAGAGAGAAGTTTAAGGGATGCTAAAAATTCTAGGAAATAGAAATCAGTTAGTTTGAAATACTGTTTGTGTGTCAGGTCTTGCAAAAAGCTATTTGTAAATGAAAGAGTCCATTACGAGTAAAAGCTAGAAGGATCACGTCTCCTGAGTAAAATTTAAAGAGCTTCACGCACTCATGTGGATTGTAGGCTTTGCAAACAGAAAGACATTAAAAAAAGTAGTTTGCCAGTATTTAAGATCTTCTTTTACTATTCATTTCTCTCAGTAAAGACAAGGAAAATCAGTGCAGGCCATTTCTGTTTTCTTATCTAATGTTTCCACACTGTTGTTTGTAGTTGTGCAGTTTTTGCTTTTCAGCTGCTGCAGCAGAATGATTTTTACTTCCAAAACCACTTGTGTGGTACTGAAAATTAAAACTAAAAATGACATGGAAGTTTGCCTTTATAAAATGTCAACCTAAATTTGAATGAATACGGACCTCTCAGTAAAAGATCAATGTCTGTATAGCAAAGAATAGCTGAAGTAATTTTGCTAGTGCATACATTTGTTGCTATAAATCTTCAAAATCTTCCAAAATAATGTTAGCATCATAATTATTTTGCTGTTACAAAATCCCTCCCAAGTCAGGTGGTCGACTATTCAACGTAAAAGAACGAGCCCATTCTACCCACTAAGCATTACTTCCCTATAGGGAAGCCTTTGCCAAGGCAAAGTTTCAAAGAAAGTGGCCAGCTGGGTGCCACCACAAGCCTACCGGTCTTTAAAATCTTCAGCACAGGCTTGAATGTTCTCGGTGTGCAGCATAAGACGAGCATTTTCAAGGACTGCTTCACCCACCTAGAAGAAAGAGACAACAGAGCTCAAGCAATGAAGGGCTTCAACACAGTAGCTATGTGCACTGTACATGTATCTTAAGCAGATGTATAGCTTTGATTCTGAAAATAATCCTTGAGTCTAGGGCTGTTCAAGTGACTCCAGATAATTTAATCAATTAATTTTGTACATATAAATTCACAAATTCTCTGCAAATAGGCTGTAATTTGTGATCAAACTGTTCATTGCTCTTAAGCATTCATCTTCTTGTGGAAACACATTTATTCTGATCATCAGCTGGTCGCAAGGGGCGAAATTCATTACTGTGCACAAGGTATGGTCATCATTTAAGTCCCACTTATGTTTTCTAGATACAGTTTAAGTAGCACTTATGCAGTTCCTATTCTACTTCCCATATCAGCAGTCCTCTTCGGGGTCGTCCTCTTCAGTGAGCCAAGGAATACTTGTTGCTCATGCCGCCTGTGAGCCGTCCTCAGCTCCCAGAGCATCGTTTTTCTTCTCTGATGGGATCCTGTAAGCTCTTGCAATAGATATGATACCTGAGAAGCAGGCAGTCTTCAAAGGTTATTACACCGAACGTGAAATGCTTTGGAAAGGTCATGCAAATAAGACTGCGGTATCATTGCTGTGGCTCTGGGGGCGTGTCTTTAATGCCCAGGAGACACTTGAGGGATAAGCAAACCTGAAAGGCTTGTGACATAGCAGCTGCTTGTGGTTCAAGAGGGTTATATAAAATGATGAAAAGATAAAAAAAGACCACTGCCTGCCCTGGAATCACGTGTGCACTGAACTATGGAGGTGACCGAAGACATGCTGAATTCAGTACCAGGATTAGAGCAATCATCTCTGCAAACAACTGTCTAGGGGCTCCAGCCATCCTGTGGTCCAAACTGTTGCTTTGGAGGAGCTAAACTGAACATCTCTTTGGTCTTTTTCAGGAGACACCTGTGGAGATTTGCAGTTGAACCTAAACCACCACATGAATACGAGCAGCTTTTTAAGCAGGCCGGGAGAGTTCTTGAAGCAGAAATATTTCTTTAGATAATTAAGTCTGCAGCTAAATGAGACTGCAAATCCCCTGAAGCACTCTGCTCCCCTCAGGTGAAACAGGCTGTGCAATGTGGAGACGTCAGGGCTTCGTCCAGGCAAGTTATCTCAAGTACTGCAAGTGGGATCGTTGCCTTAGTATGGTCCTACCTGCTCTTTGGTCTGCTGCTTGGTGACGAGGTGGAGGTGGACATGCAAGGCTGAAGCATTTCTACATGGTAATTAACATTTACTGTCATGAAAAGTGGCTTACCGCTCCCAATGTCTTACAAATGCTTGGACAAACAAATATGAAATATGTGAAGGCATTTGATAAGGAGATATCTGGAGGAATAATTTACTCCCCACATTGAGAAGACCATAATAGATCATATAGTTAAAAGCACTCTACATCTTTTTAATCTGAGGAGACATGAGAGTTAAAAAAAATTGGTTTGCTTACTTCTCACCTACTGTTAGGAACAAAAAAGGAAGGTGGCTGTGGCTGGAAGCCTGGGGCTGGAGCTGCATTCCTGCCAGCTCCTGCTCAGCTTGTCTTCCAAAGGAAACAGAACTCATGCCATTGCATGGGCGGCCAATTTTTCTTTAATAACTGGGATTTCTTGGCCAAGTCCAACCGATATGACAGAGGGATAGGCCATGTTAGGGACACGCAGTTCCAACACATTTCCTGAAAATGGCATGTAGACAGAGGAGACAGTTCCTGTGAATGCCACCACTGAGCAAAAAAGCCCCAGTTTAGGTGTCAGAAAATTCGAGAGCGCAGCGAACGCGCAGGAGTCAGAGGTGTTACAGAAGCTACAGGTGTGGGCAGAGATGGTATCTGAGGAAACATCAGCCAGCCCCGGCTGTGCAGCACACGAGTACAGAGGACCTTTATGTGCTCTCTTGCACACAGAACTGGCTCATCTTCATCGTTCAACTCCTTTTTTTCCTTCTCTCTGCTTTTGTGCAACCCTGCTTTGCCAGCACTGGCCTAACTCCCCAACCCCCGGGGCGTCCCTTCTGCAGCATTTCAGAGTGGCTGGGCAGAGCCGGGATTTTGGGGTCGTGCTTTTCTGCAGTCCTTGGGTTCCCTTGCACCAAGAGACACAAGTTTCTCCTGAAAGATGGAGAAAAGACCTTTAGTTTTTACATGGCAGCAGCATGGAGGTAGAGGCAGTTCTTTGATCCAAGCTCTGCATTTTTGGTTGGGTTTTTTTTCTTCTTTTTTTTTTTTCCTTTCCTTTTTTTCCTACAGAAATTACTTTGTCTTCCTGCCAATTTATAACTGTGTAGATTGTCAGAGAAACTTTTATTTTTTTTCCTGACTCAAATCAGGGAGCAGAAACGCTGTCCCATGATTTGCTCTGCCCTGTCAAAACAAGCCCATTTGCCTCTGGCAATGAGCCCCTGCGGTTACTACATCTGACCTAAAGTCTGATGAAAATTAACGTCTTTGAGGGAACTGGGAACATCCCACGAGCAAAAGTAACATTAAATCTTGTGAGCTGCCCAGTGCCACTCAGAGGTGTGCTAATGGCTAAGGTTAGAGCCTGAATTCTGTGTAAAATGGCTTTTGGGCTGCATCGAAAGTAGAAGCAGGGAGTAGCTGGTGATTTTCCACTGCCTGGATTTCTGCCTCTATGCAGAGGAAAACTGGGGTTTAAAAGTGTTTTTCAGTAGTAATCTTGTGGCTTTGTTGAAGCATTTGAGGTGGCTTCTTACCTGCCCCACAAGTGGATGTCTCTACCTGAGCCCTGGTACCATATTCCTGAGGACTCTGTTAATACCTGACTCCCTCTTCATAGACCGGCAGCTAAAGCCAAATATTCGGTGAGAAAGTCCAGGGCTTTCCAAAACTGCACACGAACCTGAACCGTGCTGTTTAAGTACAAATGGTATAAAAAACGTCTAATGTTTGGAAGGCTTCAGGGACGAGTGTTGTAGTGGGAGCCAGCAGGCATTAGCCTTTCACCCTCCTGGAAATGAGCTTTAAATCCGACAGTGAACCTGAAGGATAAATAATTACACGGTAGCTTCTATGTAGAAACCAGGTTTCCTGAAAAATTCTCCCTGATTTGCATGAGTTGTGAAAGCCCTTTTCGAGGCTTGAGAAGAAGAGATGTAAGACTTCCATCTAGTGGCTCTTTTGTTTGATTTAATTCTGCTAATAATCAACAGCTGGATGCGAACACACAGCATTAGTGAGACGGATTCATAGCCACTTTGCTGACACGCGTAGTAAAATGCATGATGCAGCAATTTAGGAAACACCCTTCTTTGCATCCATTGGAAACGAGAGGGCTCGCAACGCTGCAAGGACTTGGACATTGCCTCCTCCGCTTGTAAAGTGGAAGAAAACACTGTCCTGCTTCGTGGGGTTTCTGGGAGGCTTAATTCACTGACGCTTGTGTGGCATTTAAACAGCTAAGAAGAGAAGTGTTATCAAAATGCAAATATTATTACTAATAATAGCTCTTCTAAGTCATGCATTGTCTTTCAACACTCGCATTGGTGATGAACATACACCTTTTGAACATGATTTTTTTTTTCAGTTCTTGAATTAACACTGAATATTTGTGGTATAAAACATCTCAACTATAAAGCAGCAACAATTTTCTTTCATTTCACTGTGGTTTTATGGATATGAAAACATACTTTTAATTTTTTAGCAAAAACCCAAATCCTATCAAAATCTGCATCAACGTACAGGCTCATTTACTTGGTTACGACCGGCAACAAGGAAAACCAGCTGCTTCAAGGGAGTTCGCAGGCTCCAGCCTTGAAAAAGGGTTATGTGGTACGGACGCTTGTGGAGAGAACTTATCCCTGGTGGCTGGCAACTTTTGATTTTATAAAAGAGATCTGAACAAGTTTGGAATTGCAAGATTTATTACGCCTTTCAAATTCGTGGCTATGCATTATCGATAGCTTCGTATACTTTTGCTATTCTTACAAATGCTGAATCCCTTTCTGAATGCTGCTGAGTTCGTGGCCTCGGGTGTGGCCCGTGATAATGAATCTCATGGTTTAATTATTTATGTAATGGAAAATTATCTGGCTTTTAAGTTCATTTCATTTAAAGCAAATGATGCCTCTGTGGAGAAAGATCAGAAGATGCTGGTCTAGTCTTTCCTTCCGCACGCAGACAGAAATGGTCGATACCAGCCCATTGCCTCCAACACACTGTAATTCACAGCTAAATCAGGCTAAAATCACGCAACCCAGCGCTTGCTGCTCAGACGCCAAGCAGTAAACTCGTAATGCTTTCGGTCATGCTTTCCGCGTTGAAGCCCTTCCCAGAGCAGAAGGCAGCAAGAGTGGCATTTCTTGCATCGCCTTGGGAAAGGCAATGCCTGGAGAGAGGCTGGGAAGATTGATGAGTCCTTTGCTGATTTCTCCTGCATCCAAGATGACGTGACTTCATTTATACATCTAATATTTTATAAGTAAACAGGACTGCATCAAAAAAGGCATGGTTCTCAAAGCAGGAGATACCTCCGAAAGAAACGATCTGTAAAAATTGTAATATTGCCTAAGCACAAGGAGGAACCCTCACCCCCCACCTCACAGCTGTATGTGAAGGTACTCCAAGGTTACACTGTTGGAGGTGGCTGAAAGGACGTAATTAAAAGTAATTTATTGTCATCCTCTGTGTGGCGGTTGACCAAGCTCTGTGCCATTTTGTGGGAGTTTGTTGTGCCCTCAGATCAGTGGCAGAATGCTATTTCACCAATTTACAGACACTAAGCATGCACTGTGTTGTGTCGGAGTGTGTTACAGATAATACTCAGCGGCTCTCCTGCCCCACAGCAAATAAATTACAGTGTGCAAGTCCAAACACGGCGATTCCTCGGGCTGTCAGTCCTGTGTATTCTCCAGGCTTAATATTAACAGCGAGTAAACGCTGACAGTAAGGTCAGGTGCAAATAAAAGTATCTCTGTAGAAAAACTCTGGTGATCTCTCAAAAGCTCCCAACCATGCACGGGAGTCACAGCAGTGATAAAATTGGTTCAGGACGTTGATTCCTTCTTCTGCTTTTGTGTTTAGTCCTGTGATCTGAATGGCGCTACGTGCCATCTCATAGACAAAATAAATCTCTGTGTCTCCCACGCAGCTGTAATTGAACGGTCACGGAGGCTGAGCGACCCTCTCCTCTCTGTAAACTCACTGAAATTATTTCAAGCGTCCACTTTTCCCTTCTCTGTGGGAAAGAATTGCCGTTACAAACAACCTCCTATTCTGCAGAAGAGCCACATTTGATTAGAGATAGAATTTTCCCCAAGAAAACCAGGATGAAGCCTGGAGAAAAGAAGTACACCCGGGGTCAAATGAGATGAATCTGTATTTCTGTCACATGAATTCCTCTCCACAAGGATTTCTCATTTCCCTCGTTTCCTGCAAAATTCCTCCCACTTTGCACCTGTCCCAATTAGTGTGTGTCCACCTGCTCTGCTAAAAACCAGCTGCCCAGGTGGATAATTAATGCTGTGAGCTGGATAGTGGCTTCCCATCACTCAACTCCTGTCAGTGATCCCCTGCTGCAGTAATAGCTCTGACAATTGCGATGAAACATGAATGTTTTTTCCCCTGAGGGACCCTCCGCTTGTACCCTCCGATTCACTCGTTCCCACGTTTTTTCCACGAGCTCTGCGTTTGGGAGAAACACTGTCACCTGGTTGTTACTGCTGCGAGGATAACTACCCAAAATTTGGGATGCCGGAGCACATCCCAAGAAAGGCAGGAGGGAAACGGGACCTCGGGTCTGCTGGGGTCTGTCCTACCCCACTGCGGAGACTGACCCATCATGTTCTGATTTTAGGACCGGGAAAGTCCTAATGGCCATATCCTTGTCTGCTCAATAGCAGGGCAAGAGGAAGGGGTTCCTGTCTAGAACATCTCTCGCCCCCAGTTGCGTATTTCTGCCCCATAACTTTCACAGATGCTTCATGCAAATGGCACCGAGGGCTTTTACAGCTGCGGGGCATCCATCCCGGCTGAACGCACGGGGATGGCCGGGAATCAAAATGAATCTTTAGATTTTGCAGGAAGCTGAAAAAAGGATATGTCACATTAAGGCAAATGTGGACATCTACAGAAAATCTAAATATGTTTACAAAAATTACACTCGTCTGGAAAACATGGGATGGCGGCTGCAAAGTCCCCACCTACGTCAAAGTCCCTAGCTACCTCAGCGAGATGATAGGTTCAAGGGTATGGCTTTTCATAAGCACCCCAGGTTCAGAGCACCCATTGCCTTCAGCAGCTAGGCCCTTGTGTTGAGTTTGCATGGCACCGTTTTGGTAGCGGAGGGGCGGGGGGGCTACAGGGGTGGCTTCTGTGAGAAGCTGCTAGAAGCTTCCCCTGTGTCTGATAGAGCCAATGCCAGCCGGCTCCAAGACGGACCCGCCGCTGGCCAAGGCCAAGCCAATCAGCGCCTCTGTGATAACATATTTAAGAAGGAAAAAAAACAGCTAGAGAGAGCTAGAGAGAGGAGTGAGAAGATGTAAGAAACTCTGCAGACACCAAGGTCAGTGCAGAAGGAGGGGGAGGAGGTGCTCCAGGCGCCGGAGCAAGATTCCCCTGCAGCCCGTGGTGAAGACCATGGTGAAGCAGGCTGTCCCCCTGCAGCCCATGGAGGGAGGATGAGGGGGTGTAGAGATTCCACCTGCAGCCCATGGAGGACCCCATGCCGGAGCAGGTGGAAGCACCTGAAGGAGGCTGTGGCCCGTGGGAAGCCCACGCTGGAGCAAGCTCCTGGCAGGACCTGTGGACCCATGGAGAGAGGAGCCCACGCCAGGGCAGGTTTGCTGACAGGACTTGTGACCCTGTGGGGGACCCACGCTGGAGCAGTCTGCTCCTGAAGGTCTGCACCCCATGGGAGAGACCCACGTTGGAGAAGTTCATGAAGGACTGTCTCCCGTGAGAGGGACTCCACGCTGCAGCATGGGAACGATGAGAGGAGTCCTCCCCCTGAGGATGAAGAAGCAGCAGAAACAACGTGTGATGAACTGACCGTAACCCCCACTCCCCGTCCCCCTGTGCCGCTGAGGGGGGCGGAGGTTGAAGCCGGGAGTGAAGTTGAGCCCGGGAAGATGGGAGGGGTGGGGGGAGGTGTTTTAAGATTTGATTTTATTTCTCATTCCTCTACTCTGTTTTGCCTGGTAATAAATTAGATGAATTCCCTCTCCAAGTTCAGTCTGTTTTGCTCGTGACGATAATTAGTGAATGATCTCTCCCTGTCCTTATCTCGACCCACAAGCTTTTCGTTGTACCTTTTCTCCCCTGTCTAGTGAAGGAGGGGAGTGACAGAGCAGCTCTGGTGGGCACCTGGCCCCCAGCCAGGGTCAACCCACCACAGCCCTTCAGGAAGCTTTCAGGATTAGCGACAGCAATGTCATTTACCA
Organism: Balearica regulorum gibbericeps; assembly: GCF_011004875.1. NCBI lineage: Eukaryota > Metazoa > Chordata > Aves > Gruiformes > Gruidae > Balearica > Balearica regulorum. The sequence continues at coordinate 120,464,090 of NC_046185.1, forward strand.
ATAAAAAGAAAACAACTTTAAAAGTGGCGCTTAACTGGGCGTTTCTGCTGACATGATCTTTGTACAACAGCTTATGCCGCCTTGTTCAGGGTTCAGATGACATTTGTAGCATTCTGGGCGAAGACCTGCCCTAAAAATGCAGCGCACTGTAAAAAGGCACCCTCTTTCCTACGCCGGAGTAAAACTCTGCCCAGCCCAAGGTAAAACACACAATTGTCCCGGGGAACTTAAAGTTGTCTTTCAGGCTTTCTGAAGACCCACTGATGGCATTTTCTGTGCTGGCACAAGCGCTGCCGGGAAGAGACGTGCCAGATGCCGAGGTCTAGCTCTTTGGGGTCCCGTCTGCTCCCGCTGGCTGGGAGTCGAGAAGCCAGTACTCACGAGGTGCACCGAGACCTTGGGGGACAGAGCCCTGTGTTCACTGCAAGCAGGACATCAGCCTGCAAAGTCTTACTGGTCTTACTGGTCAGCAAAAAGAACTTTCTTGTCCATGAGGTCAATGCAAACATCGTTTCATACCCCCACAATAAACACTTTCCTGGAGAGCCTGTAGCCAGAGCGGTACGTAGAACATGGGAGTAAGGGGTGGTGGGGTGGCGACAAAGGGAGGGAAAGGAGTCACTCATTTGTAGCCATGTAATTATTATTTTTAAATAAATAGATCTTTTGAAAATGTGGTTAAGCAAACAAGGGAATAAAGTACAAATCTGAATTGCTAATTTATAAAAACCCAAACCCTCAAAACAACGTGCTTGTAATGATATCATGTTGAGGGATAAACTAATTCAGTCCTACCAGTTTTCTTTTAATAATTTTGATGCTCGGTGTAATAACCACAGCTAAGAAAAAAAAAAAAAAGAAAAAACCCACCCATTTTAATCAGCCCAGGCTATCGCACCTTGGGGTGCATTTCAATCACCCCCGTGCGCAGGATGCCTGAGGCAATTCTCCTGCTTAACAGGCATTTTCCACAGCACACTGTGAAATGATAATGCTAATTATCATGAAGATAGATTTAAACCGCTCCGTCTTGGGCACCGCGCCTTGAAATCAGGCGGCATTCATCATCAGCATCAACCCTCGCCGCTCAGGATTGCTAATGACTCGTGAAGCTCCCTCCGTCATCCCCCCCCACCCCGCTGCCGACAGCGCTCCGGCGCTCACCTGATGGTAAATGGCCTCCCAGTTCTCTCGCAGCGCTCCCCAGCTGCCCACGCTGGCCGCTTTCTTGTCCAGGTAGACTCTGATGTGCTCCTCCAGCTCCTGGTTGACCTGCTCGAGAGCTCGCACCTTCTCGATGTACTCCACCAAGCAGCCATTCAGGCTCTCGTAGGAGATGCCCCTGCCCTTCTCCAGCCCCGGGGCCAGGGGCACGGCGGCAGAGGAGCTGCGCAGACCCTGGAGGAAGACGCTGCTGATGCCCAGGGCTCTGCGGGACACTCGGGTGCCCAAGCTGCTCACACCGCCGGTGGGGACGGTGCCCACATAAACTCCAGGAGGTCTCGACAGGCCTCCGACGCTCACCCGGCGGCCGGGTGGCCCCGAGCCCTCGGCCGCGGAGGAAGAGGGCTGCTGCCCCAAGAAGGACGACCGGCGCCTCGGCAAGGGCATGGTGCTGCTCCAGCCCGCCGAGCGCCGTCGCTCAGCCCGGCCGCCTTGCCCCGCACTGGTGGGAGGGATGTGCCGAGCCCAGCAGGTTGGGGCTCGCGTGGGGTTTCGGCTTTGTGCGATGGCTTTCTGGAAGGGGGGCTTTGTGCTGCCCGGGAGCGCCCGTCACATTGTCCGGGCGGCCGCTGGGTCAGCAATCCCATTTCAGGGGAAATCTCCCTGCTGCTGCTGCTGCAAATGTGGCAGATGAAAAGCACAATGGTGTTTACAGGGACAGCGGGACGGGGATTCAGTACAACGTACGTGTTAAAATACCAGCGGTGTTTTCTACGCTGACGCCCAGATGATCTCCTACCCTTACACTCGCAGGTATCTAGATACATGTTACAAACACATTGGCCGCTCACACCCATGCTTACTCCAGACAGAGTCTCCTGCAGCAAGACATTACCTGATGTTAGCAAAACCCAAAGTTTTGAGGAGCCGGCAGGGCCATGGCCGAGCCGAGCCAGTCTTTTGCTGCTGCAGAGCCTCAAATGCTCCCTCGGCCCTGCCGCAACTCCTGGATTTCTCTGTGCTTTGGCTTCACCACCCAACCAAGGCCCGTTGCCCCAGACCCAGCAGATTTTTAACTGGGGACAAACACCCTCACGTCTACCCCTGCTCAGTCGGTTCAATGTCCCATTGTCAGTTGCCCCTGGTGCCTTCAACGAGGGCTGTTTCACTTTGACTGGGTAACGTGACAACAAAGTGAGGCAACTGTGAACCGAAAGAAAAGGGTGGAACAATCCCTGAGACTTATTGCAGGAGATGGGGGAGTTTTCCCCTGCTCTTCTTTTTCTGTCACTGGTCTTTAGCAACTAGTAATCAGGTGGGTAGCTTGTAGGTACGTAAGTAGAATGCGTGCATGGTACAGTCGGTTATGTCACTATACAATGTTAGGTATAGGGTTTTTTTCTACCTACACACAGAGATGCTTCACAGCCAGGATGCCAGACTTGTTCCAGTGTAGGATTACCGTGTGCGCATCTTTGTAGGCATGCCTGTAATGTGCTGATGTTGGGCATTGCCCTAATGCCGTGTAGGTTTCTACGGGGGTGGCGGGGAGTCTTTGGCGAGGTGGAATACAATCAGAAATCCCTGTCTTCCGCGGGTGCCTAATCCTGGCTCACCGGGTTTGCGGCTGGAGTTTGTTTCGCTTCATTTTTGAGAACTGTGAGACTGCCTACAGTCAGGTCACTGTTTCCTAGTTGTGTGAAGCCTGGGGATTGCGCAGCATCTCACAGCTTTGCAAATATTTTTGGCTAGTTTCTAGGCATTCTGCATTTAGATTACCAAGCAAACTGTGCTGGCTAAATGAAAGGAATTGTCCAGTATTTCTTATACAACATTTTGAGTGTATTGCAAAAGCAATACTGCATACAGAAAACAAATGTATAAATACGGATTTTTTACAAAGAACTGAATTTAGTTCTCTGTAACTTTGTTCTCTCTTTCCACTTCCCTGTTGAAAAAGAAGATGAAGGTCCTCATGGGATTGCTTTCGCTCTTGGCAAGACCCTCTGGAAGTTTTTACACTCATTGATTTCCAGGATGCTTTTTAGTATTTGATCATGAGGATTGCAGATGTCATATTGTGCAGTGTTTATCCCAGGGTGAAAAGATATATGCCCAAAGTGCCCATCCACATCCATACACAGCCACGTCTTCCTGCCTGCCCCGGTCACCTCGTAGGGAAGCAGTGCATTACTCTCTGATTCTGAGCAGAAAATCAAGTATCTAGAAGAGCCCCTATAACATTACAGTTTTCCAACCTTAGGGAAGTGGCCCACATTTGGATTTGTGCCTTGGCACAGTAGAAGCGCACGTGTGGGACAGGGAGAAAGGAGGGGTGACAATGCCTCTGTGGCCCCCTCCATCCCGGGGGGAGCCACGTCTTGCTCTGATTCCAGCCATCATTTAGTAAAGTTGTCAGGTTGCTCTGACTAACCGCAGCCACCGGGACACTGCTGGCAGGTGGGAACAGCTGGACCAGATGTGCCACTGCTATAATTCCTTTTTCTGGTACCAGCCGTGGCTCACCTTGAACAAGGCATACGGTTAATGATGCTACGCTAACCCTGTCCTGACCGAGCTTCCCTTTTACGCAACCACGCGATAAACCTGAGCGGTCAGGGGCACAGAGCAGCCAACTGGAGCGCGGGGTAAACTCCTGCTGTCTCACAGCCCGCCTCTGATGAAGCGAGGAGTGAAGGTAGAAAATAATCTACAAGGACTGATGGCCAGAAGTGGGGAGAGGACGGCCGAGAGCTCAAAGGACGGAGGCCATTTCACTTGCCCAACGATACAAAAAAGGCAATTTGAAAGGCAAAAGGCAAATTTGAAAATTGAAAAAAACAAAACTGAAAATTGGTCCCACAGTAACAGTTCTGGGTTACTCAAAGAGAAAGCATTGATTTAGGCAAAGTCATTCTGTGTTCCAAGTTAGCCTCTCCTTGTAACAACCTATTTTTAATCCATCATTTAAGCTTTGTTCACCCCTACTATTCCCCTAACACCATTACAGCCTGTAATCTAGCGCTTAACTGGGCAGGAATGAAATGCCATTTTGCTCTGAAACACTGCTTTTTTATTCCTAAGGGGGGGAAGGAAAGTCTCTGAGAGGAGAAGGGGCTATGAGGAAACTTGATTCAATGGCACTAGCAGTCCAAGTGCAGAAGATAAATAAAACAGTGGGGAAGTGGAAATATGGTCAAAGTCATAGCACTCAATTGGTGGGAGTCTCTAGTCACCAGATTTCAAGATTTCTGATAAATTCAAAGGGGTTTCTGTTCCTTTGAAGGGGACACTCTATTAGCCTTCTTTTGAGGTTGGTTGCTCTGCAGGAAATAATTCAGGACTCATTGGGCCAGAGCGGAGCAGCTGTGAGTCCATCGTGTAGTGTGGTTAGGACATTTATGCAGTGAAAAAAGTCATTCTTGTCCTTGCTCATGTAAAACAGTTTTGGAGCTCGAACTGGAACTTGGCTCTCCTGTTTAGATCTGAAGAAGGTAACATAAAAAAAGTCACAGGGCAACATTCCTAACCCAACGGGTTTGCCCATGTCTCGCGTGGCCCTGGATCCCATGGGTGCGACAGGTTTGTTTATCATCCCACTGCAGCCCAGCTCCCCTGCTCTCCCCACGCCGAGCTGGCATGCCCAGGCTGGTTTCTACTGGGAGGGGGACTCTGAAGAGCTCATCCCAGTCAGTGCTCAGGCAGTGCTGGAGTCATGAGAAGGATACTGGCACATGAGCCCTATGGACTGCTTCTGGCAACCGAGCTGGTCCTGTCTGATTTGTATTATAGCTTGGCAGTCTAAAGGAAAAGGAGTGACTGAGGTAATTTTACAGCAGGAGAAGGGATGGTCACTGAGCACGAATGCTCCCGGCCAGGCTAAGTGATGTCATGTTGGGTGCATGGTGCTGTACCCAACATATGCTGCCTGCACCAAAACCAGCCTTACCCAATATTCTTCCAGACCAAGTATATTTAGCAGCAGACTGTAAATGACAGTGAAGAAAAGAGTCCACCTGACAGGTGTTTTGCTTAGAAATACCTTTATTTTATAAAGCCACAGTCTGTTCTGTAAAGTTTTACCACACTTATAAAAAAGGGGCTGACAATTCTGAGGGAGAAAAGAAAAGCTGAAAACATTTCTTGTAATTCAGGGTTACACAAAGGTTCTATTTATAATATATATATATATATTTATAATTTGGAGACAGTAGAGATGAAACTGCAATAAGCGGGCAGCTGTGGGGGTCATATTTCAGAGACTTGCTCATGTCCTACAAACAGCGTTTCTTGACAGAAGGGGTTCACGAGGACCATCCCGCTGTCGCGGTAGTCGCCATTGGCGGGGGAGCGCGGCTCGGAGAGGTGGTCCTAGGAGAAAGACAGAGGCGCGGGTTAGCACTTCACACCCATCACTCTCCGTGAGCACGCAGGGCACGCCGCTGCCCTGTGCGAATGCAGGTGAGAAATGGACTGTTATTTTTTTTGCTTCTCCCAATCCTCCAAAAGTGCCTGAATTTTGGAGTGCCCGGCTCCTGGAGAGCCATTTTTGCCCTTCTTCAGGCAGTAGGAGCCACAAGTGAAGAGCTCCCCTGACAGTCAGGCTGATTTTTTCCTCAGTCTGCGGACCCAGAAGTCAGATGCACCAAACTTCAGGTCCCATAGCAGAATATGAACTTTCACATTCTTTTTTTCTTTTTTTTTCTTCCCACTTTCCTGACATGTTGCAACAGTTTCCTGACTATCAGCTGGGCTTGATTCCTCAAAGATGGATTTTTCAGCTGTTTTTTTAAGATCAGAAAATCATATATATGGTTCCAAGCTACCTGAGCATGCCCCAGTTCAGTCATGTTCTCATCAGCTTTAAATCTTTCAATTCTTGGTAAGTCTAGACCAGCTCCTGCCTTAGCTTGAACAACATGGTTGCCAGCAAAGTGGGATTAATGAAAAAAATGTGAGTGCTTGTCTAGTCACATCTCAGAGGTTTCTTTCTAAACACTTTTTGTTTCTTTTTTAGTTAATGAGATGAGTTAGTCAGCTAGCTAATCTGAAAATCACTTTACCATAAACCCAAACTCCACTGTTTCTAGGTTTTAAATAACTCTGAACTAAGCTAAATTGTTCTTATCTCTGAGGCCAGAGAATACATTTCTATCAGTAGTATCACCTGCCCATATATGAATAATCCCACTGAACCAGTAGTATCCCTTAAGTAAAAGCTGATGAGTATACACCACCACCACACACTATCATATGTTGATGTTTTGATTGCTTATATACTGGAAACACTCACCCCCTGAACTGGTATTTGAGAAGCTATGGGCAGCTCCTGAGACATAAATGCACAAAATTTCTTTGCATTATTGACTCCCACTACTCATCTGCTGCTGTGTGGGAAACGCACAACAGGCAGGTTTGAATTGCCAGTAACAAGCCAGCCCAAAGAGCGCTCCGAAGCAGTCGTGGTATGGCCAGACATTGGCATAGGCTCGAAAGGAAGAGAAACCTGGCAACAAATTCACCTAGGGGTGGTGAATTGCTGTGAGCACACAGCAGTAGGGAACATATCTGCAAGGGCTGGGAACAGGATGGCAACCCAGTTTTGGTGCCATATTTATGCCATCTTGTAGATATGTAGGGGTGAGTCCTCAAAAAGCTATTTCCCTGAATATGCATAGGGATCTCAAGGCTTTATTAATATGACTTCCTCTCCCTTTCTCCCAGCACGGCTTCAGTTACAGTTTTCAGACACTAGTTCTGCAAGTGAGGTACCTCTGAAGTCTCCAGGGACTGGATCTCTCTCGGTAACTCTACAGCATGCCTGTTGAAGTAGTCCATGGTAATAGCATTATTCCAATAGCTCAGGTTGTTTTCTGGGTTGGATGTCTTTTTCTTCCTCCTCATGCAGCAGACTGTCAGCAGAACTGCTGTCAATAGAAAGATGTCAAAAATTTGGTTATTTCCTTTCAATAAGGACTCATCAGTACTATGGATTTGTTTTTTACATTACTTAAGGAGAGGGCTGGTGACCTCCATTCATACGATTCACTCTCAGTCAGACCTAGCTCTCTCCTAACAAACCTCACACAATTAAGTCCAAATCTGGGCCAAGCAGATGAGGCAGAATATGCAGTTTTTACTTTCCTTCTGATGTGAGTTTATAATCCTCAAGATGTCGCCGCCTGGCTAACGAAACACTTTGGTGTTGTAACTGATGGTGTTTCAATACCTAAGTCGGGATTTATAGACCCTCTAGGACAGAGGGCACTCCCCAGGGACTGTGAAGGATGCTCTGAGCAGATCTTTTCTGCTTCTGGTGTGTTCAGACACTGCAGTGATGAGCACATTAGCAAATGGGCAGTGAGAGACACCTGTCCTAGGCTCAGATACCAAACTCATAAAGGCATGTAGTTGCACGTCTTCAATACCGAAAGCTTCTGCCCTGAAGTGCCACTGATCCCTGCCCCTGTCACCTGCCATCCATAACCTGGATTTTGGGTACTTTGTGACCATGCTCCAAAACGTCAGCGACCAGCAAGGGGAACAGATGGGCTCTTGCGCAGGATGCTACAATTGTCTGTCTGGCACCCCTGACCGCAGAGATGCCGGGATAACGCTCCTCCAGCGGGCGGGCTGAGCACAAAGCTGGCTGAGTCTTATTTTCAGGAATTGCTTTTGGTTTTGTCATCTGTGTTCCAATTCAGATGGGTAATTTGGCAATTTTATGAAAGCCAAGCAAACCCACTGTAACGAACTTACTGGTCCTTGCTCAGGCAGAAGCTGAGGTTTGTACAAGGGTTCGTTCAGAGGAGTAATGCATAAGCTCTGTGTGCTTATCTTACACCTGTGGAATTAATTGACCGGTAATCTACCTGATTTATACAGACATACAGGTAGCTGGACATGTACTTACTTTGATTTGTACCTGTGAAATAGGGAATGCCCTGCCATAAATTCACTTCATTATTTCTAAATCCCTTATGGTAGAAAAGAAGAGAGAAAATATTCATGAAGCAGAAAAATAGATTATTTTCTTAGCTACAGCCAAAATTATTTATTAGAATTATAGCCCCGAGGAAAGAAAAGACTGCAGAGAGGTCAAAGCTGCTTTGTATGTTTTGACAAACATCGCAGCTACCCATAAGCCGTGGGTCTAATTTCTTATCCCATCTACTCACACAAAATGGCAATACAAAAGTGCAAGGCTAGAGCTCTATTTAAAATAAAAGAATAAGCTATTAAGAAAAAAATATTTAACGGGTTTGAGTTCAGGCAGTTCACGTCTCATTCAAAGGGAAAGGTGAGCTTACGCTATAAATCTTCTTCCGAAACTAATGGAAAAATCTCCCGTGCTGTTCCTGCATGTTTCAGAAAAGCAGGACATCATCAAACTTACTACTATCTTTGACTCATATTGCTTCAGTCTTTCTATCACCAATAGCTTCATTTGCTGACAGCCCGACAGCGCAACTCCTGCTGCTGTGCCCGTAGGCAGGACCCCACAGGGGCCACCAGAACTGCGCTCCCCAGCCGGAAAAATGCATGCCCACCCTCCTGAAGGGCTGCATCTTTGCTCCCCACTTTGCTGCTACCCTCCCTCTCCGTGTCCCAGCCCAGCCTGCAGGCTCATTAAGATTAGAAAATGAAGCAGGACCTACATTTAGTCCTCCCCGCTGCTGGCGAGAGCCAACAGAGCTGAGAGCTTTTTGGTACTCCAGCAACAAGTGCTCCCTAAGGCACAGAGCGTTTTTGAAGATGCCTGAGGATACGAGAGCCCCAGTAAAGCCAACTCCATTGCTGTGCAAATGTTTTGAAAGCCTGAAATTTTACAGCTTATAAAATGTTGTGGCTGCTGACAGAGAAGTATCGGATTTGGGGTTTAGGGGCTGGAAAGCCGGTGACACTGAGTCGAGAGAGATCTTTGCTTCTTCCAGCAGGAAATGGCCTTGCCATGTGCAGATATGGTTGCTATAGAGCAATAATGCTCGCTCCCTTAATTACAGTCTTGGCCTCCAACCTTAGAGCACACACAAGCAAATGGATGGAACACCATGGAAAATGAGTTCCTGAGCTTCCTCGCATAGAACATATTTTAGCAGAAGGCTGTCTACCTAAGCTGCCCCAATTCAAAGCACAGGACATCTGATTTAAGAGGGAAAGAGAGGACAGCAGGGCTGGAATGTGATTATACCCTCTTCATCTTCTATTAACTACCCTCTGGGGGCATATTTTAGTGAAATTAATGTAGCTAATGTAGGACTGCTCACTTTCAGAACAATACTAGGAACAGGGTACAGCTTTACCAATATTAGTAGATTTCTCTTTGCTCCCATGATTAGAATGATGTGCACAACAGGAAAACCTCTTTCCAGACAGACGGTTGCGATGGCCAGCGAGGACGTATCAAGTGGATGAACTACATAGAGGGTGGAGATGGTTTGAAAGGGAGAAATGGCAATAATAACAACAGCAGAGCTGAAGAGAGAAACAGTAGCTGCAACACCTCGCTTATCTTTCTTGCTATATTTTGTGATGTCCTCGTAAGGACGAGAAAGTGCTGTTTGTTCAGGGCTGCCACGTATCACCTCTGTTTCAGAGATGGCCAGTGCTTTGGGCAGAGAAAGGGCTAACTTCTCTGGTTTTCAAGCACTCACCTGCATGCTTTCTGGGAGTCAAAAAAGCTAAACCCACTTTTCCCTTTGCCTGCTCCATGTTAAAGTCAATAGCGAGTGCCACGAGGACACTTTGTCCCTGTGTCAGCCTGATATTACAATACATGTTAGCAAATATCAGGGGTCTCTGCAATTTTGTGGAGACTGGAGGTTCAGGGAATTCAGAAGCATTTCTAACCCGTATCCTTTGACCTGCTGCTGGTCTGGAAGGACAAAAGTCACCCCACACGTTCAGGGGCTAAGCTGCTGAAAAGCTCCGGCTCTGATGCTGGCTTCTTTCTGGCCCTAAGGCAAATTACATCTGTATTATCTATGTGTCCCCCCTCCCCAATGAAACAGGACATAATACATCCCACAAATGGGAGAAAATAGATTCTCACAGATTGACAGATTTCTAGGCTGGTGGGAACATGTCCACTACTCTCACCTGCACAAGACCTGTGCACCAGGAGATTTTTACACCTGTTAACCATAAGCTGTATTTAATGTAGAGCACATCTCATAGGAAAATACCCAGCTTCATTTAAGGACATGGAGTGACTGGATAGCCATCCCTTTCCCACAAAGTTTGTTTCAATGCTTAATTTCCATTGCGGGGATGTGTTTACATTCCCCTTTTTGCCTAAATACCTCCAACTTTAAGCACCACTTCGTCAATCTTCTTTTGCATTTTTTATTAAAAATATGCTATCAGAAATGTCTCCTGTATATGTGGGCTTCAGCCTCCTCTTGGACTACATGATGTCGCAAGTGGAGTTATGCTGCATTTCTCAGCTCTTAAATCATTTGCATGGCTCTTTTCTAATCTTTCAACATTTTTTTAAAAACATAAACCACCAGGATTATACACCATATTCAATACTGGTGTCATAAATGCAGCATAATGACATCATACAACTCCCTACAGGTCCCTGATAGTCTTCTGTCTTTTCTTTCAACTCAAATATTTTACCACTCTTACCTAGCTGCATACCCCCTTCTCCCACTCTCCAGCTCCCACGTAAAACATGATGTTAACAGACCTGAACATCGCAAGCACTTACAAGTCAGGAAATATTCAAACTGAAGGATGTTAATTTACTTCTTCCTGTGCCTGTAGATCATGACACAAACTACGTTTCTACAGAAGCGTTGCCTCAATGACTAAAATAATGGGGTTTTCCATATTTCTTTCAATTTTCCTCATTTACTGTGGCCGTCTGTAGTAGTACAGTCTTAGCTGTAATGCAGGTATCACGATGGGTTTGGTTATTGACCACAGCTGCTCACATCTGGAAATAGAAGGCTCTTCTCCAGCTCAGTCTGAGCTCACACCTGGGGATTAGACTCAGGGCTTGGGATGTCTTTCGCTTTAGGCTGGGAAGCAAACGTTCATAGGTTTTGCGATGGAGAAAGTGGGTGAGATAATTGTGGAACACGTCCCAGTGCACGAAACGTGAGCTAAGTGGGGTTAGGTCCAAGGCAATTCTTCATATATTCTTTGAGTTCTGCTGACGCCTGTGTTCAGAGGCTCAGCCTTCCTCTCGCATTTTCCTGAGTCAGCAGAACTGATTAAATGAATTGACTTCTGCGCATCTGATTTGCAAGTTTCTGTTCTTTCACGCTTTATCATGTCATTCTGTAATTACCGAGACATAAATACTGGGAGCCCAAGAACCAGGATGGTGGGTTTTAAAATGAGTTCATATTGTGTCTTGTTATGCATTGCAGAGACAGGCACCCACAGATGTACAGATGCACGTGCACAAAAATTTTCAAGGCTGCCTGAAGGCCGCCGCAAAACCAACTCAAACTATGACATGCAGAAAATACTTATATCAGTGTTATATATGACTTTGCTTTTCTGGGAACTCAATAATACAGAATCTTTCATTTTTGCAGCCCTCAGATGGCATTAGCAACATTACACCTGTTATTTATACCATGAAACTGAGGTACCAAAAGGTGAAATGATTTCCCCAGGTTCACGCAGCAGATGTGGCTCATGCGTTCCTATTCAGAGCATTACTTTTCTGGCTAGCATTTTAAGGGATTTCAGTGGGACTCAGAAACTTAGGCATCCTTAAAGAAATATGTACTGTAAGGATGGGGATGCTAAATCCATTCTCTTATTTCAGCTGGCAAGCTCCTGAGGCTCAGGTCTTCAGGCTAGTGCTATAGCCACTGGTGGGACCTGCCAGTCCTCAGCATGGCTGAAATGCCAGGGTACAGCGATGCTGAACAAACCCTCTGCTGCCTCCTGCTCCGAGGTGCAAATCCCCACGGCAAGGATGGGCCAGCGAGGAGCTCCAGCAGGGTCTTTCCTCCACGAGAAGCTCAGCATCCCGGGCACTTCTTCCAGTGGGGACAAGGAGCCAAGACCACTCTTTAGCAGATCACTTCTCCTGCTATGGAAGTTAAAATGCCCACAGGTTTTAATTTAACAGATGCCTGTCAGCAAAAGGCGTGACAGTGAGCAGCGCGTAGGGCCCTACTGCGCCACGCGCTGGAAAGGGGCAGATGCATCTCTGCAGCATCATGGTGCGTTTTCCCTTCCGAGGATTTTGGGCAGCAGGAGCCGTGTGCAGAAGCACCCCGAGAAGGCAGGATTTTCCAGCCTCCTTGCCAGCCCTCGCGCAGGGGAGGGATAACGGGGAAGGGCACGAGGGCTCCTGGCAGAGGAGAGATGTGCTGGCCACTGCGCACCTCTGCAAGGGCTCTGGAAACAGCCCGGAGGTCAGCGAGCTGCCTCAGGGGCACTCCTCATTAGCAGGAGGGAGAGGAGTTAATTAGAGCGCTGTAGCTCTGCAGCCATGCACAGGTTCCAGTTCCCTCTCTTCAACTTCCCCTTCCTTCCCGGGTGTGGAGGTAACTTCCCTGCCTCGGGGCTGCCTCTCCCCTGGTGCAGGGCCTTATCCTTCCTCGCCGGTGTCTCGGCGGCAGCTCAGGGCTTGCCGTCCTCCTCCATGGGTCTGGCCAGCAGCCTTGAAGGTGCCAGCCTGAGCACGGAGCTGCCAGCCCACAGCTCTGGGGCAGCAATAACCTCCCACGGGAGGAGTCCTCAGTGACTTGCTCTGCGGCTTGTTGCCTCCTAAGGCAGCTCAGGTATGTAAGAGCACGGGCCTGAGTCTCCATATCCGAGATACCTCCACCTTTCAGCATCCCAAGGCAGAAGCAGGGCAGTTTTTCTTCAGTCCATGCCCACAACAGCTGGAAGAAAACATTTTCACCCCTTGAAGATGAAACGAAATCCAAATAGCTGTACTCCATCCGTCCCTTAGCATCAGCCCCCTCTAGATCAGCAGTGATGAAAGCAAATACCAGCGCGGGGCCTTCTGTCCTCAGCTGCAGGCGCCTGTGCCCGGGAGGTGGCGACAGTCCCCTTCGCGTACCTCACCCCCCGTACCGCACACCCCCCACACCGCACACCCCCCGTACCGCACAGCCCCGTACCGCATCCCCCGTACCGCACACCCCCCACACCGCACACCCCCCGTACCGCACCCCCCCCGTACCGCACCCCCCCATATCGCACCCCCCCATACCGCACCCCCCCATACCGCACACCCCATTCCACACACCCTCCGCACCGCACACCCCCTACTGCACACCCAATTCTGCACACCCTCCTCACCGCACACTCCGTACCGCCACCCCCCCCATACTTCACACCCTGTACCGCACACCCCATTGTGCACACACCCCCCATACCACACCCCCTCCACACCGCACACCCCACACCACACACCTGTGCACCCCACACCACCGCCTAAAGATACACCGATGCCTGAGGGTCAGGAAACAATGTGCCCCTCCAGCGTGCAACGCGGAGGGGAGCCATGACTGACACACGTGCATCTGGGTAAAAGTAAGTGCTTTAGGTTGTTATACCTTACTCTTCTTCTCCTGTAGGAATAATCTATGCCTGCACAACAGTACTTATCCTGACAGAGTTTAAACAGCATAACTTTTGGATGAAAGCAGTTCCCTAGGCACTTCAGCCAGATTTAAAAAAAACCAACAAACATTTAAATGCCTGCCTACCATTCATTTCAATTCTGAAATACATCTGAGGATCCTCAGATTTTAAAAGCAGAGTCCCACTGAAGACCATCCTCAGAAATCTGGTCCTGAAACCAGGCTTGAATCATTTAAACACTCAGTTGTATTAGAGCTGGTATAAGAGAATTTTAAAAATAACACTTGCCTCTTTTAAAAATGTAGCTTACAAATATAAGAAACAGGACAGGCAGAGTCCTATGAACACATACTGTTATGGTATGTAAGAAGGAAAGTTTAAAAACCACTATTTAATGAATAGTGGGTTAGAAGTCCTGCCAACAGACTGTTCATAGTATTATTACTACTACTACTGCTATCACTAGTTATTAGCTCGTATGTGGCACGCTGCAGGCAGAGACATACAGCAGTTTACACGCTGGTTCCTATGCTTCCTATGCTTGTGATGTATGGTATTATGTTTTTTGTTTGTATGCTTTCTATCCAGATCAGCTTTCCTTCTGAATACTGGCCCAAAACATAATGCTCTAATTCTACTGATCAATAGACAACACTGTTCATCAAATCATCGTATATCGCTGCTTCTCATCATGCTGTGCTTGCTAATACTCTCGTTTTTCCTCTCCATCTTTCGCAGAAGTATGTGCACACTTCTGCTTCGGTTTCTCTTTACTTTGATTGTCCATCTTTTAGGCTTAAGCTTTGTTCTCGCATGTGGTTTTAACCACGTTGGCAACAGCAGAAGCGATGGTCCCAGAGGTACAAGCCTAACAGATACGCTGAGCCAATGCAATAATTTGCAGATGCCCAAAGGATCAGTGCTGCTCCCTCTCCAGGTGTGTATTCCCACAGCCTCATCCGCTCCAGGTCTCGTGCTCATCTGACCCTGCGAGGAGTTGATTCAGGTCATTGTGTGGACAGAAAATACCAAAGAGCAAAGTGAATATTTTTGGGCCGCTTTAGCAATCTGAAAGTGGTTCGGAGAGGTGTCAGGTCAAGCCCGGGCAGAGGGAGAGGGGCAGGATCGGGTGGCTGCACCTCGGAGAGGGCAGCACTGCCCTTTTCGGCAGGAATAAGCTGTGTGCGAGACTGGCTCGGTCAGCTCATCTAGCCACGTCCTCAGTACAGCTCGTAGCTGTAAATACGAGGGTTAATACTCAGTATTGTTAGCTGCTATCCTTTTACGTTTCCTCAGGCAGCAAAGGCTGGGAAATGTTTATGGTTTTGTTTGACTCCAGGCAGATCAGCACAATCACACCCCGCAACCCATTCAGCGGCTCCTTCTTGGCTCTGTCGAGTGAAACCCCTGACAATATGTTGTCCTACCTGGCACATATAACCCAGCTAAGCACAGGACCCACAAGCTTTCTAGTAATTTCTCCCGTGTTTTTTGTAGCTGAGTCGTATGATGAGACCCTAAGCCAGCTCTGGGAACCCAACCTGCCCTGGTCCCGCAGGTGGCTGACTCCTGGCCAGGATTTCAAACTTTTCCTGCTCCCTCGGCAGCTGCAAAGTTGGAATTAAAATGGAGGAAGCTTGCGCTTTGGTTATGAGACTGTAAAATCTGATAGTGCCTGCAATTAAATATTTTATTGCACTGGAAAACTGGTGTTTCCTAAGGTATTAGTCATTACAACTGTCGTTAATCCTTGTGGTTAGCAGTGGGCTTTTTAAATCCAATTCCAGTGCAGGATATAGTGGTTCCTCGATTAAAGACTTGACAATTTTTGGTCACCAGCTTAAACGTCTTGACGTAAAGCTGCTTCACCTTCTAGAGATGTTCAGCCGTGTGTTACACACTGAAATGGAGGGCCCAAAAAGACTAAGTGATTTCTAGTAGCAACAGAGCAAGTATGCTTTGAGCGTAAACAATTTAGCCCTGCATTTTGAAGCTAAGCACTGAGGTCAGTGAATGTGGTATCTGTCTAGTGATCACTTCTCATCCATCTCAAGCTGTCCTGCCTCTGTTAGCTCTGCACCTGGTCCTTGAATCATGGGCTAAAATCTGAATTTTAAGGAAAGAGAAAGCAAAATAAAGTGGCAATTAACTTACAACATGAGGATATAGGTACGCTGATAGCCAGAATGATCCAGGCAATGTCCATCTTGCTGAGACAGATGGTAGCTCTGTGCTGGGGTTTGTCCCCTTCGGTGACATGGGAGATATTTCCTTGCACCCCGGGTTTCCAGGTCCCCGCCGGAACCAGTCTGTTTAGGAAGTTCCCGGTGGCGGTGGAGCCAGCCGTGGAAACGGAGCTGGACAACCTCGTGGTGGGCACTGCAGAGAGAGCACTGCCCAGCAAGGTCGTGTTGGTCACCGCACCGTGCTGCGTCGGAGCGGGTCCCTTGGGGTCTCCCGCTGCTGGGGAAGAGACGCTGACGTCAAAACTGGTCTGAACCGAGTGACCCGCTGCCGCTGTTGCAGATCCAGGGCCAGCAAACAGAGGGACATTTGTACTGAGATTCAGGGTTACCCAAGAGTTGTTTTTGCTCAGCATATCCCATACGCCGTAGCGGGTGTGTTTAAAAGGCACCGACACTGCTTCAGGATCAGTTGATGGTCCAGCAGTTGTGGTGGCAAAATCTGCCTCTTGCACCACTAGCTTGGCCCCGTCCCCTCGCTCTGCTTCCCTAAGGCTTCCCGAGGCGTTGCGGTGGGGAGAAGGGTCTGAGTGTGTAGTTCTTGCCAGCCCCGCGCCATTCGGATCGCTGGATGCTGCGGTCTGGGACTGAAACGGGTGGTCTGTGAAAGGGCTCCTCAGGGTGGGGAAGGGAGAGTGCAGGGTTGTCTTTAGGTAAGGCTCTGAGGACTCTGTGAAGTTGCCTTTGAAAACCTGGAATATTTTCCCCTTGGGGCGAGTCTGTCCCGAGTACAAAGCACTCTGGTTGTATAAATGATATGTTTCCTTTTCGCCGACACGAGGGCCACTCGCTTGCTTTTGCCCGGTGGAAGGGGCTTTCTCTGCCAGGCTGATGGGGTGGGGAATGGCACGAGTGGACGTGGCAAGGGGTTCTGCCGCGTGGCGGTCTTTGTGGCGAGGCGTTGTTCCCATGGCTGTGATAGTGGTAGTGTCCATCGGGAAGCCCTGAGAGGAGGAGACAGTGGGAGACAGTACCTGAACAGAAAACACCAGCTCTTCTGTCAGTGCCAAGATCAGTAGAAAACCTGGAGGAAAAAAACACAGAGAGAGGGTGAGACACCAGGGAGGGACCAGCCGACAGGGAACGGCACGGCTGGCGCGCCTGGCAGGAAGGAATACCTTCCATCTTCTGCAGAAGGACAGAAGAGCTAGCATCCAACTTTGTCGCCTTCTCTGGGAAAGTAGGAAGAGAAAGGAAAATCCGCAGGGGCTGCGGTGGCCCCGTGGCCGTGGGAGCAGCGAGGTGGGAACCGGAAGGTTGCAGGGAATCTCTGCGGCAAAGGGAGAGAGGAGCTTGCAGTATGGACTCAGGAGAGTGCTTTAAAGTGCAATAGGCAGGTGATTTCCCTGTAGAAGCTACAAAGCATCCTGCTCTTTAGGGGTAGAAACAAAAGACGTTTTCATTTTTGTTTTGGCCAGCAGGCCTGCAGATGAACGTCCACATTACTATGGGGAACCTTAGTCCGCTCATTCTTTTGGCTGCAAAATCCTAAATTTGGCTGCCTCCAGTCTTGGATGCCATTAAGCAATCTGTTTTTTGAGAGAGCAGCTGCTTAGCCCTTGCTGAAAATTAGGTCAAGAAGGGATGTCTGATGAGAGGGCTTCCTGGGTTATATATGCTGTCCTTTACTTAGCAACTTCGGAAAATCCAGTCACTTATTTTAGAGTATGAGACGTGGAAAATCCCCAAATGTTAAAAATGAACACGAAAACACAGCTATCACAGCCATTTTAAAAAGCCACGTGAATATCAGAGGTCTGACTCAATCTAACACAACTGCCCTTCGCACCCACATACAAATGTTTGGTTATAACCTGTTCTGTGCTCGCATGTGCTGTGGGATTGGATTGTGTGAAATTTGCCTCCCGCCACCCTCCGCAGTGGACATCATTTCATGAGGTGCCAGATTCACACCGCTGGGAACATCAATTCTTCCATTTATTCCTAGTCCAGATAATGGACGTGGGCAGCTGCAGTAGCATAAGCCTCCCCGGGACGCAGGGCTAATACACCGTGAGTTAGCGTGACCTGCAGGGACCACATCAATCACACGTCACCATTTCCATATGTTGAAGCTGTCGAGTGTAATGTGGATCTCTGCCCACTAGGAAGCACGCGGAATAAATCCATTTTGCACAGTCCACTGAGCATCATCAGATGGCACCATTAGCGCTGTGCTAGTGTGAATTTCAACCAGCGGTGTCAAGGTGAAAAATGTTGTCACAAGTCTTAACAAATCAGGAAGACGAGTTCGTCAAAGCTGCAGGACTCCAAACTGGGTAATGATCACCTTTCAGCCAAGACTGTGGAGTACCTTCCTGCCCCCTTCTCCACCCTTCCCAGGCCTGCCAGCTTTCTCCGTGAGCGTTGTTATGCCATTTAGTTCTACCCTACTTGGGAATATCTGTTATGGGCACCAGCAAAGAAGGAAGACAGGGACTTGGGGAAATGAAAGAAGATCTCTGTCTAGGTGTCCACTTGGCCGTAGGGCTCTGTTGCATGTTGGGCAGATGCAAATGCCGTGAAATGTGTTTATTCTGAATCCTGTGCATCATTCACACCCATTCGCAAGCAGTGCAATACACGTAGCAAAAACTCACCAAAGGAGCAGTACCTGTTCCTCTTGCCCAGCTAAATGCTCGACCTTGATCACTAACCATCAGTTCTGGGCCAGAACAGCGCAGAGCTCTGCAACCAACAAAATTCACCTCGTCTTGTCCCCAGCAGCCTCCTGTTACTTCACAGAGTATCCAGAAGATGAAAACACTGGCTGGATAACGTAGTGAGAGGCAATTACAAGCGATACACTTCCCACTGCCTGATGCTGAAATTATCTCTTTTTTTAATTATTATTTCTGAAATAAATATCTCTGCCAAATAAACCATCGTCTGGGATACTGCTTCCCAGTTCCTAGCCAGCCGCAGACAATACACTCTTAGCAGAGCACCTATTCAAAGAAAAAAACCAACATATTCTTTACACTGAGATGCAACCAGGAGAGTGGATCGTGCTACACTCATGGAGCATCGCTCTTAGAAATGAAAGGCAGGAGTTATCTTCACATTTTTGGCAGCACTTATTCTGAGGTCAAGGTCAAAGCAGATATTCTAGTGTCCATATGGCTAATATTTCATGCCAAGACAAGTTGCTGCCACGGAACAAATTCAAAGAGGAATGGCTGCCGATTTATGTTGGATTTCATGTGTGGAGATAATGTTTCAGAAAACTTTAGGCCTGCTGTTCTGAGCACGCAAGATAAAGTGCATTGGCAGATCTTATGAGATACTAGATTATAATGATTGCAATGCCTGCTAAAATTTTTGGATGTTCTTTGCGTAACTACTTTCTCTCACACCTCACGCACAGAAAAACATCTCTATTGGGTTAATGTGTTTCTCCAGGGTATTCCTTGAGGAATAAAGAAATTGTCAGCTTTTCTGCATATTGTGCCCTGGGGTTAGAAACCCTGATCTTTGGCTAAAAACCTACCTAATATCCATCTCCACTTCTTGAAATACTGATAAATCAGAAGCTTGCTGCTATAATGATTTATAATCTCTCTGGGGCAGTCTGTTGCGGTAGCAGGTCACCACACATCAGGCATGGGAAGCCAGATACATTTAGCTAGTACCTTTAGGTGGCTTGTAAATTATGAATAATTATTCAAAGGAAATACTACATCAGAAGTAATATATCCGACAATAAACAATAACCCCCATGACATTTGGCTGTCTCAGGCTGTGGCAGTCAGGTTTTGCTCATCTGCTAGACTCCCTTTAACAGCCTCTGCAGAGCCACTATGGCCCCGTAAGCTGCAGCTTCTTAGGAGGTTTTTATTCTGCTTGAATGGACCACAGTAATTCCTTCAGTGACAACCAGAGCTAATCTATCCGCTAACTACTGAAAAAAATATTCAACTTAGTAGATCATTGTAAAAATAGCCAGTGCTGTATATGTAGGGAGAACCAGCTGATAATAAGGACTTCACAGTGGGCTTTGCTGGCCCTTTTAAGTAGAATTAGTTGGCTTTATAATTGATCAACAGCCAACTGGAAAGCGTAAGTAAAGCCAGAATCAGTGTTTTCAGATGCTCTGCATCATCACCTAAGCATGCTGGATTTGCTGGTGACCTGATTGCCCAGAGCTCCCGCTTACTTTTCTATCACTTGAGGATCTGCAATGTCTTACAAAGTGGGACTCTTACTGAGGTCCCTGATATTAGACTGCCCTGTTTGGCAACTTGGGTTTCAGCCGTGGAAAATGATATTCTAATTTCTCTACAAAGGCGCAGGAGGCATTTATCACAGAAATGGACTTAACCAATCCCTTCAAATTTCTTCCCTTCCCAACTTCTGTCTCTGCTTCACAAATGCACCTGAACTGAGAAAAGGGCCACGGTGGTACGACACCAATCGTCCCCCGGTGCCTCAGTTTACCCTCAATCAGACTACCACTGAAAGGAAACCTTCTGGTTGCTATTAAGTTGTCATGGCCAAAGTTTTGATATCCCAAGTGAGATGGTACACAGCAGATGCTCTTGGTCAGGTCAAAGTGCAGTCCTGCAGCTCTTTGCCAAAATCCTTTAGTTTTGGCTGCCCAAGACTCTTAGGACTGATCTTACTTAGAGCGTGAACCCTTTGGGTAAGGACTGGCAGTCCTTAGTATCTGCTGACATAATGGTAATACAGACTGATGTAAGCACATTACAGCAAACAATAATAATGAATTATATTTTCAAAGGTCAGTTCACACCACTAAGTTTTTTTCATAAGGGGCCATTTCTAAGGTATAGGAGCTCATGCTCAGAAGGGGTCAAACTGGTTTGGCTTTTAAATGCTGTGTGTCAAATTCCCACTTTTGGAGTCTAATTTTATGACTCCATTAAAACCATTCAACCTTAATGGAAGGCTGAGTGACCTGACATCTCTGTGGTGTGAACTGTGTCATCCTGTGGTCTTGCATAGCGCACCAAGAAGGGAATATTAAGTACAAAATGAATTAACTCAAGGATGAAGAACAGGAGAGTGACAGTAGAATGGACACAGGGTACCGATGTGCATTTAGCCATAAAAACTCCTTCCTGACAACATGGTGCAATTGTTCAAATCTCAACGGGAACTCCCTGCAGGGCTTTCTCCCATCGTATACTCACATAGGGAGTCCAAAAATGGTGTGTACAGTTATGCATGTGAAGAAAATGAAGGAGTTCATTTACAGCAACGTTTCAAAAGACTGTGGTTGATGTCCTCATTGAGTCTCAGAAAAGTCGAGGGGTTTGGAATATTTTGCTTTCCCAGACTATGAGATCTGCAGGGTCCTACCATTTGGGAACTTCCTCATGAGCCTTTTATTTGCACGCAGGAGGCAGAACTGCCTCCCTCCAAACCTGAAAAACAAAGCGATTCGGGCCCCAGCAGCTGATGTTCTTTTTGACTGTTTTATCTCGGGACCTTGGGACCCCCCACTAGGAGCCAGGGTCCTGGCAGAGGATGACATCGAAAGGCTTCATTTAGGAGTTAATGCTGCCCGGTGCCGCACGGGACACCTCATGGGCACTTCAGGAACAGCCTTTTTGCATGACACGGCAGAGCAGGCATGTGGCTGTCGAGTCAGCTCAGGCGTTCAGCCTCCCCGGGGCACCTCCTTTAAACAACACAAACTTAGGTAACTTCTGATCTAAAGCCTCTGGAAAGGTTCCCAATGACCTGAGCGGGCTTTGGACAAGGTCCTAATTGCCAATGATCCAGTGGAAACTTTTGAGCTGTGCATTCCCATTTTCTATAGCAAATGACTATGCACAACGAGCTCAGTCTGGCGTTTGACCCTTTCTGGCCTCTGCTACCTCGGACCTTGCAGCGAGACAAACAGAGCCACCCTGAGCAGCACTTGGCAAACATTTTTGCTGTAGGGAGTCAGGAAGAGCTTTTTTGTGCAGAGACCTACTGCTTATTACTCGTTATTTCAGACTGCTGTAGGCAAGGGAAGCAAAGGGAGCTATCCAACAAAGGACCCATTATCTACAGAGCCAGGGCTGGGGTGCACATGGGCACCGTAGGGATGCTGAAGCTTCTCCGTACTTCTAACACTCTTGACTTACCAATAGTGAGAGAAGGTTGTGCAAAACCTGTTCAAAGCAACAGCAACGTTATTGTTGTAATGGAAGCCTTCCTCACAACACTATTAACTTCTCATGTGTCTCTCAGCAAACCCAAAATGTTACCGGGAGCAAAATGAATCTTTAATAGACAGAAACCGTGCAGAAAGTATGTATTATTGTTTTCATTATGGTCATTTTCTTTGTAATCTGTCAAAGCAATATGATTTGTGAGCAATATGCTCACAATAAAGCAGTCTTTGTACAAACAAAGAGTTAAGCAAATTTCATCTCCATGATTGGTGGCAGAACTGAGGGAAGAAAAAGTAGGTTACTCTGCATAGAAAATTTCTCTTCCCTGCCTATCAGTGGCTGTCATGCCAGAACTCCCAGATGCTAACTTACAAGTTATTGTGTGTTTTCCCTTGTAAGTATTAGACAGGGTGATCAATCCCAACTTCAAAACACAAGGTATTTGGTAAAACGCAGAGAATGAGACACACAGAGTAACAGCTCTATTTGCAGTAACATAAACCAGCATCAGCAGAAGCTCTGGAAATCACATGTACAAACACAAATTAAGCAGTACTTGCTGACACTCCCTGTGCAACAACAGTAAGGGTAGCTACAGCTTTCATGTGGCAAGAATGTCCCGGTCCTTTACCAATATAAAACCACTGCAGAACACCATTATTGCCTCTAAGATGCACTTCCATCACAGACTTTGAGAGAGCGAGTCTGTAAATCAAAACTCATTTCTGGTCCTCCAGTGTTTTAAACAATGGGTGATACAAATAGGACAGTGTCGTGTAGTTACAGAGCAGGCAGCTCCTGGTTCTTTCTCACGCTGCACTGGAGACTCACAGATACTATGGGAATAGGTGCTT
Organism: Balearica regulorum gibbericeps; assembly: GCF_011004875.1. Classification (NCBI taxonomy): domain Eukaryota; kingdom Metazoa; phylum Chordata; class Aves; order Gruiformes; family Gruidae; genus Balearica; species Balearica regulorum. Next base: position 120,487,049 of record NC_046185.1, read on the forward strand.
TAGGAGTGCTTCAGATCCCCTATTCAGCTAAATATATACAGACATCCGAGCTGTTGAACCTTGTGAAAAGGCTTACCGACAATCTAGGACAACAGTAATTACTGAGAGGAGGGTAATAAAAAGAAAGAGCCTGACTCTAGCTGCTTGTTCAAGGTAATCACTTACCTGAAAATATCATTTGGACTTGTCAGCAGACATCCTCACCTGCTCACATCACACAGATTTGGAAGCTTCATCCCTCAGCAGAAAAAGGAAAAATACATCTTCTCCCTAACGAGGCAGCTGCACGCAGGAGTTGCTGTTATTGTTGGAACTGGTTTGGAGGAATGAGGACAGAGACAGCCCAGGCAGGCGTGTCTTGCAGGGCTGTGCAGCGAGAGGGCTTGCTCCTTTATGGAGTACCTTTGCAACTGCAAGGCAAGATTACTTACTAAGCCAGTCCCCCTCTCTGCCAGCAGATCGAAGGGCTGCTTGGTATTCCGGCTTGCTTTCCCATCAAGTCCAGATACAGTTTGTCTGACACGGGTCTATTCAGATGCCAGAGGATTGCTGGCAGTTCTCGTTTTCTGGGAACAAAACAGCAACAAGCACCCCAGCTGCACGTCCTTGTGAGGCTGTTCAGTCCCTATTTCAAGGCAAAGTGCCCTCCTTCCAGCACAGCGTTTAGCTTTTTGTGTGTGGATGGATTTTACAGAACTACCTCCTGCTTCTGTACCTCCACCAGGCTTTCCACTTCATTCAATTATCTCTAATGATATTAATATTCCTGTCAGAGGAAAATATGGGGAATGAAATGGTGATCCGCTTCTCTCCTTCTCCTCCCTTGGCATCAAAATGCATATTCTGTATTTTATTTCTTCATTCCTCAGTGGTGAATGGGCAATTTCTACTTTGTAACCATAAAGAAGTCCATTCTTAAAACCATAATTCCGCCTTCCTTCTTCCTTTTTTTTCCCCCCGCTCTTTCCCTCTGGCGCAGCGGGGTGTCTGGAAGAACACAGTGCCCGAAGAGCACAGAAATATGTCCTGTGCAGCAAACTACCAGTCCCTCAAAAGGCACGGGGAGGTGTTAAGAGAGCAACAAGTTGGGGGCTTCTTGAGAGCAGCATAGGAAACCCCCAGGAGTCAGAGTCAGTCTTTGATTCAGAGTCCCTGTCGTATCTGGAGGTGCTGCAACAGCCCGAGCAGTTTGTTACATGGGCTTCTCCCAAAATTCATTCCTAATATCTTGCTAGAGAGAAAAGCCACTTCTTTCTCCTCTTTTATTATACCAGGTGAGAAGATCCTCCTTTTTTAGGCCTTGGATACAAGCTCATTGCAGCCAGACTTCTGTTTTGATGCCACAGCCAAATCAGAAAGGAATGATGCTGTGACGATAGGTTTGAGATTTGGCACTCCGACAGTGACCCCAGTGCTGATTTTTGGGGACTGAAGTCCCTACCAGGAAGGCTAGGCAGGTGCATATGTTATATCACAGGTATATTTTACCTGTAGTTACACAAAATGTTTTCACAGCCACGATCATTTCATGGAGGGCATGGAAAGACAGAGTACAAATAATAATCTCAGATCTGCTTTGCATTTTTGTGCTCTTGTGCTGATGGTCCTTTTCTCCCTGCCATTTGTGCAGTTCACTTTTCACCCTTACTGTTTCCAGTGTGAAGGTTTTTCTAAATAAATATATTGAGTTCATTATGAAAAAAAATTGGTCCTCACAAATATCAGCTTGTTTAGCAGTTTCTAGAACTCAGGGCTGATTAAGAGCTTGCTGCTGAAACAATGATTTAGCACGAAGCTGCAGCTGGCGTAACAAGAGAACCATGCCACGTATTTTAACCTTTGCTGGAGGATTTGCCACATCTGTAAGTAGTAACTCATCACAGATTTCTTCCCTGTGTGCTGGCATGGATGGAAACATATGGCTTAAAATTGCAGAGACCATAGTTTGGAATTTCAGATGAAAAGTCTTCGTAAGGGCAGAGGCTCTGTCCATTCCCTTGCCCAAAAACATACGGAACAAACCAAAATTAATTTTAAAAGCACAGGAGTGTTCCTTGGTCTGACAACTCCCCCCTCACACAAAGCTTGTCCAGCCCCAGCTTTGCAAATGTGCATCCCTTCCTTTCCAGCCTTTACTTGGCAGCAGTTTTTGTTGGCAGGATGCTGTTGCCAAGGGAGACAGAAAGGATGTGCAGCTGGCTTTTCTTTCACCTGCACTTAGTGCTGCTGATCCTATTTATGTTACTGCAGAACCTTTGGCTTCTAAGAGACCTACCATCAATGTCACCGGACCTTTTGAAGAGTTTTGACAATGACACAAATAGCTGTGGCCTCTGATGGGAAGCTTAAAATAGGATCTTGCCAAAGAGAGGATATAGTTGGTGTCACAGATGCTGACTCAAGCAAGGGTATCCATTTCACAAGCAGCATTAAGAAAGGGGAAAGGAGGATTCAAAGCCAACCTAAAAAGGTTTCTGTCAAACCCCCCCCCCCCCAAAAAAAAACAGTGAGTAACTTCAGATATGTAAAAGTTACATGCCTAGTCTAAGGTAGCCGTGGCTCTGGCAGGCAATTCACCCCGTCCACAGGTTGACTAGTACCCCAGAGAGGCTCCTCTCTTGCCATTAGCAAAAGAGGTCACATAGAGGATGATGAGCTTTAACGAGATGTCCAGCTTTCAGGTGATGAAAATTAGTGATATGAATCCCACCTCGTATCTTTCCATCTATTTAGATGACATTATCATGAATGACATAGTACAACAAAGGGATAAATAAAAGTGATGTTTGAAAAGGTGAAATGTAGTGTCTGTATTGCAATACTTTCCAGGAGAGGAATTCCACTGCTTTGGACATTCGTAACCAGTTTCTACTGAACACCAGACAACCACCCTTAGAGAGCAACACTTCATTGGCATGAAGAGTGGACTAGAGCAGGGCCTGGCAGCCTTTCCATGGTAATGCATTAGGAAGCATTTTTCTTTCCCGTGTTAGAGGGTAAGTGGGCAAGCACTAATTCAGCTGAAGCTAGGAGCTGCTGCCTCTCAAAGAAACAGCACGTTACCCATCAGCTGCGCCTGACCCCTGCAAGGCAAGACGTCTGGCGCCTGCTGAACTGCAAAGCATCAGATAGCATGAGGAAGAAGGAGCCACTTCTTCATGCATGAGCCTTTTTCCAAAAAAAATCACAGATCCTTGACCTGCCACACTCCTTTCAAAATCCTCTCACTTGCAGTTGGAGGTAACCAAGTCAGAGGCTTTTGATTCCAGCACCAGATGATATGTCTTTTCCAAACCTAATTTCTTCAGGACTAAGCCTCCAGGTCTTAGTAATTTACACTGACTTACCTATCAATCAAGGACACTTATTCAAGACTCGGGATACTCTTTACAGCATAGTAATTTTTAGCTTGTCTTTTCTAAGGAAACATTTATAGGAACAGGCTGTCTATCCCTCTGTCTGTCTTTCCCAGTAACTTCTGATCCATGGCCGATTTCAACTATTGTAACACACTGTATGACAATTGGCAAGGAGGCAGAGCAGAGCACTCTGCTCGTGGATCCCTCTGCTTTGACGATGCAGATCTTTTTTTCCCTACTTGCAAAAGCTGTGCTTATAGTCTCCAGCTGCAGGTACAGAAATGTTGATACTGCAGCCAGAAGGGATGTTATAGTTATGCATAGGCTGACTAACTTCTTCAAACCCTGAAGGTATTTCAGTCATTTCATCTGTTCACTGAAAGTAATTTGGATGATTTATTACTTATGCCTCCCTCAAACACATTATTACCTCCAAGTGCCTGGTTATCCTTGTGCTTGATCTCAAATGAGAGCTTGTAATGAGGAGCTTGCACTGATTTGTTACGTGAGCAGGTAACACACTATAAGAAATTAACTATTATCTTTACCTGCAGGAAAGCTTTACTCTGATTTTTGACCATTTTCCAGTTTAAGGAAAAGGGATACAGTGCCTCAGAGCGAGTAAATGACCTGCTAAGGGGCTTGTGCAGTTGTACACTGTCTCAGTTTGTCATTGGGCAAGTGAGAACCAAATCAGGTCAGGATCAAGGGAGTCAGAGTTTCCAGTATGGGGGACTGGCTACTGGTTTGGGGGCAAAAAGGGTCAGATTTGAATGGGAATAATTCCCCCGTGGACTTGGGCTATAAAAGGTAGCGAGAGTTTTCACATCCAGATTCTCTCCTGTGAGCACAGCCCGAGGATGTAAGGTTACACGTAAATCAGCCAGAAAGGCTGCAACGTGCTGCTCTTATTATCTGCTGGATTATACAGGGCTCGCAAAGCCTCTGGAGTGAATGCAGGGTTGCTAGGGAAAGAGGGGAGCAGTTACTTTTCATTTCTGTTCGTCCTTCCTACAAACTAGCAACAGCTTGCTTTTGGCTTTTAGAACTAAAGGTTGTATTGCTGTTTTGAGTTGCGCCTGGCACAGTTACAGCTGTTTTGAGTTGCACCTGGCTTCAGCTGAGGCTGATTTCAGAATAACCTGGCTGTTCCCCATGGCCCAGCTCCACTAAGCCACACGGGTGCTCTATGAGCTGCTCTGCAAGGTCTGCTCACGGCCCGAGGGGGTCAGTGAAGCCCCTCCACAGCTTGCAATGCATGGAGGTGCATGCCTGAAACTCAAGAATGTCAGGGGTGCATGGTCCATTAGGACATACAAAGATAAAAGGGAAAGATCAAATTCCCTTCTTGAAAACATCAGCTGCTCACTGCAGAGATGAAGAAAGGGTTTTTTGCTCCATTAGGTGAATTGCAAGATTGCACAAGTATTGAGATATGGATTTTTTTGCCATCCTTTGAAGCTGGGTATTGGTCTGGAAGGAATGATGGTCCAACTTGGTGTAGTAAATTGTATGTTCTTATGAGTAAGGTCACAGCAGTAGCCAGATATAATTTCTGCTAATGAGAGCAGGACTCTGCTGCTTATATTTCACTCAGCGTTATTGCTCCTGAATTAGATTCAAGAGGTGGAGATATGCAGTATCATACACAAAGAACATAAGGGTGAGATGGCATGGTGACACAGTGTACTTGATTAGTCAGGGGATTAGGAATTCAAGTGGAAATACATATGAAGTTAGGAAGAGCATCTCACTTTATAGATATATGCTCCACCAACTCTGCAGTTCATTCATTTCTGCAATTCGTATTTCCTATTCAGCACCAATGCAGTTACACAACAATGTTTCACCTTTCTGTTTGGATTGGTCTCTTTTTACATGCACATTTTCATTTTCTATAAAAATACTCCTCTACCAATAGCTGTGTGCTACTTCTGAATGTTATTCTGAACATGTACTGGTCTTGTCTTTTCACAGGAACACATCGCATATCTGAAACATCATTTACATTCAAGTGTTCATAGTGGACTCAGGTCGTTAGAGTTTCATCCTGCCTTAAGCATGACAAGCTGGCACTGTCATATGCACGTCTTTGCACCATTAACATAGAATCACTGTTTGGAATAAAAGTAATAATAATAATGAGCATAAGCATAACCTCTATCACAGCATTATTTGCCCAGCACTTTACAAGTAAGATATTTTATTTATCTCTCCTTTCTGGTTAAACCTGCCTCTATTTATATTCAGGAGGGAATCTACTTCACCCATTCCTGAAATGTCATCACCTCCACACTTAATTTTATTTTGGAAGGAAATTGGTCTGACAACCCTAACAACTTCTGATTATTCACAGAACAGCCCTTGTGAAGAGATTAAACGTACTAGCTTTCCCATGTTGCCCTGTCAGCACACAGCCCTTCGGGATCTTCTCTTCATGTGAAAGTGAGTTCAGTCTCAATGTTCATTCATCCTTGACTTCTGCTTCGTTAATACCGGTTATGTTGTTGGTGATATGACGTGGGCATCTTATCTCTCCCTTTCCCCCTCTAGCAACTATGCTGGGAGCCTCATTTGACTTCAGTCAGGCTATTACATAGTTCCCAAAGCGCCGTACTTACTCTTCAGCTACTGCTGATGGGGGCTGGAGTCAGCAGGCAAACCAGAAAGCTGCTCTTCGCCTACCCCTCCCCTGCACCGTCTCCTCTCCGGGAGCACAGCGGCTGGTGCAATGCTGCGCAGCAACCCTGGACGGCTACCGAGAGCACCACGTGCACCACCACTGAACATCCAGCCTGGGTGACCCGCGCTGAGAAAGCATGGCAGGAGCAAAGTCCTGAGGTGCTTGTCCTAATGCTTTGCTGTGTGATGTGTCTCTAGCCCTGTGATCTCACTGCTCTGCTCTTGAAGGCTATTGATTTTTTTTTCTGATGGAAGTGTAGAAATGCCAGCCATGTAACTGGAACATTCGATTTTTGGTAGTTTCAGTGCCTGCCTCAGTGGTAGCACCTGGCTTCGCTGCACTGCCCTTAATACGTGTGACTGCCTGGGTCCCAGGGAGGGCTTGAGATTTCCTGATGCATCGGCAACAAACCTCAAACACAGCTGTGGGTTGTTTCCTCAGAAACAACGCAAGTGCAAATGTACCCAGTGGTGCATTTGGAAAGACAAACTCATCTCTGAAATAGCTAATAGCATGTTTTTACTGCTTACACTGCTCTGATCCAGGCTTTCCTTGGTCTGGACTTAATTTATTAATATACAAAACATAACCTTGAAACTAGGGCACAGCAGAGTTAATGCCAAACGAAGAACTTTCTGTTCAAGCACTTTGAGTGAACTACAATTAAACATCACTTTGGGTCCTCGACAGACAGATGCTGGAAGAGCTGCGTGGCAGTCAGATGTTACATTCCCATGAAATGCAATGATAATACTGACATAAGTGTCTTGTTGTCACACTTTTGCCTTATTACATTTTCCCTTTCCTCCTTTTCTCTTTTTAAGCATTCTCAGCTGTCATTGTACCCGAGCAGTAAAAATATTCCCACAGTAAAGTGCAATATCGGAAAGCAATTCTGTTTGGAGACAGAGCACTAAGTGTGGCATATCAGCGTTAAAGCTGCAGTAGAACATAGAGTTTGCATTAACATTAACTACCATGCTTAAGAGAATATATTAGCAACAGCCTCAGAAAAGGTCAGGACACTGAGAGGAAGGAATATCAAGGAGCATTAGATGAAGGACATAATTTCAAGATGAAGTGCTGAGTTTCAGCCCCATTCAATATGTGCTGAAAAGACTGGATGGGAATAAATAACACAAGGCTTGCTTGAGGGACCCATTCCATGACCATTGATAGCAGTGTCAGGAAAAGTCCACTGGGACATATTGTGGTTTCTGCTGCACCGGTGTAAATCCAGGAAAACTCCTCCTGCAGTTAGTAAGATTATTCAGCGCACAAATGACTCTGAAAGGAGAACATAGGAAACACTAAAATAACCAGTGGAAGTAAAACATGGTTGGGAGCTGAAGACCAATGACTAAATGAGAAGTAAGAAATAATCTGAAGATTAATGGCAATTAAGAACTGGAAGGAGTAGTCAAAGGAGCGTAGAAGCTCATCTTTTGTTCCCTTCTAATCTGGGTGCTGGGTGGGCCACCTGAAGCCATCATGACAGCTCAGCACAGCCGCTGCTTGGTGCTTAATTCTTCCCTTTACCTGGTTTGGTGGAAATTAGTGTTTCAGTCAAATAGGAGATTTAAGTAAAACTCAAGTACTTGCATAGCAAACACGTGGAAAAGACCAGTAACTCCTATCTAGTAGCTAAACCCAAGTTATCTGGCATGAACCAAGGTCAGTGGCTGAAACACCTAAGATAACAAGAAACGCACCTAAGGTTGTATATGGATGCAGTCACAATCTCACTTCTGGTTTTGGGCGCTGCCTCAGCAAGGCATTGGAGCAAGAGCCGCTTCCATCTGACGTTGGTGGCATCACCCATGTGCCAGAAGCATCACACATGATCAACAGTTTACTGAACCGGGACCAGGGTGGGAGCAGGCAGATAAAGCAGAGGGAGCAGCAAAATCAACCTGCGCTTCTGCTGTTACAGGCCTAAACCACAGAAGATTTTTGAGGGGACGTACAGCATGCAGCTCTTTTTGCAGATACGTTACTCTCCCATTCCGCCGTGCTTATTTAGTGTGTATTTATTCAAAAGTGTCCCTGCTGGGAGCTGCTCCTGCATGCTCGTTCACTGTCAATTACATTGCCAGAAACACAGAAGCACCTACAGCAATGTTTCTATTGTATTACAACTATTTCCTTAAGATGACCTTAGGTCCGAGATATTTATTAAAAGAGAAATAAGACAAAAAGAGGAAAGAATGACACAGCAACAGTTTGTAAAAATTTGTTTGTGAAGGTGGTGTGATTTGAGCTTGCAAATTAAAAGCAAACACTTTGTACTTGCTATAGCAATATAAAGCATCTCTTACTCAGTGCTCCTTGTCAGCTCCTGCCTCTGTCTAAATTAATGCTTCCAATTAGTCCTGTTTTACTGCGCATTCATCACAGGAGATTCACTGTTAGGGCTTTGAACAATACAAATCCATATACTGGTAATTATGAAAAAATACATTTAGCAAGACACAAATGTTTCATATTTATCAGCAGTGCCTTGGGCGCTTTACAGGTTGGTTTTTTTCCTGACACATTTTTAATTTCTACAGTCAGATTCATCTTTAAGTCTAGTAACTAACTGACTTCAAAGGCTGTATAACTCTTCGCACTGGGCTCAGGCTTGGCTACTTCATTTTTTCAGCATATTTCTTGAAAAATCACCTAGCTAACATGCATGTATCCAAGCTAGTAACTGATCTTTCAAGCTACGTGGCACACACCATGTAGGGGAAAAAAAAATCCAGACTCATTCCTTGAAATTACATCATATTACCTAACTTATCCAGTGGTATTTCCAAACTTTCTCTTCTTTTTAATATGTAAAATCATTGGCATGTGTTAAAAATGTATATGGAATAGCTTAGAAAGGACTGAAAAGATGGTAAAAGGCAAGAATGTACTTAAGGCACCGACCAAAATTATGGTTCCCTAGTAAGCCTATGGTTTTAAGAGACATATAACTGTCACAGTAATTATTTAACTGGGCTAAAACTTTTCAGGTTTGGAGTCAGTCCAGATGTGGTACTTCCAGAAGACAGGAGGAAAAGGAGCAATGTAAGGCTCAGCCCTGACCCGAAGCAGAGAACGCGCTCGTCGTCTGCTCGTGCACTGGGGTCTCGGGGCAGCTGGACGTGAACACCCTTCAGCCACTGGAGCACCCACTGTTGGCAGAGCACGACTAGAAAGTGGATATGATGACAACAATTCTTTTGAGTTATTTAAAAAATTATCCCTGAGAACAAAAGAAATATTTATTTTTTAAAATGAAAGATTATGTGGAATTGTTGGAAAGCAAAACAAGTGACACCAAGCTTTAATCGGAGCAGACGATTTTCACTGATTATTGCCCAGTCACGTACGGAGTGGCTCTGGAGGCACAGGGAGAGCACAATCTCCCTCAACAAGACCCTTCTGATGTAAGAGACTATCCACATAGCACCGAGTCATCTTAACAGCTCTATCTTGCTGTCTATATAGACCTTGATGTGAGCGTTGGACAGGGATGGGGATGAAGGGGAACGGGTGAAGCTGGAAAGCTCTGCCTCTTGGTTTCTGAAAGGGCTGCAAGAGAGACGTGCCCAAGGGCAGGCTGAGTCACTTTGCAGAGAACTGCTCTGCTTCTTTGCTGCTTGAAAAGGAAACAGTTTAAACCTTGCTCCTTTTGTGGCTCCAGAACAACAACAGTCTAGTGAGAAAGAGCGGGCACCACAAGCTCTGGAGCCAGGTATTGGACGCACAGAGCATCACTGTTTTCCTGCTTGCTGCCATGCAGCACGTATGGGGGTCGGGGAGAAAAATCACAGGGAAATCTTAGGAGGGATGAAAACAGGAGGTTGCTGGAGAAATTATTCTTTAAAATCCTTTAAGTTTTAGTAAAGATTCAGGTCTTCTTCTACTTGTCCTGTGTGATTCCATAGAGGCTTTTTAAGTCTACAGGGCATTAACTTTTCCACAGAAGATGGAGGTAAAGAGCCAGTGGATCACAGCTTTCCAGCTAGATGGACGGATGGATGGATGAGGTTAATTTGGCTTTTCCTGTAGCAGGATTTGTGGGATGAGCGGGCCCTTCAGTTTTGATTCCTGCCCCAAGCAACACACACGCTTGACCATCTTGTAGGCACTTTACAGCAATGGACCAGACCTTCAGCTCATATGATTTGTCTGTCCCTACTGAAACCCAGAAAGCACTGCCAACTCAGAGCCCTCCTGAGGCTGGCTCTGTACCTGGAAAGCTGCAAGGCCAAGCGCACTCTTATTTTTCACAATACACGTGAAGCCAGCAGAGAGCAACCCCTCCAAAGCTCCAGCCTCACCACGGTGGCACAGTTCATTAACAGGATCATGTCAATGAGTGCTTCTCCCTACACCGCCCTCCTGAGACAGCGCTGTTGAGCTACTAGCCTTAAACAAACGCACTGATTGCAAGGGGGAGGAGGAAAGGGAGGACAGAAGGCGATGGGAGAAACAGAATAATATTTTTAGATGGTAGGACAAAATAACCAATTGTAATTTCTGTTTTAAAAAAAAAAGAATCACCCATTCATTCATTCATTCATTCACAGGCATGAATATGATCACACTCACCCTCCACAGAATAAAAGTTGCTGATGGCAGTTATGCAAATCCATTCCTAGCAGACGCCTGGTGGTGTACATTTACATGTCTTTCCATGATGTGTGTATGATTATGCCGAAGAGTCTTCTTGTTGAAAGATGAAATCTCTGGACTGACAAGCTATCCCTTCTGTGTACCCAAAGGCACAGGCATGCTACAGCAGCAGTTGTGAAGGAATGAGGCTGGGCATATCAGTGTTATTTCTAATTAACATATATATTTCATGTTTATTTTTTGTTCATAATTTTAATTATAAACAGACTAGAAAAAAATGCAATATCTTGTATAGTTTAGGTCTAGGCTTCTCTTCCAGTAAACACATCAAGGTCTTTCATTTGTTGGAAGTTAGAAAAAACTACTGACACAGGCTGCCCAAGAAAGACAGTACCATGGATCAGATGGAGCATGCTGAGGTAGTCTGAAGTATCCACACAGCGTGGTCTCCACTGGGACAGGAGATATAAATCCAGACTTGTGGAGCTCCTTGTTAGTCTCTATTACAAACCCTGGGCAAAATCATCTGATATGGAGGCATCATCTCGACATATGGCAAAATCTCCTACCATGTGTGCATGGCATACAGCTTATGAAGATAAAATCCATTTAAAAAGGATGCCCGATCATGCAAAGTGAAGCCACAATCGCATTTGCGTAACTCTAAATGTATGTAACAATGACTGAAGCTTAGCTCAGGCATAAGGATTGAGTGCGCTGACTTGAGTTCACAAGAGGTAAAGTCATCTTGAACTGGGTGGATGAGAACCCTGGTTGACACCTTGACTTCAGCTGGACCTGGAGGGCCTTGCTGAGGCACACGGCTGTCAGACCAAGCAGAGAATTGTGTCAAGAGATGTCAGGGGATGGCTGGGCTGTTTGGTGAAGCTTCTTGTGATGTTTTAGGAGTAGGAAGACTCAATTTCATAACTGCTGTTCATCTGCAGTTTGCCTGATACAGCACGTGACAATCCGGTAACAGGCAGGGACTGGAAAAATCCGCTTTCTGTAACTATGCTATGGGTTTAAGGGGTTTTAACATATCTGCTTCCTTTAACCATTTACAGCTTATAGTGATTTTTCTTGGGTCAAACAGCTTATTTGAAGATTTGGTGGAATTTTATGTGGAATTTATGTGGAATTTCACACAAGGGCTCAGCTTGGCAGAAACAACAAAATTCACTCAATGAAAAACCCAAGCCTGGTTCAAACCCGCTCAATGGATTTACGTGTCCAATCCCTCAACAGTTTGATGAGATGTAATCTATACTTGTGTTCTGGTTTTCTAAAAAAAGTGAAAGTTTGTCCCTCTCTACTGTCACCAACGTGTCAAGTTGAAGACAAAAATGGACACTTAAATGGCAGCATCAACTCTTTAACTACCACTCCCTGAAATCGGAAGATATTAGAGAGACACCTCCAGATAGCAGGCTTAGAGCACTGCTAGAAGGAAGGAAAGGAAGAAGGAATGACAAAGGAGATACCCTAAGACAGGGAGCAGGCAGAAAGACAGAGGAGGGAAAAAGGGGAACAGAGAAAAATAGGAATGGAAAATGGCAGAGTATGCATACTTTCTTACCGAGCGATACTGGATACAAGAAGTATGTCCAGAATAAATAATGTTATCTGCAAAAGTTAATTGCTATACATGGCCAAATCCTATTTCTGATCATTGCAGGAACCTCCCATTGACATGGCTGAGGTATTTACTCTGTGCTGAACGCACATTATTTACACTTCAGCCCATGGATTGGCATCAGAGCTGGAACTGGGACTTCGTGGAGAATAAATCTGACATTCCTCCTTTTGACTTCAGTTTAACATTCTAGGAAAAACAAATTTCTTCATAAATATGTACAAAATGTGCCAAGATGAGTTCTGCCCTTGGACTGGCATTTCAGTGGGGCTGCGCTGCTGTATTTCAAAGCAAAATTTGGCCTTCGACTCCAATTGCTCCCAACTCTAGAAATATTGAATTGATTTTCTTCAGACATGAACTGTTTTCTCCTTCATCACCCAGGTCTATAAAACAAGCTGAGTTCAAATTTCCTAGCGTCAGCTGTTCTTGAGTTATGAGGTCAGAGAAGCTGCAACCGGAACAAATAGGAATAGCTGGTTTCTCTTTAGGCCCACATATCATAACAACAGCCAGGCTGATTTTGCTGAGAGTTCTTGAAATATTCACCTTTAGGCAGAGGCCAAGCCTGGAAAGACACTGGCGCTCCCCGAGGAACTTTTTTTTGAGAAAATCAGGAACGAGTGGAAAATGGGGGTAAGCCTGGAAACAGAAATCCATCTGAAGCTGTAACAGTGGTTTGTTTCCACAGGAGTAATTAGCAATTCCCACACCTCCACCATAAATTAACTTTGTAAGAGCCTACAGGCTCCTGAGTGGGACTGTGGCTTTCTTTTTCCTAGAAGAGACATTTTTGCTCTTAGCATCAGATAATCATAGGCTGTTTAGGGTAATTTTAATCTGTTTCTTATGTCTGGCAGACAGGAACCCTGCCACGATGACTGTCGGGAACATCTGCAAGACTTCACCCTGATCCTTGCTCACCGCCTCGTTTGGCAGTCCCATCCTTCAAGTTCAGCCTCACAGTCCAATTCACAGCCAGAACCGTGCGAACCACGTTGCTGCTCGCAAAGCCTGCCCAGGGGTTTTATCATCATTGGATATATTTATGGCTTTCACATTGAGACATGTCAATCAGATGAGGGGCCCTCACTGTGTTACGTATTGCAGGGACAGTGTAATCATCCTTCCTTTCTCCGATAAACACTTGCACTCATGCTTGTCTTTCACAACTTTGATAAGAACACAATAGATTTTTAAAAATTTGAGCCACTGGAAGCAAAAGCCCCAACTCCAGCTGCTCATAATGGAGGGTTCAAGGAGCAATTTGAGTTTGGTGCTTAAAAACCAACTTTCTTTGTTGCATATAAGATACACAGACTGACAGGAAAAGCTGTTTTATTTCTAGTTGTCCCTTTTTTGCTAAAAATTATTTGCACTTGAAAACTTTCTGACCAGCCTAAGTGCATGCACATCCTTAGCCAAAGGCAGTGGTTATGAAACATCACGTAACTACCCCATTTCACATGTCATTCCCTGGGACAGGGAATCTCTAGTATGGCATGCGGACACCGAGGATATCGCATGGGGCCACCATGTGAAATGTGTTATTACTCAGTTGTCACGCTGTCAAACGCTGCAACCACTCACTGCTCTAGTGAGCCATGAATGACTTGTTTTGCTCCTGATCAAGCTCTCCTGGCAAACATAGAAATACTAAGACAGAAGTGCCCATATCTAGATCATCAGAAAGAGGGGATGCTGAGATGCCGAAACACATTTTTTATGGTGATCAAGAGCAAGCGCTGTGGGCAGAAGACAGCAGTTTCTCAAGCACCCAGGTGCCCCTGCTCTGCCATTTTTGCTTCATGCTTCTAAGACAAAAAGCTTGCATAGTCCTCCTGTGCCACCAGGATTCTCTATCAGGTTCAGTCTCACCCTGATGCTCTAATGATGATCAGGACATAACAAGATGCAAGGGGGAGCAGGATCTGCCTTTCCGTGAGGCACCTGCGATGCACTGAAGCCACAGGGGTTACAGAAGCAGAGCCGAGGGCAGATTTGGACCCATTATTTTTTGGCTGTTTTGAGAAATCAAGTGTAATAGTGAAGCTGTTCCTCTTTAGAAGTGGGTTACAGGGTATGCATATTTATGGGGCTTTGCTCCCCAAGGCACATGCATGCAACTCCCATTTAGCTAATGTGGCTGACATGGGAATGCTGAGAGGTGGAGAGACAAATTAATAGGAGGTTTACCGCTCAGACTTTCAGTGAACATACAGCACTCTTATTTAAAAGTAATAGAATAATGGTATTTATAAAGCATCTGCAACTCACCATTCAGGAAAACAGGAGAATTTGATTAGAAAAACATTTAAAACCCTGGAAATAATGATATAATGCAATAGTAGTAGCGGCAATTTTAAGAAAAAGCAGCTACAGTCTTGCTCAGGGACATAGGGGAGAGGGGATGAGGAAGCTCTTTTTTTTTTAAATTAAGAAAAGTGGGAAAAGAAGATAAGATAGACTTTAGGGAGGAGCAGAAGAGACAGGCAGTCAGCAGGGCTGTGGATATATCCCAGTAGAAAATACACAGGATTTTGTTGTACTGCATGTGAAACAAGTTACGTTTAGTGGGCAGGTGACCCTGTGTTTCTCCCTGCCTTTCCAATAGGCAGGTGATTTATTACAGGCTCAACTGCCTGGGATGTGCGTGTGGAGTAGCTCTATGTCCTGGCCAGGACTCAGCAATCCTGCAGTGTGGTCTTGCTGTCCATACTGCAAAAATAAGAGTACAGGAATGATGTCTGCACTGTAGGGAATACTGATGCATCACTCAGGGTTAATTTGTTTTATGGATCCACTTCCTGGACATGTGGTTAATGAGTCCAGAAACTATAAACACCAAGCCTCCAGCATGCCCTGTTGCATCGATAGGCAAGTGACTGTGAAGAGCTAGGCTTGGACATCATGTGGACATTTCTGGTTTTCTTCTAAAGAAACCTCAAAGGCTGCATGCAAAGGAACATCAGGGAACACAAGGAAAGCCACCCAAGCCTTGACATCAGACGTGCTGCCCTGCCCGCCTCTGCCTTTCCAGGACTTCCCAAAGAAACCTTCCTGTGAAGCTGCAGAAGGGCTGCCTGCAACTCCTGGGAGCACAGGGACAGAGCCTACCTACCTACCACATATACTGGTTTATCTCTATCTATCTAGATATAAACATAAACAAACATGAGCAGTATAATATATATACACCAGTATAAGATACTAGTTGATACAATAGTTCAAAACAGACAGTGCCAAATTTCCATGTTGCTTTGCACAGCCAGACATCCTCCAGTTGATTCAATATATTTTGATTAAAATATTTGGTGGAGAGAGAAGTACACAGCCAGCATCTGTCTGCAGCTGCCCTCACACACAGGCATGACAGCACCCAAAGACGTGAGGGCGCAGCAGCATGGCAAACCAACCTCCCTCAGGTTTCTGTTCTATTTCTGCTCTGCTAAAGGGTAGGAGCCCCAGCTGACTAGCTTGCTACTGAGTGATAGCTGGGATGGAAATTAAATAGATGGAACATTTGCCTGCATGTACAGAGGGGGGCAAACAGGAAGGGAGGGGGAAGCAGTTGATACATAGCAGTCACTGTAGAGCAGTAAATATTAGCATTAATTTTGCTCATCACAACTGCACATTCATTATAGCTTTCCACGTACCAAATCCATAAGCCTGTATGTGCTAAGCCAGTGGCTTGCCATAGCAAGCAGCAAATAATGAATGATGTATTACCTCTCTTATAATGGATTGGTTATTTCAACCATACTTGCCTTGATGTGATGAAATAAATGACAGCAATTTTGCTAATACATGGGTTTTCTGCTCTCTCCTTCCTTTAAAATAGGGCAGAAAGGTGTCCTTTAACATTTAAAGTCATGGAAGAACACAATATGTATGATGGTAAGTGACTATAATGTAGTATGCCATAAACTGTGAGTACCGTCTGGTTTGAAAGGAAGCTGATGTGAGGAAAAAAGAAGGTATTTTACACACGATGGAGGTAATAAATCTAGAGTTTGCTGGAGGATTTAGATCCAACTGGAAATAAATCCATTGCAAATATTTTTGAAGTATTGCATAGCTACATGAAGAAAGGACTCTACCACTGAGCTGAAAGTGTTTCTGGTTCAGCTGGTGATATTATAGCTTTGCCAGTCAAATACTGATCATATCAATCAGTTTTCTATTTCAGACTGATGATGGGAAATGTACAGCATGAGGAATGTATTGCATGAGAAATGTTACTATATTCTCCATTAAAATGCAACACCTGATTCAATAGCAAAGAATTGCTGGTTAATGTTGTCTGTTCGATAAAGAAGAAATTGGACGGCATGAGTACATCAGGGTCCTCTTCCTTCCCCATGCTCTGCTTGCCTTGCTCATGAGGCCAAGCTGTGACCAAGAAATCAGAAAAAGCTGCCGGGAGCAAGTTTCCATGAACCTAAGCCCAGTACCAGCACGCCGCATCGGAGAGCCCTTACCCCAAGGAGCTCAGAGCACCACCACTAAATTCAGCCTGCGCAAACCAGGAGAAGTGGCTGGAGACTCCTGCAGAGCGGTCCCTCCATGCCAGCAGAAAACGCAGAGGGAAAGGACGTTGGTAACACCTCCATGATGAGGTTATCTTGGGGAACGAAACTGCCAGGCAGGAGGAAAGCAGAGGTCATTTCAGAGCTGGGAATACTGGCGAATTCTTAGGATAACACGGATGGCCCCACGTTAAAAAAAGATTCAGGTTTGTTCAAGGCAAGATGCAAAGATTCAGGGTCTGATCCCAAGGCCACTGCCATCAGTGGAAGGATTGCCACCAATCTAAAGTGGCTTTAGATAAACCCCTTAGTTTGACTCTCATTTTGTACAAGCACCTGGGCCCTACTCTGTCCCCACAGAATGGCAGCGGCCCCGCACTGCTCTAATCCTTGGCAAGAGGATGAAATCGTGCTGGGAACTCAAATAACTCCCACGGCATGAGGACTGCTCTGCCCTTCAGTAGGGCTGGATGCTAAGCCAGCTGTTAAATGCTGCCTGCAGCCAGCTGCGCTTTCTCCAGCTGTTGCAGCTCATCTTCCCTCTGAGAAGAGGCACCACCTCTTGGTGATATGGCAGTTTCCCCTTCTTTTTGCTGGCTTGGACATGTAAGTCCCTGCCACCCCAAGGCTTCTTGATCCTCATCGAGTTACTCATTTTCCAGCACTCCCGTTCCTTATTGGGGTTCTCAGTCCTCAAAGTTTTATCAGATCCAGCAGACTGGATCCCACAGTGGTGGTAGTCGCTCCTGATGTTTATCATCACTAGTATTACTGTTTTTCACCACAGATTTTTTTTTTCCCTGATGAAAGCTGACTAGTCTCTTTGCCTTCTGCCACTTTGCTTAAGTCACACTTGCCCTCAGAGGAAAACGTGGCAGCATCATGAACAGAAATGGAAAGCTCTGTCATATGGAGAGACTAGGATGCAACGTGATTATCATATTAACCAACTCACTGCCCTTTGGATGCTTGGCCCACATCCAGCAAAGTGACATCAATACAGTGCTCTGGGCACATGCTGCAAGTCGTCAGATTCTACCGAAATGTCAGAGTCCTGGATGCTGCGGGGATCTCAGGGGCTGATCAGCAAAATGCTGCTCGTCTCTGTGCCCGGCCGGATCCACGCTCCCTCAGCAATACGTACAGCAACACTGCACGGGGGCAGCAGCGCTGCTCACCCACCCTCTTGGAAAGCGACTGAAATCATCACAGAATCCTTTGGGGGCAAGCAGGCCAAGGGATACCATTCATAATTTTCTACAGCAAACATTAGGTGCAATAAGCCAAAATATTAAATGGACATCTGGCCTTGCCTTGCTAATAGAGAGCCTTTTCTTGTGGGATTTCTTTAAGACCTTCTACTGAAATTCAAATATTTCAAGGAGCCTTGTGTGCTTTGACTTGGGTAAATCAAGGATTGAATTTGCAGCTGTACAGACACTGGAGACCAAGCAGCCCTTGCTCCCAGCAGGGGCCCGGGGCCTGTATGCTGATGAAATTCTGGCACCCGTCTGCCTACAAACCACTGAGACGTGACCACCCATGATGGGAAAATGCAGAGACTGAACCCCCTCTCCCAGCACTGGGCTGCCAGTTATACCCCTTTCCCAGTGCTGTCGCACACGAGCCGTGCCACAGCCCGAGCCCAGGCATGGTGGGGCAAATCAAGAGCCAGAACTTTGCTTTCAGTGGCTTCCTCAGACTTGGTAGCAGTACAGCCACAGCCACAACCACAGTCTTGCCCTTTTAGCAAATGAAGGTTCATTTCCTACCCGGTCTATCTTTTGTCTTCTCCCTAATCCATCAGTGAAGTTAGAAAGCTGAATTTCCATGGCAACAGACTGTGAGGTCAGAGAGAAAGTATTAGGCAGGATCAAGCATCTGAGGTGGAATTGGGAAAGGGAAAGAACAAAATTACTTAAAAAAAATTAATAGTCATAGCAGAGGGAATAACGAAAAAAAAAAAAAAGGTCAGATAATCCACTCCTGGTGTGAAGACTCCTTTCGGTTTCTGACAAAGCCAGTGCTGGCAAAAACACCCTTTCATACATGCAGAACCCCACTTTGTCTCTTTGCTTCCTTTGAAGTCAACAGCAACTCCAACAGGAGCAAAATGTGGCTGTCCCAGGAACTGCAGGGGAATTCCCAGCCATCAGGAAAATTTCCCAGTGTCTGCCTCTTCTTGCTTAATGAGAGCCCACTGCATGTTATCACAAGCCTCTCGTGAAAGAACATCGCCACCTCCACAGATGGTGTGACACTGAGATTTTAAAACATTTTTTTCTAAACAGAGAACATGCTGATGCATTTTTCCTTTAATCATCTTCTCAAAGGTGTAGTGACCACAGCCTAAAGCCATGTTTAATTAGCAATCGTTTGCTCCCTGGGGTATCCCTAAACCAGGCTCCTACCTCACGACCAGGTGCTCCCAGAGGACCGGCTGCCAGTGCCGCCAGCATCCGCCTTGCGTGCCCCATGGAGGCAGTGGGGTTAGCGGGGTGAGCTCGGCATGGCCCAAAGATGGACGGCATGACTTCAGCAAGATCGAGAGATAGGGGAGTGAGGTGGGAATACAGATTTCCCCCAGTGACACTGCCGTCCCTTTGGGGTTAGACAAATTGTCGCACAGGAGGCTGTGTTTTTGCAGGAAGGTTGGCAGTTTTCTCATATTTTTAATAGGGTCTCCTGCTGTGCCTGAGATGTGGTTGCCCGCTGTTGCATTGCAGCTGTCACACAACTCTGGCACTGATGGGCTGGAGCCCTGTCGCAAAGCCAGTGCCCTGCCTTCCCTTTAAGCAACGCCATATATTGCACGTCCACGTTTGTTACCACATCCCCTTTCCAGGCGATGATCTAGGACCTACAGTTCTTCAGAGAAATCCAATTAAGGACATTGCACGAGCCCCTCTTCAGATGAAAGCCGCCAATTCATTAAGCTACAGGCTTGCTGCCTACACCCAAGGAGCGAAGCGCACGCTTCCCCCCCCCGGCAATGCTCCCTCCCCTCCTTCCCACGTGTTCGGCACGAGCTGCACATCTGAGGAGACAAGAGGCTTTGGGGTGTCTGGGTTCCCCACAGGGGATTTTTCTCCCTTATTCAGGAAAAATAGATGAGGCAGGCAGTATCAGACCCTGAAAACATTCTGGTGATGTTTGGAGGGGAGGCAGGCAGATGTGAAGAGAAACCTCCAGCGCCTATCTGGGATTTATAATGTGCACGGGCCTTTGTGACTTAAATTACCGCTTTTTCCGCTGCTTGATCTGAGAGCATATTTTAGTCGATCTGAATATCAAAGAAATTCAGAAAGGCAGTGGGGCAAGGAATAGGGCAGAGACTGACAGGAAAATAAGAAACTGGGGAGGCGGTACGGAGATGGTACAGCAGATAGACCAGATTAAAAGATGAAAAAAAGAGGTGACGTGCCTGGCCAGCAGGCAAAACTGCTCAACTTAAATACGCTTATTTTTCCCCCACTTCATTTTCTCAAATAGATGTTTTATGGTCTATTCATAAGCTGCACATACCCTCTTTGAAAAAAAGCTTTTCTGACATGGGGTGACAGAAGAACTATAATACAACTTTGCACCAAAGTTCAATGGAGTAATCCCTGCTGTAAGATTGTTCCTCTGACCCATGTTTCCAGAACAAATCCAGAGCTTGACTTAGCTCCCAGGGATGCGCATTTAGCGCACCTGGCCAGAAAAAAACATAAACAAAATCTATTAGATGAAATGATGCTCTGCAACCCTGAAACCTGAAGGGGAATGTATGTGTGCGCGGTGGGACACAGAGCTACTGAAGTGCTCCAGCCTCTTCGTGGTATGTGGCTGTTGGTGGTTCTAAGAAGTGGAACATATTCAGGTCCATAAAACAGAGCAGAAAGAAAAATTATGTCCACAGCCCCTCTGCAGAAGGAACATATAGCAGAGCTAATCATGCCTGAAAGACAAGACCACCACTGCTTTTATTATTATTAGCATTTCCCAGTAAAATACTCCTTGTCCATAATGCCAAGAAAAAGTCTAGGAGGTATTAAGGGAGAGCATGCCAGCTCCAATGCATGTTCCCCATTGGTCTGACTCTACATCAGTCCTTCACTGGGTCACAAAACCAATTCATGCACATGAATAAGGACCATAGCCTGTGGTTAATATCCAGGGATTCATCGGTAATGGATGAGTGTTGTCACCAAGAGGGTGGCTGTTTGGGACCTGTATCACCAATGGCGTAAAGGGAGCTGGAGATGCCTGCAGCTATAAAATTTTATGCATACATATTACGTGTCTGTGTGTATAAATATATATGTACATGCATATGTACATACACACACACAAAGCTATAATTAGTATTTTCACATTCATAGGTTCTTACACTGCCCCTACGATGTAATTAGCATTAATATTCTATTAATTAAAATTTTCTGCTGTCTTGAATTTAAAGATAGCACATATGATGGTTTGCATTACTGGAGTATAAAATAATCAGTCTTTGTCTAACTCTGAGCTAAGATTCCTCTCACTTTTCCCCATATGCTGTTTTGAGGGTTGGCTTTGCTGTGATTTCCTTCCCTCCCTTACTGATATTGAAATACTCTTACTTCTGATTCTTCTTTCATTGCTCCTACTGGTTTCACACATTTTCTTCACGTGGTCATGGGTACTTACTGTTTTTATGATTTGCACATTTTCACCCATCTATAATTGGCTCTCATACAAGTCAGTCAAAATTACATTTTGATTAAAAAAAGACATAACAATGTCATTTTTTCCATCCAGCTTTCAGACAGGTTTTGCAATGAGACAGTTAACAAAATCTTGACTTGTTTATCTGCAGTTTCCAGGCTGGATTATAGCTGCATTTGGGGGGCCATTTTCTGCCTCTCTGTTTTGTTGAGAATCTACTCCAAACTTGGCAGCTACTGAAAAGTTGTGTGCTCTTCTCACAACTTGTCATCTTCCATCTTTATTCAGGCATTGCACTTGGCTACCTTTTGAGGCTTAAAATTAACATGTTATTATTGTTTCTGAAGACCCTTCAGACTTCAACTCCTACCTATTGGAGAAATTTTGATTTCTGTTTACGTACTTGCTCATAATTTGGGTTGTGTTTCCAATCTGTCACTTGCTAAACCATCTGTGCCATCTGGAATGTGCCTGGCCCCAATTTGGTGGAATTCTCTTCCTTATGAAATTCATGAGATTCAGCCTGCAGATGCTTTCACTGCTTCTCTGACAAATTTACTTAATTTGGCAGTTTTCAGGTTTGCATTTTTGTCAGTTTCTAGGACCGCATCTTGTTCTTGTTATTATGCTATAGGTGGTAGGTGCATATGGAACTTGGATACATATGAAACACGAGAAACCTTCCAGTTTCAACAGCTTTGACATACAAGTGAACACAAAGATTTGGGTACTCAAGATCCTTCCAAGCCCTTTTTCCTCTAGCATGTCATAAGATCACGGGCACTTGAGAGTGCAGGTGTAAGGTAAATTCCTGCTGTGCAGAAGGTCATCATCAGGTTTATCATGCGAATCCAGAGGAGGCCACGAAGTTGATCAGAGGGCTGGAGCACCTCTCCTGTGAGGACAGGCTGAGATAGTTGGGGTTGTTCAGCCTGGAGAAAAGGCGGCTCCAGGGAGATCTAATTGCAGCTTTCCAGTACCTGAAGGGGCCTACAGGAAAGATGGTGAGGGACTGTTTATCAGGGAGTGTAGTGACAGGACAAGGGGTAATGGGTTCAAGCTGAAGGAGGGTTGATTTAGATTAGATATTAGAAAGAAATTCTTTACTGTTAGAGTGGTGAGGCACTGGAACAGGTTGCCCAGAGAAGTTGTGGAGGCCCCATCCCTGCAAGTGTTCAAGGCCAGGTTGGATGAGGCTTTGGGCAGCGTGGTCTAGCGGAGGGTGTCCCTGCCCATGGCAGGGGGGTTGGAACTAGATGATCTTTGAGGTCCCTTCCAACCCAAACCATTCTATGATTCTATGATTATATTCCAGATTAAGTGGTGCTACAGATACAGCATCTAGGAAGAACTGGAATAGCCAAGACACTGGCTCAAATAAATACTCCACTGAGGTGAAACTGTATCTTAACCATCTGCAGATAAACCCTTCCATCTGTGAGACTCTTTAGCTCCTGAGAAACAAAACCATACTGGAGATCTCCTGAGGAGCTGATTTGGTGCTTTCCAAACCAACTAGGTGGGCCCAGTAGGCTCACGAAGGCTGACAAAACTGGCCAAACTTTTAATGGATTATCTGGATGACCTCTTGCTAATTAAAATATGCTGGACCAATCATAGGTCAAATGGAGGTAAACAGAGTCTATGTGCTTCTAAATTTGGCATTATAAATGTTACTCACTTTGCAATGTCCAGGATGAAAAACTTACAGGAAAAATTTCCTACTTTTTATTTGCTGACTCATCTCTTTTCTGGACCAAATTCAGCTCCTAGGAACTAATGCTTTGATGTACAATGATGGAAAAAAATGATCCAAAGAGCACAGTTCTAACAAAACAGCCAAATTAGAAATATATTATATTTTATGGGAAAGAAAAATGAACTTTTCCAGAAGTTTTCCACCACTCCCTGTCAAACCACGAGTTCTTAGACAGAAATTATCAAATGTGAACATGTAAAGTTAAGTATGTTAATATGTGTTCTAGCACCTTACAAAAGTAATCTGATTTCCAGGAGGGTAATCCCACTCAGCTGAAGTGATTTGGAGAAAATGCAAAAAAATCAGGTAATAAAAAAACCTCCTGAAGCCAGATGGTACGTAAGTCCATCCTGCTGTGCTTACCTGTTTTTCTCTGCCACTCCCCCATGGCTGCCACGGCTCAATCCGCTTCATATTATGGCATTAAACAAAAGTTCTGATGGTCGGCATTTAGTCTGCTAGGTCGTCATCAGAAAATGTTCAAAGTGAGCAGGTGGTCAGGGAAAAACCCAACCAAAGCAGGTTGTGCTCTACATTGAGAATGAGAGAAGACACCATTCACAACAACCCCCACTGAATCATTCCCTTGCAGCTATCAACACTGCCGCGTCTTTTATGTGGCAATCGCAGCTCTTTGGAAAAAAACCCGCTATCGTACAGCCACAGCAAATAGGGAAATTAAACAGGCTTTGCTGGTTACATTTTCTTCCTCAGTGCAGGGAGCCATGGAGCTGTATTTTGTGTTATTAACAGCAACCCGACTGCCATGGCATGAAGCTCCCACTAAGATCGGATGATGAACCTGACACCAATTTGTGGACTTGCCCTATATTTCCACATCCTAACTTTACTGCCTCCTTCAGCTATAACATTAGCTGTTATTGTGATTACAGTTGTGTTTAGTAATAATAAAATGCACAAAGAAGCCATAAAAGGTTAAAAGGTGCTATCTGAATTTATATTTGTTAATGTCATTAGCGTAAAAGGCTCCTTTGGAAGACCCAAATCGCTGTGGTCTGGATTGATGCTAATGGGCAGCATCCCAGCAGGAAGACGACGCGTGCTTCATCACGACACTGGAAGGAGTTTGTCTGCTAGCCAAAAATCTCTCTCCTACTGTTTATAAAGCAGTATCTCACTGAATGACCCCCCTTTTTACAGTTCATTACTGCGCAGTCTTTTAAAGGGGTTGGCTGCTGTTCAATTTCATGGCTTCAGAGTTGCAGAAAAGCACCTTTCAGGGTATGCAACCTTCCCTCCAACCTCACGGCTACTCAATGCGCTGGGTAATATTTCACTAGGTCTCTTGCTCAGAAACACCTTGTTCGTTGCTCCTGTGATAATCCCAAGCGAACAGAAAATCCATTGATCCTTTGTACCGCAAGTAATTAGAACTGGCGCTGCATATCATTCCCCCAAAGTTGCACGGGTCAGGATTTTAGACATGAAATGCTTTTCAGTGGATTCAGCACTCGCCCTCTGAATAATGCAGCCTATAAATTGAAAGTGCCTTTAAAAGATTATATTTTTATTCTTTATTGTCCTCAATTAGTGTTGCCATAATTTCAAAACAAAGCTGGTATTTCTCCTTTTCATAGGATACCAGGATTGTGGTGAAAGG
Organism: Balearica regulorum gibbericeps; assembly: GCF_011004875.1. Classification (NCBI taxonomy): domain Eukaryota; kingdom Metazoa; phylum Chordata; class Aves; order Gruiformes; family Gruidae; genus Balearica; species Balearica regulorum. The sequence goes on from NC_046185.1 coordinate 120,511,933, forward strand.
TATCATCACATCGTATGTGTTGGAACTTCTTAATTCTCCAAACAGTTTTTATGATTACCTTCAAATAATGGATCTCCCTTGTGTACTCATATTTTCCTTTTGATTGTAGGCAATTAATTTTTATTACCATAAAAAAGCCTTTTGAAACTCTTTTATGACAAGCTTGTTTTATTTATCTAGTCATTAGCCTGTGATGAAAGTGACACCTCTAACGGCTCAGTCAGAAACCTTCTACTGGCAACATACATAGATCTGCTGTGAGGGGTTAATCTTTTATTAGATTACAGTTACTGTAAAAGCTGGCATCCAATTGTTTAATAGGTTTTCTTAATTCCAGTCTTCCACACTCTAAGAAATAGCTAGAGGTAGATGCTAAAAAAGGTCTTCAGGCTTCACTGCAGTCGCACGGTTTCCTTTGCATGAACTGGTAATTACTTACAGGCTTTTTATAAATAAAAAATCCTTTTATTTCCTTTCCAGCCAATGCCATCAACATTTTAATAAAACATTTAAGAGTTACCGAGAGACACAAACTATTTCTTGAATGAATTGCAAATATCAATTTATACAGATGCATACGTACATGGCTTCCACGAGCTTGTGCTGGCCTCCAGCCCTTTCAGCCACATCTCGGGCAGGAAGGAATTTTTCTGAATTCACAAGATGGTTTTGAAAGAAAACAAAACTCACATCCTTTTGGGGTACCACTCAGTTGCAGATAAAGACTATTCTGACCGCTGGGAGGGCTGATGAGAACCATACATAATCTGACTGAGTTGTCTCAGCATTAACACGCCTAATACAATTAGTTCTGTCCTTACGAGATGGAAATTTTGTTTCTGAGCACACATTTCACTTGACAGTGCATGTTGTTTGTGGGTGGACTCCATCCTGGGCTTCAAATTCTCAGCACCGGGTGGGACTGAGAGTGGCTGAACCAAAAGTCTTTGCTGGGGCCTGCCAGGAGTGTATATGTAGGAGTATGTGTTTTTGTGACTTTGGTAGTTGCTCCAATAATATTTTGTTGCTTACTGACTGAATACAAATTTTGTATTTAACAGTTTCATATACTGCAGGAGGAACCCAGAATGACACTAGCCTTATAACTGTGGAAAACATGCTAAAGAAAACTAAGGCAAACAGATCATAATTTCACATAATGGAATAAGCTAAGGAGTGAAAAAAATGCTGATTCCTAAGAACTTTGCCATTTTTCTTTTCAAGCCTCTTTCTAATGCACTTACAAATGCATAAATTGTTCTAATGCTCTTTAGGTCATATAAAGCAAATTGGTAGGGTAAGAACTGTTTTTCCTTGTCAAGTTGGGCACCCTACCTAGTTACAGAAATGAAGACAGACTGCTTCCTTCTCACCATGCCACCATGATCAAAGGAAGACGATGCGAAAATTTTCCTCACTGGAACGTACTGCTATTCAAAGCCCTTTGTAGGCACCTCAGAGCAAAACACAAGTGTCTGGTACGAGATGAAAAGAGAGCGCATGTATTTATTTATTCAGGATGGCGTTTTGCAGCCCCAAAAGAAATGTATGTATGCATGCATGTATGCCTGTGTATGGCGGTCGCTAAGCAGGGGAGCGTTGTCTGTGGGGCTCTCTCTTTCCCCTGGGCAAACCCTCAGCCTTGAAGAGGACTCGCAGGCTGCTGCTGGCTCCTGGCAGGGCTCTGCCATCCCTTCCTCTGTTACCAGGCAACATTATCAGTGATGCTGCACATGTGCGCTGGACATTAATTACCACTTTCTGCTCACTGTTTATATTTTCATTTATGCGTTTTCCTTTCGAAACATGAAGCATTCTCGAGAGAATGAGATTTTCATTGAAAGGATGCCCATACCCATAAGCTAACTGGTCCGGTGCATAAAACATGCCCCGGTGCAGGGCAGGCAGAAGACCCCTGCGCTCCTGCTCAGCTCCAGCCAGGCTGGATGTGGCCTCAGCCCAGATGTGGCTGGGAAGGGCTGCGCTGCCATCGTCTGCAACCCGGCACAGCGCCCAGCTCTCCCACCTTCCACCCGCTACTGGCAGGTGTTTATTATGTTGAGAAATTAAACCCTCAATCCCGCAAATAAGAGCTGCATTTGGATCAGTGGAAATGTTACCTAAGCTGAGGATTTCAGTGCATGAACCTGTTACCATCCAGATAGTTAAGGTGTGACTTTGTCTGAGTTTGTAAAAACAGATGTCAAGAATCGGTCATGTGAAAAGGCAGGCAGTAGTTATAAAGTAATTCAGTGCACGTCGTGGTGAGTGCTCGGAGAGATCTATCCCCCCATGCAAGAGGGACAGGCACTTGAGGAACAGGAATGACATCTATACAGCAATACCTTGTTCCTTCACTCTGATATATGAGAAGGCTGTTATTCAAACCAGAGATGGAGTCAGGAGATGTCAGGGCTTCGGTTAAGTGTGTGGTGCCCACGGCTACGCAAGACAGAGCCGCAGCACTGACCGTTCCCTCTCATCCTACCCAGAGACCTCATTTCTCAGCTCCTGTTTTGAAGCCTGTTTTCTACCAGCTTTAATTACACACCGCTGTTAAAGGGAGAAGCAATGAGCCACACACTGTACCGCTGTTAATGAAAATCCCCTTGCTGGGGGGGAGGGGGACAGGACAGCGCTGAGCTTGGCACATGGGGGACAGCAGCACCAAGCTAACCCTGCCTGGGGCGGGCACCTGCGGCGGGACTGCAGGCAGGAGCACACGGCATTGCCACCGCCTCGCCTCCTCCGCTGGCCTGCACAAGCGTACGTGCTGAATAAATATTCTGTACAAAAAGAGACTACAGTCTGTGAAGCAAAATGTGGGGAATAAAAGGAAACAAACCTGCCAGGCACATCCACCGACCCCTCTTCTGGCTACGGATGCCTCCATTTCTGAGCATCAATGTCAGAAACATCACAACATTTTGAATTTGAACAGGCTGCTACTACCTGTCCTCTAAGAACTTACTCCTCAACCTTCACAGTGTTTTAGACTGAAGTGCCCCAAATCATTAGTCCCATTTAAAAAGCATTATTATAGGAGACTCTCTCACCATCATAAGCAGCATCCCTTTTTTTGCTTCAGAAACACTCTTCCATCATTCCTCCATGCTAGTGTAGTGTCTGCATCCACAGGCAGCCTGCGCTGTCTCCAGCCGCACATATAATAGATGTGAAAATGTTCCAGAAGACATAAGACATGATTTCAGAAAGGGAGAATTATCTATCTGTCATTACCCTGCCTCTGGTTTCACTGCAATGACACAATACTTTCAGTCTCTTACAAGAACGTCCAAGAAAGAATTTAGGGTATGTGGCTCTTCTAATCCTCATAAATCTGGAATTACCCCAATTACCAAGAAGAGACATTAAAAAGGAATGACTGCGCAACCACCTTCTCAACGTCACTGTCACTACATTGACAATTTAATTAAAACTGCATTTAGTTATAATGAGTTTGTATCAATAAGGAAGATACAGGGTTTTTTTAAATTCTCAGATTGTGCTCATCAAAATGTACCTCAGCACCACTACTTAGGGATTACATCAGTTAACATATGTTATTATTCTTGAAGATACATGAATATCTTAAAAGAAAATCCTCATCTTCATATGGGATCTTCATGCCAGTATATAAATGGAGTTGACTAGAAATAGTCGTCTTTACTGCAAAAAACGTGACCCCGAGCATAATGTCCTGTGCTTTGCTGCCTGACATAAAAAAAGAAGAGGGATCTGAGGCAATTTTAAGACAAAAGCAAAGATAAGATTAATATTAAATTTATTGTACTGTATTTTGTCAGCAGAAGTCTACTTTGACTCTGGTCTTGCACACTCAGGTGTACATCTGGAGCAGTTGCCTTGGCGCCTGCGGAGTTAGAGGAGCCAGGTGCTTACCCATCGAAAGCTGCTGCTGCTTTCCTTGCCCGATCGAAAACTTGGGGAACTGTTTCAGCGATTCCTGCCACGTTTTGTGACTTTCTTCAAAGACGGAAGCAGCCCCACTGAAAAGCTCTGCCTCAGTTTTTAATAAAAATATGTTTCTAACCCATGTGAGCTTTTAATGCTTCAATATCGAAAGGCAACTAAATGAACCCCAAATGTATTGTCTAATCTCATATTATTTAAGACAATCTCTGGATTTCTCAGAGCCTGACTAATGATTTTCAAGCACTTAGGACTGCAATGACTCCAGCTGGGGATCTGATATCCACTTATTTTATTTACGAAATTACTTTATAACAACAGCTCGCCTTTTCACATGTCTGATCCTTGACATCTGGTTTTACAAAAGCAGACCCCAGGCCTGTTCCAGCGGGAAGGCTGTGGTACTCACTTCAGTCAGATCCTCCGACAGCACTTTTTCGATCCGGACACGGAGCACTGACAATATCCCGCTTTCACAAAGCAGAGCTTAAAACGGCTGCAAGACACGCTTGGCCCAGGGATGCAAAAGATGCTGACATAGGAAAGGAAAGGCCAAGCAGTGAAGACAAAAGCCATCTCTGAAGTCAAGGAGGTTGAAGCACACTGGAGGGGGCAAAGGTTGCCTTTGACCTCCTGTTCTTTTCTGACGTGCCAGTCTCTCTAGAAAGATGAAATTCAAATGTGACCTCTGTCTATTTTCTTGGCATGCACCTGATTTGCAGTCCTTAGGAGAGAGAGGGAAGCAGGAAGGTAAGGCAGATTGAGTAGTCTGCATGCAATTAGTGGAAAGAAACAGGCAGTGCTTTCGGTGTCAGCAGGTTGTATCTGCTGGAGCAAAACTCAGCTCTTAGGAACTACTGTCATGACATCTAGAAAAGAAAACATGCACCTGAAGACCTCGATGTTGTGCAAAAAAGGCAGTGCTGGGTAGAAGAGCAGGGGATCCAGGTAGGAAAGGCGACCAGGAGGTTAAGCTGTCTTGCCAGTGTAACAGGCTGGGAGGAACGTGGCCTGCAGCATACTTTGCTGTTGCTCTCAAATCCTGTGGCCCATGCTCAAATGTTCATCGCTGTGTATGCAGAGCATGTGCGCTGGTTTTGGCTGGGATAGAGTTAATTTTCTTCATAGTACTAGTATGGGGCTGTGTTTTGGATTAGTGCTGAAAACAGTGTTGATAACACAGGGATGTTTTTGTTACTGCTGAGCAGTGCTTACACAGAGCCAAGGCCTTTTCTGCTCCTCACACCACCCCACCAGCGAGGAGGCTGGGGGTGCACAAGGAGTTGGGAGGGGACACAGCCGGGACAGCTGACCCCAACTGACCCAAGGGATATCCCATACCATATGACATCACGCTCAGCAGATAAGAGGCTGGGGGCAGAAGAAGGAAGGGGGAGATGTTCAGAGTGCTGGCGTTTGTCTTCCCCAGTAACCATTACGGGTGACGTAGCCCTGCTTTACTGGGGATGGCTGAACACCTGCCTGCCCATGGGGAATGAATTCCTTATCCTGCTTTGCTTGCATGTGCGGCTTTTGCTTTACCTATTAAATTGTCTTTATCTCAACCCATGAGTTTTCTCACTGTTACTCTTCTGATTCTCTCCCGCATCAGACTGTGAGGGGAGTAAGCGAGCGCCTGCATGGTGCTCAGTTGCCAGCTGGGGTTAAACCACGACAGCATGGCTGGGTGTCCTGGCCATAGCCCTGAGCTGCTGGATGCTGCTTCTGCCTTAGAGCTGTAGGACTACTAGAGCTGCCTCTATTAGTAAAGGCAAAGCAAAGATAAGGTGGTCCTGGCACACTTTCCTTGCAGGATGGTGGCATCCAAAAAGGCCAGCTGCAGGCTAGACCCATGCCTGTAGGTTGCCAAACAGCTTAGTCAATGGTGAGGAATTACAGTTGAAGTTTGTTGAAGAGGAAGCATCAGGGAAGAAGGAAGGTTTGCCACAAAAATAATCATTTGGGAGATGGGTTCTCTGTTTTGCTTTGTTTCCATATGGAATTCTCATCAAAACGTGTGTTTTTCTGCTGCTGCTGCTGTATTGCAGGCTTTTTTTTCTTTTTGGGAGCAGCGTGTGTTGTCTCCCAACTGCGCTGTTTATGTTCTCCTCAGCTTGCATACCAGCTGCATGGCAACACGCTGCAGGTTGCCAATAAACACAACTGGAAGCCGATGAGACAAGAGCTTCTTTGAAGATTCAGGCACAGTGTTCTCCTCGGGATGACATGCCATGCCAGATTAAAAGCTCTCTGTATATCCAGACACTGGCAATAACATGGACACTTCATGTAACCCAAATGGCAGATTAATATGGTCACCTCCTCATGCAGGAACCTCAAGGTTGCTTAGCTTTTAGAACCAGATGAAGAGCAGTCAGGATCATTAGACTTATATATCCTCATCATTTCTAGGGAGAGTTTCCGAAATCATTGAGGTTTTTGTGTAAGTGCTGTCTGGTTTGTACATATCATCTGTAAGGTCACCCATTCATCTCATGCACATAACTGGACCTCCATCTGAGACGTTCCCCTCCCTAGTTCTCCCTCTGTTCCCCAAGTAATCAAGCAAAGCCCCAGGAAAACTGATGGTGTTAGATGCAAGTTGGATTTGATCTCAGCTGGATATCTCACTGTGCTGGATATCAACACTGACCTGTTGCAGACTGGTGACTGTGTTTATTATAGTCATTCCTGCTTAGAAAAGTAAATAAATAAATAAACACCTCCCCTCAGAATATACTTCAGCATCCCCCCCAAAATATGGATAAATCATAAACTCGTTCTGCATGTAAGACAATTAAATGGTTATTGGAGTGACAATTACTGCTCTTTAAGCTTCACGCATCTTATTAGCACCACAAGATCATCAGCTATGGTGAAGACATTTTGTTCCGCCAAAGGACTCTGGCCACTGATAAGCATACCTGGCTGTGGAAAGCCTGTGCAAAGCCATGATGGCCGTGGGATGAGACCTGCCATGATGGCATTTGGATTGGACCTGCTTCATAAAAACAGGGTAATCTTAACATGGAGTTAACGCGGTGATGATTGCAGTCAGTGGCATAAAGCCAACAAGCCTTCACCAGGATGTGCTTGCTTTGGGGGGAGGACTGGCAAAATATTTGGTCTGCAAAAAGACGGTCAGCTGCCCAGAGCAGCCACAGAAGAAAGCACTGGCATCCACACTGGCAGGACCTTGCTCCTTGCTGGACTTAATCCTGAACTTCCTGATCGGAGGAACTCCTGGTCAGAAGTTGGTAAATATTTCCTGAAAGAAATGGGGAATTGGCTTCAAATTGTCTTTGCATAAAATGTTGGTGCTTTTTTCCATTTAAAAAGGAAAAACAGCAACTAGATTTTGGGGATCTTCAAACATCAAAACAAAAAATAATTTTGTTTTGACTTTCTTGAAGACAAACATCCCTCAGATTTCCCCCTTTTTTCAAAAATTGGAACGTCTTTATTGTTTTCAGTTTTATAGAGATTAGCACAGGTTGCTACCTATTAAATCAACATTTTCAATGAAAAATATGTTCAACCCCCCCCCCCCCCATTGTTATGAAAGAAAACTGAAAAATAGACCTTTGCTCCAAAAAGAGTTGATTCTATCCAGACTCTCCACCATCCCATGCTTGGGGAGAACGAGAAACGCTGCTGTGGTTTTCAGGTTAGGAACCGAGACATGACATAGTGCAACATAGAGACATGAGCTCTCAAAGAGCACACGATTAGCATTGGAGCCCCATGCAGACATATTGGCTTGACTCCCAGAAGAGGTCACGAGTCACCTGGCTGTTTCTCCTCCAGAAGGAGGAGGAGGGTACTCGAAACAAGGCAGACATTCAGACTAATCTGCTTTGCAGCACAACTGCATCTCTGAGCTGAGGAGTTCAACTTCTGCTTTGTCTCCTCCAAATTTCACTAACATTGCTCAACCTTAAGAGTCAAAGTTCTTCACCTTCTTTCACCCTAAGTAATCCCAAATCAGCCACTGGGATAGCATGTGAGGTGAAACCATGATCATGGTCACCATCGCAAGTTAAACCCAGTAATTGCAATGAGCAATTAAACAGGTCACCCTTTAGTATGTCCTCTAGCTCAGCGTAAGCTCCTTAGATATCACCCCTTCTCCCTCTGGTAATGCCCCTGCCTACATTTTTGCCCTTTCCCAGTATCTCCTCACTGCAGACTGGTGGGTCTGGGGATAATGTTAGGCATGCAGTGGATCTATTGCAGCTAAACCAAGACTCTCGGCAATACAAGCTTTTTTCGTGTAAAACATTTTTCCTCTTTCCTGCACTAATTCCTCAGGGTTGTGGAAGAGTAGTATTCAGTGTGGTTGGTTAATTTTTATTAATGCGATCTCTCCCTCTCCCTTTATTGGTTACATATGGGCGTGAAGTTGATTAGCCAAGGGAAAAATAAAGTTAAACATCATTTGTCTTCTCTTACATTTCCATTGATCAATCTATTCAACATTATCCATTTCCCGTTAATTTTCTATTTGCAGCACACCTTATTTTTAGAGCCATAGTTAGCAAATTGATTTGCTGCTCTTAATCAGCAGTTTCCATTTACAGCCTGGGAAGTGGGATTAACACAGCATACTTGCCATTTCATCTCTGTCAGTGATACCTCACACTAAATAATTTTTACGTTCGGTATGTTTTGCTGATTGGGTTTGTCTTCTGGAAGAAGAACAAGCTATATGAAAGCGCAGCCTACTCATCGGGCTCTGGGCCAAGTCTCTAGCGTAGGCACAGATTATAGGCCTTTCCAGCAATGTTGACAGGGTGCGTAAAAGTCTAAAGAAGCCAAAATATCTCTGTTCGAAGTCACAACGCAGCAGTGAGAACAACATTGCCTCCTACATTTACGCTGCCTTCAACCCTCACCCCTCTATCAGATTTTAAATGCAATGAAACTCCATCAGAGACTCTGGTTATACGATGTTACTGCTCTGAAAAGGCGTCATGACATGAAGGCAGGATGGGAGTTTTTTCAAAGTATCACAGAAGAGGGTTTGAATGAATTAGGAGATAATCTGTTAATTCATCAGATTGTTCAGGCATAATGCACACAAATGATACAGTAAGAAACATTGCTGTTTTTCTATTAATGGTTTCACATAATGCTGCCTTCCCTCCTGAGAGTTGATTAAAATGTAATTTAAATTGCTCCTGTCTTAGAGCTTCATTGTCTATTATCTTGAACTGAGCCAGAGGCTCCCTATCGAGAAGATGTTTAACAGCAGAACATTAACTGATCTCCTCACTTTTATTTCATTGCAGAAAAATTCTCCATCTTTCTCAGCTGATCTTGTTCATTATGGAAAGATGATGAACACAGGTGAGAGCATCCAAAAGAGATGAGCCAGTCAGTAACTGATTGGCTTTTTTTTTTTTTTTTTTTATTTGGCCAAAATCACCACCAGCTCCTGTTACCATCTTTTTCAGTGGACCAAAACCGCAACACAACAGAATATGATCTATTGCTGTTGTTGCAATTCTTTTGCCAAAATTAAATCCATCTCAGTTGACATATATTAACTTCAAATAGGAATAAGCCTTATTACAATACGTCATTGCAAAAAATGAGTCAGAACTTTCTGGCTCGCTACACACTGTTTAATCAATGGAAACTATTTCTAAAAAATGCATTGTGTTAAAATAATTGATTTGGAAGGGAGAACTATTTGCCATACACTCTGATTTATGTTTAAATATTTTTTTTTCCCCCTACTGAAAATAAGAATGATTTGGCAACTAAAACCATTCCTGAAGCAGACTGAGTGAAAGTAACACTTTTACTTTTTTCATTATCTCAGTGCAAACCCCGCATCCAAGAGACAAAAATTGTGACATTAAGCTCTCTTACTATACACTGATTCAATATCAAAGTTGATCATAACACTGCGATAGAAAACAGCAAACAGAACTCTGTAACAGAAATCAGTGTTGTTATATGTTTCGCTTTATGCTTTGATTCTGGTACAAAGCCAGAAATTTTTCTCAATCTTTCACATGGGGTCCTAGCGTAGTGCATTTCCACAGAAACTTGGCACTGTAAGTCAACTAAAAGGAGTAATTCCGTAAGCATTTTCTACCACACAGCGCTGATACTGATCTCCACGTCTAATGTTTCTGATTTTGCTCAGTACTAGAGTGCTCCACAGAACAGCCATGCAAAATCTCATCTCACTTCTATCCCCTTTACACCATTAGCACTTTTTCACTTGCATGACAACTAGGCGGCATGCAAAATTTTAAATGTTTCTTTCGGAAACACTGTGAAATCTTACCGTTTCAGAGAAACATGAATCTCAAATTGCAAATCTGACTTAGGGACTTGTACTTACTAAATTCCTTGGAAAACAGCATGCAAACATTGAAAAAAGCTCTGCCTATACTAGTTAATTAAGTAAAACTCAGGAAGATCCTCAGGTCCTGGGTTGCAGATGTCCATATTATCCAAAAACAAAAGGGTTCCCAGGTGGAGGACTGGCGCTGCTCCAGCGGGGCTACCAAACTGCTGCCGAGCGCAGTGGGGACCCAGCCACCCTCTTCTGCAGGCTGGGAGAGTTTCCCAGCCTAGAGATGTCAATAAACCTCGGCAGCCCACTGCTTCATGCCAGTTGGCATCAGCTCTCAGGATTGTTCTCAGGCGCGCGTAATTTACTAGTGTAGGTACTAGCATAAATAGTTTCAAGTACTCATGAGAGACGTGGAATAAGATTAAGACCAGCTGGAACCACTTCCAGAGGTGCAATGTTAAACACATGCTGAGTGGGAGCAAGGCTGGGGAAAACAGGACCTGCCTGAACGATCCATTTCATGTATATTTACACAACTTGAGAATATGCAAAATACTACGCTTATTTATATCATCAAAAAATAACTGCAAATTGGACACTCTGTGTTGCAAGGTACTTAAACACAGTATCAGTGGGAAGTATTTTAGGGAGGCAGTTTTGCTGTATACTCAAAACGCATCTCCTGATTAAGAAGGGATGCTATATTCTCAACAGCATAATCAGCTGCATACAGAAATTTTTTTTTCAAGAAGTCACGACTAAGCTGTAAGCCGTTATGTATGAAAGAAAGCTTACAGAAGCAAAGATGGGAGAAGTAATCACACAGCCACAAGCATTGAAACAAATCTGTATAAGGGTAGAGTCGTGTTTATGGTTGACAGAGCTAGCAGAAATCTGTTAAGTAGATTAAGTAGAAATATGCAGTCAGACAAAGATAAATTATCTCATTTGGCATAGTATTAAATCTAAAGTGTGGCTTAAAACACAGAATGATGAAAAAATCAGAATTGCTGCAAGGAAAGTTGAAAGAACTCAGCATTTCCCCACAAAGAAAGGAAATTTTTTTCCTGCTCCTTCAAGACCCGTTACGTAGCATTTCTATTTTAATCTCCGAATGTGAATCCATTTGCCTTGAACCTCTGTATTCTACACTCAAAGTAGGATTTTATTCAATTATTTCAAGCATTTACCAAGTTAGCCTAACTGCATTTCCTATCACAGGCAAAAGGATTTGAAGAACTGTATCAAGAGGGATTTTGAAAATTTTGCAATTTGGTTCTTCTGACCAAGACTTCTGAAGTAATTACACCTGACAACAGGGGACTCGAAATCTGATAGTGCATGAAAACTGAGAAATAAGCAAATTAAAATAAATGTAACAGGATCTAAAAGGGTAAGTTTTTCTCACTTACTGGTAATTATGAGTTTAACACGGTCAGGATGACTTTTGAATTAGGTATCCAGTGCCAGTAAGAGCCGCACATTCATTCATTAAGTCTCCTGCCAACCCAGTTCCAAAGGAAAAATTCTGATCTTCATTTCACCTTGTGCATATATATGTAGTAAATCTTACAGCAGCAATGGTTTTGCTATGGAACGGTAATGACTTTGGTGTGGCCATGAAGCTTGAGGCTGTGACTGATTTGGAGTCACCTATGTCACCCAGAAATGCTGACTAAGAGTGAAGATCACACACACCCCAATCTGACTCAGAGCACTAGAGGACTCCAGAAACGAGCACCAACATCCACATCAGCAAATAGTGTGGCGCAATAGGTGGGGAGCTCTAGAGCGGAGCAGAAGCTGCTGAGGACCCAACGTCTACGCTGTATGTGTTTCGGGGGGGCTACTTCTCATTAGTTCTAGCACCCATCAGCAGCTGGGGTATGTCAGTGTGCTCCCAGGGCACAGAATCCAACCTACTTTCATCTGCAGGGATGAAATTGGTGCACACTGAGAAAGCTCCCTGATGTGAACCAAGGTGCAGTAAATGGGCACAGGCAGGAGATTCACTGCAAAAGTATCTTCCTAACCTGAACGAAAATGCTGACCTAGCCTAGACTGACGGTCTAAATGAGAACTAGTCACTGAAATCCAGAGCACTCTTGGGCAGGGTAACAGGACACAAATTAAATACAGTACTTTGAGGCCACATTAAGGGCAGCCACTTAACGCTTCAGGCACCCAAGAAATCAAGGAACTGATGACACTACTTGTTTACAAGTTAGAAGACTTTATAGGTAAGTTAATAGACAAAGGAACAGATACTGAGTCAGACGTGAAAATTTTCACAGAAACTATCAGCTTTGTGTTCTGTTTGGGAAGGTGCCAGCAGTAAACCACTGTAATTTCTGACATCTTCCCATCTAAACATCTCAGTAGAATCAGTGCCTCTTCATGTACAAGATGTGGGATGAAAAACTACCTGAAAGCAGACGGCATTCTTGCTTAATGTTTATATATTGTTGTATGTACAAATTTCAAACTGCTGTGCACAGTTTTAGGCACGCAGCTCTCACTGAGTTCAAATGAGTTGCACATGACTAAAGCACCACGAGCCGCTTAAAAAATACACCCCCACGCCCCGGGTCTTAAGTGAAAACTCATTGTTTAATGTTGATTATTATTTTTTCTCCACTGAGATTAATTAAGGTCTTTAAGGAGCACAAGGGAAAAGAAGAAAGAGGACTTGCTCATCGGATTAATTTTTCCATGTATGTGTGGCTAATTTTCAGTTGTGGCTGAGATACACTGAGAAGAGAAGTCAGCACGCACACGTGCAGGCACATGTCTGATCATGGACCTTAAGGTAATCGATCCAGATAACAATGCTGGTTAGCTGAGAGAGAAATCAGAGTGGAGAAACCATCAGGGCATTCACAATGAGGGACACGGCCACTTGCATGAAAACCACTAGAAATCCGTGTTAGGCAGCCAGACACTAAAAACTACTCTGAAAGTATGAACGTTTTTATGCTTCAGCAGAAATACATTCAGAGAGCTCCAAACTATCTCTTGTTTTCTGTAGATCTACTTCCTCTGCAGGATGAAGTCCATCAAATAAAGCAAAATGAAAGAACAAAAATAGTTCTTCCTTTACTGCAGCATAAATGGAGGCAGATCCGAATTAGGGTACTCCCCTAGCCATAACAACCATGTTGTTTTAGTCCACCTGAGGTTCTGCTTATAGAATTATACTCCAGGACTGTAAATCAGTGCCAGAAAAACACAATTTAAGCAAAACTGCAGGTTAGAAATCAGGATCTAACTAACCCTTTTTCCTCCCGTGGGGCTGATTTGCATGAGACTGATTTAAAATGCAGAATAATACATGAACTGCATGAGCAGTTTAAAGGTTTATAAAATATCCTAATGCTCTCTATACCCAGACAGCTAATTTAGATTTTTGCTGTGGATTAACTCACAAGCAGTCCAAACTCATCTTTCCATTAACCCATCTTGATTAGCAAGATCCCGACCGCCGTACGAGGAGCGAGCTCCATCTCAGGCGTACTCATTTGGATTCGGAGGCTAAAGTGCCCCGATTACTGTTCTCTTTTGTGATCAAGAGTAATTTTAAATGGCTTCACTAATCTGATGTATGGGTTAGATGGGGAGGAAAACCTTCAGTCACATCAGCTTAAGAACTAACCATCATGATCTACATTAATTGATGTGGTGCACACTCTCGCAGAAGCCGAGTTCCGGTCCTTGCAGACTTTGAAGGGCTAGATCTCCTCCCTCTGCCTTAGATGCAAATGATCACGACATGCGATAGTTAAGCAATGAGAAATCCCTCCAAGTACCCAATGGAGGGGGGACAAAACAATAAAATCCTATTGCAACGCAATGCCTGCTTACGGGGGCATTCAATTAATCAGTTCTTGTGCAACTGAGGTAACATTAAATATTGTTCCAGCAGGGTATCCAGTAATTTGTTGAGTAATAATTACAGCTCCCAAACAGGACACAGCAGGAATACTGTTTATCCATCAGCATGCTACTGTTTGTACATGAATACAGGATAAATTGTCTTGGGCAGAGGAGAAAATACTCAGGGACAAAGGCTTCAAAGCTTGCTCTGGTGCTCTGATACTAACCCCAAGATCTACTGAGAGCTACCTTCACCCATATAAAAAACCCATGAAGTATCAATAAGCTTCAGAATATTTTGATATGGGCCTGACGAGGTCGCAGTGCTAAATGGATCATTATTTGGAGCCAATATCGCCATTTTATCTGATGATATAGCATGGTCTACATGAAGAATATACAGTTGGCAGCTGTTAATAATTGGTGAAACAGAGACTGATACTCAAGAAGCACTCCAAGTTGCTGACATAATCAAAACTGACAATAGGTACCACAACTAACAAACAAAAAGTTGTGGTAGTTTTGCAGACCTTCTGGCTTGCTGTTGAGAACTACAGTGAGTAGGGAACTGTGCATTACTGCTGCTTGTGAGCTCTCTACTGTGAAGCTCAGGAGAGGACCTCCTTCTGCAGAGATGACAAACAGGTATCCTTCATGTAACATTGATAGAGGAGACGTCTTGAAGAATCAGAGATTGGGATTCTAGACAGTTGGTCTTCTGTTCAGTTTGATTTTTGTGCACATCTGTGTTGCTCAACAGTTCTGTCAATGGACTTGGCTCCTCTGAGATGGTTATCTTCTTGTAAGTTAAGGTCTGATTTTCAAATACTCACACACACACAAGAGAAATTCAGGCATCTGCCACAGACACGTGAATCACAGCCATGACCATAACAGTTCACACGTGGCAAGGCTCAAGCTTTGTTGCAAAGCACCTAAATATTACATTTGTGGGACTGCTGCAGATTATTTTAAAATATATGACTATTTTACTATATAGGAAAATAAATCATTCAATGTGGGCTTTACTGTTATTGTTCCTTATTTTGAGAGACAATTTCCTTTTATTTATATGGTACTCCAATTTTTTCAGTGCTTTATTTTGTGCTTTGGTTTCTAAACATCCCAGTAAAGCGAATGGGCTAGCTCATATTTGCTCAAAGCCAGTATTTCAGGCTATTTACAAATTTAGGCAGACGAAGCCTATTATACAGACACTGTAGTCAGTTTTCGAGTTGCCTCAGTCATACATTCACCCCCCTAGTGACTGAGTCTCTAGCTTACATCTAAAAAGGAGCTGTGGAGCGGTACAACAGAGGCTAGATCAGCACACATTATCTCGTGTGTGTAAGAACCACTTTTCTCACTGGCTTCCTAAAACCGTGGAGCAGACTGGCTCGGGAGACCCTCAATAGCGCGTTCTTAATCCATGATGAGCGGTGGATCCCAGCTCTGGTGTCTCTGCTCAGGGCTCTGGCTCCCAGGAGGAGCTGGGCACCTTGGTGCCTGCTGAAAGCATTCAGCTCCAAACCAGCAGAAGCCGAAAGCACCGAGCCACAGAATGCCGCAGTATCTGGTGTGAGACACGGGTCCTGAGCTGATCTTGCTTTTGTGAAATGAGCTGTCTCACAGTCTCTGGTGACTTGGGAATTCAAAGAGGGATGGCAGCTGGAAATAGCTACGTCTTCCCCAGAGGTGAGATCTTGTTAAGGTGAGAAAAAGGGACTGGTTGGTGAGAGCAGTGCGACAGGACACCTTCCTGTAAAATCCAGCTAGCAAAATCCACACATATATGTGTCTGTTGGAAAGCATCTGCACGGGCTGGTGATGAAATTGCAAGTACAGTCAGTGTCCAGGTTGGGGGTGCTTCAAAACATCCCAAAACAGAGCAGGAGATCAATCACCTAAAAGGTTTGTCCACAGTGGGGTGTCCTGTGACACTGAGGTCACATTCATGAGCTTTTCCCACAATTTTTAAGGCTGGAAAGTTTCTTTGAAATCTAAGCTGAGCCCCTGAAGGACAATTTTTGTGGGTAGGGTAAATGCAGCAGGTGTTAAATTTGCTCACTGAAATGCATGATAAAGTCATATAGAAAGAAATTGCCTGCTCAGAAATGGATGTTCTAGGATCCTGTTTGGACAAAATCTCACAACCCTGTCCTTTGTCAGGCACCACCTGGCCCTTTTGCACTTCCCACTAAAAATAAAATAAGAAGGAAATGACCTGACAGTGGAGAGCAAAATGCAATTAGTTTGCAGCTGGTTTAGAGAGGACAATCATTCCACAAGGTGTATCTTTAGTATATCAGGAATGAAGAACCGACATGGCATGGGATGGAGGACATCTACCCACACCTGATTCCTATTCAGGCAGCATTTTGATAGAAATCTGTGCATCAGTCCCACTCATGCCAAAGAGATGGAAATACATATTTAAAATTTATTGCTGTAGAAAAGACTTTTTGCTGAGGATGAAATAATAATAAAAGCCAAAATGCATATTAGGCACCCCCAAAATAGCCTATTTTTCAATTCAACCAGTAGCTGGCACTGTTTTCTCGTTCCAGAGCTCTGAAGGATTACGGCCTATAATATGACAACAACAGCAGAACTTTTTCAGCTGATATAGATGACTTTGCAGCAGGCATCAGCAGTAGCATTTACTTTCACCAGAGATGAAAGTGGCTTAATAAACTGTGTTTGTGTCAGTGCTGCCTGATGCATGTGTACAGCATCGCCATCCAGAGAACAACAGGCGTCACGGGAATTGATGACTCAGGCAGGAGAATTATGGTTACACTGAAGGAGCAGGACTACATTCTTCAAGCGGAGGTCATACCTCCCCAATTATTTATAAATTTCAGTTCAATTAGCTAGCTGATCATTGTTAAAATGTCACTTCTCGGGCTTATGATTCGTTTATACAATTATCTAGTAACATTACAACCTGTCCTGTTCTCCTTTTTAATTATGCAGCCAATATTCTGCTAAATATGCTGAAGCAGAAGTATAGATGTATGAATCAGGAATAGATACAATTAGATAAAAAGTATTGTGCTGAGCCCCCAAATTATCAATATCTTGTGTTTTCTGGCAGGAGCAAAATGTGAATGATGTTAAAAATAATTAAAGTCATTATGGTTTTTACAAGGATAAATTGAAGAGATGAAGATTTAAGGCTTAGAGAAGACATGCACAGAAGAGACTGTGAGACAGTTCTGCACACTAATAATCAGAAAAGGTAAATTCAATGTTCCTATTTATTATGGCTGGGAAATCAATAACACCTAAAAGAGCAAGATATGTGAAAACTGAGAAGCTGTAGAAATAAAACTGATTTGGTATATGGTCTTGAGGGGAGAGGAATAGGCTGGTGACCACAATTAGTCTGTGTTATTCTTGTAAAAAGAGGAATTTAATAAGATTCCAACAAGAACCAATCTAGCTCTACCTGGGGGAAAAAAAAACCCCACAAAAAACAAACAACAAAGACTGCACATTGCTAATCTAAATAGCTTAAAATGGAACAATAAACTCTCTTATTGCAGGACCAAAGTCGGTCATTAAGCAAAGTTAACCTAGCAGTTGTTCCCTAGGGAACCTCCTATATTCTCTTCTGCATTGTCTAGTATATTGGTCATTCTCAGGAAGATAGTATCAGATTAGATATACCCAGCTTTAGATATTAGATGTGGCAAATTGGATGAGCTGGTGTGTTCCTACAATATAAGAGCTCTTCCCTCATTTAAAAAAAATAAAAATAATTAACTAAGCACCATCAGCTTCTAATCATGGGGTTTTCAAAGTGTCCATTGAAACTAATGAATAGAAGCAGTGGGGAAAAAACGCAACCAGGATGGATGTGCTAAGCTTAAGGGTGTAAGGGCAGTATATCAAACACGACTTGACTCTTTTCATTCAATACAACACGATTGTTAATGAGGAACAATCAATAAATGTTCTTCAAAAAAACCACCAGAGGCGCACATGAGATAAGCAAACAACAGGAATTTGCCAAGAGGGGATGCACCTTTCTTTGTTAGTATAATAACAATTGCTAATGCCTTGAGTTAGACTCAAGGGACTCCTATAAACATTGTTTCCTCATTCTGTTGCATATATTTAGTTGAAAATCCTGTCCTAGGCATTCCTAGCTAAAGGAGATCCAAAATAATTCGAACACCAAGTGTTTCAGTGAAAACAAGGATCAGGGTAGATTTTCTGTGTAAGTAAAAAACCAAAATTCCAATCAATTAGTTGCCTATCCCTATCTAGTTGCCTATCTCTATCTAGGTACAGAAAGGTTAGAGAAATTTCAAACTAAAAAAAAAAACCAAACACTTTTCCTGAAAGATGTCTCCATTTTGTTAAACAGCTTCATTCCCAATCCATATGGAAAATCTGAAGTTACGTTGCTTATATTGTCCTTCAGTTTTTTGTGAACTTGATGTATTGAGCAATGTATATTTTATTAGAACACATAAGCTTGAAAACTCCCTGACTCAGAAGTAGGTTCTCATTCTTTAAAATATGTAAGAATTATATATAAATTTTTAGATAGATAGGTATAATCCTTTTCTGTGCTTCTGTATTCAGGGACATTTAAGTGAAAGTCTGCAGCTAAATCTCCATCTAAAAATTAAATGACTTTACCAGGTGCCCACAGCAGGGACAGTCTGTAGCTCGTCTATTATCTCATCTGGTCTCACCAACTAAGTATGGTTTGGTCTGGTGAATTCCAAGATGACAGACCTCTAAAAAATTGTAGGTTTTGAGTACTGCTGACAGTTGTATTTGTTATTCGTTGGGTGGCACGCTTCCTTCTCTGTCAATACAGAGCATGATTTTTAGACGGTGCTAGGGATGCTATTTTTTTTCAGATTAAACAGAAGGCAGGAGAATAAATATTATTTTCAAGCGTGAGCCAGGAATTTTCTTTCAGTTTCCACAATATATCTTCATTTGAAGTTCAGGAATTTTTCTTTCCATATCTACTTGTGCTCTAAGTCTCTCCAGATGAAGGTACTGTCATGACAGACGACTAAATTTTTGGAGCTGCTGCATTGTTCCAAAGACAGGGAAAACCCTGCTGGAAGTACACACCAGATATTAGGTGGATATCAGCTTTTTGAGAGGTTCTGGATAGGGAGATTGAGATAAGAAATCTACTTCTTCCCTGTAATGCAGGGTGAAATATTTACCATGATATAAAACTTTCAGCATGAACATACTCCCAGGGAGTATGTAGGAGGAGTATGTTCCAGTGCCACAGATTGTACTTAATGTCAGGAAAAGCATTCAACATTCACAAACTAATGTAACTCTTTTTTTTTTCTTTTTTCCCTTAAGGCTGTATCAGTTGGACCATTCAGCAGCACCCATAAATATCAAACCAATGAAATCAAACTGTTGCACGCACGATACCGCAGTCTATACCCACTACATTAGTTTCTGGGCTCTTGGGAGTCAGCGTGCGGAGCTGGGCTGTGTACAGCTGGGCTCCAACTGCCCCAGCACGGGGGTCTCTTGGGGCAGCAGACCATGCCGCTTTTATTTTATGCTGATTAGCACCACACCACCATTTTTTACCCACAGAGTTGCACCTGCACTGTTTCACATGACGTGCTGCTTGCATTATTTCACAGGTAGGGGCAGTCAAGCAGGTCCTGGCAATAGATGGCGAGTGGTACCACAGAGCTCCCGCTGTCTTGGGTACCATCCTCTTCCTCCCACCGATGAGAGTCACTGCTAACTTGGCATAGACTGTCATTTAACCTGCAGGCAAAGCTGCCAAGACCTTCTAATTACAAGTACCTGGATTATACTGCAGGTATTGATCCTCCATGGTGTGGAGCAAGAGCGATGTATTGACCCCACTGTTCTTTTTCATAGAACAGCTGGGGTTTGACAGCAACAGAGAATCAATGTCTAGGTAAACTGTTGGGTTTTTTCTTTTCCCCTCCAGTGATAATTCAATTTAGCAGCTATAAAGCAGAAGTTAATTCATTGGCTGAATATATTTGGGGTTTCAGAGACTTGCTGCAGTACTGTTTCAGAAAATAAAATGCATCTAAAATAGTCGGAGCACTTTATTCAAAATCACCAATTCCCTCCCATCAGCGTTGAGTGGGCCTCATTGTTATGAGTCTCTTTAGGATGTTTCAACTGAAAAATCGTATTTCTGTTTCACTTCCCATGGAACAGTCAGTCTCTCCTGGTGGAAAGAAAAGCTGGCATTACATTGTGGAAAAAATGTCCCTTAAACGTATTCTTTATTACTAATATCGAAAGCTTGATTCTGCCACGTTTACACAAGTCGACTGGCTGATTTTAATTGAAATGCTCTGCTTGATGAAGGAGGGGAGAACTGCTACAAAATAAACAAATTGTAAATAATAATTAATTAAAAAAGAAAAGTTCTAAGAATATTGAGGTTTTGAATTTAGGCTCACATCCTGCAATCTGCTTTGGGTATACTTCAATTTGGCTCCGTGCAGAGCAGCTTGGATGACTGTCGTCTTAAATTGGAACTAATTGCTCTGCTATCTGTGCAGAGGAATCTGTCCACGTACGATCTCCCATTTCTTTGCCAAATTCCAAAATTAATTTCTTGAAACACCTAGTAAGGCAGGACGTGAAGGTACATGGATGGGGATACAGACTACCTATTTCTCACTGTAGAGCTAGCACCTGGTGCCAGGGACCCTGCTCTTAGTTGGCCTGTAAAGGAACACCAGAGTAATTTTGGCAGTCACACATAGCACGTTAGGCAGCAATGAATCAGTTAGTGGGATTTTACAGTCTGAGAATTAAGAGCACAAGGAAAGAAAATAATCACATTCCACTGAATATATGGCTACGAGAGGATGGAAAGAGCCATAGGAATTCCTCATTTTTAAAGTTACAATTTAGCTTCATGCCTGTCTGAGATTGGATTTAAAATCGCTAGTGCTTCTAGTACAGAAAAAAATAAAAACAAATACAAACCCCTTCTAAATTTGACCAGCATGATGCACAAGCAGCAGTTCCAGCTCTAGAAGTTATGTTATGACCCATTACAAAGCTGTGTTCACTCTGAATACTAATGCTGACAATGCATAACTTTAAGATGTTCATCATCTTATCCACAGGAAGAAGTGCCACATGCTTTTTCACTGGCAGTAGGTAGTAGTAATTATTAAATATATGAAGCAACATAATAATCTGTTATTATGAAAGGTTCCTCAACCATACATTTCAAGCTATCTCCAGCATAAAGAAGGAACAAAAGGGGAGGTTCACTCCTAATCAGGTTTTTAATCAATATCAAATGATATTGTCTGGCATATCTAAAGTCCCAAAAGACACAGTCTATTTACTGAAACCTCTAACTTTCCCTGGACAACTTCTGTAATGCACTCGGGTATCTGTCCATTGCATTTTACATCCACACATGAACAACATACCAGCAGTGGAACATGTGGGTCAATGTGCAATAAATGGAGCTCAATATCAAAATCAAAGGTATAGAGATGAGAAGAAAAGAAGAAATAGGAGATAGGGGAAAATTTCGTGGGCTTTTCCATGTAATTCTAGCTCTGTGTTATATAACTTAGGTTTCATGTCCTGCGTAGTCATGAGGTATTGGGAGAGATAATAATAGACCTTAAATGGCTATTCCTTGGTAACTTTTAAACTCAGAGGTGTGATTAAAGAGAGGAGTGTATCAGGGCTGGAAAATATGATGTGGGAACATCTGGAGATAATTGGCAGAGTGTAAAAATAGACTATATGTCCTAATATTTTTTTTTTTTGTTTCCATTGTCTGTGATTCTGTGCCAACAAGCAGTTTTATAAAATCGGCTTTTAATAGCAGAGTATAAATTAATGAGTATAACTGTGCTTGGTCACATGGCACCTAATAATTTGTAAGCATAGGTTTAGAAGAAGCATCCCTTCTCTCACAGTTACAGTACATGCTCATACCTGGTACAGTCTAACATCTTACACTGATGTATTCCTGGTGCGCTGAGCATGTCCCCAGAAGCCACAGCAGGACACCTCTCCTGAGCTGATAAACAAACCCCTGTTTCTCTCCGTCTCTCTCTCCATACATGCAAGGTCTTAATCATGCCAGTGACTCTATCCACATACGACACAAAAACACAAGTCTAGGGTTTGGTTTATAAGAGTGATCCCAAAGGGCCAGTGTGAACCTTGTTTAACTGCCAATCGCAAACCAATACAAACCAGAGGAACAGGGCAGGTCTGAGTCTGCTTCCCAGAGGATGCTCTGATCAGACTTGAAATCTTTATTTTCTCAGAAAAGTCAACTGTTGTTTTCTTCAAATGTGCTCATTCTGAGGACCCTCTGGGGCACACTCAGGTTCACGACAAGTAAGTGGTTCCTTTCCTGCTAAAGCTCACCGACTCTTAAAGGCCTTTTCATCTGCAAGTGCTGCTGAAGGGGAGTTGGCTTCAATTTGAAAAGAAAACCTAAAATAAGACATTAAGCCACCACATTACTTACAGCCACCAGCTCTGCTATGTTTGCGTGTCCCGGTTTCTGCACAAGACGTGGGCAAGGTGGGGTGCAGGGATTGGGACACCAGGCAAAAGATGGATGAAGTCTTTTGAGGTTAAATGGGAAATTTAACTGAGGAAATGTAACTGAGGATGTCAACAGTGGAACCAGTTATTCGGAACAATGTCTCAGCCCTGCTCTGCCATGCTTAAGCCAGGACATGCCTCCTAGACGGGATTTCTCAGCACGGTAATGCCACTGGCCAGGGTCAGCGAGCGAGTAAGAGGCAAACCAAATCCACGCAATGAGAACAAAAATGCATAAAAGATAAGGAAACTCTGTCAAAAAAAGTACATGACAGTAAGAAAACCCAACAGAGCCAAAACCACCCAATATAAATAAAGAGGATTTGAATCTGTGATTCTTAATAGGATGAAAATGTATAAATTGGTGCAATCTCATCTCTTCCAGGGGAAGCGAGTAAGGAAGATATGCACACAAACATTTTAGTGTGTGCTCAGTCTACCCGTTGAGTACTTTGGAATTATGTTATGTTATATTATATTTTTGGCCAGCTTCTAATAAAGATGACAAATGGAGAGCAGGGGCAAAGGTTTCAGTGTACACTAAAAAGGGAAAGAAATACACCCATTTCATTGTCCTGTGGCAAGCAATGGTGTCCCACTATGTGCTCAACAGGCACTACTATTTCACTGTAGTTCATCCACTTCGGTGATAAGTACAAAGCCTCCCTTTCTGAATAGAAACTACGTGTTGCTTTCCTCCCTCATAAAGCCATAGTGATTACGTGGGAACAGCAGGAGACTTCTGCCTCCCCAGAAGATAAGCTTCCTACGTGAGCAGAGTACTAATCACTTACACAGCACCTATCTGCAGGCCTTACACTTACTATACAGTTCTGAGTGAAATAAAAATCAAGTCATTTACTCTTTGCTGCTTAGTTAATTTTTCTTTTTATAATCCTGAAGATCAGAAAGAGAAATTAACACAGGATCATTTTTTCCCCCTAGTTCAGTAAGTTAGACTGGTTGATAAAATGAGTGAAGAACTTGCACTGAAGCACTGGGCAGGACCTTGAGGGTGGAGTTGGGATCTACTGGATCTCCCTGCAATCTTGGGCAAACCAATTCTTACATCGTTTCAATTTTCCAAAGCTAAAACAATGCTTTTGCACATCTTCCCTCTGTTCAGATTCTGAATGCATTAGGATCCAGGATGGTATTGCACATCTGTGTACAGGGTTTGAAAAATGAGCCTTTCTCCTTCCTGCTTGAACACAACAGGACTATTATTATCACTAGAAATAATAAACCACAGAAAAATTTCATCAACTTTTGTGCCCTTGCCCCTGGAACCTGAAGATGGGCAGCACGACCTTGATGATATTGTATCTGAGAGGAACTCTTCTGGCTGTAGTAACTTCACCCTATTCACCTTAAACAGCCCCATTTATCTCTACATATTGATTTCCAGTGGCTCCTGAAAGGTGAGAGAGAGATTGTTGGGTCTGTTCATAGGTGAGAGGAAGAAGCTCCCTGAAGTTAAGGTGTTCTTATATTATTCCATTACTGTGTGACATGTGTGTCCAGAACCAGGACACTGTGGGCAAGACTGCTGATGTGGAGACTGTAGGGCTACTCAGCAGTCAATGAGGGCTGTCATACCAGAGATTATAGCCTCGTCGCTATACCCTGACTGTGCAGTCATTTTGCTATATCGAGCCTTATAGCTTCTTGCTCTGGCTGGGGCCAAAAAAGGGAGAGCTGGGACCCTTCCTATAAAACACTCAGTTCTTTCTGCTACGGAAGAAGAAAGCCAAGAGCTGCAAAAAAAGCCTGGATTCGTTTTTTTCTTCCATGATACAAAATGTTCTCAGTAGAGATTAATGTCTGTTCATGATCAGGCATTGCTTCATCCAAGGAGGAAGGAGAACTACTCAGCCGTCACTCAGAGAAATGAAAGCACTCTCAGATCAAATCATCACTCTCCTGCTTTGATCAAGTCATCATCTGAACTAAGTCTAGTAAAGGAAAAAAAGAAATGTTTTGAGGAAAGCATCAAAACTTGGCTCCATGTTCACCAAAAACTTACAACAATTAGGAATTACACAGAAAAAAAACATTCTTCAGATGTTTCTGCTATGTGAATCCAATCATGCAGGTGCACTAAGAGCCCCCAGATATGGGACGCCTGGACCCTGCGCACAGGCTGGCTGCACGGCACTGCCGTAGCTGGTGGCTGGTGGGGCGGCTCAAGCTGGCACTCCAGCTCTGTTCTGCCACGGACTTGCTGAGGGTCTTCAAGTTGTGAGTTTCTTCCCTACAGAGATTCGGCTTCCCACCTGTGAAACAGGCAGGGAAATGAATTATGCACCTCGTTACACTACCTATTTCTACCTATGAGTGTTTATAGTACACCAAGCACAGTAGTTCAGGGGCAATTCATTTCTGGATCTCACTAATGAGGTATGAGCTGTCCGGTTTATCTACACAAAACACCACGAGAGCCTCAGAAGAAGAAACAATGCACAACATTATTCTTTCATAATTGTTCATAACTGTGTCTGTGTCTGAATTACCAGAGATGTTTGTGCCTGCTGCAATGCGCAGCAGTGAGGCTATGGGTTTTCTTCCTTTTTGCTCTGCTGAGAGAAGCACACTGCGCCATGGCACAGTAACTCACAAGACCCCGGCCTTACTTACTACTAGTCACAGCCATGCTGAGGGGGCAAAGGTACATAAAATCATAAGGCTGGACGTTATCATGCCTGCCATCTGCTCCTCCTGCACCTGTAGAGAAGTCAACCAGAGGCATCCATCTGTCACTCCATGCAACTTTCCTCCTTGGGCTGTGCACCACTCACATGGCTGCAAAACTGGTATACTTCAGGGGATCATTTTCCTACGAAGCATCCTACCCCTGCCAGGTGTCTGCTACTGGTCTCTCACGTGAAAAACATTCAACTTAGATAGCTGCTTAGTATCTAGGATTACCGTAAATAGGCAAAATTTAAAGCATATGCAGCAAGGAAGGGATATGAAAACATTAAAATAATTCAGTAGATCAGTTTTCTCTTTGGAACAGGTGTGGAAGGAACCAAATCACACTTAACATCAGTATAAATTTAAAGATGACCTACCGAATCACATTTTTCCCCTCAAAATTAAATTATCAGAGCGACCAAGATGAGAATCTGGAGCCAATCACATCCACTGTCTTCTGACAATGGCTAAATGTCTGTACTAGCAAAAGAAAGCAGTTGCCAAGGACCAGAAAATAAATTGAGAGATACTTGAGGGATTTCAGTTGGAGTATTCATGCAAGTAGCTGCATATGTAAAAGGACTTGCACAAACCTTCCCATATATACTTCCACTAATGTGGAAAACAGGAGGAACATCCTTAAGAAGATGTTCTAATGGTTACCTGCTAGCTTAAAGTTTTGCAAATACACGTTCTACTAAATCAACGGGTTTGCAATACAGTATCAGTATTTTATTAACGACAGTAAAGCTGTGCCTAAAAAATGAGCTTTATCTGACCATATCCTAACTTGAATTAAAACCTGCTTTGTCTTCACTGTTGTGTGAATCTAAACAACTAAGCCAGGGTTGTGGGTTTTTTTACTGCAGGTGTGTCCTAAGTTTACAATTATGTGCAACAGAAGAATAAAACAAGTTCATGGACACTGTGGCTTACTGAATATATTCATCCACAACGGGACACTAGAATATTATTCTGTGTGGTGTAAAAAACACCAGTCACAGCACATCAGTTGCTTAACTACGTACAAGCTTTACAGGCATTATGGGCAAGAAGCATTCCTAGCAAGGATTTCAAGTGGAATCGAAAGTTCATGAGGATTACTAGGACCAAAAAAATGTCTAAATTAACTACTATTTACTCAGACCCATTCCCGTGCTGGTGAGACAAACACGGACATTGTGAGTGAACACAGTCACTGTGCTCTTTATCTCACTTTACGGAATATATTGTACACACTGTATACATCAAAGCTAATAAAAACAAGGGTTTGAAGAATGAAGGGTTTGAAGAATGAACGGTGTTTTCAACAACATGAGCCCTGACAGAAGGACACAAGAAAGCCAGTCACAGCTCACATAACTAATTGGTTTGTATCTGTCATACCTGTCTGTACCACATCCATATTTTACTAATATAATACATAAATTAAATACATAATATATATATTATTTATAGAGTAATTGATATCAGCGGAGTTATTATAATGATTTGAACTAAGCTACCCATGCACTTACTCATTTCTGTGGACTGAGAATCTGATCGAGTGAATCAAAGAAATTTGAATGGCATGACTCTGGACTTACTCTACCAGAAATATAGGCAAAATATGATCTTTAGACTCTCTAAAAGCAATAATAATATTAACCAACTTTTACTTGTTCCCTATAGCAAGGAAACAATTTTTTATCAAGCAGCTCATACACTGAAAAAGTTAAGAAAGAAGCCTGGAAGAGCACCAGAGATTTTAGGGTTTCCCCTTGGTAACATCATTCTTTCTTGTACAGAGTAAATGCAGTATGTTTCATGCTCTTGCATCCTCAGTTCACTTGTGTGAAATATTTCCTAAACAATACCAGAAATTAATCCTCATTTCCAGTGCTTTCATGTTTGTATGATACTGTTGCTTTGTTGCCTGATCTGTAATTACTGAGCCTCCTCTTCACCAAAGCACTTTAATGATTTCTATTTCAGTTGTAATGATAATTTTTGAAGAAAAGAAGTTTAGAATCTTTTTTTATTTTTCTTCCCTGCATATTCTGGATCTTCTCTTGAGCTGGATCAGCTTCACTCGTTCAGGCTAATGTGTTGGGTTTGCCAGGACAGCTAAGCACCTGATCTAGTGACTGCCAGCATAGACATGGTCACAGGGGAATGAACGGACATTGTTTTTTGAGGGAAGCAGCTCGGGTAGCCACAACTCTACCTAAACTTTGCAGCATTCTCCTCACAGTCTGATTAATTCTTGTTCAAATGCCAGTAAATAAAATTAAAGGGATGAAAACCGCAGGTGCTCCATCACTGCCAGCAGTGTTTCAGAGTACTGCAATCCCAACATACATTAAAAACAGCCTAAGGGTGCTTTTAGCATGCTGACTTAGAACTAAGCAAAGCTCCTTTAAAAAAGAGACCCATTAAATCCCCTCCATCACAAAAATTGGCTGTAGAGAGGAGCTATCACAAATATAATTCAGTTCAAAGCTGAATAAATAGCTAAGGCGGCTGCTGACATGAATACTATAGAAGAGTAGCAGTCACCTATATATGTATTTCTAAGGTCCCTCCTTTACATCATCTCCGAACTGTGCCACAGAGCGCTCTTTTGGGGTGAAGACTAGCCATCCACAACACAGTTTAGCCTCTGCCTCTCTGCGAGGGCTGTAGGAGATTTAGTTAGTTAACTTCAGTGTCTCCCCATCAATTACTTGAGAAGTTCTACAATATTTTTGTTAAATGTATCGCTGCGATGTATTTTCTCCATGAGATCATAGAACAGCAGGGTGCACAGATTTCCATCACTTTTATGTTTGTAGGGCATCTAAACAACGGGTTGCTGGTCCTTGCTGGGGTCTGTAGAGACTTTTGGGCTGGAAATAGGAATGCCACTGAAATGGCACTGCTCTCACCTGAACTCTATTGCAACCCCAAATTCACCAATAACTGTTTCCATGCTGTGCTCTTTGCTGATGCTGAAGGGCATTCTCCTGGAGGTAGCGGACTGAATGAGTTATGGGCGAAGCCATGCATCTCCCCTTTTCCTGTTGAAATATCCTACCACGTTCCTATGACAACCAGCAGTGCCAAGGTCCTCTACAAATGAAAACGGGGGTCGGAGAAGGGGAAGAAACCACAAGATTGATGCAGCTCATATGCAAACTTGCTCTAGAGGCAGTATCTTAACAATCTACAGTGCCTGACGAATGCATCATAGGGTAGTAGATGTGCTTAATGCATGTACGGCAGACAGGTTGAAATTCACTTATGCTGAAGAATGGACATATGGATTAAGTATTGGAATAAAAATAAATTAATATTTTAAAAGACTGAAATATGTGGCAAATTCTGTAGACTATGAGGTACCTGTATCTCCCTGGATACATACAGTTCCCAGTCTATAACTCTTACAGTTTAATATAAGCGACAAAGCCTCAGAACTGTCATAAAAATACATCCTCAGCAGTGGCCAGAAGCACCATGAATGATATCAGTGAACCTCTAATGCAGCTACTGATTTTATACATGAAAATGGCAAAAGAGGTGCTTATGACTGGTTGTTTATGTCTTCAGTAAAACAGCTGTCCTTCAAACCAAACCCTGCAATTTATTGAAACTATTGGGGTCTTAAAATTAGAACATATATTATAAATTAATGCATTTTTAATCTTATATAATGACAAGTATAATACTATTGGCATCCTACCTTTCCTGCATAAAACATACTGCCTGCTGCACTAATACCTATTGGCTTACTCAGAAAAGCAAATCTAAGAATGTACATCTCTAAAGCTCATTTACCAGAGGCTTCTACAGTATTCTGCCATAACTCAGTCCACAACTACCACAGTTTTGCATTTTCCAAACCTGAGAAGCTCTCAATTCAATATCTTCTGCATTTCCGGACTGTCAAAGTGAAACAACTGCAGCTTATAACTTTATAAAGGGAAAATTTTCTCACTGCCCAATTCATGACTCTTTCCTACTCTTGCACAGATGCATTGTAGAAAATAAGTTCTGCTTTGTCTTGCATGAAAAAACACCCACAGGTGACTAGCCTCATAGAATGACTTCATTTTCTTTCTTGCTACAGCTTTGACGTGCAGGGGACTGCACTGATCTGAGAGCAATCTTCCCCACCCTTGCTGGGTGAGCTACCCTTGCCCACTCCGCTCTTCTCCTGCTTTGAGGGTAGTTTCCAAAGGGCTTGCCAGCTGCGACACGGGCAGCTCTGCCGGACTCCTCCTCCTGCACTTCCAAAGGAGCACCCAGAAATGCTGCAAAAACAAATTCTAGGTGTGGGTCCTGCTTTGATGGCTGTAAAGGAGTTGCTTCTTTTGGCAACTCATCCCTGGCTGTAGATGCTGAGCAGTAAAACACACAGACCTGCGAGGCTGGGCAGGAGTCAAACATCAGCATGCTCAGCCAGTGGCATTTGGGAGCAGGTGGACGGCTGAAGAATTGCCTGACACTGTGAAGCAGACAGGAGAACTCACTCTCACTGATCCCATGACTGAAAAAACCACAGAAGCTGAAGAGTCTTTCCTAGCGTGGTTTTTGGGTTATTCCTGACTGTAAAAAAAAAAAAAAAAAAAGCTCTTGGTTCTCCCCCCACCCCCCCCCCCAGTAAATTTTTTGCTTCCCTCATGGCACAAGAACTGATGGATGCAACGGAAAAGCCATGTACTGAACATGAAGCAGTGCCTCCTCTATTGCCTTATTGTAGCTTACTTTTCTCCACCTGTCTTTTCTACAAAGCACACCTCATGACGGAAGCTTCCAAAATGAGAAGACAGTGCCACAGGCAAAATCAAAATAAGTGATTTTGCCCCTTGGTTTTTTCAGAAGTTTCTTTTATAGAAGTTTCCATTTCTGGTTGCCAGGGGCTCTCAGCAGCAGGAAGGCTGACTGAGCATTGTTATGAAATGTCATTTTTAAAAGTCTTTCTATTAATATTTTCCCCAGATTTATTTGTTTCAATAGCGGAAGATTTACTGCAAGTTTTAGAGTTATGTTCAAAATCCATGAACACGAAGGATGTTGAAACTATGCAAAAATGTATTGCTTTCCAAAGTAACATTAATAATACATTTGTAGATATTGAAACCCGCTCTACACTAGTTGAGACAGACTATGGATGTAATGTATTCACAAGCACTGTGGATAAATCACCTCGATAAATTCTTCATGCTATACTGTAATCTCCAAAAGCTCTCTGACTGGTAAAAATCAGCCTTGCTGATCAGTCTACAATTCTTCTCACTATCTTGTTATTCCCCTGTCTGTGACACCTGAGGTTGAAACATCCAATGTCTTTATACATCTGGCACCACAAAACAATTTTACTTCACAAAAGAAAGTCTTGATTGTTTTTTAAAAATAGTAACACAAACCTGCACCTTCCTGCACATCTCTTCCCCAAGACCCCCCTCCTCAGCATATCAGATCACTCTTTAAACAAAAATATACTTATCTGTGCTTTGCTTCTCATGGCAGAAGGCAGTAGTCAAGGCTTTTCAATACTTTCTACTTAATATTTCAAACACCTCTCAAATAGTTCTTCCAAAATTATCTATGAAATGCACATACCGCATGACAGTCCTTTTTTAATAGCAATAAACATCATATTCTACTCACAGCTAAACTTTGGAGAAATACACCTCTATAAGCTCATGCATTACTTTAAAAATCAACTGTAAATACTGCTTTGAAGATTTAAGTACCGAGGCGAGCCAACCGCTCAGTCTGAGTTTCACCCCCTTGTGAATGCTGCTGCCCGGAGCAAACACACACCGATGCACCCTTTGCGCTAGATCACGGACTCAGCAACATACCGCTCCTTTTAATATAGTCACTGAACGGGAACAGAAACTCTTGTCACAGCCAGTGACAACATGCCTCCAGTCCAAAAAGCAGGACATACAATATGCAGTTCAGAGATATGGCAGGACCATGTGTGATCTCCTTTCCTCCATGCATATAAAGCTCGAATCCCTTCAATCCGCAGGACACAAGAAGCTTTACACTTGCCCATGCCACACTGAAAAGCATCACCTCCTGCTAGACCTAAAAATTTCACCTTGAAATACTGAAGATTTAGATTTCCCAGTCTCCTATATGTCATGAGACAACGAGTAAGAGGGACTCTATCATAATTTTGCTGACTCTATCATAATTTTGCTGCATTGTCTGCAAAGCAGAATGCAACTTGCAGATTAATTTGAAAGCAGCACATCTCCACTCCATAAATCTCACATTTGTGATTATATGTGTTAGGACCGGTATTGGTAACGTCATAATCAAACATCACCTGATTTCCAAATGAGTATTTGGATTCACAAATTCATTTAGATTCATCTCCCATCCCCTGACATTTTGACAGCAGGCACCTGAGGGTGCAGAGTGTTCCCTACAGGGGACACATCCCTTTGAGGATTAAATGTAGGATTATTCAACCAGGAAATTTAATTTTAAAAGACAAGTACTAGGAGACAGATTTATCTTTTTTTTTTATTCATTCTTCACACTTTCTGTAATAATCTGAATACTTCTAAAAATAAAAGCAGAAGGATGGCATAACCAATGCCTGTTAATAGAAAAATAATTGGCTTAAATGAGGCACACATTCATATGCACAAAAAGTAAATGGCCCAACAATTCTTTTGAGAGTTACAATATTTTTAGCCATATGGTATTTCTTATTAATTGTTATAATTACTAACTAAGAGCCAAATGTATGCTCGGCACTGTACAACACATCCAAATACTGTCAACCCCTAGCCCAAAATGCTTACAGTTCAAAAGATAAGACATGCAGGAGCCAGAGATACTGAGAAATGCAGCGACAAGAACAGCCCAAGGTCTCCCCGATATTAGGAGGCGGGTTAGGCCTCACTCTTGCAGCTGCATCAGGAACATCCCTCCTCTGAGAATAACAAAATGGGCTCCAAGCCTTTTCTCCTCCACAGAGTCAGCAAAGGAAAACAAGCAAGGGAAAGGGAGCACGTTTTCAGGCTTAACAATCCACACTGACTCTACAACATATTTGGGGCCTTTAGCAATTTATGCTAATTGAATGTAACCCTCAAGCTGTTCTTTCTGCGATGAGACTGCTCTGGAGCACAGCCAGCCCGGAGTCCAGAGAAGCACAAGCTCCTGCACTGAACTGCGCCGTGCAGCTCTGCGTCACAACAGAGCCTGCAAACCAGGGGATTAACACTGAAATGTTTGATACACCTGTGAAAACCACTGCAGGAAAGGCACGTTGCTCTGGTAGGAGTGAAGCACGGTTAACTGGATGTCCTGTTTTGGGCTTGGTGCTACAGCATTCCCACAGCTCTCCCTGATGCTGGGTTCACTGCCCTGCCTATTTTAACACGAGGCCAGGAGAAGTGAACATGCACAGGAGGGTGCAGTGGCCTTCTCAGGGCTTCAGGTAACAACATGAAGTCACCAAATAGCATCATCACCTTCCACAAAAAAGATGGGTATTTTCTATACTGGGAAACACCAATGAAGACAGGTACCTTGTAATCCAGAGGAGAAGATCAAGCTAGGAAGGTAAAGAGATGCTCCCAATAACAATTAAGAGCAAGACACTTTCCTCAATTTCCTTTGATTTCTGAAATAGATTTTCCTGAAACAGGAGCTAATCAAGACTACGTACACTGCATACCACTCACCCCACTCTCAGGCTCTGTATACTACAAAGAGAAAGGACCTTCCTTTTTCCCATAGAAGCCCGTTCTTGGATGAGGTACACTAAGCATTCTCTGACTTATGCTGTCTCCAGTCTAGCCATCTCTGCCTCAGAGGCCACAGAATTTACATCTGATTTCCTGTCAGTCACATACATGCTTTGCAGTGACTTTGCAACTAATGGTCCCAGTCATAAATCTCCCAAGGGCCAGGAAAGATGCACTGCAATATGCATAGCCGAGGCCCAGGATCCTGCTACTCTATCTTGTAGATGATCTCCCTCCTAAGGAATTGCTCCACTTGAAAAAAAAAGCTGCTAGTGTCCGTTTCTATTAAGCCATAGCAACTACTCCATTGCTGCACATCCTCCTTGTCTGCTCCTGGGAATTGGTCTCAGATCATCCTCCTTCCCTAAGCACCTATTGCTCTTTTTCTCTCTCCAGCGCAGGCTTCATCCTCAATAACTGTCAGGGCACTTCTGTGCAGCACAGACTGTAATGTGATTAACTTTATGCTTCACAACCTCGGCGTTAAGAAGTAGGTCCTGGGGCAGGGATTTGACATCAGGCTCTCAGGCATGTATAGGGCCTTGATCAGAAAAAACAGCTCTTCCTTCCTGAAATGGCAGAACAAAACAGCTTTGAACTAGGTGAAATGGCCAGTTGCTCTAAGGAAACAACACTGCCAAATCCGAGCACTACTGAAGCGAAAGACAGAAAAAGGTAGATAATTGCTCCATTCTACCTCCAAGACAAGGCCAAAAGATCACAGAGTTTGAAAACCATTTTCTTTCTCTCCCTGTGCTTTAAGGCTCTGAATTAACTCTCTATATACAAATACGAGTGGTTTGCTCTACAAGCACACTGTTGTCCATTTATCAGGTACTCTCATTGTTATCTTCACTTTCTTCTCTTTGACATCTCAATTGTGGTGTCTGTATGTTAATTGTTAATGCCCTCAGCAATGAGAAGCTGTGATACCATAATGAATTTGTAGCCTCTACAGGAACCATATAATATATATGATTAGTGATATCTAATGCTTCAGAAGATACTGCAAAGTCATCGTTCTCCTTCTCATGGGATGCTAACTTCAAGCAGCAGTGCCTTTTTCAAATGCGTAAAGAATTAGAAACTTCATGTTAAAGTACTGAGAGCCCCTCACAGACTGGCCGCAAGGGAATTCCAGCAGCAACAAAGCCCCGGGGTTTAAAAAATGGACTTATAATCTGGCCAGAAATCACGTTGTTTTTCACACAGTTTACAGAAAAGTACTGTCACTAGTAAGTACGCCATGGTTCACTCTGAAAGCCACAACGAAATGTGACATGAGGTCTCATATAAGTGCACAAATTTTCAAACTCTTTTAGATTCTCCTGCGGTGACGCATAACTACTGATGACATTGGTTATCAAGCTATTTAAGACCAATATTCCTCAGGGATGAGAGGGAATTGCTTGTTCCCTTTCTAGCAATAAGGAAGGTCCATAGGTTAAAGACCACAATGAGATAGAGTCTGTTGTATAGTCTGAACATTTCCATCTAAGCAATATTTTAGCTTTCTATGCAGAGCATGCTTTATTCTGTCACAGGACTGGACACGTGCTTTTACTGATGATGGCAGTGGCTTGAAAGATATCTATATGCACCAGCAGTACAGAGTAAGAACAACAGTATAGTGAATACAGAATATGGACTAAATAAATTTGATCAGCATAAGTGTTTTAGTGCGTATATGAAATACACCTACAGGTTGCAACTATACCTGCAATAAGAAATGAATATATTTGCTTTATTAAGAGGAATATCCAGTCATCTCTCCCCACCCTGCACTGCTTCCTTCCCTGATGATCCCTTCACTGACAGGATACAAGAAAGGTGTCTTTTCCTTCTTCTTTTCCCAGCAGCTGGAATCTGTTATAGCAGAATTAGGAAGTACCGTCTTGTGAAAGCTATTCCGACCACAGCAAGCTGCATGGCAGCATAAGAACACAAAAGCAGCCTTTGTGGACCAAATGCCTGTGGGAGTGAATAGAAAGGACAGAATACTTCTCCTAGACCACAAGACAGATCAGGTCATCAACTGTAACGTTTTAAATTGGAGGCTTAAATTAATTGCATAATTTCACTGGAACCTAAATTAATTAGTTAATGTCTGCACAATACTGTGACTTTATAAAGCGCTGAGTAAGAAGCATTTGTTACCACTACTAGGAACTGTAAATGTACACTTGATTCAGTGCCTTCTTTTTTTTTTTTTTTTTTCCTTTTTTATAACCAGGTCTTAGTAAGCACCAATTATCATTCATCAGCTCTGAAGCAAAAGACATATTCTGCACAGCATTATATAGTTTCGAAAAAATGTCTGCTCCCTCACATTAGGAGAAAAGGGATTAGATTTTCCAAAGTATCTTGGCCCTCCACATCAGAGAAATGTGTAGTGCAATTCTAAAAGGCACCTACAGAAGTTTCATACTTAGCTACCATTAAGAAGAAAAGCAGATGAACACCTGGCTACACTGCTTAGGTACTTAGGAAAACTCACTGAGTGCCCAACTGAGTTGTTATACATTTGCTGATTTGGAAAACCTGGCCCCCAAATCCTGCCCTTGACCCTGGATATGACAGGAGCCTGGTCTCGAGTAAAAAGAGTAGCTCAAAGAACCATGTCATCATCACAGTATAGAAGAAAAGCTCAGTGATGGCAAAGCTGGTGGGGCTACACAGCACTATTCCTTCAAAACCTCGAGTGGTGGGTTCCTTCTGGGCACTTGTGGCGTACATTGCAACAGACACGAGCCAGCATGGGGACCCAGCTCCTCCGCCCCAAGAAAACATGGCCTTGGAGTTGTGGTTTCCTTCTCTAGCTGAATGGATGTGGTATTAAGTTACCATAGCAGGGGTAGGGTATTCTTCCTGCCAAGGTCACTTTTCAAACATCTTTTGTGGGACATATAACAAACATCTTCCTTTTATCCAAGAATAACGTGGGGGGGAAAAAAAATCATGTGAAAGGAGACTGTGGGCTTTTTCCAGACCTTGGTAGCACATCCTGCCCTTGAGATGTCAGGCATGAGAGGATATACGTAGTTTAAACTGATAATGTATTACAAAACAATACATTCATGACAATTATGTATAGGCCTTGATTTGTCAAGGAAGTTTTGCAGATGCCTATCTTCAAAATAAAGACCAGCCGGATGCACTGCTTTGCGAAGCAATGGCTTTATTCCAAAGGCTAACTTAGATGATGTTTCACAGCAAGATTTTTTGCAGGTGAAATTTTGAAGCCTTTCATTAAGTTGTGCTTAAATTTTGGCATACGCTCAGGTAGAGCTAGAGAGAACATCTATATATTTGTTATTTAGCGGTGGGACAAGGAAAATACCCATCACATGCTGCCAAGTTGGATGACACTTGGTTTTATATGTATTTCTTCCAATCTGTTTCCACAGCCTGCAATGAGCTTGGTTTTATAAGCATTTCTGGTAAGTTATTTACACAGCCTGTAGTGAGCTACAATGGACACATAAATGAGTGATCAAAGCTGGCATAACCTCCACAGTTAGGCCTTCCTTGTTCAAAAATAATGGGATGTAGAACGCCGAGGGGTGGGTGGAGGGAGAAGAGTTCAAACGCTTTGCAAAAAGTCCAAGACACTTTTAACACATAGAAGTTCCAGCACCTAAAACCAGCGGTATAAATATCGCTGTATTACTGATACCAATGGCACATGTCCATGTGTGCGGCAGTTCACACATGGGGGAATATCAGATAACAATGTATATTAAATATCTAACAGTTAGCCATTTTTCTGTCTTTCTCTCAGGAATGCTGTCACAGGCGTTGGATAATTCATGGACATTAGACACCAGCATGTGTGCTGACATAAAAATTTTCTTATGTCAAATTACTGGAACACAGTCCAACAGAGATTCAAGCCTATGGCTGGTGGCTGCTGTAGGAGCAGTCTGCCTGGTGCTAAGAGCTCTATTTACATATTTAACTGCCTTTACTGGATTAGGGCTCAATTGCAATATTGTGAAAAAACATACCAATGTCTCTTAGACACAGCCAGCAAGAAAAGAAGGCTTTGGGGAAGGAAATAAATGTTTAACAGGATATTTTTGTTTTATAATGCAACATATCAAAGCAAGCTGGGAACATGAAGGCTGGGAATAAAATCTCTATCTTACTAAAGTCAATGGGAGTTTTGCCGCTGAACTCGGTAACACTACTCATGGTAGCTAGGCTCCTGCCTGCGTATCAGTAACATTTCTTCCTCCACTTGACGCTGAGTCTCAAGGACACACACACACACACATGAAATTGCACAAGCTGCTAAGTCTTTGTTCCTGAAGTTTCGTTTCTATTAGAGATGGATGAATAGACTTTTGAAAGGGAAAACAGAAAAGTCAAATTTGTACTCCTGCCTATTCAGTGTCCTTCTAAAACCTCTCTCTCAAGGCTTGAGGCAAACAATACTGAATCTAAAATAGAAGATTAGACGATATATTGTGGTACAATGGGGGATTGCTTCAGGTCCAAAACACAAATAGTTCACAACATAAGATGGAAATAATATTGTGGATTCATTTTTGACCTCTTAAATTACTGTTTTAACAAGACAGAAAGGAATTTTAAAACCCAATCCTTGTAGCATTTTCCAACTTGGATAAGCATCTATATTTATATGTATATATTTAATATCTCTTGGTTTTCTAGCACAATAGTGATGGGCATTGTTACCAGAATGTCCCACAACCGGTATGTGAATATTTGATGAATATGAACACCAGGAAGTTACTTGTGTTCTCATTAATTTTCAAAAATCTACAGGGTTCTAGTGCAAATAGTACCAGTATAAGCATAAAATTCAAGGTACTTAATGCCAAGAACATAATCAGACTATCAAATGATATGTGCAAAGGCACGAATTGCTTGCTTGCCAATAGAAAGAGCAAATATAATAATGTAACTGTCTGCTGGCTTTTCATCCCAAATTCAGTGTCAAGGACTTAAACCATAACCTGAAATTCTGCAGCCCCAGGCCTATTCCACATCTTTCTGTGTTTCAGCAAATCTGAAAGAGCAGTGGAGAAGTTTTCACAATATGTTAGTTGTTTGGGAGGGTTGCTATATCCTAAATTTGTCCCTGCTCTTGGCAGAACATCCCCTCCCCAATAGATGTACCTCAAACTCTTTAATGAGTTTGTGCAATCTGTGAAACGCTACCAAACCGTAATGTTTTTAAGGGCGAGAACGTTCATGGAACCAGCAAATTTAAAATAAATATTGCAAACTATTCATGGGAACAATCTCAGATTTAGAATCATAAGAGCCATTCAATTCAGAGTTGTGCTTATCCAGGCAGCGAGCAGGAACACGCTCTCTTGTGTGTGTGCAGCTGAAATCTCACTACAGGGCACCTCAAGGACGCTGGAGCCTACATCTGATAAGAAAATGCATATTCAATTTAGTTTCTTTATAAGGTGCATCAGTTTGCTTTTAAAGCTCTCTTTAAAAAAGGTCTGTTTTCCAGGAAGGCATCACAAAATGGAAAGTTGCAGCTTCTTTCAAGAAGGCAAAGTTTTTGCTGAGAAACTGAAGCAACAACCTTTAATTGAATTCTGGGAAAAGCAAGTGTTGATGGGCTGCTTGCTGCGAGCTGCCCGATGGGCAGTCTGTTACCAAGCCACGTGACTCTCAAATACAAATGCTCCAGCACAGTGAGTATCCCAAAAAGCTTTGTACATGAAACACTGCATACCCAGAGGCTGTTTACCTTTCTAATTTTTAAGCAAACCAGATGGAATCTGTTGCTGGATAACCACTCCCTGCTGCTGCCTTTGCTCGAGCTAACACCTACCAGCCTAACAGAGCACAACAAAAACATTGTTTTCTTTTCTCTCTGCGAGTCCTCGTGAATGATAGGAAAAGACTCTGTGGATCTGTATCAAGTGATCCCCAGTACTTTTAAGCATGTGTCAGCCGCACATTTCTATTGCACGGATTAATTATACATGCCTCGTGCAAACAGCCCTCTATCGAAACAAGCAGGCTTATTTGTGCTAAGGACACAGTACCTAGTGGTCACAGGATCAGAGGGAGCTTCTGAAATCATCTAGACGACCTCTGTCTCCCCTGAGAGATGGTTTTTTCCATTCGGTGCTTCAGTGGCAGACTGAAATCCTCCTGACTAGCCTGTTCTAGTGTTTCAACGTCCAAAGCTGCTAAAGCATTTTTGCCTGATGTCTAATCTAACGTCAAGCTACCTCCTCTATAAAACCACTTCTTCGTGTCTTTTCTATTACTACGGGCAGAGAACAGGTTATTCCCCTGCTTCTGGCAGTAGTCTTTTTTGTACTGTTACCATGTCTCCCCACTTGCTATAAACGAGCCATGTATAATTGTATAAACGAGCCATCAGTGCAAACCATCGTATTAATACCACGTAATTATTCAGAGACAGTACTTGGCAATAGAAACAGGAGTCGGTGGGTGTTGGTTCCCGTTAGAGGCAATAGGCATTAGGAGATAATGCTGCTCAGCACCTTTCAGAAGGCACTGAGAATTGGGTCTTTAAAACAGGAATTTGACAAACTCGCATTGCTTATCAAATATTTAGGAAAGGAGGGATGAGCCCCTGGACTTGCTTCAGATGTGAATGGAGCACTGAACTTCACGGCAAGAGACTGAACCAAAAGGCACGCAAGGCTGCCAGTTAAAACCGAGGAAGGGGAGCTGCATCAACAGCAAGAGGATGCAAGATTTGCAGCAGCCTGCGTCATAAGGCACGGCCACTCACAGCCATTTTTGCTCAGCTTGCTCCAGAGAGCGGTGCAAGCGTGTACAGAGGAGACTATTGATATTACTGGGCGTTGTGCCAGGCCTCGGAGATGAAAGTGTGATGCTTGGGAACGCACTAAGTGATAATGGCATGAAGAAACACTTAAACTGGCGTTTATTTCCAGATGCTATGGTGACAGGTCCTCATATAGACACTGGTGCTGTAAGCAAACAGAAAATAAAAGTCCTTCCATTTTTTCAGGAAAATAAACGAAGAAGAAAGTCTCGTAAACAGCTCATGCACCAAGGGCTTCACCAGTTACCTTTCTCCACATTTTTCCCTATTTTATATGCAACTTGGAAGCCCTTAGTGAACAGTGCATGCATGGTAAATTATAATGTGCATGTTCCATTACAGAAAATGCAGACATATTGTGGCTCATGCTGTAGGGCTTAAATCATCACATTAGGTCTTTATAAAAAATGGAGATCGCTCAGCCTCATGGGAAAGGCATTTGCATCTTCATCATTACAGAGGCAACAAACTTCATCCATAAAGATGTGCCTAGAACAAATGGCAGCAAATTGTGGACACATGTTTTGCTTTAATTGGTCCTCATCAACTCAATCTAGCTAGTGACTTCAAAAAGCTCTCACTAAGAAACCTCTTCCAAATTTTTTATTTTAATCTTTCAATGTGTTTTTTTAAATGTCTTAGAGATTTCAGATTAAATAGACTCTTTGAAGATACAGTTTGAAAGTGCTGCTTCTTTACCGTTACATCACATCTGTAATTACTTATTAATAATTATGAATGACTAGAGGTAAAGTAGCATTGCCCAGAGCTCCTGTACTGGGTCAAATGTAGCACCGCAATTTTTATAAAGTCTGCCTCTTGACAACTGGGATCAGATTCAAGCCAGCTACAACCATATTCAAAAGAGCAGCTGCTGCTAGTGCCATTTTTGCATACTATTCTTGATCAGCATAAATGGATGTAATATGCTCTTTTTGGAAAGCACAGCAAAAGAATATGGATGGCAATAGACTGATTACATAACTCAAATTCACCAAAAAAAAAAGAGATATATGCTATGTTTAAAATCTTATTTAGATATAGGCCTGACTTAAAAATACAGCTAACAAATCCCACTAGTCTGTAAATCAGACAAATATCTACAGAAGTCTTTTCTTCTAGCCTCAAAGCCAAGCAGTCCTCATGAGTACGAGGGTCCCACTGTCTCAGACACTGCACGGACACAACTGAACACAGCACAAATGAACAGAGGTGGAAACAACTGCACAGAAGAGTTTAGCCACTACTGGCTCAGCGGTACAGCTGGGACTCAACCAAGATGTGACAAGCCTTATAGCAACATACCAGTTTGGGGAACAAAACTGCTTCTTCCTACATTTCGTAGCCACAGGCATGCTCACACAAGCACAGAGTTTTGTCTCTCCAGCTGATCGCTGTTTCTTCAAAAACAACGAACACTTTGTTCAAGCTATCCGAGTTTTTGACTCACAAAGGTACACGCTTCTCTCTATAGCCCTAAGCCTCAATTAATTGCTCATAACACAGCAGACAAGTTGAAAATGCTGCCACATCAGAGAGGCAGCACCATGGACCCACGTGTTGCAGTTGCAGATGAGGAAGGCAGGCAGGCGTAGGACATTGGAGACACAGCCCAAAGAAGAACATCCTCTTTTGATACTTTCTCTGAAGGTTTATGTTTTTTTCCTTCTCTGTATAGTAGCAGAAGTTTTCCCTTTTTTGTGCAAATGAAATAAATATACCATGCTGCAGACCCTCCTTATAGCATAAAGAACAATTACAGGAAACATATTAATTTCCTCTTCCTTGGTTGCAGAATGCACTCTCTGGAGATTGTTTTAGTATTGAGGTGTAACTGGGGAAAAAGTGAGCTTAAGTAACACACCTACAGGGCATCTAAAAGAAAACTGACTGAATAGGAATTAAAGTGACTTGGTGGATCTTGCCATAGGCTTCTTACAAACCAGCCAGCCAGCCAACCATCCAGTGACAAAACTCATTCCAGATGCCAAAAATATCTCTTGTATAGTTATAGCTGTTGCATTGGTTAATGATAACTACATTTAGTACACATTTTTGCTGTACTCAGAGAAATAAAGCAGTTTATTCATCTGTCAGTAGAAATAGTATGTTCAGAATCCATTTTTTCACATTACATCATGGAGTTCACAATATCGTTGCCTATTCATACTGTATATATGTGTGTGTGTATACATATGTATAGTTTGCTCAGTCTTTCCCTCTTCATTTTCAGTGTTCCTCTATTTGCTGCCTAGATCCTTCAACATATTACCCTGAAACATACAGTTTAAAGCAGCAAGGATAGCAACGGGGAATGCTGCCAAGTAGGGAAGCATGATATTAAAAAATTTTAAAAATTACAGAAAGACCCAACACTGCGATAGGCTGGATGTAGAGGACACCTTCCTTTTTTTCCCTACCATATCAGTAGAAATGTACTCATACAGTTCAGTTTCATATTTTCATTACAATGAACCTAACGTTGGTCCAGCAACTGACATCATTTTAGAATTAAGTTGCTATTCAACATGCAGAAAGGTGTCAAAATGTGAGAAAGTATTCTGGGTCCTTAGCTATCGTAAAACTATCCCAGACCCCCAGAGCCGTCAGTGGGTTTCTGGTTACAGCATTCCCTGAGGAGCTCTTCCCTCATGGCACTCGAGCCAGGCACCCAACCTCTGGGCACATCTGGCCTAGCTCTATGCTCATGAGAGCAAAATGATCCTGGGTACACCTCCGGAGTCTCCCCCCAGATGTCATCAAGACACAGCTGACTTTCTCCTATGTCATAGGAGAAGATGTAAATAAGAATAGGAACACTAGCCAATCTAGCAAAGCAAAAGAAATGTCTCGCTCTATACCCTGATGGCAATGAGTAAAGATATGATATTAACTAGATTTCTGAAACAGTCCATAAAATATTTGTTAGATGTAATTTTCACACATGCCAATAAAAGTAATAGAACCATTAAAAAACCTATTTTAGATTCTTTACCATAATTAGCAATTTCCTTTGTAAAACATATGACAGCAAGTGATTACACTTACATTTCATCTACTCTTATTTAATCTCTAAAATTTTAAAGTTGTCGCTTGTGATGTTGACACTGCAAATTGTCAGTCTACAGAAATGCCCGAACAGCGTCAATACTGTTTTACATCTAAAAACTTGCCTTACTCCCATGAACAGGGGAGGGAGCCCCCACCTACACAGTCTAAATTTCACCTGAGTCTTTTTGCTGGACTTTCATATTGGATGGATTCTTCCGAAAGCCAAAACTTAAGAAAAAGAAACCAGTCATCTCAGGAAGTGACACAGAATTTAGGTCAGTGTGAGCTGGAGTTCTCTTCCCTCACTCATAGATCTTTTATTGAGACACCAAGCGGGATGGATCCCTTTTATCCACTGAGAACTACACAAAAAATATGATTACAAAAACGTCATGTTATTTCTTCTAACCACCACCCTGTTTCTACATGTCATTTTTCTGAGTGTCCACAATTGCAAGACACAGCAAATCACTTTTACTCTTGTACAAGACTGCAGAATCAGCAGATACTTCAACTCTTTTTTTTTTTTTTTTTTTTTTTTAAATACAACTCCAAATATCTCAGTTAAAAAGACAATTGAACTTCCATATGGTTCCTCCAGGTACCTGAAGCAAGGCACATGGTTAAGTACCTCCCTGAATTGTACCCTGCATAAATATTACAATCTTATGTAAGGATTTGAATAGTTTCTTTCTTACAGGGGGAAAAAAAAAAAATTACTTACTAAACAGTTGGCAATAGAGGACCTGTAAGCTTCTCTTCATGGTATCATGTGGTCCTGCTGGTCTGCCAGTTTATTCATGATTCTGTCAAAGAAAGCAGGAGAAGAAGAAAATTATTTATTACAAAATATATGTTCTATTATTATACCTGTTGATTACAAAGTAAGATGAAGCTTCACAGGAAAATTGTATCGATTAGCAATGGGAAATTGCCTAACTGTGCTTTGCTTGCGTTAGCCATGCTCTCCAGCAGCTTGGCAGTGAAGTGTAGAGCTATCGCCAAAAAGGGGGAAAATTATCAAGAGTATACAAAATACACGCACTGAAAATTACATTCATGCTGTGCCTATCACTTGATAAAATTGATCTCACAAGAGTCTTTTTAGTTTGGAGGAAAGATCCTCACGGGAGGAGCAAATGTGAGATGCAGACACCGCCAGGCAGTCATGCTGGGCACACAGAGCTGGAGCCTCTTCCCCGAGTCTCACCTCTTCTCATCCCTCAAGAAGTACAATGAGGAAAAAGTTCACCCTCCTTTCCCAACCTAAACTTCAGTGGTGCCAAAGGGGGGAGATTCCAAACTGTGTTGAAATGGTAGCACAGAGGGCAGCAAAAATATCTGACCACTCCATTTCCCCGCCTTTGCCCACTTGGGGAGTGACTAATAACATTTTATGTGTCCTCAGATGGTATTTTCAAATACTCGTCACAGATATTTTTCACCCCAGTTTTAAAACTATTATGGAAAAATAAATCCCAATCATACCAATATTAATTATTCACATTGTGAGGAAAATAAACGCATAAATCGGAAGTGAAAAGCAAATGTATTCCCAAAGCACTGCTGTGAGTAATGTCTCACAGAGTACCCAAAGACAACACAGCATTTAGGCTCTTCATTGCATTAA
The DNA here is from genome assembly GCF_011004875.1 of Balearica regulorum gibbericeps. Taxonomy (NCBI): domain Eukaryota; kingdom Metazoa; phylum Chordata; class Aves; order Gruiformes; family Gruidae; genus Balearica; species Balearica regulorum. The sequence goes on from NC_046185.1 coordinate 120,556,572, forward strand.
AAAAGCATGTGCTAAAGATTCATAACCAACTTTGAAAGATAGGACACTGAGATCATCCTCCTAAAATGCCTCTTGTCAATATTAAATAGCAAGTAGTATCCTCTAGTTTTCAGTTCAACATAATTTCATCTTCCGAACTCCTGGGGACATTTCTGAGTCATTTTAACATGCCCCCATATAAATCTTTCAGAGCTTATTTAAAATACAATCTTGAAGACATAAGATAAACAAGTAAAACCAATGAATAACACCTTTGAACTGAATAAATGCTGAAGACTTTGTGAAAACAGAACTATGTTTGACTTTTATGTGGAAGCCTCAAATGGCTCGTGACATTTCTTGCCTGTGTTCTGTAACAAAAGATGCTTGGGTTTTGTTAAATTACTAGATATTGAAATTTATGTACACGAACACCATGTTTATGGATTCTCCCATGCTTTCCTTTCCATTTAAAACTGGACCTTAAAAACATCTGAGTAACTTGCAGGAATGTCAGTATTTGCAAGGTGTTTTCTCCTAAATGAAAGCAATCATCTCTGAGTTAATCTACTATTTTTTAATCAAAATCAGAATTATACTCATGCCATTGTTTGATCACGAAAACTTGCTGAGGGACTCCTGTTCATCTCTTTCTCCTTAAGGTTTACCAAACAACAAAGCAGACATAGTAAAAAACCCTCAGTCTTTATACATAAATGGACATCATACAGTCTATTACAGCACTTTTCAAAGATGCATACACAAAAAGTCTATGATTAGCATCCATTAAGATATTAATAAAAATATATGCAGGAAAGGACAAGAACCAGATAAGCCACTGAGAATGTAGATTCCACATTCCCAAGGACTCTGCTTGTAATTTTGTGTCAAAACAGGATTTACAAAGCACTGACCCACCTGAAGTCATAAAAATACAATGGAAAAAAGGAAAAATCTGAAATTGCAACCCTAAATCCACATTATTTATGTTGTATAAGTTGAACTGTGCTTGGCAACTGCGATGTGATACAGTTTTTGGCTGTGAACCACAGGTTTTTTCACATTTCTCTTCTATCTCCATGTTAATGCTACACATAATGTATATTTGCTTATAAATTCTGGTATTGCGGTTAAAATAAATGGCATGCTTTTGTGTATATATTTATTTAGACAGGACTCTTAGGGTAATTTACCCTGTGCTAAGAAATAGGAACTAATGTGCATATGGTGAAAGAAACATAGATTAGCACTGGAAAACTTTCAGTATGTTCTTCTGTTGCCCTCAGTTAGAAAATTTATCTTTTTTGACTACATGGCCATAAAATTATACATAGAGAACTCAGTAAAGATGCATAAAACAAATGTTGCCATGAGTTCACAACCTCTCAATTTCTTCAAAGTCCTTGGTGTGACTTAGGGTTAATATAACAGAATATTTTAGTTGGAAGGGACCTACAACGATCATCTAGTCCAACTGATTTAAACTAAACATGGGTGGAAAATATTGCAATTAACATTTCCATAATTTTTAACACCTTATTTCTTGTGTACAGGAAACGCATGCAAGCCAAGGATTTATTTTACAGATATTGTAAGGCAAGAGACATTTTATGATATTTATGTGTATATCTTTGGAAGCCTAATTACACCAGTGATGGTTTTACAAAGACAGAGACTGCTTGCAATGACTATCAATGCTGCACAAAGTTCAGGCAGATGAACCAGCCCATTAAGTGCCTGAATCAAGCCTTGGCATAAGAACAGAGGAACCACTGCTGCACCTACCCAGGTGAAAGCTCCAGCAAGCCCATTACCCTGTCTTTAACATTAGCTGCTAGCAGGACCGTAGAGATATACCATGTGAAACCTCCTAAGTAATCCTTACATCCTGACATAGCTTTCTCCTTTTCCAGCAACCCTCAGCAGGATGCAACCCTCTGAGCTGCTGGGTTTTTTAACTTGACAATAATTATTCCTTACTTATCTCCTCCATGTCATATACAATTTTAGTCTTTCATTAGATCATTTAGAATCTCTTTTTCAAGCTGAGGAATTCTCGTCTTTTTCTTTCTTTCATACAGAAGATACACCTTATGTCTGATACTCATCATGCCTTAAGGTGTACATATCCCTTCCAGTTTGGATCTGAGAAGTAGGGAACAAAATTGTATGCAGTCATCAAAACTTGGGTATGTATTGGATTTTCATATTGGACAGTGATGTTTCCTATTTCTTCTCTTCTCTGTTCCCAATTCTGCCTACGATTCTCTTTTCCTTTGTGACTGCTGCTGAGCTTTACTCCACTGTTTTATAGTTGCCTGCTACAAATCCCTGAGTGACAATAACTCATCTGGCATCCATGCTTAGATATGTAGAGCTAGGACTGTTTTTCGCCCCTACATGTGACTTTTCACTTATCGGCACTGAATTTCATCTGCCATTTTACCACCCAATCACTTACTACCATGACATTTCTGAGAGATGGCAGTGAAGGGCAGAATTATTACGATACAAGAAATATACATCTATTGTATATAACAGCTTCTGAAGTTGCCATGGTTTCAATATTAATACTAATTTCAGCAGCTTCCAATCACGGTTTGGTCATGGAAAATCTTCCGTATCTTTAAGAGAAAGCAAACATTCACGGTCACACGTTTGAAAAGCTACAGATGAAACCTCCTTTCTGAGTACCAACCCATGTCCAGCCATCACAGTACTATCTCATGGCCATGCAGGCACACCTGATCCTAAAGCTCTTTTCCTGGAAGTACTTGGGTTTTTGTAGTCTTTAGCTTATGAAAATCTTTTGCAGGTCTTCTGTGATAAATACATTTATTTATCACAAGCAAGAAAGGTTACATATTGAGTGGCTGGTAGCTGAGAGCGCTCCAGTTCACCAACCCGCGTTTTCTTAAGTATTTGAGCATGCAGCTGTAGGCAGTAATAGATTAGCAGAGTTGTGCACATGCAGATGGAAAATGCAGACATACGGCCAGTTCCTGACCTTGGGCAGATTAATGTAAAACCAGAGTATAGCCACCTGTTTTAAATACACCAATTGTCATTTACAAGAGGAAAAAAAAATGCAAAGAGTGAACAGAAACAGGAATGGTGCTGGAAAAAAATAGATTTGGAAAATGTGTGTCAAAAGTAGTAATCCAAAATTTAATCTGAGTACTTGAGTTTTGTACCCATTCTATCCTCACTTTATTCTTTAGTTTTCTCAGGGGTACACTTCTCCAAAAAAATAATTTTAAAACTCACTGTGCTTTAATATTTGGTAAACCATTCTGAGTATTTGAAGGAATTATCTGTTACAAATTTATCAGATCTCTTAACTTTAGTTTCCTAGATCCATATTTAGGTCTCCAAGGAAATGGGCATATTCCAAATTACTCTGAACACCCACTGTCTCTCCTTTGAAAACCAGGAAATAAAGGTCTAATTATGACTTTGGGGGTTTTTCTATATTGTAATTCATATTGGTGTACCTACTGATATATTTTGAAACAAAGTAATAAAGCTAGTGCAAATTTGTACTCAAATCCATTTTAATTTAGAAAGACTCATCTTCAATAGTTAAATTGGTGGCAATTTCTACCCAGAAAAGGTGCCACACGCCTAGCCTCAGATACCTGTGTTTGTAAATATCTGCTAAGCATTTGGTGTCTGAAATGGACTTAACATGTTTTGCCCTTTTTAGTATGCAATATTTCACATATAGTTTATCTTATGCAGGATGATGAATAGATGTGTGAAATTCCTGTGGACAGCTAGCAATATTGTCTTTCACAGTAAGTGATCCTCTCAACGTCGCAGCTAAATTAAAGAGGACAATGAAGACATAATGATGAATAGAAGACAAAAGAGTCCAAAAGAGCTGACAGCTCCAAGCCATTCATTATGTCTTATGGGGAAAAAAAAATACCAACAGTGCCTTACATTAAAGAAGAAATGGAGAAGAACAGGAGATGAGCATTGAGGCAAAGCTAACAGTAAATGGAGAACCCTTTTTCTTTGTGAGTCTGTCAAACACAAACCAGGAGACTGAAATACGGAAGCTGAAAAAACAGTAATGGAGAGAGGAAACAGGCAAAAGACATGCTACTTCCATCCCATGAAGCACTTGAACTTCATTATGTTGTTTCTGACTATCTTCTCTCCTGTATGGATCATCCTGGAAAGAAGAAAAAACTACATCACTGATGGTTTTCAACTATATTACTCCTGGTTCTGCAGAAAAGAAAAGAGGAAAAGACGACACCCTCACTCAGAACTTCTTCCATCTCCAATCATTGTTGAATCCCCAATCAAGGAAATAGAGCCTTAATCCTTTTAGTATCATACTGTCCTGTGATGTTCAACAAATGTCTTACAAGATGGCAACAGCAGAGGCTCCTCACGTACAACTCGGAGCGCTGTTACTCCCCCCAGGAGTTACTCAGCCAGCGTAAATTCCACTACCAAGGTCTTTACCCACTGCTTCGTCACTTAGAGGGTATTCAAGTGTGCCTCATAAAAGGAAGCAGGGATACTCTTCTTGACTACACAGGATTCAAGCACAACTTTGCGTTTTCAAGTTTGCTTGATTTGTTTCTCAATTCAATGGCCTACTTCCACAATCCAGCTGTTATTTTGCAAAATTTATATCCCAAAAAAGCTTCAGGGCATGCTAATAAAAAGATGATTAACTTGCAGCAGTAAGATTCCTCCGAACGAGAATTCTGTGTTCTTGTTCAACATGTGCCACGTTGTCTGCTGTGATTTATTTCCCACTGCTTGGAACATGCAAACCTTCGTTACCATCTTTCTTCATAATGTCCTGAGTGCAGCATTTTTTATATTTATGTCCCCTTTATACTTAGATCTTTTAGCACTATTTGGAATGGATTCCTCTTTGCAGATCTAAAAAAGAGCAATTCATATCTACTTCCTCAAAAGCGTACACCCTTCGCCTTCCTAAGGTCTCCAAAGAGCCCTCAGGATATCACAGCTGATCAGAACTAGTCTTGCTGGTGTTGCGTAGACCTGTCATACGTGCCTAAGGAATAGTCAGGTAGGAGCTGAACTAGAGATACTACCATGCTTTTCTGCATATACAAGACTTGCATCCTATGTAACATGGACTTAGAAGCAGAGAATCTCAAACCATCCAGAAAAAACCCCCAACTACCCCAAAGCCTCTCATCTCTCTGCATTCAGGTGCAGAGCATCTACAATCCCCACTGGGCCTGAGCCTGGTTGTGGTTATTCTTGTATTGGTGTTTGAATCCATACCTTCCCGTTACCACAGAGATAAACACAAATCAAGAAAAACACACAGAGAAAGCACTGTCAATACACAAGGAAAACCTGCCAGTAATTGCCCACTCTTCCCCACTTTCCCTTCTTCATCACTAACTTTTGAAATCCCACTACCCTCATCTCTGCTGCAAACACAATAGCTCAAATGACTGTGTCCCCACAGGCCTCCTCCCAACTGTGACAGTGTCTCCATGAACAGTCCTAGCCTAGTTGATCACTTAAAGGCTACTATCATTAGTGTGGTGAGTGGAGGACATTGTCAACTAACTTATTCTTTATCATCTTCCTTTATTCACGTGTTGAACGTGGAGCATGTTGAGAAAGGGGAGAGAGAGGAAAGGCTTACACTCTTGGGGTTCACTGTCATAAAAATAGATGGGCACGAAGAACCTCATGTTCAGCTGACCAAGGCCAGGGGAAGAACTTAGTCTGAAAAAGCCAGGTAACACTGCTGTTGCCTTTGGCTGTCAAATGCCTTGACGTCTGTGGTAATCTTATGAACAATCACTGAAACAGCCAAGGGCAAGTGTTGAAAGGGTAGGGGAAACTGAGAGGAAAAATATCAGCATGTAAACGAAAGGTCATTTAATGTGAGACTTCCCTGCTTTGATGTGTGCCTACCCTCCAGCAAGCTTGAGCCCCATGACCTTTTTGGAAAAGCTGTGACAGACAGGGTTACCATCTTGGATGATTATAACTGAGAAGTCCCAGAGATGGAGATTGGAATAACTATAAAGCACTAGGCTATTGAATGTCCTTCACACTCCATCGATAGTGCAAGGGACTATTTCTTGATTTTGTTCTTAATTATCTACCGTTAGCAAATACTTTTGAAGACAACTCCAGTGGGAGAGAAGTCTGAACATCAATTGTTCTGGTTGCTTCTTATTCCCATGGGTGTACAGACATGACGCTCTCTGTGTGTCTGTTCACCTGTAGAATAAGAAGACAGAAGAAGCCTCCTCTTTTCATCACTCATCTCTGTGGAGCTCTGAGAAGCTAACATCTTCATAAGGATCAAAGTGACTTAGCAGCTATAGGGATTACTAGAATTTGTTCATTAATACACATTAGGGGTGGAGAGGAGAAGAGTCTTGTGTGCATTTTAAAACTTTTATATGGTTGAATTTGGATCCAGTAGCATTTATGTAATAGAAGTTCCTTTGTTCTATTTGTTTCCTACATCATTACTTAAGCTACACTGCTTATTAGTTAGATATTATTTTGTTGCAGTTATTCAACACATAAAAATACTTTTCCACTTCTGCCAATTAGTTCTAAATTAATTAACATATCTGGTTACTACTATGAAGTTATTACACATCAAAGTTGAAAGACAGTCCCACAGGGCAGTGTCTATTTTCTGCAACAACCTAACACTGGATTGTGACTCTAGTAATTTTAAGGCATGGCAGAATGCCATTAGAAACTCTTATTTTACAAGAAGTCTATTGCCACAGAAGGTCTTCTGGGTGCCCATTTGTCTTCTGTTGCTTAAAAAGGTAATTTTTTTCTAGTCACAGTACCAGCGCTCCATTTTCCAGTTGGAGGAAATGACTTCTGCCACTTAAATAACATGAAAAGCTCTATTATCTAATAGTAATACGAGACATACAACACATACCTGAGACATTCAAAACTCTTTCAGGAAATCTCACAATTGCAAATATGTGCTTTGTAAATTTACTTTAACTGCAAAACTAATAATAATATGTTAAACTCTAGCTATATAAATATTTCCTTTATAGTTCTTTCTTTTCAGTTACTAATGGCCATCTGAAACTTATCTTTGATGCTGAAATTTTATGGCACAGCTTGAAACATGCTATTTTTGCTAAACGTTTGAAGAAAGAGAGTCCAACTTCTCTGAGTTTGGGGGAGGAGCATCTTTCATGTTGCACCTTAAAAAAAAAAAGTGAAACAACTGGGTCAAGCAAGTTGTACAGAAATAGCCCTTAGTGAAAAAAACCTTTCACTGTCCTCTTGAAAATACTTTAAAAAAAAAAAAATTTAAAAATTATAGATTTAAGTTGTGTAATTTTTCAAATTTTTCTTTATGGGTCTTACGAGACCCAAACTAAAGAAAAACTTTTGATATCATCTGAAGTTCACGATGAAAATTTCACATGCTACACTATGCCTGGGAAGCATTCAGCAGTGTAAATTGTCTGCTCTTTGACAGGAAAACTTCATAATCATTGTAAGCACTCCTGCTAAAAGACTTTCTTGGCACACAAAACTACCCTAGTTAAGATATCTCTATAGCTTCTGGGAAACTAAAGAAAATATAGCTTGTTCTTCCTTGTTGATAACAGAAGGGAACGAATGTAGAAACAAGCTCTGTTTCCACATCACTCCTGTGATGGTGTGTTTTCCCCAGAGGATCTCCCACAGCATCTCGCTTGCCTCAGGGTGTCCACAACGTGGATGCTGACATTTGATTTACTCACCTAAACTCCCTCTGTAGATAGCAGGTAGATCGGCTCCTCTGAAGCCTGATGCCTGTGACCTGTTTAAAATGCCTCTGTTGGAAGGAGGAGACCCATCCCTTACATTGGGCTCTTTCTCTTGGTTGAGTTTCGGACAGCTGAAAGTCCACCATTGATTTCAGCTCGTAACACTGAAAATGAGGATGCCAACGTCTGTGCAAAGGAATCCGACCCAATGCTTTCTCCAGCTACAGGGATCTCAAAGTTTATGGGGTTAACTTCTCCGTAGTTGTGTTAAACTGTTCCCTTGTTCCTATTGTGTAGGATACACAATAAAACAGACTCGATGTAAGGAACAAGCAAATAGCTCTGCCTGCACTGTAATAAACACGGGAGAGTCGGAAAAGGGTGTAGCTTTGTGAAGCAGCTCACATTCACGCTTTTCACATTCAGCTTGATTAAATGTAAATATTTCAAGTAGAGAAAGAAAAAAGAGTGCAAAAGAGAAGATACTATTTTCCCTCTTGTAGTGTGGTACTGTATTCCTGAGCTTGATTGATTGGGTCAAATTTTCAAGAACGGAAAGCATCAACTGTAAACAATGAGGAGTAGGCATGTTCAGCATGTCTGAAATCTAGGCCAAAATACCAGTTTCATAAAGATGCTTGAGTATTCAAAAATGCAAGCAAGTGCCTTGCTGTCACACACACCTGTACTGTAGCACTGCAAAGACTGTTACACTGATCCTAGATGACTTCAAAGAAAATCTGTACTAGAGATGGAAACATCTAAATATAACATTTTAACTGCAAGATCATCTTCCCTTTAGTAAACACCACAATTATTCAGCTAAACAAATAACCCTTAATAAACAACCAAAAAGGAGACTCAATATTGTGCATCACCATTATCTGATTTACAGTGAACTAAAGATGTGAGCTAAGGAAGGAAAGTGCCTTGAAATTTTTTTGACAAAAATCTCACAAACGGGTTTAGGCTTTGAAAACTCTAACTGTAAAGACAGTCCCTTTTACTAACTTTCCTCAAGAGACTTTAAAGATTAAGAAGATCGAGGGATATACAAGAAGAAAAATGTCAAGATAGACTAATTAAGTTTTGGCCCATCTCTAGGGGAATTTCAACTGACCTGATGTTAGATAAGTACAGAGGAGCCCAGCCCATGACCCATACGTTCTGCTTTGTCTCCCAACTCCCTGGCTAGTCTATATCTATAAAGCCCAGAGGAAATAATTGCCAAAGAAGGATGCCAACATAGTGCTCTTCTGACTCCATCAGATGCTGAATGCAGTCCACAAAACCAGCCTTTTTGAAAACTGAAGATGCCTGAGGAACAAGAGCTTTGAATCAGGTCACAGTGACCCACCAGCGTATTTTGATTGTTGCCCATCCTATTGTATCAAACATGATCACATAATTAAGAACATAAACACTTCAGCTGCCAAAAAAATTAAATAAAGAACAATACATTCAACTATTGCAAGTTTCAATTGCACATATATGTTTGTTTATGTCTGTATAAAGCAGATTATAGCTATGTTTTCTGCTAGTCTTTCCTTATTTTCATATTTATACTAGCATGCCTCTCCCAGTGACAAAAGGGAGGGGGGTGGAAAGGAAAAAATTAATAAACATATATGGCATTTCCCCTTTTTCTTTTCAGTAAAAAGAAAATAATACTAAATTTCCCATAAAAATATATGTTTAAGAATATTTCCATGTCAGTTTTGGATGGAATGTTTTGAATCAGCTCTAATCATAATGTGTAAGTATAACATAAGGATCTAATTTCACAATGACAGGTTATAATAGACATATAGAAGTACCTAAGATTGAAAGAAACATTTTATTATAGTTGAAAAAAGCATGGTAGGAAAGCATAACCACCTTTTGAATTCTTAACCGTTCAGTCTTAGCAGTCCATTAATATATTTAATAGTAACCCATACTGATTTTTTTAACAGAACATAAATTCCTAACAAAAACTACACAGTCTATAATGATATTTTAGTAAAAATATCAGCACAGTAAACAAACATGAAAGGTTGGGGTTTTTTAAGACCTCCTCTTGTGCCTTGGCAGATCCTCTTGCCCCCGTGACAAAGTGTTAGTTCTGGGGCAAGCCCAGCTGAACTGTTTGCCAGTTTCCTTTGCACAGCTATTTTAGATTACGCATTCATCTTGGAATAAAGTCTATCACTTCAAAGACTAAGTCTGTCTGAAGTAGCTCCTTCTATGAAATTATAACAACTCACGCTCTGAGAATGGAGACATCTTTGGCAGACTTGGATGGATGGATGCATAAATGCCTGTACACAATCACATGGAACAGAAAGTAAGACGATGTCTTGACCTACATCTCCCTGGTTAAACCTCCTTTTAACAGAGCCATTTACTACCTCTCTTATAATCAGACATTCAATATGGTAAGAAGAGAAGGGAGATAAAGTGAGCTCTGAAATATGACTGCTCTGCTTTGGAGGGCTGATCAACATACACTGGAAATTAGAAGAGTATACTCGCTTAGACTTGACATTTCATCTGAGAGTTTATTATGACTGTGTCTAGTTCAAGGGACACCATTTATTTATCCTCAATTTTCAGCCCCAGGGTTTGATGTCAAAGGAAGAAGTGGCCTCAGAAAGAATAGGGGACTACCAACCAGTGACCCAGTCATAAATAGCAACCCTTTTATAGAAGAATATTTTGCACTCCATTTTGACACAGTGGGTGGGAACAAAATGAAAATTTTACATGGCATCAAACAGAAATATAGCCCCATAAAAATTTAAGTTTGGAGAGAGGTGGCATGAAATAGGCTCTTGTAATTTCCAAATTATTCATTCTTGTCCATACAAGGTTACTGTAGTGCAAACACTGCATTTCATTTGAAAATTTATGTAGTCCTGCCTGATTCAATAGGAAGAGTTTCCAAGAAAATTAAATGTCAGAGAAGTGTGGCTTATTGGTTTTACTCAATGTAAATTCACTTTTTATGCAACTCCGAATAATAATGCCCTGCTCTGTGTAACGTGATGTCAACATCTTCAGGCTTTGGAGAGGGGGGCTGAAGGCGAGACAAGGAGAGATAGGGGCACACCCAGTGCTAACCTGGCGCTGTCTGAGATTTAGCTCTACATGACAGGTCTGTAGCTTTAGAGAGGATTTAGCACGCTGATCGCTGTGTGTCTTATTTTCTTCCCTTTTGCTTTGTGCAGCCAGCAAGACTGCTATTGGCTAAACAGCTCATCTTCCCTCCTTCAAAAGGTTCAAACACTGGCATATATAGAGGTGCAAGTAAGCCAGAAGGAAATGCATATGAAAGAATATGGGAAATCTCAAACAGCAGCATCTGAAAACACATCAGGCTGTCAAGTGAGATTACGCTCAGGTGTACACTTTATTCTAACAGCTTAGCAAAAACTCTCATTTACTGCCCAGAAATGTGAAGTGGCAAAACCCACTGATCCTGATGGGAGCTTTGCTTCAGTACAGACTCCGGCACCTGGCTCAGGATTTGTAAAGCACTGCAAGCAAAGGCCACTGATTAAAAAAAAGTTGTTCTTTTTCTTTTTTTTTTTCCTTTTTTTTTTTTTTTCCCCCCTAACAGAGGTAAGAAACAGCATAGGCAGGAAAAGAATAAGAATCCCTGAGACTGCACATTTGATAGGTGGATTTAATAAATAAACTTCTGCCTGAACAATTCACCTCAACTAAAATATGATAAGGATAGTTTCAGGTGTGTCTCTTCCTACACTGCAGCTAAACCATGGGCTAAACCGTGTTCTGAGCTGCCAAGTGCAAACCCATAGTCATTCCAGTGACTTTGTCACAGCACGATGTGATTGAATGTGAAAATGAACTGATGAAGGAAAAAGGGGAAGAATGGCCTTTTGTAAAGCACCAAACAGCACAGCAGAGGATCGGGGTGGGGGCTGGATTATTCCAGCAGGATTTTTGCAGATACAAACTTCAGTGAGACTCCCCTCTTGTACTGAAATCTAATGGAACCTAACTCCTGTTTGTGCATCTGAAAACCATCTCTCTATCTTTCTGTCCCTCTATCTTCCTACTAAAGAAAAGTCTCTCAGGGGAACAGAGACTGACTTCTCCATGCCCTGCTTGATCGCACCATGGCTTTGCTTCTGTAGGCTGTAAAAAGTTGTCTCGTCTGGGGGCAATTCACTTCTGAGCCACCAGTTCAGCCCTGCAAGGATGGAAGAAGGCAAATGCCCAGCCATGAGTCTATCGTATGACACGGTTCCCCGCCCATCCCCGTATCAGTTCATGCAACTGAGTACTGAGGCTGCCTGGGGATGCCATGAAGAATCCTTTTCAAATAAAACCAGAGCTGCTCTCTCACTTTGGGAGCCCCTGCTCCTGTGTGCTAAGATGGCCATGACAGTTACAGAAGACAAGACTCAGTAAGAAGCAACAAGAGCCCTTCTGGTGCATCGATCCCTTCGGTGCAAAAGTCTACGCTGGCTACAGTCCGTACGCATTGTGTCAATCCAAATAATAAACTCACATACTTAGGGTTTTTGTCTACTATCCAGCCTCACACAGCATAAGAGCAGGGACTGACCACACACATTCAGTGAGTCAAGGTCACACCAAGAAGGAACCTGCTGTTTGCTGCATCTCTGCCTCGCCACTGATGGCACTGGACAGTCCAACAAGAATGAGGTAAAGGCTTGGAGAACCACCATGGTCATGCCTAGGGCAGCCAAAAGCTGGCCGGGGGAACTAGATTCTCTCTCTGCCTTAGCGCCTAATGCCAAGGAAGTCAGAAAAACCAAACTCTGCGCAGGCGGTTATTAATTGCATCTTCCTTGTTTGCTGAGAGCAGAGCACAAAACACCTGCGCTCTGATCTGTGGGAGCGTGGAGCAATTCCAACTGAGATGGACTCAGCAAAAGCCTACTCCAGAACAAAGAAAGGGCGATCAAATGCTATTTCTGGAAAACTGGGGCACAAACCACTCATGTTGAGGCTCTAAATTAAATGTCCCTTCTTGACATTATGCTTCTGTGCCTCATTTTCCCTGGTGTATAATGTCATTTCACCTTATCGGTACATTGTGAAGATAAATTCATTAAGTGTTTGTAAAGTACTCAGATGCCATAATAATGAGAGCCGCAGAAGTGCTCCCCAGGAAATTAATAACTCTGGCTTCAAAACTGGATCTGAATGATGTACAGTTAATGGAGGAACGGGTGACATAATGAACTACTAAGATAAAATAAAATATTGATTCATCTGAGCAGTGTTGACTGAAATCTCTCCTTATTTAAGAGAGCTTTGCTTTGCTCCCTTAACAGGCTTTTAAGTGTTAACTTACACAGCTTTAAAAAAAAAAAAAAAAGCAAAATGAGGAAAAAAAGACCCCAACTCAGAAATAGTATCACACAGCCCTACTGCCCAAAACGCAGTCTAATCTGGCAGATTTCCACTAAAAATGCAAAAATCTCTAACCTTGACTCCCACTATAGAAATCTCTCCCCTTTTGTCCCAAATCCTCCTCTCTCCCTGACAAATTTCAATTTCCAGATCTGTGATATGGAAGTCCCACAAAATAATAGAAGGTACTATAAATTCATGAAATATGATTTTGCCTCCCACTCCCCCATATTTTTATTTTCCCAGAGACTGAACTATTTTTACTGAAATGAAAAAAATTACAGCCTGAAATGGGAACAGAAAATTTCTAGATTGGAAAATTTCACTTTGAATGGTAGCAAACCAGTTTTACTGAGTGAGGCATCAGGCAACCTTTACCCAGACTCGAGGTCAACAGAGTTCTTGTCAGTACTGTTCTGCACTCAGGAAGACTCTGACCCACCAGATCACATCAGGAACTCGAATCTTTTCAAGGAAGCAATCAAACCATCAAGAAGGGGAAGTCCTGTAGATAAATGCATCTGATTCTTCACATACTTCCCTCCAAATTACGCAAGCAAAACTTCTGTCTGTTTTTTGCTGGACCATATATTCGGAGGTGTATTATGATTCACAGAATTTATCACTGCAGAGTTCTTCAATTTCATTCATATTGAAAAATATGAATGCAAATCTTTAACTGAAAAATATTTCAAGAAATTAACTAAAATGGACTCAACATATAGAATACTTTTGCAACAAATGCATTAATTGTATGCAAACTGAATTAAGTCTTTTATTAGCATGTAATTAGGGGAAATATTAATACATTATTTTAATTTGAACAAATCATAAGTTAGAAGCTTTGAAACAGAAAGCTGCAGAATGGCAGCTTTAACATTAAGATGTCATTGTAAAAATGAATGTATATAATGAACTCAGAAAAATAGAAATATAAGTGTCTGATCCTTTCCTTGTTTCCTGTACATCTGCATTGGAGTTCGCCTATTGTTATTCAACTAGCTAATCATCATCTTTTGTGTGGTGTGATCATGTTTTTACTCAGAGAGGCTAATCTGTGAAGACATCTGTTATTTGGTAGATAATAGACCATTTCAAGTCTCAAAGCCCTGCAAGGCGTTTCTGAAGAAGGAGAAGTAGATACATCTGTCCTCACCAGGTAGGACTACAACTGAGCATGCTGGAACACAGCAGAACAAAACTCTTTCACTTGCTATTCACCAAAATGCTACACGAACATGGAACGATGCAAACAAAGACCAGTTCTGGTGTTGTTAGGGCTGGGAGGGAGACTAACTTTATACAAATCATGTAACGTTTTCTTGAGAAAACAGAACATCTCACATCAAAGAACAGTGGCATTTGTCATAGCGATCACAACCCACTGGATCTATAAACAAGGCACAGTCACAAAAAGCAGTGGTCCACTAAATCCGATGTTCTGTTGTTGGTAAAGGTCAATATTAGACATTTTGAGGGCAATGCAAATGCTTGATTATTCACTTGGAACAAAAATCTTGTGCTGTTGCTCGCTAATAACTTATCCATATGAACCAGTTCACTCTGCGTTCCGCTGAAAATATACTACCTCTGCATTATCCATGAATCAACTGCAGCTCTGAATAATTCTCATCATGATTCCGGGAAGAAACAGGACATATCTTTATCTTCAGGGTAAGTCACCTAGCATACAGTAGCTGCATTTTGCAAGCTTCCATTCCTTACATCTTCTTCACTCTATCAGTCTTTCCCATTGTGCTATGAATGCAGATGAGACCCGTATATTCAGATTTATCTCACCTAGGGTTTGTGACGCTTTTACTGACAAATGCAAATAGCATTATTTATGTCAGTAGCAGGACAACGTGTATACGTAAATTTACGATATGTACAGGTTCTCTGTATTTAGACTTTGGAATGGCACTAGCCACAAACTGCAAATTCAAGGAGTTCATGTAATTTCTTACCTCAGTTTCACCTACTTGTGCAGTTTGGAGAATCATTGCCTAAACAAGAGTTAAAGCTTTTTGGCTTGTTTTTTTACTGCCTCAGCTCGCAGGCCTAGAATACTGCAGAGATAGCAGAGCTGATGCAGTGTTGGCCCATTCTCTGATTAGTCAATTGTAGAAATGCAAAACTGAAGAGTGACATATGATGTTGACACTTTCTGCTAGTGTGTATGACAGTGTTGTTCAATGAGATCAGCTAGACATGTTTCTGACCACAATTTTTTTTTCAAGGTTTCAGATATTTGCCTGTTCTTCTTGGATAAGGAAACAGTGTTTCAACTCTTTTCTCAGAAAAATAGGGCTCTACTCTGTAGTATGGTGGTTAAGCTAGTTATCCACAACCTAAGTACTCTAACATAAGACTTCCCTCACTGCCCTGCTAGAGCTATTTTTCCATTTTGTGTAAATAATTAAAATATAAAACCAGCAAAGGCTTGAACCTGAGTCTCCCATGTGTAATGTGAGTGCCCTGTCTACTAGGTGACAGGGTCAGGTTCTTTGGCTATGAACATTGAATGATTTATTTGAGGCAGAACAGCTATAGCAGGACACAAGAGAGACACAGACTGATTCTGTAGCCTGTTGGCTTATAATTTAGGTGAAAAGAGTAAAGTGACACAAATATCTTTAAAACTCAGGTATTATTTCCTCGCTCTGTTTCTTGACTGAGACACATATATAACCATCAATGGCCTGAGATCTCTGGACAGTGTTAAACCAAGTAATTTCTTCTTAAAAATGTATGCACATTTTGTCAGAGATATTAACCAGAGAAACTGTTGCTCCTAGATACTATCTACATATAAAGAAGGATCTCCCCAAGGATCCAAGAGCTCGCAATCCCAGGCAAGACAAATACACTCTAAACATCTGCGTTACATCTACACAGTCTTTTGCAGATAAGGGCAAACATATTTCGCTGAAGATGTGAGTTGGCGGAAGGCAAAAGCCACACAGTGTGGTGCTATACTCCAGGGAATAAATCCAACCTCTTCGCAGAGCTTACTGGATCAAGCATAGCTAAAGACAGCTACAGGGCTTCCCATTCAAGGTTGTGTTTTAAGGCAAGTCAGGAGCAAAGTGAACTCAGACTAGTCTGCAAAATACCATCAAAGGACAATTAATAGGCAGGAAACCCTACTCCCAGTAAGAGATTTCTCTAAAATATGAAGTAATAGGTCTGTGAGGAAAACAGATCCTGGAAGAAATGCATTATACACTTCTGGCATAAAATGCTCTACAGAGGAAGAAGGAAACATTAGAAATGAACTAATAACAAACAAGATCAACAGTAACAGTATACAATACAGCACAGCGCACACAAGTTTTCAAGCAATGCTGCAAATATGGTTTGCAGAGCTTTGACCTCATCAGTGGCTATTTCTCTCTACGAATGCAGGGCCCACGCACATTAATTCTTGCTTTGCAAGATTCTATTGGTATCTGGAGGAATTATTATCCAGCTTAACAGCAGACTTGAGGCAATGCTCATCTCCCCTTTTTTTAGCCATATAAAAATTAGGAATCTCATGTAAGCTATTTGCATAAGCTCCTTTTCAATCAATGCAAAGACAGGGTGTCTTGGGTGACAACTGATCTTGTCTTAACAAAGTTGGGTTGAATCTCTATGTTAAAATAGGATGGCGCACTACCTGCTGGTGCCCATCTCCTCTCACTGATGATATGGAAAGCCTAGGTGCTTTGCTCTGAGTGAATAGAACTTTTTTAGAGAACAAAGACTTAGGGAAATAGATTTCAGCCTAACTGGTTAGTCCAAAATCAGATCTGGGGACTTGACCAGGGTCAGAAATCAAACCAAGACTTTCAAATTCTCTGACTAGTGCCTTAGTTTAAAACCCACTTCTTTTCCAAGTGGATGGTGTAGTGGAACATATAGATGAGATTCCTCCCAACAATATGTCTAGAGCATGTAAAATATGCTACTCCGTCCATTACAGAGTATTGCTGAATAGATGCTAGCACTGAAGTAAGTTCAGATATAAAAGCTGATCAAAGAGCTGGCGAAATCATCTACAAGGAACAATTTTAATAGACAGCGGATAAATACTGTATAGACACATGAAGTATAGAGGTGGTAGAAATAGGAAGAAACAAGACAAATTAAGAAAGACAAAAGACAGGGAAAGTATCATGAAGGATTTCACAGTACCCAGACGCATTCTGTTATAGAACAGTCTTCCCAGACAAGTGAGGTGAGTAGAGCCAGCATGGTATAAAATAGATAGGCAACACACTTAGAAATATATTGCCAGACACAATAATTTCACAGGAATTTGGTGTTTGAATAGCCCATGTCTCTCTCTAGCTTCCATGCTTTTATTTTATCACAACCAGTTCAGTTCTGCACTTGCTTTTCAGTCCACAAGACATATTAAAATGAAATCTGGAGACACTGCTTGAAATTGCAAACAATGATCAATTAGCATTTCTCACCATACAATTTATTACCTTTCTTTTTCATGGTCTTTGTCATGCCCTTAAGTGCCACACTGATTTACTGCACTGTTATACTTAATTATCTCTAGTGCTTTATTTCAGAAGTGATACTATTCTTAGCTGTTTCTTTCTTGGTAGCATTGCATTCAGAGGGATCATCCCATCATCCATTTCAAAGCCACAGCAGCAAGTCCAAATCTGTAGCTTAGAAACAAGGGATACATTTCAAGTGTTTGGGGAACAAGATACTGCTGTAAAATACAGAAAGCAAAGTCCAAGATTAGTTTACACCAACAGGTCTGAAAAAAAAGAAAACCTAGCAAGCTGCCAGCTCCTCTCTGGAAGGCACTAAAGATTATTCTGAGAGTGAGACAAGACAACATTGGGATACCTGAGAAATTAATTTTTGTTCAGAGTCTTTAACTGAACTGTAACACCCTGCGAGGATGCTTTCACCTATCTCACCCAGGAGCACAGGAACATGCTGGTTGGCACAGGTGAAGACATGGTGTGAGCCAGCTGTGAATACGTTCAGGTTGGAAATCAGAAGACAGTCACAAAGCAGCAGATTTCAGACCGCAGTAAGGGAATAAAACCCCCTCAATTTTTAAAATGGAAAGAGTGATTGATAGAGCAGCTGAGACAGAAGGGGACTGGATTCCAGGTCTGTGTTTCTCTGTTTATGGAAAGGCTGTTTTATTAAGGCTAAGCCAAATAAGAATTGCAACAACGACCTGTGATTTTGTTACTTGTGCTCCTACATAATACTACTTCACAGTGCATGTGAAATGTCAGTAGAAAACTACATGAGTTAAAAGTGGAAAGGAAAGATACCTGAAAAAGCTGTATCTAAAGAACAGGCTCAAGTACCTAACTCCTACTAAGAAAAGCAATTTGTATGTTCAATGAGACAGAGATTTCTGCAGTCCAAACCCACCGTTGACAATAGGATGTAGGCTCCTGTGATGTTTACTCTTAAAAATCCTACCCATAACTGAACTAAAAGTCTCAGTCCAGGGATAATGTTTGAATAGCTTCCCCAGCAGATATATTGTTCATGCTTAAAAAGGCAACATTTGCCAGAAGACATTTCTACAAGACATAATGTGAAAGACCTGTTATAACTTGGATGCAGGGTACGTGCCGACTACTGAATAAAAGTTGCTTGTTTACCACTGGACATTGCATAAGGAAAGGCAACCAAGGTAATGGGGTATGTGTTTATGCCGGAGAGAAACCATTAGGTAGCTAACAACAAAACAAGTTGGAAAGAAAATGTGGGTTTGTCTCCTTTCAGAATTCATGGCAAATACAAAGCCATTTCTTAAATTATTCCTCATTTCCACATTCTTTATTTTTTGTGCCAATTGCTGCTCCTATCTCTAACAGAAAAGTGTCAGTGTCAAAAATGAGAGACATGGTATAACTGCAAATAAAAGTTAATTACTGTGGAAATTCAACTCCGGCGCTTTAATTAAAGCCTGACAAACGTATCATGGACCCCAGGCACCAGCATGGAGTACACCCATTAGAGAGATTACTCCTCTTTCTATGGCCTCCCATGCTAACACAAAGGAAATATCAATCATGCCAGAAAATGGCTTTTCCAAATCAAAGATGCTGGGAATTATTCTATTACCTTTCTCATACAGAATTTTCAGAGTTGCTAAGAGGGATTTTTATGCGAGAAAGCAGCACGTTAGCGTAAATTTTTGCTTAATTGCTAGGTTAATGTTAAATTGCAGCTTTTCTTTTAGGAAAAATGGCAGCTGGCAAGCCCCTTCTACAAACCTACCTTTCCTCCGAAACTTTATGATATGTAAATAGGTATGCAGGAGACAAACAGCTTCAAAATGACATGTGATGAAAAGAAGCGGAGGACAGAGATGCTTGAAGCAATCTTCTCTTAGGGAAAACTACTAGATGGAGTCCATCTAGAATTCTTCAGCAAGCCCACATATGTTATTGCTGCCCTCCCAAACCAACCTGCTGTGAAGAAATATTTCCACTGGAGTCCCCATTAAGAGCAGTCTGGGATGAGTCAGTCTGTCTCAAAAGAGACAGTAGCACTTTCTCTTTTGGGCTCTAACCCTCTAGCCAATTGATGCCAGGGCAGTGCTAAGAGACAGAGGGTTGCGTTTGGTTTGGTTTTTTTAAAAATATACTTTATTGCCTGAACTGCAATTATTTCATTGTCTGCCTGACACTCAGAAGTAATGACCAATCCTGACATGGTAATACAGTAAGAAAGCTGGACATTTTTGCTTTTATTTGCTTAATATTTAAGGCTTGGTTTTGCAGGTGATCAAGAAGTAGAAGGAAAATATGCTCAGATCTTGACAGTTATTTTGTTACTCCTTTTGCTGCTAAGGTATTTAAATAAAGAACTCTTTCACAGCCGAGGCTCTCCCCTTCTTTGATCCTGAAGCAATAATCCTATATTTATGAGATTATTTTCGTTGCCATGGAAATTAACAATGTAAAAAATTCAACATTATCATTTCCATATAAGCAGGCAAGATGCAGTTATCTTGAAAGACAAACAGTTTCCTGACACTACTCCCTACCCCCACCATCCCACACACGTGGCATGTAATAGCACGAGAACCAAAAGACCTGCATACAGCACACCATAGCCCTGCACGTGGCCAAGATTCCCCATACAGGTCAGACTTGCTCTACTGGTTTAATGTTATGGGACTGTTTTTAGGACTGTGAGGAAAGATACATCCCCATTCCAATGCCCCAGTAGACTTCACTTGTTGCACCACCAACTCTGAAAAAAACTAGAGACAGCAGTTTGTGGCAGTTTGGAATTACCAGATCCTACCCTATGAGGTAGTAGTCTAAAATCACCAACTCCTGTCCCAAAAAATTCAACTTGAGATCATGAAAAGTGCTTTGAGGTATGGTCTTTTTTTCTTTTCCTTTGCATATGCACTGTAATCTGTGATGTGGGACTTCAGTGCTTCAGCAACGCAATCACCACGCTCATCCTACGGTGAGAAACTACTTACCAATGGTGACTGGCAGACATCTCCATCTTTTGTAAATCTGCAACCCATTCAGAAACAAAAACACCCCCAAAGCATCCTGCTCTTATGTTTTGCATATGCTGGTAGCTGATAAGTTACACCACCCACAGCAAATTTTAAGTTGTTCCTCGCTAAAGCATTGCTCTAAACACCTTATTTTGCCTGTAAATTTACTCTTGGTTCTGACAGTTGTTATCCAGAGAAAGGATACAAAGCCAGGATTCAGGAAATTGCACTTTCCTGCAGTCTTTGAATCTTAAAAATATACAGCTAGATCCCAGGCATATCAGTGAAAGTATTTGCACGAAGCTCCCAAAATGCAAAAGCAAACCCCAGAAGCACTCAGATCAACCTCCTGTTCTGATAAGTTCACTCCCCCAAAGTCATCCAGTGCTTGTGCCAGGGCTGGGGCTAAAACGGAATTCTTTCTCACACTCCCTTTGCACTAAATCCTAACGCATCCCCCTCCCAGGCTGAGCACGGTGTGAGTAAAAGTAACCATCACGCAGCAATACTATGTCTTTTTATTTATATGCCTGTTTTAATAATGTGATATTCTGAAAGGACATGTACAGAAAGCATGGGATTTCAAAATCCGTGTGATATAAGGTACAAGTAACAGTGAAGGTTTCTTTACTCTCCTTTGCTATTCTCTCAGGTCTGACCTAGAGAGACCAAAAGAGGTAAAACTCCACGTCTCTTCAGTCCTTAGATGCATTTATGAGACAGACAACGTTTCAAGCCAACTGTGATGATGATTACTATGATGTGGACATCTGTTTGCTGAGACTGGCACATTTATTTCCTTACAAATGAAAGGGCCGAAAGAGCCGGTTTTTAAACATCTTTATGGATTTACTCTGACAGTAATACTCAGGAAAAACAAAAATGGCACGATCCAGGTTCTAGTACATTTTATAATATTGGGTGGTACAAAAAAAAATGTTGTTTTAGCTACAGGAAATTTATCACTTGAAGTAGGAAACAGTGTCTCAACCAAAGTTTCTATGATTTCATACTTTATTGAAAGCAGATGAATTTTGTAGCACATCTCTGAAGGCAAAATGGGGAGCTAATGTTGAGCAATAATCCATTGAATGTCCCTAGGTATTATTAACATCACAGTTATCCAGCTTTCTGACCATTGCCCGTGAGCACACACAGAAAAGGATACTGATAATGGCAGTTCACAGTACCTGTCACCCTTCTATTGCAGGCATAAGTTGTACCTGCGTCTTGGAGATGCTTTAAGTCAATTTACTGGTTTAGAGATGATGTTTGCAACTGACTGGATACACAGTAAAGTAAAAAGATTTACTTTCCTCCCTGTCGTGGTTTTACCCCAGCCGGCAGCTGAGTACCACGCAGCCGCTCGTTCACTCCCCCCCATCGGGATGGGAAAGAGAATCGGAAGAGTTAAAGTGAGAAAACTCATGGGTTGAGATAAAGACAGTTTAATAGGTAAAGCAAAAGCCGCGCGCACAAGCAAAGCAAAACAAGGAATTCATTCACCACTTCCCATGGGCAGGCAGGTGTTCAGCCATCCCCAGGAAAGCAGGGCTCCATCACGCGTAATGGTTACTTGGGAAGACAAACGCCATCGCTCCGAACGCCGCCGCCCCTCCCCTCTCTTCCCCCAAGCTCCTTATAAACTGAGCATGACGTCATATAGTATGGAATACCCCTTTGGTCAGTTTGGGTCACCTGTCCTGTCTGTGTCTCCTCCCAACTTCTTGTCCACCCCCAGCCATCCCGCTGGCAGGGCAGTGCAAGAAGCAGAAAAGGCCTTGGCCTCGTGTAAACACTGCTCAACAGTAAGTCCATAGAACAAAAACATCTCTATATTATCAATGCTGTCTCCACCACAAATCCAAAACGTATCCCCACACTAGCTACTATGAAGAAAAATCAATCCTCTCAGCTGAAACCAGGACACTCCCTCACAATTTTCTTCCAAATTTGATGTAAAATGGTCATCACAGACCATCTACAGCAGCTGCAGCAAGAGGACTTCAGGCACCAAAGCCTGTCTGTTTCTGGAACCAAAGGCATAGTGCAATTCACTAGCAACAATAGCAAACTCATGTGCTCCCTGTACAATCACCACTGGAATTAACTCTGCTGAGTTTTAAAGTGATGCTGCAGATCTCTCTGCTCGTATAGCCAGATGCAGATGTCGTGAAAAACACTATGCTACTGCTGTATTACCTAGGTTTCCTTCTTTGTTGACCATGTGCTGATCTGCTCGCCACACAACAGAAAAGATAACATCTCTCCCTCTTTCCTAAGTAAAAGCTGTTTGGAAAACAGAAGCTCCATGTACCTAGGGATTGCCAAGCCAGAGTCCTTCCTGAGCGCTGAATTCACAGGACGTGAAGAACTATTTGAAGTGGCCAAATTGCTTTCCTGAAAAGATCCCTAATGCTCAGAGAAGACACATTTGTCTGTGTTTACAAATGTTCCCCCAACCAAGCTGTGATACCCGAACATGAATGCACTGCAATTCTGACAAGAGATGGAACGATTAATGTACTGTAAGTCCAGAGGGAAATCCCTCCAGACATTGTTTTTGAAAAGCTTAGAAATCAGCTTCTTTTTGTGGTTGCCGTTATTCCTTAGCAACAAAGCTAGTCTGCTGAACATGGCTCTGCTGTAACACATTCCAGAAATAACTAGCAGGGCTGGCATTGTTTGGACTAACAGGGGAAAAACTAATCGGGTCATTTGTTATGTGCTAGTGCTCTCCACCTGCTGACCACCTGCGCATCCCCGGGACAATCCAAGAAATACCCACCTACATTCACATGTGCGTGTGTGTATACCTAAATATACACATGGATATTTAAAGAGTATTTATAAGGGAAGATTTTTCACGACTGTTATGTGGAGGATGGAGAGAAAGATGGAGGAGAAAACAAAGGCTTTCTTGTGTCTCTAGCAGAAGGTAGTAGGAGTCCTACTGAAGTCCAAAGGGCCTTCCCCTCCCACCCAAGTGCTCCACAATGGCCAGGAAGAACCGATGTCCTTGTCCTCCAGACAGTATGAGGACCACCCTTCTCCCCCAAACTGCAAACTCCACTCCCCATGAGTGGAGACATTGTGGAGAGGAGCTTACGTCATGTTCCCACATTTCTCCATCTTTACAACAGCATGGATGTAGCAGCTCCAAAAGCTAGTATGGTAACGTAGAAGCTCCCTTGTTGCAGCAGGAAGTGTTTGGAGACTTTCATCCTTGCTTTCCCGGGCTTGCCAGAGAGATGAGGTTTCAGACCAGCACATGTCACAGACAGTGTCCTATATGTCTGAACTAACTCATCATGTTTTCCTTATGAAGGACTCATCAGATAAAGAAAGAACTCCTCACAATGTAGTATTAAGGGCAGGATTTTTTTCTGTTAAGCAAATTGTCAACGTTTTGAATATTTTTCTGTTTCATGCTGGGGTAAGGAATTTACACTTAAAATTTTCATTAAAAAAGCCCAAACCAAACCCCTAAACAAAACCTCACCTAGGATCTAGAAAAAAAAATATCTGTTTGTTGCTTGGTCTGATTCAACCAGGTACTTGAATCTATAGCTCCATCTTCTCACGTGAGCGTCTAAATCAAGAGGGAGTTACATATCCTAGAGAGGGACATTCTTCTTCTCATGATCAGAAACTTTCTTGGGCTTAAGAAACAGAGGTTAAATGAAATGTCTACATTTAAGTAAATCATTGCTTTCCTTTCAATGCAAACGTATTTTCTGACAAAGCTTGTTGCATTTTAAATGTCCAGGTTGCTCTAATTTATATCTAAGATGTCCAATCCCAAAGCTCTGTGCCAACAGAAGTACTGACTGCGCAAAATTTCACATCCAAAGACAAAACAACATCGGTGGCAACTGCTTTACTATCAACCAAATGGATGCAAACTGTAACACTATACTAACAAAGCAGCAGGGACAAGAACCGAGTAAACATGTCTGAAATTCAGAAGAACATAGGGTACCAACGAGGAGTACTACATCAATTCTAGCTAATGGCACCATCTGAGATTTTTCTCTCAACACTTTTGATGTGTCTGTGCTGCTGCTAATGTGCTACTGGTACACTGAATGGTACATTGAATTCAAGGTCAAAACAGGGCAGAAAAATTAGCACACTTAAACCTCTTTCTACTTGACTTTTAAAGGTATGGGATGAATTGTTCCCTCTCATCTTCAGCCCAACAGAAGTGAGTGGAAAGCAGAGAGGAGCGCAGATCACACTTGTGAAAAGTTCCATGCACCTGCTACCGCTGGCCAGAAGGCTCCCTTTCTGCTCTGACACACACTATGCCTCAAGGTGCAATCTAGCCTACCGTGTACAAACCCCTTCATTTTTAATTTTACACATTTGCCTCTTCATAAAAGAGTTCTGTACTTCAGTACCAATGAACTAACGCAGGGCACAGATTAACGCACCACTGGTGCGCGTTTTGGGTAGGTAAAAACCATTCAGCCTTCCCCAAGGTGCTTCACAACATGCCTCAGGCATGTTCAGTGGGCTGTGATGCACGCCGAGCATCCAAATTGCTACGTGCTGTCCTATATTCTACATACCTCACAGCACTTCATTGCTGAGACAGCCTCCAGTGTGACTGTGCCTCCAGGGCAGAGGCACGCACCTAAAACACAGGGCAGCGCGCTGGATGCCCACAGACTCAGGTGCACCCTAAATTGTGGCAGCCATGAACCAGTTAACAAACGAATCACCTTATAAATTAAAAGCTAGCTGTTAAAAATCCCCTCTTTTGACAACCTTCAATTACAAAGACTTGCTCTATTCACACCCAAATTAAATGTAAAAATCTGACTTTCAACTGCTAATTAGCCAGAGAAGATAGAGTTAGATTTCTGTTATGGCATATTATACTTTCTGTTAATTGTTATTTACTCCCACTGTTTTGAAACCGCCATTTGATATCTAGCAGTGTTAAATACATTTTTGTAAGACTTTAAAAAAAAAAAGTTAACGTTCAGTCATGTCTTTGGTAGAAAAGACACTGTAAAAATAAAATACCAGGTCTTTCTTTGCTCAAAATCAATGTGTGTCTGCCGAAATCAATGGAGCCACACTGATTTTTATACATGCTGGAAATCTGCCCCAATATTGCTTATACCCACTAAGGACAAATCAGGCAGGCCCAAAAGTGTTTGTAAGTGGCACTAGCAATGACAGAAGGAGATAAAAATGGGGGGGGGGGTGGTGTGTGAGGGAAAGAAGTAAGTTAAAAACCTTGATTTTTTATTTAAAAAGAAAAAAAAACCACTAAGAATTTAACCTTTTGGTGACCTTTTCCTTAATTGAAGCTTTGCCAGTTAGTACCAAAAGGCAAAATTAGCAATGGTAAAAGAACCATTTATATACTTCCTTGTATCACATGCAGGGTTATTAACATAAGTAGCATTAACATCTAAAACCTACTTTTCTGTTCTGACGATTTACTGCTTGGCTTGTGTATTTAACTAAGCTAGTGCTCAGCATTCCCCTCCTAGTGAGTCAAAGTCAAAGCTCTGTAAACAGGACTGTTTACTGTCTTAATCTGTGCTATTTTTTATACTTGCACTAATTATAGAAATAGACACACATTATACATCAAGGAAATATAAAGAATGCTTTGGATCAGTTTCTGTTCTTACTAACATAGGATTTGTAGGGATTTTAATTTGCTTCAACTGAGTTATAGTTCCATGAGATGAAATTCAGGCTCTTCAATAACTAAAAATTACACAACAAGGAACACTTTTCATTCTAATGAAATATGATGGTTTTGCGATGAAAGAATCAGTATTTTGCTTAATTGATCCTTTTCAATAACACCAAATTGCAATATACACTAGCACACCATCTCGGAAGATTTGATGCTATCAAATTGCTGAGTACATTAAATGCTAAAAAGCCACTGAGAGAGGAAAATGACCCTTAATGTTTTGGGGTTGGTTTTTTTTGTGTCATTAAACTGAAGCAGCATTCCAATTCGTTTTCCAAAGCTTACATGTGTACCTAGAGGAGCCTGAGGCCAAATTTTGTCCCTTTCAAAGTCTTTGGTATAATTGTCATTGACTTCAGGAGGGTCAGATTTTGGCTTTACATAATTTTGGGGTATAAAATACTATTTCTGTTTCCAATGAAATCAACAGCAAATCTACTTACGGTAGGCTTGGGCTTTAAATATGAACCAGACCATCAAATGCACATTACAAGAAGGAATACAAGATTATCCCTCCTTTTTCCATTTTATGAGTTATATCAATTGAGGTCATGAAAATCTGACCTGTCTGAAAGCTCTTTTGGGTACGGTTTCAATGAAGAAAGGATTATCACAACCCGTCTCTTTCTTTCATAATCTAAGGTAACAATCAGAAATCAACAAATATCTTTGCTTTCTGCTTAAATGATGGCTACCAAAATTCCAAGTATATTCATTAAAAATGGAAAGCTAGTGCCTGTCAATTTGGGAAAACATATCAAGTGCTTAACAGGTTACATTTAACCTGCAATACAAGAGCCATGAAGATGTCTAAATTGAACACAAAGGGGATTTAAAAACTAATGGAAATGTAATCAGTGGGGGTTTTATCCTACAGGATTCTGTTATAGTGCTCCAGACTGCTCCCACTATCTCCTGTCTCGAAAGCTCAATCTTCTAAAGCAAAGCTTTGATCTACATGTTCATTGCTAAGTAGTTTTGAGTATTAAAGAATTAATAACCATGCAGTGTATTTCCTCTCGCCTAATTCTGCATGCTGTATCGTTCTTCAGAATATCAAACATTATCTGTCAGACACGGCACCATGGTTATTTGGAACATTTAATTTGGCGGTTTTCTAGAAATTCAGTAGTATTTTCAGTTATGGTAATATAATACTGAAAACACTGGTATTGTGCAGCTACCACAGAGACGGTTTTCTGGTAGTGCATGAAAGAAAAGAAGCCCACCCAGTTGTACTGGCAAGGAAGAAATACACTGCTTACTACCCAGCCCATATGGTGGGAATGAGCTGCAACTTCAATCTTTTGTTCAGCTGCTGTGGGGCATCTTCTGAACTTTCACAGCCTCCACACAATACGTTTGTTGTTGATCATTTATCAACTATATAACTACAATAATTTCTTCTGTTTCATTCAGATAGTAGCAGTAATAAACATCGCTACTCAGAAAGTATTTGTGTCTTGCGCTTTGGCACTTTTTAGTTAACAGCGTGTGAAATGAAGCAGACATAATTGCTCTTCCTTCCACCCCTCAACAGATCCAGAGTCTCGGTGGTGACATTTCTTCACAACACTGAGGAAGGAAAACAAATTACGGGGTTTATATGGATCACCAATCTTCAAAGGACCAGGGTTACCGCAGGAGGAAGGAGGCATTCCTCCCTGGCCAGCGGCCGCCCAGCTGCTGGTGTCTGAAGGGGATCTCACCCCCCCCCAGGCATAAGCACTAAGGGGCTGCTGAAACAACCACCAGCACCATCTCCATCAAGGTAGGTTTTGAATATGGAGTCCTCCGCACAGCAGTAGATACATGAAGGCTTGAGCTCCAGGTAGTGAGTCGCTCTACACAGCTCCATAGTCCCAGGCTATGTCTATCGAGCAAGTGGTGTAGCCTAATAGGAATAGTTTTGCATGACAAACAGTGGTGTTAAGGGCCCAGAAACCACACCGTATCTCTTTCAGAGTGACTTACTTGGGACTAACTTTACTTTAGTCTCCCATGGATTGAATAAGAACTAGCATTTGGATACAAGGTGCATATTCTGGTTTAATTTCATCCAAAAAGAGCCCAGTTCATAAGCACCAGGACTGCTGTAAACCAAAGCATTGGAAGTGCAGACGACTGGAAGGGTTCACTTCTAAAGCACATTTCTAATCCGAACTAAAATGCTTGTGCAGATGTACCCTCTTGCTGGCTGGCTTTCTTTTTCAGTAAACACCCAGATGTGAGGTGGTGACAGAAGCATGGCCAAGAAAGAGGTTTATAGCAGGGTTGGAACAGGTGATATTTCAGCCTCTACATCAACCGAGGTAAGGTGGCTGAGTTTGTGCAATGACTGACGCTTCCAGGTATACCATGAAAATGGTAATCTTCCCCAAATTTACTCCTTGTATAACCCCATAACCATAAATAAACTAAAGTAATTGTACTAGCTACTGAGCAGGGAGCTGCAGAGCCTGCCGAGCAGCTGACACAGCGTGCTGTGATTGCTGCCGCTGGCTAAGGAATAGCTGCAACTCTTCTCTCCCCTATTTTTCAGCCATGGCAAAGGGACATATATGGTACTCACAATGTACGCTACTATTGGAAAAAAAAAAATAATTCCTGTCACGCTCAAAGGACGCAAAGCAGAATACGTAAGAACAAATAAAGAAGGAGCAAAATAAAGAAGAAGAATCCAAGACAAAGTCTTTGGATTTCTTATGCTAAAGCAATATACCCTAGCCTCCAACTCTTGGAATCCTTGCTAAGCCATTAACACAAGAACAAGACGACTGGGCCTCAGGATAGATATGCAATTAAATATAAACCCTCAAAAACAATTTTGTGGAGGACGCTAGGAGGAACAGTTAATAGCACAGTGGTGCCACACGGATGATGTAAATAACCTGGCTATTTAACTGCTTGATTGTAACTTGCTGTGGCATGACTCCACTGCAAAGGGGCCTGGATTTTCTCAGCCAGCCACTCTGTCTAATAGTTATCTTTGACTTCTACATATCGAAATGCTTGCTGGTTTACCAACTTCCCCAATGTCAACTTCAAAGCTCTCAGAAAGACGAAACTCCTTTCCAAAGAAGCTAACAGGGATATTCTCACTTTTGAAAACACTCTCTTCTCTCACTAAGGAACAATTCAGTTGCATAAAAATTGCACCAGCAGAACAGCAGTGTTGCCTGAACAGAGATGCTGAAGAAAACAACTCACTAGGTCATTGCTCACTTGTGCTGTATTGCAAAAAAGAAAGTACACTTTACCCATGGAAAAGCCTGCTCTATAACATTTTTTGTTATCTACTGGATTTCTGAGTAGCAATGTCTGAATCTGAGCACTCATAGGACATTGTCTTTCACAATAACTCCATTAAAGCAGGAGTTCATAGGCATTTTAGTTTTTCCTGATGGTCACCAACATTTCAGTTGTTCAACTACAGCTGACATGTCTGCTCTTAGTTCTTGCTCTCCCACACCCTGTAACATCTAAAAAACCTGCACTGTCACTTCCTCCTTAGAGCCCCCCTCTCAGGGAGGGGCCACCTCATGCCAAAGACAGAGACACGTGAGAAAAATGTATAATATAAGTTTCACTAATGAGGGAACTAATTTTCCCACTGAAGTTTTTTAATGTGGTTTACCACAGACATCAAACACGTTGCCTTTGCTGATGCTGTAGAGAAGTTCAATGGAACCCCACGTTGGGTGTCCCTGCTGTGTTAAAGGAAGGATTTCTCATGGGGAAATCCTTCAAACTTATTCATACCAGAAGGCTTAAAGAATGCCAACACCAACTATCATACCACCACAACCATGACCCTTACCCTGCACAAAAATGGATCCTTTTGTACACGCACAGAGTCATATTGATGCCTACCTGTATAGCGAGGATAAAAAAACCCACCAGGCCACTGAACAGTGTATTGGCAAAGCAGCTCAACCTTTCTGTGCCCTTCCTCCTGACTTGCATCTATTTGTGCCACAAATTAAATACTGTGCACATAAAACCACCTGAAGCTGTGATTTTATTTTTTAATCTTTCATCATTGATTAGAAGAATATGAAGAGGGGAAAAATAAACATTTTCTTTAATCCCACTGCTGCTGATTATAATATATAATGCAAGCTCTTTCAGGACACTTCCATTGTTCCTTGCCCACTCTGAATATTGAGTGTTGTTTACTTGATACGTTCTCCTCATCTCTCAGAAAAACACTGTAATTTGCAAATGGGCCAGACTTGTTATATGAAAATTAACTCTCTGGTTGAACTGCAGTTAGGTCCCTCCCTTTTCAAATACACAAGCCCATAACCTAACACAGGAGACGAGGTCAGGCTTTCTGAGTCAATAAAGCTATTCGCATTGTTCTGGTGGCATTAAGCACCCTTACATCCCATTTTGACAGCCCATGTTTTACCATCCATCTTCTAGGTTTCCCAAACGAAAGCAAGAAGTTTCCCAACAACGTCCCACTACCAGAAGGATTTGCTGGAGCTAAATGATTGCTTTACACCCAGATCATGAGGCTACACTGATTCTAACCCAGGACAGCCCAGTAACACTGCTCTACCAAGGTGGCAAGCTGCTTTGAGACTTTCTGGATGGAGATACCAGCTAATTGATCATTCAACACCAATGATCACAATCCAGGTCTTAAGGTATCTGAATAACAAAATTGCCCACATTTTACAACTTTATGGAGCTGAGACAGAATGACTGTTTTTCACAGTCAGGTAGTGTCTGCAATGCCCAACCATTATGCCAGTGAATGCTCAACTCATTCATTTCGCTGGCAGACCATCTGACACTGGCAAAATACAGCTTTCCATGCCAATCTTCAACATATGTATATGAACTAGTAGAATAAATTTTATCACTCTGCTCTGGCTACTATTCCAGCATATTTTACTGAATAAAACACCATCTACAGACAGATCCCAAATTTAATCGTGTAGGTCTTGTGCATAAAGGAACAATTTTAGAGCTCTCAACTTATTACAAGTTGAGCCCTCTCAACTCCCATTAGAGTCAGATGGCATTGAAGGAACTCCCCAAAGTATTCAAATGAAAGATCATTATTCCAAATGTTCTGAGTAAAACAGAAATCCACTCATTCATACAGGTTGGCTTAACTGAAACACTCTCAAAAGACAATCCTTCTAGGTACTCATAACGTTCACTCCATTCAGCTTTTTACCCATTTTACAACAAGGAAAAAAATAATAAAAAAAAATTTCTCTGCCACTTTTGTGTGAGTATTGCATGTCATGTCCTAGCTTGACAGTCTCATGGCAAGCAAAATCAGCAAGAATGTTAATCATTCACAACCACTGATGGCAACCAGCCTTGCAAATCTGAAGGGAAAAGTAAAAAAGGAGACAAGAGGTTTAACTATGCTGTTTAAAGGTCCTATTAAAAATTCTGTTGCTGATATGAAAATATACAGAAAAAGAACTGGCTGTCAGTTTGCTTCAATGCCACGTGGTTAGGAGACCAGGCTCACGGGAATTATTCCAGTTCACAGAAAATGTTAATCCTCTTAAAACATAGACATGTATCTTTTCAATAAAATGAATACATAAGTAGGGAAGACCGAAAGTCTTTACCAGGTACACGCACATGATCTATTTGATATCGTCTAGGTTTTTCTAGAATTGGCTGTGGTTTCAACCACAAGCTGTAACACTAGCTCAGGATGCTCCACCTTGTAATTAAAGGCTTAATCTCCTCCTAGTCATCTGGGCAGTTGTAATGAAATATGCCAGTTACTCCCTCGTCTTGTTTTGGAAAAATGCCCAGCAGATTACAACAGCAACAAAATTAAATTACCCGTTCTGTACGTTCACTTCATAGCATACCCATACTGCCCTTTACCAGGCTTGCAAGAAATACTAGAACAGAACAGCTTTCTCTGTTTTTCAGCCAGTGCCGAGGTTTCATTACCCTTCAGGAAAAAAAGAAAAGTCTTGCTCAGGACTCAACTACGTCACTTTGGTTTTCCAATATGTCGCTTCACGCTCTTGTCGGGACACAGCTCTCTACAGCACTAGGAGGAACACATTTTAGCCGCTTCATGTTAGCAACTAAGCAATATTAACTGCAGACTCTTATGAAAACAGAAAAATAAGGGTATAAAATATTCGTGGAAGCCAGGCCTCATCCCCCCAAATGCACTCCTATACCATCTGTTTTCGACCACACTGTCAGCTCCTTTTCCTCTCCCTTTCTTCCTCCTCCTTTCCCCTCCTCGCTTCCTTCCCGTTCCACATACTGCAGGTGCCAGTGACCAGCCCAAGTCTCATTTGGTTGGAAACAAGGCTGAAACAAAATTAACGTAACAGGTCAAAAATGACCAAGTGAGTGACAAGGTAAACTGCAGCTGTCTGCTGACTTCTGAAAAACCCAACTGCTCAGCTGAACCCAGAGGAGTCACATCTTACAGGCACACTCATCCATCCTGCTGTGATAGAGCTGACTACATAAACAAAAACAACAATCCTGCAAATTTAGTAATTTTAAAAATTACCCAAAGTTATGCCCTTGTACATCTCTGCTGCCCTAAAGCTCCTGACAATCCTTCCTTCCGGAGCAGAGGTGCCAGCACAAAGCCAAGAGTCCCATCAATACCTGAATGCTATGACTGCTACACGAAGCAACCCAGGTACCTCTCTGGAGTTAAAGATTCACCTCTTTTTACACAGACCAGAATATACATTTTTGGTACCACCAGAGGTCTCTGAACGGATGTGCGAGACGAGAGCGTAAAAAGTACATGGGTCAGGCCAAAATCTAGGAGCGTACTGAAAATCCATCCTGCACTAACGCAATCTAATTGTAACTGTCTTTATCCAGTAACTCCAAGAACAGAGTAAGTGAACTATACCCAGATGGTTTTATTAAGAAAAGTTGAAAGATAATCTGTTGAATACTATCTAATAAAGAAGCTATAGAAAGGGGAACAGCTAGGCATAAACACAATAAAAATCTAAGCACTAGTGGTATTTCTCGTCTATTTGTGGAGCAAGGGGTTTTGCATTGTTTGTGCTCCTGGGAAGGGAGGAGCAGCAGAGTGTTTCTGTAAGCCTTTCTGGACTTAGCACGACGTCACCTGCTATTTTAAGGGACTAAATTTAATGACCATTTCATTTTTATATTCTTCATTGAGGACTAAATTATGTTTTCAATTAGCTTAAGAAAAGTATGAAATAAATCTGTTTCAGTTGTTCTGGATTTACAAAAGATCAGAAACCACGCTGTCCAGATAATTGTTCCAATAACACACGCATTTGTTCAATGAAAACGGGCTCGTGACGAGCCATTGCTCCAAATACTTCAGCTCTTCAGGGGACAGGGGGAGACACGTGGCTTTTGTACTCTAATCCAGAATAGCTGCTGTCTCACAGCCCCTCCTCAATGCCGTTAAAGCGCCAGAGTGGAGGGAAGTAGATAAAGACCAGATGCACCTGTATTTCAGTTGTGAACCAATCACACACAGAAGAGGGACAAGCTTTTCGGCAGCCGCAACTCTCACAAGCCCTGCTGTTAACAAGGAACCAGACTGCAGTGATGTAGCATTCGGACAAGTACAACACTAACCAAAACCTCCAGTACAGATCAAATAAAAAAAGTGGCTCCAGTGCTTCATCTGTTAACAACCAACTGCACAGATTTACATTCTAAATCTGGTCTCTCCCTTTTTCACAAAGCTGTTACAAAGCAACTTTAGATAGCACAGCGCTTGCGGAGCCGAATCCCACATCATGATTTTAAGCAACAAAACAAAACCCTAGTGTTTACAATTTAGATCTTTGTAGATGCTTTTATGCAATGAAGATGCCCAACCTAGATGACTCATTTCTTAGAAAAGCAGACAAACATGAATACCCTTAGGAGGATCGAGGAGACGACAGTCATTAAGCAGACAACTAGCAAGATACAGAGACCAAATGAATGCCGTAATGAGAATGGGAATTACCCTTTCTTTTGTTGGTTTTTATTCCACTCCTGCTCAGCCTCCATCAAAATGACTTTGATGATGTTATTAAAAATTGCAGGTTCTTTCAGACAATGGGCTCAGAACATCTCAAGGCAGCTATTCCAGCTCCTGTAGCAAGGGCCAAATTAGCTTGTTGCAAAATGGTTTCTTCGACAACTAATAAAAGTGGCAGTGGGGTTGATACAACAAACAGCAGTTCTGGAAAAGCTCCCAAGCAATTCATGTTTAATTTAGGAATTTGGACAGCGAGTTTGACATTTGATTAAATCTGAATTTCTAAATTAAACAATCTAAAGAGCATTAAATTAATAACACCATTATATCTTGCCGGTGACATAACAACTCCCAGTGCCTCCCTGGGTGTTGTTAGGCACCAGCAGTTGATCAGAAGTACTGATAAAGCTCCCAGTCAACTCTCCCCAGACTGATTAAATCCAGGTGCTTTTTGCATCTTGTTTTCAGATTCTGCACAAGCCTAGCGTGCATCACAGCTGAGACCCATTTCACTACCGTTCTGCAGCTCTTTCTAATTAAGCTTACTGATCACTCCAGAAGCAAAGGTGTTCACCTTCAGTTTTTGCTTCCTGACACCCTGCCCCAGCTGAATTTTGCATTTATCTTATATGCAACTATTTGCATTTATCTTATATGCTCACAAGAGCAATGTCTAGCAGCAGATGTCCAGCATCTCAAATGATACGGTGTTCAAGCCAGAGCTGAGGAAGCCAACAGACAGGTGTTCCTACTCCTCCGTGCTGCCAAGTCTGCCCCATTAAGGCAACGAGGCTGAAGGCCATCGGTGCAACAGTCAAAACTTAATCTCCAAATGTGTGTCTGTTCTAAATACCTCTCACCAGCTGGTTACTACTTATCCCCTGATGGCGTCTGGGCATGTTCCCTCCAAAAAAGCAATCAACCTCTTCTGATGTGGAGTGAAAGGCCAAGTCTGTTCTTTCCTGAATGCATGGGCACACAATCTACCTACAAAAAGTTCACAGAGTGCCAAAAAGAATTGCTCAACAACTGATTTTTCCACGCTGCGCTGGGAAAAGCCCTACCACAATCAAAGCTGATATTCCATTTTTGTCATCAGGAAATCTTTCCGGTGGAGCAGAAGCAGCATTACTGCCCTCCTCATCTGCCTCTGCAACTGCCAAAAGACATCAGACCAAATCCTCCACTACTGGAAGCTGGGTGGCAGCTCCACGGATTCAGTGGAGAACATAACCCAAGGCAGGGCTTTTCATGGTCCTACCACTGCTTCTGCAAAATGTGTTGTCTGACTTGTACCCAGGGGATGGGTTAAGAATAGATAAGCCATGTTTTATCAGCAGAGAGGCTTCTTGAAAAGCACAAAGGAATTTTATTTTTTTAAGGGAACTTATTGGTGTAACCGTGCTTTTTTTTTTTTTAAGTCCCCTGCTGGAGTCCCTGCCTCTGTGTGGAAAAATATCTGGGCATGTGCTTAATTTAAAAACCAGCATTTGAGTTCATTGCATATTTCAGGGAGTGACTCTCCTAAAAACATTCAATCCGGAGTTGGGGAACAGCCACTGCCAGCACAGGAATGCAGAAAAGTGATCCAGGAGTGTAAGCACCAAACCTGGGTCACATAAACAACTTTTGTTACTAGGCACTCAAACACACACTTCACCTGTTTTGTTCGTATTTAGCCAAGCACCCAGGCTAACCTCAAGTGCTAAAAAGAGCTATTCCAAGTATGAGGTGGTGCTCTATGTCAAAATAGAAGCAACTCTTACATTTTTAGCGGTGTTAACTAAGATATCCAGCAATTATTAACAAGGAAAAAAGAAAAGCTAATTTATTTTTATGATCAATGCTTACTTTTTGCACCTTACCCACTTGGCACAATGCTTTATCTCATCTACCAGAAGAATGCTACTTAGTTTCCAGCCTATCAGAGGTATGCCTGAATTTTGTTTAGAAATCACAAAGAGGAAGAATTGTCTTTTTATCAGAGTAGTGTATTGGGACTCAAGAAACCAAGGCTCACTCCCTACTGTGACAGAAATTTTCTTTTTGACATTTGGAAAAATGCTTTATTTCTCCACACTTCTGAAAACAGTGTTACTGTTCTGTTATCCCGTGTGAATAGCGATACCCCATCTGAAAAAGAGAGATACCATTTCCTTTTTGCTATCCATCATCTTGCCTGTTTATGCTGCAGTGTCTGCAGGATTGGGACTTTTCCTCACCATGGGTTTATACAGCGTCTGTGATACAATGGGGCTCTGGTACAGCTCAAAACCTCTAGATGTTACTGGAACACTAATATTAGTTGAACTATTACTTCTGAGAAACCAAAATTGCTAGGGAAAGGTAATCTGTGAAAGCTCCAAAATCAAGTCCTGCAGTCCTTGTACTGACAAAACTCTTCCTGCTATCAAGATGTCAGGATTCAGCCATAAATAAGGAAGGCATTATTTTAACAACCAAGCCTTTTCAGTAACAAATGTAGAAGTTGAGCCCAGTCCAGCAACGTATGTGAGAGTAAAGAGATCCCACCTGACTGACAAATTCAGGTTTTTCATGGAGTCCTCTGGTTTGAATAATATGAAGGCAACTACAAAGGAGAGAGCTTAATTTATCCTGCATTAAGATTCAAATTGTTCAGAGCTAGACCATCACTGATTTAGCTCCACTCTACAAGATATCATGGCCTATGATTTAATTGGCCAATTACTTATCCCTGATGAGAAATTGGTGAGAATGCTGTGCCTCATACATGAAGTGGTGGTTGTGGTAAGGGACAAAATGTGCAAGTCTGAATCAGAGCATTTTATCAATCAATTGCAAAGCTGACAGCTATAATGGGTTTGGAGTGATGAATTTATTGGCATTTTGTTATTTGTCACAAACTAATAGAAAGCTCTATTAAAGTTATGTAAATTCTTTGTCCAGCATAAACAAATGATGATCCATATTCATACTTGCTCCAGGAGAAATAAAACACGTATATTAACTAGTTAGGTTTTTTTCCTGGCTAATACTTCACACGCAGAATGGAGAAATTTATTTTTGCAAATGCTCAACTACACTTCCCAGGTTTCTCCCAACATGCCCAGGGAAATCAGATCTCCCTTAGACTTCAAAGTCAAGCCATGGACAAGATGCTTCCATTTGCAGCCCAGAATGAGCTCTTGGTCCACCATCATACTCTGGGTGCCTGGCACTTGGGGACAAGTTTATTGATGCCTGATTGAGAAGTCTCAAGGATGACTGATAAACAGAGAAAATGGAGGTTTTGCAAGGAAGAAAAGCATATTTCAGTTTTGATGCCGCTTTCTATCAGTCCTAGCCCCACGAGATGCAGTTCAGACAGAGGTTATTGCACAAGTACTTTTATTGTGCTGAAAGGCCTTGTACAGGACCACTGCGCAGGATTAGGCTGGGTGAAGCCCATGTTCACCCGTGCATAGTGAGGAAAGCAGGTGACAAGAACAACAGAAAGAACACAGGAACATACATGTCCATGCCTGAGCAGTCATATGCTTTAACATACCATTTTGAGCAATATGTTCACCCAATACCTGCTGATATCCTTTGTAGCAAAATGTATCACTTTCTCCATCCACTCCAAATCCTTTTGTTCTTGTTTCCATGCCCATTCAATTAATCTGCTTAACAGGGATGAGGAGATTTCCATCTTTTATATTGCACATTACAATGGCTGAGCATTTCAGGCTCCATTAGGAGTTCATTGCTCATACAGCCACAACTGCCTACTCCATGCAGAACAAGATGACGCCTCTGCTCTTAGTGCTGCAGAAAGTGAGCAGGGGACAGCGGGTTCCCAATGCCCAGGGAACGCCAAACTAGCATAAGATTTACATTAACCTTTGTTCCTTCCTCTTTCCACTGCCTTCTGATGGTGATAGGTTATCTCATTTATGGTGCCTGAATAGGAAAGCATTATCCTTTCTAAATCCAAAGGGAAGGATATACAAGCACAAGCAGCTTTGCTGCTTCATCACTAAAGAGAAATGTACCACACATTGGGATGGAGTGCTCACAGTAACTTACATCAATTCCTGAGAAAGCAAATACGGAGAACTGGGGCTGTGATTTACCTTATTACTTAGGTGGCATAGCTGCACACATCTTCACTAAAAGCAAAACAAAATGACAACCTGTAATATTGTGGGAATCCACAACCTGAGCTTAGATGGCATCAATGCTTAGCTCCATCCTACAGGACATGATATTTAGGATCTTGGATGAAAGATGACACCATTGAAAAGTATTATGAGATATTCTAAGGAAAACTGCTAGAGAAGGAAAGCCTTGCAGTGGAGTAGTCCAAGAGAGACATGAGGTCCTCTAGATAGATATGCAAAAAATGTCAAAAAGATGTCAACAAGCGAGGCTTATTACCCAGGCACCTTTGGCTTGCTCAGTGCATGGAGAGGGAATGCCTGAAATCTTACCAGGCGCTAGTTCAGCAGCGATCTTCACGTTGCTATGGCTGGCCAGCTGCCTCAGCATCTGCC
This sequence comes from Balearica regulorum gibbericeps, assembly GCF_011004875.1. NCBI lineage: Eukaryota > Metazoa > Chordata > Aves > Gruiformes > Gruidae > Balearica > Balearica regulorum. The sequence goes on from NC_046185.1 coordinate 120,595,441, forward strand.
AGCACGCACTCTTGACTATGTAAGAGAAGTTCCTGGAGCCTAACAAAGAATGCTTCAGCAATGGTGTTCAAGGCCCCTCAACTTTGCTTAGGTAAATTGCTACAGCTCTGCTGCGCTGGCATCCAGGAAAGACCATTGAGTCATGTTGAGTTCAAATGAACTTGCGTTGTGGTCATATTTCTTCTTTAAACAAGAGAGTCTGATTTAAAGTCCACTGTGTTCAACAGAGGATCTCCACAGCCCTTGGAGCAAGCTCTTAATCACAAAACACATCTTGAAACGCAAAGTAAGTGACAAGTGTTGTGCTTACGGGATTTCCACATTATCAAACTATTAAGGTGAAGTGGTGTCTAGGGAGCAGGCATTTGAAAATTGCATACTGCCAGTGCTTTTAAAAATTTCTGTTACTACTGTGCAGGGTACAAATCTTATTATACCAGATAGTATTCCTGCATATAAATGAAAGCAGAAAGAAACCATTGAGAGGAATCAATGATCTGAATGGAAGGGTTTTTTTCTTCTTAATCATGTTCCAATTTGGTGTTTTCTGAAAGTTATTCTTGTCTCTTTCTTTCTATTATCCTCAAGTGCCTGAAATTCTCTTTGATGGAAGACAGCTGCATCCTACTCAACTTGACAAGCCCTGGAAAAATGCATCTGACAACCAAACTCTGGAAAGATGCATGTGTAATGGCTTCTTTCAGTGTAGAAGGAATCAATGCAGCAAGGTGAGAGCTCTGCTCAGCTGCTGCTTTCTGACACTTTGATGGCTGCTTGCAAGGTGACTTAGCCTGTAGACATGCCAGAGAGGGCTCCAATCTTGTCAGGTCTCATGAACAAAGCAGGACTGGAATTGGCCAGCATTTGGATGGAAGGCTAAATTTTGCAGGAGATAATGTTGGGGATTCAATAGATGGCAGTCTTACCTCAGAGTCAAGACTGAGCAGACAAATGAGTGTGACATCAAGGGCTAGAAGTGCCATCATTTAGAGGAGGTGCAAAAATCAGGTACCAGGTGGAAAAAAATCCTAAGGTACTTTTGGGAAGACCATGACCAACTGTTAACTTTTCACTGAGAAACAACATTCTGCCAGCCTGTAGACTTCCTCTCGCAGTTTCAAAGGGATACTCTTATGAAACCATGACATGCACTTTAAACTCTCTTATCTCCCACTCCAGAGATTGCTCAGCTTAGTGAAAAGTGATTTAGTATCTGTGTATGAGACCAGAATTTCACTGTACAATCCATTGAATAGTGTCCAATGGACAGCAGATGTCAAAAGAATGACACTGAAGCATAGATTTTTTAACTTTTAGTGTTGAATAGCTCTCATGTTACACATCTAAGCAATGATAAAGCTGTGACTTTGACCATGTAATCAGAGGGGAGAAAGGTCTAAGAATTTTGCTTCTGCTACACAATGCACAGCTTGGCTAGCTAGCAGAGCTCAACCAGTGTTAGTCATGAGTTGTCTGGATCAACAGCAATGCTCCATGCTCAATCTTTAATGCAAGAAGCAAAGTTACATCAAGGATCACATCTCTCTAATTGTCCTATCTTCACTAGCCAGACATAATGCATTATATCAAGGGTTGAAAGCATCTATCCTTGTGGGCAATACATTACTTTCAATCGTCTTGACCTAAATATGAACTGATTTCAACCTGCTGTCCCACAGAACCTACTAAAACTTTGGTGATGGGGGTTTTTTTTGTCTTTAAAATATTCTATGCAAAAAAGGAAGAGCAGCAACTGTAGTTCTTACAGAGTAAGCTCCCCATATGAGGTTGAAATAGAGGTAAATGAGAAAAATGCAATGCTGAAGCACCCCATGGCCAACTGCAATCACTAGGGAGACAAAGAAATCCAAAGGCAGTGTGCCATTTTCAGCTATAAATCTATGAAATGCAGTAAGGTCATTCTCATCCCTGGTAGGAAGGAATGCTTTTGATGCTTAGCTTTCACTCCCAGATCCTCTGGTATATTTCTGATTATTTTTAACAAGCCTGTTAGTTAATTAACCTTCTGTTTGAGTGGTGGGTTATAATTTTCTTCATTCTTCAGAACCTCGTGTTTACCTCTGATATTACACAACATTGCAACAATGCCTATAAGGTTCCTCTCACCTGCCTCTCTGAAGAATACTTTCCTAACAATAGCTATATTATTTTGGAATAAGGCACATGAAGTTTCAACACATCAGGAACTGGGCTGCTATCTACCTCTGATCAGTTCTGGCATCAGAAGAGTACACCTTGCAGATAATTATCTGCCCTGCAGTCCAGTGGCCAACCTCCTCCTTGGGCGGCCAAGAGCTCCAGCTCAGAGAGTTCAGAAGAACTACAAGCTAGGAGGGTCTTTTTGTTTTACCAGCATTCAACACATAGAACAATACCCCTTTCTCTCTGGATCTATCATACAATGTCAAACTCATCTCACACCATTTTTCCCCCCCCATACAAGAAAAAAAAAAAAAAAAAGATTGTTGATGTACATGAGTCAATATATTCATAAATACAATCATGAACAAGATGCATCTAGAGCAGCTGGAGTAACTGAAGGAGAGTGTGCACCGGTATGTGAACTGACTTATATCTGCACATGTATTTATGTGCTTACCTATATGCACAGTATTTTTCTTTTTTAAATTTTGTACACTTAGTTGTTTTGTTTCCATATTTTTCTGAACACAGAGAGGTAACGGTCCACACTGCTCTTTATGCGCAAACTATTTTGCCTTGTTCACGGAAAACAAAGTAACTTTTAAATAGTAAAAGAGAAAAAACCCAAAGCATTGAACAATGATCAATCTGAAAAGGGGTATACAAACATATTTAAGAGGAGCTCAACCAGGGAAAGCAAATTACTATTTCAACCCTTTGAAGAATTTCATTACCCATTCCATCACAGATTTGATTTACTGTACCAAGCAATCAACTAGTCTTTGGTACACAGTGCAGAGAGATCTGTACCCAACGAAGAAAAGGCCTCAAGAAGGGATTTATTGAAGTTGACTCTTGCCCTTTTGTTAGCAATTTATGACATTCTCAGTGTATCAGTGACACAGAACTCAGAAAACCTGAAAAAATACACAATGGGCTAACAAAAATATTAGCAAATGGTGTTGGTTAAATGAACAGCATACAACCAGCATGAGGAAACAATCAAGAAATAGAGAAAACATCATTCTTGTTCACTTGTGTGGCTACATGCAAATCACATGTCAGGATACAGCAGCCCAGGCATTCAAAATACGCTCTAGTGGGTATTAGGAACTCGTGAGTCCCAGCCTTCTCTCTGACAGCGATGCTGTGTTGCTTTTGACAAGCTACTTTATCTCTTTGCTGTAGTTTAACTAGCTGTAAATGGAGATAATATTACTTACCTACCTTAGGGGAAGGTTAGGATTCTTAACTACATAATAGACCTTGTGTTGTCATCAAAAAAACCATGATGCACATTTCAAGGAGTTTCAGCCATTTGTATTGATTCTGTTCTTACAAAGACAGAAAACATTTAACCCATTAGAGGGAGGAAAGAGATGGAAAGAAACAGACTTCTCAGTTACTGCTTTTCAATGTAAAAAAGAAATGCAAGTACTACAGAGTTGGGATGGATTGCAAGGGAGGGCCACTGCTAACAATACCAATACAGCTTTGAGACCTGAAATATCTATGACTGTACATATAATCAAGTACGATGCCTATTCATAATGAGAACAAAAAAGTCCTCTACCTAGGTTTTCTCATAAAACAGAAAGCTTGTGTTCTGTGCCACTTCATGTTTCTCAGTTGTGAATGAACTACTGTTTGCTCACTCCTGCTTTTGCCTAGCAAGGAGGATTCGGCGACATTCCCCTCCCATTTTCATTATAAGCCAACCTTGGTGACCTAGCTGCCTCATAACAAAAATCTTAACTGTACAAAGAAACCATTTCTCATCCATTTCATATAATGCCGCACAAATGGAAGCCCTGGAAATGTTTTATTCCTCCATATTGCTTGTCACAATGTAGCTTTTCAGCAGCACTTCATTTGTCCTCTATCCCTTTCTACACAGTAACTTCATTATCAGCCAGCCCTGGAAGGGTAGGAACACGCTGCTGTTAAAACGTGAGAACGTTGAACTGCTTAATGCTCATGGCAACTTCCAAACTCAACTGCAGGAAGGAAAAGTCCATCTCTGAATAAGCAAACCTATATGCAGGGCTCACCGGGGAAGCGGTGCATGAAGGAAGACCTGCCCTCAGGCACTCGTCTATCAGGTGGACAAATTCCTGACAACTAGATACAAAGTCTTGCTGTATTGTTGTAAAAAATACTGTAAATTTGAAGGTGTATTCCATAATTACAATAGTTGCAACTTAAAACAGCTGCTCATTCTTGAAATTGAGAGACATGGACAAATTCACTTGCAAAAGGCACACAAAATTTCCAGTGGAAATTAGTTTGAAAGAATCTTGACGAGTTTCTACGCACAGCAAAAAAAACCAACAGTGTATCTCAAAGAATCTCTATTATTGTTATTTCTGTGTAGTCTTATTTCTAGCAGAAATCAGGAATTACTTCTGAAAGCAATACCACTGAGTATATTTCCTTGCCCCAATACAGATTTTGTTGGGTTCATTCCAATATTTTAATATATTTTCAAATCAACTACTATGGTTTCTAGCTCAGTCCAGTTTGACCTACTCTTGACTCTGCTCTTGCCCTTTTTGTTATTTAAATCAATAACTACAGTATTTATCAAAGTGTTTCCATAGTCCTAATATGAAGAAATGGCTTCATATTAACCACAAGAGATGCTCACCTTGGTATAACATTACACACAATCCCCTCTGCAGTTTACATATTTTGAGAAAGCCTATCTTATAAGCCAGTGAAAAGGGTTTACAAGCAGATTAAAGGATAAAACTGCCAACTGTGCTAAAATACATGGTCGATACACTGTTAACCACAAATCCATAACTGTTTTGCTGATAAAACATTGCCTAAGCTCCAGTTTGTTCAGATTGCTGCTTCAGATTCCTCATGACACGATCAGCAAAATGAGGTGAAGAAATTCTACTGTTTCCAGAAGAGCTGTGCTGGCTTGCAGTCATGTCTGTATAATTGATTTTCAAATTCTTCTGTTGAGTTTTAAAGTGATTAAAGGAAACCAGCATGGAATTTCCCCTTTACATTTCCTTCAGTATGCCTGCTTAAAGTGTTTTGACTTACAGCGTAGGTCTTACAGTTTAAGAGATTAATTCTTCCTTCTGCCTGGAACTGGGTGCTCATGAAACACCAACTGATTACTAGCTGAATCTCCTGCCCAAGAGCAAAAAGCCCATGCTGGAGTGCTACTTTGCTCAGAGAGGTTGCAGAATCTCCACCTTGGGAGGTCTGCAAGACTTAGCAAGGCAAAACGACAGTTAACCTTACCTACTGTTGGCAGTAGCCTCCTTTGAGCTGGAGGCTAGACTGGGTGACCTCCAGAGACCCCTTCTAAACACAATTTATATGTTTCTATGACTTTGTACTTGGTTGATGATTAAAATGTAGAAGGCACTTCTCCTGGAACAGCTATTTCTAGAGCACTCCTCTCCCAGTGGAGAGTCTTCAGCAACAATTTGAAGTGGAAAATTTTATTGCATGAGAATATGTTTAGAATCCTCTGCAATCTAAGACAGAAAGATACTGTCTTCTGACATTAGAAGAATGTACGCAAAAGGAAGAGGTGTTGCATACAACGCTTTTTCTATGCTGACCAGGGCTAAGAAAAAGATCTTCAGTGAGCAAAATAAGACATAATCACATGGATGAAACACAGAGGGATCTGTAGTAATTGCAAAGTCCCCTGTCTCATCACAAGCTCTTTCTCTAGTAGGAGGTAGCTGAATGAAGACTAGGATAACTTGTAAAAATCCTTCTGGTACTCTAAGTTCTTCATATATGCAAGGCACAGAGGCTATAGGACTAGCCTCCCTCAGCATTATAGCAACCTGTTTCTTTAAAAGGGCACTGAGAAAAATCAGAGCTCACAAGTGCTCTTCATTCAGACTCAAACATGAATATAAAATAAGCAAATTAAAAAAACACCCTAAAATATTAATATGCATGTGCTAAAAAATGACAACAGGTATCTCAAATGCATTGAAACCAAGGTAAAACAATAGATTATTCCGCATACTGGTATAAAAAAAAAAAATCTAGCCTATTAGTAGTTTCTAGTCTAGCCTTACATTTTAAAGCCAAGCATTCAACAGTCTACAAATATTTATACATGTGATCACCTCAATCTCTAGACAAAAGCAAGCACTTAACATGTAAAATTTATGCATGAAAGTCACCTCAATTGCATAGAGCCTGAGAAAGCATCCGTATTGTTGCAACTAGCCCTATCCATTCAAACTTGGTCTATGTTAACCATGTCACATCAGCTAAGCAAAAGTAACTAAAAAGTACTAAAAATCTTGTAAATAGTTAGATTTCAGTATGCAAATATTATTGTTGATGTTATCTGTGACACAAAGCATAAATCACACTAACAGCAGATAGACACTTTGATTTCTCTCTGGAGTACAATCTACTTAGAAAGTCATTGCTAGAAGGTAACAGTTATGCCGAGGTAGTGTTTGATTTCTAAATAATTGATTTAAAAATTTTGTTAGTTGATGGCTGACCATAAAAGCATTCTGTCTGTGTACTAAAATAGCTCAAAATAGATAAGTCATGTAGGAGAACTCTCATGAGCAATCTGGGGTTTCCCCCCCCCCCCCCAAGTCAATATCTGATGCTTAAATGTTCTTCATGTGAAGAAACCAGAAGGCAAGCATTTTCTTTTTGAGTATATACATGAAGCCAATTGTTAAAATAACCCACCTTGAGAGCTTTTATCTGGAGTTAGATTAGCTCCTTGTCATAAACATACATAATTGTGTAGTCTAGTGATTTTCAATCTTTCTCTATTTGCAGACACACACCTCCCCCAGGTGTTTTCCAACAGAGGTGAGACTACCTTCCAAGCAAATTTAAGCTTCCTGACAGTAAACTTACTTTACTTTGATCTCTACTGTAGAACATTTAGAAGTAGCTCAGTGACACTCAGGGATCTGAAGACCATCAGCTCCGTGACCACAGTGCTGCCACCACGAGTCTACTCATACTGGCATGGGCGCGTTCTTGCGTAAGAAACGTTCAACTAGTAACTGAACTGTTTTGCTTGTAGATACAATTACACCAGCTTTGTTCAACATGGCTCACGGCTATGGAGGATAATACTAAGTCTCGTATCTTTTCTTTTTCTCCAAATAAAAGAAAACCAACTTTGATCAAAATTATCTGCCTCACTATATCTCATTTTTCAAGTTTTTAATATGTATGATCATAAAAAGAACCGAATAGTTATTACAAATTTTACAGAAAACATTCACTCATGTACTTGTACTTAGTATTCTGTATTATGGACAGAAATGCTTAAAACTTTTTGCCCCAGCTATTTCCACTTTTTTTTTTTTCCCCCTTCAAAATATGATCCTCATTACATTCTGGTCAGTCATCTCACATGGTCACGGATCTGAAATCAAAACTAGTCAAAGACAAATCATAAGTCATTTCCAAACTAAGGACTCTTCTTCCAATACTCTCTCCCCAAGAACCGGGAACACTGAATTATGTTGAAGGTGAGAAGAATTACACTTCCTTCACTGCTCCTGGCTAGCGGTATTAAAACAGACACCTTTGCATTTCAAACTTGCATTCAGAGCATGAATGCTATAGAGCAGTCAGGGCACTTTGCTAAGTCAGCTCAAAAAAAGCAACACTGCTTCAGAAGAAATTCCAAATTCCTGCCAAGAAACATTCTAATTTTTATGTGTTTTTTTTTTTAAAGTACAGTCTAGAAGAAGAAAAAAGGACAAAATTTGATAGGCCTGAACGTAGGTTGCATTCTTCCTTCTGTGATACTCATGCAACATCAAATCAAGTCTATTTAATGAAAATGCAATCTCAGTCCACGAGGCTGCCAACTGAAAAATCAAGTTTTCACAAGCACATTCAACAAATACCTACAAAAGTGTTCATGCATTGGTTACAAGAACAAAAATCTCTTTTACATACACAAAAAAATAGCTTGGCTGTGCACCCTGAGGGCAGCGCTATCTGCTTGTAGGCACCACTAACCAATGCATTTATTCAAATGTTACTTTGTTTTCTTGCAGCCATGAGCGTAATTCTGCCAGAAAACCTGTTGTGTTTGTCAGCTAGATACTAGCGGTGATCCCAGAGACTGCAGGATGAGTATATTCTGTCCCATCTTTTGGCAGAGGGCTGTCGTGACAAATGCCTCTTTAAAGTTTTGCTTAATTTCAGAAGTTGTATTGGGTACAATCAGATATAGTCGATTCTGCTCAGGTATCATGTTGCTATATAGTCCTGTAAGAACTCATGCCTTTCATAGCTTGCTGTTTTCACAAACTATTCCATGAACTTCATCTTTGTTAGGTGTTTCATTAAAAATTATGGTATTTGGCTTAAAGTCGAAATGTCCTCTGACTGCACAAACTTGACTTTTATGCCATTGTTTATTTATGCAGAATTTCTGAGCTCATCCAGCCTTTACCATTTATAATGATTTATTCTGTGTCTCACACAGTGGAGATGAGAGTTCTGTTTTACTTTGGTGTCAGTCCAGTCATTCAAACTCACAACCTTGTATAAATGAGGCAGAGTGCTGGAAGGGAACCCTTTAAAAACTTTATTATAAGGACCAGAAACAGGCACATAGTCATCAAAAAAAACCTCTTTAACATTGCACAGAAATAGGGCCAATTTTGGTGGCACACTTAGATGCTACTGTGTAGTCATTTAACCTTAAAGTTGTCCTGTGTTTTGAGTACTGAAAAGTCTAGAATTTTGCCACAAAAAAACCAACAAAGCATCAAAACTTTCTTTAGTTTGTTCATAAACTATTAAAAATGTACAGAATGGGGAAGACTACCGAATAGAAGAGCAAAGTTCTGAAGTACAATACCTACTTCTAAAAGTTTCCTCAACAGAACATGCTTTTCAACTACAGCCAGTGTTTTACACAGTTTATTCTAATATATTGATTTTTCAGGGCACAGCTGTTGTCCTTTGGACTTAATTCACAGCTATCTCTTCTTTTACTTTCAATCAATGCAACTAAAGCTACAGCAATATTTACTTTTGCCAACTTAGTTCATATGAGTCTGTTTGCCCCCCCCCCCGCCTTTTCTTTTTCTTTTTGGCAATGGTATTTTATTTCCAGCTTGGCTTCAAAGTTGAATCAAAACTTTTTGGCTGTATCTCTGATAACCACTTACTGTATATTAAATAAAAAGCAACCAGGCATGAATGACAACAGTAAGGCTAATTGAAAAGTCTGCTTTCCTCAAGCATGTAATGAGCCTCTTGCAACAGCTAGGGATTTAGTACCATTGCAGAACATTCTTTGATATTTTCAACAGGTAGAAAGCATGTCAGTTCCCTGTGCCTTCCACTGCCAGCATGACAGAGCTTAAAGAAGGAAGGTATATCCATCCACACAAACAAAAAATTGGCTAAAGTCAATGCATTAAGAGTTACATTTCATTTATGTTTCCCCAGTCTGTAAAAGGATAACTGTCTAAAACGGTTGTATACTTTCTTCACAGGTGCCTCTTTCCTTCTGCTTCCTTCTTTGACCTCCAAAACACGGCATTAAATTCAAAGCATTGGAGCAAGCCCGCTGCAGCCAGAACACAGTTGTAAGTTTGCATGCTGAAACAAAGCTGTCACAAACATCACTATGCCAGGACTCCCAGACTCTAGTAGATGATTGTAGTGAGTTCAGTACCAATCAAACATGCTCCCCTTGTCAGAAATAAAGCGTGGTTTTTGACTTTTAAAAATAGCTATTAATGTCAATCATGATTCGAAGTCAATTGCACCAGGAGGGCTGTGGTTGGATCTTGAAAATTATAAGTATGACATGACAGATGGTAATAGGAAGCCTTTGTTACTCATGCAGCAGCAACAACAGCTACTCTGCTGCCAGGATATACAACGAGAAACACAAGCAAGGCTTTAGGTCAACGTTTCGTACTGAGATGAGACACACATAGCAATGAAGGGCTTTTTGTTGTATAAGAACATGTGAGCCTCTAATCCTGGAACTTCCATGAAAGCGAGACTTGCATTTCAGGTACCTGGGTTAGGAAACTTGGCATGCGTCCATTATTTAAAAAAAAAAAAAAATTCTCCCTATATGGTAAGAGATGCATATATTACATCCCCAAAACAGTCCAGTAAGGGAATACCCCATGCAAAAAGCCTGTCTACATGGGCAACCAGCACTAGCTATGTTAAAAATAAATAAATAAATCACTGCATCCAAATAACATCAGCCCTGTTACCAAAATGTCTTAAGCATTACTTCTAGCAAAAATGGGTACACAAGTATATGAGGTATGTCACAAAATATCTATTTTGTGTGTATGAGTTTTCCTCTGCAGTATTTTCCTGGGCTGACAACTAGGCTTCCTCTACTGCTTTGCACTTTGCCTTGGAAGTCTCCTGCACGGTCACTCTGCATCTGAAAGGCCACACAGCCATTACACTCCAGTTTGATGCCAGTTATCTCTTTTTGGGCTCCTACACCCGAGGAGCAAGAAGCCAAGCAAACAACTCTTCCCTTACATCTAGCCTTGTACTTTATTTACCAAGTGGATATCCATATTGAATGTGCCTCTGAAGGGCCAAGACTAAGTCGTCTCCCATCTTTAGACACAAACCAACACCACATTTGAAAAGGCGTATCACAGAGATGGTGAAACAGGACACTAAACTTTGTGCTCTTTAAGGAATAAAGATGATTTCAAGCAGGTTAAAGAAAAAAAATCACTCTAGCTGCATTATGAAAACATTGAACAGATTTTTGGCACAGGACAATAGTCTAAATTTGTGTTTATGACAGACTGCTGTACGTCTACAAAGATAAAGGAGGGCAGGAGCAATGACTCCTTTCAAGGGGACACACAGAAAACACAGAGTCTTGTCACTGAAGTGGTGTCTAACTGGTGAAACCACCAGAAGCGACCAAGATCCAGCAACCCTTTCTCTGCTGCAAGCCAACATAGTGCTCCTCAGAGCAGTCTGGCTGTTGGGCAGCACTGCAAAGGAAAATGGCAAACATCACTGCATTAATTCTTACAACAAGAATGCATCTTGCGATATACAAGTGGCATTTCTTCTAGCTCCCCTATCTCAGATGCTGCCATCTTAGGAGAGTGACAAGGTAATTCTCCATCAGGCTCTTGCCTCCTCACTCTCTCCCCTCATGTGACAATCACTGCTGTCAGGAACATCCCACTAAAATTGATACTTGTTTTCTACCCCTGATATCCCACTCACAGCCTTGCAGCTCCAGAAAAACTCCGAAGAGGGAAAAAGTAATCATTTGATAAATTCTGTCATTAAGTGCTATCCACTATGGTGTTCCTTTTTTATGCCTCATGGTGAGACAATTGTTTTCACTGTCTATACTTTTGGTATTTGGGTTTCATTTTGCCCAGTCTACGTACTGTGGCTTGTAAAGTTCATAGCCATCTAAACACCAAATCTACAAAGCAGTGTCTGCAGAATTCCACATATGAAAAATCAGCCCATTCAGGTCTTGAGGCTTAGCTCTCAAATTCAAAGATTTGCAATGCATACAGAACTAACACCACAGTTTAGAATTCCTCAACATGTCAAAACTTTTTTACCTCTTCTTCAGGCAGATGCAATTGAGAGGCATGTCTACCAGTCATCCCTGGCAGTGGCCATTCAGCAAGGCATTTCAAGGACTGTCAACAGGTTTTTTTGCAGTCTCTGAAACTCTATCCTCACTCTCAGTGAGGTTTTTCTGCCTTGATCTTACAGATCTTGTGCACAGCACAACATTATAATTCAAGGCAGGTTGTGCTCAGTTGTCTAAGCCTTCCAATTAGTGTCCATCATGTGCTCTTCTCATCCTTAAAGCCTGCACTACAACACTGCAGCTGCTTAGATGGTAAATAAACAATTCTTTGTCATCCAAGTGTCCAGGATAATGCTCTCTAGTCACGGGTACCAGCAGATAAGCAGAGCTTCCCAGAATAAGAGGTGGAACACAAAGATCATTCAAGCAAGAAAAGGTCGGTGAACAACTTGCTTTTCCTCAGACAAAACAGATGAGAACACATCATTCTACTTCCCACCTCTGGTTTTTTTTATCTTCAGCTTTCCAGGTGAACCCACACCAAGCTTGCACTGAAGTCAGCAAGAGAGAACACAATCCTATTTATGAACTGCACAGCCCATGGAGGAGGACAAACAGCATGAGCCAATGTGACTGGGCAGTTCCTTGCTGTTGAGGACCCCTGAAGCCTCAGGATTATCAGCCTTGCTTTGAAATCAAAGCTTATCACAACAGATTACCTCAATTAGGGCTAGTCTGTTTTCCTCATATCCTTTTTTTCATGAAGAGTTGTACAAACAAGGAAAAAAAAGATTCGACTTTTTGTGTGGAATTTTTGGACACTAAACAGCTCTGGTCAGAGCGGACGAGCTCATATCTAAAATGCATTTGACAACTGTAGGTGCCCAGATCAACTGTGCAAGACTGGCCCTGTGGATTAAACATACCAAAGTGCAGAATGTTCAACACAACAATACACAAGCAGAATTGCTACACGTGTGCAGGCAATGACTCAAAATATAGTAAGGGCTAAACATCCATTCAGTGGGCCACTACTTCGTACTGGCTGATGTCAAGCAAGTGCACTGAAGATTCATCCCTAAGTGTTTATGCTTTGCTTGTAAAAGTCCAGGAAGAAACTGCTCATCCATCTAGCCAGAAAGATTACCTAGCCTGTTCCATTTCTTATCCTACCTAAGACTAAATTCTGACTGTAAATTCAGTAGGTTTTTCAGACCAAACTCCAGCCATGGGTATGCCTGGCATTTAGAATTAATTTTTCTAACCAAATCAGGTTTCCTGCCAGAAAACATCCAAATGACTTCCCATCCCATGATGCAAAGCACCTTCAGCTGACATTCCTAAACAAATTCAGTTTTGTAGGATTCTTCCAAAAATCTACTAAATCTATTACCTAAGACATTTTGAATAATTGGGACATTTTTAATACAGAGTAATAACGTAGTCTAACATTCAGAGCAGGCTTGAATTCTTTGGTTTTCATTTTAATGAGCTTACAGATGTCTCCATTCCTGCTAGGCTGCAAACAAAATACTATGTTTTTTTTCCATAGGAACACTATTCACACAGAATTTCCAACTTTGCTAGAACTGGGACGTAAAAGGTGCCAAAACCATCCAAAACCCCCCATCCTATTGACTGCTGCCAATTTGGCTTCTCTGATCTTAACCAAACTTCCTTCATTTAACACTGCCTTGGCCTGATCGTATTGGAAATGGCTGTTAAACCATAAGCTGAGTATATTTCCTGTGAAAGAACAAGGCAAAAGCCGAGATTTTTCAAGTGATTTGTCTTCAGTTCATTACCAAAACCAAGATCATTCCCAAATCTCACAAAACAGCCTCTTTGGTCTTTAGTGTGAGCTAGATTAGTTTTTCTTGCTATGTAAGCATTTGAACTTGACATTTCCTTCCCATAAAGTTCTGTGCCACGTGCTCTTGTATGAGGGGACCTTTAAGAAACGCTGTAATTTCAATTTATAGTTTTAGCCTATTAGTGATGTGTGTTTGTTTTTAATACTAAAACAGGTGAAATGCCTGAATCAATTTACTGTGAAAAGTTGCTTTAGATGTGGAGTAGGAAGGAAGGGGAAGGGGGGGTGATGTCACTTTGATAATACAGTTGCTAGAAGAAAACACATTTTATATGGGTAGTAAGGGTCGTCAATAAAACACATGGGCATCATAAAACACTGTTACAATATAAATGTGACAGCCATGCTGAGATAGGGCTGTTAGGTTTTTAACTGCACCATGAATTATGACATTTCCTAGTGTTTTACGTCAGTTAACAGTGGCAAGGCCGTGTTCAATGTGTGTCTATTTAGTTGCAATAAAAACATTTGAGCTCTACTTCACTATTTAAATCATACAATTGGGTTGTTCAGTGCTGCAGTAGGGTTTAAGACATGCAGCTGGGCTATGACTGTCATACTGGAATTTTCTACTTCGTGGAAAAATGCTGTGTGAGGACATGGCTGAATTACGGTCAGCTTTCAGTTGCTCTTCAGACAGATTTGTTTTGCTGGATGCATGATAAATGAATAAATACATGCATAAACAAATAAACATTACAAAAGGATGTGTTGGAAAGGAAAAACTTGTCTATTAGAAATTCAATGTATAGCCCAGGCAGCAATAACAGGTAGTTGTACAGTTGGTACCCCCAAAAATGGGCAGAAATCCATATCCCAGTCTTCCTGACTCATAGCCATGCCAATCCACTGACACAGTTGCAATTAAATATATATCAGAAAACTCTTCAGGATCTTCTAACCTTGATGGAAATCGTATTGTGTTTTTATTAGGAAGTCAGTCAAGGACGTGAACTGCCTTTCCATAGGTTAAGAATGATGCCAGTTTTACCAGATACTACTCAAATCAGTTCAGCCATTTTCTCCGTGACAAAATTCTGAAAAGAGACCATAGCTATGCCTTCAAAGAAATTACTGTGGCATCAAAGCAAAAATTCAAATGAGATCCAGTTTATCTTGGACTATCAGTTTTCAGAACTTCTGCCATAATTCTACAGACAAAGTATTAAAAAAGTCTCATCTTAATAACCACAAATTACATCTATCAAGCTCAAAGAAAGCAAAAAGTGAAACCTCCTGTGCTTGGACAAAAGAGTCATAGTGAAATGACTCTCCTTGTACAGACAAAGAAAAAAGGACCATTATGGAAGAGACAGACTGTTGTACAGAGATAAAAGAATAACCCAATATATAGACAACAGATAAAGAAGAAATTTGGCAACGTTATTTCAAAAAGCATTCATTCCACCAGATTGCTTTAAAAAAGCAATAATTTCCCCAGTAGGCTGTTTCCTAAACCATAATGTTCTTTCCCTCTTACCTTAACCCCAGAAAAGCCCTCCTCAACCCACAGTCCCCTCCGATGTCTTCCCTGGGTAAGAGAAGCCTGTGCTGTGGCTTGTTCAGAGCTAGGAACCAGACAGGCTGGCCAGCTGGCTTCTGCCAGACAAAGCCTAGAACAGGCAAGTTTTGCCTGCATTTCCCTCCCTGGAGGAAGTTAATTCATTCTTTCCCTTCTATGAAGCTATGGAGGGTGTTTTATTATTTTTTTTTCTTCCAATGAATTTTTGGGAGGAAAAATAAACATGGAACAAGATGAATAGTTTGTTGTCTTTAAGGATGGAGTAATAAGCTTCAGTTCAGCTACATGGCTCACATAAATTAATCCTTTATATAGCCCTGAACACACAGCATACGTCTAATGCATCCCAACCAACCATCACACGGCCACTGAACATACAGCTCCAGCTGCTGCTCCTATGACACTGAAGTTGTCAAGGGCATGCCAAACAATGATACCAGGAGAGTGCCAAAAACAGACAGGCACTCGGGGGATTAGCTGGCACTTTTGAAGACAGCATTAACTGCTCATCAGAGCACGTGGATTTCATGAGCATAATAGGTACAGAGGAATCTGACAAATGGATCCAAAACGGTCCAGGTTACACAAGTCCCAGAACAACACAAGACATTGACAGGTCAATCTGGTTAGTACAAGTACCTCGTGTTATCAGGGAAGCACTGCACACTCTAGAAAAAATTAGTATTATCACTGGACTCTCCCCATTTGCTCTCCATGCATAGGAAACAGGGCCAGAATTAATCCTTGGGACACAAGAGTGACGGGTCTCCTTCCTGCACTACAAAAACCATGAGAAACTATTTCCAGCAATGATGTCTGCCACACCAGGCCCTGTGTCACCTCCCTCTAACACCCAGGCTATAAAGCTTTTATCTTTTGTGCCAGACTCTGAATTGGTCCCCACTGAAGCCTTGTGCCTGCGAGTCATGAAAGTAATTTAAAGCTTTATTTGTTCACCTTTCCCCCAAACAGCTCGTGAGTGGACTATGTGGTTCCACTGCTTGGGCCGTGAATTAAGAACCTGAAAAAATTGTGTGCTCTGTCTTGTGCTTGCCCACTAGAAGAACACACACAGTTCCCTCCTCTGCAGAGCATTAACACCTGCTTTGGCAGCAAACAAGCATTCCCAGCAGACGCTAAAAGCCACCAGGTTTATGTAATGCTGGACAAGATGCTTCTCCTTTCATATTTTAATCTAAATTATTAAGCCTACATAACATAAAAGTATTTGAAACAATGACTACTATGGGATGTTATTAACTGGTTTTCAAACTTCTTTAATAAAAAGAAGTCCTGAAGATCTCAGGGAAGCACTGTCTAGAATCCCAGACTTGAGGAGTGTTTATTCTCACTAACAGGAGCTTACTACCATTTAGACTGTGTCTACTCAAAGATAGGCAGTCAAGCATATGTGAAGGGGATCTGCCTGACCACTGCGTGTCTTACAGCATTATTTGTACAACTTCAACTTAGTAGAATTATCTTAGCATGAGACTGGCATAACACAGTGTCTAATCAGCCTTATTATCCTAAATTCTCAATTGTTTCCTGGTAAGCTGCATTTATGTCTTAGCTGATTATCCACTTAAACTATCAAGTACCAATTATAAAATGCAGTAACATTAACATCACAGATGCTTGGATTCAGAGAGAAGCAACCCCAGATCATTTTTGGGATAATAAATTGCACTACAGAGGCAGCAGACCTCAACATAAAATGCCTGTCTCTGATTTAAAATAAATAAGTCATTCTGGTGTACAAATGACTCATTCCTAAATAAGACTTTAATTAGTTAGAAATAAACCAGGGTATAAGTTTGCTTACAGTGCTGCTGCAAACAGGCATTAGGATCATATTCATATAATGACATTGGCAAGTGCAATTCCTTGTGCAGTCAACAGAAAAGTGCCTCTTAAGTATTGTTTTATGGCTGGTCCTCAAAGTCCCAAGAATCTTGTTTTCCTTGTGCAGAGAAGTCTGAAAAATTGAAGCAGTTCTGTGGAAGAACACTTGCAATCTGTCCCTGCTCGCTTTGCCAACTGAGCTCATCAGGCTCAAACAAACTGCAGACGTACCAAAGCAAAACTTGTTCAAAACATTCTCTCAGTTCCTGAAGGTGGGGTAAAGTCAACCCAAAACACCCTAGTGGTGCTGTCAAGATCAACGTTTCTCACTGTGCATCCTCACTGCCTGTGTCTGACCTCACATTATCATTGTAACATCAGCTTTCTAAGCCTTTGCATACCTTTCAGAGAAGGCCAACCTGCTGCACCCTGGGCGCTGGAAATCAATCATCAACGTTGTTAAATCTTTCAAACGGTCACTGGCCTGGTTTTGAAAATTCTCAGGCACAATTTGGGAGTTAGCAATGTGCAGATACCACCCCAAACAAGCAGTTTACATGTGGAAGCTGAAAAAGTTTAATTATATAAGGATGAGCTTCACGTAGCTAGCTGCGCTCAGGGACCAAGAGTGACTCTGGGCATGCCAGCCACATTTAATTTATTAATACCGATGCAGTCACACTGGCGAGGTAAGATAAACAGCTCCCAGCTGCAGCACTGTAGCTTCTTCCCTTGCCACATGGCCTAATGGCATAGGACAGGTTGTAGCTCCATCCTGAACGTCCAAGAAGAAGCATGAATCAAAGATCTAGAAACATGGGTCTTTTAGGTCCTTATGGAGAAGCCAAAGCTTTGCCCCCAGTAGCCAGCAGCTCACCACAGGCCACTCACCAGAGAGAATGCTCTGTCTGGGAAGGCTGGTGTTTAGCCCACTGGCAAGCTCTGACCAACTTTGCCTTAGGTCCCCAACTGTCTTCCTTCCCCTGTATATTGCTTTGACAACATTATTTATCTTTTTTTTTTATAAATACTGCTCCCTTGTTTCTTCATGGCTTCTTAGCTCTCCCTTGATGCCATCTGTTACCTCTTGCCTGCCTCCCTGCTGACACATACCAATAGGCTTCTCTCTCAATTGTGCAGCAAAAATGCATTAAGGGAACCATTTCCCTTCTTGCTTTCTACTCCATCTGAACACCACTGTCACAAGGACAGCTGAAATTGAGGCAAGAGGAGGAAAAAGAAACTAAAGGAAAAAATATACAGAAGATACAAAGTAGTGCTGCAGAAGAGCAGGTTAGCGTTACTTTTGGCAGATCACTATAACTTGAATAGTATTTAAGACAGAGTCATTAAATGGTTTAAAAATTGAGTGATTTGCAAATGAATTGATGAGCAGTAGGAGAAGCAAGTGTTCAGAGAAGAGGTGCTATAATAATCAAAAAAGTACGATCCTGACGCTGACCATCTACCCAATATTCTGTCTTCAAGGAAGAGCATGCCTGAAAAAGCCTTTCATTTCCCCTCAGGACGTAATCCTTGGCTATTGAAAATCTTCCATTTAAAAATGCCAGTGGCTTAACATTGAGAAAATAGCTAGGACTCTAGAAGAGAGCAAGAATGAATTTTGGCTCTAGCGACAGGGTAGAGTACAAAAGGAATTTAAAAAACCTCAACAAATAACCTTTCCTCCCCACACTTCCCACTCTTCCCTCCAGAACTCTTCTTATGCATTAAACTGAGTATCACCTTTGCTGCCAAGCCAAAGGAGCATATAGGAAGCGTCCCAGGGGGTTTCTTCCAGTCCTTTCCACAGTGGCAGTAATGCTGCGCTCTGTAACTGCACTAGGCTGAGGTGCACGTCTGTATTTCTACATCTGTACCTATCTACATATAACTCTTCTCATTCAAGATTCCCGAAGCACTTTAAAAGTAATCTGCGGAACCCTTTATTAAATCAAGTAACAATCTTCTTATGGATGGGCATACTGAAGAGCAAAGGTACTTTGTGTCACAGAGCAGATCAGTTAAACCAAGCAAATCAGACGATGAGCTCTGAAGTTGGGAATCCCTACTCCATCTCCTCACCCTGCTTGATTTGCCAAGCCACATGCACATCCCTCAGTCCTATTTATTTTGCCTTCCCCTCTCCCTTCCATTCTTATTTCATGAGTGAGGTGCTTTTGTCAGCACATTTCCTTAACAATAAGAACAAATGGGAATGACTATCTAACATCTCTCTTCAAAACCAAGCATAAATGATTTGCCCCCCCCCCTTTTTTTTCTTTAAATCCTACAGAGATAATTACCTGCCCAGAATTGAGAAGGCTGGGCAGTTCCACAGGGACAGGAAGAACAAAATTCAGTGGACAGATTTGCTAATCAAGCAGGATAAACACTGGATTGTACATACTTCAGTAATCACTTGTGCTAGCTGGGTTAAGTGACAATAGGAGCTACAGAGGCTTAAGTTTTATATTTCTTTAATATGGATTTGCTCTATTAATAAGAGAAGAGAGTACAAAAACTTTCCACTTGGAGAAGGAGCCCACTTGAAATGCTTTCACACTGGAAATTATTTCTGGAAGAGATTGAGTGTAATTTAGGGAAAAGTAAAGGAAGCATTATAAAACTAATCTTTTAAATACAATTAAAGGTTTAGTTGAGGACTTAAGTTTGGTGGACTGTGGAAAAGAAGAGAGGAGGAAGGGAAAGTTTTACCTGGATTAAGATGACTTTATATGACTAGGCTGGACTGCCAAATTTTTCATGTAGATCAGGAGTTATAAAAAGGGAAAGGACCCATACTAGAGATCAGCCTCTCTCTCTGGATTACAAAGATTTTAGTAATTATGGTTTTGGAACACTGCCGCTTCCCTGACGGGGGACTGAATCCACAACTTACCCTGGCTGACAACCTACTCACCACTGAATTTTTCACTGGAGGTTGGAATGCAAAGCCCCATGTTTACTGCCAAGCCCTAAACACAATCACTTAATAAACTACCTGAAAAGACTCTGTACAGCTATAAAGGGAATAAGCAGTGACAGCTGGAGGTAGGAAGCTTTGCTGTCTTGAGGCAGAAGTCTTCCAAAGTACCATTTTTTTCCTTCTAAGCTCTGTTAGTTTAAATAACCTATAGCATATGCTTACCCACTTGGATGGTTTTGCTGTCCTACAGCAAGAGACAGTCGCATGGTCACATGGCTAACGTTCAAGCAGCAATGTCTCTACCTTTTCAGACCTTAGAAGTCAAGGCATCATACGCATTCTCTTCCAATTTCACCATCTAGCCATAAAGGTTTATAAACTGGTCCGTTATTATATGAAATACATAGATTCATCTTGATCAACTTGGCAAAAGTCATTCTACTCTGATGAACTGCTTACTGCAATAAAGAATGAGCCTCTTATTGAAACTCATGTAAGAATGTGAACCTTACCTAGAGAGGAAGAGGAAATTATGGGCAATCTGTCTTTCAAGTCGCCTAACAGTGTATTGGGCAAAGCAACGGATAATATGACACCAGGAACAATCCTGCTTTGGCAAAGCAATGAATCAAGTTATCTATGATCTTTTTTATAATCTGCTGTTTAATTATGTGAACTGAAAGACAGTATAAATACATTGTAATTATTAATTAAAAAAAAGATGATCTGAAGCTACTGGTATTTCATTTAACGGATCAGAATAGATAAATTGGTTTTGAGACCAAATTCTGAAACTCCTCTTCACACCAAATAGTAAATTGGCCAAAATTCACCTATTGTAATAACTGTGGTAGAATATCTGAGAAGACATTGGCTTAAGTATGCAGCTGTGAAATTACACAGTCCTGAATCAAGAACAGGTATCAGAAAGTTGTGTAAAGTAATTTGTTACCTTATTAGACCTTTCTAGCATTCTGCAGTTAGCTATTACATTTTGAATGATATCTTCACTGAATAAAGGAGAATAAAAATCTTAATAGTTGAATTCTTCCTTCCTATGAAGGCAAAGGGGTAGAGAGAAAAGCTGTGGAGAGAACTAGTACTTACCATTCACCCCGATGTTCTTGGAGTGCTTTTTTTTTTTTTCTGATCTAAAGTAGACAAAAACATCTCAGCCTTTTAAATACACAAACTAATGCTGGAATCAAGGGACGGTGCTCTTCAGAAGACTATAAAAATATGGTAACATAACACTTTTGTACTGCAAAATGACAGAAGAAATTCTGAGTTTGGTCAAAATACAATTCTCAAATATGATAAACAATGCTATGTAGTATAGAAAGTAACATGATGTGTGGAAAATCGGACTCCACAACTGGGAAAGTTGTAAAGTAGGTATGTTTATTCAGCGCTGGGCAGCACGGGGGGTCATCCCACCAAAATCGTGCGCACCTTGCGGCAATTCCCTTTGAATTTTATACAACAAAATGTTACATATTCAAAAAGCGCCTATACATATTCATGATCTTTCCGTGGAAAGGCGGTCTTATTACAATGAGTTCATTTCCATTGTCTCCGCCTTTAACTCCTCTCAGCTGCGCACGCGCAGTGCCTCTTGGTGGTCGTGGGCCGGGGTCTTAGGAATGAAGGCCGTATGTCTTCCTCACTGTGCACTTTTCACCTTCACCATAAAACTTACTCAGACCGGTTCCTAATTAGCAGAGAATCCTCCGTGTTCATTCCATTCTGATTTACTACCTCCTTATCTTGTGATTGGTTACAAAAATGCAAGCAGAATGAAGGGTCATCTTGACCCCTCCTTACGCTAGTTCTTGTTAAAACATCTTACGTAAGGGTTAAGATTACTAGATATGTGGCTTAAGCTAGTTAATGGTTCTGCTATTTCCCTTAAGTGTTAGTTCCCTCTATCAAACAAGAGAATAAAATAATCTCCAGGAATTACAAGTAAAACTGTACAAAACCATTGTAATTAAAACTATGATCGTTAACAGCACAGGGCCAAAATCTCTCACATTGACTCATGAATAAATAGGAGAGGAAGAATCTGACCTACACTATTCGAATATTCCAAAACAGAAATAAAAAAAAGCTGCTTCACCTCAACGAACAACACCTTCCAGAGGAGACCATTTTACAACTTTATCCATACTTCAAGGTACCACTGTTTTGGAGCTGAGAAACCAGTATCACGTCCAACAAAAGTCCTGGATACTTTGGTGATCTGTAGGGTCACTGCAGGACCACACAGTTTCTAATTAACCCTATTTCTTGCTATCAAACCTTTGCCCTACTCCTGTGATCAGTCCTGTCCAAATCATTGAAAACAATTGCACACTGAACAATTTCAACCATTAAGTCAACAGAAATATTACTGTTAATTTCAGTAAGTGATCCCCCCTGCTTTTTCAAAAATATTTATGATCTGGTCTGTTTTCTGTAGTCAAGATATAGGCATCAATTACTCAAGGTTACCTTGGACTAAGTAGGGATCAGATTATCCTTTTAGCAGAAAACACAGCATAAATGGAAGAAAATACCTCCAGGAATTCCCTTGAGTTGATACCTCCACAACAATAAAAGTAAATTTAAAAGTCACAGTTCAAAATACAGAAGCAGACAGTGGAAATAAATTCAGCTATGGGACATGTGGACGTCTGTGCAAAGATTCTGTCTATCTCTGTAACAGTTCTTGCCCCTACCCACACAGCAGTATGAGTATCAGGTGATTTTTCTGTTACTGACCAGTATTTCTGGTCAGTATGCTATTTTGAATTACAGAGATGTTGCAGCAAAGCAGTGAGCAGACAGCTATTTAATAACAAGAATTGGGCAATCCCTCTCAAAATCAGAAACTAAGCTTTCGTTAGCTACTCTTCTCATCACGTCGTGTATGCCACCAGCGGGATCCCAACAGTCCCCACCTCCGCAGCTAGCTACTGTATTTAGAAAGGGTCTGCAGTGCCAGAATGCAAAGTGGTGGATTACTCCTGACCTTTACCTAGTTACATGATTACCCAGCTGTCAGCTACAGCCTGATAAGAAAGCAGCTTGAACAGTCTTTTGGTGATCATGTTTCTCAAATTTTGCTCCATTTACAACGCAGCAGCAGAAAAACCTGTAACAGACCTGACACGATAGTCCCACCGATATTAGAGTGGAGTTATGAGTTACGCAGGCTCTCTAAAGAATGAGAATCTTAGCTTTTAACAGCTACACAAAAAATAGAGGGTCATGAAACAGGGATACGAGGGAAAGAAAAAATGGTGGCTGCGTCTTGGCTGATTCTCAACAAACTAACAACTACCTTGCACATCAGTAAGGACATTCTATTAAAGAGGTGCCTGAATGTTGTCAATTTTCATGCACTACTGACTCCACGGCAAGAAGCAGTTCAGTACAATTCCTAGTATATCTAACTTAAAGATAATGCCAACGGAAGAGATTTATGATTGCAATTACCTTTCACTTAAAAGTTGATTTAGGGCCAGAGCATTTCTCTGCATCAAAGGTAGAACGACGATGGGTTAAAGTGGACACACAGAAGAAGGTCCTAAGGGAGGAAATGCTGTCCAGTGATGAAATCGCTCTCCCAGGAGCTGAGACTCCTGATTTCTATTTTTGGCATTCCTGCTGTCATAGTGTTAAGACCTTGGAGGGAGGATATACAATATGTGATGGGGCTAGCTTCCGTGATTTTATCCAACACCATGCTTCCAGTCATAAATAGCTGCACTAATTACAATATAACTACTCACAGAGCACTGCTTAGTATAAGTCAGATACTGCCTCAGAAGGGTATTGTGAAGTTTAATTAATGGATGCTAAATACTTGGAAAGCCTGAGACTAGTTCGCTGCATCACTGCAAGGTAGTATGCCACAGCTGCAGAGCACTATTACTGGTAGTTTGAAGAAAAATAGCAAATGATCCCCTTGTTACAATAGATCTGAGTATTTGCCATAACGCACTAATGCATTTTATATCAGATAGGGAAAATGAAGGTGTTTCAGGACAATGTGAGGCTCGACTGGAGAAAAAAAGCATTGAAAAAAAATGTGTGGAAAAATTTTCACAGCTACCCTTCCTGCAATGTTTCCATGAGTTATTCTCTCCTCACATAAAAACTTCTTACGTGCAGTCATTGAATATCCCCCATGGATAGTTATCCATGTCAGTTTTCAGGATATTAGATAAAACAAAGAGTTTACGCTACTTGTGCAGAGTGAAAATTACGTTTCCACCCCCTCAATGCCTTCCCCAACTCTCTCCCAAGCTCCTGCCTCAGAACCAAACCGCAACAGCTGCACTATCAGATTGAGCATTAGACTAGTTTTGTACTATTAGTTGCCGACATCTAAAATTGTCTTTTAAGAAAAAAAAGTCACTGCTGGCAGCCACGTATCCAAACCTAATTCTTAGGGAGCTCTGCTGGTACACTGCACCCTATGGTTCTTGAAAACTAAGCACGCATTTTGGGAAGTAGCCAATTTTATATTTCTAATCTTAGATATAAACCCCTACCCCTTTGATATTCTAACGCTTTGTATGTTTCATATGTAACAACTTTCACCTACAAATCTTAAAGCACTTCCCAAACATATCTCTGTGCAGCAACACCACGCATTCCATGGGAAAATACACCATTACAGACAAAGTGTCAGATTTTAAGATGTCTTGCCATATTTGATATTGATGTAGATAGGTCCTAATGGTAGCCTTCAAATCAGTCAAGGCTTCTTCTGATAATTACAGCCCTTCTGTAGCCCTTCTGATAATTACACTGAGCAACAATCTGTGTTTCGGTTTTTTAAAGATCCTAAAAGCTTTTTAAATTTGTTCATTTACTAGCCTGTTACACAGGAAACTTGACAGAAGCAGCAGAACCATTCTCCTCACCTGCATTCAGTTATTCCTTTCATTAAAAAGAATTAAAAGATCTTAAACAAAATGGATCTTTCATACAAACAAATTTCTCTCAGGGAACTACATTTGTTTAAAACACATTTTTCCACATTTCTCTTTGCTCCACTGGAACAGATGCACACCTTAGAGAAGACTGTGCCTCTGATATCTGAAGTGGTTAGAAATTTTTTGCAGTTCCTTGGGGAAAGATCTGCAGGAAAACAGGCAGAATGGCTTCCTCTATACCTGGACACTTCTACTGATCAATGCACACGGTCTTCATACTTGAGAGCCAACACGCGAGGGAAATTTTTAAGGCAGATGTCCCTTGTGTTTCATTACATCACTTTCCTATGCCTTTTCTACTTGTGCAGGGGGGAAAAATCACAACATTTCTTTCCCAGGAGCTGCTTATGTGAAGAGAGAAAGAAGGGCTATTTCATTAGGACTGCTTTACTCTGATCTGCCATGTGTACAGCACACGCCTCAGGTCATTCTATTTTGGTCTTTCATTCCTGAAGTTACTTTAACTAAGTAGTGCCACTTACAGAGAGAAATCAGGCATTAGGATTTCTGAACCCATTGCTGGACGAGCTATTGAAAATTACCACTTCTTGCCAAAATTTCTTTAACAAGTTCCAAATTTCCTTCACTCGTCCAAGCCTAGAAGTCAGGAGTCCTGTGGTTTGAATCATGAGAGCAGCAACATTAAATTAGAAAAGATGCTGGATGGAAAAAGACTGGAAACTCTTAAGAGACACCCAGCAGAAAGTCACTGGGAAGTTATGCACGAGTGTGTGAAGAGCACCAAGCCCTGTTTACATATAATTGAAGCTGCAAGAGAAAGGCATGATGTTACACATGCCTGTCTAATAAGTTTAGCACAAGAGAATAGAAATGCTAGCATAATTTCCTTATAGATGAAGAAACACCATGTAAATCTATTTGATCTGAAATTAGATAAGACAATAAAATGCTAACTGCCAACATGAAAATGTGTTTCAATTTTTTGTGAGCAAGAAGCACAATATTTCTACTTCTCTACAGAGCAGAAGTTCAAGGGATGACACAGTCCCAGGAGACAAACACAAAGATCCCACTTAGAGTAAAGCTGGATTAAAAACCAGATTGATCACCTGTAAGCAGACAGCTGAAGTTAACCTGGAAAGGCACAGGAAGATGAAGGAAGAATTTCAACAGCCTAAGGGGAAGGGTGGAAGATGCCTTAATTTTCCCCTCTTGGGGAATTTGACAAGACAAACATATGCAGTTTGAAAGATGAAGAAAGATGTAAGCTACTGCTGAGAAACAGAAAACTGAAGAATACAGTATTATTAATTGCCAAAGAAAGTCCAAAGTAAGAGTAGTGTTGTGGTTCCTGCCAATTGGTACCTGACAACTGCCATTCTGAAAGCTATTATGTTGTGTGGCAGAATCAGGAAATAAAGTAGACGATGTGTGCCTCAGACAACAGCATGTTAAGAGAGATTCTACTCAAGGACATAAAGATTACATCTAAGAGAGGAAGCAACAATTGCAAATTAATAAGCCTATTGTGATAGGTAAAACATCCTTCAATTTAAAGAAAAACTCTGAGAATAAGATTTTACATGCATCATTTTTGGTGAGCAGTTGCCTCTACCATAAGATAACACAAGAGCAGCTAATAGACCAAATCAGAAAGAAAAACAGTACAAGGTGACTCTTTGAAGCCATTCTTAGCTTTGAAAGTCTCTTCTGAAGAATGGTGTGGAAAAGAAAAAAAAAAAAAAGACTCAGCATAAAAGGCAGAGTAGCTGAACCACCTGAAGTTTACAGACAATATACCCTACCTCCGAAATTTGATTAAGCTGAGCAAGGAAAGTCAGCAGTGGCTAAATAAGCAAAAAGTACAATTCTTCAGAGCATTCAGAGAAAGTACTGGGACAGAGAATATAACTTTCAAAAAAGCACCAGACAATCTCTTCTTTGAATAGCTATAAAAGAAAGCAAGAATTGTGATACTGATGTCATCAAAAGACATCCCCAACAGAAGATTTAGGATATTAAATACTTATTTGGTAGTTCATTAGGATGTATTGACAAAGCTGCCTGCTGATTACATTGTTCAAACTAGACCAAAGTCATATAATAACAGTACTGCGTTGGTTTTGCATGGCAAGGTTTTGGTAGCGGGGGGGCTACAGGGGTGGCTTCTGTGAGAAGCTGCTAGAAGCTTCCCCTGTGTCTGACAGAGCCAATGCCAGCCGGCTCCAAGACAGACCCACCGCTGGCCAAGGCCAAGCCAATCAGCGCCTCTGTGATAACATATTTAAGAAAGAGAAAAAAAACAACAGTTAGAGAGTGCTTTTGCAGCCGGAGAGAGGAGTGAGAAGATGTAAGAACATCTGCAGACACCAAGGTCAGTGCAGAAGGAGGGGCAGGAGGTGCTCCAGGCACCGGAGCAGAGATCCCCCTGCAGCCTGTGGTGAAGACTATGGTGAGGCAGGCTGTCCCCCTGCAGCCCATGGAGGAAGGATGAGGGAGTGTAGAGATTCCACCTGTGGCCCATGGAGGACTCCACACTGGAACAGGTGGAGGCACCTGAAGGAGGCTGTGGCCCATGGGAAGCCTGTGCTGGAGCAAGCTCCTGGCAGGACCTGTGGACCCGTGGAGAGAGGAGCCCACGCCAGAGCAGGTTTGCTGGCAGGACTTGTGACCCCGTGGGGGACCCACGCTGGAGCAGTCTCTTCCTGAAGGTCTGCACCCCATGGGAGGGACCCACATTGGAGAAGTTCGTGAAGGACTGTAGCCCATGGGAAGGACTCACGTTGGAGAAGGTCGTGAAGGACTGCCTCCCATGAGAGGGACCCCACGCTGGAGCAGGGGAACGATGAGAGGAGTCCTCCCCCTGAGGAGGAAGAAGCAGCAGAAACAACGTGTGATGAACTGACCGTAACCCCTATTCCCCGTCCCTCTGCGCCACTGGTGGGGGAGTAGGTAGAAACCAGGAGTAAAGTTAAGCCTGGGAAGAAGGAAGGGGTGGGGGGAGGTGTTTTAAAATTTGATTTTATTTCTCACTCCTCTACTCTGTTTTGCTTGGTAATAAATTAGATGATTTTTTTTTCTCTAAGTTCAGTCTGTTTTGCTCGTGATGATAATTAGTGAGTGATCTCTCCCTGTCCTTATCTCGACCCACAAGCTTTTCATTGTACCTTTTCTCCCCTGCCTAGTGAATGAGGGGAGTGATAGAGTGGCTCTGGTGGGCACCTGGCCCCCAGCCAGGGTCAACCCACCACAAGTACTCTGCATTTTTAACAGTCTGGATCTTCAACAACTGCACATGCATTTTTCCCTTCATTTTGTTCCCAAAGTCAAATGAAGCTAGTGCTATTGCTCCATTTAACCAACGGAAAAATTTGAGGTGGATAAATTTGCTAATTTGGCTAGAGTCATGCAAAAAAACCCTATCAGATCTTGTGGGTAGGACCATGCTCAGACCATCTTTGTCTCACTTTCTAGCAAAAGAAATCACTGTTCCTTCTTCTGACACAGTTTATTATATATGTAATTTTCCCATCCCTTTTAATACACATTTAGAAAGATGCCAACAATTTGGATTCCACGCTGAAATGCATGAAAGCATGCATTTACAGAATATTTAGAACTCAAAATCTTTCCCCACTTTTTAAGCACTTCAGCACTCAGCTAGCTCTTTGCAGCTATAAACAACTCCAACTATGTGCAAAAATGGATGCTGGCTTTCACTTGTGAAACTTCACATGACATGCTTCTGCCTTTCTACTCACAAGCATTCCTTTGACTTCTTAGCACTGCTGTTGGCACACTAAATGCCAAAAGACACTTGTTTAAAAAAGAATTTTATTTTGCATTTGTTTTTACAAAGGCTTGTTTTTAAGCAGTATACATCTAACTAAATCTAAGCAATTAGCACATGCATGTAAGGAAGAATAAAAAAAGATGAAAATAGAAACAAAGAAAAGGTTATATCTCAGCTTTTAAAATGTATTTTTAGTAATCTAACATATAATTAACAGCACAGATACAGAAATAAATATGAAAGTCACACTGTATACATTTGTAACATTTTCCATACTGACTTAATTTCCAGTATGAGGATCTTTATTTACAGGGACCTCTTTAGCATGACAAGGTGATGCTGTCTCAGCTGCAACCTCACCTTTGCCAACAGATTGGAGTTTAAAAGTCCAGTGTAAGAAGCTGGACTCCAAAACTGAGTCTTTCCTGAATTTCTGTGTTTTTCTGTACTCCATTTACTATTTTCAGTTCTCTTCCTGGACAGCAAATAGTTGAAGTGCGACCTTTTTACTCAGTTTAAATCTGATCTAGATTTAAAGTTCACAGCTAAAATTCAACAGGCTGATCCTCACTCTAACTGAGGATAGGGGTGGTACAGCCTTCTCATTCTGCAGAAAGATCAACCCACTGGTCTGAGAACATTGAGTGAATAGCCAGGTCCCATGCTTGGGTTTAGAAGTGGAATAATTTAGTTCTCTGCTTTGCATGATCCTGGGCTAATCTCAGTGGCCATCTGGGGGGCGGGGGGGGGGGAAGTGGGATAAGGAAGTTTCCCCACCTCACACAGCTGATACGAGGTTGTCCTCAAAACCATGACTGTTATGGGTTGTGAGGAACCTGAGGCTAAATAAGTAGACACCTAGAAGTGTCCCAGCTTTTGTTTCTATGTTTGGCAAGAAACAGAAGCAGCACTGCCCATCCTGTACAACCAGGCATCCCTTTCTTTTTACCAGTACTTATGGACCCTCTTAGATTAGTTTCATAGCAAGTTTACCTTTATATCAGATTTCCCAGTCTGATTTTTTACACAGTGTATCAGTTTACTTTTATACCAGCTATCAAACAAGAGGTCATACTCCCAAACCCTGCACTTACTGGTGAAGTCCTCACCACACTCAACTGCATTTAACTGCACCTGTAAGACTTTTTTCATCCAGACAGTCTCCTACCACCCCAAAAGAAATGTAATTGCTTACTTTTAGGAATAGTAATCAAACTTGTCAGGGCCAGATCATCAAGTGGAGTGAATTATGCATATTCAATGGCATCAGCATAAACAAAATGTTATCAAAACAACTATATTTTCCATCTAGTCATCAGGAAATAATTGCAGCATCTCACATGCTACTTGAATAGATGACTAAGGAGCAACAAGTGTTTAGGTATTTTTTTTTTTATGGAAGAAAAGACACTCACCTTGCGGAAACAAATAAAACCCAAAGTTGTAAGAATTCCCATTCAGTGACCTACATCAGAACTAGAAAAATGCATTCTTTTTGATCGTGAAGACTCTGACCTTGCTCCACACCATTTTCCTTTTGATGGGTTTTAAAATATACTATTCTGCAACTAGTGTCCAATGTTAGTAGTAATAAATGGAGGCAAGCACAAACACACCTTATTGTTAGTTGGCTCTGTTGTCACATCTATATCTTAATGCCTGCTTTGGGAGGGCTAACTTCTGAAGCTAACTCTGTCAGGACTTAGCCCATGAAGGATCAATGACTTCTAGCATGCTCTCAAGTAGCTACAGAGGAAAAACCTTGGATTGCTAGCTGCTATCTCATCTTTTAACTTCAGGCAGCACGGGGAAACCCTGCAAAGCAGAACTTACCATTGGGGACAAGGGATCAAAAAGGCTGAAATTAGAGAAGAGAGTTTGACTGCTTTCAGTTCAGGTAGAAGTATTATGGGAATGTGTTTCGAATTATGTTTACACAGGGCAAGCATCACTGCAGTTAATATGAACTTACTATGCCAGGAAATGTCAGGACAAATTAGACAGCAGGACAGCGAGCTGTATGTCACCCTCACTTCCAAGAGCCCTCCATTGCCAAGAAGTTGCTCCCATTTCCAAATTGATTTAAATCAAACTGCTCTTATTCAAATCAAAACAGCATGGAGGGAGTACTATAGTGACATTATGGGCAATTCTTTGGATCCATCCCTACTTGCAGGGACAAAATGCTTTGATTCTCCACCACCTTAAAACACAACCACCTCAAGGCTATAGAGCTGCATATGTAAATGGCTGCCTGCAGGTTCTTGAAGCTACTGCTTACCATGCTGATGAACAATGTCTCACTGTCCCCTGTGCTCCTGGGTCTGCACCCATCTAATCTTTCTTGCCTCCTTGATCATATACTCTTTGCAGAAAGATGCATTTGCAGTTTATGCTGGACCTGGCATGGTGCTCAGCACAATTGAGGCCTCATTGATGCCTGGGGACCCTCAGCTGGACCCTTTTACTACTAGTAAAAGTGAATAATAGGAACATCAAATTCAGTGCACCAGAAAGGAGAAAGACAGGAAAGACATAAGCAAAATCAATTTATTTTATTTAACTATAAGGAAATCTTTCACTGAACTATGAACTTCTAGCAAAATGAATTGCCTTTGATTCAGATATCCTGAAGTTTGAAAATAAATGTTTCAATTATAAGTTACCAGTGCTTCAATATAGAAAGCAGACACATTTTTATGTTCTGCAGAGGAAAAAAAAAAAGCTACAAAATATTTCTATGAGTTGAAGGAAATTTGTATTCAGTTTTGAACTTTTCTAATGCATGACTTCCCAGAAGTTTTCAGGTGCTGCTTCTTCAGGCTTTCACTTCAAACTTAGATTGTTGAAACAAATAAACTGAAACTCACAGAGCTTCTGTCAATATCTGAATACTTGTGTTGGGTATAAACCAGAAGGTAGCCTGTTCCTTCACTTCCTAAGCTTTGTTTGATATTTCAGTCATTTCTCAGCCAAAAAAGGATAAACACACCTAGAAGGCTATCAAGAATAATGTCCACAAATAAACAGCAATATAAAAGTTCAGAGATTCAAGCTCTGGCTTTGATTTAAGCCACTATTACCTCCAGTTATTTATTCTACAGCTGCAGGCTATCATCCCAAATAGAAGAGTCATTATAGTACACCATCTCAGGTGCTTTAAAGCAGAGAGTACACGGCACTGAAAGAGCAATGAAGTCTTAAGCGAAGACACAGACTGTACACAGAAGTAGCTGGTTTGCAAGCTCACATTTCCCCATGACAAGTCTGCAGGGATGACAGCCTCTGGCAAATGAAAACTAACAAAGCAACTCTGGGGCTCTAACAACATTTTTGCTGTGAATAAGTGCCTATAAATCCAGTTAACTAAGACACTGCAGATGCTCTGACCCTGCACATTTTTCTTAGCCACTAGTACCAGTTCTTTTCAGAAAGGACTCAATTTATGTGCAACTCTGCCATTGACTCGTGTTCTGAATGGCTGGACTTGAGCTATGTCTGTGTAAGCAGAATTTGCCTCCATGTATTCATTCTCTAGCCCCAGAATGGCTGCTGCAAGAATGCAAATCCTATTTGGAAGGATTACTTGCCACGCAACAGCCAGAGGCCCTGTCCAAGGCTGGACTCCCTCCCATGCCAAGAAGCACAAAGTCAGAAGCTCCAGTTCAGAGAAGGACATGATTAAAGCAGGCAAGGTGGCAACACAAAATAGTATTCTCATTTTGCATATGCAGAATCAAAGCTGTCAATCCCCTCGCCCCTATTATAGTAGGAATTTGCACTAAAGCTGGGGATTTCATAATATGCAAGTGTAAAGATATTGAAACATGAAAGCACAGACCAGACCAGCATTTATACTTGTGGAAACTGGCAATAACTGGTGGCAATACAGATTCCACTGGAGCGCTTCTGTTTGGACATCAGGGGCCAGACAAGCATCTGGGAGGGGAAATAAAACTCTTTAGAGAAGTCTCTGCTATCTAGACCAGATCTTACAGGGTTTTATGGTCCATGTACATTCCTCAGTAACAACAATTACGGAAAATTACTGGAATGTCCCAAGTACTTGAGAGTTTGAATGCGTTTTTCCTTGTAAGTTGTATTTGCTATTGCTTATCTTTGCATTTTTTAAATACTTCACACATTTCATTCCTGTTATTTCAGCATACAAGGGAGCACCTCCTGTTTCTATAGGATGCTGTGCCACAGTCTGTTACATTCCCCACCTTAGGAAGAGGATCTCTTCAATTTAGTTCTTCCACAAAAGGAGAGGAGTATCTTACGTTTGTGAAAATGGCAGACTGAAACACTGGTGGCCAGTATTTCCATACAGAATAGAAGCAATGGCAGTGCATTGCCTCACCACTGGCTCCCTCATCATTTAATGCTGGCTGGTGAAAATGGAGAAATGGAGTGTCACACTCCTCTCTAAAGCAGACACCAGCTAAGACCAGTTGTAACTGCCCCTTTTTTGCAACTGCACAGCTGCCTGATTTGAGCTCCTGAGTAACACAGAGCTGGTGGTGTATTTTTGCATTTGCTCTGTAGCAATCTTGCGTGGATCAGAATTGTTAGAATACGAAGAAGTTCCACATAACCATCCCCCAGCCATGCAGAACTACATCATCTTGGAAATGAGAAATTTTTAAAGTAAAATTAGTTTGCTTCACGCGTGTCTCAAGTGTTTCTACCAGTTCCAAAAAAGTTTTTGAAAATCTGCGTTTTGTGCCTTCCCTGAAAACAACTCAGTAAAGGAAGCATTCTGAGTAAGTGACAGTATACCCAGGCATCAGGCAAAAGATGCCAAGAAAATGTATCAAGCTCTCCGCCACCCTCAGCTTAGAGCAATATGTAATTAATTTCTATTGGAATAGATAGAAAAAGAAGAATGCAGCAGTTTTTGTAAACAAACCATGTAGCAATCCTGAAAATGAAAGAACACTAAGACTGTACAAAGAAAATGGCATAACTTGCATCTCCAGTTAGAGACATTTTCTGGCATCCAGTTTAGAGACATTTTCTTCTAAGATCCTGCACTAAGAAGTACACGTTTCAAGTCTACTTCAATCTACAGTAATTAATAAGAACATGAAAAAAGATACCTTAGGTGAACGGGAAGATCTCCTATTAGCACATGCTAAAAATAGACAACCTGTAGAGCTATCTGAACAGCTACTTTACATAATAAAGCTTTGGATTTTACAGGCCGTGAGGACCCATAGTTGTTATTGACTTTTGAAAGCTGAGGCCTTTTCAGGTCTGAATATAGTCCACTCATACATTAGTTGTAGGCCACAGTCATTAGCAGTGAGCCACTAGACTGAACAAGCTTTGGAGAACACCCCCATTGCCATCTTGGGTAGTGCCAGAGGAGAGTTGCACAGCATTGAAGAGACACAAACCAGCAGAAAAAAACCTTTTGTGTCTTACCTTGTAATTGGAAGAGCAGATGCCTTCAAACATATCTATATCCATACAGTCCATTGGTTCAGATCTTCCTGGCAATGGCAACTCTTCCAGCTTCTTGTTTTCTTATTTCGAATCTGCCAGCTGGTGCAACCTGTAAATTTACAGAAGTGGGTGTGTTATTCCAAGATGTTTATTCATCTCATTCTACAAGGCATTCAATTTAAATACATATGGCTCTGTGCCATGTGGCTCTTACTGCTTTCACAGTATAATGGATTACAGACCACAATGTTTTTGTAGGTTAGTGGTTTTGGGGAATATAAGTAGAGGACTTTTTAGGATTTCTTTGCAGACCTTCCAGAACATCACATTCCATGCGTGTACATCTTACATATTTGAGAACATGCTCCTACCTTACAAAATTCAAACACTTTACTGTACAAAAACAATGACATAACTAGTATCTTTGAATTATAAATTTCTTTGTCAATCTATCTGTTAAAGGTTGATTCTTGTGGAAAGGGACTAAGTTACATTTAAATACCAGCTCAGGAATAGGAGTGCTACTAATTTGAGAAACTGCAGGTTGACAGAGTGGCCAAGATTTATGTTCAGCAGTTAAGGTAGCAAAAAAGAAAAAACCACACCTTCCACACAAGTGACTTTGAATTTTCCTACTGCCCCACTAATTCATTCTGCTTTGGAAAAACTTTGAACAGTGTTCAATCAGAAGGATCTTTTTTTGGTAGAACTACTCAGGCAATCATGGTGAGATTCCTCAAATATATCTACAGCTGCAGTGCCTTCCAGGTATTTAAATTTGGTCTTCCAATACAAAAGGACCTCTGAAAACCAAGCGACAGGTTCTCTGCTTAGGCACTGCAGCTTTCATCAGCAAAAGCTATGAAGGAGTCACTTATATACGCTTGAACTCCCCACTGCAGACTGTGCAGTATACAGAGCATTACCTGTGTACCTGACAGATACCCCTCCCCACCCCGACAATAGCTTAATCCCCTATATGCAGCTTCCACAAGCAGAACACATCTTCATGGTGGAGTTTACAAAAACATATTTTAGTTTCATGAAAATTCAATTAAACAACAGAGTGCCATTATCTGTTTACTGGCAGACAGGCATTCCACATTAGTTCAGATCTGCTTTGCTGAGCTGTGTTCAACTTCTCAAAGCATTTGACTGTTTCATTATGAGATTTCACCAGAGACCCCTGGCTCCAGCACCATGGCACAGAAAATGGGATGCACAACACCTGCTGCTCTCCACATTTTGGATGCTGCTGCTCAAAATCTACCCCTGCTCTCCACAGAAGCTGTTTACAAGTATTTCAAAGGTTAGTATAGCTTCATGTATATATGGTTTGTAGTATATACTTCTCATCTAGGCTGCTGTCTCCCTCCATCCCTTTTTTACCATGGAAAATTGAAAATTAACTGTAGTGGCTTTGCTTTCACCACACTTCAGTCAGAATGCCTAAAAATCATCAG
This sequence comes from Balearica regulorum gibbericeps, assembly GCF_011004875.1. NCBI lineage: Eukaryota > Metazoa > Chordata > Aves > Gruiformes > Gruidae > Balearica > Balearica regulorum. Next base: position 120,630,988 of record NC_046185.1, read on the forward strand.
CGATGCTATTTTAGACTATGTTACACATGGTAATATAGTCTTTACATCCTGGTGTAACTTCCCACCATGAAGGATGGCACACGAGGCCACCCTGTCCCTGCACAGCAGAGCTGGCATGGCACACTCTGATGGCACAAGGTACATCTGATTTCGTTGTCATTTAAACCTGAAACTCCTGATGGAGCCAGAAAAGGCCGTGATCCTGGAGATGTTTCAAGCGGGCTGTGCCTCCTCCTTGATGCAGACAGGTCTCAGATCTGAAAGGTCATGCACAATTACCCTAGAGTCCTTGACTCTGAATCTCCAAATAACGACCGACATTAGGTAGGCTCTCCTCTTCCCTGTGACAACTTGCAGGACTTGATTTCAGTGAAGTACAAGATTTGTCCTTCAGAAGTACTGGCTAAAATGAGAGCTGGGACTTAACATGGAAAAAATACAACATTCATTCTTAGAAATTAAGTAGCAGAATGCAAACTGCTAGGGGGAAAAAAAATACACTAAAAATGCCTCACCCTGCAGGCCATCTAACCATTCCAGACTATATTTTTATTCAATCCATTGTTTGGAAACTCTCTAATTAGGACAGAACCTCCTGCTTTGTGACAGTGGAGCATGTAGAGACTGGCACAGGGAATCAGTTTGCATTGTGATTCCACTATATATATTATGATCATTATATCATGCTTGTGTTGTGATTTCAGCATAATACTGTATCACTGAATCAAAATCCTACATAATATCAAATATCTGGTATTAAAGCATTAAACCCTCCTGCCATCTCAGACCTGTTGGATAGACCAGAGCCTGTAGGTTAGGACAGGCAGCCACCAAGTCTCCTTGGCAATACACAGCCAACCATCTCTGTGATAAGGTGATCAATCTCCTTATCCCTGTAGCACCAAGGAGACCTGAAGCAAGCAGGGGCCAGACAGAGGTGAGTGGCTACTATCCTTTGGATGGTGAGCCAAAGAGGACCATGGTCTCGATCACTCAACTTGGCAGGAAGAGGCAGCAGGTTAAGGGAAAAAAAAAAAAAGAAAAAAAAAAAAAAAAAAAAAAAGAAAGAGACATTTGGGCTTCATTACATGCCTGGATGCAGGTAAAGAGAACTCTGATGGCATACCACTCCCACAACACTACTGAAGAACTTCTTACAGTTCAACAGAAAAATTGGTTGTCACGTGCCAAATTCCTATAGAATAAGGAGTCTGTGTATGCAATCATGTCAATTATGTGGCATTGATATGAGGTTTCTCATTGATATGAGAAAAGACATCTAAAACTGTTCTTTCTTGGCTGATCACTGAGATTAACTACCCTCATGATGCACAGGCTCTGCTCAAATGCTGATAGAAACAGAAATGAATAGGAGATGCCCTTGAATCTGCCGTTATAAATAGAACGCCACACTATTATTTTGTATTCAAGCCTTGGATGCATACTATTTTTAGTCCTTTGTATATAATACTATTATTATTTTACAGTGTTTTCCTACATAATGATAGGCATTACATGAACAACAGAAAGCGCAGGTTAACTAAAAACTCCTAATGCCTTCAAGTGCCTGGTTACATGATACACCTTCAACTATTTACTCAGAAACTAAAGCAAAGGAAGCTGTTTGAGAGATCATGGAATTGTTTTGGTTAGAAAGGTCTTTTAAAATCATCAAGTCCAACTGTTAACCTAGCACCGCCAAGTTCACCACTAAACCATGTCCCAAAGCACCACATCTACAGGTCTTTTCAATACCTTCAGGGATGGTGACTCAACCACTCCCCTGGGCAGCCTCTTCCAAGGCTTGACAACCCTTGTCATGGAGAAATTGTTCATAACATCCAATCTAAACCTCCCCTGGCACAACTGGAGGCCATTTCCTCTTGTCTTGTCACTTGCTACTTGGGAAGAGACTGACACCCACCTGCCTACAACCTCCTTTCAGAGAGTTGTAGAGAGTGAGACGGTCTCCCCTCAGCCTCCTCTTCTCCAGACTAAACAACCCCAGTTCCCCCAGCTGCTCCTCATAAGACTTGTGCTCCAGACCCTTCACCAGCTTCATTGCCCTTCTTTGGACACACCCCAGCACCTCAATGTCTTTCTTAGATAACATATATCTTGATTAGCTACTGTCCTGATTTCAGTTACATTGTTAATCTACCTAGGTATTAAAAAAAAAAATAAAGCTGAGCAAGGGGGATTAGTAATATGTAAAATTGATTGCTTTGTTTTCAGCTCCATGTACAGATGTTAGCTCTACCTCTTAAAATCTTATCATGTGAAAAGCTGATCTTAGCTTTTCTGTGTGCGCTCACATACGGAGTACTCTACCTGCACCTCCCTAGTCTGAGGTTGCAGAACATACTGTAAGCCATTGCTTTGACAGCTTGGCACCGATCACGTGGATCACACCTCTGAAGTCTTTGAATAGGAATACCATTGATCAAGCAAAATCCCTCTATTTTGTGTCTTGAATGACTTTCAATCTTCTGGAAGAAAAAATGTAACAGGTACACAAAGGTGCACAAGGGGCAGACAGGTTCTGCTTCATTGATTTTGATTGACCTATTTGCAATGGGTGTGGATCTGGACCAATGATAAGGACAAAGCTGCAACTATTTGTCAGATACGAAAAATTCCCAATGCACCTTTGTTATTTCCAAACATGAAAGAGTTAAATGCTCAAATGTGCATGCATGCATTACGAAATCCCACAATCAATCTTCTTGCACAACTTCCATTGTAGGACTATCATAAAGGACTCCTAAATATAGTCCTGCATCATCTATTCTAGAGGACTACCGCTAGATTTCAATCTGAATGCCAGTGATCCTTTAGGTGACCACAGAAGGCTTCTTTCACCACTGCTTCCCCCATGTCTTCCACAACTCATATGTTGTACTAGTGTCTTGTCATAAAACTGTATTCGCTCCTTTGAGGCATATGCTTTACTTAAAGGGCCTTTCTGGAAAAGTCTGCCTTAAAGCAATGTGAGCTGCCCAGCCAAACTTTTTATTAAATCACACCAAAACTGCCAGAACTATGCCGTTGCAGAGACTGTTGAAATAGAAAGTGTCCTGGCTGCCCTGGAAGCATATATATCAATCTCAGAGCAAAACTCACACATCCTTTTTGATTCATACTAATGTCATTATTTGTAGTTGCAGGATGCATTAAATCCTGTTTAAATTACTAAGCATAGGAGCACTTGTGGATTGACATTCAAGACTGTGGTCTTTCCCAAATATAACGAGGCTGAGGTAAACCAGCCTGCTGTAAGCAGCATACTGGCTCCAGTTGCCTGCATTCCTCTGCACACTCCCACCCCCTAATCCCTTCTCCTACTCTTTTCTCTCTGTCATTTTTTATTCTTCCTCCCTTCTTGTTTAGTCGTCCCCCTCTTTTTGTACCAATACAGGTTGGCAGCTGGCTGGGAAACAGCTTTGCTGAGAAAGACCTAGGAGCCCCAGTGGACAACAAGTTGACCACAAGCCAGAAGTATGCCCCTGTGACAAAGAAAGGAGAGTAAAGAAGATGGAGCCAGACTCTTCTCAGGGGTTCCCAGTGAAAGAACAAGAAGAAACAGGCAAACTGAAACACAAGCAATTCCATTTAAACGTAAGAAACTCTCGCTGTGAGGGCGGTCCAACACAGGTCACCCAGAGAGGCTGTGGAGTCTCCACCCTCAGAGACTGTAGACATTCAAAACCTAGCTGGACACAGCCCTGTGCAGCCTGCTGTAGATGCTTTCAGCAGAGGGTTGGATCAGACAGCCTCCAGAGGTCCCTGCAATCTCAGTCATTCTGTGCGTGTGTAAACAGAGCCCTGTTCCCTAACTTATTTATTTTGTTTAAACGAGTATGTTACTGACATGGCTAAGATGAAAACCTGAACAGTGGGACAAGAATTTCATTTGAGGTCTCCATACTTTATGGATGGAATGGACTGATGAAACAATGACTTTGAAAATTAAACTCGATGTTAGAGATGCTCCTTACTCTAAGAACAATACTACTCCTCTTGTGCTTTTGTTAGAAGAAAAAGCTCCAGTGGTCACTGCTGCTTGCCGTAAGATCAGTAGTTCTGCTTACAGCATTTCATGCATTGAAATGTGGAATTATGTGTGTATCTTGCCCTTTATACCATGCTCCCAAATAGAGACTGCCAAAGCAATTTTAGTTAGCAAATCTTTTCCTCAGCGCCACAGCACACTGGATAAAACCTGCTTTCTGATGCAGAAGGAATGATGAGAGAGAATTCATCCCCGTAATGAAGAACAAGTTGGACCCTTACCTAGTGTTCAAGAGAGCTTTGCAAAGGAAAACCAGTGAGCGTGACAGCTCAAACCCTTCTTTTAGAAAATGCTATCAGCAAACCAAAGGTCACGAGTGCTTTAACTACAGATTATACATATTGTCATCAGTGGCAAAGACTACCCAGTATCAAGCAGAGATGCATCACGTTCTTACTCAAAGAGATGACTAAGTGTTCTGCATAATCCAGTTAGCCAGCCAGGAGCAAGAGATGGGTCATTCTTTCCCACACCCATCACTCCTTATTGCAACAGATACCATACTCCTATAACTAATGACCTATAGGTAACACCTCTAACCTCAACGTCCTAGTACCTCAAACTCAAGTTTGAAAAGCTTTATTTACAACAGGCTTCAAAGTAGGTCCAGAATACCAATCTGGTCTCACTCCTATTTCTTTTGAAGAATAGCTTCAGTCAGACAAGAGAGTCAACTAAAAAGCTTTTTTTTGTGGATGTTAAGTTAGAAACTTAGAGCAATTTTCCTTTTTCCTATTTTGTACATTTACTGTGGCCAGCACATGCTTCTAACCAAGTTATTTGCAGTTACCCCACAGTAACTGTGTTGTCCTCTGAATTATTCCAAGGAAACCATTAGACAAGATAGGGGTTTGTTCACTTCAGTTTCTACTGATTTTAAGTTACCCATCTTCAGTATCACAATTACAAATTTGCACCCAAAGGAGATCTGTTGCAGACACCACATTACCTTTAGTTGTGCTCCACCACACAGCTGAGCTTTGGATGCAAAAACTCGGTATCTGTTCATAAATTTGTTGGTTATTAATTCATTTAGTTGCTTAGTAAATATAGCCAGACATATCAGTTCATGTATTCCACAAATAAGGATGCCGTGAAACAATTCAGTGACACTCTTTACACAGATCCATTAACTCTGACCAGAATAAATCATTTGCGAGTACATACACTAGAATTTATGTGTACATTAATTGCCTCTATTTACCTGACAATTGATTAATTCAATCTACAGCATGGCCAAAACCTCTGCTCTAGCTATAATCCTCAGAGAAGAATTTGTTTACCTGCAATGAGCTAGACTGGAGCACGAGTTGGTTGGGTTTTGCTACTGCAGCTGAGGTCTGTTCCATGGCCAGTGAGGGACTGGGCTTAGCTATACGCTTGCTATGGGCAGCTGCAGGCTGTGAAGAAATGCAATCTGTGCTGATTCAGCTTATCTGGTAAGGCAAAACTCAGCCCTGGCAAGACCTCCAAGGGAAGGCAGCACGAGAGCAGACGCTACAGCACAAGCACTTAGGAATATTGCCTCCTGTTGCCAGGAGAGGAAAGATTGCCCAGTGTTTTCAAACTTTTTAAGGCAGTCAGTGTCAATACATAAAGTGTCTTTAATGTATGCACATTATTGCAGCTATTTTAGCATTATATTACCACATCAGTTTTATTAGCAGAAATAAAAGGCTTTGTCAATAATAAGCTTGAGTTTTATTTTATTCTGCATTATGCTATTGTAACTGTAAATCCTGTATACAATCGCATAATTGCATCTCTACCATTGTAACACTGCAATTGCCTTCCCTCTTTCCTTCTCTCTCCAGTGCAAAGACTAAAGTTCAAAACTATTCCATATCTGGCATTAATCTAGAGAACATCAGTTTACAAGGGGAAAGTAAATTCCATCAGTCCTAATAAGATTAAAGGTATTTCTGCAGTTTCCAAATCCTTAGAAGTAACATATATTTTTTTTAAAGGAATAGGTGATGTTCAGACAGTTGATTAGCATGGTCCGCCAAAATCAGAATAGCTGGTAAGAAATTTACCATAATAATTTCACTGCATCAAAGATTACTTTATGATTAGGACCTACAATAACCCTGCTACATAAACTAGAGGGGAATAGGTCACTCTGGAACAACAGCATAGTAGGCAATAGCCAATTGCTTGCATGTGTAGATTTAGGTCTAATTAATATAGTTTTTAAGTAAAGTCACTAGAATATTTTCAGATAGTAACAGTGATGCTACCTTTATACTGTTATCTATTCCTGCAATTGATCTGGTTAAAATCACTCTGTAAATGTAAGAGTCAAAACTTAATATAGATTTGAAGAGTTACATCTGCTTTCCAGAGGTACCGCTGCAAAGCATTAGGAGAAAATTACAGCTTTTTTAAAATTTGCTTTTCAGTTGCATTCCTTAATCTACTATTCCCTCCACCACCACCCCAAAAAAAAAAGCCAGCTGTAAAATGACAGCCTCATTCATCAGAAGCACATTCCCATTGCTGATTTACCTCCTGAGGCAGTCAAAGGGTCATTTTTAAACATTAAATTGTCAATAGGGTAAAGAGGGACTGATCCTACTTGCTTTAATTAGCAGCTTTTTCCACGGAAGCCTCTCCATATAAAGGACTGCCTCCATAAACCTTGAAGGCTTGACTGCTTTCTGCAGTTGAGAGGTGGATTTTCTCTGTTAGATTATATATTGTAGTTCTGCTGCACAAGCACGGCCATTTGTTCATAGTACAGTTCAGTTTCCTTCCCAATTTTTCCTGTAGAAGACAGTTCAGTCCTTAATTATTTACCCATGGCTGTTATAGCTCCATTATAACCCACCTATTCAATCTACGCTTTAAAATACTTTCCCGAAACAGTCATCTGGCCCCTCCTACTATATGAGAGAAATATATAAAGGCTATGTCTTGTAAACTGCCTAGATAAAAGGTATTGCCTATCACAGTACTACAACAGGCTTTTTCAATTGGCTGTGCTTCAAGATCTATTTTAAAAAAGGATGCCGTCTTTCATGCACTGTTCTACTTTAAATACAATATGCAAGCCACAGGCTCCCAGTTCATTACGATATGGAGCAGTCTCGTGCCTCTGGTTGTATGTCACCAATAAGCATCTCAGCAACATATGCTCACTGGTCATGACAAGCATCTTGCAGTTTCTGCTTAAAAAAAAAAAATAATATCCTGCCTTCTACAAGAGATATGACGCTTTTCAGGCAACGATAGATGTTAATGTCACCTTCCCTCGCAGCTCCCACCCATTCAAAAAAAGCGGAAATAATCCATACGCGATTTTCACTACGTGCCTACCCCTGAAACTGCTTGTTCACATATAACCTAGCCCACGAAGATACAGGAGGTCAGTTACAACGCAATGCTTTTTAAACTATCGCCGCAAACCACTAGGCAGTTGTCACTTCAGATCACATTGCATAAAATAAGAAGAAAACCGATAAGCAAACGCATCTCAGAAGCGGAGCCCCATCCTCCCCCGCCTTATCCCTTACTCCACAGCTTGTACTACCGAACCCAACCCCGCAGCATCCGCCCCGGCCGGCGGAGAAGCCCCGGGAAGAAGGAACCGGCGGCTGCCCCTGCTTACCTCCGGCGGTGGCGGCTCCCCCCCCCGCCCCGCGCTGCGGAGCCAGCGGCGCTGCTGGCGGGCACGCACCGCCCCACGCTGATGCTCCCCCGGCGGCGCGGGCGGGGCTCCCGCCGGCCCGGCCTCCCCGGGAGGGGTCCCCGGCTGCGGCGGGGGGTTGGGGGGGGGGGGGGGGGAGGGAAGGAGGTGGGAAGAGGCGGCAGCGGCCCCGCCGCGGGGGGCGCGGAGCGGCGGCGGGAAAGGAGCGGGCGGGGAATGTAAATGAGGAGCCGCTGTTTGCGGCAGCGGGGAGCGGCTGGGAGGGAGGTTAGGGGCAGGGTTTTACAGGGGCTGTATTGGATTAGCGGTAATTGCGCTGAAAGGGGAAGCCCGGTATTTAGAGAGGGGACGGGCTGGAAAGGTTAAATGCACAACAAAAGCTGTTGACGAGAACGCGGCATTAAAATGACGTTACAGGTAGCCGCTACAGCGGTTTGCTCTGTATAGCCCCTTTTGCTACAAGCAGTGGGTTGTTTGAAATTCTGTCGGTGTTTTACCTCTCTTGCTTACACCAGGGCCGGTTGTTTTTAGGGCATCTCTTGCAGTTTTGAATGCAGCTGGAAGAGACCCCGAGATGAAATTTGCCACCACTGAATTAGGATTTATTCTGTAGGCAAGGGAAGGTTTCTAGGGTCATTGGTGTGGCTACTCCAAGAATAACTGAGCCTCAGAAGTGCAGATCCAGAAATAGGGTCAGCTCCCAAGCCAGATCCCTTCCAGTTTAATGCCTTACCCTACGCACTACTGCTTGTTTAGAATTTTAAGTCTTCACTCCTCTTCCCTCATTAACCATCATCATTATTGGTTGGTATTTTTCTACATTGACTGATAGAGGGGGAAATCCTACCTTTTTTACTTACCTTTTTGCCCTGGGTTTTCTATTTCTACATAATTATTAACACCCAACACAAACCTGCTACATCTGTCTTCTGCCAACGTAGGCTATCTTACTTGTTATTTTCTATTACTTCAGTGGAAATGTTGAGTGTGTCAGGAATCCAGGATGTAAGAGTGTGAAGCGACACACACATAGCTTCAGACATCCATGGTAGGTCATACCAATGAGTTGGATCTAGCTGTCTGGTTGCTCAGCATTTTGTTCCAGAGGGTTTGCAATCTATGGGGTCTTCCTTTTGATTCAAGAAAGAGTCGCTGCTGGTAAAATATTACCAACACTGAAGCTATGGATTATTTGATAAGACTTTCCTTTGTCAGTGCAAGAGCATCAACCATTGCCTTGTTGTTACAGCTTTCCCTTCTTTTTTCTTCTTGTGCCCAATGTATCCTTCGAGTTGCTGCATACTAATACCAAAATGAATGGCTGAGTCCACATTACACACAACAACTAACAACATCTGTAGTCAGTTATGTTTTCAAATCAGAGTACAAATATGAAATAATTAGGCTAAATGTGCTAATTGAGCTGTAATAATGGAGTAACCCATTACTGACTAGGAAGTGTAAGATTCGCACCCTCCTATATGATGAGAAAATAGATATAAGGACAATTTCTCAGATCAGCATCCTCAATTATGTCTGCGGTTTGTGGATACTCCAGTTTGTAACACCCAGAGCAAGTACGCTGATCACCAGCTTGTAGATTCCATAACATAGTCATTGACTATAGCCTTTAGAGCTATAGAGGAGGAGAGAGTGCTCCGATGTTTGGCAACAAACGGTCTGCATGTGTAAAATAAATCTTTCCATCTGCATTAAGTGTCCAACTAAGGATTGTGAAAATCCTGGCTGTAAATGCCCAGTTCAGCTTTGCAATAGGCAGTGCTTTCTAGCCATCAGTGGGATCAAGCATGTCCTCCCTGAGGAAGTTTTGCTTGTCACAAACCCTTTAAAAGTTCCTTTTCCCAGGTTTTATGCACTTACTGTACCTTTGCTAGCAATGAAGTTCGTAGTAGCAGGAATATTACTGGAGTTGGATAACACAGGGCTTTGGCCCCTCACTACAAGACATTGAGGTGCTGGAGTGTGGCCAGAGAAGGGCAACGAAGCTGGTGAAGAGTCTGGAGCACAAGTCCTGTGAGGAGCGGCTGGGGGAACTGGGGTTGTTTAACCTGGAGAAAAGGAAGCTGAGGGGAGACCATCTCACTCTCTACAACTACCTGAAAGGAGGTTGTAGGCAGGTGGGTGTCGGTCTCTTCTCCCAAGTAACAAGTGACAAGACAAAAGGAAATGGCCTCCAGTTGTGCCAGGGAGGTTTAGATTCGATGTTAGGAACTCCACCGAAAGGGTTGTCAAACCTTGGAAGACGCTGCCCAGGGGAGTGGTTGAGTCACTCTCTCTGGAGGTATTGAAAAGACCTGTAGATGTGGTGCTCTGGGACATGGTTTAGTGGCGGTCTTGGCAGTGTTAGGTGAATGGTTGGACTCGATGATCTTAAAGGTCATTTCCAACCTAAACAGTTCTGGGATTCTCCAATTCTATATCCTTGTCTGACAGAGTAGGCCTGATGCAGAGGTGGTATTGGAAATGGAGTAACTGTTCTCAGCTCAAGAATAACAGGTTTCTTTGTGCTAGAAATTAAACCTCAGTCCAGATTCAAAGACAAAAAGAGCATCAGTTTGCCTAATCTTCCTGCTGCCCTATACAGAATAAGGTAACAGTCTGAAGTTAAAAAGCACTCCTATGCCCCACACAGAGGGGATTCGTTTGGCAGAATGTCCATCAACTCTGATAATCTTTTCAAAAAAATTTGTTCTGTAAAGCTTTTTCTTTTGTAGTTGCTTAGTGCAATTCAGGAAGAAATCTCAGCTGCTGAGAAAACATTATCCTATGGTTCACATAGACCACATACGAAAATCTTTTTTTCAGAGAAATGACTTGCCTATGTTTAACATACCTGAGGTTAACCACTTTAAGGCAGTTTAGTAGTTTGTTTTTTACTAGCCAGCATTAGTTATTTACAGGTTAAAACATGTTTTCTGAAGAAGACTAAGGTTCAGCCTCTTCAGAGATCTACAATTTAAAGAGAGGTTATAGCTTATCTCTGGTCAAAAGCCAGCAAGCTCAGCTCCTTTGAGGCACTATAATTCATAAGTAATTATAATGAACAAATGAGAAGGATTGGAATTTGTTCCTCACTGGAACAAAATTCATTTTGATGTTATAACTATAGTTATAAGAAATTTTCAAAATCATTGCGGGATTTGTAAAAGCACAAGACATTATTCATCCTTGTACCTACTGAAAAATAAAAAAGGGAGTTCCAAACTAAAATAAATGGCAATTTTCAGTGCATAGAGAATCCAAATTGAACTGGTTTAGATAAGTAGTAAAATTTTTCTTTGTAAATGGATGGAAGTTGTAAAGTAGGATGAACAAGTGGGATGAATTCTTTGTCCTTGAAATACTCCTTAGCACTCAAGAGAACTGAAGCCTGATAGATCTCCATCAGCTTCAAAGGGTCTGGATGAGGTGCACAAGCAACACTGATCCAGTGTGAATAAGATGTTCATGTAGGAGCCAGGGGAAATCGGTTTTCTCTTCCTGAGCCTGCCACCAAACTAGCACATTTTTCTGACACACCAGGTAATTTCTCAAGGTCTTCTTTTTCTCTCCTGTCTTTGGCCAACTTGACTTCAAGCTCCCTGTGATAGACACAGTCTTTTAGAACAGCACACAGACTCAAAAAAAGTTCCCAATTTCAGCTAGGAATGGTAGGTACAATATAAACAAACAACCAAATTTACAGAACTGGAGCCAGCAAACTAATTAATTCAAAACTTTTTGGTGTCCTTTTGAAAATGGGCCCCAGCGAGGCCACTCTCTTGGACAACGCAGGAGAGATTCTATTGCCAACTCTCAGAGCTACAGCCATGAGGAGCCACAGGTGAGCCCTCTATGACTGTAACCTTTCCTCCTCTCTGTAGACCAGTCGCATGGTGGGTAACAAACATCCAGCAGCAGCTTATAAATATGCAATTTTTAAAACTGAATCAGTCTGTCGCTGGAAGGAAAAAGTATACAGAACTTATTACACAGTATTTTTCCACCCCCTTCTTATTCTAGAAGGACTATAATTATTCCCTGTTGCAGGAGCTATACAGTAGTAATCCCTCTCCTCCTACATGCTTCATTTACAACTTGAGAGCTAACAGCCTATTAAGTTTTTAATAAATTATACTAAAATATTGTGGCACTGTTCTAAAAATAAAACCTGGTGATGAGCTGCTAAGGATATGTTCCTTACATGCATAAAACTGTCCCTTAAACACATAGGGTTTTTTACAAAAATGTCCTGGCTTATAAACATCCGTGATCATAAATATTTCTCGGAAAAGCACTGGCAGTGAATTTGTGGTATTAGAGTCACTTTTTTAAAGCAGAAAGCTTTTTCCTTTTCACTATTAATCTCTTTTCCTTTCATCTCAAATTTAATTCATCTCTAGGTCTTTACAAAGTCATGAAATTATTCATGTGCTAAGAAGGATAAGGTAGTATGAAAGAGGGAAAGACCTCACAAAGATGTGATAAAAGTAACAGTAAAAATATGGAAAATATTGGACTTTCATTCAGTCAGGACCACAACATTGGCCTAAGCCAGTTTAGAAAGTTTTAAAAATAATGCTTCTCATTTTGCATTCACGAGACTAATTTTAATGGGGAGTTCAGATAACAGCAGGCAGTGGCATGTTCTTTTACTGCTGTCTTAGTAGTATTTACACTTATGCTTAGCAATGGGTCCCTGAATCTATGGTGAAAATATTTAATTAAAGTAGTCTGCTTTTCAGGCATCTTGAACATTCAGCTGCTTCACTGACAATCTAAAACTGAGCAACATTTACTTAAATCTCTATACGTGGTCCTGGAAGTCTAACATTAAGCCTACAAACCTCAAAAATCTTAAACTTCATATCTGGGGATTTTCTATCCTTTTCTGTCTCTCACAATCATCTTACACCACTCAGAATTTGTAAAGAAGAGAAAGGGAAGGACAGAACAACCAAAAGATGATCAGATTGAATGCCAAAGTCATTTACACATAGGACATGCTTACATATTGATTTGCTTGAGGAAAGCATTCACAGATTTCGTTTTGATGCATATTAATCAAAAAGGTAGCTGTTAATAGGGGAAAGCTGGTTTTGTGCTGTTTGTGTGAACATACCAGATGCCTCTAAGCATTTAATTAAGCAAATAATATCTTAAAGATGGAAAAGAAGCAATATATTAAAAATACAAAATCGTCAACAAAACAAAAACATTACCAAAGCTTTACAAGTTCTCAGAGAGGGAAGAAAAAACCTTAAGCCTCTACAGAGGAATACAAAAGCCTTTGAGAGTGCTGTTCTTTGGGTAAGACTGCAGCTGTTTGGGTATTCTGCTGAAGAGCATGGAGTATACCATTGAAAGGAGTGAACTAGGATATAAAAGTTTCAATGCTTGTCACAATTATTTTAGTTCTGTCCTCTAAATATTACATATCAAGCTTCAAAATATGGATTTTTTTTCATATAAATCTGCTGAAGAGACTATTCAAAACCAGAGGTGTTGAGGATATATGCATACCTCAAATGAAACACATTCCTGAGAATGATCACTGGTAATTGAAAGTAAAAATAGGGATGTTTTGTTCAGCACAGCCATCTGAGAGTAGTTAACATGGAAAAAAGCATTTCTTATAAAATGTCAACAAAGAAATCTAGTTTAAAGAAGCCCTCAGCCATAAAGAAATCCTACTGCTGTTTGAGCAATCACTACTGGCTGGAGCTGTCTTCCTGAAGCGTCACCACATCACACCAAAACAGTGGAGGCTTAAATCTCCATTTTACCTCGTGTCTATCGGAGTCAGGAGTAACAACAGTGGCACACCAGGGAAGAAACTCGGGCACTCAGGACAGCAAATGACTGAGAAGACCTCCCCTCATGGCATGCCTAAGCCTCTTCAACAGGCCACACATCTTCACGTGTCCCATAAACTCTAGGGTTTTGTTGTTGCTGCCTTTTCCTTCATCTTAGGTGTTTCCCTAGTTTATGTCTGTATGGTTGACAGGAATGTTCCATGACCACTTTGATGCTGGCGTTTCATACGTGCTTTCCAGCAGTCAAAGATCCCCGGTGATCACTTGGTGAATTGGTTTGCACTGGGAACTGCTCTGGAGCATCTTTGCAGAGCTTCCACTTCAACTTGCACCCCAAAACAGCTGCTTGGGTATCTGTGTATCATCTAGCTGTCCTCCACCAGGGAAGCTCTGCTTCTTGCAGTAAGAAAATATATCAACTATCAAAATATTATGTGGCTCAAATAGGTGGAATTTAGTTTTGAGTCACTGTCTGGGAGCCAGATGTACACCTTGTGGAAACTTAGTGGTGTCAATTAAATTATTCTCAGAAGTACCTTATGCCCAGCTCTTGGAAAGAGAGATAAAAAACATGTACCATTTGTAATGGTACAAATAAATGACTAAATAAAACTAAAAGCAACTGCAGGAAAAGTTTTGATTAACTGTGAAAGAATACGAGACACAACAGTAGCAAGATCTTCAATTCTTTTCCTATCTGTTGCTAAATGTTCTTAACTAAGTACTTAATCCTGCAGTTGGGTTTTAATAAACTGGTATTAGGGCTGTTGTTATTGTGTCAGCATTGTGATAAAAATCCAGGAGGCCTTTCCGGAGATCATCATCATAACAGCAAAAAGATAGGGCTTGCTATTTTCTTAATAAACAACGGATAAGATACAAACTCCCCTTGTATTTAGAACCTCCCTCCTGTCCAGAAACTAAACTCATTGCTTCATTATAATTAGGACCCTTGCAGATTTCTTTATAATTGCTAATTACTTTTTAATCTCCCTGGCAATAAGTAGCTTTTCTAAACTTAATTGATTTCACTCACAAGGACTCACAGATTACCCAGGATTCTGCTCACCATCTGTCATGTAAACACAGGTAAAGTAAAATTTTTCTTGCTTTTTCCTCCTAAATTACCTCTTTATTTTCCTTTGGAGTTGTTCTGTCCAGATTTAGAGTAGCACACAGCAATTTTTGGTTGGATGCATTTATTTGCAAAAGAACTTTTCAGAAGCAGAAATGAAACATACAGTGAGCATCAGAGACTTTCAATAAGTTGCAAAGGGTTTTATTAAACTAAAAGTTCCCCTGAAAAGAGAGTGCAAGTCTTATTCCTAAATGTAAAAATCCGCAAATCTACAATCAGGTTCCAAACTAGCAAGGGATTGGATTAATTCAGTATTATATTTCTGCAAATTAAGGAAACTAAAATAAGCTATGTTATTTGTCTTCTTCTGAACTGTGCATTTCAGGGAGAGAAGGAAACGAAAACTCATGCGTTTCCATCCTCAAAGGTTGAAACTGCTTTGCAATGAAAAATTAATCGTCACATAACTTACAAGTCTAGGACGTGAGACTTTAAAACCAGATGTCTGATAAAAATTGTTTGCACTGTCCCTGATCCAATTAAGAAAATTATCTCCATGCCATCATGGCACTATGTTTCTGTTTTTATGAAAATGTAACCAGTTAGAGCCTGGATCTCTTCTTTACAGCTGGATGAAACTGTTTGAACAATTGCATTAACAAAACAATGTAATAGGTCTTTTTCAAGGGCTATTAATTCAGCCATGTAAAAGCATTTTGTAGAGATTTTTAAGTGCATTTGATCGCAAAACATACTGTAGGATTCTGATTTACTTGTGCATTAACTTTGCTGCTGCTGCGACTCCTGGAAATCCTCCAGTCTAAGCAGCTTTCCAGAAGGGGTTCCACAACAGCCTCCATGTCCTGCCAACAGTATTTTTCCTCACTTTTGCAAGGAAAAGAAAAAGAAGGTCTTTTTTCTAAATATGACTTGCAATAGAAGTGTGGAAGTATTTCAGCCAAATATAAAATATGGCTAAGGTATCTGCCTCTTATTTATTATTAAAAAGAAATGTGGTGTCTCAACAAAACAAATAGAATATGGCTGTTTTCTTTGGGAAAAAAAAAAAAAAGTAAAAATATGTGTTGCACTGAAACACCTGAAACCTGGCACATGAATTCCATTATAGTATATTGATTTCTTTTGATTGTTTTTGTCCACAGAGTGTTAGATTTTTTGTTTACTACATAGATAGGAAAAAGAAAAGATCATTTTCAGAGAGAGAGCTTTTCCTTTCTTTTAGTATCTTCCAGGGGGAAAAAAAAACCCACTTGGTTTTCCATCTACTTGCCATCCTCCTTTTGCCTACTATTTGCTGCTTTCATCCCAGCTTGCAAAAGGTTCTCAGCCATTTTTACAGAGCCAACCTCCTGAACAACCTCTGCCCATCAATTTCCTGAGAGTTCAGGTGTTTGACTTTTTCCCTTGATGCTTCCAAACTTCTGGAAAGACTTGCCCATAGCTCTGCAATACAAATCTCCATCAAATCCTAGATTCGCCTCATCAGTTCTGAAACACAGTAATTCAATTTGGAGGCAATCCAGACTGCACTGTATTTTTGTGCTGTGTTTTGTGCAAGAAGCTTCTGATCAGTCAACGCCAGATTTTATTCATCTATTTCTATTACATGTCAATAAACCAAACAAACAAAACCCTCTTAAGCAGTGTACAAATTATGCTGTCTGAGGTGGTTAATATTACAGAAGGCAGGAGCTGTTAATGGCAGGGCACGCTGGCATTGGTAGACGGCATTTGTCAAAGTGAAAATGGACTGAGTGGCAAGGAGAGGGGGTTGGTAAAGGAAAAACTATAGAAGTTTTAAGCTCCAGTTTACATTTCATATATCATCCCAGATCAGTAACAACTGTAAGACACTGGCAGCTGATCTTTGTTTGGTAACATTAATAAAAGAGGATGGTGAAAACAGCTGCATTTCTAGTGGATATTTATCTATCTCCTAATGTGTATGAATTAGCTATATTAATTAACTTTGACATTAATTGCCAGACACAGCATTATGATCAGAGAAATGTGTCTCAAAGAGCACCATTCCCCGGTTTCATGTCGGGGAGTGCGCTGGGCGCAGGTGATGCATTGTCAGGGCACCCCTCAGGGACCCCTAACGACCCTCCCGCCATCAGCCAGATGCAGCCGCAGGGTGACAGGTTTGCAGATGCAGACAAGCAGGTCTTTAGCCTGTTGGCAAGCTCCATCACCTCTGAAGATACAATACAGAAAGCAAGCGTGCCATCCACCTTGTCTTGATTTTAAAGCAAGTACAAGTTACTCAGTGCATCTAGTATAGTTGCTGATATTTCTGAGAGTCGTGCAGGGATTTTCCTGGAAAGGATGGATCAGCAAATGTTTTGGCCTCTTATTCATGTCCAGTAAAAAGGGAGTCCTAAATGTGGGTGGTTTTGTTTAGAATGTGTCGCACTTCAAGGTGTTTGGCTAATTATTGGTCACACTCTGAGATGAACAGAATCCCAGGAGTTGGGATGGCAACAGATGATGCTTGGAAAGAAAATAGATGTATTCAAGCTGTGAAATTTGGAGTAATGATTCACTCAACCTTGTGGCAGCAGTGTAGGAGTCAGGCTGGTGGATGCTGAACTTGGACTAATAGGAGCAGGATTTCTGTCTCTTGAAACAACCAACCCAAGTGTGACTTTGGACTCCCTCATTAGGGGTGTCATGCCATGCCTTGAATTCACAGGGCAGACAACAAATTATGTCCATGTGTGTGTGCACACATGCAGCAGTAAATAAATGTTGTGATTCACAACTCAGTTCCAAAGTAGCATCTGTGTCCTCTTTCATCAGTGTGCCTGAGTCAAGTATTTTTTCGGCATTAGAGGCAAGCTTCTCAGCTCAAAAGCAAGGGATTTTTCTTAGACCATTTAAGAGTTTACAGTGGTCCCATCTATCCTGTACCTTCCTCGCTGCACATGGAAAATGGAGGTTTCCAATCTATTTGTCTGGTTCTGTTTCGAATGCTAAATTCAACCTTGTTATTAACCACCCTCTAGCAATTCACAGTCCCACAACACATCAACCAAGATGATCCTAATGGTTTTACAGGCCCGTGGCCATATTCTGAGACTTTGAAGTTAATCATTTTGCTTGAATAAGGACTTCAGAAAAGTTAAAGCATTTGATTAAGAACTGCAGGCACAGAAACAAAAAATACAATGTCCCTACGTACCCCTTGTTCTCTTGAAGACAAAGTGGAAATACTTGCCTCATTCTTTTCTCGTCCTATGCAAATGTCTGTGGTTTCATGAAGTTTACATTATTAAAAATTATTCTCCGAGGCAAAAGTTTTAGAGCCAACTGAATGTGGTTCATTTTCAAGTCAATGAGTTTCTATTTGAACAGTCAAGTCATACAAGTTAAGATAGTGGAATAAGAAAGCAATAATCTAGTAATAACGAAGTGGGAAGAAGTATGAGTACTTATTAAGCCTCGGTCCCTCAGGACTGCACAATTATGTCCGAGTTTTTAAATATGCTGAGCTTCGACTTAAGTCATGTGCATGTAATGGAGCAGGCAAAATTTTCACAGATTCACACAGGTAATGGTTTCCTGAATTTTGCACTTGTTTGAGTAGTACCTCAGTATATAATTTATTTTTCCTAAGCTGCCATTCAAAAATAAAATTAATTAAGGAAAAAGTAAATGCAACATCGTATTCAGTTCAAAAGAATGCGTATGTGTTAGTGCTGTTCTTTTTTCAATTTGCTTTGTCTTAAAGGAGGAACATGAGTAGTTTTTTCCTACTGCAGTTAATGCTGGAAGGATTGAAGGAAAGAATGAAGAAATGAACAGAAAACAAAGGACATTTATAAAAGACCAACTAATATAATCTGTCTGTGGAATTTTAGCACTCATGCAACACATGTTTGTATTCAAAAGTTTAAATTTCCCCTTCTCTTTCTGAATTTATTTTAGGAGACACTGACCACATTTCAGCTTTGATGTAACCATTCTCAACCTAATCAACTGCCAGCTTTAATTATTTAGTACCTCCATGTCAGACAGCTGAATCTTTGGAGTTCATCCTCCATTACTTCTTCAATAAGAAATCTCTAAACCCCTTCTTCTTCTACCCTTCCAGCCTCCAATGGGTCTCCTCAGCCTCATCACAGACAAAAGTCAAACTTTATCCAACCCATAATCAACTTCTTCCAAGCAGTCATTTTATTTATTCGATGCCTTTTGATTTATAATGCCATTCAGTGTGGCACCTGCCTCATCTCAGCCCTATTCAGCCTTCACCGATGGCTTGCTAGGCACTTGTTTATTCATCTCCTCCAAGAATTGCTGTACGTAATGGAAAGCTGCAATTCTCCATTTCTTAAAGTAAAGAGTGAAGCAACCTGTTTTTCTTTGTCAGCTGTATGCACATACATATATGCACATACATATATTTTCATTACTCACTACGGGTTTTTCACAAAATCTTTCTCATGAAAGCTTCTCTGTCTGGCTGTCAGGAAAAATCTGTGTTCTCACATTACCCATATTAAAGTCAGCTCTGACTCCATTACTATTAATGCAAACTAGAACTTATTCTCCTGTTTCTTCCAGATTTTTATTTCCTATCTCTCCTAGCCAAGGCAAGAAAGAGTACATGGGGAACAGAATACACCTAGGCAAAAGAAAATTTAGTCTAAAGAGACAAGCTTTGTCAAATGTCTTTCTGAACACCACCAGAAATTATAAAAAATAAAGAAATTAAAAATTAAAGGCACAGTCATGCTTTACATAATGCTTACCTACCAGTATTTTTCTACTTCCATTGCTGCTACTGGCTCTCTCATACCTTTGCATGCTTTATAAACATGCTAGATGTTCATGTAGAACATATACTTACAGAAGCATATATTTCTAGCTCTTGAAAAGCATTTTGCCCCGTGTTGTGGTTTAACCTGGCAGGCAGCTAAAACAAGCACACACAGCAATTCGCTCACTCCCACCCTCCCCAGTGGGATGGGGAAGAGAATAAAAAAGAGAAAGATAAAACTCGTGGGTTGAGATAAAAACAGTTTAATAGGACAGAAGAGGAAGAGAATTATGATTATAATAATATTAATCATAATAATGATAAAGAATATACAAAACAAGTGATGCACAGCACAATTTCTCACTACCCAAAGCCGATGCTCAGCTAGTTCCTGAGCCACCTCCTAGCCAACTCTCCCAGTTATATACGGAGCATGACATCATAGGATATGGAATATCCCTTTGGCCACTTTGGATCAACTGTCCTGGCTGTGTCCCCTCCCAGCTTCTTGGGCACCCCCCGCCTTCTCTTTGGCAGGGCAGTATGAGAGGCTGAAAAGTCCTTCACTGCTGGGCAGCAACTAAAATATCAGTCTGCTATCAACATTATTCCCATCCTAAATCCAAAACACAGCACTATACCAGCTGCTAGGAAGAAAATTTAACTATCCCAGCCGAAACCAGGGCACCTTGTTACCCAAGGTAAATGGCAGAACAAATTCCACTGGATCTGCTAGTAAAATTTGTGCCAAAGTTCAGACCAGAGCTTCAGTTAACTGTAAAAAAGGCTTGGAACACAATTCTATGAACTCCGTAGTTGGGAAAGTTAAAAATCAGATTTGATTTTGAGACTTGATTTCATTTTGGTTAAAAAAAAATAAAAATCTTTCCTTCTTCTGCATGGATCCATTACTGAAGTAAGAGACTATAACAGTGAGAAAGACACCTTCTTGCTGTACTGTAAGCAAGATTGCTCCTGCTCTGGGTGGTTGCCCTAAGACATCTCAGTAGTCACTATGGTTAATTATGCTATATAGCACGGGCTAGAACACCATGCTGTTAATAGTAGGGGTATCCCTCCAAACCCTCTAACCTGTTGAGCAGCATGCTCCATATCTGCGTTGGCATGACAAGACCTTTGGCACTGGTACTGTCCAGCTGACATCAGTATAAGCCCTGCTGTGGAATCCAGGGATCAGGAACTTTATTTCAGACACAAGTCAGAATTTTGCTTTCTAAACGGTATTTTTTCTGTTAGTTGCAAAAGCGGTGTTACCTTCTCTTTACCTGTTGCTTTCCTCCTATCTTGTTCTGTAGAATGACTGAAAATAATGACCTGGTTATAAATAGCTAATGCCCCTGAATACAAGGGGAAATGAAATGAAAACTGAGAGGTCTTTGGCATTAGATCAAAACCTGTTAGGGACAGTTTCCTTTGGAGTGTAATTGTAATTGGCCAACTTTGTGACTTAAGGGCAGGGAAAATAAAAGGAATATAAATCACGGAGGGAAACAGCCCACTTTAAAGCTTGCATCTCATTTTGAAGTCATATCTGTTTCCATGACACAAACAGCCTTGGTTAATACCTTTACAGCAGACATACAAATAGTCAGGGTTCACCAGTATCTAAAGGGGGCCTACAGGAAAGATGGCGAGGGACTGTTTATGAGGGAATGTAGTGACAGGACAAGGCGTAATGGGTTGAAGCTGAAGGAGGGTCAAATTAGATTAGATGTTAGAAAGAAATTCTTTACTGTTTGTTAGAGTGGTGAGGTACTGGAACAAGTTGCCCAGAGAAGTTGTGGAGGCCCCATCCCTGGAAGTGGTTAAGACCAGGTTGGATGAGGCTTTGGGCAATGTGGTCTAGTGGAGGGTGTCCCTGCCCGCAGCAGGGGGGTTGGAACTAGATGATCTTTGAGGTCCCTTCCAACCCTAGCCATTCTATGATTCTATGATATGATTCTATAATAATGTGAAAAAACTAAAGAGAACTGAGCAATGAAGGGCTATGGAAATACTAAAAATAGCATGGAGCTGCACCAGTCAGTCATGGATGGGACCAACAACAGTGCTAAGTGTTGTATCGAAAGAGTAAAAAATAATTCCTTCAGAAGATGAAATTCCCAAAAGTTTTATAAGGTATTAGACTTTTTTGTCTGGAAGGACATTATGCCCTTGGAAAAAAACAAACCCATGTGTGTGGTACTGGCTTTGAAGCAGACAGCTTCCTTTTGCAGAATTAGTTTTCCTTGCACTTTGCTTAAAATCAAATTTTATTTTCAAGACTGTTGTGTAAACCAACAAATGTTTGTGAAATATTAAAGATGTGAATCTTTGTGTATAGGTAATTTTAATGAAAAAAGCAGCTAGTTAAGAAAGCATTCCTAGAGTATCCTCTAGCAAACAATACCTACCCATTTTCTTCAGACACCTTGATTACAAAAGTAAATAGATAAGACACAGGTCATACTAAGTTTTCTGGTCTTACCACCACTCTTTTTAGCAACTGGGATGATTCAAGGGGATGACTTGGAAGGGATTTCCTGTTCAACAAGGTATGATTTGTGCTAGAAGGAGGATTCTGTTTCTTCCTACTTAAAAAGCTGCCCAAGTTCACTAGAATATAAATGAGTACACTTGTATTTTTCTGCATGTTACTCTTGTTTGAATGGATAATGTGAGGGAAGACACAACTGAAAAACAGACCAAAGTTTGTTCAAAACCTGGACAGATTTACAAACATTGATATGAATGAGGGTTTATTTTGAAGGTTGTAGTACAGCAAGAGGACATGAGGGAGTCTAGAGGCTCAGAGTTTCAGTGTAAGGTTCTCCCTAATTCAATGTACAGTATATGCCACCGGAAATAACGGCAACATGCTGATAAAGTGAGGCAGTCTTTATGCATTTGTTTTACAGAAAAATAGAGGTGAGTTGCCATTTGCTTTACTAGCCAGAAGCAGTTCAGTTCTCTCTCTCTCTCATTTTAACTTTGTCAGCCTCTGTATTCTGGTTGTTAAAACACAATTCTTCCCTCCCAGCCTGCCTTGTTTATGTTGCTTTAAAAACTGTTCCTCAGAAATCATCCGACAGGATTTAAATGTTTCTATTACTTGCATGCTTCTGAGAATGCTGCCTATTTGTCTTATCTTTGAAAGATCTCGGCCAAAATATTAGTAATACTAAATAGAAATGGGAATGAGTTATCACATAAGAAGAATGGGGTTTTTTGGAAGGGAAAATAAATTTCAAGGGATCTTGTATTCAAAAGGAAGACAGTTATATCAGTCCTTGCTTGTGTTAAAAATTTTGAATGATTTACTGCACACACAGTACTATTATCAACTTGCTAGCTATCCAGTGTGAAAGCAGTAGTAGTGGATTTCAATGTACAAAATTACGTGATCCTACTTTGAATTTACATAAACCTTTATAAAATGCGAGAGAAACTACAATGAGCTCCAGCTGCACAAAACATTTCAGATAAAAAGACGTTGCTATAGCTCAAATCCCTAATTTTTATCCTCTTTGCTAAAAATAAAGGTGACAATTCTGACACATTTGTTCACATTGCCAGTACCTGACTGCACACATTGCTCTACTGTAGAACAGAAAGGCATGGTCCTGATTGAAGGCCAGATGCTGCGATGAACATCTGATTACAGGAGAATTTCCACTAAGTCTGCTGGAGCATGGTTATAAATAGCTTGTGCTCAGCATAAGTCAAGCATGTAGTTTTTGCCCCATCAGGAATAAAAAAGAAGTATCGGTTCACTTTATGTTCTCCGTCTTTGTTTGGATAACTCGCTTGTTAATCCAATACAGGCAGCAAGCAATTCATGGCATTTTTTTCTTCTGCTCTTATTCCTGTCAGTCCTAATAATATAGAGGGCTGTGGTTTGTTGTTTCTTTGGATCATTTCTGAAACACATTTATTCACTGCTGTCTCAAGGTTGATGAACAGGTGTATTCTTAAATCTTCATTTAGTTTTCAGTGAATCATTTGGATGTTTCGGAGTTCAGTCTCACATCCGCTCCTTCATGTCATTCAAATTTTCCCTGTGCTGACAGGATTGTAGTGCCAGATTAATTACTGAGCTGAGTTTGCTTTGCTAGCAAGTCATGAGTTGAGGAAAGTATGATGCATAAAAAAAGTTCTGCTAAAGCAAGGTCTGTAGGAGAGGCACATCCTTTTATTAGATCAAATGATACAGTTAGGAAAAATGGACAAGTTTCCAGGCACAAACATGTGAAGCCTAATAGTTGGTCCCAACTGTGTTAGCTGGTTTAATACCATTCTCCAAAAGCTTTGTCTGTCATACACACACACACATACACACAGAGTACTAATTTGTGCCTTGCGCATTCGTTTCAAATGAATTTATTTATTGGTATTTCCAGTTTGTAAGTAGGAAATGGTGGGGGGAGGTGGGAATAGGTAAGAAAAATGATTAAAAGTTAACATTGAATTTCCCTGAAACTGAACAATAGATTTAGTTACTCACAAAGATTGTTATAGAGTAGGTATTGGTACATACAACCGGCTGCAGATTTCTTTGTGAGATGACTGCGATTGAGGTCCAAATCTATAGACCTCTGAGCTTCATAAATTGGGATCTTGACAGATTTTGAGCTGCTCTGTGCTGATTTACATTCTCTCAGGTTATTCTATTGTTGAGATGTTTACTGCATGAATCTAATGGTATGGTGTGACAGCTGGGGAGAAATAAATGGGAAGTGTTGGAAATGTTTAGAAACTAGTCTGGGAAAAGACCTGTGAAGAGAGGACAAAATCCAAGGCTGTTTCTGAAGAACAAAAGTGGTAGATTGGAGAAACCAAGACAAGAAACAAGCACTTGCTAAAGTATTAGAGATAACTAGGGAGGCAGGAGATGGACATCTAATTCAGTTATGGCTTATTTCACAACCTCTTGCTCTAAAAGTGCTGTACTCACAGCTAGAAAAAGACTGTAGGAAGACTGGTAGGAAGACTGGTTATTGTTCTCAAAATGGTTTTCACAGTTTTGAAGAGAAGATTCAGAGGTATCTGAACTTTGTTCTGCAGATGAATGACAAGGCTAATCTTTGAATAATGAATAATGCAAAAAAAAACCCCAGAGAGGCATATAGCTCTGCAAAGGCAAAATTAATTGCTGCTTATCGCATCTGAATGAAATCACACAAGTAGAGTATTTGGGAACACATCATAAAAATAAGTGCTACAGATGTTCTCTGCAGACATTTCCCCACATTTTGTGCCCCTGACTAGGATCTAGTTCCTCATGTATAAAAATGTCCCTACGCCCCCACTCATCTGCCACTAGTTGTTCTTGTTTCCTTATTACAAATTCACCTTGATGAATTGTTTCAAAACGCTTCTGGCCTGAAGGAATCTCTCGATGCTATATTGTATCATTCAAGGAGTAAGATAATTTAAAACATGTTTTTACTAACTCTTAACTAAAAATACACCCTATTTCTGAGACTGGCTGTATAAAATTCAAGAAATTTGGCTGTCCTTACCCTCACAGTCATCAGAGAAGTTGTCGCCACTGACAGCCCACTGCTTTTGATAGTGGTTTTTCTTGGTAAAAGCAAGAAATTCTTTTCCAGGTACGTGACAAGCCAGTGAAGATTTTTTTGTATTTGTCATTCTGAGACAGAGTGTGTCCTATGTCAATCTCATGTTTACCACGCAGATTAAAGCAGAGGTCTTACCAAAGGAAGAAGATACTTAGTATGCAAAAGACTGTGGTGAGTTGCTGGATGACTGAGCTGGTGGTTCCAAAGTAAGTCCCAGGTTGATGCTGTTATAGAACAATGGGAGATACTGATGATGCTAATGGAAAAAACAACAACAAACAACTTGGCTATTATGATCATAGCATCAGGCCAAACTATAAAATGGAAAAAGTAGTTCAAAGATAACAGTTACTCTGGGCCCTGGGGAAACCAGTCTGGCTCAGCTGCTGTCTGTGCCAAAAGGAAAGGCCTCATCTGAGAAAATGAAGTGCTTTTTATAACCAAGGTAGACATTGGCAGGGCTTATACCATCCCACAATAATGCAGTGGACATAGCCAAGATTAAAAGGATTTGTAAAGAATGATTTACATGATAGGACAATAGAAAATGCTATTTACTGCTCACCTTTCTAGCCCTGTTATTCATTAGAGTAACTCATGATGGTTTTTTGAAGTCCAGAGGAGGAAGAAAGGTTTGGATGGACTTCATCAAACTGTAAACTCCCTGCCTTCGTTCCATGCACATCGGTGTTGCTTTCAGATCACTTCTGCAAGGCTCTGAGCACACCCTGAAAGGTGTTCCTTTCCTCCTTCCCCAAGCATACTCATACTGTGCCTTCCTCCTTTGCCTCAGGCTCAACTATATCAATTTCCATTACTAAGTCTATGTGTTGGCAACCTTTGCAAAGTTCTCCATTTGCTATTTCCACACAGCCTCCTCCTTTCTGTTTACTTCTAATATAGAACGAAGAGTAAGAAGGAAACCTAATATATATGACATAGTTTCTGTATTCTGGTGTGTTTATTGTTTTATTCATGCATTGTTGCTACTGTTCTGACCATAAGGAACACAACAGCTGTTTTTTCTGTCCATTAGCATCACTGCATGTGCCTCTCAGGCCATTCATTCTGAGCTATCTGATGCTCCTCTTCTTTGGTTGTCCTGTATTGTGCTTATTGCAGGTAAGGAATGACAAAGTCATTCCTAAATGCTATGTCTACTGCCTCACAGCAATATCAGCTGTAGGGAGAGACTACTGCTCCTTCATTCTCTACCCTTTTCTCCTGTGGCGGACATACGGCCTTGGTTTTCACAAGCTCAGGAGGATCAGGCCAGCGCCATACTTGACAGTGGGAGCTCCAGCCCAAAGCCACAGGATCTGCAACAGACGCTGCACCAAATCAGTGCCTATGCAGTTCCTCATCACCATGCTGATGGGCATGACTGTCATCCAGATGATGAAACAAAACAAGTCCCTTTGGCCTTCGCAGATCACTGAAATTCTCAGTGGTTTTGATGAGATTACTTCTGGTGTCATGGAGGCCACAGTAAGTGATCTGTGCCGAATCTGTGCCACCATATTGTCACGAAGGTGATGGCTTTGCATTGATAAACCAGAAATGCTGAGTGCTACGTGGCCTAAGAAGTTCAGGAATCCCTGACCCAGAACCAGTCCAAGCTGGATAATTATATTCTAAGGACTTAAATGCTCAACAAATTTAAAATGGTTATCTGGGTGGGTTTTTTTCTACTTCATCCTCTAAGCCTCCATTTCCTTGCTGCTTTCTATTAAATAAAAGTCCTCATATTTATGTAAGACACATTCACAGACATTATACACCCATGCTACTATGTGTGTATACCTTTTTGATATGCTCTGAGGTGAAAGCCAGTATATTAATGTGAGATTACTATCTGTTCTTCAATAAGAAATCAAAGAGAAAAAAGATCAAGAGGTAGTGATTTCATATAAAAACACAATGAGAGATCTCTGTCTTCATGTTTTGTCTACCAAGTTATTTATAACCTGTAATTATTACTGCCCTTTCCATGGTATAACTAGGTTGCACATTGTAGATTATTAGAGTGATTATTCAGTATTGGTCAAACCTTAAGGTCCTAATTAATTCCTAGTACAAGTGAAATTATTAAAGTCAGTCACAGCTTTATCTACAAATAGAGTAAAACCAGACTGTTTTCTCAGCACCTGGCCTACTGCTTTATTTCACAGTTCTATTGTCATCTTTATCTTCACTGCTTTATCCAAGATACAGCATTTCCACTGGCTTTGCATGAGAATGAGACTAACAAACAGAGATGTGTCATCCCTTGGAGAAGCTTTGCCAGGACCAGCTACAAGATAACACAGATCAGCGCTACCACACACTGCTTCTTTTTCCAACAGACCCAATTATGAAGTATTGCTTAAATTCCTGCTTGTTTATATCACATTGATTTCCAAAGAACGTTGACTAAGTAAGGGTGAAAAATGAGAACTGACTTCAGGTTCTGATCCAGCTTTCAGCAACCACCAATATTTAAGGAGTAAACTGAGAGATACCATCAATGGCAAAATGCACTGAAGTGAGACTGCACAATTTCCCATGCTTTAAATTCAATATCTCGGTAGCAATAGACGAGTTTATCCCTACATTAAATATCAAATTTCAGTTTGCATTGCAGATTTATTGAAAACGATGATGGGAAGCAAAGCATGAAAAAATGGAAAGCAGCTAGTGGGAACTGCTTCATTTCTGGGAATCTAACAACAGGGTACGCAATACCTACATTCCTGAATTGGAAGTTGAGAGAGATAAAGGAAGTTTGACCTTGTCATGGTTTAACCCCAGCCGGCAACTGAGCAACACGCAGCTGCTTACTCACTCTCCTCCCTCACAGTTGGGGAATCAGAAGAGTAAAAGTGAGAAAACTCGTGGGCTGAGATAAAGACAGTTTAATAGGTAAAGCAAAAGCTGTGCATGCAAGCAAAGCAAGACAAGGGATTCATTCCCCACTTCCCACGGGCAGGCAGGTGTTCAGCCACCTCCAGGAAAGCAGGGCTCCATCACGCATAACAGTGACCTGGGAAGACAAACGCCATCACTCTGAACATCCCCCCCTTCCTTCTTCTTCCCCCAGCTTTATCTGCTGAGCATGATGTCATATGGTATGGGATATCCCTTGGGTCAGATGGGGTCAGCTGTCCCGGCTGTGTCCCCTCCCAACTCCTTGTGCACCCCCAGCCTCCTCGCTGGTGGGGTGGTGTGAGGAGCAGAAAAGGCCTTGGCTCTGTGTAAGCACTGCTCAGCAGTAACGAAAACATCCCTGTGTTATCAACACTGTTTTCAGCACTAATCCAAAACACAGCCACATACCAGCTACTGTGAAAAAAATTAACTCTATCATCACAGCCAAACCCATCTCAGGCCTGAACCAAAATACCGGATCCAAACTCTGAAACTAAATTTGATATTTTCCCTCCATATCCATACTTGCCTTTTATTTACAGAGTGTGCTGTTCCAGAATTCGTGATTACAGTGTTGTCATATTTCTTTGACTCATAAGGAGAGTTGGGTGAGAAACTAGATTCAGATTTTTCAACTCAGCCCCACTCACAGTGCATGGCTGGTATAAAATTTCATTTAATTTACCTCTCTATTTTAAATATCTGAACAAACTAAGTTCCACATGCATTATAAGTAGAATAAGAAAGATAAAC
Source organism: Balearica regulorum gibbericeps (assembly GCF_011004875.1). Lineage (NCBI taxonomy): Eukaryota > Metazoa > Chordata > Aves > Gruiformes > Gruidae > Balearica > Balearica regulorum. The sequence continues at coordinate 120,659,631 of NC_046185.1, forward strand.
AAGTAAATAAAATCTCAGAATTTTATTACACAGAAATACTTTGAAAAATAAATTTTCCGTCTGAAGACTAGCAGAGAAAAAAAGGAATTAATTTTTACTTCTTTTTCAGTAGATGCCAAGTGTTTCATGTACTGCCTATAAGCTGCCAACTTTCCCTTAGTCTACGTACTAAGTGAAATCTGATCACCTTAAAGCTCAAAAATATATCACAGGACAGAAATACTAGCTGTAAACCAGGACAGACATCCTTCTGCTGAAGAGATGACAAATTATACTTCTTTCATCTCATGGTCATGCAGACACTAATAAAAAAATGCAATGACCTCCACTGCTGTAGCCAGTAAAAATTATAATATCTGAGCAGTCAGCAGTTAATTCTGAGCAATGCTAACTGCTGGTTTTGGCAGATGATTATGTATCATTCATTTCTCAGTCCTTGTTGTATCATTGTGCAGACATCACCAGCATTTTACTGAAGACACAAATTTATTCTGGATCTCCCCTAAGGATTAGTTTAAGTTATGGAGGCAGGAGCAGAATCTGTGCTGAACAATTGTAACCCACTGATACAACGGATTGAAAATGTGACTCTAATCATACTGGTTTCATATTTTGATTAAAAAAGATTGATAGAGAAGGAGAAAAAAACATCCGTGTATTGCACTCAGAGAAGAAAGACCATGTGATTGACAATGTGATAAGAAGTAGAGGCAACAGGGGAAGGATTAGTTACTCTGAAGTGCTGAAGTCATGAGTATCATCCCATATCAAACCACTTGAACATCTTTGCCATACCGCATATTGCAAATTACAGAAAATATTTTTACATGTTCATTGCATTATTTAGAAACCTTTTTGGGGAGTAAAATGTTTCTATCTAGATGCAGCAGTAACTATAAGGACAATGCTCAGGTCTTGTTCTTCATTAAACTGCAGTATTTCTCACATTCTTAAAAGTACCATATAATTAGAACCTATTGCCTCTACAAAGGAAAGCCCTTTAATGAATAGTTTTGTACAGCTGGTCAGGAAACCAGAATGCATGAAAAATTCTGAGATTTCAGTCTTTGGCTGCTCTCTTCATAAAAAGAATTGCCAATATTTTCTCAGGAAAAATGAGAGACATGCTGAACACACACAGATTATTTAAGTCAAGGCAAACACCACCTTACGTGAGAGAGGCACAGTTCCACTGTTCTGCCCTTCTTGAGTTGAAGAGCAATTTGAGTCTCCCATATTCTAAACAAGAGAGAAATCTAACCATCAGTCACAAGGGTTCGTTACTCTGGTGCCAAGAGTGGTGGAGTTCTTACAGCAAAGCACAGTAACTGAATCTGGAGAGTCTGAGAGTCTCCCGTCCTGGAAAAGCCAACCGTGTCAGTGTAAGGCGCTCATAGGAAATGTCAGTGCTTGCTTTAGTCCTTGTTCTGTATTCAACATACTGATGATTTAACCAGGCCTGTTCTTATCCCAAACGAGTGCCTTGGTTAGTGGCTATTAGCTGTTGTGGGATCTTTCTTCTCCTCACGTGCCCTGTTGCAGAAGCCCATATCCTGAATCTAAAAAACTCCAAATATTTTTTTCATCAAAATCGGCACATTTCTATTTTACTGTTTCTTTCTGAAGAAGTCAGAATTTTTAAAAAAAGAACCCCCCAAAAATAAAAACTTGTTGACTATCTTCAGTGATGTGTACGCTATAGGGAGGGGAGGAATTCTTTCAGCTTCCATTTTTAGCCTTGTCAGATTGATAGAGATATCTAGTTTTTAAACAGCTGTGACATTTTTAAGAAAATGAAAATCATGACCTGCCACTTGGGAATCCTCTTTATGTTCAGCCTTACCCAAATGTGCCTTTTCCCTAGCAGGAAGAACAGATAGTTTAAAATTTGCAACCATACTTGTACCATAATGATCTTTTCCTTAACAAGCAGTTTGAAATAGTAGCACAACTGTGAAGGAGGCACATTAAGGAGGAATAGAGTAGGTTTGGCAGCCTAAGGCCAGCAGCAAATATATTTCTTACCTAGCGCTAAAATTTGCTGTGCAGATTGGTCTGGTAATCCTTGCAAACTTTCAAAAGTACCGGTGTACCATTAGCAAACACTACCCTCATTTAAAGAGGCTGCTTACATATCTCTAATGGGTATCAGAGGGTTCCTGTTTGTCAGAAACATAAATTTTAAAAAACATGAATGACGGTATAACAGAAAGGAAAGAGATCTATGAGCTTCTGCAATGCATTCTCCTACTGAGGATTCATTTCTCTAGTCTAATTTATCTGAAATGTTCAGGTATGTCCTAATTTTAGCATTTTGAGAAACAACTTTTTGAAGAATATTTGAAGAAATTGACTTGCTTTTACAACAGTGAGCTATATGGGAAGTGTTTTTCCTTAGAGAGCAAGGAGTCTAAAACATCACCAATCTGTTCCTGTGTTTGGAAATCATTTACCTACCACCTGGGAACATTACAAACTGACATATGGTACTGTCATTGTCTGCCTCCTGGCAGCTAGTGGAGAGTATCTACATGAGAGGAAAGTTTAGCCTAGTTAGCACTAAAGAACTACTAGAAAGAAGAGAATCATATTTTTTTCCAAGCGGAAATTGCACTCTTAAATAATTCTTAAAATATTGAAGCAATAATTAGAGACCAGGAGGGATCAAGCTTGCCACACTACTATTTTTAAAGCTAGGGACTTAAATAAGAAACAAAAGAGAAGAACTATTTAACACGATAAATAATTCAGCAGTGGAACTCATGGCCATGGGAGAACACATTTATGAAGAGATCAAAAAAATATGACTAGATAAATTCATGTAAGAAGAATCCTTAAATGGCTATCAAATATTATTACAGATGCAAACACCAACCCAAGAGGTGCCCCTAATGTGTAAAACTGACAGAAGTCGGAAGGATGTACTGATAGAAGCATCACTATATGCTTGTCATATTTTAATACTCTCTCTAAAGCATCCACTATTGGACATTGCCAGAGATACTGGGGAAGGTCACCTTCTTGTAACTGCTCTGTGTAAGAAATGCTACTTACAAAATCACCAGTCATCATGTAAGCTGTAAGTCTAAAGGAATACCAAGCCATATATCTTTATTCATGTATTTAGTCATGTACTTTTACTTATGTATGTACTTATGAATACAAGTGCAAATGTCCGATTATATGTATTAATTTTCAAAACTTTTAGCTAAAAAATTTTTAAAATATGATACATCCACTAGTTTTGTAAAAAATGGATATATAGCACCATATATGTGATAGTTATGACATAATTTTATAGAGGCTCCAAATGTTATTTCAAGACCTTTTAACATCCTGAGTCTGCCGTTTATTTTAATCAGCTACATCTGCTCTGGCTGTAATAAAGGAAACTGAAAAGGAGAAGGACATTTCCAATCTACAGCAGAATATATTTGCTAAAGCAGTAAATATAAGCAAGAGTTCAGCTAATATCCTCTGCGTCAACATCTGCAAATCTATGATAGTCACACATAACCTGGTCTTTGTTATTAAACCGATGGAACTAGTTAAGTATCTTGCATACACCTGGAGAAGGAGTGACACTGACAACATAGGTTTGAAGTCCAAGTGCTTACCAAAGGTTGCAGTTGGCAACCTTGCAGCCCATCTAAAATTATGAATTTACTAACATTTCAAATGAAAATTGTTTATTGATCCTGAAAGACTGGATAAAAGACGAATTTGGTGATTACGTTCCTGGGACTTATGTGATTTTGTTGGTGTGCAGCCCCAAGCCATGGGGCAAAAAACCACTTGAACAGAGTCGAGCAAACCTTTCTGATGGGAAAGCAACTGACCCTCATCTTCTCTTCTGTATGGCAACCCTAGTTGTCTTTAGAGATCAGAAGTCTGCAAAGGATGCAGAAAAAGCTCAGTCATAAGAAATCTGCATGATTTTTTACCTATCCTTGGGATCTCAGCTTTTAGAAGGACTAATGAAAGCACCATTATTTTATGTTTTAGGGAAATTTTATATGCAGTTTGCCTAAACAAACCTCTTAGAAGTTATTTTTGATTGCTGCTTCACAGCAGCAGTAAGACGGAGGCAGAAAAGATAACTCTCTCCTTGTTATGTAACCCTCCATCATGGTTAAACACTAGATAGTAGCGTACTATATCTCAGCCATGTAACTCTTACTTTCACCACTCCCCACAACAGCTCTAACTCAGCTGGTAGCTCCACATGCTCTAATACCTGGTGGAGATAGCAGTTGGCTTCTGAAAACCATATAGCAGCATGATACGGCACTGTGCTGTGTTTAAGCTGATGCAGGTGCACAGCAAGGGTGTTGAAGCCTGGATGGATGGTCTCTGCAGTCCACGTATGCCCTGCTCTGTTAAGTGCTTCTCACAAAGATGCCTCCGTTTTGAACAGTGATGACAAACCATCTCTGACTGGAAGCCTCTCCATGAGAAAAAGCATAGAAAAGCAGGGTTTCAGGGTCAGGTCCCTCATTGGTTTTGATCCAAATAGCTCCAGTGATGTCAGTGGATCAATGTCTGGATCATTACCAGAAGATATGGCTCACTCTGTGCGTAAAGAAGCTACCAACTTATTTTCTTGAAGGGACATAGCACTGCACATAAGGAATTTGTAGTTCCCGAACAAAGACCCAATTTTCTCCTGCTTGATCTTGCTATCCCGCAGTGCAGATATAGCCTTAGCCAGCTCTTTCACGACTATACAACATTGAGTTGGACTGGGATTTAGATTGAGAGCTGATAACATTACCAGGCTCTGTAAGGAAAGAGATAGGAGTCAATCAGCTAATGAATTCTTCCGTAATGGAAGTAGTGCATAGGGAAAAATATGCAATGGAGTAGAAAAATATCTTCCTGATAATAAAATACTCTCACAGGCAACGTCTTGTAAAAAGGAACTAAAATACTCCAGGCTACACTCATGAGTGTAGCTTCCCTGAGGAAGGCAAAATGGGAAAACACTGAGTTAAAAAGCTACCAGTTCAAAATTAAACATGGGAGGGGGTGGGGAGAAAGCCAGATTACTTATGAAAATTAAAATTGGAGGCATAGTTGGGAGTGTGCTCTATCACTGTTGTTTAGAAAACTGGACTTGGTGTTTGAGTTTACATCAGCACCCCCAGAAAACACTTTGAGGTAGGCAAGAAGCTCTTTTCCTCTACATTTAACATGTGTATCTGGCCCTTTCTCGTGTTTTTTTAAGCTTGATTTCTCTGTGCAGACAATGATCCATAACACATAAGTGAGAAGACTCCAGGGTAGTAGTTAAATGGAAATGCTATCTTATTTTTCTAGGGTTAATAGCTTCCAACACATTCAAAAAGTCATCTATCTGGATTGTAAATATGGATCATTTCATACAGAGCGGTTGCAGAGTGATGGCAACAAGGAAAGCAGCCTGGAGCGCAGTTAAGGGAAGTTGTCCTTTTTTCTTTGCAAAAGGATTAATCTTCCTACCATCACTCAGGAAACAAGGCTTTAAAAGTGACACTGGGGGAAGGGGGAAACCAAAAACACCATGAAGGAGTGGGGAAAGAATGTCTCTTCTTGTTAAATAACAACTCCTTAAAATTTGCCAATGGCAGACAACCACTTTATGGTCACATTTTACTTTCTCCTTTACATCAAAGCACCAGATTTGCAATGGCAACCACACAAGCAGCAGATTTTATTGTGGCCTAATATCTAAATGTTGGCGATGGAAAAGCAGGTGCTGCCACTGCACACAGTGAACAACAAATCCATCAACTATCTTTTACTTTACTAGATTCTTAGTAGAGGGCTTATAGCTGTCAGCAGGTCTCACACCAGGGAAATCTCATTGATTTCAATTAAATTATTCCTTCACATTGGTGTAATTGAAAGGAGGCCTAGGGCCTATAGTTTCCTTCTTCCGTCTTGATAATATACCCAAGTTTTACTTTGGTCTTTTGCAAAACAAGAGAGAGTAAATGCGTTAATGCGTAAGACCAAAAGAGGCAGGTAAACAAAGGGAAATAAAACCACTTTTATGCCTTTAGAATCTGATGTGTTAAATTGGAAGAGCAGTAAGATTTATTTCTCTGTGTCATATCATCCAAACCCAGCATATCTCTCTCTGAATTTGAAATTTAATGCTAAAAAAGGTTATTTACTTTCCACCCATCCTCATAAATAATGGACAAGGTCTAATTTCCGTTTCAGATTGCTGATGTTAAGATTAACAGCAGTTTACTTGCTTTGGTATGCAGATGGGGAAAAGCCAAAGGACTGTCTTTATAACCAGAGATTGTGCAATCTTCTCCCTCTTGCTGTTGTTGCTGCAACCACAGCTTTGAATGCAGCCCTGACCCCTGCCATTTTTTAGTTTTTTAACAGCTGAACATGTTTAATTGAAGACAAGATCAAATTTGACCTCAACCGTTATGGAGAAATCAGGGAAGCAGGAATACTGGCACATGCACATCTGCTATAGAAATCCATTGCACAGAGTTGCTCTGTCACCTGGGGTGTGCACGACTAATATTTATTCCTGACTCCCAAAAATGCAAGTAGTTCAAAGGGGTTGCATGAAGTGAACTGCTAGTCATGTCAGAGCACTTTCACTTATCCTCACCTAGCAAGCCATCCATTGCCAGAGGAAAAAAAAAAAAAAAAGCCTGATTTCTTCTTTGCTGCAGGAGGGAAAGGTTTCCTTAAACTCTCCCGTTCTTCATGACACCAGGAAAGCACAGCTTAGGACCTTCAGTGCCAGCCTGTGACACAAGCGCAGGTTTCCATTTGATTTGTGCTGATTTACACAAGGAGGAAAAGAAGAATAGAGTCAAAGTTTCTGGAGGCTTTTCAAATATCTAATTACCAGAAAAATAAGTCTTGATAAAGGAAGATGTTAAATTTCATCTAATTTACAGCATTTTGAACAGAAAGCTAGAGAAACAATGAAGAGTAGAATGCTATCTATCTGCTTTGTTGACAAGACTCAGGGAAAGACCATCATATTTGACTACATTTGATGACAATCATCTGATTGACAGCCAATATCAAATACTAAAATAAACAACAAAAAGGAATCCTTCTCCTCCTCCTCCTCAAATTAGAAGGCAACTCAGAAGTCCAATTTACACTACTTTTACAAAAAGAAATATACATATATTACTTTCTGCAGGTTTATTTAAATGTATATATAATATAACATTATAGATTTGCAGAACCAGAACCTAATACTCAGTGCCAGTTGAAACCAACTCATTTTAACTATTGTAAATGTTCAAAATTGGATATATGCATATATGTTCCTACATATGGTCCTATGGAACATTTCCATCTTCAAGGTTGGAAAAGATGTTTCTAAGATATCTTACCAGAAGACTAGAAATCTCTTCAGCTGAATGGAGCTTGAAATGCCCCCAACCTTGACCTGAGATGTAGAAATAACCTTAGTTTGCTCTAACAAAAGAGCAAATTTAATAAAATGAGATTAAAAAAGGAAGCAGGTAGTATATGACCAGTACATGTTTTCTGCAGACATGATCAAAAGATTTTCCAAAATTATTGCCCCACTTATATTAATTACTTTGAGACGATATCATGGATCACTACTTTGTACATTGCAGGTATTTCTAAATAATTGTGTTCATTTTCCTACATAAAAGGAGAACAATTATTTTCTTTCATTAAAAATAATTTATTCTTCAGTTTGCTGCAGAGACTTTCCTTCATCATTATGAAGCTAAAGTGAACTCATAACTCTCACCAGCACTGAAATTGGTTCAGTGCTCAGTAGATAGACCATTCCTATTTATCTGGAAATGATAACAAATGAAATAACATAGCAAGGAAGAATGAATGACTAGCGATTTGGTCATCCAATCTTTGTATATAAGAACCATTCTGAAGTTAACAGGAATTACACAAACAGAGCTAACAAAATACCTTCTGCAGAGAAGAATGGAGAAAATCCACCTACGCACTTTTGTCACATGCATTAGCTCAATGAACACATTATCTGAAGAGTCCTTACTATCTTTGTGTTCTCATTCTACCCTCCTCCCATCCATACAAATTTCATTATGCCTAAATTTAGGCATGGACCTGGACCTTCTCATTAAAATCCTTGGTCTATACTATAATCAAAATGGTTTTAAAGTAGAGACCTCTTCCTAACAGGGTCATATGTTTGCTGCTCTTTAGCACTGCTGGGTTCTATAACCGTGAAATAGCAATAGTGCAAAGTAAAAGGAAGGACCATCACAATGATAACACATAATAAAGTGGGCACTGATCTGGGCCTCCCAAACAGGTATGTGTCACCTGTCTAATGGAATCAGAGTATGAAACAGACCCAGAAGCTCACATGATTACTGAAGGAGTTGATCTCATCACAAAAAAAAAGTTTCAAAGGAGCATCATAAACAAAATATGACATATCTGACAAAATTAGACGAGTGCGCTCCAGAGGAACAGTTTCTGTCTGCAATAATGGAAAGATAAAATGGAGGTGGGTCATTTAATGAAGGAAGGGACATACAACAATAAAGGGACATAAGCTTAAAAAACCCTCACCATTTTCATTTGTCTGCTAGAGCTGATGCTTAAACCATCCCCTCAGAACTTTGAAAAGAGGCAGCAAAATGCTGAGGTGTTTTGCAGTAGGTGCCTTTAGGTTTCTTTAAGCTTATCTGACTGTATTCATAGAATCATAGAATGGTTTGGGTTGGAAGGGACCTTAAAGATCATCTAATTCTAACCCCCGCTGCCATGGGCAGGGGCACCCTCCTTTACAAGCACTTTTGAAGTCAGAATTAAGTTTATGTTTACATATATTTTGATTTGTTGATCTTCTGCCTACAGCCATATGTTCTCTTGTGATGAACCTGCACAGTGGTATTTGAACTGGCTTCCTATACTCCTTTCTCCAACCTAATATCATATTGTAATGTTATTATGGTTTGTTATGGCCATAGAGAGGCCAGAAACTTGTGTTTCAGAAGCTATTGAGTCAGGAAACCTCGATGTCATTGCAGTTAAAAGTAAATCACGAGTAGAATGGGAGCTGTCCTCATTTAAAGTTAAGCAACTTCTCTAGTTCTCTCATAACAATATTTTTTCCATGATAGCTCTCAGCCATATAATCTCACCATAATTTAGAACTGCTGTATCTAAGATGTCCGCTAAACAGGTGAGGGACTACGTAATGAAGGTGGATTGCTGTTACGGAATTTTTTATATCCTCTGAAAGCACTACATTTAGAATAACAGAGTGGATGGACCCAGAATGTCTCTTCATGTAGCAACCTTTTGCCTATTTGAACACTGATATTACATTGCCTCTGATTACTCTTCTCTAGGCTATTTTTCACATCCTCCCCATGCAGACTTCAAGGGGGTTTTCTGCTATGTGTATGTGTTTGGCACGGAGTGGTGGGAAGCATTTACTTCCATTACTTATGTAGTATTATTGCAAACCCACCATATTTCAAATTTGTATACATGATATAAAAATATGTCAATTATAATGTACATTTTAATATGGAAATTCTCTGTACCATGACGCCATCAATCAGCAAAATGACACTGTTAGTTTGCTTATTTTACTGAGGAAAAAGTTGAATCCAACACAAAATGCATTTATTAAGGCTAGGAAATAATATTTTAAAATCATAGAGTGGATGTTACTCACATGACACTCCAGATTTACAACTGTCTGGATGGCCGGGCCCAAAGAGTTGTGGTGAATGGAGTTAAATCCAATTGGTGGCCGGTCACAGGGGGTGTTCCCCAGGGCTCAGTGTTGGGGCCAGTTCTCTTTAATATCTTTATCAATGATCTGAACAAGGGCATTGAGTGCACCCTCAGTAAGTTTGCAGGCAACACCAAGTTGGGCAGGACTGTTGACCTGCTGGAGGGTAGGAAGGCTTTACAGGGGGATCTGGACAGGCCGAATTGATGGGCCCAGGCCAGCTCTGTGAGGTTCAACAACGCTGACTGCCAGCTCCTGCACTTGGGTCACAACAACCCCATGCAAGGCTACAGGCTTGGGGAAGAGTGGCTGGAAAGCTGCCTGGCGGAAAAGGGCCTGGGGGTGTTGGTCAACAGTCGACTGAGCTTTTTTTCAAAATGCAACATTACTAGGTTTCAATCTTTTATATTTAAGTTCTGTAATTATAATGAGATGAATATTTTATCCTCTACCATATGATCACCCTAGGCTGTTTAATTTTAGACCATGAACCATATTTTAACTAATACATTAAAATGTAAGATATCATCCAAAATTACTTGGGTTTTTAAATACATTGATATATGGAGTGTGAACCTTATAAAGCACTTTCACTGTACCTCCATTTACTGTGAAATCCCTGTTCTCTCCAAGCTTATCACTGTAAAGATATGACAAACTGTATCAGGATTACATTATCACAGAGAAACCTGCAGAACTAAAAAAGTTTAATCGCTCAGAAAGTATGTGCCTATGTGCCAATGCTGCCTATTCCTGCTTTGTTTCTCCCAATGTTGCTAAAATCCACGTCTCACTTTGGCAACTTCCACTACCCAAGGCAAGAAAGATAATGTCATGGAGCTGGTGCTCTTGCATCAAGACATTTAGATGCTCCAGAACACCTCCCACTGCTCCATTTTCTTCCACTCATTGGCTCTTTCACTTCCCCCACTGTTACTTTTTCTATCTCTTTTTCCATCTCTTTTTCCATTACAGAGGATGCCAGAAGGATTTGAGCCTCTTTGCTTATGCAAGCTACAGCTCTGAATGCTTCCATCCCTTGTCATGGCACACAGGGTCAAGCTCAATGAATGGGAGCATTGCTTTGCCAGAGTTTAGGACACTAAGGAAGATGGCAGTGTGTGTGTCGTGTTCCTGAGAGGAATAATTGTTACACACCTCTGCAGCTGATTGCATGTGATTGAGAAGAGTCAATACTTTCTTGTCAAGTGTCTTAAAACCCTAACTGGAGTACCTCTGCAGAGTACAGCCTCTTACTAGGTTTAGGCTAGCCTTTGATATCAGGACCTAGTCTGGATTAGTGCTCAGGGTCATCTCCATGTAAAGCCAGAGACTGTGGAGACAAAATCTCACTCTCCAACATTACAGCTGCTCGTATACTCTCCTTGTTAGATCAGTCCTGTCTTTTCACTGGCCTATTTCACCTCTGTGCCTCTAGGTGGGACAGGTGGCAAAGAACGCTGCTACAATTGTATAGGCTTAAAGATGCCCTTCTGTGTTGGGTGTGAATATTGCAGATGCTTTCAAAGTTGTCTGTTCAGCACATTCAAGTCTGTGACCATGACAAAGAAAGAAAATCTGTATTCTTCTATATATATTCCAGTTGGTGAGGAACTTGGAATGCAGATAGCTAGAGGACAAAGTGCTCTCCTTGATACTGGCACTTGTGTGCTTCACTGTACTAAGCTGTTTTGATGGAGTATGGCATATAACCAATATAAATGTACTGCCTGGCAGGTAATACCAGGAAAACTTAAAAAAAAGTTAATCAACACAATTGAATAGATGCTTTCCTCCTCAGACTCTTGAGAAAATACTTCTCTAGACTGATTTTGGAGGTGACTCTCTACAACGCAAATTATTCAAAAAGTCTAGATACATAGGTATGCAAAGTAATTCCCTGGGAGCTCTAACAGCTCTGCTGCAGGCTTCTGGCCAGATGATCTCTCTTGGAGAAGTATTCTTTGTGTGATCTCCTAATGGATTCTCAGAGCTGTGAAGTGCTATATAACACCTCCATTGCTGCCAGCCACAGTGCCCAGGAGGGAACACATCTGCTCTTTTACATTTGAGGTTGCTTGCTAGGCAAGTGCAGCCCTCATCATGCTTGGATGTTCCCTACAGAGCAGACCAGGGTATGAAAACTTGTGTAAGCAGGTTATGTACGTCTTTGGGTCATCTCTGAGGTTAATTAATATCCCATAACAAATACAAAGTGTTTATTAGTTTCTCCAAGAATGCTGTCTAGTCCTCACTGAAAACCTCCAAGTATGCTGCATATATATGGGGATTTTAGGCTAATATCCCATAATTTCAGAAATATGACTCTTTGCAGCACCAGGAGGTTATTTACGCTGTCTTTTTAACCATTTACCTAAAGGGTTTGAGGTTCCTCGCACATTTGGTGACAATAAAGAGGCAGACTTCAGAGGGAGAATGCATCTGCACGCATGAAGAGCCTTCTCTCCACACAGGTGTCCATACTCCTACGTACCTCTTAACTGAAGCACACAAGAATATTGTTTTTGTCTCATTTGTGTGAATCAGAAGCCAGTAGTATTAACAAAAGAGAAAGAAATCATGTTCAGCCTTTGAAGTGTTCCTTCTTGCAATTAATTAATTTATTCCCCTATATGTGGTGGTGTTTGTTTGTTGGGGTTTTTTGAAAATCATAATCTCTTGGATCAAAATAGGAAGAGAGTGACTTATAGTATCCCTCTCCTTTGAAGTTCCTTTTAAACTACTACTCTGGCATGAAACAAAGGCATAATTCAAAATTTTGACTGGGTTCAAAAATATATCCTTTAAAGTACAATGACAGTTTATTTAAAATGGCGTTCTAAAAATGACTGCTAACTTACCACTTCAATGTACTTTCACATAATATCTTCTTGCAGACAACCTGAAGAAAAAAATAAAGCCAGGTGATTATTTGGCTGAATTTGTAGGTTCATTTCAGCCCATCCTGTGACTCAGCTGTTAGCTAGACTCTGTGCTTTTTTCTGTGGGTATTTTTAAATGGCTGCCTTCTCCACTCTTCTCTTAGCACATTTGCCCAGAATGTCTCCTTTGTCTTTACAGCCACAACAGTGAGACAATTTCATTGTTAGGATGTTTCTCAATGTTACACCTGTGTTAGAAAATACAGGGTATTGGATGCAGCTTTTCCCAAGTGGTAGAAATTTAAGATTTCTTTAAGTGTGCTAGTTTTAAAAAAGAGGGTAGGAATCTATTGTTCTTCATGGGAACAAACATTATCTCCTACAAATTTAACTCTATCAGAAACAAATATCAAGTGATATACAACTAGTGTGCTGTGGTTGTGCTGCAGTTTCTACAGAGAATTTTGGGTATTAGACTTGCAAAATAACTACTAAATGCATTCAATATCCATCCTTAGAAATATAAAAAAATCCATCACCAGAAAATATTTAACAAGGCCTAATATAAGGAGAGTCTCAGAGTAAGAAAGCAATACATAAATAAGAGCCTTTAAATGTCTGGGTTGGAGCCAGTGTAATTGGAATAATAAATGGGGAAGAGTTTATTGCATACTCCATTAGTCTACCCAAAACCCAGAGGTGTTTCATAAGCTTAGCAGCAGTAGTGCCTACTTTGTCACCAGAAATGTTTTCTCCAGAAAAAAATGGCTTGGAATCAAACTTCTAATCTGGAAGTCCTTTGCTATCTACTAAATGCATGGTATGGACAAGCATTACTTTATCTCATTTTCAGGAACTTCCTCAGAGATCATCGCTCAAAGCTGTATCCCAAAAGTCACATAATGATTTCCTCTCAGGTTCTGGGAAAATCCAAGTTATTTTAGCACCATGTTTTATATTTAAATTAATGGACCTCTTGCAACAGATAACACACTTTATTGGGTTTGTATTTGCTCAGATAATATTATTAACAATTGTCACCAATATACACTTGAAAAAAGTCAATAATCTGAAATAAAATTTGACGCTACATAATTGGAATTGCAGATAACAATACAATTATTTTACAGAAAATGTCCCCCCTCCTTAAGAAACTGATAATATACAATTTAGATTCCTTAATCCAGTTGTATCGATTAAATTGCTGACTGTTCACAATGGAAAATTACATTCCCTTGAAAAAACTAATTACCATTTCCGAGCATTTCCCCTAGCTCCTAAGACTTATATCAAACCCTAACAAAGGATGGAATTGCCATAGCAACTGCCAATCTGCTTGCTTTTTATTGCTGTTTTTGTTTTCTCACTCAGAAGCCCACATAATAAACCCGTTTCATCAAATGACCAGCCGTGGGAGACTGAAGTCAATGCTTTCGGAGAAGACAGTGCTTTTCTACCAGAGCGAGATGTTGAAAGTAGAGAAAACAGCAAATACAGATGACAATTACAGCCCAACTGCACTTTGAAACTTCCAATAGGATGAATCTTTGTCACGATCATTGAAGTATCCAACAACACACTTCTGCTGCAGAAAGAAACATTTCTTAGTATTGCTTTTACAAGCTTTACTCTGCATCAGGAGATCTTCATTGGTCTACTGGCCTCTAACATGTCATGACATTGTGGCTCAGCAAAGCCACAGCATTAAAAAACAGCTTCTTGGCATGGAAACAAGACCTTTCACTTGTGTTCACCTAGGCAAGTTATGCCTTAAGAACACAGTAAATTCTCATCACCGAACATAACTGAATGGCAAAACCAGGTGTGATTTCTGAAAGGAAGGAAATAAACTATAGAAACCAATGAATTGCTAAAAAGGGCTCTTAGGACTCCTTACATACTTTCCTCAATATTAAATAAAAGCTCTGAGAAAGTGATTAAAGGTTTGAGCTTATGGTACGTAACTCTTACTCTGTCTTTATTGCCACTAAGAGTACTTTTGATGAAAATATATTCTTAAATTGAACACATGTTGAGCGAAGAAACTTGAAAGTCTGAAGGTTCTGGGGTTTCACTTGTGGAAAAATCACACTCTTGCCTTGGCATCTGAGAAAAAGGTTCACTGGTCATTTATTCAAAGGCTGTCATTCATCACTCAGGAATGAATGAAACAGTTAAATTCTAAGAATATTTTCTTCACCTGTCTTAAATTCTGTATAATTTTTCCATGCAGGATTCTGTGGGAACTTATTTACATTGTTTTCAATTCTCCCTACAAGCTCACTGTCTCCTTTTATTTATATCATGTCCAACAGCATGGGAGTTGTAAGTTTGTTCTTGAGAACAGGACAAATGTGGGATTGCAGAGAAATATTTCAAAAATGTCAGCTGCATATAGCATGCTATGATTTAACTGGCCATATCAATCATCCCTGCAATTTAAAGGCAGTGCTGGTTTCAGTTTAGCTGACAACATATAAAAAGTTTCTGTGAACTGTTCCTGAGGTTTTGACTCATGGCAGTAGAATGAAGAGAGAGAAGTGAAATGCTCAACAGCATATTCATCCTTTGCCAATATTACCTGTAATCAAAGTCACCCAGCACTGTCTACACAACAGATTGCTTTTGGATCTTTCTAAAGCATGGCTACCCAACCAAGCTTTTGCTGTTTCTGTTCTTAAACTCACCATGGTGGTGATACAACTTCTGACTGAAAAAAAAATCAGTTTTATTGTCCCTGAAATCCAGATCAAATGGAGCAGTCTTCCAAACAACTCTGAGGTTTACAAATAGAGCAGCAGTAGAAAAGCACTAGCATATGCCTAACCCATCAAACATTAGTGGCTGGTTCAATAATATCAGGAGAAGTGGCTTTCATAAATACTGAAAAATTTTCCAAAGTAGAAACAATGTGATATTTGTGCTTTTCATTCCAAATTTTAGTTTTAGTGTAGATGCTGGAAATTCCAGAGCTAATGTATTTTGGGCAGTGCTATTTAATGGATATATTTTTTTTTAATGTTAGAAACTCGACACATGTCCTAAGATGAAAAATTAAACAAGAACTTTATGACTCCGGAAGGGTCTCAGCTTCATACTTCATCCCTTCTGGTCCTAAACCCACACACACTAAACTCCAATTCCTTCTCTTTCAAAAATGGCGTGAAACAATCTTTTCCATCATCTCTCCTTTCTGTGGGAAGAAGGAAAAGTAGTCTCTCAATCCATCTTTCTTCAGAAAACAGATTAAAAATACCTATGAAACAAAATGAAGCTTAAAAAATTTGCACTAGAGGTCTCTGCAGTGACCTGACCGGCAAATCAGTCCCAGCAACACTGGTGGTTGTCAACAGCCCCACTAGTTGTCTTCCTTCCCTTTTTAATTATTTTTACTATTATTATTATTTTTTTTATTATTATTATTTTTCTTTAAGATGCTTCAAGTTTTTGTCTGACTTGGGGTTCTATTTGCTGACCGTTGCCTCATAAGTCTGGACCCCTGCAGCTTTCATTTTGAGCAACATCTTAGGCTGCCGAGGATCCAGGCTGAAAATGAAAAGCTGGATTATAGGTTAAATGGGCTCTGTCACAGGCTGCAAAAATCTCTAAAACTGCACCAAAAGCTTCTACATTTACATATGGTTGTCTAATTTCCCTTTTTATGTATACTGTGTATACTTTTTAGGTATCTGCATATTGATTAAAAATAGCTTTGCAGTTTCTAATGTAACTGCTTAGAACAAGTATTTTTATAAAATATATCCTATTCTACGACTTCTTGCCATAGAGAAGAAATTCCAACCCTTAAGGGAAAATACAGAACTTTAATAAAATTTACATGTAAAACTAAATATCCCAATTCTGTAGTTCCTTAAAGTCACTTGGGCAATAGATGCAGAATTTGTTTCACCAAGATCAAACATTCTTTGCTGAATCACCTTATTAGGAAGTCTGCATGTCTACTTGGTACTTATTTCTTTTTAAAAAATTAAGTAGCATTTGCGATAGCTTTTTGCAAATCACACTTGTAGTTGTATTTCAATTAAGAAATGTAAATATTTTAGATCAGAGATGAATAATTGCATTATACTTCATTCCTAATTTACATGTAAAAGTACTTGCTAGCTATTAATGAGGTATTTACACTAGATATAGTACATATGCTGCTAAATACACCAAATAATACACATTATTTTTTTGGAATCCAATTTGACCTTTGCTTGAGTGGATGGCAAAACTTTGCGTGCTTCAGTAAATGTGGAAAATGCCAAAGCCCATTTCTGTTACATGCAATGGAAAAACCCCAAACTAGCTGAAATAAGCAATGGAATGAAGACTATGCTGTATACTGTGTATAGGTCAAGAGTAGTGTGATAATTTGTAATGGGTAAAGGAATGGTATGATTTCACCTTACACAGCAAGCTTTAAAATCACCGTGTTTCCACAGAAGAGAGATCCAATATCCCCTGATATTCAGTGCTGTCTCCAGCAAATGCACCTGCATCTGAAGACCGTGGTGACGGTTTACAATTCCCAAGAAGCCAAACTGTCTCGCACCTTGTTCTCACTGAACATGCATTGCTATTCTGGACTGGCACTGCTGAATTAAGTTTGTCCCATGTGTTTTCCACAGAGTCTTTAATGAATGTGAGCTGCCTGGAAGCAAAGCCTTTGGGAGCACAAAGCAAACGAAGGAACAAACTTTTAATCAAAGAATCTAAGTATGCTCAGAGCTCGGTTGTGTGAAAGACAGGGGGAGCTGAGGGTTCTCAGCATCCCACAGGAATAAGTAAATACGGTGCAAGGTGAAGAGCTTGCAGCCAGAAAGTCAAAATCACCCATTCTCAAAAATCAGGTTTTATCATGCATATCATGTAGAGAATGATTCACTAATAATGGCTAATTTGCAAGAAGAAATTATATATGTTATGAAATTAAAACCCTAATTAAAACCATATTAAATTTTGAGATGTATAGAGCTGTAGCCTGAACTGTAGGTTTAAAAAGCTAGTTAATGGCTTTCTGATATAATTACCTTAAAATGATATCAGAAATCACTTTCCCCTCTTCATGTAAAGATTTTAAAAGACATTACATTTTGCAAATTCAGACAGAAAAATTATCAATGCAAGGGCAACTCTGGAATTTCCCAAAATGTCTGTCAATTTTTCTGTGAATTAATCATTACAAATTACAGTCAAACACGTTTTGAATCCCTGTTGCTTAACCAATGTTTTGCAGGTATTTTCTTAGGCTTAAAATATTCATGTGAGAACAAGTTTCACCCATTTTACAATAGTTTTTACCGAGGAGACAAGGAAGGTGTAATTTCTTTCTTATCTGACTATGTAATTCAGACAGGGAGGATTGCATACAACAGCGAAAACCTCATAACCCACCTAGAATAGGATGCAATATCCCCAGGTGATCTTCAGATTTGCAAAACAGTACTCAAAGGTGAGATTTCTCTATCTTTACAGAAGATGTATTTCCACAATAACACTCTGCTGGATAAGATCTATTCAGATAAGAAAACGTTCCCAGATACAGCTCGTAAAAAGGGTTATAGATCCACAGCATCATTTATCAAAAGCTGTAAGTACTCTTGAAATCAAAAGCACGTGTTCAACTCCGCAAGAGCATGCCTGCTCCAAAGCCAGTTAGCTCTGCAGTACAACCTAGGTACCAAAGTATTCCGGCGAAGAACTCCTGTGAAACCCTGTAGCATGATTCTAGGTCAGGTCAAGATCTCCACACCATCTCACAAACTTATCAAAATAGTCTCTGTGCAAAGCAGAAGGATACCTCTGCACTGTAACGACAGTGATGACAGCTTAGGTACATATCTAAATGATAGTTTAATCAGATTATTTTAAGCTAGGTAGGAAATTTTAAAATGTGTAGCTGTAACATGGAGCTCAGTTTGTGCCACAAAAAGTACTCAGTAAATAAACTAAACACCTAAACTGCCATTCTGTGTTGAGTCTGGCAGCAATAGCCAAACTAGCTAATTTATAACTAATTTAATTGTGTTCACAAGAAGATAGCTGCTGTAATACAAACGCACAACTGCTGCATGACAAATGTCCACTCAGGAATTGAGTGGGTCTTGGCAAGCAGAATGGTATGGAGGCTGCAAGTGCAACGCGCATTTAGCAAAGCTTCATGCTGTTAAAAACCCCCCGTGGCTGAGCATCTTCTCTGAGCATCTGTGAGATGGAATCACAATCATTGCCTTCCAGAAGGACAAACTAGTTCTACAGCCAAGATTGCAACTCTAACGTATGCATTTACGTTATCCCAAGATTAATGCTGGGGTGGGGTGGGTGGGGGGGGTGGGGTGGGGGGAAGTAGTCTTATATTTGGCTGGCTAATTTAAGACATAATCTGAGCGGTAAAATAGATCTTGTACAGGTTTTCCCTATAAACAAGCTTATAGTTTTTAATCAACTCATTCTCTTCCAGTCCTAATGAAAAAGCAGATATTATGAATGCCCATTCTGCTCATGTAATAATACCATGAATAGTCTTTGCATTCTATTTTTATCAACTCATTGTTTTGAACCATTATTGAGATTTCTTAAAGTTTAGAAATGGGAACAGGAGATCAGAATTTATTTGTAGTCCATTAAAAAAAACATTTAAAAATGAACAGCATAAGGAGTTATTGAACTAATAACAAAATTAGATATCTTACTGAGAATTACAGTGTTACGCAACAATTTCTGCATCTTGGATTATTTTAATAAGCATATCAAAGGGAGAAAAAAATAGCTAGTATTTTTGAAGCTGGATAATAGTTCTTGTTCACTTTTGTATTTTATTTTATTTTATTACTCTGTAGCTCAGAAACTTGCAGATATATCATTTTTAAAATATCACATGCAGTTAAAATATTAAAATACCTCTTTCATGTAGATGGGTCTATCGGCCATTCTTACTTGTTTATAACACTTGAAATCCAGCATCATCTATTGTTGGAAAATAATGAAATTTTGAATGTGAGTAGAAAGTCACTTTTCTTGGGATACTGTGAACATGTTCACTTGAAATAAATTGAATAAGTTTCACTTTCTGTAACAGTTCTAGATCTGATGTTATAAGATGCTGAGCACCTTCCTTTCTTGTGGGCTGTACTCAAAATGTTTTTTCCAAAATTGCGTATATAAACTGTTTTCCACACAAGATCTTTACTGCTAGCAAGTTACCCCCACTTTAAGAAAGCTGTTGGTGTGGGAGGTGTTAGACCAGATGCCCTCCCAGAGTCCTTCTAACATAAAATATTTTATAATTGTACTATTTTAAGGCCAGCCAAGTTCTGACAGGAAACAGCATACCACTAGATGCGGTGCCACTAGATACAGCGGTACAGAAAAAACCCGAGGATAACGACAGTTAATGCCTGGAAGATATGTTTCTAAGCACTCAGAAAGGCAACAGAGAGGCGATCAGGCTCAGCTCTAGAAATAGGCTCTGCTGCAGAGTTCAGATGCAGATACAGAATTCCTAAGTCTCAGCAACTGAAAATGTATGTGCTTGGAGTTCACTTGGACGTATTTGGATTTCAGAATTATATAACTTAATGGAAGAAAACCCATGTCAAATCACAAATAATCCATCTGAAACCTTTGGTCTACATTTATTTTCTGTTGGGATTTTGGGCCCAATTTCACTTAGCTGTCATTCCTCTTTAGTGTCTACTTTGCAACTGAGACTTAAAGCATCAATTATCATATCACAGTGTTCTGAGATATGCATTGCTGTTGATTACAAGAGACCCAAAGGGTAAGGAAAAAGTTCTCCATAGACTCTTGTATTCTACAGATTAGTGATAATAGATCTGCCTCTCTGGCTCCTGCTTGAAAATAGAAATTCAGAAGAACAAAGGACCTGGCTTTAAGCCCGTTATGATCAATAGGACAAAGACTATTAACTGAAGTGCCTGAGAAGACTGAGATGTCAACGCGAAATTGCATCTGACTCTGGTTAATCCTACAGAAGAGCAGGGTTACTAATCATGGGATGGACTTGATGTAAAAGAGAGGAGCCTTGAGTGCAGCTCCTTTCCAGATCCTTAGTTGCTTCCGTGGTAACTTTCCCAGACTGTTTTAGGTCAGAGACTTTTTCCATCTTGAACTCCTAATTCTGCTCTTGCCCCTCCCAGTGGGGCACACAAACATTTTGGGAAAGTCACTATGATTTTTCTAACTGGAACTGAATTCAGAGCTCGTAGTGCAGACTAAATCTCCAGGAATACATGACCATATTGACCCACTTTGAGTTTAAGAGATGAGGACACCTAGCATATTTGCGGGATCTGCTCTTCAAGGAAATCCTAACAACTTTTGGCCTTTCTGTCCACCTAACATGTAATGGATTATAATGGGGCTCATTGTGGGAGCATGTGTGTGCTGAAAGACCATATATTTAAATGTGATATGCGCCATGGAGACAAATAGCTCACCAGCACACACACTACTTTCCAATTAATTATTTGCAGTACTTCTTTCTAGAATCAGAATGGGAAATTCTAATAAAGATTATTTGTTAGTCTGTGAATTTTTATCCGTTGAGAACATAATGAGCCAGCTACAGGTTGTCTTTATTTTGGTGTGAGTTTCATTTTGTGTCCTCATTCTTAAATAAGAAATTAGTTGTAACTAAGTATGCTGTTCTGTAATTAAGCTGCCACAGGGAAGAAGATGATGTCTAGGAAACATCTTTACAGAGTGTCATTTCTCTTAATGAAACCTGCATTTTATAAACAGATTGTTCTCATTTTAGAAGGACTTAGGAAACCAGAGACCTTAAAAGTGTAGTATGGATGTTCCAAATTAATGTAATTGTGCAATAACACACTATTCTAAGAAATAAATATTTTATCCTCTTAAGCACTGGACTGATATGCCAATGGGGACAACACTAGTCAGAAGGGTGCTTGGTGACTTTATGTGGAACAAAAATGACCTATTTAGAACCATTCTATGTCTGCCTTGAAGAAGGAGCTGCAGAGTTTTAACTCTTAATTAAGAAGAGCATCATTTATATTGTTCTGAGCTTTCTGTCGTCTCACAGCTCATCTCAGTCTCTGACAGCTTTCAGAATGAAAGGTTTATGCAACAAAAAGCTTCTGTTTAAGATTCGTCTTTTGTTTCTATTTATTTGTGACTATGTTTTCTACAGTCATTACCAACTGCTAAGGAATATTCTCATCTTGAGCACTGAGCAGCTGGGTTCCATCCTAGGCTCAAAGGACATGATAGCAAAGAGGACCACATAACTTTGTTACACATTTTACAATTCAGCTTGATTTTTAACTTTGCATTTACAAAGTCTAGAAGTTTCCTGTGTCTAATGACCTCTTCCTTGTAACTTCTCTATGTGTGCTCTCTACCTCGGCCCAGATCTTAACAATTTCAAAATGTGATTTAAAAGCCTTACAGTTCCAATTTCTCCTCCCTTATTCTTTCTCTTTTTGTTGTTTGTTACCTTTTCATCCCCTCTCTTCCCTTTTCCTGTTTTTTCTCTTCTTCATTGTTATGAATAAGTAGTAACTCCATTCAGTTCAGTGAACTTAAATTGGTCTAGATCCAGGTCAAAATCATACTTTCACAAATCTTAGTTTGATACAACTTTAAATAAATTATGATCCTCCTGTGAGCAGCCCACAGACACAAAGCAAGACACCCATCTAGCTGACAGATGGAGGAGGAGGTATGGTGACAGTCCTCAACTGGGAGAAGTTAAAAGTAAAAGGTACTTTTACATGATAGTTGCACCTTGGGTACTGAATGCTATGAGAACAGATGATATAATAGGATTGAGAAAACAAACATTTAGGTTGAATATTAGTTTATGTCTGTATTGGTGGGTGGAAGTTGACCTAAAGCCTCCACGGCTGAACACAAGCTAGGCATCACAGACATTGCGTCCTAGAGTCCAGGTTTGTCCGCCCCCTGCAGCGGACATACCTTCAGTTCATCTGCTTTCCCAGAGCATGGAACAGTCTCTCTAGGGAAAGGATAAAAGCAATTTATAATTCGTATGGTTGCAACACTGGTATTTATATGATAAGGAATCATTGTCTCTGGAAAGGGGCAAACTGACTGATCCTATAAGGTATTTCCACCCCTGATTTCTGTCAGAAAATCTTCCAAGTTAATTATTGTATTTTTCTGAATTATTATTTATATTATTTTTCAAAACAAAAATCTAAGTAATTCTACTACTGTTCTGGGGCTTTTGCAAATGGAAACAACAAAACAGTGTGGTAAAATGCAAATAAACAATGCTATAAAATATAGTGCCAGGAAATACTGAAGTAAGAAGTATGATTTGAATGGCAAGCATTGATGCAGAGAAAGAACAGATCTCTTCATTACCTTTCAGTCTGCCTTGCATTGTTATGTCCTGCGAAGAAACAGATTGCCTATTTGGCTAATTACCGATCAGTTCCAGGAACTTACCGGTTACAGTTGAGGAGGGCCTCTGATTGCTAATGGCAGGTTCCTGACTGGATTAATTTTGCAGGAGTTCCTATTGACGTTTTTATTGGTCTCACACTATAGTTGTGTTCTACTGGTCTCAGCAATGGTAATTAGCACAGCTCTTCCTTTAGGTGAATGCAAACATATAATTTCTAGTATTTCTAGATCTAACGCAGATATCCCTGTACAGTGCTACTTTGTGCTTGGTAGCTGCAGCTTTCTGGCCACTGAGCTAACCCTGGACAAATGCTGAATCTTTTTATTAAACATTACATTTTTCAGATTACTCTGAAATTTACTGCTAACAGGAGACTTTAATAAGGATAAAAGCATCCAGAGCAGGTGGATACTAACAGAAAAGAAGCTCCTGTCTGTAGAGGCTTTGAACAATATCAGAGAAGATAGATGAAATTGTAATATACAGTTTAATAATGGTCCATCATACACTCCTCTACACACACACATGTATTAACCTTTTCAAAATTATTTTTGCAGAGATTTTTCTGTCCACATTGTAAAAATGCAAGCAAATAAATAAATACAGATTAGCAACTCCAAGAGGTAAAGCCAAAGGCAATAGATAAAAAAGTACTTGATCTCTCTTATTAAGTCCTTGAAAATCTTAAGCATCAACTGTTTAATAATAACATTTTAAAAATAAAATAAAATAAAATAAACAAAATCTAAATAAAAACATCTGTGTGAAACAGAAACCCAAGCCATTTTCTTCTATGCTGTGTGTATGATTCGCATTCTGTTTAGGAATTATCAGTGGTGGCTTTCTCAGGAAATAAAGGAAATAATTGTGAGATTTTAGAGAAACAGACTAAAATAGAGCAAACTAAGAAAGAAATGTAGTGCTTGCTTGGACAATGAAGCTATACTAACACAGCTAAGGATGATGTATTAACCAAGTATTAAGGATATAGTCCTCTTCCATACCTTGAGCAATTTCAGGGAATTAATAGGCTTCTGCTATCTCCGCATAGACAACTGTCTACCATCAGAAACCCACTTGTATTCGACAAGTTTCACAAGCACACTGGGATTTGGACTAAGTACATTACAATGGACAAAACAGCCATTGGTCCTACCCTGCACTGGTTCTGGGCACAAAGCATTTTCTTGTTCCAGTTCTTTTCTTCTCTGAGCTCTAAAGTCACCATATACAGAAACAACAGGGGGGAATTTCTCAGTACCTTTCTTTTTTCCTGATAAAATGACTAAGAAAAGCACAGCTATCTTCCTGGACTTTGGTATGTTAGTCACAGAGAGAAAAATTCATCACTTTCCCCTGGAAAAAGAGGTGGGCTTCTTGCCCAGTGGGTCACAGGTCTACATTTGACCTGTTTACATGGCAATCGAAAGCAAAATAAACTACACTTTTATCTCCTTTTCCCCTTGGATTTTTTTACATTGTTCAGTTGCTGTATCTTCCAGCAAAATTACTGTTAAACAGATGACAGTTTTAAATGCCTCTCCATAAAACGCCAGCAAAGCCCATCATCACATCTCCATAGGTTTTAAATGATTTGGAGTTCACAGTCAAAACTGCATTTTCCAGTTCAGTGAATCCTTTCGCTGACTATTGCTCCAACATCCTTGTTGTTTCCCATTACTGAACAGAAAGTCACCATATGACTCATAATAATTTGGATTTAATTGCAAAGATATGACTTTGGTCCAAGTGAATAGTATGGGAGGGAGGGGTTATTCTCTTTTTTCTAAAGCTGTGATAAGATTTCTTTGAAACATTTTCAAATCTCCAGCACAACACTTTCACCCCAATTCTGAAGGTCCTTATTAGATTTCCTCTAATCTAAAATATTCCTGGGGTTTCTCTCTTGTGATGTTATTGCCTAATAAATGGTGTGGAAACTTGGAATCTTTCATAAAAGCTCCAACAACATGAAAATAGTTTCCATAATGAATAGATTTCAATCTCTAACTCCCTCTGTAGAAATGTTTTAATCATGAAAGACAGAACGGAGTTCTCGTGGGGCTGTTATTTAAAATAGTAAAGAAAAATGTTTCCATCTATTATGCAACTGTGAAATATGGCTTGGTGCTTTGTTTACAACGGGCAAGCACGACAAATAACGACAGTTATTTTACTGAAAGAATTGACTGGCATCTTGTGTGGATTTTTGAGAGGGAATGTATTTGTGCTCTGTGAAATCCTCGTATTTCTGACAGCCTGAAAAATGATATTGTTCTCAGTCTACATCTCGATATTATTTGTAAGGAGATAGCCAGCATTTGGAGTAAGAAAGAATCTTTCCATATAATATTCCTCACATGTATTTGAAGCAAATGAACAGCTTATATGAACAGCAAGACTGTCAAATGCAGTGTTCCCCATAGCTTCATACTATTGCTATCTCAAGAATGATGATAAAGAGGATAAGGCATCAAGCTGAATTTCTCATTTTCCACCTTCGCATTTTGAAGCACTGAAAATGGAAGGAATATATAAAGACAACCAAGTTTGCAGATATCATTAAACATCTAAATAACATGAATCTTGGCTCTACCTACAAGCAGGACTGCAACAACAAAATTTCACTCCAGCTGCACATCCTGCATTTATTAGCAATTAACACCATTTTGATTTAATTTCTAGCTTCTTCTATTCCTTTTTACATATGCAACATGTACCACACAAGCATTTGAGTTTAATCTTCTAGTGCGAGTGATAAATATGGATGTGATGGGAGATTCATGACTCCATAGGAAAAAAACCTCTGGGATTTGATTTTATGTATAATTAAGTAATGAAAATATTAATAAAATTGATTATATAATTTTGTTACTAATTTAATATTGGATGCACAAGTAAGGAAACATAACAATAGCCTTACTGACACATGTGACCGCAGATGCCCAGAAAAGTACATTAATTCCAAGTGGTTTGCTGGATGATAACTTTATTAAACTATAGATAGGCTCACATGGGAAGAAGTAAATTGACTGGAATCTTTACTTAAAACTAGTATTCAATAAAGCCTTGAGTTTGGGTGAATTTTATTTTTCATGTTTTTTTGCCCTGAATATAGCAACAACACAATTATATTTCAAAGAATAATTTAAAAAGTTTTCAAGATTCTCCTGAATTGATCAGCAAACAGATTGGAACATGGGGTAAGCAACAACAAAAAGAGAACAGATTCAATTTACAATGGAAACTAAACATTTGCCTGGAAATCCCCAAACACCTTGAAAAACTGTTTAATTCAAAAGTTCAAAATAGAATATTTTTTGTGTAACTAATTAAAAGCTCAGTGAGAGCAGAAGCATTGACAAATAAATGCAAGTAAGTAAAAATTTTAAAAGTCATATTTTCTAACCATAGCTAGAAAACCATCAAAAGCCAAGAGCAATGAGGGATCTGATATCATACTAAAGATATTTCAAATATAAGGGTACACATGTACTGCAAATGAATCAAAATTGAGACACCATTTACCAAGTCAGGAATCATTCAATGCTATCATACTCTAGGAATATTTTGTATCTGTTTATCTCTATTTATAGAGCCTATTAGTAAGGCCTTTCTAAAATTTATGAACATTTTCTCATTGATTTTCTTCTTGAAAGTACGTTTTGTTATTCAAACACATTAATATATTTTTGCGTTGATTGTGACTATGCTCTTATGGAAGAGACTTAAACAATGCCATTTAGAAAAACATAAAATTTTCCATGGTGTCTTATCTTTTTGCATTATCAACTAAAGTTCATCCAAAAATAAAGGGTTATATTAGGCATAATTTTAAAACCCTTAGGAAAAAAGGTCATGTTTTAATACGAGAAATGTGTTTTTAATAATAACATATGTGGAGGCCTACTGGTTTTATTTCTGTTAGTTTGCATAAGACTTTCCCATTGGGGTAGCATATTGATCTCCTAACTCCTGCTAAAGTGTTACATGTTACAATATATTGACAGAAAAGGCAGTGGGATAAAATCCTCAGGAACGTTTGAGCTAACAATTCTGAAGAGCTCCACAAGGACCTATTATAACAAAGCAATTGGATGATATGACGACCAGATTAAATTGAATGTAGAAAATTGCAAGGCAGTGCACATTGGAAAGAACAATTTCAACTACTCATATGCACTGATAACTTCTGAATTAGTTATAAGATCCCAGTGAAAAAAAAAAATGAAGGAGTCATCAAGGAGAAATGAATAAAGACATTCGTTCAATATGCAGCCAGTACCTAAAAATCAGGATAAGACATTAGGTTGCATTAAGAAGGAAATACGGAATACTATTAAAGCTATAATGTTAACATCTAAATCACTGGTGCATCCTCACTTTCAATATTACACGCAGGTGTTTGATCTCATCCCAAAAACTAATACAGTAGAAATAGAATAAATAAAAAATATGCCTTAGAGACAGGTAGAGACTGTCATGGGACCTTTCTTAATGGTATGAGCCTCCAGAAAAAAAAAAAGCGGTAGAGAAAAATAAGACTCCAAAATGGTTCCCAGTCTTTATAGGCATACTCAAAAGAAAAAGGCAAAGAGGATTTCACTGTATGTAAAGAGGCAGTGTGGGAGGGGAAAAAAGATACAAAGAGACTATGCCAGAAAAATAGAAAATAAGACAAGTAGGAACATCTGCAGATCTTCTAGTCCATCCCTCAGGCCCTAGACATCAAAAAATACTGAGTCCATCCCTCAGCCCCTAAAATGACAGTCTGTATTTCATGCTTGCCCATAGCTTGTATTTCTCAGCAGTCCCAGGGGTGCTAACATGATGGTAGTGATGGTTTAGGCCAGAGATGTGCAATCCTCCCACCGAAGCCAACATGGAGAGAGGATTCCATTGCTCCTAGTTCTGCAAAATCTACCGCATTTGGATCTTTGCGTAAGGTCATGGTTTGCACATTCAGATACAAGTCGATCAAAAGCAGTATATTATCAAATGTTAAAAAAAGGCCCAATTTGTGTGCCCTGCAATGTCAAAACAAGTAGCATGCATTTACCAGCATTTTAAATACTTTATCTGTATACATATTGTATTAACTAGTGCTACAAGGTATTACCGAAGCAAAGAGTCTGGTAAAACTTCAAAAAACAATCATGGTGAACAAAGCTGTAGTAAGTAATCAGCAACTGCAACTTCTGTCCGACCTTGGGTCAGCATATCCTGTCCCACAAGCCTTCTCATGCAACTGTCATTTTTTTCTAGGCCGAGCAACACATTACAGGAAACAAAACACAGCATATTTCAGTATGCACTGTAGCAAATAGCATGCTTCTGAGTCAGGAAGAAACTTCTAGCAAAGTGTGGAACTTTCTTAGTCACTTTCTGAGGTAGTCTTCAGATACCACAGTGCCAGGTACATAATAAAAGCCTCAGATTAGGTTAACCAAAAAATAGGTCATTTTCTATCAAGAAATATTTTCATAATCACCTAAAGAAAGTTATAAAAATAATTTCTACTTAATCCCTTCCAAAGAAAACAACTGAATTATAACAGATTACAAACAGTACAGTCTTTAAATAAAATTAACATTTGAAAAGAAAAGATGGCATGGCTAGTTATTCTCATCTTGGCATCTTTACTAGGTTTCTGGTTTCCTTTTACCCATCATTTCTGGAGATACGTGTTGGAAGTAACAGTGTACCATGTTGTTTTGGGCTGAATGGGCGAATATGAGTGTCTTGATTGTAATTGCCTTCTGGAATTTATTTGTGTTGACTGCTGACCAAGCTGTCTGAATCTTAACAATAGAAAGACAGGAATTACTTAGTCACTGTCTCTTTTCTTCTGTGTCTGTTTCAATTCCAGACATGTCTGCATACACTGAAGATGAAAAGACATGCTCATTTTCCTGCCTGGATACAGTACAGTTTGTACTGTACAGTACTTGTCTCTTATGTAGACATATGGGTAGTTGATCTGTTTTATAAAGAAAAATAAGCAGCAAATGTCAGACTCATGCCAATTTTATCAACATTGGCTTTTAAAACCCCCAAACATAACAACTACAATAAGAAAAGTTTGCTGGAAGAATTATGTCCTGACTCTCATCTGTTGTAATTATGCTTTTA
Organism: Balearica regulorum gibbericeps; assembly: GCF_011004875.1. NCBI lineage: Eukaryota > Metazoa > Chordata > Aves > Gruiformes > Gruidae > Balearica > Balearica regulorum. The sequence goes on from NC_046185.1 coordinate 120,688,813, forward strand.
TATCAATGGACTTCTGACAATTTAGAACTTGGGGCTGTGGTCACTTCTATACTACTATTATTTTATAAGTCTTCTTTTTCCAGGATTCTTGATTCTCCTGTTTCCTTTGTTTGCAGGTTTCATGTTCACAAAAGGATTTACTTCACTGTCTGATATATACAAAAGACTGCCACAAAGGAAAATATTAAATGTGATGGAACTCTTAAACCATCCTTATACTATTGTTAGGGCAGAAACAGCATCTACGGGAAGCTGCCTCTGAAAGACCTAGATGCCACATAGGTAACATATGTTGATTTATTTCTCCTTTACAAACATTTGTGTCTGGGCATTTTTTGTCAAATTATTTTATCATCTCAGGTATTTCTGAAATGGTAACTTGAAGAGGTGAAACAAGTGAAGAAGTGGTTCGGGGAGAATTGAAAACACGACATCACTAAAGCACAGTTTGAAGTCTTACAACAAAAATGGTTGCCACTCTAATGAAGCCCCAGATCGTAAAGGAGCATAAAAGGGAACAAATACTGAAGTGTTGAGGTAGGCAAATGGAAGCCAAAGCTTTGCACAAATGAAGCAACAAATATCTAATACAAGTAACTGAGTCGTTTCATATTCAGCACTTCTTGGTCTAAGTAATTTTTGGTTTATGTCTTATTTACTTGGTTTATATGTCTCATCTATTTTGACAAATCAGCCTCTTGGTCTTCAATATTATAGATTTCCAGCATCTTAATTCTTATTTCCTTTGCTGGCAACCTGGCTAGCAAAAGTGTTTGTGCTTTCCTCTAGGCTAGTATAATGCTAGCAGAGAATGAACTCCTCAATTTTTATTATGTTGAAACTTACAGAGTTAGATCTGATCTGTGTGAGGCCAAAGACAACTTTCAGCTTTCACCAACTATGTTACTTGGTTGACTGGGGAATAAACATCAGGATTAACTCAGAAAGAAGACACTCAAGTTATCTGTGTTGATGACAGGAAAGCTAACTTGAAAGGCTAACCTAGAATACATTTTCAAAAACTCTCTCCCTTTGTTTCTGTGGAAAACCAATACTATTGCAACCAAGTTTCTACTATCAATCATAGATTCTTTCAGTCTTCTAGTATAATTATTTTTCAAGGTATTAAAATTCTGAGTGTTGACTAGCATAAGATAAAAAAATGAAGACTTCACTCAACTTTAACTCATTTTACTAAAGTTTTCCTCAAATTGGCAAATTACCATCTTAACCATTCAAATATTTTTACAGACAGGTTCAATTGCAATTACAGGAGTGAGGTGGCAAAGAGATGGAAGAAATGCAAATAAAATCAATCATTTACATGAACCCAAAGGTAAGGTCACATTTCCAAATAGCATACCCAAAACCTTAACAGTGTAATGATATTTACAGGCAATTTCGATGGCACTGCATTAATTTCAATGGAATTGTACCCATTTACAAGAATAGTAAATCTGACCCATCCATTTATACTGTCAGCATTTTTCAGTTTATAATAGAAAAATATAACTAGTTCTGACAGCTGAAAAATGAGGCTAGAAAATTGAGACTGGGTTGTTTTCCCCACCCCTTGCTGATGCTGATTAGGTGCAGAGCAGCCTAGAGAGTGAGGAAAGTTCCCTGCCATTACAACTTTTAACTACAAAATAGCTGGCCTCCTCAATGGACTTAATGCATGAATTACTAATTGCAGATTTATTATCTGTACTCTGCAGTGGGAATGGTTAGATCATCCAAATGCTCATTTTGACTCCACAGTCTAAGCAGCTTATCCTAGAAGCAAGCCAACAAGTAGATACACTCATTTCCAATACACCCCTGAATGTAATTTTTGATTGTCTTCTTATGGCTTACTATTCTTGATGACCAGATCAGCTGAGCTACTAGTAGAAGACTGTCTTGGAATACCTGGTTACCAGCTGGTCAGTAAAATTTGGCAGATTTCAAATTAGTCCCTTGGAGAGGAAAAATTGATGATGGAAACACAAATGCCTTTAATGTAACATCATTTATATACAACAGTATAAACTCCTTTTTCCCTGAACTCCAGTAAGGAGTTACTGCAGTCAGCACTCAACCCAAGACTGCCTCTCCCTTCATTTCTCAGAGGTCATTGTGACTTTGGCTGCTTTGCTTTTGATTCTGCTGCATTTCCTTTTCCTTCTCCCCTTTCTTCAGTTAATCCTAGTTCCTGCATGTGCTTTATCATTTCCCAGGAAAAGGCTTCAGCCTAAATGGTTTCTGCTCATTCTTATCTGGGCCTGCGTTCAGCTTCTACTATTTTGCAGTGGCTGAACAATAGGGACTTAACTGCTTATTCATTTAGACTGGATGGAAGGACAACTGCTTTATACAGCAGCTTCAACCCAAACTGTAACAAGAATTATTTCTTTACACACATATAGATTTCCTTTATTTATTTTTTTAATCCTCTGTTACATGTATTTTGCACATACTAGATTTGCACATACAACTCCCCATTGTCAGAGTTTAGGAAATGCTTGTATAAGCATATGGTCTTATTTATAATAATTCCATCAAGGCTTTGCTTCTAGCATTAACACACTGCATAACAATAAAGTAAAGTTATGCAGGACACATGGCTTTTACTGATGATAATTTTCTGCTATAAGAAGCAGAGCTATGAAAAGTCAATGTACAGAGCCGTATGCAAGTATAAAGTCACACTATGTAGTCCATTTTGCACAACGTGGGTTTCACTGAAGACCAACCCTATATGGCAGAAGAGCCATGAGGAATGAAAAGAATCAACACTAAAATGACTCTAAAAAGTGATTTATAGATATTTATATTTATCTATATTTATAGATATACTAGATAGCACGTTTCCCTCTTTTCCAACCCTGTACAAATGCTACTTCAAAAATAATTCTAATAGGTCTTTTCAATGAAGGCAGGATGAAAAAACTATTTTCTTGGTTGTTAATTTAATTTAGGTAAGGTACGCATCATTGTTAGATGTGGTTCAAACCAAAACCACTTTGAAATTCTTCAAAGCTTGTCTATTTAATCTTCTAAATACATCCACCAGCAAACACATAGCATGACTGTACTTCCAAAGAATGTAGGATGTTTATAATGCATTCATTGTTATATGCCAATTAACACCACCACATAACAGCATGTAGCCTTTCCATACACTGTGATGTTGCTCAACAGAATAGCTTTTGCCAAAATTACAATCTTCAAAGTGTCGTCTTCTTACCCAATAGTACATGGGAGACAAAGCTGCTGTTATTTCAGATGTATAGATTGTACTCTTCTCATTACAAAAAACATTCACATAAAGAGACAAACCTGTGTTTTGAATATAGTCATTTATTTGTTATTTTTAAAACAGTGACACTAATAAAAATATAGAAAATATAGGCCTAAATCTTCCATGCTGCTTACAGAAATTTAAAAAATCTGATAGCAGTGTGCTATACATATGGATACATTTCTAAACTTTCATGAAGATACGTATCTATAGCTACATCTTTGCTTTTTGAAAGAACATATAGCCAGCCCCAACCAGCTGGCCAAGTTACATGAAAATACTGGAAATACTGTTTTACAATTAAAAGTATAGCTGGTGTTTTCAGCATTCAGGTAGATACAGTTTTGTTACTGAGTATCAATTCTGTGATGGCTAATACAAAGCAATAACTTTAAGTATGTTACTACCACTCTGCTTGATCATGTCTCATAATGACAATATATCTCAGTTACAACAGCTATTTTACTTTTCAGCGTTTTAGCAGAAATCTCTGTATTTGAAGGAAAGCAGGAACAGTAGAAATTAAGTAAAGAATTTCACCAGTCTGTTACAGCCATTCCAAGTATATAGCAATCATAAATTTACTTTTAGAAATTACACTTTTGGAAAACAGATACTGGTAGGATACAACAGAAACCACACTAAGCAAAACACCTCCAGATTAGCCCAACATCAGAAGATGAAATGACAGTCACACACAGCTGGGTTTGCAGACAGCAACTGAAAATACCCTCAAGCCATCACAGAAGGAAAAAAAAAAACCAACCCCAAACCAACAACCTGCCTGTTTCAGAGAAACCTGGTTTCCACAAAAGAAATTGCAATGCAGAAGCAAGGAGTGCTGGAAAAGACAAGAGCTCAAACAAGCTTCACTGTCACACCTTTCAAGAAATCTCAACTAGATCGTCACCTGGCAGTCTTTAACAAGTCAAAAGTGACCTTACCTAAATAAGGGCTAAATAAAAAGACACACAACTGTTTCACTGACGATGTTCTTCAGTAAAGCTCGCCAAATCAAATAGTTGTGAACCACTGAAAAAGAATTACAGACAAATTAATCTGGAAATAAAATGATAATTTCAGGCTTATGAAAATATAGAGGATAAGATGATGCATAAGATATTTTGAGTGTCTGACTTTTCTGGAATGAACAGTGCGAAATGCAAAATTATCTTGGTTTTCCAGCCAAGGAACTACTTGGCAAAACATAGCATCAAAATGTGAAAAGAAATGAACACCGGCATGGAAACAGATCTGTGCCTGATTTCCTACAGAATTATTGAGAGTTAAGGAGTAACTGGCATTCTACGGTCACTGTTCATCCCACCAATTGTAATTATTTTATTATTACCTAGGTATGTGTTGGACCTACTTACTAAATGTTTAGAAAGGAACATCTCTGGCTCCTGGAAGACTTGTACATTTTTGTGTAATGTGTGTTGTGTCTGTCACAACCAAGCCCTGATTAGTAACTGGATCTTCACGCACCCTGGAAGAAAAACTTCTGAGTAGAAACTCTTCCTTCCGCAATCTCTCTTTAATATGCATATCATCATATATGGCTAAATTTTCAGCTCAAAAGATACAGAGAAGGGAAAACTTGTAGCTTTGAGAGCTGGAATCTAACATGTGACTAACAGTAAGAGCAGGCTTTCCTGTTGCCTAACATTTAACATAGTCAGTTATATCAGCACAGAGACTTGAAAGACTGGATAAACAGAATAATGTCTTTTGTAGAGACATTACTAAAAGCGGACAATGGCACACACACACAAATTCAAAACAGGCAAAAGGAAGGCTAGCCCAAAGTAAACTTGATGCATTGAACTGAAATAGATTTTGTTTATTTTTTAAACAATCATAGACAGTCATGTTCATGTGCTGTGAAAATGGATGAGAGAAAATGGACTTTAGAGGATTTCAATGTAGCACATACAAAAAGGAAGTGAAATGTGTGTCCAAGACATAAAGCTGTCGTGGGTGAAGTCTGCAAACTTTTGGGTACCTGCAACATCTTGTTTCTATTAATGGTCATACTAAGTTTGAAGTGTGAAAGCTGAAGACTAAGTATTTGTATCTATAAAGATTTAAAATATTTATTAATGTGTTAAGTATTATGATTGAAAAGCAAGAACAAAGAGTCCTCAGCTTAAAGGTACACTTGAAACAGAAGTTTTCAGCTACATGCAGAACCATCAGATTCACAACTGGGTAGGTAATTCAGTGTAACTCATGGAAAAAGTTTAAACCTAATATTCTATTGGGCCTCAGAAGATCTTTAAAACATGTCTGCAACAAAGACTGAACAAATTATACCCAGCATTTCTGCATAATTTTTTTGCTATTTAAATTGTTTGTATCAAACCACTTCCCTCAAAACACACACAGGCCCTGACCTCACCTCTATGAGCATTCCTTGAATATGTCAATTATAATAACACTATTTCAACAGAATCATGATAACTCTAAAGAGTTAGTTACTTCCTACACACCAAATGGATTAATTTTCTCCCAGCCCATATTTTTCTCCTTTTCTACAGCTTTTGAGGAAGTTGTGAGAAAATGGAGATACACTTATAAGAAGTGTTTTGTCAAAGCTTATATTGTAATTCTTAATCCATCATATAGAGTGCCCAGAGCACTCAGTGGATGGCTGCAGATGGATTTTAAAAAACCTAGAAGAATAATAAAGAATCAGATACATTCTGCATTCATTCTACATAGATAATATGCCTTTTCTATTCTTACTGCTATTCCATTCTTACTGCCTTTTCTATTCTTATTGTTAAATTGGGTTAAATATGCTTTTTCAAAAGAACTTCCACCTTGAGCATATATGTCTCATGCATCTGACCCTTCAAGGTCTTTCTAATTAAAGATAGACTACATCATCATTTGCTAAATGCACTTGGAGTTAATGTAATTTACCATGGCATTTCTAATACATTACAAGACATTGTACTTGGATTCCAATACGAAATAGAACTACTGGCAACATGAAGAAATCAGTACAGCAATTAACAAAAACACAGTTGTATAAAATCCTGACCCTGCAGCAGAAAAACCTGAGTGGGATAGTGGTTAATACAAAATAGAGAGGGCATTTCTATCAAAGCAGACAGGCACAAATGCAATCTAGCAAACAAGTGGTACCAGGGTTGGGGAACTTGGCACTGTTCCAGACTGCTACAGAGCTTAAGCTCACACAAACCCAGTCTTCCACAAACTCATTTAAAATGGTCTCCTTGGGAAAAAACTTTCAGGCATTTAACAATCGATATATTTGATATGCTGCCCTATCCTCTGCCTCTTTCAAATCCCTAAACTGTAAAAACAGCAAGATCAGGAAGAGAAAGAAATGCGCATGTTGACATAGCTAAGCAATCATTGGTTGCAAATATACTAATAAGTAGGGAATGGCATACTGCTGAATATGTAGTGTACTGCTGCAAAGGGATAAACGTGATTGAAGGGAAACATCCTGACTTACCAAAACACTGAGGCTCTTTTCCCTGAGCATCTCGCAGTCTTCATCTAGAGTCATGAGTAATCCACTGCTCTGGATACTGTGTTCACACCACCGTTACCTAAAGTAACTGCATAAGTTCCTTTAAGCATCACCTCTATCCTTGAGTGCTTTGAATCAGTTTATTTCAGATGAGTAAAGTGGTTGTCTAGCTGACTTTGCCACTCACATAATCTACTCCCACTAAAGCTAATGCAGTCCGCTGTAGATTTGACCACTGCCAAGTATGCTGCCTTCTCCCTGTCTATTCCACTTGTAGTAGAGACTGAATGTCAGTGAACACTCTTCTCAAAGTGATGTTCCAACTTTTGATGATGCAGGTGCACAAACCAATAAATCAAATCAATATGCTTTAATAGCAAGCTTTGTTTGAAACAGGAGTTGATTAAAAAAATAAAATCCCTGATATATATAAAATCATTAGTGAATTAAATTTTTTTTCAAGCTCAGAAACCATTTGCATAAATTACCAATAACTAAAAAACTCAAATCCCTTTAAAAAATTCTCTAGCTGTATCCTTTTGATGCTTCCAATACACTTTAAAAATATTCAGACAATCGAGAAGAGAATAGTCAGGGCTTTGTGGATGCCATGATTCCTGCAGAGTTTAAGACCAGCTTCCTGCAGAGTAAACAGGTCTTGCATCGAAGCAACTGATTAAAACCACTAGCTCCTTAATAAGTTAGGTGCTTTTTTTTACTGTAAGCAATAACTAGCTGGCTGAAAACTAGAGGCAGTGAATATACTGAACCTTTGCTGCACTACACTAAGGGTGTATCTAAAATGCAGTCACTGTGCCTGCCTATATGGGAATTAGCTCAGACAGCAATAGTAGCACAAAGTGACTGCATGCGTTGTATTTGGTGAGAAGATGGATACATATTTTGGCTTTTAGTCAAAAATGAAACCTGCGCTGTCAATACCAGAATTAGCTAGGGTAAAGCTAGCTCATATATTTCTCCATGTGCTGTAGCCGAGTTCTGCAGGCACTGCATCAGACAGCATTGGCTTGGGATGGAAACAGAACAGGTAGGAGGAAATGGAAGATGGAGAGAGACCAGAGGAAGAGGCAGAAAGAAACTAAAGGGCTATAAAGACAAAAAGGGCAGCAGGTAAGAGAGACCAAGGAAAACAGATTTTTTTTGTCAGATTTCATATGTAAATTATTTACGTGCAATGACTGAATAAGTAGAGTGTGATGTAGAAATTTTATACAAAGTCTCAGCTACTCTGAACCTATAGCCCTCAAAGTACAGAACCTACACAGAAGGGAATCCCTAGTGGTGAAGAGCTGGCTCTACGTCAACTTCATGTGAGTAGCTGAGGAAGAGACATCAGTGCAGACACTTCCAGCAAATGAATCATTAGCATGGGTGTTTGGCACATAGGTGCAACAAAGAGCAAATAAAATATGCCCCACCACTGTATTTTTATTCTCTTTAGAGGCTGAGAAGATTCAGAGTAGAACATCCTTACTGATTCACTACGAGCAACATAAAGCAGAGGTAGGTAAAATAAAGAGGGAGCAGATCTGAAGAGTGTTATGGAAGTTGTAGTTTCAACTTCTGCACACGAAAACCACCCGCACGTGTGCAGCAAACTGTGGCCATATGAATAGTGATATGATTTTTAGGATTCAACTGGACATTCTCACATACAGAATCCTATATTGTTTGAGGTAAGGGAATTAGCCCTGAAAAAAGTAATAGTTAAAAAGCAGCCAGTTTCTAAGGGGATTAATATCAACCTATAGTACTATTGACACATACAGTAACTACATGGAACTATCCCATCACAAGATGATGCAGAAGTACCTCATTCCATACCATAACCATAGTTTAAATGAACTTTCTAGGTGGCTGAACAGGTGTAACAAGCACCAGTACTCTGCAGGCTCTACTGCCACATTACGCAGACTGCAGTTTGGACAGTAAGCCATGCTCCAGAGCCTTACTGCATGTGGCAATCTTTTAAAATAAGCAGATGGAGAAAATCAGACATGATCTTCTGTTGACTGCTGAGTAAAAGTATCCCCTGATAGATGGTACTACACTTCTTGTCTATAATCCAAATGAGATATTCCTTTGTGTGAAAAAAAATGCCAAATCTCTTCCTAATTAAAGTGCATATTAAAACCTGAAAAACTCAAATAAATTTCAAATTTTTGTACAATGTCAAATAATTTAAGCTGTTGAAATGCTTCAATTTATTATTTTTTTTCTGCAGGGAACAATTTTCAATGTTGGAAGGAAGCCAAAAACCCCAGTGTGGCCAGAGAAAAAACATCTTCAAAAATATCACCTTCTAAATTCATGAATTAAATGATGAAAATAAAGCTGGGGGAGAAAGAAAAAATATTTCTGCCCCTGTACAAGAACCTTTTATGAATCAAGAATTAAATAGCAAAAATAGCTAATAGAAAAAAACCCAAACAACCGACACCTAACTTCTAGGGCACCACTTTGGCTGGATGCAAATATTTTGTTATGCATCAAAACACGAGTTTGTGCCACAAGCAAGAATTTGTACCTGCAAGAATCTGTCCATGCCAAGAGAGGTATATAGAAATATAAACAGGCAAAGTGAGTTCCTGGCTGCAAAAGAATAGCTCAGATGAGACAGAGAAAGCCTAAGGCTTATATAAAGCCATACAAGCAGCGCATACCTTCATACAATGTGGATTTCACCACCAGCTGTCTGTACCTTGTCCACTTACCAAACACAGACCCAAGGAACGCCAGGAGAAGAAGCAGCTGAGGGACTAGTTGTCATAAGGCAGGATTTTTTCCTTATTTTGCTCTTTTTCCCATCCTACTCCCCTAGTAGAGATTTATTCAGACAGAGCATTGACTGGAAGCATTAATATGTACCCTGACCCTATACAAAAGGTCCCACTGAGTTCTGCAAGTGGAGATGCACATCAGATAGCTTTCATGTGGCTAGCTAGTGTATCGATTAAGCAAAGATGTGGACATGACTATGAGTTACACTGCCAGTCACCTATGTTAAATGGAGAAGACTAATAAGATAATGTTATTTACTTGCAAATCTTTGAGAGAGTTTAAAGAAGGATTTCTGCTTTTATTGTTAAATTGCATCAGAAGTATATAGCTGCTGGTTTGTTTTCTAAAACTGCAACATTTTCCCTTTGCTCACTGTCATATAATATTCATAAGGTACCTACACCTCCACCCCTGGGGTGCTTCATGAGCAATTAAAATGCAATCATCATAATAAAGAAATAAATAACCTTAATTAAAACATTGCACAGGAACCTTCCTCCGATGCAGAGCCAGTGGGGAGCTGTCTGTCTTCATGAGATTTTACATATCTGTCAGTTAGACTGAGATCCAAATGCAACATCAGGTTTCATGGACATCATCTGGATTTATTATATTCCCTGAGGGTCATGGATTCATACCCCACCAAATAGATGATACTCAAATGTAGATTACTTATTTGTTAGATAAGATTTTTTAATTGCTTCATTTAATTAAATTTTAAAAAGTGTTCTGGGTGCCTGGACCACATACAATCTCCTCTACTCCCCTGCTACTCTTCTTATCCTCTTTCTTTCAAAAACAAACAGAACATCTCCAACAACGTCTCTTCCCACTCCTACATTTTGTTTTCCCACTCAGGGCTGTTATATTACAACCTTTGGTATTTCCTTCTATCATTCTGTCTTCAATGCTGTATTTACCAGCCCCTCATCATTCCAGGCAAGGAAGAAATCTGCAAAATATTCTCCCTCTACCTGTTACCCATCAGCAGGCCTAGATTGTTCTCAATTAAGTTGTTTTAATCCTCAATTTTTCAGTGTAGTATTCCCCAGAGGGAGCAGAAAACCACAGCAAAAAAGTATTTCTGTTCTAAAGCACAGTCAATTTCAAAAGCACTACACAGACCTTTTCTGGGTACTAAAACTTCAGAACTGAAGGAGACGAAGAGAAGAATTGATTTATTTAAAGTGATTGGGCACAGAATCACAGTTCTTCCTGGATCAAAACTCCTATTTGACAATTGAATTTATTCTCCAACTTCAAAGCATTTTTTTGTGATTTGCTTGGCATTTTAATATCTTCATAAAAAATAATCCATCCTTTTTAAATATTTTGATACATATTAAGGAAATTCTGAACAGTTTCTGATTCATAATGTCAAGTCTGTGACTTCCACTTTTAATACACAAGCTTACCTGCCCCAGAACACGTGTCTAACTTATTCCTTCTAGTGTTAACACCAGAACATGTAAATGCTCTGCCAATTTTGAAGAGCAACAACCATGACTCTAGAATGTCTCTGCTAGAGGTACTGACTTTGGCACCACCCTTTCACACTTTTCATGAAGAGTCCAGGCCATTAAGGAAGGTCAAGTGCTTTATTACAGCTGTAACAATGATGATGGCTATTTTCAAAGTAATCAGTGCAGCTCTTCCACCCAGGACCTTTCCTCGTGCAGCTGCAAGTTCCATACAAATAGGCAGCAAAGTTCTCATGAAGCCATGGGAATAAGGGAGCTACTGAAAGGAAGATATCTCTCATGTAACACAGAGGCACAGAGATTAGTACAGATGGCTCTTGCCTCAAGCGAGTACATGGTTTCCACAGATACATGGAAAGAGGTGTATCTCACCTTCTTCCCAAGTCCCCCACATTTCTTTTTGTTTGGGTGAAGAGAATCCAAGAGCTAAAATCATACTTCCATGTTTACAATTTATTGTAAGGTTGCTGAGCTATATATATTTATATATGATGCCTTTCATATGTTTTGAATATGTTATTTTCTAATTGTATCTGTACTTATTAGTATTCACTGAAGACCAGGCAGACTTATGGCTCTCAAGTTTAGTATTGAAGCATTTAGATTCTGATTGATGCATTTTAATTTCAGAAGATCTCTCAAGTTCTAGATAGGTTTCAGAAGAGTGAAATACAACAGGATAACATCATTTCCCTCTTTTCCAGGAGGAGTTCAGGATCTCTCCTTGCCTAAGGCATTTACTATTTATTTTCAGTTAATTACTGGAGGGGAGTTTATACACCAGGCTTCCTCCTGTTATAACTACGTTTAGAACATATTCTCCTTTTCTGAGCTGTCCTTTTATATTTTAATTCCTCTGCTTTTGAACTACAAGGAAATGAATTATAAACAGCTAAGAAGTGGCAACATACATAAGGACAATATGAATACAGGCATGACTTTTATTGTATCACTTTGAAACAAAGCAGCTTTGTATGCAGTGATCTACTTAATTTAGTGTACAAACAACCGTTCCTTTCACAGGTCTTCCTACAAGATACTTGTGATCTACTGTTACGCTCAGGTGAATACAGCTAAGAACTACATGTTGTTTTCTGGCTGATGGTCGCCTTTGGCAACCCCTGACATTGCTCTTAGGATGGTTTTACTGTTTTATATCATTTCATACTACATAGTTGGTCATTGTTGTAACAGAACTAATCAACATATTGTTGCAAGAGGAAAAAATAGTATTGTGTATAATCTACATAGCCTACATTGCCATTTTTATGCTCTAGAAATTCAGTATGTCAGTAAAAAAAAAAAGACCCCAAACCCCATAGCTTTTTCTTTAAAATACAGAATTCTTCCAATAATAATTCCATGTAAGTTACAAGAGAGCCACACATTTCTGAGACACTTACTATTTGTCTATTGCCAACTGAATAAACATTCCTGGAAGAAGAATTTGTTCTGGATTACTAAAAATCAGAGATCACATTAGAATTGAGATTAGACTGAAGATGCATGATCCTACTAGAGCTTCAAACAGCCAGGCTTTGATAGTAGTTTAGACCAGCCTATTCGTCTAACTATCTTTGTGAGAGAATGAGAGCTGGATCTAATTTTGAAATTAAAACATGACTAAAATTTAGTAACTGATATATATGCATGCACATCAAAATGGATTTGATTCTAATGAGAAGGCAGAAGTTCTTTTAACATCTTGAGATTCTGGAGGAAATGTTAAAACTTTATATCTTCTTGATATAGATAGTATCTTAGGTACATGTAAAAGAGTATATATGTGTATATATGCATATTCATATGCACTATCAATATGGTGTTGGTATAAATGGTGTGTAATGTATGTAAAAATGGTCAGAATTGTTATAATTACAGCATTTGCATGAATAGAGATGGGTTAAATGAGAGTATCCACCCTTGCCTTTATTTCTGTTAAAGCTCATGGAGTTACAGGAAGGAGATGCAAGACTGTTTTGACTTGTAAATTCTATTTTAAAATGCACCTGAAGGTGGGTGTTTTGTTCATCTATAGCCTTGTTTAGATGAGGAAGTTAACAGGTGAATTTGAAATTCAATAGCTAATACACATTAATTTCCTGTTTAGCACTATTTCCTGTATTAACACTAGGTATACAGAATAAGTAGAGTAAGTATGCAGAATAATGTTTCACACAAAGTAGAGAGATGTCCATAGTAGGAGACAGAGTGGAATTACAATTTAAAATTACAGTTACTGGTACAAGCAAATGGGATAAAAAGAAAATTATCCTCTCTATATTTTAATGGCATTCAAGCAAGTTTCAACACAGAATAGTTTCAAGATTGCCATCTGACAGAGATTTATCTCACAGTAGACTGAAGAAAATAGTTTAACTGTAAGAGAGAGAAGCTAAAGGCTCTAATCTTGTAAGTGAGATCTAGATCATTTTAGTGACTGAGGTCTTAAATATCTAAATATTTGGTGTGGGTTTACATTACAAAAATTGTAAAGAAGTCTTTATTGCTAATCTAATAAAGTAATTACACGGTGACTAGATTTATCTCATACTTTTAAGTCTCAGAGTTCTTTTTAAGAGTCATTACTTCATAAAAATATTGCAAAACCATGTCTAAATCCAAATCTAACACTTTCCTCAGTTAAAGGCAAGTAGAAGTGATAATTTCTACATTCCCCATTATTTGTATTGTGGAAGCCCCCAGGTGTACCAATCGGTTTGAAACTACCAAAATTCTTTCCAGTAGGATAAATGCTCCATTATACCATTTAATTTTACTGATGACAGTGATGTAAATAGTATGGAATAAGGGGTGGATAACGTCCTGGTTTCAGCTGAGAGGGTTCATTTTCTTCACAGTAGCTAGTATGGGGCTATGTTTTGGATTTGTGCTGGAAACAGTGTTGATAATACAGAGATGTTTTTGTTATGTGGACCTGTTGTTGTTGAGCAGTGCTTACACAGAGCCAAGGCCTTTTCTGCTTCTTGCACCGCCCTGCCAGTGGGATGGCTGGGGGTGCACAAGGAGCTGGGAGGGGACATCATAGACAGGACAGCTGACCCAAACTAGCCAAAGGGGCTATTCCATACCATGTGACATCATGCTCAGCATAAAAGGGGGGCTAGCTGGGGAGGGGCAGTAGCAGCTCCAGGACGCGTGGCTCGGGGACAGTCCAGTTTCGGGACAGGTCTGAGCATGCGGTCTGAGTTGTACGGTCCTCAGGTGAGAAACTGCGTTGTGTATCACCAGTTTCGTATACTCTGTTAAGTACTGTTTTGTTTTGTTTTGTGTTCCCCTCTCCCTTTGCTATCCTAGTAAACTGTCCTTACACCAACCCACCAGGTCTTGCCTTTTCCTTCCCATTCTCCTCCCCATCCCACTGGGGGGAGTGAGTGAGGGGCTGGGCGGTGCTCAGCTGCCAGCTGGGGCTAAACCACGGCACTCTCACATTAACTATTCCTTCCAGTAAAGAAGCACCTTTTGGTTAATATTAAATCAACGTAAATAACAAATAATTTCTTCTTAGATCCATACACAGCTAAGGCTTTTAACTCACATATCAAAAACTAGACTAGCCAAAATACTGTTGAAAATAAGGTTATTAGCTGTTGCTGTCCTGCCAAACATCTACATACAGAAGAGAACTCCAAAGGATGAATGGAATGCCCTTTTCATATTTTACAACACTCAGTTTTTCCAGAGAGATGATAAAAAGTATTTTGCATTTCATCCCATACTTTGTCGTAAGTAATTTATTTCCATAAATTGGGAGAATTGCAAAAATTCATTTAAGGATTGTCAGACAAATTATGGGCTTAATTTATTCTGTAATTGAATTACTGCTGCTATAAAGTATATAATAAATGAAATAAGAATTCTGAACTTAAGTTTTAGTTCATGTTAATGTCTTAAATTCTGCAATGCAATACTTGAGCCATAGCTAAAGTACCTATCCAGACAACTATATTACTAAGGTCATTTGTGATACATGTGTGGTCATTTTTCTCATCTCATCTGCCAAGGACAGATGTTCAGAATTCCTTTTACTGAATTTGTCTCCATGACTTGAAAGTTGCACTTACTTTCAAACTGTATTCTTGCTTGTTTATTCAGACTACAACCAAACAATTTTGGTTTTAATTCTCACTAACGAAGTCTGTTTTCAAGCACTCAACATGGGAAAATATCAATGAAATTTTTCTTACCTGTTTCCCACGTGAGAGATTTGAGTTTCAAATCTTGAAGTGGTAAAACGATAAAGTCACAAGACTCTGGGAAATGACTTCTGTATCCTCTTTACCATGCAAGAAAGAAGTCTGATAACTGAGAAGTGGTATTGCCCACCCCATCCCCCAGGAAAAGAATGTACCAAAGTTGGGGTTTTTTTCCTGTTCTAATTAATAGACTGTTTCAATTTAACTGCTGTCAGAAGACAGTAAAGTGCAAGGACTAAATTCTGCCTTTGCATTGTTGGTGCAGGTTGGTAACCAGTGAAGCAGCTAAGATGTTGATGGCAGTACCCATGATTAAGATACAATCTGATGATGACTTGCCACGCTCCCTGAAAAATGCATCTGCAGCTTTTGTTGAACTGCAGACTAGTGAAAGATAATTACTGTGTAAGCGTGTGCTGATTTTGTCTGGGATAGAGTTAATTTTCTTCACAGTAGCTGGTATGAGGCTGTGTTTTGGATTTTCTGCTGGAAACAGTGTTGATAACACCGAGATGTTTTTGTCACTGCTGAGCAGTGCTTACACAGAGCCAAGGCCTTTTCTGCTTCTCACACCACCCCACCAGCGAGGAGGCTGGGGGTGCACAAGGAGTTGGGAGGCGACACAGCCGAGACAGCTGACCCCATCTGACCCAAGGGATATCCCATACCATATGACATCATGCTCAGCAGATAAAGCTGGGGGAAGAAGAAGGAAGAGGGGGAAGTTCAGAGTGATGGCATTTGTCTTCCCAAGTCACCATTATGCGTGATGGAGCCCTGCTTTCCGGGAGGTGGCTGAACACCTCCCTGCCCATGGGAAGTGGGGAATGAATTCCTTGTTTTGATTTGCTTGCACGCACAGCTTTTGCTTTACTTATTAAACTGTCTTTATCTCAACCTTTTACTCTCCTGATTCTCTCCCCCATCTCACTGTGAAGGCAGTGAGTGAGCTGCTGCGTGGTGCTCCGTTGCCAGTTGGGCTTAAACCATGACAAAGTGAAAACTGCCATTCCATGAAACAATTAAAATAAGTCCTATAGTTCTACCAGAAACTAGAGCACAGGATTCCATTTGTAAACAGTCAATGTCATTTTTTAAATGGCCCTCAGATGGACAAGAATTAAACTGAAGACTAAATATAACAATCTACCTTACAAAGAAAATTTGCTTGTAAACCCTTAAGCATATAGCAGTTAAGGATCACTGTGAGACATGGGGCCAATTTCAGTGGCGATGTAACTTCCTAAGTCAAGACAGTTACAGTCTCTTACTTATATCCAATTATAATAATCTAAAAGAGGACTGAAGCATTTTATATCATGACTCACTTTGTAGTAAAATTGAAATCATCACACAAATTTTCTCTAGGAGCAAAAAGCAATTCATTCACTTACTCACAGGAAATATATAGGAGTGATAATGTGTGTGATAGATGGATAGCAACATGAGGAACTGAATCCTTCCAGACCTCTGCTTAATAGAAACAGTCTTTCAAAACCATATACCGTCTTAGATCACAAAGACAAAATATCACCCAAAACTGGAAAACCGAAGGAGGAAGAGGAAGAAGGGAAGAAAGGCTGAAATATAAAACCTTCCAAAAATCGAAGCAGTGGTGCAAACCTGATGTTTCCTTTAGTTATTACCTAAGAATATACTGGAATGACAGAATACAAGTAACTGCTTGCTAAAAGTCAATAATCTTGTCCTTTTATAACACAGGTACATCACAGCAAATTTCTAGTCCATTTACTTTCTCTCTAAAACCTTTGATATATATGGAGAATATATATATATATATATAATGAATATCTAAAGGAGATTTGCTGCACACAAAAAATATAGTGGCATACCAAGTACAGAACAAATGCAAATGTTTTCTCATATCTGATAAAAATTTACTGGCAGTTACAGTATAAATGAGCATTCAGGATGTCAGATCAAAACAGACGTGATATATGTAAGATATGACAAAAAGAACATTTGGCATGTGTTGTAGATGTTGAAAGACATGGACAATTTTTTTATAGGATATATTATAGGATTATATTAGGATTTGATTCTAGCAATCCACTGAATTCTCCAGAAAGTATTTATCTGCTGATGCGGAATTCTGTTCATCACTAAGCTTGTGGAAAAAAACAACATCAGGGAGCATGAAAGACTGTTGGGAGTGATGCTCTTAAAAAGACATGGTTCTGAGCAGATAGACAGCAGACCACAGCAGCCTTTTTACACCTGAAATAGAAGAGTCATAAATCAGTGATTAATGGGTGTTGGTACCTGACAGAAAGATCAGTGACTACTCCAGAACACTTAGCAAAATATTTCTAAAAATTCAAATGAGAAGCTGGAAATAAAAAGACCACTTCTGCAATCAAAGGAGAATGACTTGTCTTTCTTAAACTATTATAAGAGGCAAATGTTTTCCCCCTGTGATGTCAAATTATGTGTATATATATATATGTATTACATAGATAAGTTACTCTGTACGGAAATACAGGATATTAAAACTACCATTAGAAGAAAGCACTCAGAATGTGAAGGTCAAGGGGAGTGACAGGGACAGAGTTGAACAAACAGTCATCATGAGCTGGCCAATTAGTATTATTAGTCTACAGCAAGGTTCCTGGATGAAGATGGAATATCCTCAATAACATTTACTACAAGGATGTTATTTATCTGTAATACTGTTATTATTTTTGAATTTAAGAGAAAATGAAGGTTACTCTGAATACTTGACTGGAGAGTACTTTCTTTGCAGAAGAAAAGGTGAGTCAGAAAGCAGACACCTTGTACCGTAATGGCCTAAAACCACTCACAAAATACTTTGACCAGAGTTCCTTAGTCAAGAGCAAAGCCTGAAGTACACTCTAATCCTAACTGTCAGATCTTTCTGCTCCTACTGAACTTCAACAGGAGAAGAAGCAGCTTAGCACCCTGTGCAGTGCACTCACAGGGACTTGTTTCCAGCCAACTCCCACCTAACTTTGAGAAGTAAGATGATTTCATCAGCAATGAACCCAGACAACACAGACTGGGTAAAATGGGTTAAATTTCTCTAAGTTGTTTGCGATGCTGATGCCCTCTAATTACTGGGAGTGCTCTCTCAAATGCGAAATGTCCAGCAGCTATTAAAAATAGCATTATAACAAACTCAATTTAATTGTCTTGGGGATAGCATGAAATTGAATACACTGAGGTCATTAACCTTCAATACTCAAATTCTGTATTTCTATAATTATGTTTTCTGATCACAGGAACCCTGCATATCAGAGACAACAATACACACATTACACTACTACACAAAAGTTGAGGCCACAGGGTCAGTTGACCTTCACATTTAACATTCATAAACAAAAATACTTTCTAAAGCAAGCATTTTTTGTTTTAGACTACTTCCCCTGCTGATAGACATAATTCTAAACTTAAGAATTATGCTATTTTTCCTTCTTTTGGCATGTTTTGCCCTTAACTATGTAATAAAAATGCTAGTGGAATTCATATTGCATGGTACATATTAGCTATTTTATGGCTTACTTTATGTTTGGAAATAAATATGTATAAATTCAATTTATCCACCCTGTATGTTGCAATCTCACAGGATTATAGCCCTTCATTTATAATTCTGGGTGCAGTTTATAGACTAATAAATGCTTGAAAGTGTTGTATTCTTCATGATTGCCTTTTCAGAACATGAGATACCAATTCTCACCATGACTTCCAATGCATTTGTACTTAATTTCTTTTGTAATCTCTCCTCGTATTACAGTCTCAGCACTTGTGGTATTTAGCAACTCCTTCTTATAAACTGCAGTGCTTACACGTCATTTCAGAAGAAAACCCACTCCATGGAAACAGTTTGCTTTCTACACAATATTGTGAAAAATGCATTGCTCTCCCTCATAATTTGATATTTTAAAAATTGTATTGTAATCCAGTTTTACTAACAGTTACCCAACCTGGGCAAAATAAATACTGTCAGAACAAATGGCTGAAGGTGAAATGAGAAGGACAAAAGGAAGAAATGGCCCAAATCACTGATCATCTTAGATGTCTGGATACTAAGGGAAAAAAAACAAGAGCTGGTAGAAATCTTAGCACATGATCAGGGCTGTGAAATAAATGGCAAAGTAGAGATCCAATGGTATAACTCAGTTAGTTGTCCTTCATTTAATTTAGTTTGTTTCAGGAAGATAGAAGAGAGAAAAGAGAGAAGGTGATGTTGCCATCCAGAGGGACCTTGACAGGCTGGAGAGGTGGGCCCGTGTGAACTGCATGAAGTTCAACAAGGCCAAGTGCAAGGTCCTGCACATGAGTCGGCGCAATCCCAAGCACAACTATAGGCTGGGTGAGGAATGGATTGAAAGCAGCCTCAAGGAGAAGGACTTGGGGGTATTGATTGATGAGAAGCTCAACATGAGCCGGCAGTGTGTGCTTGCAGCCCAGAAAGCCAACCGTGTCCTGGGCTGCATCAAAAGAGGCGTGACCAGCAGGTCGAGGGAGGTGATCCTGCCCCTCTACTCCACTCTTGTGAGATCCCACCTGGAGTACTGCGTCCAGCTCTGGGGGCCCCAGTACAAGAAAGACATGGAGCTGCTGGAGAGAGTCCAGAGGAGGGCCACGAAGTTGATCAGAGGGCTGGAGCACCTCTCCTGTGAGGGCAGGCTGAGAGAGTTGGGATTGTTCAGCCTGGAGAAAAGAAGGCTCAGGGGAGATCTAATTGCGGCTTACCGCAAGGAAGGAAAGATGGTGAGGGACTTTTTATCAGGGAGTGTAGTAACAGGACAAGGGGTAATGGGTTTAAGCTAAAAGAGGGTCGATTTAGATTAGATGTTAGAAAGAAATTCTTGACTATTAGAGTGGTGAGGTACTGGAACAGGTTGCCCAGAGAGGTTGTGGATGCCCCATCCCTGGAAGTGTTTAAGGCCAGGTGGATGAAGCTTTGGGCAACGTGGTCTAGCGGAGGGTGTCCCTGCCCGCAGCAGGGGGGTTGGAACTAGATGATCTTTGAGGTCCCTTCCAACCCAAACCATTCTATGATTCTATAATTCTATGTTAGCTTGCATGTGAAGGATTTGCTCTGAAGCCTGGAAAGCGGGTGGACCCACTGAAAGTGTAAGAACGAACAAGAAAAAGAATAGGGGATCTCTTCTGGAAAGCTTATTCATGAAACCAAATCAGCAAAATCAGATAAATCAGGATTTCTGTAGACCTTTTCCAAAATCATTCAAAACAAACAGAGTGGTGGGAATGAAGGATGTTAGTTGTCCAGGTATCTCTGGGGGAAGGAACATGTTTTGTCTAGTAAGCTCTTGAAATGCATGGGTCAAAAAGAACTATGCACAAACACTTGTCAATATTTGTTTCTAATAATAGGAACCAGCTGCTGGAGCAGACTGAACTAGAAAGCATCTTGGTCTTCAATAACTTCACAGGAGGATATAGAGGAAAAAAATGTCCCTGTGAAGGCAGTTGAACATTGAAAGAGGATGCTCAAAGAGGTCACAGAATCTTAATTCTTGGAGACATTAAAACCTGGAAAAGGCAGTTAGCAACCCGATCTAAGTTGTCATTGCTTTGAACAGGGCTTTGAGCCAGAGGGACCTCCAAAATTCCTATCCAAGCTATATTACTTCTTTGATTCAATGTTCCTTTGTGAAACGGCCATGTTCTCAGCCCTCAAAAGGGAAAGGAGAAAGAACTGTGAACATAGAGTGAAACTGAACTTAAGAATCAAACTAATACATACCCTTAAGAATCAAACTAATACATACCTAGCTCAAAATCCTACCTCTAACAGTGGCTGAACTGTTAACTGAAGTGACTATATTGTCGCTTGAATCCCTTTTGCATGGGAAGAATGGAAAGTAGCTTAATACGGCACCAATCTTTAAAAAAAAGGCTTGAAAGGGTCACTCAGCCTGCATCAAAAACAATTCAGGCTAGCAAGAACATTCTAGCAATAAAGCTCCAACATTCAAGACTGTTTAAGAATAGGTTGGACAACCATACTCACAAACAAGAGTTAAACTGGATGACTCAACTGCCTCCTTCTGTCTTAG
This sequence comes from Balearica regulorum gibbericeps, assembly GCF_011004875.1. Lineage (NCBI taxonomy): Eukaryota > Metazoa > Chordata > Aves > Gruiformes > Gruidae > Balearica > Balearica regulorum. Next base: position 120,710,169 of record NC_046185.1, read on the forward strand.
CTAAAATCTGTGTCTGTCTCATAGACATCCACTCATCAATATGACTAAAACTAAGACACTCATACATTTTCTTTTGATCTCTCCCTTCTGTTTCCTTTACAAATCACCAGATCTCTCTTATCAGTATTCATATACAGCAGCTGATCAGTACTTTTGAGTTAGAATTCCTTCTAAATCCTTACACCCATACTATGTCTAAATCTCAATCAAGTTAGAAAGCTCTACTCCACCTCCAAGATTCTGTACATGCTATCTAACCATAGGATCTAGATCTCATTACTTGTTATTCATAATACTGTAACCTCCTTTCAGCCAATGCTGAACTTATTTTAGGCTTACTAAACAAACAGGCAAGCAAGCAGTAAAATAATTTCTGCTTCCTTCCTTGCTGTCCATGACACTTTGGGCATCTGTTAACATCAACATCTGCATAGTTGCCTCGTTATTCTCCTCACATCTATCTTTGCTTAGGCAGCCTTCACAGAATTGCAACGCTAGTTAAATTGCTGGTGTGTTAACACAATGGGCTGTCAGACTGACCGAAATCAGCCCACTGATTCCTTGTCCTCCCTTTTTGGTCTTCATTTACATCCATTTTATAATATGCTGAGTTGTATTTAAGATTTAATTTGTAGGATAAAAGTACAATTTTTCTTTTCTGTGTGCACAGTACCTAACAAAATGAGTCCCAGACAATAACTATGGTTCTCACCACTACAGCCTGGATTCTCAAAGGTATTTATATGTCTGAGGATCTGGATCTGAAAATCTATAGTTCCTTTTCTTAGTGTTTAATGTTACACAACAAACATAAGGCCAACTATTTCCTAAGTGCTCCTTTGTAAATGGGGATGCTGCTGATTCTCCATCTCCCCTCTGCAAATAATTGCATTCTTCTGTACAAGCTATGGTTTTAAACAAAGGTAATTCAACGTTTCTCTAAGCTTAGGTATTGTAGCTTACTGCTGAATACACATTACTTATACTATTTGAAGCCTCTTTTTGTAAGGACATAAAAGGCAAGTGTAGATAAACAAGACATCTATGTGGCTGAACCACCAGAGCACAGTAAAGCCAAAATAAACCATTTCTTTAGGCACATGGCAAAGTGCTCAGTATGTCTTCCTTCAAAGAGCAAGGGTACAATTCTGCTCTTAGATACAAGCTGGTAGATTTCATCTGCCTGCAGATGCAATTGCCTACTTATCATGATGAAGAAAGAATATTAAGAATTATTCTCTCTCTCTCTGCAAGCAGAAAAAGCAACATATGAATGGTGAACCTGAAATCAAGCACAGCAGTGTTTTCATTTCATCATTGCTTGAACCAAGATTTAAAATTCTGTTTCACACTGACCTTATTTTGTTAACAGGGCCATTTTTGTGATACCAACCTTTTCTTTAACCTGCACTGTCTTTGTGAAGTATATTAAGACTAATTATATTCAGTTAAATTCTTGTGATCTTTTAAAACAAGTAGACCAGACAATAAACTGGGACAGAAAAGCATTCAGGTGTACACCAATGACTTAAAAAGGATTCTTCATGGATACAGAGATCTGAGCTATCATATCCCAGTAGAGGGTCAAGGCATCACTGTTATAATTGCACAGGGATGCTGAACAAACTTTGCATTAGCAGCACTTGCTTTACTGGAAAGGCACTGAAAAGGGTTTTGTTTCTTTTTCCTACGGTGTAAGTCTGTGAATGTTAAATTGCAGCTCTTTCTCTAAGTCAACGTATTTTTAAGAAAACTGAAGGCACTGCAATCAAATGGCTGCCAGTCCATCTGACTTATACCACTACTTGCATAGACTCTGAATTTCAAAATAATGTAAAGTTGGTATTTTTTATTTTTTTTTTTAATTAAAAGGTACTTTATCAAAATACTTGTTCCCCATGTATCAAGTGGACATACATAACACGGTGGCCTTTTTGATATTTAGCAAATATTATTCAAAGTATTAAATTATACTGTTTATTTCAACTAAAATACTGCGTAGTAAAATATCACAGCTATCATATCTAAACACAGGGCTTTGGTACATGCAGAATAATAATTTAAAAATGCACGAAAAGTTACTCAGCATGATGGAAAGCGTAAGAATTTTTCTTTCAGTAAACATTATTTGGCATTCATGTCTTTCTCACTGTGCAATACCACAACTTTAATAGGGAAGTACTCAGACTGAAGTTGTCTCATTGTAGCAGAGGTGCGAACATTCTCCAGAAGTCTTTCAACATCTTCTGATAAACAATACTACAAATCTGATACTCTGCGTGCCCCTCAATGTTCACTTTTCTTCTCTGTTTGAAGATAGCAGCAGCAAAGATCATTGCACCTTAGCAAGTACAAAGGGCTAAAGAACAGTTCATAGGGAATGGTTTCATATTTTGTTTTGGTCTTTAAACAAATTTGCTTTTCATTTTGCATTATCCACAGTTATATTCCATTTAAGGAGGTGACAGCTGCCTAAAACATTTGGTTGGGTTCTTTCTTGATTAAAAATCAAAGTCAAATTAGGCAATTTTCCTCCAAAGGTTGTATGTATATGTTTCATTTTACACACTACAGCCTCTACTTCAACTACTCCTGTCCTCTAGGAAGTCACGTACCTGTATAAATGTGAAGTATAACAGTGCCCTTGTACTTTCTGTTAAATGCCTAGTATTGAATGTCTTGATTGAGTGACTTTGCTCTGGAACGCTAGAAGCTTGCTGTATGTGGCTGAACTCTTTTTCTTTCCATGCAGTTAAAAAATATGGAAATAAAGTACCTTGACAATCAGAGATTGCTTTTGTTCCACACACATGAAGGGGGGAAACAGTTTTCAAAAATTATAAAATCAGCAGAGGAAAAATGCAACTGTCAAAACTCTAATGTGGGTAGCAAGAGATATAAATTAGAATCTATGGAAGTACTTGACAATATTCCTTTAAGTAATACTAGAAAGGTTTGAAAATCACACTGTCCTTGACTGCGGTCAAATACAATTTGAAATTTGAATTTGAAAAGAAATTTCAAATTTAAAATTTAAATTTGAAAAGAAGAAAAAGGAGGTGCCCAAATCTATGATAAAACTTTTTTTCATTGCTGGCACTTGGTTCTGTAGGGCTATCATTAATTTCTAAAGCCAAAGCAAATCAGGAAACAATTTTTATCTACTTCACCAATGAAGAAAAGCTCTCAGTATTCAAGCAATTTTAGGACTTTAAGTCATTCTTCTTAACCAATGTAGTAACAGAGTTATTTGGTGTCAGTTAGCCTATGCAGTTAAGTTAAGCTTTTCCTCAGTAGTGGACAGTGTTACAAACCACAGCAGAGTGGGGCTGCTGACATGGTGTTCCCCCGCTTGAAATGATGGTCTGTATCCTCACCTGACTCTAAGTCCTTGGCACCCTAGAAATCAGTAGAACAGGTACACACATGAGAAACTCGTTCCGTAAATACCTACACTTGAAGTATTTGGAAGCAGAAAGAATTTTAAAGAAACTGATCATGGGCTGCTTCATCTGCCCCTTAGAAAAGCAACAGTATCACAGTTTCTTTCTTTCTTGCCAGATCCTTCGAGGAACAAATTTTTTAAGCTCCATTCATCTTTGGGTACTCATTCTAGGGCTGATATAACTTGTAGCTGTTTAACTCATTGTAGTTCATTATTTCTCGTATGATCAGTGATTGTTCATAGGTCCTACCCCAGGTGGATTTGATTCAAAACTCAGAAATTTCTGGAGAAATTAATAACCAACTGCTACCCAAATTATCAAGTAACCTTTCTATACCACCTAGAAATCAAAGAAACTCCAGATTTCAGTTTACTGGAAACTCTGGGAGAAACAAAGAATTAATATGGAACCAAACCCAGAAGTTCAAATAATACATCTCTTTTCAATTAATATATCTCTATTAATATAGGATGGGAAGTAGAATAATTGAACTATTTTATTGTCATTGTGAAGTTATTAATACTACAAAACAAGCCAGCAGATTGTTTTTCTGATTCACTGGACAAGTAAATTCATTGCCATTCCTTGATATAAAGCAAAACAAAAAAGCATTTGAAAGATTTTCCCTCGGTAGAATTAAAGTACGCAATTGTATGTTACCTGCTCAGCATACATAAAAATAAATGAGCTACTCAATAAGATGGCAGCGTGCACCTATCACTTCATAACTTTTTCACTCACAAATCAGATTAATGTTTTGTAAAACTCACTCACTCTTTTTTTCCCCCGGCACTGCTGTTCCTCTTGGCACCATCTATCAAACACTTTGGTCAAACCCCCAACTTAAACTGAGACATAGCTGGATTTAAGTCAGTGGAATAATGACATTTTATATCAGCTAGAAATCCCGTTATAGAAATCAATCTGGCACTATGATGTAGCAGTGTTTGCCATCAGAAGCAGCAAAATAAATCATATGAAATATACAGCTGTTATGCTATCTAATGAGAAGATCTATTTATAGCTATTTGGCATAGTAACTTAGCTGATAAATTTCATTTTGCATTGTCAAAGTAGGTGCATTATTCAAAATGCATTTCATAGCCTGTTGGCCCTCAGAAATTTCTTTATTTTCCTGTCTTTTGATCAGTACCAAGCAAAAGAAAGATGGAACGAATCCAGCTACACTGGATGGAACCAGCATACCTGAGAAGTTGAAGGCTTGGCCGCCTAAGTGCAGAGCTTGGTTCTAATGAAAATGTGCAATGTAGCAAATTTTACTTCAATCAACTCTGCCCCTTGCGCTTGCTTTTGTGGTCTGTCAGATACATTCTTCTGGCTTTCTGAAACTGTATGCTCATCTATGTCCACCTTTATCTCATTTACTTTTTACTTTTCTCCTTTCATGCCATTCTGTCCTCTACCTTCATTTAGTGGTTTCTAACTTCCACGCCCATGCTACCTCCCTAATCCCTTCCCTCTCTGTGTCTGTGCAGAGAACAATGAAACATTTCAAGATCTGAAAAGAATTTACAATCATGTAACCTGACACTGAGATTAAAAAAAAAATTCTCCTAGGTATTACAGAGTAGTCCTTGAATCTAGCTCAAAACTTGTGGCTGAAAGAAATTAAGTGATTAAAAGAAATCTAATGCTGATGATTGAAAAAGTTCGAGTGATGCAGAATTTGTCATCCTAGGAAATTCAGTTTTCATGTATTTATGTTCCTGCTTGCAGGAATACGGTCCAAGTTTATCATTAGTCGCTCTGAAAGAAATTTATAAGCATATATCCTCATGTTGATGAAAAAGAAAGATATACTCACAAGTCTGGGCTTTTGCAAACAGAAAAATTGATATATGAAACTTGCAAAAGCTCCTTTTGGAAGGCTTAAAATAACTGCCTCTTTTGCAGAACCCCTCTTTTTTTCTGAGCTTATTCAAGGAGACATTAAAACTCCAGAAGAGGTTTTTGGTTCAAACCAAACCTTGTACTGTCAAGTTAAAGAAGCTACATTAATACAGGATTACACTTTCTTTAGAAAACTTATGATGTGAACTGTGTAATTGAAATAACCCTCCTTTTTCTTCTTGAAGATTTTTATAGGAGAGAACTTTTTACTTCTGTTTTCAAAGAAAAGCAATTCTCTTTGTTTACATCTTTTATTTTATTCAGTGATATTTCTAGTGGTTCTTGATATTTTCGCAAGAAGTTCTGGTTCTTTAGAGTTCTTCATGAGTAGCTTTTATTTTTTTTTAATCTGCTTTGTTATGAAACACATATTTGTTTATGAAGAGAGTACATATTTTAGTGGGACATTTAGGAGTCACTTTAAGATTCAGCTACTCCTTTTGGATATAATCTGTATGAATAGTGGGTTTAGAAATGTGATGCAGTACAACATTTTTCCACAAACATCAGAGGGTTTTGAGTTTTTTGAGAAAATGGATATTCAGCTATGCTTTTTATCTTAATTCAAGTGTTTTAACAAATTTTTTCCTGAAAGAAGTGGATAAATAGAAGTATGTGGTTTCCTAAAGAATTCTGAAATGTGATAAAAATGGTGCCATGTGTAATACTACACTGTAATTTTCATCCCAATTAGCCTGAAATCTGTGAGGAGCGAACCAAAACCAAAATGTACCAGAAATAACATCTCACCTTGGAATGTGGCTGTAACAGGAAAGCACTTTCTACTGTTTATGTTTCTGCTTTTGCAGAAGAAAAGCACAGTCTGGATGTAAATATCTCTTCTAAATATTTTGGGGGGAAATCTGCAGGAATTAGTTCTGCATGAAGAAGACAGGAAGGCCTAAAGAGTGAAAGCTGTGGATTGCCAGCACTGCCAACTGTACCAGCTTTGCAGAAAAGACAGGGATGAGTGATTCTTACCTATATGTGTACACAGATGCTTCAGTAATGTTTGTACTAGATACAAATGGAGAAAACCAAGAGCTGTTGAAACTGCATCTGAAGTGGATGTATTTTATCTCAGGACCAAAAGTCCAGAAGAGCAGCTTAAATCCAAATATTACATAATCTCATAATTCTTTATAACTTTGTTATCCAGTATATTCTGTCACCCAGTAAAGACATGTGTCAGCAAACATCTCTCAGCTGCATTTAAAATGACACCATCTTCCTAAAATCTTCCAAATTTATTCCACGTTTCAATTTCAAATCTATTTAATATGTATTATTTTAAAATGCTTAGCTAAAGCATTATAGCAAAGTAAAGCAAGAGTGACTGAAGAGAAAGAATAAAAGGAAACCAAGTAGTACACACAAAAATATAATTTCTTTCATCAAAAGCAAACACAGTATTTACAACAGACATTAGTGAAAATTTAAAAGGTAAGGTTCTGCAGTCTGAGTAGCATAAATTATCATGTAGACTTTTAAGATACAAAAATGAAGAACAGAATAGTGTGCTCAGTGGTGGTGTTATGAGTCTAGGAAAGAACCATGCACTATGACCAATAATTCTTTGGGGCACTTAATATCTTTCCCCTTTGGTTTCTCCTTTACACTTTTAGTTAATTTCCTGCTTTCTTCTGCCAATACTACAGCTTCACAAGCCAGCTTGATTGATTTAAGGGAAGAGCATAACAATAATATTTCTCATTTTCTACCTTTCCTAACAAACACAAGGATTCTTTAAAATAAAGAAATATGGGTACAGATTAGATACAGGTATTTAGGCTCCATTTTCACACTGGCTCAAATAGAGTTTAAGACCAATTCAACATTGTTCTAAGAAATCTGATGAAAAAGTAAGTTAGACTTCTAAGTCACCTAGAGGCTTTTTAAAATATTTTACCTGGTGTTTAATTAAAATATCACAATCCAAGTAGAAAGCAAGGCTTTGCTTCATTATGCTATGGCCTGGAGTGCATCTCTGAACGAATCAGCTCCAAGCTGTAATAGGAAAACATGTTTTTGAGCGGAGCAAGCACACAGCTGCTTAACCATATGGAAGTGTAGCTGCATAAAGCTCTGTTAATATCCACTTCTCACCTCCTCACTTACATCCAAATGTGTTGCCCCAGGGCAGGCTCCTACTTCCACCTTGGCTCCCCTGCAGCCTCCTGCTCTTACCATCCTTTTGTCCTCTTGTAATACCTCAGCTGTTCTGAGAGCTCTGGCAGGTCACCCAGCCACATGACCTTGAACACTGACAAGCATCCTGCCAAATATACCAAGTCTTGCACAGCTTATTTTAGATGAACATTAGATGTCTCTGTTAAGCAAATATACATGCATCACTTACTGGAAAAATCAATCGAACAATTTCATGTCCTTTCCACACAGCTGGAATCCTGCAAAGTGACAATATTGGTTTGCAGGGGATATATACTACTTTTTCAGTCAATCACTATGTGTAGGTTTACACATTAATATGATTTGATCCTCTTCATTCTTAAGTTTTCTGTAGCAAAACTTAAAAGGAAGATAGATGGGGCCCAATGTACAGAATTCTATGCTTTGAAAAACTAGACCATAAATTATGCAAATGACAGCTAATTAAGAGCAAAACTATAAAAGTAGTTAAACAGCTAGATTAATATCAGAAGCGTGAACATGTCTAAACTAATTGTCTTTACCTGATAAACTTACTGATAGGTTTCAAGCTGACAAAGAAATAATTTATGTACCACACACAAGGGCTGATTACTTTGTTGAATTTGTCATGGATATAAGTAAATTCCCCATTTATTAGCACAGAATTGGAGAGGGGAACTTTTTAGCACAGACCTGATTGCTTACTATATCCGTTTTTCATGAGTTTTAAATAACTGACAAAAGAAGACTCCAATTCTTCTCCCATGATGACAATAGAAACATGCTATGAGAGCAAGACTCAAACATTTAGTGTATGAAAATTTCCCTAAGGTGTGACTAACTAAATAGGTAGCTCCTCAAACCTCATCAAAATTCACATGACTGCACTGAAATACAAAATCAGAACCCGCTACCAAGCACATAGTCTCTACCCAACCATCATCAAAGAAAAGGCATGCTCAATTCTGTTGCTCATTCCCTGTGGGCTTCAGGCACTGCATCCCATCTGTGCTCTTATCATTTGTCTGTGAGCTGTATTCTTAGGCTGGTATTCTGCTTTCACACCCTTCTGAAAGTGCCTGGTACCTAAGGAGACACTTCATATGGAACATACAATCGCCTATGCTCAGAAAAACCAATCATGCCATTTAAACACCATTCTGTGTTGCAGGCTGACCACAGACATGTTGGCTTTCAAAAAAGATGAATCCAAACACTGCAGCATCTCTCCAGGGTAGCAAGTTACTCTGGTTAATACCATGCCCTGCAACAGGAGGAGGACACACAGCCTCATTTCCTTAGCACATCCTGCAGAGAACATGGCTAAGGACCCTGGAATGCAATTCCCAAAAGGCGCTGCCATGTTGCCAGTGGAAGGAATTTGGAGAGATTTGTTTCTGAAACCAAGCACCTGAGTTTGCTGTTTACTAGATATGAATACCCACCTCAGTGCTCCTGATCTACTGAGGATGCACTGTCAAGATACCCAAAGCAAAGTCATAATACTCAAAGCATTTGTGCCCAGTTCACTTGCAAGCTACTCAGGTATAGTGGGGGAAAAGAAAAACTCATTGCTACCTGAGTTCCTGACACAAGCTGGCCCTTAACCCAGAGATTTCAATTCGTTTCTTCCATCATCTGTGTACACAATATAAGTGCAGTAGGAAGAACAGGGGTTGCTCTTATTCTCAATTTTTCTTCCATGTAGATTAATTTTCAAAGAAAACTCTGAATGTTTCAAGTAGCCTTGGGCTTTTCTTTAGCAGGTGCATGAGAATGAAGTGACAGGCTTTAGGGAGGATAGGGAAATAAAGTAATATTTTGAATGTTTCCCTTACTGTTAGATATCAGTAGTGTTTATTCTAACGTATCACCTAATCTAAAGTCATGTCAATGGAAAAGCTTCACCAGAGACTGCAACAAATTGTTTACTCAATAAAGGTCATTCAATTGGTGCTGTTCATCATTTAGTTCCATTGTGAACATAAGCCCAGCTCTGACATTTAACAATTTAAAGCTAGGGTAGGGTTACAGTTTCCAAGACTAGTCTCATTGCCAGATAGAATTCTAGTAAAATTGTTTTGAAGATGCAGTGTGAAATGTTTCTTCTGATTCAAAGGCAGTGTGTTTTTTGACAGGTCTGATCTATGCATTTCATGGCTATATTTACCTTGTTTAAGAATAAAGTGACAATTTGCTGTTTATAAATATGTTGAAAAAGTGTTTTATAGCATATTTTCCCTTTGACGTCAATATAAAAGGTCTTTAAAAAACAAGTAGAAAAATGCAGAAAAGACTTTGCCTGCCTCGTTATTGTTAGAAACGGCTCTGGGGAGTTAGGTCTCTTTTCTCATTGCAGCTTGCTTTCTTTATGCAGAGCAGAGGCTTTATAAAAGCAGTTTAGCCCTTGTGACTGCAAAGATAGCTTTCTAATGTACTTGAGATAGCAGCAGGTATTAAAGATTGTACCTCACACCAAGCACTTTGCATTGTCTTTTCCCAGTGATTCGTAGCACCTGTGCTTGCTTCCTGCCACAGAGAAGATAATAAGAGATTGCAGTCTTCCGGTTGCCAGAAGATATTTTCATCTATGTTGACCTCAAGCCAAAAAGATATCTCTTATCTTTTTCCCCTTCCTTTACCATACGTGATGTCTCTTCACACAGCACAGTTGTGGGGTTTTTTTTTAACAAAAAAAAAAAAAAAAAAAAGAGAGAGAAGACTGAATTAGGAGCTAAGGGGATGAAGCACAGACAGCAGTTAGACTTGTGGCACAGAGCAATACCTAAAGCAATGCAGAGAAAAACCTGGCTGTTGCAACGCTTGTACTTGAGCAGGAGTGAAGAGGCTCTGCTAGTAGCTATCTGGTTGTCTTACAATTCCTTTGGCATGCACTGAAAGATGGTGAAAGGTGGAATGGGATGGGAATGAAGCCTGGGAGGGAGAAAAAATGAGTTTGTGAAAGGAAAAGGACAGTATGGCAAACAACTTTTCAGAAATGAAGTAACAATTTTGCAGTATGTCCCTTCTTTTGAAGTCTTCAAGACATTTTCAGTAATGTCTACTTGTAGTATCTTATACAGTTGTGAAATGCCTCTATATGTGTTCTGCAGAGAAGCTGTGGCTCCAGCTACGCAGCACATACAAATAGAATTGCTATGTAAAAATGGAGTTGTCATATTTCCCAGACACAAGTACTACGGACACACTGCAGCTTGTAGAGCATGCTCTGTAAATCCAGTATGTTTCATACGGATCAGATCCACTGCACTTGAGCAGATAGAATCATAGAATCATTTAGGTCAGAAAAGACCTTCAAGATCATCAAGTCCAACCGTTAACCTAACACTGCCAAGACCGCCACTAAACCATTTCCCTAAGGACCACATCTAAAGGTCTTTTCAATACCTCCAGGGACGGTGACTCAACCACTCCCCTGGGCAGCCTCTTCCAAGGCTTGACAACACTTTCAGTGAAGAAATTGTTCCTAACATCCAATCTAAACATCCCTGGGTGCAACTGGAGGCCATTTCTTCTTATCCTGTCTCTTGTTACTTGGGAGAAAAGACCAACACCCACCTCACCACAACCTCCTTTCAGGTAGTTGCAGAGAGTGAGAAAGTCTCCCCAAGCCTCCTTTTCTCCAGGCTAAACAACCCCAGTTCCCTCAGCTGCTCCTCATAAGACTTGTGCTCTAGACCCTTCACCAGCTTTGTTGTTCTTTGGACACGTTCCAGCACCTCAATGTCCTTCTTGTAGTGAGGGGCCCAAACTTGATAATCTGTACAACAGACGTCTATTGAGTTGACACTTCCTACAACATCAAACTCAGTGTACAGGCACAGTGGAGCTGATTAGCATGTGCACAGTGGCCAATCTTCAGCATGTCTTGCTATACAACAACCAGTAGGACCTACCTGATAAGAACTTGTACCACTTGACACTGTAGAGATACTCCCCAGTCCCAGACTTCCAGAAGCTCATAAGATCACAACCACATTTCCTATCCAATACTGAATATGCTCTGTTTGCAGATACCTATATATATTCACAACTCATAAACTGAAGCCACTCCAAATGTGGAGACACAAGGTACCAATTAACATACCATGAAAAACTCCACAAGTGCACATTTCTGCCGTATGCACTACATACAAGTCTTTTTCCCTTCCTCCCATTCTCTCTGGTCACAGTTCATTGCTACACAACTCCTGAAGTAAGATGAGTTGTGGCACGGACCTGGAATGTAATCACAGACCTTTACACCTTCAATCTAAAGTACTCCCAGAAGAGTTACTGTAATGGCATGCCTCGCATGTTTCAGAGAAAAATTAACTAGACCTTTTCCCATATTACAGCCCATTGTTCTAATTTCAGCAATTCCACAACATAGCTTCAGTGTGTTTAAATAAGCTGTAACTTAATTTAATATATATCTGACCACAAAGCCTTTCTTGATTCAAATCATACTTTTTAAATGGGATATGTTTAAAGGAGTATATGCAGCTCCACTGTTTTTCAGCCATTCCTATTATGCAATGGTTATCTAATCTCACTGTGTGCCAGTCAGTTATAGCCTCAGGACATTCAGAGTCTGCTGCAGTTATAAAAAAAGAAACATCATTTCATTTCAATACATGTCTCATATATAGAATTTATACACAGTAAACAATGAAGTGCTAAAAAAACCTGCTAGCCCAATAGCCCAAGAAGTTTTTTTGGAAACTATATAAACTGACTCCACAAATATGCCACATAACAGTTTAGGGATAAAATTCTACATCTTGTGGTTGTCAGATTCAGCTCATACATGCAGAATTAATTTAGCACAGAAGTAACTATGTGCTCTTTCTAATAACATGAACTCAATGGAAAATACTTAAGATTCTTCATTCATTTCAGCAATTTCCACACTATCCAGATTAATTTCTGGAAATTATATCCTGTTCAGCAGGACAAATAATAAAATACAGCAGCACCTCTGAGCAATTCTAGCTACACAATTAAAACTGGAGGGATCCGTTGAAAACTATAGAAACTTAGTATTTAATTTTCAGTTAGATAAAAAGGGCATTCCTGTGGAAGGCAGGAGTTCAGACCATCCAAGCCTTTAAAGGGACCCATTCAGAGCTGAAATCAGAGTTCCAAATGTACATGCTAAGAACTTCTGGGAAGCTTTCTAGTATTTATCTTCTTAAACCTGGGATTCAGCATCCCACATGCCATGCCTCGGTTGGCACTTCTACCACTAGCCTAGCAACATGAGGATTTCTGAACAACCTTCTTCTCACAGGATATGAACATAATTTCTTCTGCATTTGATCAAGTCAGAAAAAAATCTACGTGACTGTCCTTATAGCTCCTGAAAGCAAAATTGCTTATGCATGAAAATAAGAGAGTGACACCAACCACAAGAAAAAAATGGCAGGAAGGGATCAGCCCCTTGGATATCAAAGTAAATACTGATGATTACAGATTAGGCATGACTAAGGATATTGCTAAATTGATACCTTAGTGAACTGCAGCCATCTGAATCATTGAATAAAGGTTGTTCTAGAAAGTGACTTAGGTATGGCATCTTCTGGTATTGTCACACCAAAATCTTAAGCCTCTTTGCCCTGATGGTGCAAACCATGACTTTAAATGTCTGACTTCTCTAGACACTACAGGGGGAGAGTCACACTTGACCACAGACAGAATACTGAAAGATGGAGATGATAGCTACCTAAAGGAATGATGAAGAATGGCTATGTTTTATACCTGATCACTCTTGCAATCTCAGGTGCCTCCCTGAGTTAGACATCTAAAATGAAATAAGAGTTCATTTCAACTTCATCTGGCTATAGCTGAGTACATCTGGAGATAGAAGGCTTCTTTTTTGGGTTTTTTTTTTTTTAGCTTGCTGGAAGAGAGGAGGAGTCCTAATCACTGAATTAGAGAATCACAATCCTTATAGTTCTTTATTTCTGGCCCCATAATGATGCACTCTCTGCTGCATGACATATTAGGTCTCACCAGAGAGTTGCAGAAGGTCTGAGCCCACTCATCCCTACAGCCTCTTGGTAAGGGCTCCCTTCTGGGAAACAAAAGATGCAGGATCTAATTGCTGCAGGCTAAAGAAGCCAGTGAACCCACTCAGGTATCAATCTTTCATATTGGGTGGCAGCAGCATTTCCACATGTTTTTGCAGAAAATTTTGTTCAGATTTAGGATGCCTAATTTGCAAATCCAGATCAGGATAAGCTATTGGGACACTCAGCTCTGCCAAGAAGGCAGATGTTCTGGGTCTGAACAATACAACATGAAAGTACTCAGGAAATTTCACTTGGGTCCTATTGAATTTCACATTCCCACTAGCACAGGAAGGTTTTGTAAAGAGCAGTCTTATGTGATCTTAAAAATTATTAGGTGCAATCTTCAGCACATATCATCTTTATTCATCCCTCGTTATGCACCATTGTAGTTTTGTGGCTCTAGGCTGATGCAGTAAAAAGCACAGCAACAGCAATTGCTTGTCATTCATATCACAGAATCACAGAATGGTTTGGTTTGGAAGGGACCTTAAAGATCACCTAGTTCCAACCCCCCTGCCACGGGCAGGGACACCTTCACTATACTAGGTTGCCCAAAGCCCCATCCAACCTGGCCTTGAACACTTCCAGGGATGGGCCATCCACAACCTCTCTGGGCAACCTGTTCCAGTGCCTCACCCTTATAGTGAAGAATATTTTCCTTATATCTGATGTAAATCTACTCTCTTTTAGTTTAAAGCCATTACCCCTTGTCCTATCACTACGTGCCCTTGTAAACAGTCCCTCTCCAGCCTTTCTTGTAGGCCCCCTTCAGAAACTGGTAAGCCGCAATTAGATCTCCCCTGAGCCTTCTTTTCTCCAGGCTGAACAACCCCAAGTCTCTCAGCCTGTCCTCATAGGAGAGGTGCTCCAGCCCTCTGATCAGCTTCATGGCCCTCCTCTGGACTCGCTCCAACAGCTCCATGCCTTTCTTATGTTGGGGGCCCCAGAGCTAGATGCAGTACTCCAGGTGGGGTCTCACAAGAGTGGAATAGAGAGGGAGAATCATTTCCCTCCACCTGCTGGTCACGCTTCTCTTGATGCAGCCCAGCATACGGTTGGCTTTCTGGGCTGCAAGTACACATTGCCGGGTCACATTGAGCTTCTTGTTCACCAACACTCCCAAGCCCTTCTCCTCAGGGCTGCTCTCAATCCATTCTCTGCCCAGCCTGTATCCATGTCTGGGATTGCCCCAACTCACATGTAGGACCTTGCACTGGGCCTTGTTGAACTTCACGAGGTTTGCACGGGCCCACCTCTCAAGCCTTTCAAGGTCCCTCTGGATGGCATCCCTTCCCTCTAGCACATCAACTGCACCACATAGCTTGGTGTTGATGGCAAACTTGCTGAGGATGCACTCAATCCCACTGTCCATGATGCTGATAAAGATGTTAAACAAACAGCACCAGTCCCAATACCAACCCCTGAGGAACACCACTCAGTTTTGCTGTTTATTTGGACACTTCCTCACCCTTTCACCTCACTTTTCTGGTGAAAAGATTAGTTGTTCCTCAGCATTGTGACCACACACTGTATTAATCCATTTGGCCTGGAATGAAATGACCATGAGACTGCAAAATCTAAGATGTCCTTCTCAGTTCAGTGATGATTCAGTGATGATAAAATGGATGTTCAAGAGCTCTCTTCTTGCTAGGATTATAACTCCTTGTGGAATTTTCAGTTCAAACTCAATGCAGCCTTATGACAAACTAAGGTCGCTTCAAAGCCTCTTTTGAACTTTTAATTGAGAAATGTCACCGAGTGACTTGCCATAAAGATTAAAGAAGTTTATCTTGTCTGACATACTGAAACCATGAAGGTGAAAAATCTGGGTCTGATTATGAATTGCATTGTTCTGAATCCATTTCCTATAGCTTATGTTGAAACATTTAATGAGTCCTTGCATTTCAATTTACAAACATAAATATGGTTAAAGTAATAGATAGGTGTGGAGACAGAAGATTCCTTTCCAATGGTTTCAGACTATTATTTCCATTCTAAATAACAGACTGTAACAACCTTCCTACATAAGGGTATCTAATTCCTTCATCAAAAATCAGAACACCTACCAGTTATTTAAGATTACAAAGCAAAGCCCTATTCTTACTGAAATCGATATAAAACTACCTATTAATTTAATGCAAACATTGAGAATATATGGCTCTCAAAACTAGTTAGCATTGTGCTTTCCAAATAACATTATCTATGACTGATAGGCAAACCACTACATCAAAACTTCAGCTTTTATTTATCTGTCTCCTCTGTATTTTGTCTTGAAATATCCTTCAAAACTGTCTCAATTCTTCAAGAAGTCTGATTATAGCTAGAAGCATGTACTTGTGAACTAATACTTTCTTAATTCTTGCGTAAGCAATTTCTCGCCTTTTCTCCCACCTCCTCACACAACCCCATTTTCCTGAGATCTTGCTGTCCTCTAGTGGTGAAGAGCTATGACATATAAAGTTATGGGAGCATTTAAAAGTAGATGCCCTCTTCTTCATTATGACTTTCATCATCTCTGCTCTGGGTAATTTTCAGGTCTCTCAGCAAATGGATTTTTGAAAGAAGATTATGATCTCAGCTTGACAGACTGTAATAAAGTTACTTAGTGAAACATAGTAAGTTCAATAGCTATTTGAACTTAGAACTATGCCCCAAGGTTGAATTTGTTAGCCAGTTTACAATTAACCACCTGTATGTTGTATTACTTTTATTTTGAAAAGAAAAAGCAGATGCATTAGAGACTCTCATAAACATGCTACAGAAATAAATTATCTTAAGACTTTAGATGGGATTTTCAGCACATTTCTTCAGACTTCAATTGTACAGTCCTGCTTCTAAAACTTAAGTTTATGACCAAGGCTTGCTTATGAATGTAAACATCCAACTTGTTGAGCTAATGCTGAACTGTAATCAGTTTCTTAGTTACTCTGTCTCCTATACACACTTACCACACCTCTAATTACTTGAACCCCAGTTATGGAATTTCATGTCAGGTCACAGAGACTGTGCAAGCCAGTCATAATGATGGATATAGCCCCAGCCATGCTGGGTCACATGAAAAAGGGAAGAAGACCTCTACCTCCCCACCCTCTAGCAGATATTCCCTCAG
The DNA here is from genome assembly GCF_011004875.1 of Balearica regulorum gibbericeps. Classification (NCBI taxonomy): domain Eukaryota; kingdom Metazoa; phylum Chordata; class Aves; order Gruiformes; family Gruidae; genus Balearica; species Balearica regulorum. The sequence continues at coordinate 120,726,860 of NC_046185.1, forward strand.
CTGCACACAGCTCCAGAACCCTACACACCAGTCAGAGCTGCTAGTGAATCCTGGAACTGCTGCTGCTTAGCACGAAGGTCTCAGAGGTGGACAAAGGCAGATGCCCTTCCTGCAGATAAATGAAACGCAGGTGTCACAAGGCAGAGGCAACAAAGTAATTCTCATGCTCATGCTCAGAGATAAGATCTGGCAGTTTCAGGCTTTTATGGAACAACTAGAGTACCAGATTCAGAACAGATCATCTCAACTGAAAAATTCTCTTCTGACTTCATTGTGTTTTACATAAGGCCTCATGTTATGTAAAAGAAAGAAGCTGAATAAGTAGATCAGTCATTTGGCTTATTCAGGTTTGTGATTCCTACACAGGGTAGAGTATAGGGGCAAGCCAACAAGTTAATAAAGAACAGCTCAATAGCAAGCAACCTTTTAGAGCAAGGTCTTCATTATCACTAAAAAGAGGGAAGTAGAATCATATATAATCCAGGAAAAAACTAATCTTTTAAAAATTACCATATTACATCTGTTCACTGCATGTCCTCAGTAGAACTCTCTTAATCATGTTCCATCAGACACAAATATTTTTGAATAATAAATGAGATCATAAAATATTATCAACTTGATTCAGTGCAGGCACAAACAATTTAATAGTGATTTATGAAGGGCTTCTAACGCATTTTGCTTATGCCTGTGGTATATAACCTTAAAAGTCACTCCAGCATCTGAGTTAACACAAAGGATGTCATGTAGAAGTTTGTTCAGCTGTCTTTGATTTAAAGCATCTTCTGCTTTCAGGTCATTATCAACATTCATTCTAATCACAGCAACTCTTATTTTAAGACGGGTGCACTCTTCGCTGGGTAAAAAACTGGCTGGAAGGCCGAGCCCAGAGAGTAGTGGTGAACAGAGTTAAATCCAGTTGGTGGCTGGTCACAAGCAGTGTTCTCCAGGGCTCAGTCTTGGGGCCGGTCTTGTTTAATATCTTTATCAATGATCTGGATGAGGGGATCGAGCGCACCCTCAGTAAATTTGCAGATGACACTAAGTTGGGAGGGAGCATCGATCTGCTTGAGCGTAGGAAGGCTCTAGAGAGAAATTTGGACAGCTGGATTGATGGGCCAAGGCCAACTGTATAAGGTTTAATAAGGCCAAGTGCCAGGTCCTGCACTTCAATCACAACAACTCCAGGCAATGCTACAGGCTTCGGGAAGAGTGGCTGGAAAGCTGCCTGGCAGAAAAGGACCTGGGGGTGCTGGTTGACAGCCAGCTAAATATGAGCCAGCAGTGTGCCCAGGTGGCCAAGAAGGCCAACAGCATCCTGGATTGCATCAGGAATAGTGTGGCCAGCAGGAGTAGGGAAGTGACTATCCCCCTGCACTTGGCTCCAGTGAGGCTGCACCTTGAATACTGTGTTCAGTTTTGGCCCCCTCACTACAAGAAGGACATTGAGGTGCTGGAACGTGTCCAGAGAAGGGCAACAAAGCTGGTGAAGGGTCTGGAGAACAAGTCTTATGAGGAGCAGCTGAGGGAACTGGGGTTGTTTAGTCTGGAGAAGAGGAGGCTGAGGGGAGACCTTACCACTCTCTACAACTACCTGAAAGGGGGTTGTAGCCAGGTGGGTGTTGGTCTCTTCTCCCAAGCAACAAGTGATAGGACAAGAGGAAATGGCCTCAAATTGCTCCAGGGGAGGTTTAGGTTGGATATTAGGAAAAATTTCTTCACTAAAAGGGTGGTCAGACATTGGAACAGGCTCCCCGGAGAGGTGGTGGAGTCACCGTCCCTGGAGGTGTTCAAAAAGTGTGTAGGCATGGCACTTTGGGACATGGTCTAATAGACATGGTGGTGTTGGGTTGACGGTTGGACTTGATGATCCTAGAGGTCTTTCCAATCTTAAAAATTCTATGATTCTATGATTCTAATGGGTAGTCAATCTGTGGCAACCTATCATCTTCAAATCTTCCTCAGCTTCCTCTTATCTTGCTCTATCCTGACCTTGTACACTAAATTTTACAGGAATACATAGGTAATTACATATCAGATATATTACTTTACAGAATGAACATCTGCTAACTTGGAGCTGAGCCTAATAATGCATGCAAAAAAACCAACCTTCTTTCAGAGGGCCAGTTCCTGTAGCTGTATTTTTTTCTATGGGGCAGATCCTTAGATCCATAGATTTTGTTTAACAGTCACGAACGACTCCTAAAATGAAATAAAGTCAAGAATAAGAAACTTCAACAATAAATCATGTAGCAATATAGTGTACATATCAAAGAACAAAAGCAATACCCCTATAGATGCCACCTAAATGTTTTTAAACTGTAGCCCAGCAGATTGTAAGTAACAGCAAATAAAGTATTTAGAATGTATGCACAAAATTGTCTATGCCATAAAGCACAAAAGTCCATGGGCTTCTAACACACACAACAAAAACCCCACATAGTCTCAGTAAGAGCAGAACATTGGCAGAGTAGTTGGTCCATTGCGGATCAGGAGTGTAGATTGCATACTGACCCCGAAGGCGTAGATAGAAGAGTAAATCTGTCAGAAGACCAGCCAATGTACTGTATTCCTCATTATGCAGATTCAGGGATGGAAAGTAGTCTGGTTCTGTTACAGCTGAAGAAGCTTTACAAAGTACAGCTCTTCATTTGACCAGTACATCTGTACTGTGCCTGGCTGAGATAGAGCTAATTTTCTTCACAGCAGCCTGTATGGTGCTGTGTTTTAGATTTGTGACTAAAACAGTGTTGATAACACACCAATGTTTTAGCTATTGCAGAGCACAGCTTGCACAGCCTCAGGGCCCTTTCTGCTTCTCACTCTGCCTGCCAGCAATTAGGCTGGGGGTGGGAAAAAGGTTAGGAGGGGACACAGCCAGGACAGTTGATCTGAACTGGGCAAAAGGGTATTCCATGCCATATAATGTGATGCTCAGCAATAAAACTCAGGGGTAGACTTTCCAAAGTAGCTATTCTCCGGAGACTGGCTGGGCATCAGTCTGCTGGTAGGAGGTGGTGCGTGAACACCTCTGCATCACTTGATGGTTTCTCTTTTTTCTTTTCTCTCTTTCCTTCACTAATTAAACTGTCTTTGTCTTGACCCACAAGTTTTTCTCACTTTTGGTCTTCCAGTTCTCTTCCCCATCCCGCTGGACTGGGGTAGTGAGTGAATGACTGGTGGGTGTTTAGTTGCTGACCAGGGTTAACCCACTACCTCTCATACATGGATTGTCTTAATCTTTCTAAATTAGGTAAGTAATAGCAACGTTAAATATGAAGCTGCTCAAGTATCCCAAATGTCTTCACTGACTGAAGAACTTTATGGCACAATTCACCCAGCATCAACATCCCCAAAGGACTAAGAATTAGGCTGCTCCAGCTGAAGCTTAAAAAAGTAATGTAACATGACAAGGCAATTTTTAAAGAACTTGATGTTTTCTCCAGTGATCAATTTTCTGGGTCAATTCATTTTTGAAAGTTAAGACAACTCATCCTCAGATATTCTGAGACACTGTTTCCAACATCTGTGCAATAAACAGTTGGATTACTTTTTGAATTGTCCTAATCAGTGATTTAAAGCAATCTTTGTTAGTTTACAAATTAGATGTTGAAGCAAGCTATTCTAATCTCTAAACATTAGCAAAACCAATCCATGAAGCAACAGGGAAGCAGTGTAATTTTTCTGCTTAGAAAGAGTTGTGTTAATATGGTCTCTACTATCCATAAAAATTCTGTAATGCACCCAGAGGCAGCATTAGAGAAACAGCATCTACAGTTCTTCCAATCTATTTGTTAATGTCAAGTGGATTATTAGAAGGAATCCTGGAGCTCTTACAATACTACATTTTTTATTCTAGGCTTAAAGCTTGGAGATTTTGACTTTCACGAACTCAGAATACGAGAACAATTCAGTTCAAGCACTAGCATGAACGGATTTTTAATTATTCCCAGAGCTTAAACAGCAGTGAAGTGGAGAAACAGCCTGATACCAACATGCAAATGAAGAAATGAAGAGCCTTGCTTTGTTACAGAATTACAGGCTCATTTGCTGAATCACTGAATACTGTGCAGGCTATGTTATTGTCAATTTTAGGGAAAACATAGTAGCACCCTTTCTCATCCCACAATTGTCACATTCTGTATCCATCTTTTTCACTGAAAAGGAGCTTAACTGGAATAGATCACCAATGTAACCATAAATTATATTCAGACAAGAAATTATTTTTTCCTCATGAAAACAAAGGGGTAAAGTTAGGGCAAACAGCACACACATATTCCCAAACCCCAGAGTTTTTACTCAGGGAAATAAAACGTCACCTTTTCTCTGTTGTACACAAAAGTAATTTTCCCCTCCAATAGATTCTGAAATTCAGGGATGTATAATTGGAAAGACATTTCTAAGATATTGTTTTTCCTACTGTTAAGATGAAATGGCTAACAGACCTGGCACATATGTGAGGTAAAATCTGCTTTAAAGTAGTAACATTTTTGTTTTTTCACACCAATGGTAGGGCAGGTTCTGAGATCTGGGAACAAACAGGCATTCTCCTCATCCTTGGGAATCTGCTCCTCCAAGATTCTCAGGATGGGTGAAGGAACCAGACAGGGGTTTGTGAAGAGGCAGAGAGGGAAATGGCATAAGGATAATTTAAGGTGTAGATAATCTAGGACTGCCTTATTCCTGAAAGGGGAAGGTCTTCAAAGAGAGAACTGACAAGTTTCAGACAAGGCCAGGAGGCAGCACAAGGTGCAGGGACTGAACTCAGGTGTGACCCAGCACCATTACCCAGCACTTACTTCTTGGTAGACCCACCACCATCTCTTCTCGGTTCTTCTTTGGAGCGTGCCAACTGGTCTCAAAAGTCACTATTTTAGGGTGGTGAGAGATAATTCCCCCACAAGGTCTCTACCACACAAAACCTTGTGGCACAACCTGCAAGCCCGCTTGGCCGAAGAGAACCTGGCGTTACAAATGTGTAGACCAGCCCGGGGTGCGGTGCAACCTGCGGGCTTTGGAGCAGGTGATGAACCCTGTTGGCCCCTGCTCTCTGAGAAGAAAATGGACACTTTTTTGGCTGATGCTGCCCGGCCAGGCGGCAGGGCCCGGCAGGGCTGAGGCTTCCCCAGCACACACTGAGATAGTGCCAGTGGGAATAGGAGGGTTTGCTGTGCCCACAGGTTACCTCCTGTTTTTAAAAGCAAAAACCTAAAAATCCTTCACTTTTCCTGAGAGGAGCACATTCCCGCCCTTCGGCCGCAGCCAGGCCCCTCCCACTCACCACTATCGTCCGCCGCGGCCCCGCCTTTCCCCGGCCTTCAGGGGCGCTTCATGCTCCCCCTCCCGCCCCGTCCCGGAGAGCGCTGCTGGAGCGGCCCGGGAGGGGAAGAGGGAGGGAGGCGGCCCGCAGGGCGGCTTCTTCCCGCCCTCCCTTCCTCGTCCGGCCGCCGCAAGGAGCGGACCATGGCCCACGGGCTCGGAGGACCCGGCGGCTCGGCTGAGCCGGGGGAGTGGTGAGGGGCGCTGACCGGGGCGGGAAGCAGCCGCCTCCGGGAGCGCTCGTCTTAGGCATGTCCCCGCCGTCAGGGCCCGCCGAAGGCACCGGCCCCTTCCCTTGGTGTTAAAGCGCCCCCCTCCTCCGGCAGCGGGTGCGGCTGCGGCGTCCCCCGGCCATGGGGACGGCGTCGTCCCTGGTGAGCCCGGCGGGCGGGGTCGGGGAGGTGATCGAGGACACGTACGGCGGCGGCGGCGGCGAGGCCTGTGAGATCCCGGTGGAGGTGAAGCCCAAGGCCCGGCTGCTGCGCGGCTCCCTGCGGCGCGTTGGGGCCTCGCGGCCCGGCGGCCTCATCGGGGCCAGCTTCAAGTCGACTGCCTCGGTACAGGAGCTGGAGTGCATGGCCGAGTACGAGCGCCTGAAGAAGGAGTATGAGATATTCCGTGTCAGCAAGAACAACGAAGTGGCCTCCATGGTGAAGAAGGAGGCCAAACTGGACAGGGAAAACAAGCGGCTGCGCGCTGAGCTACAGGTAGCTTCCACTGCCCTCTTGGAGGAGGGGGCTGAGCGGCGAAGCGGGGCCCTCACGCGTGAGGCTGCGAAGGGCCCGTCCCGCTTCCCAGGAAGGCTGTGGTGGGGAGGTGACAAGTGCGATAAGTTTTTCTTCCCAGGGAAGGCAGGGTGCTGGGGAAATGGTGCATGCCCCAGTGCTATCCTGGTGAGCGCCATCAGGGTTCGGTCAAGCTGTGCCTCTAGGAATGGGGACCATGCGATGCGTAGCCGGTGTTTAGAGCAAGGAGAGAGGTGTAGGGTGATGGGATAACGTTGTATTCAGACTTGATTTCCACTAATTGAAAAGTAATCTAAAATTTTTTATCAGCGCTTGCTTTTGCTCCTAAAAATGGTGTATTAAATGTTTTCAGGCACTGCAGAAAACTTACCAGAAAATACTTAGAGAGAAGGAAAGTGCACTAGAAGCTAAATACCAAGCCATGGAGAGAGCCGCTACTTTTGAACATGATCGAGACAAGGTCAAAAGGCAATTCAAGGTATGGCTTGACTTTTCCTGAGAAAATCGCCAAAAAAAAGATAATGTTACTTGGTCACATTCCCCCAATGAACTCTTCTCCAATAGTTTTCATGAGGACCTCTCCTTCTTAAAAAAAAAAAAAAAAAAAAAGAACTGTGGCTGCTTATTTCCTTCTAGATAATCCTACCAAAACTCCTCCATAAAACTAAGAGGAAAAAATAGAAAATAACTTGTTAAATATTAAAAGGATATGCAGTGATGCATCAACACAGGAGTATATTCATATTTGAGAGTGGCAAGAAAACACGGACTGCAAGCTGACACATGCTGATGGAATGTATAAACACAGAGTTCCATTATTTCTGCATGAATTTTATATATAGCATTGTAATGTTTAACACTTCTAGCTTATATTAAATAAAAGTGTGTATTGGTTCATCTCTTTTGGCTGCTAAAACATGATTGCCTGTTAAAAGTCTTCACACTTTCTGGAGGGATTATTTGAAAGGCCAAGCTTATGCTTCTGCTTTTCCCCTGCTGCAGATGGTGATACTTCTACTACCCAAAATAGGGCAATAGGTCCTGATATTGCACTATTTTTGAGATTCTTGATATCTTTAATTGTAACAGGTGTTAATGTTTGGTAGATATATAAAAAGAGGATTGGTTTTGACCTTATTTAAGAAAATGAGACTTGAAGATTTCATATCTCTATTTAAATCTAGGTTCGTGTTTTCTTCCCCCTGTGATGGTAATATTTTACAAACAGGACAAGTAGAGATGCTTGATCACATTTTATCTTATGGAATTTAAAGTTCACAACAATCAAAATTAAATACAAGATTACATGTAAGTGTAAAAAAATACCTGCAAGAATCAAAATACATGGAAGAGTAAAATGGAACCTTTGAAAAAAACTATTACATGTTGTGATTTTAGAAGACTATAAACTTGAAAAGATGAAGAAATTTACTTGCCATTGTTAATGAACTTCGCATACTAATGCAGACTTCTAACTTTCAGAACAGAATGTTATGGTTTAAGATGGTAATATTTTAAAAATAGATCATTTTAAACTATATTTCCCTGCTCATTTATAGGTTCCTGATGGCTTCTTGTTCACATTTTCATGCCTTTGCCTGCTAAATGAATGCTAGAAATTTATTTTTCCAGTTGAAAGCACATAATGTGAGCGTAGGAACTGATACTAAATTTCAAAAGATTTATGGTTTGGTTTGGTTTAGTTTTTGGTTTTTTCTATCCTGCCTCTAGATTTTTAGAGAAACTAAAGAAAATGAGATTCAGGACTTACTGAGGGCCAAACGAGAGCTGGAAGCAAAACTTCAGAGACTCCAAGCCCAAGGGATCCAAGTGTTTGATCCTGAAGAATCTGATTCTGATGACAATTGTACAGATGTTACTGGTGAGCATTTTGTGTTGGAACATGACTGAAGTCTCTGCATAGTAAAGCACAAGACAAATACTTATGTTCTTTTGAAAAAAAAAGGTTTATTAATCCAGGTCGAAAAGCAATGTAAAATAGTTTAAAGGATAAAAGCAGTTGACTTTACAAACATAGTTTAGATTTTAGGAACCCCACATTTCAGGCCTTAAAAATGAAGAGATGAAGAAAATAAAGCGCTATCTAGACACAGTGACTTGAACATTTTTTTTTAATTGTTCCATGAACAATTCTGAGTTTTCTAGCCTTTTTTGAGTTTTCTGATTCTAGATCTGAGAGATCATGTTTGAAAGGATCCAAAAAGCACCCCTTAGATAGGCTTACTGTCTGTGGTGATGAAGTGGGCCAGTCTCATCTGCTGTACTTTTCAGAATAGCAGAGTTGCATATTTAACAAACATGAACTGACCAAAAAGAGTAATTTTATTGAAGAAGTTTTTGAAAGAGAAGCCCTAGCAAGCTTAATGACAAAACCTTGTATATGCTGTAAGAGGTATTTGATAATATGGGAAGGATTCAGATAGGTATATGATCAGTTCTCTGACTTTGTATCTGGTTCAAAATAGAGCAATAATTTTAGCAGACAGCACCTTAACACTCTTAAGGATGGCCACCGTGAAGGGTTACTGAGGAAAAACTGCTTGCATGTGCTGTTGCTTAACCTTTGTTTTGCTTATTGAGATATATCAACTGTCACATCTTGGCAGGAGTATAAATATGCAGTTTTTAAAAGTAGAAATGTTTCAAAATGCAGTGATTGGCTTTTTGCATAGTGATTATGCATTTGATGAACTTTAGTCGTACTAATAGTCTTGTTTTCTTTTATATGTTTTCTGTCATTTTTTGCGTTAAATTAGTTTTTTAATTCATTCTTCCCTTCTTACCTTTTTCTAAGTATTTTTCAATTTCCTGATTTTCTCCATGGAAGAGTTATTTAGTGTCTTGAAAGTTGTATATTGATTGGCAGAAGTGTAATCCAAGCATATTTCAAAGAGATACTGTGAAAGCTCTTCCACACAGCACAGAGAATATATTTCAGCCCTGACCTACAGCCTCTTTACGCTGTTTCCAGTGCTGGAACATTCTCGAATAAACGTTGTCAGGATGTGTACAAATGACTGCAGCAATACCGTGAACTGTTTTCTTGATTAGTAATCCAAGTCAGCATTTGAACCCAACAGATGTAAGTGATCCACCTAATAATAAATATTAGCAAATAACCTCATCCTTTAGCAGCATAGCTTCTCATTAACTTTGGACTAGCACCCACTTAGAACTACAGCACACAAAGGTGTGAGCAAATTTGCTAAAGCAGAAAAAAATTATCATCAGTGGCTTGTGGCAGTAGGTTTCAGCTGGAGTATTTAAGACTGATATTTTACCTTGTTTAGTGACAGTGAAGATGTTTCGGTTGGTTTTTTTTTCCAATTCTTAGCTACTGGGGCACAATCTGAATACTGGAATGGAGGAGCTTTGGGAAGTGAGCCGTCCATGGGTAGTATGATGCAACTTCAGCAGTCTTTCAGAGGGCCTGAATTTGCTCATAGCTCTATAGATGTTGAGGGACCATTTGCAAATATAAACAGAGGTAAGTAATGGTGGTTTGTTCTGATGGCGTTATATGTGTCTATGTAATTTTTCTATCCATTCTTATGCTTTCTTAGCTCCTTTGCTGTCCATTCTTGGGTAATTTGACTAAAAGGTTATTTGGAATTCTTTGTGAAAATAAAAGGAATCTGTAGGTGTACATGTTAAGTTATGTTTAATATATTTGGTGACTATGATATGTGCAGCAGTGATTTTAGCAAACAGCAGTGAATAGTCCTTCACTGTGAGTAAACAAATTTTGTTGCTTATGTTGACTAAGAAAGATAGTGATCTTTCTTTCAATATCTGCTGGCATTCTTTTTCCCATTTTTATTCAAATTTTCTACTTCCCAAGTATGAATGTTACGTTTGTATTAGAATAAACTATATCCCTGTTTTTTTCATTGGATTTGCATGGGGTTTGAGTCTGTTTAGGGGGCCATTCATGGAAATCTGATTGCAAGACTAGGATGCATGTATTGTTATTTGAATTGGTGTTAGATATTTTGTTATCAGTAATTGTTGCTTTTGAACTTTGTTTCCAAATGGCCTCTTGTAAATTGTCTTCTGGTACTCTGTTTTCCCTCACTGTTGCCCTGGCCCTGGAATCCCTCCTGCATGTAGTTGACTTTGCTGGCAGTTTCTCCCTTTTTTCTTCAATCCTTTGGGCTCTGATTCAGAAGTCTGTGTCTGCAGAGTGGGAGGGGAGGGTCTGCTCTGTGATGGCTCCAGCTTGATACACTAAGCCTTTCATCATGCCATGTAGTACTGAAAGGGGAACCTATTCCTAGCTTGAAAGAATGACCGGGCACAAAATGAAAAACTTAAGGAAGTTTTAAAATTCATTGTTTCTATAGGGAGTTAACATACAGTACTACAGAAAGCAATGTACTTTATCTCAAGAAGGGGAAGTTCCATAATGTTTTGCTGTCATTTATTTGTGTGGTCTAATTGAAATACATGTAGATCTGGAGTGAAAAAAAAAAAAAATTCAAATATGAGTGATTTTATTATTCTTGCATATTTTTACTTATTTTACAACTACCAACTTGATTTTGTGGATACATCTCATCAATCCTATTTAAAGGAAATAGCATTTTAATGATAATATGAATATATTTAACACTGTTGTTTTGCCACATTATCAAATTATATGACATTATCAGATGATATGGGTTCTCTAAATTAAAATTATAAAATTAAAATATTTGAGTAAAAATGTTAAACACTTATAATGTTAAGAGGTGATGAGTTATCTGTTACGCAGTGTAATCAGATAGGAAGATCTCTAGACTTCATTTTGGTCTTTTTTTTCATTGGCAGATGATTGGGATGCTGCTGTCGCCAGTTTGTTACAGGTTACTCCTCTGTTTTCCCACTCTCTGTGGAGTAACACAGTAAGATGTTTTATTATTAGTACTGATGAGACTCAACTAGAAGTGGACATCTTCATTAGAGTGAGTACATCATAAACTTACACTAACTTATATGCTGTTTTGTTTCCACTGTGATACTTACTCAGAAATTTATCTGATATTTCTTGAAACTTCTAGTAGGTGTAGCCTGATTTCAGTGAAGTCAGTGAAAGTATTGTCAAGATTTTAGAGGAAGAAACTGCATAGAGAAAAGAAACTGAGATTTATCTAGTAGGTCCTTAGTGCTATGCAGATTTAGTAATAAAGTACCATTATTCAACTTTGCTTTCAGAACTACTCACCAAAACTTCGAACAATCTGTGAAACAATGGGGTACTTCTTTCAAGTTGTTAATTTTTCAGCAGAAAATGAAAGGCCTCTTAAGGATGTAAGAAAATGGGAAATTGATAAAAGTTCATTAGTCATTTTGCTCCTGCATTTAACTTTGCCAAGGTAAGTATTTTCCAGACTGGTAAAGCAAATGGAAACTGGTAATTTATGCAGAAAGCATAACTTATGAAAATGTATGTGATGCTTTGCTCAGTACATTTCCTAAGCTAGTATCTTCTAAGAAATATTCCTTCAAACTTTAGGTTTGCTAGGGCAGACAGTTAAAAGAATATATCAGCTTTGTATCATTTCCTTTTTCTTGTGGCTACAGATTCTCTTAAAATACAGCATGAAAGATGTCTTCATAATATGGAAATGTTTGCTTTCTAAGAGCAGCTGTCTGTCATGCATATTGCTGGAGTCTTAGGAATTCAAGATGGCTGGTGTGAATGTCCTCAGTGTTTTTCAGTTGCTTATCAAGCCTTACACCTGTCTGTAGTATGTTGATTTTATTCTGTCATATATTATTTTTTATCTTTGGCTATTTTTTGACTGATTTCATGGCTCCCCTGTGTGGTACCTTATGCTAGCTTTCTACGGCTTAATTTACTGAAGTCATGATGTTTTATGACAAATGGTGATGCAATGTTTTCTGTTTTTTCAATGAGTAATTTCCTGACCTTCTAGAAGAAGAAACATGACTTAGGAAATGAAAAGCACCAAACTAGGAATACTTTTAGAATTGTGTTAGGACTGTTTCTGTTATGCATTTGGGAATTTTGGTCAGAGTTTGTTTTTGATGTTTGGAGGAGGGAGGGGTGTCCTTTTGCTGGAGAAGAGAGAAAAGGGGAATAGAAAAGACAAATATTAAGAATCACAGAGTGGTCATTCCAAAACATCTGTATGAATGCAAAAATCTGATAATACTGGTACGCATTGTTTCATATTAGGGGTAGGTTTTGAACTCTAGGCATTTCAAATACTGTTGTATTATTACAGCTCTTGTATTAACCAGACCTCCTGTTTCTGTAAATAAAACATCTGTCTGCAGAGAATTAATGTCTGGTTTAAGATAGTAGTAGCTAAGATTTAGAACAGTGGAGTGCTTCAGGGAACAGCCAGGTACCATAGAAGATGTTGATTTATTTTCATAGAGGAATCAGACTAGAGCTGCCATACATTTATGCTCTTAGAAAGATAATGTCAGCTGCTGAGAGTATATTGATACTCCAAGGGGATACTGTTGCCAAATAACCCAGTTTTATGTATGTAGGTCACAAGTGTTTGAGAATGAAATACACAAGAGAAAAAATAACACGAAGGAGTATTCCTGCCAACAGTATTCACTTAGAAAGTTTCTCTTCGAAAAACTTTGATGAAAATTGTAGTGCTCATATAAAGAACATAATATTTGAGAGATCCTGTCTGCTATCGTCAGCGTCCTCAAGCTGTATAGTTGCTTCTGTGGAACAGCAGTAGATTGCTGGGAATGACATACATGGATATCATTCACGTAAATAAATACAAAGTGCTTTTGAGTTTTCAACTACTATAAATTAAAAGACCATCCTACATCTGACAAACACTAAAGGACTTTTCCTAAAAAGGTCAAAGAATAGAACAGAGCCTTCAAATAAGTGACGGCAGAGCATATATATGATGCTTATTAATCATCTGTGAATTTGCATTCTTTCCATGCAAGGCAATTACCTTTCACTCTGCGTGTTGGTATGACAGGAAGATAAACTTTTAATTTACAAAGCAATAATTTTTAAAATTAATAAATGGTTCTAATGGTTTTGGTACAAGTAGCATAAATTTCTCTTAGCTGTTCCTTGCTTCAGAGTTTATCTTAAATTCTCTGCTGAAATATTTGCTTGCCCTTTGTTGCAAATAGATATGACTTTTGAATTAGATTTTGCAGTGAAACCCATCTTCAGAGCTTGTGTTGATTGAACTGTTTACTACAGCAGTGTAATATAGCACAAGAATGCTGATTTCCAATCTAGTTGTTTGTTGGAGGACTGTGAAGAAGCCTTCTTGAGAAATCCAGAAGAAAAACCCCGGCTAATTTACCACAGAAAGGAAGATGGCAGAGTCAGTTCACTCTCAGTGCAACAGTTAATCGAGCAAATTTCTTACAGGAACAAAGCAAAGGTATGGGATTTTGAAGACTGTTGAATTTTAAAAGGTTTACTTTCCTGCTGTAAACAACATCGAGTGCTAGTAGTCCCAGATTTTAGGAGAAACTGCATTACGCTCATTGCTCTGGATGCTCATTGTATGAGCAGATTGATGAAGCTGAAATTTATGAATGTTAGGAAATCTTCATTAGCAGGGGAGAAAAAGAGCCACTGCATTTTCACTGAAAAAAATCCCTATGCTATATGGATAGAATTTCTCACCTGTGTTGAGCTATTTAAATGGCAAAGTTACTTATTGAAGGTCCCTAGCTAAATGCTAAGAGAAAGAAGTGTACCTGCAGAGAGATTCCTCCCATCTGGAAATAGATCAGTTGCCATTTATTTCCCTCTACAGAGAGAACTGCTGAGAACAGCTGAAACTAGATGCCCAACTTTTAAAAGCTTAGGCAAAGTGAATCCTACTTAAGGAATGCAACAGAATGGAATTAAAATGTCTTCCAAAATGTTTTTGTTGGAAGTCCTAAATACTGTTCCCAGTTGGGTTCAGAGTTGTGTCATGCTTTGCCATTTACTTTTTTCAGATGATTGATCATATTGGAAGTGTGGAGGAAGGAACATATGAAATCTATAAATGTGTGGAAAAACTAATTAAACAGGTAGAGTACACAATGCATTTCAGCTTTTTCTGTTTCTTCTCTGATTTATGATCTTCAGTGATGTCAGTGTGATTACTATATGCTACTTAGATGTAATTCAAAGGATCCTTTTGTGTTTTATCATTAATATCTGGCAAGCAAAGAAATCTGCAAGTGTAGATAAAACCCCAAACTGAGCAGTGCTTTTATGGACAGAAACAGAAATAACAGGAGAAGAGGATCTATTTGTGACCAAAATTCTCTTTTAATTTCTCTTCATCCATATCAAAGGATAAGGAAAGATTGCATAGTCCATTCTCTGTTTATCCTTCTTTGTGGTGAGAAGACAAAAACCCATGTCTTGAGACCTGTGCATTCAGAGTTAACTTGGTTTCATCTAATCGCTCATTTATTTATGTTCTCTGCTAGCCTAAAAGGAAACGAGCATATTGATGTTAGAGCTGCACTCACATACAGTGAAATTGAGAATAACACCAAATGTGCCTGCACTGTTAAGAACTATAGTTGCAGTTTTCTCCATGTAATTTTCTTTTTACTTAGGATATATTGGGGTGTGAAATGACAGAACTAGAAGGCAAGGAGTTGGGTAGTAAGGAAGAGTCCATTGCTCCTGAAGAAGAAGTTTTTGGTGATGTATTGTGGGATGCGCATGATGAACAAGAACAGATGGAAGCTTTTCAGCAGGCCTCTAATTCAACATGTGAGCTGGGATTTGAGAAAGTAAGTACATTGGAAATGTATATGGATGAAGGGGAAGTCGTCACTCATTTCCATGCCTTGTTAGGCAAGATGTACTTCTACAGAAGAAGCTGTGCGTGAGAGCATCCTTGAGGCTGTTACTCCTTAGGCTAGAAGAAGCCATATGTCTTATATAGAAGGCATATTTATTTTCTGGGAAAGATGCCAGTTTGTGTGTTGTTGAATGGCATTGATGAAGAAACAGTTGTTCCTGCACTGGAGAAAAGCACTGTAACGGTGTGCCAGAAGGAGGGTGTTCTCCTAGACTTTGGTTGTCAATACAGAGGCTCTGAATGTCTTTTTTTTTTTTGGGGAGGGGGAAATCCAAGCTATATCTTGACACCTGGACACTTTGTAGCCATACATATGTGAGAAGAACATAGGAAAATTAAAAGTAGAGGGTTGCTGAATAGCTCAGTGCTTACTCATTACTTGAAATAAAACATTTCAAATTGGGAGTATCAGGAACAGTTATATGTAGGGAAGGTATAATGAACATAGGAAGAAAAAACAATAAAGTGGTTGTGGAAAGTGATGCGACAGCTTATTTGGGCATCATTCCTTGATCTTATAATGTAACATAAGCATGCGGTTTCTGTGTTGTTGTATTTAAATTGTTAGTACCCTTATTTTACTAGCATAATTAATTTTTTTACTTCACTAATTACATATTGGCAGTGGGTTAGAGGATTGTGCCATCTTTACTACATTCTAGAACAGTAAAATAATACACCATTAATAGAAAAAATCCCCATGTGTTCTCCACTTCTTTTTTGCAGACAAAATATTTCTCCCAAGTGAATGAAGGGTGATTTTTGGTTTTATTTTTGTCATCCCAAACTCTGCTACAACATTCTTGGGCATTCATGTGGTGAAAGCAAGCCGTTCTTTTGCGTGCTTAGTGCCTCAAAATGTAATTCATGGCAGATGCCAACTTTGAAGGCTTTGTCCTGGCAACCATATCCAATGCAGTCGAGTAGTTGAGGGAAAGGGGGGATGGGGAAGCCTGAACAAACATAGTACCAAATTGCTTTACTGTAGTAACAGTAATTCAGTTTATTAGCACTGCAAGTTCCATTTTAAATAGAGTTTTGAAAAAATGTTTATTTATTTTACACGTTCTTTAAGAGAGATGATAATTTTTGTGTTTTAAGTGTTTCATTACAAAATTTATTTCAATTTGTATTATATGGCATTTCAGTAACTATTCCCTTATCTTAATAAATCTGTACATGCATTTTCTGTCTAGATGGTTTACAATACCAATTACTGTATTTCTCCCTTAAACAGTGGAATAATTGTAATGATTGTTTCTTTTTTATAGTATTTTGAACGTCTAAATGACCTAGTAGCAGCACCAGCACCAATTCCACCTCTGCTTGTATCAGGAGGTCCAGGCTCTGGGAAATCGCTCCTTCTGTCAAAATGGTAGTTTAACTTTTTTTTTTGTATGAATGAAATTTAAGAAAAAAGTTACCATTACATTTCAAATATTGTATCAGTTTAATTAGAGGTAAAATGGTAACATTTACAAAGCACTGAAGTTATTGAAGCATCCTGGAAAGATTTGTAATAATTGAGTAGCTAATTCCATCTGGACTGCCTTTAACATCTCCCTGAGTCCAACTGCAACACCCTACAGATCTGTCTTTGCACAGCATTAATAAGTGGTTTCAGTAGTACAATAGTGTTGTGCTTCTCTGATACGCAAGAGGGGTCCTTTGGAGTCTTTTTAACTGAAATAAAGGAAAGATCTGACCCAATAATTTATCATAGAAATTCATTTTATAGTCACTTGTAGGCTATGACAAAATTTGCTGACATAAAAATAAATTGGTAGTGTTGATAGTGTCATTACTATTTAAAAGCTTAGTGACACATGACCATCCCGTGCCAGGAAGGGCACTTGTTAATGGCTATTACTACTGGGGAGAGCAAAAATGGAATCTGACATAAAAAGTTCAATTATAGCTCAGGAAATGTCTATCCTGTTTTGTAAGATAAACATGGAACACCTCTAGCTCAGGCACTCTATCTCCTTTGGCAAAACTGCCTTTTTTTTTTTTTTTTTTTTTTTTTTTTTTTTGAGATACTATTGCAAAATCATAGTCTGTTAAGTGCTTTTTTTTTTTTTTTAACTTCTCTCATTAGGATTCAATTGCAACAGAAGCATTCACCAAACACTCTAATTCTTTATCACTTTGTTGGGAGGCCCATGTCTACTAGTTCAGAATCTGCGTTGATAATTAAACGCCTTACTTTAAAGGTATGCTGTGTTATTACATACCCTGCATTGCATGATTCTTTGGAAAGTGCCAGTGCGTGTGTGTGTATGTTAAAAGATAATATTTTCTACAGCTTTTTCTACATGAGTTAAGAGTAGTACAAATGTAAGGCATTATAGAATGGGGGGAATCTGATCCTATACATTGAATGCAGATCAATTAAATAGCATCTCTAGGATATTCATAGTAGATTGACATTAGCAGTTATACTTCTGGTGACCTATATTGATGGCTTATAAAAGCATATAAGCTTCTTCCAAAATTTCCTGCCATCTGGGCGATGAGAGAGGCAGGTGGTACCTCTTCTGTCTATGTGTTTAGAAACCTGAGGCTGTATTCACCAGTTGGCACCATACTGTTCCTGGACTAGTTTCTCTCCTATGTTAATTTATTTTCTAATTGTGCGTTAGATATGTGGGGAATAAGCGAGGAGTATTTTTGTGCCAGGGTCTAAGTTTGCTTTTTCCTTTACGAAATGGCACTAAGGACCTCACAGGACTAAAACCTTTAGAAAAATGATATCAGTTGTGCTCTCCTTGCAATTTTCTCATGTATTTTAGAAGTCTGCCTATTTAACCTGTGCAATGTTTAAGCCCTTTAAGTCTCCAAATTCCTTGTCCATTGTGTAAAGTCAGGTTAGCTCTCTAGAATTTACACAAGTTCAATAAATATTCTTTGTTCTGCATTTGCCAGCTTTCTGCATATACTAGAAGGAAAGAATCCTATGCGAACGTGGCTAGAAAAATTGCTCTAAAATCATGTGGTGGGTTTATTTCCCTCTTGTGTCTATAGGACTTCTTTCAACTATCCTGGTTGATTTTTAAGGTAGAATTTGTTATATGTTTATAATTTTGCAGCTTATGCAACACTCTTGGTTAGTGTCGCCTCTGACTTTGGATCCAGCTAAACTTCTGGAAGAGTTTCCTCGCTGGCTGGAAAAACTTTCTGCACGTCATCAAGGCAGCATTATTATAATTATTGATTCTATTGACCAAATACAGGTATGTTTTTAAAATAACTTGCCATTTGTCAGTATAAAAGAAACTTTGACTATTGCAGTAGGTTCAGCTGTACCTATGTAAGAAAAATATTAATGTTTCCTTTGCTCTGAAGAGCACATACAGAAAATAATTTTGCAAAAAGTGCAGATGAGTTGAAATACAGTCTTTCATTTTTATAGGTAAAATTTGTGTTTGGTTGTTTTGTTTGGTTGTTTTTTTCAAATTTATCTCAACACCTTAATTTTTGAGCAGTCCAGTTACGTTATTTATCCAAAGGTTCAAGGCTGTGAGCTGACTTAGGCATGTAAATAACCTAGTCCTTGAAGTGAATGTTTCAACAATAGTATTCTATCTTTTTCTTTAATGTACAGTCATGCTGATACATACCAATAGATAATTTAGTACAGTTTCAAGAGCCATGAACAATTTTTAAGGACACTGGAGAATTTAAAACTCCTTTCACTGAACTGTGCAGTTAATGAAACCTACTGACTTCTGGCATTTGTTTTGAACAACCTTTGTATTGAGTAACCAAAATTTGTTTTTAAGCAAGCTGAGAAGCATATGAAATGGCTGATAGATCCACTGCCAGTGAACGTGAGAGTGATTGTATCAGTGAACGTGGAAACATGTCCACAGGCTTGGAGGTATGTTATATTTCTGAGATGTTTCAAAGTAGCCTGGGTTAAAATTGTTGTTTTAAATTACAGTTACTCACTGAAGAGCAAACAGCCAGATTTGTCAAGACCTGGAGATGTAATAGGATAAGGTTTTGCAACCATTGAGGACAACAAAAGCTTCTCTATTGTAACTGCAGTGAGGACAGGTTTTAGCTGTTGTGCAACCAGATTTTTGTTTTACTGTGATGTATCTGTCCACATGACTATATGAACGAGGATATTAAATGCAGTCAGAGGCACATCAAGAACCACAATACCATGATATAGATCCAGGATAAGGCTAAAAGTGGAAATTTGACTTGTCATGACTAGAATGTCGTAGTAGCAGGGAATAGCTTCAATTGCTGCTTTGATATCAATCTTTTAAAGTCTCTGAAACTTTGATGTCTTTTTTTTTTTCCTTTTGTGTGCTATTTAATAAGGTCTGAATATGACTTTGTTCTCTCATACCAAAGGTTGTGGCCCACTCTTCATCTTGATCCACTGAATTCCAAAGATGTTAAATCTCTCATTAGTGCAGAATGTAACTCTGCAAATGTTAAATTGACTAAAGAGCAGGTATGTCTGTTGCAGGTCTTCTGAAGTACCTTACTCTAGGATAATTTTTAGTGAAAACATGGAAAGATGAAGTAAGCACAGGTACCAAAAGAAAGTATTGTGTAGCTATCTAAATATTACTGCTCAAGACAGCACACAGTTTGAGTATTTTTTATCCCATGGCTCCTAGCACTGAAACACAGATGGAACAGCATAAATTATTAACACAAAAACTGTACAGTTGCACATATTGCTGTAAACATGTTCTTTCATTTAGAATAATAGAAGGTTTAGTATTGCATAATACTGTAGCAATGATTGGATAAGTGTGGAAAAAAGTATTTTACCTCTTTGCCTTGGAGACTGATTCTGTAAGGTAATCCTCATCTTTAGAGATGTAACGGTTAGACCCTAACTATTTTCATCTTAAATTTGAAGGGAAACTTTTACTCATATGCTGCTCTACCTAGAAAAACATGCAGTATTTTGTGCACTAGTTACCATGTCATAGTCTTCACATGTTACAGATAGAAGCATATCTAGAACTTTTATTTTCTTGTCAAACGGTGAACATAATATTGGTATGGTTAACTTTGTCTTGTCTCACAGATTTTGTTTAAAATGTTGTAGGAGAAGAAGCTTGAAAGACATTGTCGTTCCGCTACAACTTGCAATGCTTTGTATGTCACTCTCTTGGGCAAAACCATTGCTTGGTGAGTTGGGATGATCTTGAAATTATTATGCTCATCACTAGATTAGAAGAAATCAAGTAGGTTTGTTGGCCTTTTGAAATACGTTCATTTAACATAGAATGAATCTCTTTAAGAAAAAACAATGGAGCAGTATGCAAAGTTTCCCCCTTCACTGACTGTGAATGCAGTGGGAAGAAAGATCGGAGAGTGTACAATTGCCGTTTTGATACTAAGCGAATCCAAATAGTTGTATCTGTCTGTTTTCAGCTCTTCTGTTTTTATTTTATTTTTCTGTTCTGATTTCTGAGTGTGTCAGTTGCTTTAATGTTTTTTAATGGTATTTGGAGAATGTTGGTATCATTTTGTTAAACAGTTTAATTGAGTTTAATTAGTTTAATCAGTTTAATTACAATTCTGTTGTATTTACTGATGTATCAGATCCTTTTAGCCTTAAAATCTATGAGGCAAACTAAGTTCAGCAACTGTTCAGTTTAACATCCTGCATATGGTACTTTGCCCTATAATTCCTGCTGTGGAGAAAATTAGTCTTGCCTTGTGCAAGAGAATACATAATAACTGCATTGGCTTATTATTAACCTGGACTTCATCTTGTTGAGAAAGACCCATTTTTAGTTTAGAGACTCCTGGAAGATGATACACTGATTGATAATTTACTCTGGGTGACTGATTTTCATTATTTTTTGTTGCTGTTTTATGTTCTAGAATGCTTAATTGCTCCTGACAACATGCTTTTTAAATGCATTGAATGAAACAGCAGCGTGTGGTTTTATCTTTATGCAACCTGATGTTCTTATTCTGTACTCCTGCTGGAGGAAAGAACACTGCAACGTACTTTTTTTAAAAAAATAAAAATGTTGCAGTCATTTAGAAAAATCAGACAATATAACAGAAGGTGGCTTCAGGAATTCACCTCTTCTATGTTGAATCTCACCAAGTGCTGTGCACCTTTTAAACCCAGTAGGAATTCAGGGCATTTTTGAGATAGAGCTCTTCAGTAATTTCAATTCATCTTGATCAGCCAAATTTAGTATGTTAAACCATGCCTTTTTTGTCCTTCTGCTCAGTATTGGAAGTACAGGAAATATTGACGAAACCCTTCAACAGTGTTGCCAGTGTCAAGACACAGTGTCACTGTACAGGCTTGTTCTGAGATCGATTCAAGAATCATTGCGGAGTGATAAAGAGAAAGGTCTTTTGAGAGAGGTAAGCAGAGAATGCTTCAGTATTTCTACACGTATTGTATATCCTTTCCCGTAAAGATTTTTTGTTAAGTTGAAAGTAAATATAAATTTATGTTGGTTTCTGTATATCATTTGGAGATTACTGTATTATTAGTATAGAAGAGACAATTTTATTTATCTTCTGTGTAACTATAGAACATATGACTGCTTTGTGTTAAATTTCAACTTGGTCATTGTCTCACAAACCAGAATTTTTCCACTGTGATACAGAATTAGCACTTCCTTGCTGATCACTACCCTGATCCAATGATTAACTACATTGAGCATAGTAAATGTAATCAAAAAATGTTATCTTGAGAATACAGGGCACTGCTTACTAGATTCCTGATTCTTCTTCCTACCTTTGCAGAATTTCCCTGTTGTGTGGAACATTTTTTTGATTAGGACATGATACTCAATAATTGCTAGAAGTTCTTTGGTGCTGGCAGCGTATGATCTTCAGCATATTTTAATTAGATGGAAGTTCCTTATGATAAAGGAATTATTTTACCCCAGTGTTCTAGAAGAAAGTCTAAGGAGCCATTTGTTTGTCCCAAAGTGTCTCATTCGGTGCTTTATCTATTAGAATATTCATCTGTTAGCACTGAGGATTGTTCTTTGAGGACAGAAGAGGGAAAGGGCTTGTGCAGACAGTGGTTTTTTGCTTGTGTTGTATCAAGTTATACACAGTGTTTTGCTTGGAATTTCAGTGTAACTAAGCTCTGCAGCAAATATTGCTAACTGTGTAAAATAATTTTTCTGCTTTATGTAGGTACTGTGTGTCATTGGTGTTAGCCACAATGGTGTGAGCGAGTCAGAGCTGATGGAACTTTATCCTGAACTGTCTTCTGCAGTGTTAGCCTCGCTCATTCACAGCCTGCACAAAATGTGTTTGCTGACATATGGCTGTGGTTTGCTCAAGTTCCAGCACCTCCAGGTAAATTTTGTAATTCTAAACACGTGCGAGTGAAACTCCACCCCCCAAGGCCCTACTTTTTTTAGATAAATTTTTTTGTTAACTAGGTAGATGGTGATATGTTTGTGTTTGTTCATCCATTTTTTTTAACATTGGGTGTGACGTTAGAGTCACCTTGAAAACTACTAGTGCTGTGATGCCACTATTGGTCAGTATTGTTCAGCAGTTGAAAACCTGGCATTTCAAACCTTCTAGAAATTTCTGATCTGTTAGCTGTTAACTCCATGGGTCCTAGAAAACACTGGTTCCACAAAACCCAAGCAGAATTGAAGGAGAAGGGAATATAGTCTGAATAACAAGAGCTTTGGTCTAAGAGAAGACAAACTGTAGTGCCTTTGTCATTGAAAGATTTTCAGTTCTACAACACAAGGCGTGGTTCATAAAGAAATCGTGCATAGTGCCCTGTTAAATATTATTAAGTGCACTTAATAAATATTAAATGCGTTCTCTTTCGCTCCATTATACTCTCTTTCAGGCTTGGGAGATGGTGAGACTAGAGTATATGGAAGAAGGTGACAATGTTATTTCTGCCTATAGACAAAAACTAGTGGAGTATTTCACCATGCAGCTAAGGTAGGTCAGAATTCCTCAAGGTGTGCTAATTGCAGTCTTTATGCCTCATGGATATTTTTGTTTTCTTCATACAGCTTATTTGGCTCAGTTTAGTAAATTATTATTGCAAAATAACTCTACAAAACCCTAGTTGTCAGTTTAGCAGTTTATTATTGATATCTTGCTTTTTAATCTTGGAAAAGATTGAGGACTATGGAGGGGAATGGGCATATAATAAAGTTATCATGTGAAAAGGTAGGGCATGAATTTATACCACATCAATTTTTTCATGGTAACTGACCCCATGTGGATTTTTAACTCCCAGCAAATGCTAGTGTGTGAGCTGGCACAGGCAGGACGCAGGAACAAGCGCAAAACCATGGATGAAATGCAAAGAGTAAATTTATTTTTGTTACCTTGCCAACCAGAGGATCCCTGGAGCAGCACCCAGACAGAGGCACACAAGTGGGAGCACAGGCACTGCAGAGCTCGGTCCTTGCTGGAGGATCACTGAACCTGCTGTTTTCACCTGTTTATCAGGGATTCCTGCAGGCGTAGTTACTGCTGTGCTTTGATCTTTCTCACAGCAGGGCAGGAATCTCCAGCTCGTTTGATAGGGTGCCTCTAAGTGTATCACAGGCCTGTGTTATCTAAACATGGATGTTGTACTTGTCAAACACAAAAGGCTAAACAACAATTAGTATGATATATGTGTTTTTTCGATACCCCAGCTGCAAGTCACTTGAGCGTGTTTACAGTCCTCCTTGCCAATCTTAGGTTATTTTCCCACAGCTAGGAAATTTGAGGTTGCTTGGAACTTGAAGAAGTAGCGGAAGACCGCTTGCATTCAGCAAGCAATTAGCACATACACAAGAGGAGGTCCAGTAGAACAGCCGAACAGCTACAAGTTCATACCCAGCTTGAAAACTAACTTACATTTACAGGCCTGAGTTAATGTGTCCCAGCTGTGGGCTACTGCTTACTGCTTCTCAGACCATCCACTGTTGGGCAGCAAAAAGCCAAGAGGGCCACAGGTTTCCAGGGGAAGGAGGCACAAAGGGACAGTGGGCTGCTGCAGGACTGAAATTCTGCTAGCAGGCACAGATTAGCCCATACAGGAGGGAGGAGCAGCTTCCTGTGGGGTACCTGGGGGGTTCCAGCGCCCTCTGGGGTGAAATTAAAATGAAAATGTGAGAAAATGGAGTACATAGGTCTTACAGTAGTCTGTCTGTTTAGACATGCAGGTATGTCAATTGTACGCTTGCCTAGTTTTCACATCAAATTGACAAGTTCTTTTAGGCCTCTCAGAGTTTTAATTTTGATTTGCTTTTCTTTCAATAGTCGAGACCGAGTGACTTGGAGAAGTGCAGATGAACTTCCCTGGCTCTTCCAGCAGCAGGGTGATAAGCAAAAGCT
This sequence comes from Balearica regulorum gibbericeps, assembly GCF_011004875.1. Taxonomy (NCBI): domain Eukaryota; kingdom Metazoa; phylum Chordata; class Aves; order Gruiformes; family Gruidae; genus Balearica; species Balearica regulorum. Next base: position 120,751,092 of record NC_046185.1, read on the forward strand.
ACGCAAGTGTCTTTTGAATCTCTTTGTATCCCAAAACCTTTACAAAAGGTACAAAGGTAGCCACTGCTTTGGCGGTATATACATTTCAAAGTAATTTTTGTCAATATATATCAGAAAATGACAGAGATTAAAGGAACTTAAATAGTAGAGGCTGAAATGCTAAATGCCATTGTCATATAAATAATCTATTTTTTCTATTCTGTTACACCTGGGGGTTGGTAAAGGAATAAATACAGCTGTTTCACAGTCTCTATGGATTGTCTCTGTAGATGCTGTAACGTAAAGACAACATTCATGCTTATGGCCCTTTTCTTCTAAGCTAGCATCAGTCTGAATAGAGGGGTATCAGAGATAAGATGAGCTTCTTATTTCCTTGTTAAAACAGGGGACATTTTGCAGAATTGCTGAGTTACTGGCAGCTGGTTGGGAAAGATAAGAGCTCTATGGCAGCTGAGTATTTTGACTCTCTGAAAGAATATGAAAAAAGCTGTGAGGGAGAGGAAAGTATGATCTGCCTGGCTGATCTTTATGAGACCCTGGGACGGTTTCTTAAGGACCTAGGTCTTCTCAGTCAGGTAAGTGCATTTAGAGATTGTTGTAACAGCAAGAAGGCAAATCAAGCAGAGCTCAGCGTGTGCTTTCTGTTGCAGTTGTTAAATTATTGTAGCATACAGGATGCTGCTGGCTGCTATCATATTCTGAACTTTGTTGTCACAGGCTGTAGCTCCTCTGCAGCGGTCTCTGGAGATTCGAGAGACTGCACTGGATCCAGACCACCCAAGGGTGGCGCAGTCACTCCACCAGCTAGCAGGAGTTTATGTTCAGTGGAAGAAGTTTGGAAATGCTGAACAGCTATATAAACAGGCACTGGAAATCTCTGAAAACGCTTATGGAGCTGAACATCCTCGGGTAGCCCGTGAACTTGATGCACTTGCAACCTTATATCAAAAGCAGAACAAGTAAGCTTAACTACACCGGTATTTTTCTTTTATGTGGAGGTGGTACAAAAATAACAGCAGAGATTTTCTTCCTGAAGCCAGAGTGTTTCTTCCGTTCTTTTTTTGAGTTTCATAAGTTCCAATGCAACCATGACCATCCCCTCTGTATTCCTGTAAGAGGCCACCCAGTAGGGGCCAACTTTTGTGCTTAGTTTAACAACAGACTTCTAGAGATAAAGGAGGAGCAGCATTGTCTGGCCCTAAGCATTTTAGATATTTTATCTTTGACAAAAAGTGTGATTTTTTTTTTTTCTCAAGATTCTTAAATTCTCCTCAAATTTGTACACTCAGGTAACTTAGAAGCTTTCCAAAATACTCACTGATGCTACATTTGGCATTCTTCTAACACTACAAATAACTTTTCAGATATGAACAAGCTGAGCAACTGAGGAAAAAGTCCTTCAAAATACGCCAAAAAGCAGCAAGGCGGAAAGGCAGTCTGGTAAGGAAATGCTTGATATTTAATAAAAGTGCAGGACATGTTGTGGCTCTGTGAAATAGATGATAAAGTGTGTCTGCAGAGCTGACAAAGCTCCAGTGCTTTTGATAATTGAGGGCATAGGTAGTGAAGTAGCCTAGCAGCAGCTTTGGTAACTGCCCTTTCAGCTCTGCTGGAAGTGCAGATGCATCAGTACAACTGGTATGGAGTTGAGAGAGGTGGAAAAGAGCTAAGTGGTTATATATGTTTTGGGGGTGCAGAATTACAATTGGCTGCCAGAGTGACAATGGAAAAAGGTGTTCTCCAGAATAACTGAGGCATTTATCCTACAAATACGAGTCAACACAGTGCTTACTGCAATGGATAATCCCAGTAATAATGTTAGGTGCCATACTGAGTTTTTCCCTATTTTTTCTTCTGTGTTTTTTCAGCTACAGAGTTCCTCTTGCCATTCTTGAGCTAAGGGTTTGTTTGTCATGTAGTGCCTGTACTGTAAGAGTTCAGCTAGTAACTGCAGAGCTCTAGTTGTAGCTCTAATGAAAGTAGTAAAAAGCCATAAAAATGTTACTATTTCCACAGTGCTTAAATACAAATGAATTTGGATCATGAAGATTTTGTCCGTTTCTGTAATGCATTCTGCTGCACAAGTATTTTTATTAAGACTGCAAAGATCAAGAATAGGTGGAGTGTGTAACAATAGCTGCAGTTTTTACTTGTAATTCACTTTGCATGTAAGCATTAGCTTGGCAGCCCATTTTACAAAGATCCATGTAAAGCCTTGAATAATACTTTATATGTATTATATTTATATATGGCATTTAGGATAGGAGATTAACTTTAAAATTAAGTTTTGATCTTACAAACCTAAGAGTTTGATCTGTATTGGTTATTAAACTGTGGAGTTTAAGCAAATTAGCACGTACGATACAGGGAAAACAGAGCTGTATGACAGCACAGTAACTTAAATTTCCTGGAAGCATTTTTGGTGAAATTCACTGTTAGACTGTAAATAAGCAGAATGTCTGCGCCATTTAGATTTAAAACAGAACTTAAGTAGGATTATTGGCACCAAACTGAGTGTTTTGATTTTCTGTCTTCAGTTGTACACTGTAATGGTAATTGGCTTACGTTACCTTGTCCTTTGCTGTAGTGTGGCTTTGCTCTCCTGCGTCAAAGAGCACTGCAACTGGAAGAGCTCACACTAGGCAAGGATACACCAGATAATGCTCGAACCCTCAATGAGCTTGGCGTCCTCTATTACCTGCAGAATAATCTTGAGTAAGTTGTTTTAATTGTGACACATCTACTGAGTGTTCTTAGAGATCTAAATGGAAACAAAGCATTGAGAGCTAGCATTAAGTGTAGACACATGATCAAATACTCATTATGGTGGCATCCTTGATTCATTCTACTAGTTTTTGTTTACTGTGAAATTCACTTATATTTTCTAGAGTTGATGCTGTTAACATGTGAGTATTTACCAAGTCAGTGCCTTTTCTGCATTCAGAATTGATGTTCCACAGCTAAATTTAACCTAGACTTTGTGGCAAATACCAATTGTCTCTGAAAATGTATGCCACCTCCACTCAGCTTCACTATTTTGTGACCCTCCTTTGTAGTGTTCATGCTTGAGCAGCAAGATTGTTGTTTTTCTGTGAAAAATACTCAAAATGCCAGTATTACAAGAAACCATGAGTTAAATATTCACTGTGCTTGTAATCCTCAGGCTCTTACCCTGCTGGCCTTTTCAAGGACAAAAGAGGACAGAGCAGCACAAAGGTGTTCTAAAAGCAGATAGAGATAAGCAGGGGTGTTGAACAGGAATAAAAGGTGCAGAACAGTTCTGATTGCATGGTTAGCCACTCTTGACATCAACTTCTCCAGTCCACAGAGTAGTCTAAAACTGTGTTGTGAGGGAATTGTAAAATTACCATAAATCTCACTCAACTGAATCTTCAGAGAAGAAAGTGCACAGCAAAAAAGAGTAAGTTCTGGAAGCAAAACCAGAGTAAGTTCTGGAAGTATGTTTACATTCTTCCTATATCTGATGTTTATGCCACCAGTAGTTGTTGGATAACGACAGAAGTGTATCGTAGTTTAGGATCTGCACACAGAATCTGTTCAATGCAGGACCTTTTCAGTGAAGGAATTGATTTTTAACAGTTGTTGGAAATGTGGGGGTTTTTGTCAGTTTACCCTCACGAAGTCACACCAAAGTGACTGATGATAGAGGAGCAACACCTATCTAATCTTATACAAAATCATTTTATATGCCACATTATTCATACGTAGTTCCTGTCCAACGCAACCTACTTCTAGAGTAACCGTATCTCCACTATTTCATAGGTGACCAAAAGTATAACCTTCGTTCTAGTGAGGGTTTAAGTCATTTTTTTTAATGGATACTGTGTCTCTGTTCTGAATCAGCAAGTCCAAGATTGAATTTTCTGATCATTTGATGCAGTTAGAATGAAATCAATGGCAAAAGAGTATGTTACTTTATTAGTTGTCATATGCTATATCACACATCATCCTCTAGCCCTTACATGGAGTGAACACCTTTTGACACTTGTCTAAGAGCTCCAGAATTGAACCTACAGTCCTATGTATAAATGGTCTTTTTTCTCTCTGATGCAAAATGGATTTTTCCAATTTACAAAGCTGACCTCTTGGGAAGAGTGTCACATAGAATTTGTGTGTATGTCAGGATGACAAACTGCCTAGTTATAATGGATACTGCCAGTACTATGTGGGGATCGCCCGTTGTTTGTGATAGAGGAACTGCTGTAAATCTATAATGGAATAGTAGTACGCTACTCTAGTGAGATAAAAATACACCCTTTTGATAGGGAAACGCTTGAACGGCAGCATCGCACAGAGTCTTTTCTACTTTGTCACTTCTAGACAGATTCTACTATGAGAATCTAGCTCATGACATATATAAAACCCATTCCAATCTCTCCTCCTTTGGTGTGAAAGCTGTCTGTTGAACCCTATATGTTTTATATTCTTTAAAGTTACTTGAAAAGTATGTGGTGTGTTCTGAACCTTTACCTCATGTTCCACGATTGCTTTATCTGTGGAACTACTTGACTACTATGAGGAGTTGCCCAGAAGTGAGTAGAATGTTTTGAATAAGGAAGGATGACTTGCATAACTGAAGATGTAGGTTGAGTTAGAGAAACGGGCAACTATGGGGTAGTGTAATGTTTGCTGAAATCTGCTAGACTGGCTTTTGAGTCCTTAACAGGGGAGATCCACGATTGCAGAGAAATATATTAACTAGCCCTCTATCTACATCCTTATGGTTAGCCTGCACAGCAGGGCTGTGTCTGGGATGTGTAGTTCCTCACTGCATAAATTAATTGCTGATCTGGCATTTGCTTATTCTGAGGCTAGTCCGTTATCAGATGTCAGTATCTGTGCAGTTTCCAAGGCTGAGTTTGTTCTGTTTCAAACAGCCACTTCAGCCTGTACAGATGTTACCAGCTTTAAAATACCGCTGAACGAATGTGTTTTGTAGGACAGCAGAGCTTTTCCTGAAGCGCTCCTTGGAAATGAGAGAGAGAGTCCTGGGACCCGACCACCCAGACTGCGCGCAGTCATTGAATAATCTGGCGGCCTTGTACAATGAGAAGAAGCACTATGACAAGGCAGAGGAACTCTACGAAAAAGCTTTAGATATCAGGAGGAGAGCGCTGGCTCCAGATCATCCCTCCTTGGCTTATACTGTGAAACACCTGGCAGTGCTGTACAAAAAGATGGTATGTATGAGCCTGTTACCTTTTCTCATCACCTAAATTAACTGTGATGCCTTGCATTGTTACAGTCTTTAATCCAACAGGAGCGGAGCATGGGCATTTTGTCCACTTCTGGTGGTCTACACACATGCGTAAAAGATGTAGTCAAGCGGCCTCAGTCTGCTTCCAAAAAGCCCAGTAGCTTTTTCAAAACACACTTTGTTTAAAGAAAAGCCATTTGTGAGTCATGTCTTCGGTGTCTTGTGTGCTTAGGATTCACCATGAAGAATTTCAGGTTTGGTTAAAAGCTGGCATTTTAGCTGCAGTGAGGGAAGCTCTTCCCAGCTGTATTTGACTTCTCCAGCTGTCTGCTATGTGACATCCACATGCAAGAGTTTGGTCAGATGTGCCTTGGTGGAAAAATCATGTTTTAGAGTGTAGGAGTAGTCCTCTTTACACAGTGACCTTGAACTATACAGTCAAATTGAGAGTAACTTGAAGGCTTATGAGGGAGTTTGATGCGGCTGAGCCACCTTCAGCTTCTGTTGATGCAGTGAAAGGTGAGAGTTATTCCCCTGCTAAATATACTACAGGGAGTAACTTTAACAGTAGCATAAACTTCTGCGTTTCATCATTTCAGAATGTTTTATGAATATTTGTGTTTGCAGATGGTCAAAGTAACCATTCGATATCATCAGTATAAGAGTCATGTAAGGGTTCCAGCTGTTGAACCAAGATCAAATTCAGAGGATGACAAGAATTTTTTCTTTTCACATTTTACCATTCTTCAAAGAAAAAAGCATCCTTGAAGATAATCCCTTGGATCAAATGCTCCTGTGTGTTTGCTCAATAACTGTTACTGCTATTCCATGCATGAAATTATTTTGGGTCACATATTCTCTGCCTGCTTCACTTTCTAATTTTGATGCTGCTAGAAACTGCAAAAGCACTCAATATTTGCATCAAACAGCTCTTTGCTGATTTGAAGGGGCATAAATTAAAATTCACGGTGAACTAGTGACACAGGGAAGAGTAGAGGAAGAGAAGGGACAGGAATCAGATGTAGAAAATGACAATTATTTACAGATAAGTAGTTTTTCTGGATGAATTGCTGATCATCTTCAAACTATGGCCTGGTGATGATTTGAAAAAATAAGCAGAAAATTTGATATGAATTTTGCAATTACAGTGAACCATTATAAAATGGAAGTTTGCTGTATTTAATTTCTAATTGCTATTAAATATGAAAATTTACATTTCAATAATAAAAGCCTAAGCATACTTCTGAAGTATATCCAGTTAACATGTGAGCAGATTCAAATTTGGAGGAAAAAAAGATTTGCTGGAAAAATAATCTACAGTAAAACTAGTTGGAATATGAGAGGAGTATTTTAGAGAAACCAAAGTCAAGAAGCCAAAGCCTCAGTATGGTGAATGGGAAGCAACAGCCACTTGAAATGGCATTGGACACTGCAGCTGTTCCAAAGATGGTGCGAACATCATTTAAGTAAGCAGAAAACTGCAGCTACGTTCCCATTCCCCTATCACCAGTAAAATTTAGGCCTTTTAGGACAATAAGTAAGCTCTGCTGTCATTTGTGGCAGGATGAGGAAATACAACTGGAGAAAACGATTTGGATAAAAGTATAACTGAAAATTCATTTTAACAGCCTTCTCAATAAGACACTTGTGGGGGAAAAAATGAAATTAAAAAAAGAAAGAAACAGACCTAGCTGTGAAACACATTAACTGGGAGTTGAATATGTGCAGTACTTTGGAAAATTAGGTGCTAATAAATATTCATGATAAACAATCTGTACAGAATATAACTATGAATTAACCAAAGTTAACCCTTATTCTGGAAACAGTTACATCTTCGCCAGGGTTTTTTGTTTCAAATAGATTTTACTGTTACCATGTTGACACAAGAGAACTGAATCAGTTTTTCCCTGTTACTTCTAGGGAAAACTTGACAAGGCTGTTCCTCTGTATGAACTAGCAGTTGAAATTCGACAGAAGTCATTTGGCCCAAAACACCCTAGCGTAGCAACTGCTTTGGTAAATCTGGCTGTTCTTTACTGTCAGATGGTAAGTTTTTCAAGTCTTAACGTGTTTATTATTCCTGTCTGAGACTTTTTTATGATTTGTACCTAAAGGATACCAAAGAAACTTGGTACCCATTTAAAAGGGAAATTCCTCATAAGACTTGCAAATTCTTAGGTTCCATTTTAAAAATTGAAAGGATGTTTGGCAATGAAAATGTATGCAGGGAACAGATAATTGCTATGATGGTATTTCACAAGGACACTTGGGCTAATGCTCTTTAGAGAATTCAAAATGCCCACGTGCTTTATAAGACTCGAGCTAGAGTACAGCTTTCCGCAATAGGGCAGTTATCACAGTGTGATGAAACACAGCTCCACGACTGACTCGGAGGGAAACGCAATCCTTTGAAATTTATGTCCGTGAATGAAGAGTGCTCACCTTGATCAGCTGCGACTCTGTGTAACTAAAAATCTGAGAAAGCTGTAGACTTTTTAGTCTACAACTAATATGAGATTCAAAGGAGATGCAATCAACTTACCAAACATCTTTCTTAGTATCGAGTGAGCTGTAGATTGTTTTCTTGTTTTATGTATTTCCACATATCTGATTTTAAACAGGCATTAAAGCTGCCTCAGGTAAAATTAAAGAGCATTTGGTAACTCAAAACTTTCAGGACTAAAATTTTCAAAACTGCCTAGGAAGTCCAGACCTTAATTGTTACAATAGTAGTGAGAATTGCATTTGCAAGTGCAAGCCAATTGCTTTGACAGTCTCAATTATCATCCTCATCTGTCAACACTATTGAGAACTCAAAACACCTTTCTAGTTAAATATGCATGACTTTGCAGCTAGGATGTGTTGATACTATGTTGGGAAAAAAGGATAGCAAATGTAATATACATCTGTAACAAACAACTTTCTACTACCCAAAGAAAAAGCAGATTGAAGCTTTACCTCTTTATGAACGTGCATTAAAGATTTATGAAGATAGCTTTGGTCACATGCATCCTCGTGTGGGGGAAACTCTGAAAAACTTGGCTGTGCTGAGGTAAGATTATATGTTTTAGCCCTATAAAAGCAAATTACTACAAAAATTACTGGATGAAACAAACCATCCTGGAGTTGTGTACTTACTAGGAAAGTAGAGAGCCCTTAAGTACACTTTGTTGCTAGCGTGGTGTGCATTTCAATTTAAATGAATTGAGAGACTTGTTTTATTTGCTTGTTTCAACTTTGGTTTACTCTTCTCCGAAGCTATGAAGGGGGAGACTTTGAGAAGGCGGCTGAACTTTACAAGAGAGCTATGGAAATAAAAGAGGCAGAGACTTTGTTGATAGGTGGAAAAGCAACTTCTCGACACTCATCGAGTGGAGATACGTTCAGCTTAAAAAGCGCATTAGCACCAAACATTTTCCTGGAACATGGACAAAGGTGATATGAACCTGCTCAAAGAAAAGGCAGTTTCTACTGATATTTTAAAGCAGACAGAAAATTATTATGAAAATCTATTTTTTCTTGGATAAGGTACTATTTTGGGATTGACACCTGTCATTCATGAATGACAAGGAAACAAATGTTTAAGCTTGAAATCCTTCCACGTTGACTTTGCAGACTGTATGGTACAAAGTGAGCTGCTTTTTTGTATATAGATACGTATATTAGTTACTAGCTCAAGTTATAGCTGATACCAAAACCATGTGGATTTGATACCTCTTAGCCTAAGGGCCAGGATTATAACAACTTAAGTTGAACCAATTGTATATACCCTATCAGGTAGTTCTTACTTCTATATTGTAATAGCCTGGCTTAGAGGATTGGTGTGGGTTTGTTTCATCACTCCTTTCTGCCTTTTCAAAAGCTTTTAAAGTTGTTTCTAAAGAGACAGTAATTTTGAAAAAGTCAAAATACTGTTCTACCTGAAGTCTGACCTGCTGGTTGATTTCAGCTTTAAGCAAACTTACATTCAAGGGACTTGTGCAAAAATAATTGGTTTCCTTGGGAAGCTAATATATCTAAATATATCATCATCTAGTTAACGCTGTTGTCAGATTCAACTTTGTTTAGTAAAAATACTTCCAGTGAGGAATCAGACTGAAGATGAATATGACCTGATTCCCTGTTGTTAAACCTTCAGCGATACTGTCACTATTTAATCTCATTGAACCCCTTAAAGTACAAAAATCTTTGTATTTAGCTGGAAAAACCTAGCGATGCAAAAGAGTTTGCCATCAAATAAAGAGACGCTAATCAAATCTACCTGCTTGTTGTATTTCCTAATACCCAGTCATCTGGAAGAATCAATTCAAAATCCGTTCTCATTCAGTGCATAAATCCATGAATCATTTAAATACATTCTAAAAATAATTTTTATAAAAAATTGGATGTAAGTGAAAAATTAATTGAAACTTCACTACAATGTTTCAGAGACAACTGATTAAATAAATCTTTACATCTGGTTTGAAAAATGTAAATGTCCTTTACCTGAAAGGGGTACTTACCTTCCACAGTCTCTTTTTCCCTTTTAGAGTTAAAGATAACCCCTTTCAGCCCTTGTTCTGGTTAGAAGGAATTTAATATTGTGATAAGACTGTAACTTGGCCACAGTATATAAAACTGATAGAACAAATGCACAACCCAAATTTTATTTTTAAGATTTGGGGAAAAAAAAAAAAGCTCCCGAAGGCATTACAATACAGCAACAAGAGTTGACACTCTGTAATAGCGCTCTGGATATTTTCCTCTTACTTCGGAAGCAACATTGTTACCAAGTAAGGATGGGCTAAAAGAAGAAAACAAACGTAAACACCCAAAAAAGCCCCCAAACCCCTCAATCTTCCAGCTTGTGTGTGTTTCTGTTGCCTACTCTCCTCAGACCTGGCAATCCCCTCCTCTAAAGCCAGTGTTACAAATTATCAGATGTCTGATCTAGCTTGTCACTTCTGTTCTGATTCTAACAGGTATGATACATCTTGCTCTCTATATAGTTTACCTTAACATTGCCAGTTTAAATAAGAAGGTACTTTCTAGACCTTCAATGTTTTATCAGACTCTTAGCAATTTCCAGTTCTGAAATCAGTCAAGATTATAGTCATAGCACTCTTAAGACAGTTGTTCATGTATTTTTAATGTCATGGACATTAAAAAAAACCCCAAAAACCTGTATATCTGGTGTATGTCAAATAATACTTTGATGTAGGAAAACACCTCAAAACAGGAAGCCGGCAGTTTCAATGGAGATTTAATCATACAGTCAAAATATCAACATCTCAATAACATTCATGATACACTGTAAAAACTGAAAGCTTCTTTTATAAGATTGCCAAATAAAGCTGGACTAAACCATTACAATATGTTTTAACTTGTTAGTTCATAACAAAAGAAGTAATAAATTTTCCATTAGGTTTTATAGTCGGGAATAGATTATACTTGTAAATGTCTTTTTTAATGTAAGAAAATACCCTTAAAGCTGCTTTGTTTGATGCTGTTTAGTTTTCAATAATTTTAACCATTGGCATATAAACTCTTCTCAAAGTGCTCTCTAATTATTTCAAATTCTTGTATATACAAGTAGAAAGTCTGAAAGTAACACGAGAACCATTTTGCATACTCTGTAAGCGGGCATATAAAAGTGTATTAATTTGCTTATAAAACTACATGAAGTAAAATGGTGAACAGTTGCCTTTTCTAAAGCTGTCAATCATGTGATAGCAGCCATGTCAGCCAGACAGTTAAGAGTCAAGATTAACTGAGCCGTTGTAGAAATGAGCCCACCATTTGCCTCAGAATCTCCAGAGCTGGGTGCGTTCCACTGTGTCTGGAACACTTTCATTGTTCCCAACAGAAAGGTAAAACCAAATTAAAAAAGTAAGTAACACTTAAAGTGACACTTAAATCAAGCTAAGGTAGACTTAGTGACACAGATTCAAGTATGTACCTTTCTAATGATCCCTTTGTTCTATTTCCCATCCCTCTCTACAGTTCATTTCTAAAATCTGGTTTCTCCAAAACAACTCAATCCAAAAAACCCCCTCTTCCATTCTACAGTCTAATGCACCATACTCAAAGCCTCCCTCGCTAGTTTCAGAGATTATTTTTATGTAAATAATCTAGTGTCAGCTATGGAGGAAACAGGTTTTGAAGTTTGTAACTGTTGCTTTGAAGTGAAACATTTTTAAACTAAGTGTTCATTTAGCTGCCCTAAGAAACAGAAGCACCTCTACGATATTACTTGCTTTTTACATGTTGGTTGGATATTGTCTACCATTACGAGCTGGTTCTGTGGGTTTTTTTAGCACCCTAAGATGAAAATATTTGTGTTGTACTGGAAAGGCTGAAATTTACATTCTTCTAAGCCAAATCTAAATAATGATCAAGTTCTGGATCAAACGCCCAGAAGAGTTAAAATATTTGAAATGGATACTTCCAATTCTGCAGGGTACTGACACTACAGAGTGTGTACATTTACAGGCCAGTTTAAAACATGATAATTTAAAAGGTAAGATGACTGTACTAACATTATTTACAAGACAAATACAGTAGCTCAGCTACTCCACTGCAGAGATTTGCAACACTAAACAAAGTTTAGAGCATCTAATTTTAGCAGCTTTCATAATGCAAATTCAATCAAGTATATTCCTTAATGTAGCCCATATAATAGGGATGGATCAGAATTACAGCTAAGCTTTTAATAACCAACAAAAATACGATATTTAGATTTTTGAAGAGATAGACAAAATCTCCTGTTCTTTCCAATGCTGCTGGTAATTCCTACAGATTTGGTCATGAAAAGCATCTGCCACCTGAAATAGTGGTGTGCTAATATCCAGTTTGCTAGTATAATTATCTACTAACTAAAGACTTCGCTTTGTTGCAGAATACTCAGAGCATTACCACGTGCAAAACATATAGAGAGCTATTTAAGAACAACCAGTAGTAAACCACTGATAAAACCAGGGAAGTTTAAAAAAAAATTCCATCCCAGAGATATTTAAGGCGGATGAAAAAGCTGAAATGTTCTGTTTACTCAGAAAAGGTAACCACAGCGCGATCCATACCAAGAATTTACAGAGACAAGTGCTGGAAAATCAAGAGCAGCAATGAGTGCGGCACTATCATTGGCCCTTGACCTACTCGGTCCACTCCAGCAGATTCATCTTTCATTTGTCCTATACTATATCCTGTTCGTATCACATGATATTGCATATAATGTGGTATGCCTGCTTTTGTTAGTTTATCCATCTCCTTTTATTTCCTACTGAATGTCTGGACACTAGCAATGCTGAGAAATTAAACTTTACAGTAGCACAACTCCATCTGTTAAAGATGTGAATAGACAACAGAACATAAACAAGGTAAGTCTGTTTCCTTTCTGCCCCCGTAACAGTTCCATTTCATCAGAAATGTAAAGATAAGCTTCAGTGGAGGTTTAAAAAAAAAAAAAAAAGAAAAGTCTGATCTTCTCAAAATCCAATGTCAATCCAAACTCCCCAAAGTTGTACTTAATATTTGTTTCGCTACATGTTTCTCATTTTGGCCATGAGTTCTTCTAGGCTTTCTTCACCGTCAGCTACTGTTTCCTCAGTTATCAAATTCTCTTCCTATTAGGAACAGGAAGAAAAAGTTGGCAACAAAAATAGCAAACAAAAAACCCCATACAAATAAGCTTTATTGCCATTATACCACATCATTTTCCTACGACCAAGCACACAATTGCAAGATTAGGCCTCAGTGATTATAAACTTAAATTGTAAACTCTATTCTGACTGGGAGTGAGAATATTCTGGCTGTGATACATACACACTCTGTTCCCCAGGTACGCTAACTGCTCTTTGACTACGTACAGCTTTTACAAGATAAACACGGTAAAAACATTAGTCACCAAAATATCAAATAATAAATTCATGTTTGCTTTCTCTCCCCTGCCCCCAAATGCATTCATTCCTATCACTCAAAACTACATTCACACTAACACCCATATATAGATTTCATAGAAACACAAAACTGGACCATAGAAGACTCCAGTCAAATGTACTGAGGTACGGTTTTACTGGAATTGTTCGAGATGGAATTTTACTTGAGGTTTAAAGGGTAACCAAGCTGGCTTAGATTACAAATTTAATCTATATGATGTATTTAAAAAATAAGCGTATTCATAACGAGTAAATACATTACCTTGTTTGGGATAGTATATGCTACAGTAATTCCTTCAGGAAGCTCAGGGACTGGGCCAGATGCAGCCTTCAGCTCATCTTCTGAAATTTCTGATACTAACTCGATGCCTTTGCATTAAAAGGAATTGAGAACTCCATTAGAAGTTAGTTGAAAAACTTCTTTAATCACCATGTTATCATAGGACAAGGAAAATTGCCGCTACTTTTCCAAAACAGAAAAAAATATACAAGCAGAAAGACGTTTGATTTCAATTACTTCATGCCCATTATCAATGCATAAACGTTTTCCCTTTACAATATGTGAAATGGTTCCATACATGGAACTTCTGGACAAGAATGGCACCTCTCCTACAGGACTTCCTTCTCCTTAACAGTTTAAATCTTACTGTGAGGACACTTGCCAATGGTCAGCTAAGATTATTTTCTGTATCATGCAATCAACAGAACATATATATCCATTCTTGAAATGGTTCTATAGAATGCATTTAATCATTTCTTAAGACAATTATTTCTAATTTAAAGCCCTCAGAGGAATAAAAAGATCTATGGGGATGCCTTAGCCTAGTGGTTATAGAAATGACAAATGCTCTTTAGCTACGTATTTAAAAGGAACAGATAGTGAATAAATAGTGTTACATCTTTCATATCTTCAGACCATCTTTGGAGAAAGTATTTTATGCAAACAGTGCTAATTTTTGCACCTAAAACCTGTTCATTATAGTAAAACCTCATCATCAAGTTGTGTTAGCATTGCTCTCAAAACCTGTGAAAAGCCAGCAGTAAATATGCAGTATACGTTACAAAAAACAGGAATCATGAGAATTCTCATGTACCCTACAGTGTGCTCACCCAAAACAAAAAATTTAATTGAAGCTTGGTACTGGGAACATCATTTCATTTCCAGCTGATTACTTACCCCAGTCATTATCTTCGTGTACTACTTCTTCTTCCTGTTCAATTACTACTTGTTTTGGTTGTGCAGCTTCTTTTTTCTGAAAGAAAAACACAAAAAAATAAACCCCATAATAGTCCAATTTTCAACAACAGCAAAGAAGATCAAATCTAATATTCACGCTTCTTTTAATATTTAATATATGCAGTCACCATTTAGAACTTTATTAGTCATAAAAAGGCAGAATACCTACAAATTTAAAACAAACAAACAATCCATTAATGTTCAAAAATATATGACTGCCAGAAAGGTTGAGACAGATTACTGCAGACAAAAAATAAAAGATTATCTAACTGCATGCAAGCCATTCTGCCTATCTTTTGCTTTTAAGATAATTCTAAGTACCGTATTTTTAGAAACACATGCAATGATCTGAAGACAAGGCTGCTAAAAACTGAAGTAGCAATGAAAGTTTTCTTTTACTACAGATCTGTAGCTTTAGGAATTTAAGAAAGCAAAAAAAAAAATCCTTTTTACCTTATAATTTTCCTGTTGTTTTCTGCAATTTTGGTCACTACATTGTGGGTTTGGCTTCATAGCCATAGTTGGAAAGAAATCCTGCATTGCATTGTAACCAAGATAATAACTCACAGTACCAAAATTTAACAGATATCTAGAAAAACAAACAGAGAAAGCAGGCCCTTATATACAGGTGCAAACCTAAAAATTCAGTTGCTCAAGGATTAATTTTTTCCTCAACTTTGAGAAAACACTGTCTCACTACTAAAGTTGTATAAAAATTACTGGGATTGTCTTAAAATAAGCTGTAGCCACCTGACAACAGTGTAACTGCATCATCATAGAAGCTGGTCCTCTTGCCGTGTAAGCATGTGAGAACAAGTCAGCTACAGTCTCAGAAAAAAAAAAAGAACAAAACAAAACAAAAAACCAACACCCAACAAAAACCAAACCCCCAAAAGATTTAAGTGTAAGCAGTTTTCTCCTCTGCCTTAATCCATTGCTTGAAACATTCAGGTGCCCTGTATTACAAAGGGAGTGTTTTTCAACAGCTAATCAGAACCAGTTTAATCATCTTTATTTTCATCGCCAATATGACCCTACAGTAAAGATTTAAATTGAGCTGCAATGTTTGCATTCTTCATTAAACACTTGTTGCCATGCAATTTTATATAATACCTCTCTCTGCACAGCTGAAAACAGCACTTAATTGTTTGTAGGCACAGTTGCAAACAGTATTTTTATTCTTTCTAAATTTTTTGATAACTGCCAAAACTAAGCTAAGGTTTAAAAATTAGTTAAATAGCATCTTCTTCTCAAAGATGCTTGTAAAAGATGGTACATCATTTTCAAACCAAATACAAAGTTGTTTAAAAGTCTTCCTTGCCGATACATGCAGTTCTTTTAGCAGCTAGAGTCACATGGCAGTACTTTTGGAAAAATATTAAAATATATCATATTGCTATATAACTGTTTTTAATTCACCTCAGGTTTTTAGAATACAAACACTACAAGCTAAATGATTTCTTTTTTGTCCATGTACAAAAGTTCAAAGATGAGTTAGTGCTGTAGCATTTTTGTGTATAATATAGTGATGTCAAATGGGAATATGTGTAAATGCAGAACTAAGGGGAAAAAAAAGTGTGTGTGTATGCAGTAAGAGAAATTTGTAGGAAAACTCTGAAGACTTTTCCTTAAACCTGAAAAGTTCTTTTAAAACCAGCAGGTCCAAAATAGTAAACATGCCAGTGATTCAAGCAGTGTATACTTCAGCCAGGTCCAATGATGCCAAGACCTTTAGGAAATAGGCCACAAACATAGAAAAAGAACCAGACCCATCATTATGAAATGTTCCTTCAGGTTTCTTTCTCTTATCATGCTGTACATTGAATAGCAACAACTCAGTCACTTACTTCAGAACATTTTGTACAAGAATTCCTGCCACAACACCCATAGTTGTAGGAAGACTAGCTGCACAAACTCCTTCTCGTTTTAATGTTTTCTCATCAATATTTGCAGCAACTACAAGTGGAGGAGCACACTGAGGGGAAATAAAGAAATTAAGTTTTAAAAAAGTATTAAAACCACCCCCACAGATCACACAAAATTTTAAAGCTACTCCATCAGCTGTGCCAGGATCACATTCACTAGCCGGCTAGTCTTCGTATTCCCAATCCCACTCTAAAAAACGAACAAGCAGTTCAGCAGAGCACTGCGTACCGCAAAACAAGCAGATTCACCAGGTATGATCAGCTGTACATGTCCTGACACCGCGTTTTCACTCACTCCAGATTCCATCCAGATTTGTCCAAGTTCATTGCAGGCCTTATAAACAGAAACACACACATCAGCGCTGCAGAAGTTTAATGAAAAGAAAAAAACCAAACCACAAAACATTTGTAAGTTGAGAGTGATTAAGCATATTGATCTTCCTGCTTTAAGACAAAAAGGCTATGATCAGAAAAAGGAACATGAAAAGGTAGAATAGAAATTGTTTATCAAAGGACAAATTAAAATTGTCTTCATGAAGCCAGCTGTTTGTGCTTTCCTGAGGACATGGGATTTTTGAACAAATACAGGCATTAGCGATCCAGTTACGAGCACACTACAGAATCTAATTGCACAAATACAGTGTATCTGTGTACCTTCAGTGCACGCAATGTATGGATCAAGTTAGCTGAAGGGTAACAAAGAACATACATTTGGCGTATACCCTACATTGGCTGCTACTATAAAGAAAACCAGTTTGATTAGGTACACAGCTTTAAAACATTTTTAGTATACAAAAAGTCATATGAAGTATACAATTAGCTATACATACAGTTTTTAAAAAGTTTGTAAGATTTAAAATACCAGGCTTTGATAATACCTTTATATAAACAGGAAAGACAGAGAGGCCTTATGTCACTTACTCTTTTACTAACCATTAGCTGCTAGTAACTTAAAAGTCTACAGTTGTATCTATACACATAAAATGCGTTTTATAAGAACTGGGTAAAAGCTCAGATTCTGGTTCCTTAAACCAAGGAGCAAATTTCTTAGAAGATTCTGGATAAGTTCCTGCCTTTTCTCTAGTTCCTACAATTCCTAACATTATTTATAGGAGAAAATAGACTTCCACAAGCTCATGCCTTTGATGGCCTTACCGTGTTAATTGCCATGCGAGCTTCAAAGTTGTCCACGCAGCTTAGAACAAGATCGACAGGCTTCCCTTCCTCTAGTGCACCATTACTGAAATAAATATCAGAAGTTTGTGTGAAATTGCCAGCAGAACAGAACACCAACATGGCAATCAACATGCTGCTTTAGAGTACAGAAGCATATGGAAGGTGTATTTCTAAGAAAACTTGTGCAAATGCAGAACAGGATACAACTAGCATCTTACATCTACAGTAGAAACAACAGCATGCTGAAGCTGGGATTGAAATACATGGGCATTTGTCTTGGTTTTGGCAGGGACAGAGTTAATTTTCTTCCTAGCAGCTGGTATAGTGCTGTGGTTTGGATTTACAATGGGAATAATGTTGATAACACACTGATGTTTTAATTGTTGCCCAGCAGTCAAGGACTATTCAGCTTCTCATACCAGCCTGCCAGTGAGAAGGTGGGGGGTGCACAAGAAGCTGGGAGGGGACACAGCCAGGACAGCTGACCCAAACTGGCCAAAGGGATATTCCATAACATATGACATCATGCTCAGCATATAACTG
Organism: Balearica regulorum gibbericeps; assembly: GCF_011004875.1. Taxonomy (NCBI): domain Eukaryota; kingdom Metazoa; phylum Chordata; class Aves; order Gruiformes; family Gruidae; genus Balearica; species Balearica regulorum. The sequence goes on from NC_046185.1 coordinate 120,769,104, forward strand.
GGAGTTGGCTGGGAGTCGGTGCAGCTTGGAAATTAGCTGAGCATCGGCTTCAGGTGGTGAGAAATTGTACAGTGCATCACTTGTTTTGTATTATCATTGTCATCATCATGTTCCTTTTCTGTCCTATTAAACTGTCTTTATCTCAACCCACAGGTTTTGGGGTTTTTTTTTTCCTTTTCAATTCTCTCCCCTATCCCAGTGCGGGGAAGAGGGGAGGAGGGAGCAAACAGCTATGTTGTTGTTTTAGCCACTGGCCAGGTTAAACCATGACAGCATTTTAGATTAAAAGAAGTTTTATATAGTATACACTCACAGTACAAAGTATTCGAGAACTGTATCTTTGTACAACATAACTGAAATAACTTTTCCCATTTGCAGAACTTCTCCGTGAGATCCACTAATAACTATTTCTTCGTTCTATAAAGCGTACCTGAAACTTCTCCAGAGAAGTCAAAATATGATCTGATCTGTTTTCTATAATGGAAAAAGCCTATAGGACCTGCAGCTTTGGTTGGAAATCTAAAGATGCACTAATATAAAATATAACAACATAACAGTAGAAATAAATGCCAACTGTAGAGAAAAGGTCTAGGCAGAAACGTCTTCATATATACATATTTCCCACTGGTTTTCAATTGGAAGTCACTAAATTGAAAAAACACCCCAACAATAAAAATGTGAGACCGTACAAACCACACATCAGCAGAAGTTAGCAATATGCCTTTGTTGAGAGATTTTACCTTATTCTATCCATGAAGTGTTCAAAGTTGTCCAGTGTTGTGATGTTGTAGTTATGTACTTCAAATTGAACATCAGGATTAATATTCCTTATGGAGGAAATAATATGAGTCAATTTTAATAAATACAATGGTAACTTGCATTCTACTCCCTAATTTCACAAATGTTGCTACAGTCTTAAGCTTCCAGTCTGAAGTCTAGAACGCACCCATATATGTCAAACATTCATAGATTAGATGAGAAAAAACCCACAAAATATTGAAGTGGCATAGTTAGCAAATTAGCTATACTTAAAAAGTAGACTCACATTAAGGTTTTGGCCAGTACAAAAATATCCTTAAAGTATCAACCATTCCCATAACTATTTTATACTCAAATTTCCAAATTAGCTCATGCTACTTCACAAGTGATTAAGACTGAAACATCCATTTCCTGTAGCAGCATCCTGGGTAAATACATTTTGATACCCACTTCTCTAAGTTATACCTCAAAGTATGCTCTGCTGCTTGCACTTTACTTAATCCAGCTTGATGAGGTTGGAAGAAGAGTCTGTTCATGTTTGCCAATTCCACCTTGTCATAATCAAACAGAAGCAGCTACAATAAAGATCATATTAACATATGTGAATCTCCAAAGACTCTGCAACCAGAGCACTATGGCAAGCCATTTTAAACAACAAAACTCACTTCCACCAGAAAATCCAACCAACCAATCCCCCCCACAGTGCTATTCAGTTCACATACAAAAGGTACCAACATTGTAAATATTTGAAAGACTCAATTCTGACTGCCATTCACCAGGAGCCGATTCATTAAGTCATGAAAACCACTCTTAATAAAAAGCAATCTGTTCATTTGATCTAAACTAAGAATATTCAACAGATTACCTAAATGAACACTTATCACCTCTGTTATCACATTCCTACTTGCTGTTATGGCATTAACTAGAAATGTGTAATTTCTTTCACTTGTCCTGGCATGTAGCTCTTGAAAAACAATTCACTTAAAATACCTACATAATATATGGATGTGTTGATTATTATAAATTCTGCATCAACTGTCCAATGTCCTTGTCTATGCCCAAGATGCTGGTCTTCAAGAAATGTTTCTTCAGAGGAAGGGGGAATAAACTTTGCAATAAAAAATTGCATCACCTCTGTATTAAGAGGTTTCTTAAAGTTCCAAGAGTGAATAGCCAGGCTTTGCCTGGAAATATAAACATCTAAGCCATTCCCCAAATTCCTTCTTTAAAGAAAAATCCTGTTTTATTTACTCTGGAGGTTCTTGTTATCTATACAGACATCAAATTATTTTTAACTGTTGCTAATTTTTTAGGTCTAAGTCTTTCACATGACAAACTAAAGTTTGTGATAAAAATATTTGCTTGACATCTGCTGCATTTCAATTTCATAACTGTCAACTTGTTCTCATAAGACTTAAACGTCTATGCAAGTTACCTCCTCCTTTTTCTTTATCTGTTTTCCTTTTGCAATTATCCAGTCTGATGATTAGATAGGTGGGCTCGTATAAGAGCACGGAGAAGACAAGCATCCAAACAAGAATCGTCCACATGATACAAGATTAAGCCCTAACTAAATCAATTTTACTAGCATAAGAAATATACAGACTTAAGACTTTTCATCTGTGAAGTTTACTTAAGTGCTGTTCTTGAGTGCTTTCTTCATGGTACTTTTTTACTTGGGCAAAAGCAACTGAGAGAAATCAAATCTAACTCTTTATGAAGAAGACTGGTCCATCTACCATAAAGAAGTAGAAGAAGAAAACTCTCATTACCTTACCAATGCCACACCTTGTCAACATTTCAGCAGTCACACTGCCAACTCCACCTACACCTACTACTGCAACTGTAAAGGTACGGATTTTCTGTAGAAAAAAATACAATACAGATCAGTATGTCAAAAGTGGTCCTCACAGGGAAATAATTCAAGGCTGTTTTAATGCAGATAGAATCCTACCTCATAATCTTTGACAATTCCCATTCTTTTTAACGCCATCAAGCGACTACAAAGAAAAACAAACATTATATAAAAAATGCTCTCTACATTTCTAGTAGCAATTTTGCTATAAAAATAACCCCGCCAAGCACCAAACACAAGCCTCCTGTTTTCACTGCAGTTGTGATTGCCAGCTAGATACAGTCTGAATGAGATAGTACTTTCCTATTAGCAACAGCAATAGAGTACTAAACCTGCAGAAATTCATGTATTTAGTAAGTTGGTACGAGTAATGTCAGTGAAATCAGGACGACCCATACTTAGTTTTTTTAAATGAATCCCCAATTTACAGAATGGAAGCCTACACTCTTTTCTTTAAGGAACCATATGGTAGCAGGTCAGTGAGGGCTCTTCCACTGTTTTCTGATCAATTTGAGTGGATTAACTCCAACATAACATTTTAAAAATATAAAATAGCGAACATCAGGTTGTCAGGATAACTGGAAGAATTTTAAAGTAGCATTTTATCCTGCTACTGTGCTTTTTCATTGAAAGTGTCAATGAAAGTACAAGTATCAGCTTCTATTAAAGTGATTAATCCTGAAAAAAATAATGCATCAGATTTCCAGAACTGCTGAGCAACAGAAGCTCAAGGCTTCTCTAAACCAAACTCTAAAATAGGTAAGTTAGAGGAATGAGAATAAGACCTCATGTAATACCAACACCTGTCCCATTTACTGGCAACTTAGCTGAAGAACTCACAGTTTCCTCTCTCTCCCTGTACCGCAAAGCAAGATAATACAAAGTAACCCCAATGTACACCCCTGCCAGCCCAGTCAGGTGGGAAACGAGACCACCTCTCCCCACCTCCCCACAGATCACCTGTCTTCAGCACTGCCCTGACACCCTACTCAGCACACCCAGCCCTACCCCTTAGACCCCCACCTGCCCAAGCCCACCTCCACATGCCTTTTCGCCTTTACCCAGACCCACAGTTCCAACCCACGGCCTTAGACCCCACAGCCCTCCCTCTTCCCCATCCTCTACACCCTGACTCAGCCTCTAGGCCTCTTCCCCATGGCTCAGTCCGGGTCCTCTCCCCATAACCCAACCCCTGTAGGTGCAGCCTCCTCACCCCATAACGCGCCTCGCTTCCCCCCCACCACCCCCCGCCCCGGCCGCACCTGTACGGGTTGGAGTCCGTCACCTCCGGGCTCATGCTCTCGATACGAGCCCGCGGCGCCCGCCGCCCGCCCTTCTCCCGGGCCAGCTCCTCCTCCAGCTCCCGCACACGCCGCTCCAGCTGCTCCAGCCTGCTCAGCTCCGCCATGGCAGCGCCGGCGACACCACAGCGACACGTCTCCCCCGTCCGAGGAAGCTTCCGGGAGCGGCAGGGAACGCCGTCCCCTGCTCGCGCCGACGCCTCAGGGAGCGTTCCCACGTCGAGGGGTCTCCTGCCGCCCGACAGCGGGCAACTAGCGGGCTCTGGCGATGACTGAGGGCAGGTGTCAGCCGGAGCGATAACCTACCGGAAGCCGCTTTCTTCCAGAAGAAGCCACCCGACTCCAAGAGCCCCGCTGGCCCGTCGCCGGGGACCGCTTTCCTTGCCGGACCAAGCCGCCTCCGGTTGCCTCGGCGACGCCGGGCCAGGCGGGGCGGGGCACGACACTTCCGTCAGTAGCGTAGCGGCGCGGTGGGCGGGTGTGGGGCGTACACCGTCGGCGCAGTGGGGGGATGGCGGCGGAGCCGGGCACCGGTGAGGTCCGGCGGCAGCACCGCTTCGACCAGGGGAGTTTGGAGCGGTACCTGTGCAGCCACCTGCCCGGCTTCCCTCGGCAGCCTGCGGGGGCTCTGGCTGTCAGGCAGTACAGGTAAAGGGTGGGCCGCTCTCCTGCCCCGAGACCGCCTGTGAGGGGCAAGCGGCGGCCTCCATGGCTGTTGATGTGGGCCGTTGACATGAGCTCGTGGAGCGCTCTGAGGCTCCGAGTCTCTGTGGGGTGAGGAGAGAGGCCGCGGCTTTGCTCGCTGCCTGGCAGGCAGGAAAGTTGGGCAGAGTTAGGGCCCTTTGCCCTGGTGACGGTGGACAGCAGCCATTGAAGCTGTCCCTTGGATGGCTGGAGAAGTCAAAGTTCGTGGTGGTGGTGAAGATGACCTTTGGTACAGGCAGATCCCGTGGCCACAGTTGGCTGTCTGCAGGCAGGCTATGTGTTGGGTGGACTTCCCACTGTCCTCTGAAAAACATATATTTGGCCCTCTGTGGTGCACTCTGTTGGAGTATGTGCGCAATTGTTTTATTGCCTACTCATAAATCTCAAGTCATCTGATTGATCTTTAATTGCACAGCAAATAATAATGCTCAGAAGCACATACATTGCTTAAGAAATTTAAAAAGCTGCAGGCTATCACCAGGTAAGCAAATCCGTGAGAACAGTATAACGCTGTGCTGAGATTCCCATTAACACCCGGAGACCAATGCATTGCACCAGTGAGGTGCTACACCCAGGCTTCAAAGCTGGTGTTGCACAGAACATGTAGTTTATTTGCATTCAGCAAATTAGTGGTGTGGCTGTGTCACTTCAGATTGGGAGCTGACTATTAGAAGTTAAGTTATTCTAAAATAAGCGTTCCATTGTAAACATGACCTCAACTACTTTATCTGCAGCTGTCACTAAGAAACAGTAATCAATTTTTCATTGTATTCTGATGCAAGTATAAACCATCCATGGAATCCTCAGCTGTACTCTAATCCTCATATGTACTTCAAGAGGCAACAGGCACAAACTGGAAGACAGGAAGTTTCATTTCAATATGAGGAAAAAATTCTTTACTGTGAGGGTGACAGAGCACTGGAACAGGCTGCCTAGAGAGGTTGTGAAGTCTCTTTCTCTGGAGATATTCAAAACCCGCCTGGACACGATCCTCTGCAACCTGTTCTAGATGATCCTGCTTTAGCAGGGGGGTTGGACTGGGTGATCTCCAGAGGTCCCTTCCAACCCCTACTGTTCTGTGATTCAGTTGAGGAGACTTTAGGAGGAGCCTTGAGAGAGTAGCTAATAGTAAAATCTGCTAAAATATTGTCAGTATTTATGCTTTTGCTACTTTATTTGTCTTGTGATGGCACTTCAGGGCTTCAACCAATCTTAATCTCTGTTGTGCCAGGCAGAGTATTTGTCTGTGCAGTATATTTGTTAAACTATATTACAGACTATGCCCTACCTGCCTCAGGGCAAATGGAAATATTGTGGGAAGCATGAGGACAAAAGTTCACTTGATTTTGATTTTCCAATCAAAATCTAATTAGTTGTCTAATCTTTTATTGGACTAGGTCAGAATGTGTCTTAGAAATGATCCAGAATGAGGAGAGGAAGGCACATAGATTGGCACAGAGCCTTGAGGAAAATAAGGATCAATGACCTCTGTTATGATATGATGGACAAGGTGTTATGAAGGGTTTAACTAGGTTGTCCTTCTCTTTTACACATGTATGTGATTGAAATGTCTTATTTCTATGAATCTTTGTCTCTGCAACATGCATTCTTTAAAATTTTACAGTTACTATAGGCAGTCCCTTAAGTATAGCATACGTATGTGATGATCAGGGTAGCATACAGTGGGGCTGGGTACTAGAATCATCAGTTATTTGGAGAGCTTCCTCTATGCTTACATTGTTTAAAATACAGCTCACCATAGGACAAATACAATTATGGGCTACTGTGAATTCTGCTCTGTTTATTTTCCTCCAAATTGGAAAGCTTTAAAGTTAGTATCTACTGCATACCTTGATGTCTCTTTAGGGAGGAGAGGTAAATGCTGTCTCCATTTCACAGGAGAACAAATTGAGTATCTGCAACCTCTCCACAGTGAAAGAAGACATCTTTCTTATAGGTAGGAATAGAACTTCTGACTTCCAATTTTGTAGGCTATCACTTGCATCCTTGTAAGACTATATTTGAAAAAAAATCCAAAACTCGTGAGAAGAACCCTTTCCTCTGTCTTCCATTTTGTTCAGGACAAGTCACAGTGCATTTTGCATAATTTCTGTTAAAAGTTTGCAAATTTGTAAGTACTTGAATTCATAAATAATTATAATCTTTCTCTTTGTAGCTCAGGCCAGTCAAATCCAACCTTTTATCTTCAGAAGGGTGGGCAGGCTTACGTGCTCAGGAAGAAGCCCCATGGCCCCCTTTTACCTCAAGCTCACAAGGTAAATAATGTTCTTCATCAAGCTCCAAACACTTTGTATTGCAGATGGCCAAGTGCTATACACAATGGTGCAGCACGGTGTTGAATGTGTCCAGAAATGCAGTGAATTGCTGGATCATTTCCAATTTTCTGCGCTATACACGTAACTAAATATTTAAGAGGATACATTGTCATTCACTGTACTCATTTGTGTGTGGGAGCTTTTAATTGAACCTAAATTTCTGTGTCCTCTTCAGGTTGATAGAGAATATCACGTGCAGAAAGCCTTATTTTCAGCTGGATTTCCAGTGCCTGAACCCCTGTTGTATTGCAGTGACGTTTCTATCATCGGAACAGAATTTTATGTAATGCAGCATGTGCAGGTTGGTTCTCCAATGTGAGAGATTTTTTTCTTCTCCCTACTATATATTAAACTGTTTTTAAGGAGACTGCAAGTGAATTTCTTTGGATTGTTTGCCTCTCTGTACGTACAACCCACTCGTTCCCCCTGCCTGCCGCCCCCCCCCCCAAGGTCTTCACTGATATTTTTTCTGGAAGTTAACTATTAGAGACAATACAGTAACATTTTTTCCTGCTTCTTTCAAGCTTGAGGATATCTGGATTGAGTGCTCTAATTCAGTCTTTCATCTACTGAATATATCTGTTATTTTAATTGCTTTCCAATAGATATCCTGTATACTGATGATCTGAGATTACTGTGAATCCCCTCATCTCTCCTGGGCAAGGAATAAAATAAATGAGGAAGGAGTTTTGGATTATGTTGGGAGTGTTGGTTCACTGCATTTGGTTTTGCTCCTGAAACGTATAGCTTTACTTCTCTTCATCTGATGCGTACGTGCCACCAAAAATCTGATTTATGATGTTTCTAGGGTCGCATCTTCCGAGATCTTTCACTGCCTGAAGTGGGCCCAGCAGAGCGTTCTGCTTTGTATATTGCAATGATAGAAACTCTGGCCCTGTTGCACTCCCTTGATTTACAGTCATTGGGTCTCCAAGGATATGGTAGAGGACCAGGGTACTGCAGAAGACAGGTACAGCTCTTCAAAAAATTCTCTTGTTTTGTCAAGTCTTTGAAGATATATTTGATTTGCAAGCTGAATTGTTTATTATTAGTGACTTGTAAAAGTAACCATCATATTTTAGCTATTAAACATCTTCACTTATACTGTTCACAAATAATTGAACTAAGGTTACTACTACATTCAGATCAATTCTGTAATGCTATACTCAGGGAATGATATTCATTCACTTTTGGAATACTATTAGGTTTGGGCTATGTAAATAGGATTGAAATAGAAAACAGAGGTAGTCTTCATTACATCTTTTGATCTCACAGTTCACATTTGCAAATGCAAAGGTACTGGGTTTTACTGAATTTACAGGTAATATGGTAATAGTCAAAGCCCAAAAGCAGGTGCTTCAGAATTTTGTGCTCTTGAAAAACTTGTAAATCAGTTGGAAAATCTGTTGAAATGTTTGTATTTATTTAGGTATCAACTTGGAAAAGACAGTATGATGCAGCTGCTCATACAGATATTCCTGCCATGAACAAGCTGGCTCAGTGGTTAGCAAACAACTTGCCACCTGATGATAATGAAGAAAGCCTGATTCATGGAGACTTTAGAATAGATAACATCATCTTCCACCCAACAGAGGTATTTGAAACATATTTGTACGTGTTTAGTAGTTTTTGCTCCTCTATTTGTTTGTACTCCTGCCATGTCATGGGACACTCACGTGTTTTAGCGCATGAAACATCTTTGAAAAGAACAGTAGAGAACTTAAGTCTTCTCTGTACTCTGTGTATAGTGTTTAGGTATCTAATACAGTCCTGGTTTTCATTGCAGGAGCTAGTTACTCAATTTATTCCTTAGCTCTAGCCTCTACTTCATAGTCCAGGAACAAACCATTTTATATACATAAATCCTATAGAAGCCACTGTAACTTACGGACATACTGAAGGCTTAATTCATTAAACTACATAAGCATCTCATCCAAAGCCTGATGAAATCTGTGGTATGGCTTCAATTAACAACAGCTTCTGGAACAGGATCTGAATGCATGGTATGTGATGCTAGTGGAAGCAAAGAAAAATCTGCCAAAGCTGCTTAGTTATGGAGCGCATGTAGATCACAGAGACCCTGAAAGTTCCTCATTCATCTTTAGGGAAAAGGAAGAGATTTTTCCTAGTTTGTGGAAATAAATGTAGTTACCTATTTATCAACACAATTGCATTTTCATTATTTTTTTCCATGCTATTTGCTGTGTTGCAACTGTAAGATATGCCTGGGATTTGTGACTAAGACTCTGCAATGCCTGCTTCACAACAAAGCAACAGATCCCAGAGATTCCCATTGCTGTGCATAGATCAGTTGATAGACAATGTTTGCAGGCTTAAATGTGCTGATTGACTCCCTGAACAGAGAATCTGACAGTCTCAGGGACTCTCACAGCTGTTCCTGATGTAGTTGAAAGAACTGACCAAACTGTACATAGGTAATTTAAAGAATCTGTACAAACTGTTCCTGTATATGCAGGAATGACCATGTAGGAAAGTCTTTTGCACGTAGTTCAAGTAGCCATGGATTGTGAGTAGGCTGGGGGGGTCGTTCAGAATGACAGGTAAACCGGATTATAAAAATTCATCAGAATGACAGTTCGGGGAGTCTCAGTCCATTGAGCTGAAGGCACCGTTACGAGGATGCTTGCAGCAGAGGCTCATGTTACTATCTGGGCACTGATTGGCTGTCCTGTTTCAGAAATTCAATTCCCAATTGTAAGTGTTACTCTATGCATAATATTGTGATAAATGATTTTTTTTTAGTGCGTGCTCTGTCCATGAGTATTTGTGCAAAAGGACTACGCAGCAGTATCTGTCCAACAGGACTAGAAACAAAAAAACCCCACCAAACCCAACTGTCAATACTACTGTTCTTTAGGATATTTTAATTCAATCATATTTTGACTAGAAGAGTTTAGAAGTTTCTGACAGGAAGAACACTACTCAAAAATGTAGAATTTAAAACAGATTTTCATTGGAAAAATGCCTGGGTTTCTGCCACTATGGGAACGTTAATTTTCTGCAAATTCTTATATAGTGCTAAAAGGAACTGGTTTTGCTGTAGACAGGTACAGTGCACGTTCTTAATTTTAAGCACATAGTAACCGAATAAAGCTGTTGGATATGATAGTGACCGAATAAAGCTGTTGGATATTAAGTGGGTTGTGCATTTGTGGATGGAGAGAATTTATCTTCTAGCATTCACTTGAGGTTTTTATTTTTATTTAAGGCCCGTGTTTTGGCAGTGCTGGACTGGGAACTTTCAACTGCTGGTCATCCTTTAGCAGATTTAGCGTATGCCACTTTATTCTACTTTTGGCCTACATCTGTTAAGGATGTAGGTCAAGGAACTGTCTTGAGTTTTAAAGACACCATAGGTATGAAACTGTAATCTTTTTGTTGAAACCAATTCTAGGGTTGATTTCTATTTGATATGTTACCTTTATAAACAATAATAAAAAGTTCAATTAATAAGCACATCATTTTGCACTTGGAAAGAACTTTTCCATGGTTTTCTTCATTGTAAGAAACATACTGATAGTGACTTTTAAGGTAGTCCTGTTTTCATAAGCTGTGGCTTATCCACAGTATGCTGTATGCTGCTTCTGTAAAAGTTTATTTTGAACTTTTCTTAGAGATAATGGAAGAAAACTAAAATTTACATATAAATTTGTCTTTTAAAAAAACAAACAACAACAAAAAAAACCCCAAATCCATGGTGAAATTAATTTCCTTCCTGGAGTGGAGGCGGGGAACAGTAGGAAGTGTTATGCTTATCTGGAATTCTGGGAGCTCCTATTTTCTTTTGGCTCTCCATATCACACTTAGGTCATGAGACACGATAAATCATATTTTTTACTATGTAAACAGAATATCTCATAAAGCTGAAAAGCTCTACAAATGTTTGAAGAATAAGGTAAAAAAAAATCATAGAAAATGTTGACTATTCTAAAATATTCTGTTGGTTTTTTTTTTTTAGAAACGCCCTCATTTGAAGAACTGGTTTCCATTTACTGCCGCTGCCGGGGTATTAGCACTACTTTATCCAACTTTAATTTTTTTCTTGCTTTGTCATATTTTAAAATGGCAGCAATAGCCCAGGTAATACACTCCTATTTGCTGAAATGTCACATATTCTTATTATGAGTATTTTGTAGTTTAATAATACTTGTTCAAAATATGAATCCTATTTAAAAAAATAACTGTAACCGTTGTATATCAGTTTGTTCCTTTAGAAGCCATATCTTAGATGCTTATGACCGATAACTATCTAGGATAGAACTCTTGCCACATGAAGTATATTGCATTAGATATAGCTAACTTCTTAGGAAAGTAGTCTAAAAAAGAAGAAAATGTGGATATGTGGATTTTTTTCTTATTGATGTTCCAATATGCAGGCAATTTTGGCATTACCTTTTTGGACTCTAACTGATTTAAATCCTGTATTACAGAGAAACAAAGATCTCTCTAAGTTTCTACAGCTCTCATTAAAGTAGATAATAGGATAGATAAGTAAGATCCATTTGGTGCCACCCACGGATGAAAAAGGGTGTGTTGTGAACTGAGCTTATTATGAGCATAGGAGGCCAATCTTGAGATGTGATTATAGGAGAAAATAAGTTTCATTGATTCATTGTTAACTGTTTAATTAGATATTCAACCATTGTAAGGCATAAGTATATTTTTATGAGTTGCAGCATGAGATCAGCATAGCAAATGTAGGATGAACTACCTGGTATTAATTTGGAGTAAGAGTATATATGTGGGTACTTAATAGAGTAGTGGATAATAATCATATGTGTATATTGTTGTCAATTGGCTTAAGGGACAGGCTGGGCTTGCTTGCAGTATAATGTGCAGATGTATTTTTTCTTTTTCTTTTTTCTCTACTAATTTTTGTCATTTTCATTTAGTTTAGTTTAGCTGGGAAATGTTTATCATCTCCTGTGCCTCAGGCATCTCTGTTGTATCAGAGACCAAAACCAGTATCAACATATCCCAGTAAAATTTGTCTGGGTGCTCATTTTTTCCTGTTAAGAATATGTGCATTTGTTACTTTTATAGTTGAAAAAATCACCAATCTAATAAAAGAGACAATTTTTAAGTGCGTAATTATACCATATATGCCTTTCTTTTGGTTTTAGGGTGTATATGCTAGATATCTCATTGGAAATGCTTCTGCAGAGAACAGTCATGAATTTGCTAAGATTGTGAAGCCTTTGGCAGAGAGAGGGTTAGAGCTCTCAAAAAGGTAAGAGTGGTCTAAACTACAGTCAAAGGCAAGGCAAAGCAAAGCTTTTGCAACATCTTTGCTTGTTTAAATGCCTGTATAAGGCATTGTTATTGCATTGAATGTTGTTCGTTAGGTCATCTTTCAGCAGCACACATCACAGCGTTTCTGGAGAGTTGTTCCATCAAAGTAGGAAAGGTCAAGAAATTCTGCTGAAGGTCAAGCAGTTCATGAAGCAGAACATATATCCAGCTGAGAAGGTAAAAGCTTTTAGTAAGCCTACTTATAAATGAGCATTTTATGAGTAGAGTTATAAAAACATAAAACTTTGTATAGAAGTCATGCCCTCCTGTATTTTTTTATCTTTTTTTTCAACAGCCTTATTTTCATGCAGTGATGTTTGTGGCATTGCAATGTATTAACAGAAATCATTATAGTCTCCATAATTCTTTTTGCAGAATTAAAATGTTGTATTCATTGTTAATGAAAGCTGTGAGTTACTTTTTAAACTTTTTAAAGTTTAAGTAGTTTTTTTTTTAAAAAAGAGATACTTTTTAAAGGTATTTGCCAAAGGTATTTTATTAACAAGAACAGAACTCTAGAACTCTTACTAAATGCAAAGATGCTTAGTTAAAAAATGGAAACTGCTGCTTTTAACCATACAAAGTTGAATGTTTCTCTTTCTTGCCTTATTTTTTAAGGTATGACTTTTATGACAAAAATGTGATTCCATAATGTATTGACATAGCCTTATTCCTGAGTATATCTAATACCAGTGAAGGTTTGAAATCAGATAGTGAAATATCCACAGAAGTCCCTAATTAGTGGAATGGAAAATAAGATTAAGTATTTTACTTCTTAGCCTAGAGAGATTAGATGTTTTCCACTTAGAAAATTGGTTCAACTTTTAGCCTCATGCAACCACCTGTAGCAGAATTGGGTTTTTCAGCATTTTGTTTGTTTTTATTTTTTCTTCTACGAAGTCAGGCAGAAGTGCAGAGGAGATATTAATCTAAAAGATTAATGCATCTGCCTATCACAAGGAGAGGTTGAGAGCAGAAAGTCTTGATATGCAAAGTTTCTTAAAAGTCTTTTTGTAACTAGTTGTGGATTGTTCAAGGAAGCCTTGCAATAATTAATGTACTTGCATGAACCACAACAGCCATGGAAGTTTTGCAGATGAGTAGCATTGTGCTTGTAAGTTATTTCTGATAACAGGGATTGTGAATCAGGACTTGTAAATTCTACTTTGGAATTTGTCTTATTGTGTGATTTTTCAGAAGAGGGCACTACTTTTATTCATTCTAAAACTAGTTTTGGGCCAGCTTTGATGAAGTGCTGGGCCTTATTAAAACATACTTGTGAAAATACTAGGATTACTAAATGCACAGTTTCACTTAGTACTAATCACTGGGGCTTGGAATGACTGTTTATATAATCTGTTAAGGAATTATTATGACAGGAAAAAAATTATTCTTTGTATTTTTTCTCAGTTAAAAAAATTAACTGGCTTATGTATCTGAGCTTTGTGATGGGAAACTTGAATCTTAAGTGTCAGTACATTTGCCTTTATTTGTTGTTTTACTTTTGAATTTATGCTTCTTGTGTGTACTGTTAGTCACAGTTACTTACACAGTTACATCAGAAAACACTGACCTACTACCATCATCATCAAATATGTTAAACCATTCCAAACCATTTCCCTGTATGCAATAAGGTACTAATTGGGGTCATCTCCATGACACATTTAAAGTCTTGCAAAATTAAGAGATTGCAGTTTGATTTTGAATTCTATTTTTAATTTTATAATGCAACCAATTATATAATAAAAACCTTTGTTGAATATGTTTTAATTGGTTTCTTGGGGTGTAGTGCTGGAATGGACACCATATTGTTACATGCATTCTTAATTTAAACAAGCATCTTTTTAATTGTTTCTCCAAGGAAATAATAAAATACTATGCTGGACATGGAAATACTGAGGAAAAATGGAAGAAACCACCGCTGCTTGAGAGACTGAAGGTATGGGATAATAAATACTCTTTAGTGCTCTAGCAGTGAAAGAAACAGGCACTGATACAGAACATAAGAAAGTTTGGTGTACGCTGCTGGAGAAGTTACTCTGCATGGAAAGAAACAGCATGAGGAACAGTGTAAGGAAAGGAAGAAGGAAGTGTATGAAAGGAGGTGAGAGATACAAATGAGAGAGGAGAAAAGCAAGAGTGAGTTCTGTGAGGGATATGTCTGAACTTTAAGTCAAAGACTGTACCTGTTGAAAATAGCTGTTGAAAAAAGACATCAGATAGATCAAACAGTATGTTAGGCAGGAAGGAAGAAAATGGGCAACAAGCCAGAATTTAATTATATTTTTAAGATTTATTGCTAATGTTTTTCTCCGATTCTTTCAACAGGAAATGGCCAAAGCAGAAGGTTTGTGGAACCTTTTTCTCCCAGATGTCAGTGGTCTCAGCCAGCTTGACTATGCGCTAATAGCTGAGGAGACGGGGAAATGCGTCTTTGCTCCTGAGGTTTTCAACTGTCATGCACCAGGTTAGCAGCCCTATCCCATAACTACAGCACTGAGAGTGTGGAGAAGTTGGGCATCTTATACCTTACAAGTTGCGTGTCTCAAGAAGTAAACATGACTGCTCATTCCTTACAGACACTGGAAACATGGAGGTCCTGCACATGTATGGGACTGAAGAGCAAAAGAAAGAGTGGCTGGAGCCTCTCCTAGAAGGGAAGATCAGTTCTTGCTTCTGCATGACAGGTAAAGTTTTCTCCAGAAGAAAGTTAGAGGCAACTGGCAGAAATTTCACATGGTGTATGCAAAAAGTACAAAACTACAAGTTGTTATGTGTTAATGAATTAATATAGAAATTTTCATGGTATCTGTGAATGTATTTGAGTATGAAATCATGTATGAGATGTGAGTGCAAAGTAAAGCAGTCTTGCTGCCATTCCCCGATAGTTACCATTCTTCATGGTTACAATAATTAGTATTTGCTTTCCATATATTTTCAATTTATTTTTAGTACTAGTAAAATACATTTTATTGTACCAAATGATTTACAATAGAACTTACCCTTTTTTGTAATGTCCTTTGGGCTTCTCTAGAAGCATACATGCAGGTACAAGTATGATTATTGTGATTAACATTGTGGAGTTTTGCAGTATGTCACGGGTAGAGGTTTTACGACATAACCTGAACATATGATATACTTGCTTTATGTCTGTAGTTCAGCATTATCTTAATTTTTGCTCTTGAAAGCTTGTAGCATTCAGCATCTGTGGAAGGCCTGGCTGTTGATGTAGGAATGTAGCTTTTGAACATGTGATGTCAAAATCTTGATCTTTCTGTGTCAGCAGGAGTTGAGAGGGCTCAGTCTTGCAGAGTTGGACCCTTGTTTTGCAAATTCTGTTTCATTGTGTTCACCAAGAGGAAAGAGATGTTTTTGCTTTAAAGAACACGGTCTATAAAAAAAAGTTAAGGGTGAAAGGAGAGAGGAAGAATCTTTCCTGTTCCGAACAGTGATTGATGACATTTTGCTGGCAACTGCTTTGTGTGACCTATTTCATAAACCATCACAAAAGTAGTTTAAATCTCTTTATTTTCATTTCAGAAGAGCGTAGGGGAAAAAAAAGGCTGAGGAGAGATATGACTGTTATCTATAGGTACATTTAAAAAGAGGGAAGGGAAGGAAGAAGGCTGTTGACTATAAAAGAGTAGCCTGAGCCCAAGAAGTAAGTTTAAACTGGCTGTGAATAACAAGTTGTTAGAAAATAGAAAGCCTTCGACCACCAGCAGACCAAGGT
Source organism: Balearica regulorum gibbericeps (assembly GCF_011004875.1). Taxonomy (NCBI): domain Eukaryota; kingdom Metazoa; phylum Chordata; class Aves; order Gruiformes; family Gruidae; genus Balearica; species Balearica regulorum. Next base: position 120,785,106 of record NC_046185.1, read on the forward strand.
TCTGAAAACAGCTCTTCTACTGGAAGTTGAAGCAGTGTTACTGCCAATATAGTATATCTAGATCCCTATATTTGTGGTGGTAGTACTACCTGTATATTTAATCTAGTGGTTTGTTTTGGGTTTTTTTCTTTAACACAGAACCTGATGTGGCTTCAAGTGATGCCACCAATATGCAATGCAGCATTGAGCGTGATGGAAACAGTTATGTGATCAATGGCAAGAAGTGGTGGAGCAGTGGTAAGTACGGAAACCCAAAGTAAGAATGGTTAAGTCTAAAATTCTTTCCAAGAACTGATAAAACAAAAATATTTGTGCTCCATTTCTGAGATGGAAAATTGCCTTTTCTTGGGTAAAGGCAGTAGAATGTAAAACAACAGAAAGACGTGAATTGAGCTTTTGTTCTATGAAGTAAAGACCAAGACTTAAATCCAATTTGGTGGTTTGGGCCCTTTTTGGAACCTCTGAATTTTGTTCACAGAATGAATGCAACTGTTGTTCTTTAAACATTGCCTCTTTCCATCAGGTAACTTACACGTTTATGGCCATAGCCTTTAAACTTTGTTTTTATGAAGCTGTCTTTGGCAGCTTGTGTGTGAGGTTTGAGTATACTGTGTAGTTACAGTAAAATTGAGCTGCTAAACTAGCCTGTGATGCTGTAGGACTGACTCTTACATGTAATGTTCTTATACTGTAGTTCCCAGAAAAATCAATGGATTAGACTGTAAGTGGTAAATGTCCTCGATATTATAGTACCATGACATTTTTACTGAAACATTCATGACAGCAACTGGAAAACCATCACTCCCTGCGAGTTTGGAAGCCAGCTACATAAACCGAGTCTAACTGGAGTGAAACTTGAACATTTCGTCTATGTGCCTTTGAGTGTGGCAGCTACCTACTAATACACGCTTGTGCAATACCTAGACTCACCAGAAGATAGGGCTCACTCTCTTTGCTAGTACTGCAAAACTGGTGGCAAAAGGAGGCATGGTATCTTGTGTCTCAGCCTAAGAGTGTCACTTAACTGCTGGCTGCTACCTTTGTTCTGGGTCAGTGTCTCTCAACTGTGCGTTGCAGTTCCTAAGAAAGTAATGGGAAAGTTTGTAGGAGGTCACACACACAAAATATTCATAAAATCAGTTACGTGAATTATAAAAAGGAAAGTAAACATAAGAGAGTAAGCATGATTTGATTTGTCTTATTTCTAATAAAAATAATAAGGACAGTCAGATTTGCATAAAGACAGACACACAAAAAGTGCTGCAATTTCAAGAACTTTGAGAAACATGTACATGCAGTTCTGCCTTAGTCAGAGTTTCCTTTTCTGCCTGGGTGGCTTTTTTTGGTTGGTCATTTGGTGGGTGGTTGTGTCTGGTTTTTTTTGTCTTTTTACTCTGAGTGGAACATTAGGACCTTGGATGTTTGGGAATTCCACAAGCCTGACAGCATGGTCAGAACGTCACTCTGGGTGCAACCACTCTGTGACAACACATCATAAATCATGCAAGTCAGTTGCTTTGTGGAAGAACTGGAGTTTCTTACCATGCTCTGTGTGGGTGCTTTGCACATTTACAGTAAATCTAGTATGGCTTAAACATGTCAGATTTATGGTGTATGTGTAGACCATCTGTCAAGCACTCATTCATACCCTATTATTTCTCAAAATACTGGGCAGAAATTCTGTAAGTTTTTGTCATCCAAACAGAGAGAAGAGGCTTGTGTCTTGTTTATGCTATTGTTGTTTCTTGCCTGTCATTTTAGAGCTTTTTCTTCCAGTCCGTAATCATGTAACTAGGAACAATGTCTAAAAATGAGAGATTCTTGTTGGCTTTCATAAGCTGTAGATCAGGCTTTTTGTCAGAGCCCATGGGAGGTTTGAAGGCAGGGACAGTATGCTGTAATACCACTTTTTTTCATTTTGAAAGCTAATACGTCAATAGATTTGAAAAGCTTCCAGAGGATCATAGAAAACTGCTGTTTTCCGGGAATCCTCACCAGCACTGTCAGGGGACAGCTTTGGTACCTCTCCATAGGAAACCTCTAAATCCCACCGACTGTGAGCTCCGTATGGAGTCAGAACCTCTCTCATTCATCAAGCAAGGCCTCTAGTCTTTGCTGGTTGATAAATACCTATGATGAGAGACATCAATACCTACTAAAAAAACCCAAACATAAAGATATGAATAAATGACAGCCAGTGCACTTTTTGTATTCTTTGATTTTATTGTATCTCGATATATTTTAGCAGATTACAGTTATTGCAGTGTTTGATTAATTTTACAAATTCTGACTAGAAATTCCAGGCCCTGTATCTGAAGATTAACTTAACTTTTTCTTACATTTCTGCTAATGCTTTAACTGCACTACTTTGGCATTTATGTTTGACATGACATTTACAAAGATCTAGAATGTGCCTCCCATAGGGCACTGGGCTTGTTGAAGTTTAGGGTGAGAAGAAAAGGAGAGCTGAAAGGTCATTTTTGGTAGTTACAGAGAAAGCGTTACTGTTTTTTTTGTGGAGGATGTTGTTGCGCTACATATGTGGAAACATATAGAGAATGGCTTTTTTACCGCCTCACCCCCCTTCTCTCTCAATTCTTAGCCATGAACTGGTACTTCATGTCAAGCTGCATGCGTATCTATGAAATGATAGCTAAGGGAAAAAACCGAACTGACTTATTAGGCAAATGTTCTAAAGTTTTACAAAATAGCTGGAGAAACACAAGATTATTAACTTTTGGTACAAAAGTTCCTGTACTGCTGTTTTATTGATGATGGGGTTTTTTTCTGGTTTAATTTTATGTTTAGACAGATTGTTCGTTACACAGCTATTTAAGTGCCTTGTACTGTGTCCCTTATAAAGTTAAATCTTGGCGGGGAGGGTTAGGTGTTTGCGTTTTGTTGTGCGGGGTTTGGTGGGGTTTTTTGTTTATTTGTTTATTGATTTTGGGGTGGTTTTTTTAGTAAATATCTCTAGTCGTTTCTAGGAATTTCAGTATTTAGTTCTTGCCTGATGCTTAATTTTGATTAACATGTTCCACTTCAAACTGCACTGTAGTGTCTTGGCTAGCCTGCAGGTTCAGAAATTCATCTGAACATTGACTTGCAGAGAAACAGCTGCTGAAACAATACCCCCAGAATTAGTAAATAATTCTCTTTGTTATATAAGATAATGAAAGTAATGGAGAGTCTATATAGTGAAACTAATTGTTTCTTCAGTATGGTCTTCATAATTCATAGAGATTTCTTCAGGTCTTCCATTCTGTTGTCGTCTTCTCCAGTATCCGTAATTTTTTGCAATTTTCATAATATGCATTTTAAAAGAGGCACCCAGAAAGGCATAAAGCAGAGGGTTCAGGCAGGTGTGAAACAAAGCTATGCTCTTGGTGACCTGGAGTGCAACGTCTATGGTTTTACTTGCATCACAGTCAGTAATCAACATGTAGATGGTATCTATGGCTCGCCAGAACTTAACAATGTTGTAAGGTAGCTGGGTAATAATGAAAGTAGCCACTACTGCCAGCAGAACAATAAAAGGTCTAGATTTTTTAGCATTTGCAGATCTAAAGATTGCTCGGGCAGTAGCTGAATAGCAGATCAGCATTACTAGGAAAGGAAGCAGAAATTCCAGGATAATTTCCAAGATTTGAATGGTTGCTTTTATGAGTGTTTCCATGTTCATTGGAAATACAGGAAGGCATTCATTCCTGTCATTGTGTTTCTTGACTTGATTAAATATCAGTTCAGGGATACTGAGGAAAATGGCAGACAGCCAGACACAGATGCAGGTAACACTGCAGTGTTTACCAATTCTTCTATGGCCTCTGGTTTCAGAAGTGGCCCTGTATCTATCCAAACTGATACAGGCCAGGAACAGCATGCTAGAGCTGAAATTCATGGTGTACAGAGACGAAGTGAGCTTGCACATTGAGTTTCCAAGTTCCCATCCCTGCACTGCATTTGCAGCCCAAAAAGGGAGCGTAAAGAGCAAAAGCAAATCAGCAATGGCTAGGTGCATGATGTACGCATCCGTCTTAGTCTTCGCTTTCTTGCAATAGACATAAATTGCGACCACTAATGAATTTCCAGCTACTCCAACAGTGAAAGCCAATGCATAGAACACAGGAAGGAATAATTTCCTGAAATTTCTCACATCACTTTTTTCACAGAGAAGCTCGTATGAATTGTAATCTATAACAGAGTTGAGATCACCCTCCTCATCCTCAATCGAGTAATCAGTTGCGTTGTTCATATCCCAGCCCATGGCAAAGCTATAAGACACAAAAAAGGGGAGGGGGGGGAGGAAGGGAACACCAAAGAAATAATACTGAGTTTAAGTTTTAAAATTTCTGTTGAAACCTAAATGCCTTGCTCAGGTTTGCTTGTACATCTCAAGTTCAAAGAAGTTGGATATTGAGAATACATTCGTAAATAATCAAAGTAGAGCTAGACAGTGCTGGAGGCAGAACAGACTATCTCAAATTCTCACATGAAATGGGGCAACTGACTACCTCTGTGTGTGCAGTGCAAAGTAAAATGGATTCAATTTAAATGCTTTCATTAACCTTAGCATTTGAGATTGCAAGATGCTCGGAGTGTACCTCACTGGTTTCCACATTTCAGTTGAGGAGCCATCATTGCTTAAACTGCTCTGACTCAGTTATGTTGGACAAGATTCCATTGCAAAATAAATTTATCTGTACCTTTGTAGGGTTGAAACTACACCTTCCTCTCTACAGCCTCTGCAAAGGAGTACCAGTTGAAGGCTGTAAATGCTATAAAATAGAGTGGATAAGGAATACTAACAGGTTAAAGCTGAGAGGCCAACAGTAGTATTCTGTGCCTACTATCATAAATTTTGGCAAATTTGGGATATGAGTATAATATAGGGAGAATGTGCTTGTTTGTTTTGCAGGCAGACATATACGTGCCTATTGCATAAAGCACAGTACAGTCAGTTGCTGAACAGGAGTAGGACAAGCTTAGTTTAGTCTGCATCCCACACAGAGAGCCATGCCCATGTGGAATTTCTACAGAATCAAATTGCTGCGGGTACACGGCATCTTACAGCTGGAGACTTCTCAGGATGTTATGACAGGAAGGAATCTCATCACATACAAAACTGCCCACAAGTACCCAAACAGCTCAGAAGCTCTGCTGTTTTTTCAAGTACTATCTCATGACAGATATACTCCGTAAACACTAAGGCTGCATTCTCACTGCTAGCTTAGGGTTGAAGTTTGAGTGTTCGTATCTTCAGACTGTGTCTTAAGTCATGTCCTACAGTATTTTCTTCTTTTACTGTAATTGTGTTCATTGACTAATTTGCTGAAATTCATTCTGTTGTAAACTACAGTGCTGCAGTGCCCTGTTTTCTTGAAATAAATGGGATTAAGATTTCTTATCAGAAGTAGCAAAAAGCTGAGAATGAAAAACACATTCTCCTTTCTCATCATCTGCAGTGTTTCAGAATTTTGAGGCCAGTGTTACTGAAAGCAGATTCTTATCTGATACTCTGCTCCAGAGCTTTTTCAAGTTTGGCTTTTTCAAGCTTGAAAAAAAACCTCCAAATACCATTTCTGGTTTTTAGACAAGGGTTTAAATGAATGGTTGCCAAACCTTTATTATAAACAGTATCTCTTAAATTTTTTTTTTATTTTTTTTGTGTCTACCAGGAAAAATAAGTTACTGATTGGTCTCATATTCAGGGATGCAGAACAATTAAATAGAAAGTAATTATTTCTATTTTTGCTTGTGTTTTTTTTTTCAGTGACTCTGCTATCTAAATTTTTTAAAAGTGTGTTAGTTAGAAATTAACTATTTGGTTTGGCTTCATGCTTAATGACTTTGGATTATTTTGTTAACTTTTCAAAACATCGTTAAGCTTTAAACAATGATTACTCTTAAGTCTTGTAGTCTGTCATTTACTGTTGCCTAAATGAAGTGTGCAGAATGGAAAAATACAGTAATTCTATGTATTAGTTCAGCAAGGGATATCTATTCTATGCCTAACAAGCTGTGTTAGTAGGATTTTTCAGTGAGGGTAATCTTTTGCAGCTTTATAGCACTTTGAGGAGAGATTCAGACATCAGCAGCAAATGTATCTTCTTTTAGTAGAAGAGAAACTACTGCAGGGAGAGTTGAATCCACTTAGCCAAGATTGGAAGAAAATTAAAAATTAAACTGAAAAGCTTTGGTTGTGATCTAAAACGCTTATTACAGTACCCATCTGGGAATGCTTCATCAAATTGGATCACTGGGAAATTTGCTCGAAAGCAAAACATTAGACATTTTAGTGCAAACTTCAAGAAGTCTGCGTATCACAAAGCAGTTTGTCTGTGACAAGGAATGTGCTCTGCTGCCTGGTACGATTTTGGCTGACCCAACTTCTTGATAGGAACAAAGTTATCTTAAATGCAACAGTTGATATTTCTCCTTTAAAAACACAGTTATGTTTTGGCTAACACACCTATGTCATTCCTGTTAACGTTGTGCCCATTACATAAAGCAGAGCAGCCCCATGGGAGTCAGTCTCTGAACAGCGGTGGAACAGGCTTAGTTTAGTCTCCGTCCCACACAGCGACCCGCCTTGTGCCCGTGTGGAATTTCTGAGAGAATCGAATTGTGGTGGGTACACTGCATCTTGCAGCTGGAGACTTCTCAGATGTTATACACAGAAAGGAATCTCATCACATGCAAAACTGCCCACAAGTACCCAAACAGCTCAGAACCTCAGCTGTTTTTTTCAAGTATTGTATTCTCGGAGGTATATTAATAGATATATTAATAGATATATTCATAGACAGCTTTGCATGTTTTCTTGCAGAATTATTCCAGCCTTCCATTTAGATACAAATCCAGTGTTTCTGTGTGTTTAAACTTGGCATGGGATTGTATGAATACATGTTGAATGAAGTTGATGTCCCCAGTTTAAACAGACAGATTTTTTTTCTTTAATGAATTAAGCAGTATTCTGTTCTTCTGCTGAACAAATCAAATCTTAAGACTGGAAATGAGCATGTGCCTCAGTGACTGATATCTCTCTGTAAAACCAACTTAACTAAGAGTAAATCCTAGCTCTTCTCTATGTAAATATCACAGTTAATATACAGAGCAGTAAATACTAAAACAAAACTAACCTTCGTCAGCAGACAAGTAGCTGGTACTGCAATTGAGATGTGCTTCAGTGAAATGATCTGAATTGCTCTGACACATTGCATTTTGTCTTCAACCACCACACCCTCATCTGGAAGTCAGTTGTACTTTCATTTTGACTTGCCAGTTTAAAAAAAAAAAAACAACAAACCAACTCTGCTTTCCTGGAAGCTCTTCTCATGTTGAACACGTACATTTCCTACATTCCTCCCTGTTCCAACTAGAATGGGAGTGTTCTTTGGAAGGTCAAGACCCTCTTAGTATTTTACTGTTTTGTTGGTTGTTTTACTCCTGAAAGTCAAAATGTTTTTTTAAATCTTCAGAAGCTTTTATCAAATCACACATTTAAAAGGCAAAAAGGAGAGAAAGAGGGGGATGTCTGCCTGGGGCAGAGTTACCTGTAGCAAGTCACTATATTCTTTTCTCAGGGCACTACTGTGCTTTTGAGGGATTCTTATATCTCCTTTTAAAGTAAGGTTTTAGGGGATATAATAGAAAGATGAGTTTGCTTTTTGTGAGATAGGGGAGGTTGCTCTTTCAGTATGTGATATTGAACAAAACCAGGAAGATGATAGGGAAAAGATGTGAAAGCAAGTGGTAAATTGTCAACCAGAGTATAAACAGATAGTCCTACACCCTGTGGGAGAGTTCTCAGGGACTTGGATGTTACCGGTCATACTTATAATCCAGTTAGTGTTTGATAATATTTCTACAGAAACTGCAAGCCAGGCAGATACTGTAGAAGAAAAAAAGAAAGATGCTATTCGTTCTATGAGGTTTCTTCTACTTACAGTGCGCTGTCTGCATTATAAAGAGTAAAAACTTTTATGGGAAAGGGAAGTGGGAGAAGTTCTGTAATTTACATGCAGACTTCTGCACTGAGGCATGGACTTACCTGTGCTAAGAATTCCTAAAATGGGTGGATCTTGCCTAAATTTCCACAATCTCTACAGCTTCAAATTGGTCTCTTGTGCAAGAGTACCTTGTGCAGAGTGTCAGGAGCCTTCCATGATCTTCCAGAGCTTTTATTTTATTTGAATTATCCTGTATCAGTCTAATGAGTTTCAGGAAATGCAATATCGATGCCAAACAACAGAGATACTTTTTTATGACCAGAGTTTTTGCTTTTTGGCGTACTAACTAAATTGACACACCTGCCACGGCTGCCCATCTGTCTGTGCTTCAACTGTTGTGGAATATGTGAAAGGTTCAGTTCTTCAAAATGAGCAGCTAAGAATGTAACAGGCAGATGTTTTCCACATGCTTCTAGCTTCATTTGCATTCACAACGAGAAAGAAAATTGGATTGGGAGAGGAGTTGGAGCCTAGAGAAAGAGTCCTGCAATATTTGTGCATATTTCTGCAATGTTTTCATCTTGAGTTATCACAGTATTTCACTGGTGTTCTTCGCAGTGGCAGATATGACATTTGAATTGCTTCCAGCACATCTGCTTCTTGCAAATTGTGTCATTACTTAGAGGCCTGAGCTATATCTCTTTAAAATAAGTGAATCTCAGTTCTGAATGGGCTTTGTCTCAATATGGTCCCAAGCAAGATAGAATAATCAGGTTAGAACTGAGAAAGCTCCCAGGGAAATAGCTCTGTGTGTTGCCTGCAGAAAAGATGGTTGTGTTACCAGTGCCTAAGGGGTCCTGTGGGCAGGCTGTAGGAAGGCAGTTCATGTAAATCCTGTGCTGTTTATTACAGTGCCTCAGCTCCTCGTAACTTTGCAGGGTGCAGGAGGACAGATCCCTCCAGTCAGAGTATAGAAATAATACTGTTGTGTAATACTACCTTTTGCTATGGCCCTATAGGCTCAAAAATAACAAATATTATTTAATATGTTGGAGTGAATGCAAAATGACAATAGATCTTGTTTAACTAAGAAGCGCTTGTGGCTGTGTAAAAGTGGGATGAAGGTGAGGAAAAAAACATTCCTAAACTCAGCAGCTGCTCTCGCTGGCACCATCTGAGACTGCGAGCTCTAGCTGGGAACGACTAGCAGCCACATTCAGTGGCAGGACTGCTGATTAGCTGCAGAACCCCAGCATTGTCTCTGTCTATACTGGATGTAGCCAATTTGCTTGCAGCTGCGTTATATCTTTACCATACGTGAAACAGATGCCCAACAGTGTTATCTGGAGATGAGATAAAACTTTGTAATACATCGTGCTAGTGGATAGAAATTACTGCAGGCTCCTGGAGGATCCCCTTTTCTCCCTTAGAAGATCCCCATATTACAACTATCAATGTCATGCTGCCATCCACCTTACTCAGTCCAGGTTCTTCTTGTAGGAGAGTCCAGAACATGTTTATCAGTGCCTTTCTAGGAAGCTGCCAAGTCTGTAATGTTACTGCAGACCCCTGATCTTTAGCAGAGAGATGTAACTGGGCTCACCAGTGCAGCAGCCAGCATGGCAAGAGTCACAGGTATTCTGGGCATTCAGGTAGTAGATTATGCTGCCTTAGTCACCTTAGCCAAAAATTTGAAGACTGGACACTGAAAAATAGATAATTAGATTGCAAGAATTAAGTGCTATTGGCTTCTGAAACCAGGTTATATGGCAGCTTCTTTAAGTAAGGGCTGCACTGGCTCTGTGCCACATTTAGTACTCTCCACCAGAAAGAACCTGTATAAGTTGATTGTGTGAAGATTGGTAATCTTAAGCATTTTACACCCCCTAGTAGCAAAGATTAGGCTTCTAATAGGATTGTGATCAAACCCTCTAAGCACATTTTAAAATATCATTGTCTTTGCCTACATGAGTGCCATGATGAATTAAAAAATATAATACATTAGTAAAACTTAGGATGTTTCCTGATGTAGCAGCATTGTGGTTTAAAAGCTTGGACAGGTTGCGCAGACGTATATTTGAAAAAGCTTATTAAAAAGCTTGTTAGTATGGAAATACGCTTAAAACTGACCTTCTGAAATCTTTACTATTTCTATTTGTTCAACTGTGAGTTTCTTGCAAACCTACTTCTAACTCCTGCCAAAATGACAGGCTTCTCTGACTCTTCCCCCCCAGCCTCCAGCAGCCACTTTGAATTCTATAAGTAATGTAAAAATGCCATTTACAAATGAGCAATTTATTCCATCCAGTCTGCATTTCTTCCAGAGCACTGGGGTCTTTCAGTCTTGCATTAGGCCAGAATTTCTTTCTGGCATTTATGGGTCAAAGTTCCATAAAATTTGTTTTAGGTTTTTAGGACTTCAGACTCTAAGGAGTGGAAAGGCCAGGAATCTGCCTGCCTTTGCTGGGTTCAGATGGGAGAAAAGTACGTGTGAAACGGAGGTATTCATTTGCCTTCCAGAAACTCGTATTCATGATTTGGAGCATCTAACCAGTTGTCTAGCTGTCAGTGAATTCCTCACTAAGTTCAACATGAAAGCTTCTTCTGATTTTTTTTTCATACAACATGGTGAAATTTGCCTTTTTTTTAAGCAGGGATGTGACTTAAGGATTGTTTACAAAACTGTTTTTGAAAAGATGCCAGAAAGTCAAAATCTCTGTTGATGTAAACCTCACTTCAAGATAAATGTGGTTTAGAAAATACCACTTACGCAATTCTTTACCTTCTGTGGAATAGGAGAAGAGTCAAATACCCCTTAAGAGCATAGCATTTGTTTTTGCAGGGCAGTACATTGCAAAGCATATGTTGTTTTATTTTGGGGTTGGTCACCCACTTGTTGCAATTGCCCAAATGAGCCAACTGTTAGACATCTACCTTCTTCTTCTTTTTTTTTTTTTTTTTTTTTTTAACCAAACTGATTTTTCCCCCCTGACCCCAGCTTTTCACTTAGATATTTTAGCCCGTTAGCATTATACAGCTCATGGCCAGAAATATAACCTCACTTTGAAAACAATGGGTGTATAGCATATTGCAAAAGAGGAAAGTAAACATCCAGCAGTCTGGCCCTCAAAACAGGCAATGCTTGTGAGAACAAAATAAATCTCTCTCCCAGTTCCTGGCCATCACAGTGGCTGTTCATAGGAGGAAGTAACTCAGCTCAAAGCCAGGTGGTTGTATTGTCTAGACCAGAGGCTCCCAAACCTTGAGATAACAATTGCCAGAGAAGGTAAAAAGTCATCTTTGTTTCTGACCTTAAAACAAACTGAGTCGGTACAAGTCAAATCTTGAATTAAATCTTTATGAAGCTTGTCGTCTGCATTGAGATAGCAATAAAAATATTCACTGATTGTTACATACGTCGGGTATAATCCTGTCCCCTTTTCCCTAGCTGTATTGTCTGTGTGAGACTTTGAAAGGAATGAGAGCATGCTTTGGTACTAAGAAGCCTTTAAAGAAAAAGATAGTGGCGATTAAGGCTCTTGGAAATAAGATGCCATTTTCAATGGTAGAATCTTCTTTTAGGACTTGTACATGAAAATGCTGGCTTTATGCTACAAAGACGTGCCTCAAATAACGTTATCAATGGCTTGAAATGCTAGCAGATTATTTTCAGGTAAAGATTTCCACTCAGATCTTTCTTTGAAGTGCAAACTAATTTCATTTGGATAAAGAAGGGGAAAAAAACCCACCTTCATTCCAGAGGAGTTATGGTGAAATAGTAGCAAAGTTATGGTAACCCTCTGATAGCCTTATTTGCATAATTTTGTTATAATGTGGTCAGCATTTCATTCCCACATAGATCTTCCAGTTTTTATAGTTTAAATAGTTGTACTTTTGAAATGGCAGCATCTCACCTTCAGGTATGCTTTTGTGTCACACTTATTTGCCTAGCTGTAAAGGAGACAAGTAATTAGATTCCATTTCAAGTACCTTCTTGTTCTCTTTTCAAAGGAACAGATCATGGAGCAGGATCCTGGAGGGTTTGGATGTTTGGCTTTTCATTGTTCCCCTCCCCAGAGGTCAACTCCCTTTCACATGTTAAGCAATAAGATGTATTTTCTTTCAATTTGATTACTCAGAATATAAACACAGAAGTAAATTGCATTCTTTTGCTCCTGTATCACGAAAGGAAGGGAGTAAGATTTATTTGTATGAAATTTCATTTGATTCTACATTGAGATTTTTATCTTGAAAACTATTCTTGTGTTTGTGACTTAATTTTAAGGTGCTGGGAACCCAAATTGCAAAGTTGCAATTGTAATGGGCAAAACCAGAAACTCCTCAGCATCCAGGTAAGGATTCCTAGGAGATTCAAAGAGTTACCTAAAACATGTTTCCTGGAGGAATCACTGCTTGCAAAAATTTTGTTACGTGAAATACCATTAATTGCCTTGATCACTTGGATGTGCTTGTGAATTATAGGGGAGTTTGAAACCTGTGCGTGTGTCTGTTTAGAGAAAAATGTTGCTGACCAAGCTTCTGTTTTGCTGTCAGCTGCTGATGACTGGAGCCTCCCAACCTTTTCACTGTCACAAGCTGGCATCAGCATGCTTCCCCACTCTGTTCCACTAGCTCTAGTGTTTGTGCAGCTGTGTGATGAGTTGGATCAGGAAATGTTGGGGGATTCACTAACTTTGTCTTGGTCACATTAATTTTAGTCTGCATCAGTTGTTCAACCAACAACTATCTCTGGCTTACAATTTATTTCATAAGTATATAAAACAATTAATGAGAGCAAGAATTGCTTGCTTAAATGATAATAAACCCAAAACTTTTCAGAGCTTCCCTGAACAGAATGAGTACAAGTGGCACGTCAGAGACTTGAAATGATCTACAAAGTTTTTCACAAAGTTATCTGTAGGTATAGAAAGTTCAGTTTGAAACATGGGATGTTTGCTATGTGAAGTTGTGTGAGCAGAGAGCATTGCACATCTTTAATCAGACCTACTCATTCCGTTCCTATATCTGTAAATATAATACTTCCCTCTTCTTGTTTAAAATATGTTGTTCAACTCTTATTACCAAACTAAAACTGGCTTTTACAAAAACAAGTGATGAATAAAATGCTTCGTGACTGATCCCATTAAAATCCTACAGCTTGTAATAGAAAAGAATTGGAACGTTTATATCTAAGTTGGATTTTAGCCCAAATTCCACTGATTATCTGTAGTTTTTAGATTTGGCTAGGTTCCACTGAGAAGTAAACAGTAACTTGTTTGCAGCATACAGGATGGTTTGTCCGGTGGCTGTACAGACAGTGGCATCTGTTCAGCTCTTCAAAGCTGAACAGAAGTTCATGGAGGGCTTTGTGCGATACTGCGCTTGCTAGAACTGGAGACGGAATTCAGGGACCTGGATGTCACCTCTGGTTCTGTGCGACTACTGATTGACCTTAAATATTCTAAAGGAATTTAAACATGGTGATTCTTTTCCTAAACTATAGGCAAGCCAAGATGATGATGATGATTGATAAACATGTTTTGAGAACAAAAAAGAAATGCAGGGAGGGGTGGGGTGGGGGGGAAGGAAATGGACTGGGTGATATAGAAGTACTTGCACAGAGTGACAGAAGTAGTAGTTTTTTGGTCGTGGTGCGTTGTTGAATGGTGGTTCAAGGAGTGTGGAAGCATGCCTGCCACACTGCATGCACTTGGTATAGGTAATTCTCAACACTGGCTTTATGGGAGTGCTAAATTGAGGATAGAGAATAAAAAAAAAGTGGAGGGAGGGGACAGAAGGGAGGCTTAAAGTTAACCATTACTTGTGCATTTTGTCTTGATTAGGTATGAGCAGCACAGTATGATTATTGTTCCCATGGACACTCCAGGGCTGAAGCTGATAAGACCCCTCTCAGTGTTTGGCTACCTGGGTAGGTGATAATATTCGTCAGCTATACGCATATTAATTTGTTAGCAGTCTCAGAAGCTGCAGTAATGCTAATAAATATTGTATATGAAAAATGTACATATAGAAAAAGGGTTAGGAGTAGAAGGCCTGTATGTTTATCCCTCTTTGTTTTACACTGCTGTGTTTTTTCTATCCCTGTAGATGAGATCCATGGAGGACATTTTGAGATACACTTTAATGATGTGCGAGTACCTGTCTCCAATATAATACTGGGTGAGTTTCAGTATTAATTCCTTTTTAGTACATACAGCAATGAACCAAGCTTTATGAAACGCTGATTTACTTTATGAATCACCAGAAGTTACTGTAAACAGCTATGGTCAGTTGAGCCAGGGGCTCAAACACATGGAAGAGGAAGCCCACCCTTCTTTAACAGTCTACCTGCTGCTTGAATGTAACTTGTTTAGAGCAGAAAGGTGATTGAAGCAAGCAGGGCAGCTTTAGCTGTCATGTGAAAAGCACTTCCCTGAAGTAGAGCAAAGCTGAAACTGTCAGTGGCACTGTGACCTCCTGCAGGGAGAACTTTGCTCTACTTCTCTCACTATAAATCCTGATTTCTTCTATTTCCTCTCTGCTATTTTTATTTTGCTGAAAGGGCTTTCTGTCTTGAGTAGCCCTAGGACCTGGAAACCTCAAAGTCTTCCCCCAGATTCTCATACCAAATCCCATAGATGTATTTTTCAGTGTAAGATTAACAACATTTAAATCAGGTAAATCAAACCCTCTCAGAAACCATCTTAGAGCATGCTTTGTGCTGTAAGTATTATTAACAGTGTGTCAGCATAGATCTAGCTGGAGTAAACAAGCAACAGACTTTTCAGAAGCTTGCTTCTAGCTCTGGTGCTATGAGGCCACTTCTGCTCAGAGCCACGGGTCATTTCAAGAGGGAATCAAGGAGTCTGCATGTGTCTGTTTTTCTTTCCAACCAGGTGAGGGCAGGGGGTTTGAGATAGCTCAAGGTCGGCTCGGGCCAGGCCGTATTCATCACTGCATGAGGTCCCTTGGTGCTGCTGAAACCGCTTTGCAGATAATGTGCCAGCGTGCAGCACAGAGAGAGACTTTTGGGAAGAAGCTGTATCACCACGTAAGCATGTTCCTTCTTTGTCTCCATTCACATGCTCCAGACATCACCCTTTCTTCTGCCCATGCAGAACCTTGTGACTCTGATAACGGACACTGCAATAGATGTGCCCTAACCTTGAATTCCAAGGGGAAAAATCACATTGCGAGGCTTCCGCTTTTCACTATAACCTACAGGATTTTTTAATTTTTTTTCCTTGCAGTGAATTGGATCTCCTTTGCTGGATTTGAATACCGATTTTGTCACCATGTTTTTTACTCTGCTTTTACTGATTGGATCGGACAGGTGTTTTTTCAGGCATACAGCTTATGTTTCTGTAGTTTCTGGGATTTTTGGTCTTAGCTTGCTCTGGAATTGAAATACTGCTGCGTGAGAGAGAGCTGGCTAAAATAATAGAAAGACGAGTGTCTGCTTTTTATAGGAATCATCAG
Source organism: Balearica regulorum gibbericeps (assembly GCF_011004875.1). NCBI lineage: Eukaryota > Metazoa > Chordata > Aves > Gruiformes > Gruidae > Balearica > Balearica regulorum. The sequence continues at coordinate 120,800,534 of NC_046185.1, forward strand.
CATTTAGTAGTTGGCCTATTACATTTCAAGTGTTCCTCAGTCTTATCCTACAGATAGGATGACTTTATTGGAAAAAACAAGTAAAGGCAATGGAAAGAGGAAACTGAATTAGTGTCTGGCACAGATTATAGAAAATTGTTTGTACAGATCCATTTTCCAGTCATGTCACTGCCAAACTTCCATTCACAACCGTAACCTAGAATTAAGAGTTGGATGAGGAGAGCACTATTTCTCAGAAGCTCGTTAAAGTAAAACCGAAATTTGACGAAGCCACACAAGACCTGAGGGCCAGTTGCCTAGCCAGCATAGGTTCTTCATATCTCTGGGACAGCAAGGGAAGAGGTGACACTGTTGGCCTTGGGTGACAGCCTGGCTGTTGGGAGAAGAACGTGTCGGAATACCTCCACCTAGGTTCAGACCACCTCTGCTGGCATGAGCTAAGATAAGCCCCCAGACTTTGCACTGAGGTGAGCGCTGCATGCTTGCTCGTGCCTCCCGTGCTGCCGAGGCTACGGGGCAGCAGGAGCCCCTTGCCTGAGGCTGGCTCAGGCTCCAAACAGCCTTTGCACTGACAAGCACCACATGAACAGTTTTTTTTTTCTGCTGTGGTATGTTGCCTGCAGAGAGGAATTAGCTGAGAGGAGCAGGGAAGGGCTGGCAAGACTGTAACTTTGGCTCAAGGGAGCTGCTCATTTATCATCAATGTGAACAGACAGATGCAGGAGGCACCACCCTGCAGCTGTTGGCTGAGGTGTGTGACACACCGCTGGTAGTTTAAGCAAAGCAGAACCGATTCCTCTCCCCTTTCACCCTCCAGTTTTTGTATACTGGGGCAAGTTACACAGGGATGGTTCTGAGTCCTGGTAGTGGATGAAGGAAAGTAGTGAGTAAAGAGCAGACTTTGAAGGGCTTCAGGAAAAGGGCCAGCAGGCCTGACCAGAAAAGGAGAGTGTCCCAAAATCTGGAGTTTTCCCCCTTTTCCTCTTTTCTGCCAGGAAAAGAGCTGCTCTAACTTTAGTATTCTGTCAGTCAAGTGTTTTCTTTCTTTTTTTTTTTCCTCATGTTAGATTACATGCATCAAACTAGCTTGGACTGGACATGCACATGCGGAGGAATAGGGGGCGTCTTCCGTAGGGCAGGTTACCCAGCTGCGCTAGGAGGCATTAACTGACTTTCTGCTTGGTGGCTTCTCTCTCTCTGCAGGAAGTTGTAGCCCACTGGATTGCTGAATGCCGCCTTAGCATTGAACAGGCTCGACTGCTTACGCTAAAAACAGCCAGCAAGATTGACATGTTGGGCAACACAAAAGCAAGAAAAGAGGTAAAAGTTGGGGGGGGGGTTTTGGCAGCCTCAGGCTAGGACTTGGGGATGCAACACGTGTGCAGCTGGTTGAAAAAGAAGCTAAACCATATCGCTGTTATCCTTCTGATGGTGGAGCATAACTTCATGTGGAAAGTAGACAGCCTTAAGATGTACTTTTCATTGTCATGAGATTGGAAAGCATTCTTGGTTAAAAAAAAAAATTGAGATCAGTCTGTTGAACTTCTAATTTTTAAATACTTTAAGTATTGATCACTTTTATCTCAACACAACGAGATTGTTTTGAGTGATGGAAATGGTTTTACCTTACCCAGGGAACAGGAACAGCAGAGCTCTTACCCAATCCAAAGAGGAAGGGATATACTGTGAGATACCAACCTTCAGTAGAACTGTTAGATAAACATCTTCACTTGCTTATGAAACTGTTACTGATAATGTGAGTCCTCTTCTATCTACAGGTAGCCATGACCAAAGTGGTTGTCCCTCGAGCTGTGCTCAAAGTGATTGACTGTGCAATCCAAGTGTGTGGCGGAGCTGGGGTTTCCCAGGATTTTCCTTTGGCTTCTATGTGAGTAAAGGGAGACTGAGCTGTGGATTCTAAGCATTCCTTTTAAGATACTTTTATAAAGCCAGTACATGCTGTTTCACCTCAGGTAGCCTGAACTAATGGTCCATATGCCTTTATGCTATACAACTTTAAACAAATGTTTTTGTACGTCAATTCCAATGGAACTGCATGCCTTCACCCATTAAAAAAAAAACACAAAACCAAAAAAACAGGTGATGGACCTACAATAGTTCTTAGCAGCAGCATAGAGGATTTGTTTCTAAAGCTCTGTCTTTTCCCTTACGGCTTTGGGGAGAAGCCAGCCTTCAGAATTTCCAGCCCACACATCCCAATCTTGCCGCAACCACCTTGCTGCTGTACCCCTTGTGTGACAGCAGCTCTTTTCAGAGAGACTATTGTTAAAAGGATGGCTATAGCAAAAATAGCACCAGGAACTGCTTGTCAGCCTGGCTCGCTGCTAGGGCAGGATCAGAGACCTACCCCTAATTCAGCTCTTCCCGCACAGGTTTGCTTATATCCGGACCTTGCGCCTGGCAGATGGGCCGGATGAAGTTCATCTCTCAACAATTGCAAGGTGGGAACTGCTTGATCAGTCAAAGCAGCTAACTGCAAAACTCTGATGTCAGCACAAAGCCATCTCACGTGGAGGGAAGATTTAGGAAAGATTTTGTTCACCTAATTTTACCTTTAACATTATTGCACTGAATACAAAAACTTGATTGTAGCTTGAAGTGATACATACTCTCTCACTCTTTACTTGTAATTATTACACTTAGTAATCAGCAGCTTGCTTTTAAAAGTTCACAGAATGCCATGGGAATGCCAGAATTTGTCTGGGGTTTTTGTAACACTAAATAAAATCTATTTTCTAACAAACAGGTCTAAAGTGCTTCATTTGCCCTCTTCATCCTTTTACTGTAGGCAAAGCAGTTTCGCCCAATTCAGTTTATTGCAAGCTAGGATAAACTTAATTATTGATTAGATTACAAACAAGTAAACACTTAGGGAAATGCCTTTCTTCTCCCTTTCCAAAGCTCAGCTTCAGTCCAACCCCACACCCCTCATCTTCCCCAGTTCCTGTTCTCTTTTCTTTCACTGGTTACTCAGTCCTTCCCCCACCTGCTCTCAGGTGCAGCATGAGGCAAAGTGTAGCAGTTTGTCTGCTACCCCTTGCTGCTTACACCTCTGCTTTGTTTCTCTAAAGGCATCTCTTCACATTTTTTCCCCTTATAGGTGCCCCCCTTTTGTCTTCCCTTGCATCTTTTCTCCTTTTCGTACCTCTCCCCCTGTGCCAGCCCCAGCTGCTCCCACCCTTTCTTAAATATATCTAAGCACAGGTGCCACCTTCCCCTGTGAGGAGCTGAAGTTTTGGCTGGAAGCAGCAGCAGCAGCAGCTTGCACAGGGCAGTTCACAGCCTCCTCTGCTACCAGAACAGGCTCTGCCATTTATGTCCAATACAGCTTTGAGAACTTCCCCAAGGTGAGAGTTCCTCAGCTCTGCCTCTGTAACAGCCCTCTTCAACAGAAGTTCTTACAGGATAATTGCTCATATAGGAACAGAACCAGGCAGATGGCAGTATACTGCACCCTGGGTGGTTCTACCGCCTATGAAGTTAGGACAATTGCTTTTCAACTTGTACAGAGTTGATCAACAAGTAACTTCAGGAGCGTAGTGTTTACTTCTTGCATGAACAAACCACCTTAGCACTTTGTTCAAGTTTGGAGAGAAGAGACCCTGCCTGGCTTAGTCTTCAGGATGAGACCTGAAGGGTGTTCCAGCTAAAGCTACTCAATCAGGGTGGGACAGTTTCAGAAGTGGAAGCTTTCCACAAATCAATTCATTGCACCTAAAACCACAATTATGTCTCTTGAGGAAGCAATAACTATTGTTCGTATTTCCATCCATCTTCACTTCCTCTTGCTTCCTGCCAAGAATGCTTCCTAGGAAGTTGAGAAGGTCAACAAGTGGCTGAAGTGCACAGTACAGCACCACTACCTGTGGTTTAAGAGTTCTGCTCCAGGCTGTTAAAACCTGCACAATGTGGTTTTTCCAATCAGGAATGTCCAGGAACCCTGTTTAGCCACACCCAAATTAAGGTCTCTGACCACCCTTATTTCTCACACCTTTGAGGAACAGCTACATAAGAAGAATACCACCTTTATCTCATTAACAAGGCTTTTAATTCCCTTTATTTTTAAAATTTTATGTACATATGAATGATCTGTATAATGTACACTCAATATAGAAAGTTTTTTATATACTGGATAATGTATAGAACATTTCACAATTACACTAATTTCTTACATAACATGTCAACTTTAAGGGGTTTTTTTGCTGAAGCTCTGTCAATTTGGTCAAGCCAGTTATACATATAAATGTCTAATGCTGTTTGATCTCAGGAAGAAGATAATGTTAATGATTAAGGGCATCAGTGAACCAGTGCAGGGACAAACCCTTCGCAAGTCACGTTCAATGAGAGTGATCACATCAGACTGGGAAAAGAAGGGATGCCCTTTTGGCAAGAGGGGGGTGTGTGTCAGTGAGATCAAAGTGATTTTAGCCCAATTCCTCTAGACTGTAGCTCAACTCCAGTCATGCTAATTCATAAAATATAAAAACTAGGAAAGTTTGATTCACAGTCTTGTAAACAAATATAAAGGAACAAAAATGTGCTTACGTACAACAAGAAAAAAAATTTCTTGTGTACCCATATCAGCTGATCCACAGAGTGCTTTCTTGTGTTACAGTGTGACAGTTAGAATCACTGACTTTTTCCTAAAAAAAAAACCAAACAAAAAAACAGTCATAGAAAAAGGAATAACACTGTCATTAAACACTTGGAAAGGCAGTAAGTTCACTTCAATACGTTGGAGGAAAGTGCTGTTCCCCATCACTGGCCAGCCTGCCTTTCTGTCTCTTCCACCAGAATTTCCAGTCCTTAGCTGACATCTCCCACTTCATTGTCTACCGGGGGTGGTACGTTGGGCATTACAGATGATGTCGTCCCTGCAGTAAGGTAACCAGCAACTCCAGGGCCTTTCAGGAAGAAAAGAGAATATTGCCAATTAAGTTTTGATTCAAAAGAGCAACTAAACAGCTTTATTCCCTCTGGTAACACTCAAATGCATCATCCAAGTCAACCAGACACCTTCAACAAGAACATTTAAGAGTTTTGGTTTGGATTCTTTGGAATCTTGGAACATGAGGAATTAAGGCATCTGAGCCACTAAGCAGAGGAGCCTGTGGAGACCATTCTCAGACTCGCTCAGCATTTTTTTTATTCTGATGTGCCAAATAAGTTACAACAGAACTGCAGCCAGCAGCATTATTTATCTCCCCTTCCCCCCTGAAGTGGCAGTAAAGAGGGGGTGGCCCTCCTTTGCTAAGGAGAGGACCTGCTGCAGAAGGGAGGTGAGTTCAGGCATACATTCCACTACCATGCTCCATGTTTATGGTTTCAGTGTTGCAAAGGTTTTCCCAGCTGCGTATTTAAAGGAAACTCAATGTGTTGCCCCATGAACAGGCAGAACTGCCTTGTGCTTGTCTGGGCAGCTCTTTGTGCCTCCAGTTAGAAAGAGCAACAGTGTTCTTGGGATAAACAAGCTCTGTATCAGAGACGGAGAACTCCTCACCATGAATAAATCTATGTCGATTACTACGGGGGAGGGGGTCAGTTTTGCACTGCAGACAAAGCCTCTCTCCCTCAAAGCTCGGAGTTTAAAATGTAGTCATACACAAACTTTCAACAAATGCAATAAAACCTCATATTGCAGCATGAGGTGTTTCAACAGCAACTCTTATCAGGTTAATTAATGATTGTAGAAAACTGCCAACCTGCAATATGGTCCTGCATCAATACACTGATTGCCTTGGTATTAGACCTTCAGCTTACACTGCTAGTCTTCAACATGGCAGGTTCTGCTGGGTTATTTATTCCCCTCCCTTAAGTCATCCTCACCAAGTTCTCCCAAATTTACATGCCCCACCCTCCCTTCTCACAGCACTGCCTGGAGCCAGAAGATCAGAGCATGGTTTGTCTTCTCACCAACAGCCCACACCACCACTGCAAGCAGGAGAGCAAAGCAAGCAGTGCCTTTGGTGGAACAAAAGCTCTCTGGCTCCAGGGGGGGACTTCTCATTGCCAGCCCGTCAGCAGCACCTCCAAGAGCAGGACCCATTTTTACATGTCCTAGTACAAGAATTCCACTCATTCTCCCATCCCTCAAACTTTTCCATTATGGAGGACTGATTCCTAGCATGCTTCAGCAGTCTAGTTCATCTGTAGTACCAGCAATTCTCAGCCACCGCAGTTTAGTTTTCTGCTCCCATGTGCTTGAAGAAGGCAAGTTTACAGATGTTTCGTAGTCTGGGACCACACATTTGTTACAGTTCTATGACATGCATCTATTACTTGGAACGCAGCAAGTGCGGCGTGCGTTTTGCAAGATGGTATCTACCTGCTTTAGAGAGCTACACAGAAGTTAGCAAGCTGCCTGGCACAGCAGATCTAAAGCCCACTTCTCAGGTGAAGGGGACTGCTGCCAGTTAGAAGGGAAGGAGAAGAGACACCTGAGGGAAGAGAAATAAGCAAGGGAAGTTTCAAGGGAAGTGCAAATAGCAAAGCAATTTGAAGCAAGACATAAGGCAGAATACAAGATAAGGCAGAGTTAAAAATAAGCTTGCAGTTTGGTTTCCATCTACATTTTGGATTTGCACGGCATCTTCATTCTACATTTGCAAGCACTTAAACACTAGGCAATTTAAACGCAGCAGAGGCCTTAAGGCACTGGGATAGCTATATTGCCAGTCGCAAGCCTGACAATGTCTGGTCTAGTTTCAGTTCTTAGCCAGTAATCAGCCAGCATTTACTTTATGTCTTTAATTTACAGTATTTATGAAATACCACAGAAATTAAATGCCAACTGAATCATGTGTTCTTTGACAAAGTGTCATTAAATGGTGCAATAAACAGAGAACTCCTGTTCAGAGCTAAAGCACCAAGTCTTTCTTGCATGGAAAAAACACATCTAGTATTGCAATGTACCCACTCTCAAAGTGTTAAGCATCTGCTTCTAGACTGTTTAATTCCTGACTTGAAAGGCTCTTACTTCATCTTATCAACATGCATGCTACTATCTTGCAAGAAAAACCTTGCTGTCTAAATGCCCATCTGACTATACCTCATTAATTCAGCTAGGCACAAAAGCTTTACCAAAATTCCTGTATTGGGATAGATGAGGAAGTTCCACACAGCACTTGGAAGTGTTCATATTGACTTGTCAAAGGACTTTAAAAGTTTGGCCTCCCAGGTAAGGTTTTAGGACCAAACGATCATTCAGCTGATAGCTATTGAGGAGTCAGAAGTTTACATCATGTGTTGCTTTAGATAAAGTTTGCTACAATGTCATTACATAAAATATTTTCAGATATAGCAAGTAATCTGTGATAGCAAAGTTTTGGACTGTGATACAGCAGAATGTAGTCATTAAAGATGTGTCTATCAATCACTGCATGGGAGTGAAGGAAGAACCAGAATTTGATTTGCTATGACATGAGTGTTCTAGGATTATGTCCACACCGTGCCATGGAAGAAATTCTTCACTGTGAGGGTGGTGAGGCACTGGAACAGGTTGCCCAGAGAGGTTATGGATGCCCCCTCCCTGGAAGCGTTCAAGGCCAGGCTGGATGGGGCTTTGGGCAACCTAGTGTAGTGAGGGTGTCCCTGCCCATGGCAGGGGGGTTGGAACTAGATTATCTTTAAGGTCCCTTCCAACCCAAACCATTCTGTGATTCTGCGATTACTAGCAAGGAGGTCCGCATCAGTTGCTATCATTTGCATGCGCACAGCACACACAGCCAGAATGCTCTATGCTGCTAATGGGACTGAGGTGGCACCCCACGGTGCCATTTTGCATCTTGGTAGCACCAGCAGGGGACCCACCCAGGGTGCACCACAGGTGTGTTTGAGTATATGCTGCAAGCTCCAAGTACAGGCATGAGGCCACTCCCACCAGACAAGGGCCCTGCCAGGGCACTGGGTCTGACTGGAACAGGCCTCACATGTTGAGCTGTTAACGTTCAAACTGTTCCAGTATACAGCTCCATGCCTAGCCCTAAAACAGCATAATTCACATTGCACAGTGAATACAGAAAGAGTCTAAGTGATTTTGAAGGAAGTTTACTCCTCCTCCCCCCAACCTTGGAAAACAATTTGCTCTAGAACTAAAAGGACATTGATCCCGAGACAAATTGAAAAGTGACTGTCATTCACTAGCTCCAATTACATCTCTGCTTTGTCACTACAAGGTACTTGCAAGACTTGCCAGTGTCCAGATTCCGTTGCTTTGATATTTTGTAGGTAGGTACAGCAAAGACTATCCACAGAGATACGTTCTCAATCAAAAAAAGAAAGTGTTTGGCTTTTGATACATGCTTTAAAACTTACTGTACTTGTACAGCATTGAATGTTCACGCCACATGATGGCACTAGATCCTGAGGATAAACACTATCTCCAGAGTCAAGTCTGACTATTAAGTAACAATTCAGTATGATCCAGGACACAGATAGGAAAGGGTTGCCAACCTGTGAGGTATCCTGCTGTTTGCGTCTCAGAAATGAACAAATCATGTTTCTGATCCTTGAAGGCACTCCACACAGAAGAACGAGACAGAATTTCATTTACCTACAGTATTTGAAGAGATTAACACAGTGAGCAAGTGACATTTGTCATGTTCTAGGGGAACAAACTCATTTTCTAGACCCAAACCATTGTGGAGAGATTACCAAATCACATGGAGTAGTGAGGCTGCAATACAAGGAGGCTGCTTTCCAAGGAGACTCTAGCAACTCGCTTTTTCCATTTGGATTGTGCAGCTGAACACATAATGCAGAAGGCTCAAAAGTCATTTAGTAGCTTGACTTTCTCCCTCACTTCTCACTTACGTGACAAGGAAAAGCACCCTGCAAGGAGCCACTTGCCATGCACCGACAATTGAGGCAGAACAGGACTTTTCCCATACTACGGTGAGATAGCTTTTTGCTCCGAGTTGGCCCTATCTCCAGTTTCCCTCCCTTTGAGAAAGCTTTCAACACAAGGGTAAGAGAAAGGCACCAAGAACCAGCACAGTTACTGGGACAAATTTTACCAACTTGAATATACAACCACAACACTGCTGCAGTTGTCTACAACAGTATTTATCCAGTAAGCAAAAAAGCATTTACATTTCTAACAAGTTCTGAAGAATTCTTAGTAGAAGCCTATGAGCTTATAGAACATCTCTGCACTTGGGATTTGCCTTTTTCACTACTGCTCTTCACATGCATTGAACCAATGACTTCTGCACAAGAAAAGGATGGAGACTTTCCAACCTGTAAGGATTTTGTAGTTACATGATGTTAAAGTTTTAGGTGGAACAATGCACAGGACAGCCATAAGATTAAGACAAGGCATGTTCAGAGTTAATCTTCCAAGTGTGCAAAGCTCAGTTAAGGACTTGTCAGTACTTACCTGTTCTCCGTACTGCAGGCTGCGAGACATGGATTTCAGAGTTTTAACAATCTGAGCTTTTGTTGCAGATGGGCTTTCCAGGTTCTCAAGACCGATACCTTCAAGCAGCTTTAGAAGATAAGGGACCAAATCTGCTTTCAAAGCCTGCAAACATACTCAAATGAGTTGTCTTAAAATGGACTAGGAAGTCTCATACAGATGTTTTACATGACTAGTATTAGTGTGAACAGGAAGTGCCAACAGCTATTACTAAGCATGTTCAGGCTAATCAATTTGTCCTGAGTTGTATAAATACATACAAGAGAAAGCAGATACTGTCCAGCAGTTCTGCACTGTCTAGGTGTAAACTCAGTTGAATTAGTTGGCATCCCAATGTTATGCTTTCTCAGCAGACGCAAGCCACTGCTATCCTACACATTAAGCTTCAATGTTCAGGTAACCTCCTTGAATGGGTCTGCATTTTGGATAAAGGACTGGCTTCTGACTTCTCCAGATGAAAAGTATGTTAGATGGCTTCTGGAAAGCCTCCTGCACCCTTAAGTTGAACAGTACCTCTATTCCTCTGAGCAGATTAGATACCCAAATATAAAAATACCGCATTTTTACAGACCGAGAATGTACTACTTACTTGGGCTACTAAGTCATTTTGTTCCTTCTGAAACATTCGATTAAGTGCTTCACAGGCTATGCCAACTATATCCGATCTCTTTTTCATTCCATTCATGAGAGGGCTAATGGTCTCTAGTGATGCCATTGCTCGAACACAAAGCTACAGAGACAGAAACATCCAGAGCACTGTATTTTATGCTAAGCTTGACAGTAATGGCAGATACAGTCAGATAAGACCATAAATTTCTCCGTGTCTTTAATCTATCAATTCCCCATTAACTAGCAGTAAGTACCTACTCATCTGGTACACAGTATTTATAGTTAGAATAAGGACTTTCTAGGAGGACTACAAAGCAATACAAATAACTCCAGTTACAGCTTTTTTTCTCCCCTTGAGCACAGAAATGATTCAGTACCTCATTGTCAGACAATATGTGCATGACACGAATGGCACTTTTAGGAATGGCGTTGTTCTTGTGATTCATAGCTTGGATTATCTTGTGAAGATGACCAAGCGGAGGAACTTGATCAGCTAGCTGAGGCTGGGCACTGAACAGGCACACAGTTGCTGTGGTAATGGTTTCTAAAGTTTCCCCCTGCAGAAAACCAAAAATCAACAGAAAAATGTAACTTAGTAAAGCATAATGTATCACCATAACAACAACATTTCTCACTTGCTCTGCATTATAGATTTTTTTTCCCCTAATGCTTTTTATCATGTCACTTTGCTTTGAAATTGTTAAAATAAGAAGTTTAGAATAATGGCAGACATTTGCTGTTTCCATGAACACAGATCACACAGAAATTTTTAAGCGCTGTTTCCAATATCTACAGAAGCCAGTGTTTTGCTGCAGCCTCTGCCTGCACAGCAGCACATGTGCTAATTTGCATGGTGGAAGCATGACAGCACAGATGTTTAGGCTGACCACTGAATGCCTTAAGGGTTCTGCAGCCTGTGCAGCAGCACTGTATTCTGCATGCCTATACCAACTGCTATCACATCTCTGTAATAAAGATGTCTGTTTTATTCAATGTGCAAGTTAGTTCCTTCCATGCAAGTCTAATCCAGAGTCTGAATACTGTTTAAAATTCAGTTTTTAGTAAAATCATTAAGTTACTGACTTGAACATTGCTCCTATTCAAACTATAACACATTAGTTCCACTACGTTACACTACTTGTTAGGTGGCAATCACATATAGGTCATGTAATTTACAACAGAGTGGGAAGTTAGTTTTGCAGAAGGACATTAGGAGTGTCAAGACCTGAAAGTTTTTAGGCAGTGTAGAACAAGTGCCATTTTCTCACATCAGTCAGTCATGGACTAATTAGAGACACTCCATTTGATAAGCCTCACCTCTACCATAAAATAAGCCTCTAAGACTTACTGAGGCTAGTTCTGTGGCTTCAGGGACTTTAAAAGCTCTGACTCATGTTCAGAAGTTGCCTAAACGTATCTACGTGCTTTTACAGAGTCAGAAAGCAAACCAAAAAAAAATAAATCATTCACATTGGGAAGAAAGTGTGAGAAAAAGAGTGTGAGAACTGAAGTTAATCAGAGAATCCTAGATCCATTTAGGTTGGAAACGACCTTTAAGATAGAGTCCACCTGTTAACGTAACACTGCCAAGTCCACCACTAAACCATGTCCCTGAGCACAACATCTAAAGGTCTTTTCAATACCTTCAGGGATGGTGACTCAACCACTCCCCTGGGCAGCCTCTTCCAGTGCTTGACAACCCTTTCGGTGGAGAAATTTTTCCTAATATCCAACCTAAATCAGATACTAAAAGAATAGTAGCTTAGGACTGCTAAACAAATTTAAAAAGCAGAATCAGAAAAATCATCTTACATGGGGGTTATTTTTCTCCAGTAGTTCAGTAAACTTTTCCAACAGTGCAATGAGAAATTCTCTTGGTTTCCGTAAAACCCAGGCCGGCTGGGCAATAAAAATCCTTAGGAAGACTCCTCCCACTGAAAGTTCACCTTCTGCCTCACCATACACCACAGCAAAATCTTCAGGCAGCTGTTGAATTGTAAAGTAGGAGTTACTGACAAAAGGTATTTGTGAGAGCTGTACTTGCTTCTCTAACATCATGACTCTAAGCAGTAAGGGTCACTGAACTAACTATTCTCTGCAGCGGAGCTGTGCAAGACCAGTGAATGCTTCACCTTGAAGAAATACAAGTTAAGAAGTGAGAGTAGAAAGAACAGTGCAGGTAGTACTACTACAGTGGACTTTTCTTTCAAAGAACACAAGTAACTGAGTCTGCAACTAGTGGTAAACACAAATTCCAGAGAAGTACCAGCAACAAGGCTGATAAAGCAGCCCTTTCCTTTCTTGCACACTTCAGGGGAAGGTTTCTCACCAATCAACCTAGGGAAGTTTCCAGTTTCCAACTGCATCAAAATAGCCATCCTGCATGTGTTTAGGAGTTGTTTTAAGTTGAACTAGACCACTGTTGTGAAGTCATGCCTGGCCTTTCACAGATATTGGAAAATGTTACAGACAAACATCTCACTGACTGACCTGATAATGATGGAAAGGTTCAAGACAATCATTTGAGACTCAGGGGCTTATTAACGTTCCTGAACATTTACCAAGAGCAAGTTTACTACAGCTATGTAATAAGTGATAGGACTTTTTCCAGCAAACTGGTATTCTCCTTTGTTGCTGACTTTTGGTAAGTTTTAGAACGACCCGAACTATCAGAAAATTCAGAGTATTACTGGCAAAACCATTGCCAATAAAGTGTGTGATTTCAAGGTACAAGTAATAATGAAAGCATTAATTCAACATTAAAACAGTTATGTTAGCACAGCAGTGAGTTCCTGTTGGTACTTTAAGAGGAAAGCCTGTCAGAGTTACATACATGCATATATTGTCAGCTGGCTTACAGTCTCCCTGGACACACCCAAAGCAGAAGCAGTATACTTTTACCTTCCAGTTAGTGTCAGGGTTGTCCCTCTGAAGTTTAAAGTGCCTTTAAAAAGAAAGTAAGTTTTAACGAGCAGTAAAAGAAGCAGTCGTCTTCCCTACTTGACACCTCAGTCTCCCTCCATCATTGTGGAGTAGTTCCAGTTTCTAAATCCCATTTTCTGCTCATTGTAAGCCCCTCCCAAATCTTATAGCAGTGAGCAAATGCCTGGATTGTGCACAAACCACACTTGCATCACTAAGTTACAAGTACAATATACAAACAGTGAACAAGTTGCTTTTCACTGAAGCCTGGCTTGCAAGGATTCTACTTTTTACAGGCAGAGCTCTGTCTGACAGCTCTTCTACAGCAACTCTGGTTTACTGCCACTAAAAGTATCTCAGTCAAGGAAATACTTAGTCAGTAGGTCTCCACATACTCAAGCATCATTTCTCGAACTGTTGTTGATACTCTCTCCCTGGAGTTGTCATTCCAAATTAACTCAGGATTTTCATGAGTTCCCTCAAAGATATGAACAGCAGCTTCAGGGTTGTCCCTCATGGCATCCATGAAGACTCCAGGTAAAAATTTCATTAGTGTAATCCTAACCTAGAAAGGATGAACAGAATTGACATTTAGTATACCATACGGCAAACTAATGGCCAGAAAAATAGAGAACTCCAGGAAGTCCAATTATTTGTAGCGCTATACTGCCAACTGCTAAAACACAACATCACAAAATAAACTACTGCTATCATTTTAAATAGTGATAGCCAATGACAGGTCTGAAATTTAGGTATCTAAAGTTAAAGTCATTGCAAATGGAAACCAAACTGCTTATAGTAGTTACAATAAAGACAACTGCTTCTACAAGTCTGATCACAGATTAAGAATTAACCATTTTGAAAAATCCTTCAGATGAATGTTTCAGTCACAAAAGAGGGTATTTTTGTTCCCTCTTTAGAGAGAGGCTGGTAATATCAAGAGTTCCAAACAAGACCTGTTAAGGTTCTTACCTTTGGACCCACCAGCTTATCTGCAGTCATTTTGGCAAAGAGCTCTGCTGTTTGGGCTCGGACCTGTGGATGAGTTGAGTTGCAAAACATATCTAGTAAATAGATCAAAGCACCTGTACAAAGAGATAGGAAATAGTCAAATTCTTTTTCTGGTCACAATTAGTATGAATTCACTGATTCCACATTGATTGTTCTAAAGGGAAGAGTAAAATTTGGCCACTGTATTTAAGTCCAGTGTTGCAGAAACATTTGCTTCAATGTTGTACTGTACCTTTTGCCATGGCTTCTTTAATTATTTTTGTGCTAGATGTCAAAGCATACAAAGTTTCAAGGACGAGCTGCCGACCTGTCAAAATAGAAAGTACTAAGAACTTTGTGCCACATGGACTATAAACTAATCAGAGATGAACTAAACTGATCTTAACAGAAACCTGTATCAAAACTGCAATAAAGCTTATGAGAAGGAGCTAGAGGTACACACACAATTTCAAACTTAGGGATTTCTGGCTAAATTCAGTTAGTTAAGGAATGTCAAATCAATGACACATTTAGGCTTCCCATTACGTAAATTCCCTAAAAGAATTAGTCAATGAAATACTATGCAATTCAAACAATTCAAATACCTGCAATTCAAATATTTCAGCTCACACATCTAAGATAACCAGATTACATAGAACTTTTTTTTTTAATCATCTACACTGAAATGCTGTTTTAACCTAAAACACAGTGTAGCTCAGCCAGCTGCATTCTAATTAATTTCTGAGTTGGAAACCCTTTGCCTTGCAAGACTAATAATTCTATGATACATACTTGAAGGTAAGGAATGCAGGAGTGCCAGTAAGTTAGCAAGAACCATTGCCTCAGCAATATTGTTAACACATTCTTGGTTACTTGTTACTATGTTCACTACCTGTAAAAGAGCAGAAACAGCACTTGATTATATTCCAGCTGTTAAGACACTGTCAAGAAAATGCAGTTTATGATGAAGTCAGTCACCTCACCGGCCAATATAGCTAATATTTACAATGTTTATTCCTGTCACCAAATTGTCTTGTCACCTCAGGGAAGAAAGGAGCAAAGTCACAGGCAAAAAGATATCACTTGTTCCTCTGAGGAAGAACTGACATCTTGGAACTCCAATCCTGATACTTTTTAGATGCTACTCCAACAGCTACACAATCAGGTTTGTTTATGCTGATTATGTAGAACATCCAGACAGGGGGGTTGGGGTTTTTTTGGTTGGTTGGTTTGGTTTTTTTACCTCCAGAGCCAACTGCTGCACCTGACCAGCTCCATGAACACGCAGAAGGGAGAATATCAACTTAAAGTGACCTATGCATTCACACTCAGAACCTGCAAGACACCAAATAAGTTATTCTGTGACAAAGCATTCACTGAAGGCCATCCCGAGCCCACATTTCACTAGAGAGAGGTGTTAAAGACTACATGTCTGTATATAGTCTGCCACTGTAGTTATAACAGCTCCTACAGGATAGCACCTGCTACAGAATTAGAAAATTATGAAGTCCTGTCTATTAATCTGGCTTCCACAAACTCTCAGGTCAGCAATATTTCAAAAGGAGAGGATACTTCCTCCCCCTAAGGCAAGTAACTGAGCTAGTTCTTGGACTACCTAGTTACCTGCATTCTTACAAGACAACTAAGCAAGTTCAGTTTATTTATTATTGATCATCAGTACTTCTTGTCTTCAAACACACTTGCCCTTTCTGATTTTCCCAGCTCAGAGCAGGGTTGCTACCTGTAGCAGCAACAGCTGCCTTCAGGGTTTGTAATTGCCAAATACAGAGAATCCAGTCTGCGAACAGCTTAACCAGCTATTATCAGAAACCATGACAGTAACACAAGTTACTTTTAGAACTAGCATAATACAGTAGGAAAACATCCTAATCGTGTGTCTTGGGCTTTTCCAGTCTGTACACTGATATCTGTCCCTAAATCTTTGCTGGTATTAGCTGCCCACTCTCAAGAGCATCTTCTCCTCCTGCTTTAGTAAGGCTCCCCCAACATATTTTCAGGTGTTTACTAGCATGCAGTACTCAGCTCAAAGAGGTTCTTTTTGATGCAAGGAAGTTTGACAATCAGCTAAAGATTCTTTGAAGGATTACAGAATCATCTGAGAGGTTTAAGTCTTCCTGAAAACAGGAGGCTAGAATTAAGAGTTAAAACCCAGTGTTTCAGAGAAGAAAATAGAGGAGGCTTGGATTTCACACAAAACTTAATACATCTACTGATAATGTTCTCCAGGAAAAAAGAAAAGCAAGCCTATATGGCTTATCAACAGTGCTAAAGTCTGTTAGCCAGCAAAACAAGTTTCCTTCTCATTAGAAGATAAAGACTAGAGAGATCTGCATTTTTTAAGGTTGTCCACAAGAAAGCCTATCAGGGAAGTTCAGTTTTAAGCCTACCTGGGTTGTGTTTTATCACGTTTCTCAGAGCCTCCAGGGCCATTTCAACTCTCCGTAACCGATCTCCGTGTTGATTGGACTCTACTTTCCCAGTCTGTGTTATTGCCATTAGCGTATGAAGATACTGTGCTTGTGAGCCTATGTAATCCAAGAGGCTTGCAGCAAATGCTTTAGGAAGCTTTAAATTAGAGATGAGAGCACTTTTAGCTGTGTGATACACCTTCTTCTAGTGCAAATACTGTTGTATCCAAATAACTTTTCCTACATTTCACATATCCCTCTCTTCCAGACAGGAAATACTTTTCTACTATGATCACTGTAATATCTAGAGCACATTAGCCCTATTTATATCTAAACATACCCTTTGAAAGCTGCCACTACTTCAACAGCACTCTTAAGGTGTATGTTTGTCCAGATATATATAGATGGACAGCAAAGCCAGTAGGTAGAATCACTACCTCCTGGAATTACTGAAATCAACCTGAGTGTCTGCAGTGCAAGCTTGTGGAGAAAAAGCATTAAGACATCCAAAGCAGACATGTTATGACAAACTCATTGTTCTTTTTATTCTGCTCCAACAGAGAGATATCTCATAACATGCTGATCATGTTGAAGGAAGTTTCCGTAAGATCTTGTATTTTCTCTATTCTGTTTGCACTGACAGACAGATAAACAGAAAGTAGTAACATCCCAAATACTAGTTTCAACAGGAAGGTTTTTAGCTACATCTCACCTCTAGTTGGAAGGTAGGGACCTCATTGTAGACTCTAACAAAAATCTCTCCCACAATAAGTTCTTTTGCATGGTCACTGAAGACAAAGTCAGATCCATAGCTCTTGTCACAATCACCCTTTAAGCAGAGATAAAACAGCACAAGCTCAGACAGAAAATAATCTTGTAGAAAGTGTAAAGCTATAACCCAATAATGAAATAGACAATACTTGAACAGAAAACTTAAGGCATTAGCAAAAGTCAGAAGCTCAAGACAGAGTGAAACATAAACAAGCAAACTCTTAGGGGTCTTTGTTTTCTTTTTAAAAAGGAAGTGACTTAGGAGTAGACAACAATGGATACTTGTATTAACTATAGCACTACATTACAAGTGGATGTACCAGAACATGCAACAGTTAAAGAAATAGTAGTGAGATTTAAAGTAAAGAGTATCTTACTCTCTTAATCATGCTTTCTTGTTGAGATTCCAAAAACTCAAGTAATTCAGCTCTTGTCCCATTGTTCCAGATCAAATAGGGGTTCTCTGTGTTACTGTTAAGCATCTTCAGAGTCTAAGAAATAAGGAATTTAGATAATGTAACATGTTTACAACAGTTTGGGATCATTATGCACAGTAATCAGCATGTTTCATGATATTAGTTTATCCAATCTCATTAACAACTAGACCAATTTCATAAGCAAGTTTAAAGTGTCAAGTTTCCTACATACTAAAAACCAGTATATGTAAGTTATTTGGTAGAGTACAATCTATAGTTTAATTTTTCTTTATTCTGCTTCAAGCCACACTTACTTCAGATTCTCTTATTTTTTGGCAGTGAGCGGCAACTATCTACAGTATCTCTTTGTAGATTACTTCCTTGGCACCACTTTTAGGAAGAAGTTTAGCCTTTGCTCTCCATCAAGCCTTGAACAATTAACTCCACTTCTTTGCTCAAACATTTGTTTTGCAAATATTATACTATATTGTATAGTGTCCAGTGTTTGAGGCTGAAACAGTTTCTTTTCCTTGCAGTTAACTCCAACTGCAAAGAAAAATTGCACTGCTGTTCATTATATCAGGTTGGTCTAAGAGAGTTTGATGTTTTAGAAGTGACGAGGTACTTGATGGAAGCATAAAACACCAGAAAGTTTTGGCCAAGAGATGCTTACCTCAGTAGCACTGACCACAGCAAGTTTCCTTGCAATATAGGGTGTCAACATTCCAGCCAAGCTTTTCCTGATTGTTGGGTTTTCAGGTGTAGCTTGCTCTTCAGAGAGATACCCTCCAAGGCGACTCAAGGCCAGGAGACTGAGCTTAGCAAGGCTATTTGCTACCTCCTGAAAAATACAGAGATAATTATTAAAAAAGCTAGAGCTTACTGAAGAAGTATCAGAATAGACAGAAAGTTCTTCAGTACTTCTGCACCAGGATGAACAGAATTGGTATTGTTTGTTTATCTGCATCACTAGTTATGCACTAACGTCTGATAAAATACTAGGTGCTGCAGAACAGCACAATACGATCACTGTGTCACGGGCTTAATAAACACAGTCAGAGATGAGCACTGATAAGTAGGAAAAAACTGGGGCACCAAGATGAGCTGAAAGCTACAGAAGCTATTTAGCATAACAGCTTCTGACCAGACAGCAGTTCTGCTAGCAAATATCAGCATAATAAGCCTTTTATGACAGTGATACAAGAGTTAATAACTACAATAGACTGTTCAAAGCTCATCTCATCCAGCAGCTGAGGAAGCAATGCCATAATTAGAGGGTCACCATTTAAGGAATGGAAGTGTGAAGCCACTTACATAGCTGTGGGGCAAAGGGAAAATACAGTCCTAAAGTAGGCATTTCAGATAA
The DNA here is from genome assembly GCF_011004875.1 of Balearica regulorum gibbericeps. NCBI lineage: Eukaryota > Metazoa > Chordata > Aves > Gruiformes > Gruidae > Balearica > Balearica regulorum. Next base: position 120,819,473 of record NC_046185.1, read on the forward strand.
GTTCATGGTATCAACAGACAATCTCTTCAGTTGAGCCTCAAGAGAAAAAAAGACTTTTTCTTCTGATAGCACAAATTCACTTTTTTATTGTTCACTATAGATAAAAATCTCTTACATTAAGTCTATTGGAAACTACAGGTTTTGGCACCTTTAACATTTGAACTTGAAACATGAGAAAAGAACAAAACCCAAACAGTATTTACAGTATTGCACAAAAATCCCCTTCCAAAGCTGTTCTGTTAACATTACTGTTCATGTACTTCAATGATTCTACTAAGTATTTGAATACACTTATTTTGTTAATAAGAGATGACAAGCAACAAGCATTGGTGTCTGAAAGCATGCATCTTGTTAACATTACCTGGTGATTTGAGTCTTCACTCTTCTGAATACCGCTCTCTTCTAGCGTATAGTCATAGTTGAAGAGGTAACCCAGTAAGTACCAGAGAACTCCACCTTGGAACAAGTGCGTTTGTAGCCAGTAGTCTAAGGCAAAGGAGCTAACACACTCTACTCCCAAAGCAGCTACTCGTGGTATATTCTGAGGGAGGAAAAAAGTTTGCCTTAGTACTTGTGACCAAAGAAAGCTAACTGGCTTCCTTACCAAACAAAGACTTAAAGCCAAAACTTGCTAATTCCAGAGTACTATCTACGCAGCATAGATATGAAAAATTGAAGTAGACAGAACAACATCTGCAGCTGAAGTTAAGTGTCTGGTAGCCAAAAAACATGGCTAATTAATCAGCATCCTTCAAAGAAGAGTCCTTGAATAGTTGTTTCATGTGATTAGAAAGGAACATTGATGAACTGGTGGAAAAACAATTCAAGGTGGCAGAGATTCCCACGTGAGCTTTTTATAGCAATACCTGCCTTCTGCAAAGCCTAAAGAACACACAAGCATCTACAGTCAGTTACTATAATCTGGTTTTACAGTCTTCTGTCTTTTATAGTCTTTTTCTACAGTCTTGTGTTTTCACATACCCCATATGAAAAGTTCAAGACAAAATTCAGCATTTATATAACATGAGGTAAGTTCTAAAGAGCTAAATGAAAACAAAACTTCTTGAATACTGTTCCCAGAGTTTATGCTGATTTAGGAGTATCTGCTTATGTGAGATCTAGCTCTAGTACTTTTATCTGCCAATTTAGTACAGTAAACCAATCAGCTAGATATGTCAATTAAAAGGCAAAGGTAGCTAAATCTTTATCATGATTGTATTTTAAGTCCACTAAATGGATTCAAATACAAGTGTTGAGAACAAGGCACTAGAGTTCTTATCCCATAATGATTAGCTGGAATCTTATACAAGTGTTTGATCAGTTGCTGCAACTGTCTTATCTCCCTTAAAGGGGGAACATTCCCCTAAACATTGAACAGTTAAATACCCATTTAGACAAAGCAAAGCAGCTCTTACCTTGCCATAATATAGTAGTCTACAGAGGTCCTTAATGATGTTAGGCATTTCTGTAATCTTCTCTCTGCATTCCTCAAATTGAGCTGCTACACTGTAACACTTACTGATATATCCACATACCTAAAAAAAAGCAATATTTTATAGGTTCTGAGTGCAGGGGAAATGCATGTTTACAAACCTATTTTTAATACTGTATCAATATTTTATATAATAAACATAAGTGTGTATACATTCTATATAATATATAGTTTTCTGAGAAGCTGACACAATATGTTAAAGTTGCTGCAACTTACCTGTACAGACATATCATCTGGTTTACTAGAACGAGTCAAGACTGCTACACAACGATTAAACGCTTCTTGCAATACCTGTGAGGATTGGATGATGCATAAGTTCAGTCACAACAAAAAACAATAGAGCCTGGCAGAAATAAAACATTAGCTGGTAAACACATTTTTAATGGCCGAAGGGAAATGTTTGACAAAATCTGTTGCATCGCTCAAATGGTTTGTAGAGGTAAAATTCTTTGCAAGCGCCGGTACTAGCATTTGGTGCTTCACAGTTGATAGTATTCTCACATGGGAGCTAATACCTCAGGAAGTTTGCAAATGACACAAAGCTGGGTGTAGATCTGCTTGAGGGAAGGAAGGCTCAGAGGGATCTGGACAGGCTGGATCAATGGGCCAAGACCAACTGTATGAGTTTCAACAAGGGTCAGTGCCGAGTCCTGCACCTGAGTCACAAACAACCCCAGGCAACACTACAGGCTTGGGGAAGAGTGGCTGGAAAGCTGCCTGGCAGAAAAGGTACTGGGCATGTTGGTTGACAGCAGGCTGAATATGAGCCACAGGTGGCCAACAGCATCCTGGCTTGTATCAGAAATAGCGTGGCCAGCAGGACTAGGGAAGAGACTGCCTCTTTGTACTCAGCACTGGTGAGGCCACACCTTGAGTACTGTGTTCAGTTTTGGGCCCCTCACTACAGGAAAGACACTGAGGTGCTGGAGCATGTCCAAAGAACGGCAATGATCCTGGTGAAGGATCTAGAGAACAAGTCTTATGAGAAGCAACTGAGGGAACTGGGGTTGTCTAGCCTGGAGAAAAGGAGGCTGACGGGAGACCTTCTCACTCTCTACAACTACCTGAAAGGAGGGTGTAGCCAGAGGGTGTCGGTCTGTTCTCCCAGGTAACAAGTGACAGGGCAAGAAGAAATGGCTTCCAGTTGCACCAGGGGAGGTTTAGATTGGATGTTAGGAACAACTTCTCCACCAAAAGGGTTGTCAAGCCTTGGAAGAGGCTGCCCAGGAGAGTGGTTGAGTCACCATCCCTGGAGGTATTGAAAAGACCTGTAGATGTGGTGCTTCGGGACATGGTTTAGTGGCGGTCTTGGCAGTGTTAGGTGAACGGTTGGACTCAATTCTAACAGTCTTTTCCAACCTAAATGATTCTATGATTCTAATATGTGCAATGAAAAGCCCATCTGCTCTAGCAACTGGTTCACGTTTATCTGTTCTTTCACATACAGAATGCAGAAGCTCTCAGAGTTTTGTGAAGTAAAGAAACTTATATAGCTTGCTTATCCACAGTTCAACAGACAAGCCTATCTCCAGAAACGGGTATACTCTGCAAGAGGCTTCTCCTACTGCATCCAGAAAAGAGACAGTAAGAATGGACAAATGTCTCAAAACAGAAGTGATTCTCAATTGCATCTGATGTCCTATGCATTGAGGATCTAGGATTTTTAGCTGTGGAAAAGTTAGACTGAAGTCATTTCAGTAAGTTTCTTTCCATTTACCTCAATTCCATTTTCTCTTCTCAGTTCCTCTGCGTTTAATGCTGAACAATTGACAGTATGGAAAGCAAGTTCTGTAGCAGCAGGCAACAGAGGAGATTCTTTGGAAAACAAAAGGTCATCTGATGTTTCAATGGTAATCGTCTTTATCAGCATAGGATAGCCTGCATACTTGTAAGGTTTCAACTCTGAAAGAGAAGAGAGTCAAAGTTTACATATATGCAGAGTCTAAGCAATTTAAACCACCACATAATTATCAGTGCAAGATATGAGATGTATAAGGGACTAGAAGTCAAGGAAAGCCAAAACCTAGGAAAATTGGAGCAAGATTGAGCAGTCCACACAATCTCACTCCTTGTCACATAAGTCTGTTCATGCTAGAAGCTGACAGAGCTTCATGGAAAGAAACTAATTTAAGACTAAAAAAGGATTTATCTCCAGCTCAGCAAGCCCTCAAGCTCAGAGCCTTCAAATGACACTTGTCTGTCTCCAGAGACACACGAGTATAGCTTTGTCTTAGGCCAGGATTGTCTAACAATAAACCTATAAAGACCTCTTCCAGTTTGACATGGCAATCATATGTTTTAAATAATTATATTTTTCATTCCTTTAGGGTTCAGCAACAACAAAGAACAATTTCTTCTTGCAGTATGGAGCCAATTGAGCTGATCTGTGTAAGTCTACACTAATGTAGTCACTGTCTCCACACAACTGACAGAGCTATGAGTGCACGTGAGGTTCTTGGTTTACCATTATGAAACACTTATGTAGCAAAACACTTTTGGCTCTGCAAGACTTGGACATGTCAGCAGCTGCCAGCCAGGGACTGTAGCTAGAGCTAAGGGTTAGGGTACTCTAGCTATGTCTTTCCCAGCCAGGCTGTGAAAGAGGTAGTGTTGCAGCACACCTAGCAGAGGACTCTAGTCAGAATTTCTATAAGATTGTCTCATTTTTAATAGCCACACAAGTGTAAGCTCATTTATACCCGTAATCTGCCATCTAGGTAACCGAGTACTGGTGAGGACTTTTCTGCCTAGACAGAAATATAAGTTTAAGGTCTATATCGAGGAAGATTCAAACTGATTTGTATTGGAGCAGATGATTTCAAAGAGCTATTCATGTTTTTTTGAATTAAGCTTTACTGCAGATGAATTTATGCCATGGAAGAAAGCTACGTAACACTGTGGCAAGCCAGAAACCAGATCAACAGAACACAGACTCAAGAACACAGGAGATTAAAACTGCCCACAATGAAGACAAAACATTCTTCCGAGACAGCATGCTTACCTTCTTTATGCCTGTTGAAGAGGATGCTTTGAGTTTTCAAGATCAAGATTATGTTTTCTGGATCTGGCCCATCTATCACCTTGGCAGACTTTGTGCATAGAAACTCATATGCTTTATTAACTTTTTCAAACATATCCTGCAAATAAAGAGCAATAGTCTGAAGAGTTGCTAAGAATCCCCTAAATTACTACAAGTCTGCAGCATCAGTTTAGATGCAGGTGAAACAAAACACTCCAGGTTATTAGCCACAACACTAGTTTTATTGCCTTATCACACTTCAGAAAAATACTCCGAATAACCTTAACAACATTGGTTCACATATCAGTTTTCTTCTGGCTCCGAAACTCCACCATAGGCAAGAGACTAAAACTAAAGGCAATTTCTCCATGACAAAAGTAAAGTACAGTTTAATTGAAAGAATGGGGAGAGGATGCAGTCTGTCTTTGAAAGGGAGCAATTGGCTTATTTAGGTCCTGTTTAACTCTTTAAACCAGATGCTTTGAGATGTGGGTCTGATCTGATTATATGCATTTACTGTAGAAATCCTACTATTCCTTGATTGACATCAGTTACTCATCTGTAATATTAATCTGTACTCTAGGATTCATCTAGGGGATAGCCTTTAAAAGGGAGGAAGAAAATTTAAGTAGGCACTGCAGAATTCTTAATACACATAACAGCTGAATTTGTCCCCACTTTAGTAACACTATAAATTTGTGTTGTACCTACCCTGCCTTCTGGATTCTTGTCTGGGTGATATTTTTGTGCCAGTCTGAAATAAGCTTTCCTGATCTTGCTTTCATCATGCCTAGAAGAAAACAAGTCCTATTACATTGAGTAACATAAGAAAACCAGAAAAACAAGCCTGGATTCTGACAACAGTACTAATAGTAACTTCAAGTGAAAACTGCAAAGCTCACAGATTTCAATGTGAAAATCCTGCTTCATTAGTGGACACTGAACGAGAATAATCATGTAGCCACAGAGTAGAAATAAATCTATTTTAGTACTTCTTGTACTGAATATACTAATCAGAAGGTGCTCAAAGTCCTTGAATCTTCTAAATGCGCTTTAAGTGGTAAAAATTACTAGTTCATTGTTTGTAGTAAGTGCACTGTTCTTGCAGGATAAGTAAAATGCTGTCAGTTCTTTTCTAGAGGCCTGAAGTCAGAAACCAGTGACAAGATAGAAAGTAAAAAAAAAATCCTAAGGATGTTATCACCAAGAAAAAGGACAGTATTTGGCAGGGGAAGAAGGATGATTGGAGAAACGGAATTCCAATTTGAATATACTCAAGTTCTGCCATATTCTTTGCTCACTATCGTTGAGTCTAATGCTTGTCCTGTAGAAGAACCTAGTGAATGCTTTGAAGGAAAGCTCAAAGCATTCCCTCCCCTCTCCCCCAGTTTCAGTTTATCTGAACACTTTACAATTATTTTCTCAAACACTGGAGTTAAATTTTCAAGCTTTGTTTCTTTTTAGATAAAGCAATCTTCCACTGTGAAAGAAGTAGGTACTAAGATACAACTGAACTGCTACCACTAATTGGTTGCCAGTACTGAGATAAGAAAGTTCAGTTTGTTCACTGTATGGAGTTTATGTAAATGTAGTTATACAACTTTAAATACCAAAAACAACTTACTGGCCTTGTCCTTTGGGAAGGTTAAGGACTTCATAAGCATCATCTATTGACATGGTAGGTGGCTTCTTTTCTACTTCCTTCTTCCAAGCTTCTAGTGTATCTTTCAACAGTTTAACCTAAATAATTACAATTTATTAGTGTTTCATTTATGCTGACATCAGTACATGTAATTTTTTTAATAAAGTACGGCTTTATTAATGAATCCTTACGACCCATCACCTAAGTTCAAAGACCTAATCCTTTTACCATCAGTAATTATGGTTTCCCCCTCCAGTCAGGAAGCAATTAAGACTTTGCTTCATTGCAGTGCTATATTTTATTCAAGGTAGGAGCACCTTAAGATTAAAATGTCTACATAAGAGTCACATTAGAAGAGGGAGAACCACTTAAATGATATGCAGTTCACATCTCGATACTACAAAAACTGCAAAGCTGCATGAATCAAGCTGGTTAGATAGATCCAGACCATAGACTTGTACCAAAAAAATCTGACCAATTCAGTTAATATACTGATACCAAGTTAGCTCAGCTTCTTGTCCAGCATGAACAAATAAGAATGCAAAAGTGATGATTTTTCCCACCCTCCCAACTACTTGAGGTTCATTGAAATGCTATCTGAAGTTCCTTGGATGCTTTATTTTGCCTTTAAGTAGTTCCCACAAGGAGGATATACTTAACATGTGGTTGCTATATGGCATAAAGACTATTCTACTTCAAGATAAAGTGTTTAACCTATTTGCTTATGAACTGAAAGTCAGGATCAATCAGTTACTTTCAACAAACCTAATATTTCATTTCCTTAATTTGTTACAACTCCCACTTTTTGGGCTCTAAAAGATCAAGAACTAAATGAATCCTAAAATACTTCGTACTTACTGGATCTTTAATTGGCCAGTCTGGAAATCTGAGTGTATCACAAAGATGCTTGAGGTAATAAATATTACAGAACAGCTCATTTTCCAGTTGTGGATAGTTGATAACTGGGATAGGACAGTATTGGTAGAGTGCTCTTGTATTGCTTTGAAGACGAGGGGTGAAGTCTGCAAGATGAGCGGCAATCTTCTCTATCATAAGACGCCTAAAAAATTTACAAAAGTTTGTTTTAACACTTGCCTAAGCAAGTCCTCAATCTTCAGTGACTGTACAAGTGTGTTCAATGATTTCTTCTGAAAAGATTTTCCTTTGTAGTTTCCCACATTTCCAAAGGTATTCAGAATAGGATTCAGTCCTATTGTTATAAAGCTATTTCAATGCCATGAAAGTTAGTTTATTAAAAACAATATAAAGTGCCATTTTGCTCTCCCTCAACACCTGTTTACTTTTTGGGAGACTCTAAAAATGTATTATAATATTAGAGGTGTATCTTCTAGATAGGTTCTTGTAATAAGTGAGTACAGTAAGTAAATAGTGAAGTCTCCACTCATGAAAGGAACTTGATCAAGTATGAGAGAGGCAAATGTAAAGCGCATGGTCAATATTCAGGGAAATATTCCCCTTCCCTCTGCCAACTCCACTCCCCCCTCCCCGTTCCTTTTGATAGAAGCACAGGGCAATGCAAGACATTGCCCTTGCAGAAGGCAAACAGAAGTAATGAAACCATGGAATTCAGGTATTTTCAGCTTTCCTTAGAAGTGCCAAAGACAAGACCTCTTCAGCATGAACTGTAGTTCAGATTTATTTGTCTCTCTGACAGAAAACAATTACCTCATTTCATTGCTCCAAATTGCTTCTGGAGTGTCAAACTCCCCAAGGAATATCTCAGAAAATTTTTCTGGTTCATAGTTTTCTAAGTAACACACCATTGCTTCAGGAAGAATATGTCCAAGTATACTTCTTTGAACTAGATCTTGACCTTTTGTCTACAGAAGAGATCACATTGTCATCTCAAAGGTAATCAGAATTCAGACTTGCTAACCAACTTGAGATCTAGAAAAAACTCTCCCCCTTTTCCCTTACAGTTCTTAAATTCTAACTCTTGAGAGCTTAGAAAAAGAACAAGCATCAAATATTGTTAAAACAACTACAGGTGGTCTGCAAAACTATTTGGAAACAGAGGTAGTTTTGCAGTCTACTCACTTCTTCAGACTTGAAAGCTTGTTTTGTATGTGTGTATTTCAAAAACCTAGAAGAGAAACAGCAGTTATTTTCTATTTAATGGATACTTAAGGCACCTTTGAAAGATAAGCAGACCAACATAGTCCAGCTGGCAAGTCTCATGTATTTGAGACAACAGTTGAATCAATCTCTGTACAAAGTCCATAAAACCCTTGGGATCCCCACTAAGTTATGCGCTTCCATGTTACAAATGGTGCCTTATGTTCATCATTTCAGTTTCAAAGTCTTGCTCCTGAAAGCTTGTTTTCTCCACACACAAAAAAAGTGAAAAGCTGATAGAGACACAGACAATCTTTCCCTACAAACCTCTCCCTGCATCGTTAGATCATCGTTGCAGGGATGAAACAAGATGATCTTACACTAACTGCTGACAGTCCTGTTACACTAGAATCATCATGTAAACGTGCAATCATTTCCCAATGCATTTTGCTATAGAAGAGACTTCACTGGAATTTTACAATAGCTTTTTATGAAAAATTGAATTTAGAGGACAGGTAGTGGAATGGACTGCAATAGCCACCTGAATGTGCAGTGCACCAGTGTCAGGCAGTACAGACTGATTTAACTGGTTTAGGCTTAAAACCAGGGTATTAGATTTTCCCACCACTTTTGATAGCTGCTTACTATCAAAACCCACATTAGCATATAAGTAGCCTGTATTACCACTCTTTAGTGCCTTTAACGATTTGTTCTTCTACAATAAGCCACGCCTAGTTGCACTCCTAGAACTATATGATCAGACATGTTCTTGCTCCCCCACGGCAGGGTGATGAGCAATTTGCTTTTTTAGTGAGTGACTAGACCATGTGGAAGTGATTCTTCTTGAGTGTGTTTGCTTGCAATCTCACATTGGTTCTAGCAAGCCATGCTCCCTGGAGCATTTAGAGCAGCAGTCCTCCTGACTGGTCAAGAGGTATTTTTAGGTATTCTTTTTCCTCACCTTGCAATTGGGAGTACATTGGAACCCGTGTACATCATGATAAAGAAGAATACTCCACTCAGATAAAAACGAGGTAACTGAGGGTTATCTTGCATGACATGAAACAGCAATATAGCAACTTTTTCCACAAGGATAGGATCAAAAGTCAGTAATAGCTGAAATCAAAGAATACAAGTATTTATATTAGCTGCTTGAGTAGCGCAAGTTACCTAGCCAAAATTGAAGCTTTGGCCAATTCAGTACTAGGACAAGCCAGTAAACTTCTAAATTTCAGTTAAAAAAATACTTCGGCCCCAAAATAACAAGTTTGAATCACAGAATGTTTAAAGTTGGAAGGGACCTCTTGAGGTCATCTTGTCCAAACCCCCTGCTCAGAAACAGGGTCATCTATAACTAATCACCAAGGACCATGTCCAGATGGCTTTTCAGAATCTCCACTTAAAGCAGTCACACAGGGAGAGATGGCAAGTCAGTAAGTCAAACTTTTACTCATTTCATTTTTGAAGAATTGCTTACCTGAGTGATATGAGGAAGGCAAGTACTATCTGACAACAGCCTTTTCACTCTAGGCAAAGGTCTTATAATAGCATTGTCTTGATCCCTAAAAAAGTAAAGTGGCACAGCATTAAGCACACATGGTCTTTTCTCTTTCAAGACTGAACAGCTTTATTAAGCCATAAGTATCAGGCTATTGAGATCATATTCAGTATCATTATTTTCTTTGTTAACTTCAAAGTTTGTTGTTTAGTCTGGTTTTGTGTCATGCATCAAAACAGCTTTGTTTCTAAGTTAAACAAGAGCCTGCCTGCGAGAGTAAGGCTATGCCACTGTGCATTAGAAATGTACATAGCCTGTGCATTCATTCTTGCAGTCCCTTTCACAGTACTAGTATTGTCTCATTTACAAACTCTCTATTTGCCCACGGAATTAATTACTACTATGTAAAAGGCTCTTTAATACAGTTCATTCATGTACTAGTTGGCTTCTAAGAAAAGCTTTAAGATAGAAGTTATGAATTTATGCATCTGCTAGAAGTTTACCACTTGAACTGAAAATTAGTGTTTACCTGCTGGGAAAATATCCACACATTGTGATGAGCATGTTGAGTACAAGCGTGGCAAGGTCAGTCTCATTCAACACAGCCTGGCCACTGGCAAGCAAGCACCACTTCAGCTGAGGGATGACCTGTAAGGGTCGCCAGCCATCCATACCTTGAGCCCAGCAACGTGTTTTTGAAGTCAGCTTTCCACTGTCCCATAGTTCCTGCATCTTATTGCAAGATTAGAGATTGATTTAGTTGATTCAACATTCAGAGCTACCTTTGCTCCTAAACATTCATACTCAGGACAAGCTTTTGACTGCTGTATGGCAGACTACTACAGTTGCATGAAATTCCAACATATTTACAACTCCGTCATGAAACATCAAGTAAAAGTTGACGGATTAATTGCAGCATAATTGGGGCATGGAGAGGGGTAGGCAGCCTTACCAAAAAGGCTATGGCTCTTGGCACATCAAGTCTCTTATCTAGCTTTAATCCTTATTTAAAGGGTTATTTTGAGAATATAGTTTAGCACTGTTTACAGTTTTCCCCTCTCACTGTTTGAAACACACCCAGTCACCAGGATGGAAGTAATTTGTCAAGCTTGAGAGTTTGAAGCTGACAGGTACCTCTTGGAAGCTGTAAGGACCACTCCTTTCTTTGTCAGCATTGCCAAAGTACCATTCTTTCTCACTCTCCCTCTTCATATCAGGTGCCGCTTCAATCACATTGCTCTAGAAGTTGATGTTTACATGATTAGCTTTAGCTTCAGTGCAAATATCACATTTCTACAGGAAATTTGAGAAGGACATTGATTTTTTTCTTTTTTTCTTAAAGAATTGTCCTTGTAGCAAAACAGTGTATGAATAGTAAGAAACAAAGGACACATACCTGCAGAGGGACTGTAGCTCTGCTTGTGTGAAGGTGTGCCAGAGTAAGCAGATCTACAAGGATTCTAATGCCATTTGAATCCATAAGGTCCTTCACATTTTTCTGTTAATGGATGAACTGAGTTAACACAAGCATTTTCTAGATAAGAGTTGTTACAAGTACTGAACAGTTTTATTCAAATAAGAAGTGACCATGAAAAAAGTCAAATCATTCTCTAAAGTGACTAGAACGGTAAAGTCACCACAATAGCTACATATTTACTGGTAAGAAAGCTGAAGGAAACAACCATTACATCCCAAGAAAGCTGTATCGAACGTCATTTCAAGACTTGAACTTTTGCTCAAGTTAACCCTGAAAGACTAGTTCAGACCATTTTATACAGCTGAAAGATCAATAAGCTACTGTTAAGCATACACGTCCACTTTACCTTATTAAGGATCAGCTTGTTGAGAAACAGTATCAATCTGTCCCGCTCAAGCCTGTCAGTGCACTATTGCAGCAGAAAAGAACAAATTAGCATTTGATAGCACGTATTAGAAGTTACCTTCAAAAGTCAATACAGTTGCACTTGTAACAACCCGATTAATTTTTTCATGCCCAGGATAAAACTGCTGACTATAAGCATCTAGTTTCATGCACAGCTAATAAACAGAGCTTTTTGCCACTGAAAAGACAAGGCCCTGTGGCCCTCCACCATAACCTTTGTCGCTCTAGGTCTGACACTCAAACCTACCTTTCTGTTAAGTCTATTATTCTAAAGGGACAGTGTTTAGATTCCCCAGCAAGCAGGTTAACACAAATACAAGGGAAAAGAGAGTGCTTTCAGTCAGCAGACAGAATGGGTCTTTGATGTTACATCTGTGGTGAGACTATCAAGACTCAAGGCAAAAATCACAAGAGACTGCATTGGTTCAGTTTCACTTAAAGCCAGATCTAAAACCCACACTGATATCAGCAAAGAACACCTTCAGACCACATGGAAATGCATTTTTGCAAGCTTTATCAGTTGTCAGGCACAACTTCACAGATACACTTAATAGGCAAAGTAGTTACCACTAAAAATCTAATCCATCTCACATGGCCATCTAAGGCTACCATTTCATTAGGTCTGGGGCTGTTGCTACTACTCGTGAAGTCAGCATTTCAAAACAACATTATGTGGAACAACATTCTCTTAAAAAGCTTATGCTTCTGCTTTTTTCAAAAGGAAGCACAAGATTAATATCCCCCAAAGTTCCTTCACACTATTGCTGTACAGCCTGAAAATCTGTTAAGGTCAACCAAATGCAGACAAAGAGACTAGTCCGAAATACCTTTATGATCAGCATCTTTTTTTTTAGTGAAACTGCAAGTGAATCAAGTGGAGATACTAGGAACACTTGGTGACAGCATGAAAAAAGTATTCATGCTGCAGCTTTGTATTCTGTAAAGCCAAAACGCAGGTTTCACAGCAACTTGGAACTGAACATACGCTGGACTAGCTGTTAACTACTATATCAAGTAATTTTAAGTAATTCTTACCCTTTCTAACATCCCAACAATGTATTTAGTGTCAGAAAACGGTCCTATTTCTTCATGACATCTTCCATAAACAATGGCCAATGCTTGCAGACATAAGCATTTCATATTCACTTTTGGGGTAAGCAAGAAGCGATGATACAGTTCATTGAAGAATTCATATCTAAGAAATAGATGACATTTTAGTGAAGAAAACCAGAGACTGTGGGAACAGGATAGGATTTTAATAGTGTCTCACGATTTTTTGATTGCTCCACTCTCTTCAGTTTCATCTTCTTCCAGTAGCAATCTTAGATAATAATCCCCTATTTTTATTTCTTCCGAAAGGCAGTCATATTTTACCTGTAAAACAGAAAAAGTTACTTAACAGTAAATATTGTTTCTCCTTCATTAAGTTTTTGTTTGTATAACAATACAGTATTCTTCTCAAACAAGGTTAGTAACCCTTCCTACAGTATGAGGAAGATTGAAATCTGCAAGTTTGCTGTCAAAGAAGTACAGATCTACAAAATATATGCCATGAGCTATTGTTCCCTAGAACAAATGAAGTTTCCCATCTTACTGAAATCCCAGCTTCCAGCCTTTAAGTAACTTCTTTCTAACATCAGTTGGTTTTATTAACTAAACTTGGATGATACACAATGTATTCAGTGACTCAAGCTTTTATAAGCAGTTACTCCATTGCAAGGTATTTTGCCCAGTGTTACTACAAGTATGAAACACAAGCATGTCTTAATTATTAGTTATACTTGCTATTATGCTAGGTAATAAAAGCCTAGAGGCATCAGCATATGCACCAAGAAGCTGAAGTGAAATTGCACAATGAGAGCCATCATTAACTTCAGAGCAGCTACATTAAGTTTAACCATATGCCTCAATGCACAGTGGTTTTAAGCACTTGGCAAGCACCTCGTTTAGAGGTATCTCTAACATACCACAAAAGCCGCTCTCTACAGTGGTTTTTCTTATCTATAGATTGCAGGGCACTGTCATAAGGCTACAGAAAGTTATCTACAGATTTGACCACAGCACACAATACTTCAGGGTCCCACTAACGAGTACACTTCAAAGCAATCTCAAGCCACCATCGCCCTTGGCAAAGCGACAGGTTCCACAGCTGGCAGAGAAGCCTTTGTCACCACTACATAGTTAGTTCCAATTCTTACAGCATAGCCTGATACAGTATTTATTTGAAATATTTAAAAGCAGATCTCAGACAGCAGCTGTTCAAAGGTCATGTTAAAGAACCCCCCTCAAGCCAGTCCCAAAGTATTGTGGACTGTAACTGCAAGAATGCTAGTGATACATTCCAGTAGCATAAGCCACACAGGAGCATAAAGCGCAGATGGGAAATCTGTATTACTATGTTGCAAATCTGTACTTTCGATTCTGCCCCAGTTAGCACCTCTGAAGTACAGAGATAGAGCTGGCATAGCAGACACTGTGGCACCCAGAAGACCCACACCTGAAGGAAAGTTTGAAAGCTAAATGCCAGTGCAAAAAAATACCAATTCAACCCCACACTTACTTATTTACTACATCAAGGTAAGTAGTAATCTGTAGCTGGTTTTAGCCACATAGCCTATTCATGGTTTGGCAACCCAGTATTTAATAGCCTTAGTTACCGCTGAGATAGGATGGAAATAAAGATTGGGAACTTGCTATCAGGAAGAAATGACTTGTGAAACTACCCAAGTCTGATGGAGCATATTCAAGAACAACTATGACTTATCTTAACAATGTAATACCAACTCTTTTCCTCTTAACACAACAACACATCAAGGGCTCTGATCAATGTTTCATCTCTACAGTGTCATTTGTTGGGCTGAAGAGGTTTCAGTTTTGCAGAGCGACACTGGACAACAGTACCTGTCCACAGCCTCAAGCCTCAGTAGTTTATTCCATAACCCCACAAGAACTCTAGCTTGCAGTCAGGGATTGTCAACACAACATTCACACATGTAGAGACAGAAAAGTGACATTTTCAGTAGACATCTTTTACATACACTGTTTCTCCTACAGTGGGTCATTTACCTCAAACTCCTGATGGTTCCATGAGATAACATTAGCACTACCAAGTTCTCTGTCAATATTAAATGCTCTCATCTCAGACTCAAGAGTATCTCTCAGTTCTTCCCGTGTTTTGAAGTTCCAAATCAAGTTTGATCTGGCATGATCCTGAAGAAATCTAAGAAAGAAGTTTTAGTTTAAACCTCTCAAACATTATCTGAAAGGCAGACAAGACTCAGCTGGCAAGCTAAAGAAGATTAGCATTAGTGGACCTTAATTAGAAGGCACTGAGTAGTGGTCTCTAGTTTGTTATGCTAATTATGGTTCTTTGCTTATGTAATGTTTTCATAGTCATGGAGGTCAGCCTAGACTAAAGCACGTCTGCTGTCATGCCTGTTTGGCTCAATTCGTTATCTGCATATAGCTGATGACCAGGAGACTAATCACCTAATCACCATATCTGCCAGTAAGGGCTACAAGTGAACAACAACCCAGGGCAGTAGACATGCGCATACCAAGTGTATGTTTAAAAAAAAAAGTAGTTCATACAGGAAAATAGAGGTTGATGACTCAAGTGTCACCAGACAACTGGTGGACATTCTTCAGTGGCAGTTACAAAAGAGCATTTGGATCCAGTGACTGGCTGAGAGCAGCACTTTAATACTCAAAGTTTTGGAGCATGCAAATCTTCCTTTCATGCAACACTCATGCAGAACAGACTATATTTGACCTTTAGAAACATTAAGCACCACATCAAACAGTTAAGTTTAAAGTTCCCCAAGCTTGCTTTCATAGAGTTTGTTGAACAGTCAAGCTTTGATTAATCAAACAGTCAAGCTTTATTAGTTTATTTAACTTAACACCCTTAGCTAAAGTAAAGTGATAATCTCTTTTCAGATGGAGGCCCCTCTGATGAAAGCTTTTACAATTGTAAGAACTCACAGGTAAATCAAGCTACATTTAGGACCTGTGCACTATTTAAAATCCAGTATCTGTATTTTCTCTTTGCCTGCCTTTAGCTCATTTTTATTCCACTTCAAGTTAAAATGTCTTCAGTAGCTTACACATTGATACACCAACACACTACAGTGATTTTCAGTGCTACTTTGCTTAGCCTTCAACATGATGCAGGTCTGTACCTGTAGTTTCTTGCTCACTCTTCCTTTTGATTCAAGGGGAAAAAAGGATGTAGTTTGGTAACATTTGAGAAGCTTTAAAATTCCCTTCTTTCCTAAACATAAGCTAAATCCTTAAGTATACCTTAGGATTTAATTTTTCATAAGTTCCTGTTACAAATCACTTGCACTGTTTTCAAGGCAGGCAGAAATTGGAATCAAGCCACAACAACTCAGAAGATATTACCAAAAAACCCAGCCAGGTAATAACTTGTATTAGAGACCACCATATTGATCTTAGTATTTTACCTGTAATAGAAGAGATCCCAGTTTGCTTCTATTTTTATTCTTTGGCGTCGTTTCCTTAATATCACTGGCTTTTGAATAATGTTCTGCAAAAGAGCCAAATTTAAGAAGTTAGTAGAAACACATACTCCCCATTTTCCCTTTTTAAAATATAAAGCTGGGGGGTTTTATTCCTTCAAAAGCCACACTAAGTTTAGTTTCATTAATAAGGTCTCTTTTTCTAGCAAGTAGTAGCAACAGACTTTCACAATGTTATTTACACCAAGTTAAGTCATGCTAGAGAAACTTTCAGCTGTTTAACAAGTCATTCATTTAGAACAAGTTACCCCTGAGAAAAGCTTAGTTTCCATCACCATAAGCACTGATCAGCTCCAAAGCTGACGGTGGGGAACACCCACAACAAGAATGCTTTGCTCTTGAAAGGAAATAGCTAGAGCAAGTCACAGAAAGAAGTCACAAACCACTGAAAGGTTCCCTAGTTTGATCAAGCATGAAATCAATGTTATACTCTACATGAGGTACCACATGCAAGCATAAGTCTGAGCAACACAATCCACACAAGTGGCAGAGATACACACTCACCATATTGTTTCTGTCCTGATTGTGATGGAAAGTTGGAAGAAAAAGAAAAGGTACATTTAACAAGCCACAGCCACTCAAGTAATTCAAAGTAGTAATACCAAACTTGCTACTATCTCTTCCAAGCTACACTTGCATACATTTACTGTAAAATTAAACAGCTCAGAACTCCATACAGGGAAATGATTGTTAAACATCTTGTCTAGATACTGAGTTTAAAAGTGCAATTTGCCCTTCCACCACCACCACTTTCCACATTTCTCCATTAACACTTTGTTTAGAACCTAGTTCACCATTATTTCAGAAATATTGCCTGTCAAAATTCTGCACCACAGTCTACATCAAACTTAAGCTAGATTTTACCAAGTTAAGGTTTTCCTAAATTAAAGCTTATTGTTAGTTCAGATCAAAGACAGGCATTTTCAATACTCTGCATTGCTCTTTTCATACTTCCTTGAATATATAATAGTTTGTTTCATTTCCACAACACACAAAACAGGCTTAACAGGAGACTAGAGAAAGTTAAGGGAAAGGCCTAATTCAAAGACTTTGTCACACAGAACATGACAATAACATTAAAGGAAAAAGGAGACCAACAGTAAGAACTCAAGCAATGCTTGAGCTGTCCTCTTATAACATCATATCAAAACAGTCACTTATCAACTTCAATCTTATCCATGGTTTTATGTATAGTCTTATGTTGCAATTTAAGCACCGAGATACCTACGTTCAAGGCAATATTAAGTTTCTTCAAGTAGGTTCTATTAACTAAAATACCACTAGCATAAAGCATATTGTTTTGGATGCAAAGAATATTGATAGTTTCTTCCAAACGTAGTTTAAAAACTGGTTTTGCCACATTTCAAAGAATTTCCTGATCTCCTGTATAATTACCTTGGAAAAAATACACAAACTGCAGTCCAGTTTGATAAGGTTGGCTAAAGCAAGAACAAGCTAAAGCTTAATACATATGCTGAAGCAATCCATTTGCCTGCTTTACGTTCTCCCTGGAATCCATTTCTAACCCAGGACAAAGAGGCTAGTACAGAACAAAAAAAGAAGCAGAGTTTGCTAAAAGGAAGCAGAACAACCAAGTCTCTCATGTTCCTACACTTCCATTATTTTCAAACCTTCCTCTGCTTTTATGGGGTTGTAGGCGTTCCTCTCTACACTTACGCAAGTTGCTGTAACAGTTTCAAATACTTTTACCTCTTTTTGAGCTATGCCCATTCTATCTCTCCAGTGCATCAAGACTAGATCCACCTTCTCTTTGGCAAATTTTTCAACTTCCTTCGCAGCTTTTCCAGCCAGTCTCTGCCACTCTGGCACTTTATTAAACTTGCCATACTGGTCCTGCAGAATAAATCCTCTTAGTTATTTGCAGTTACAGGTTTATCAACATGTTTGATGCAAGTTAATGCAACAATCAAGTGTCTGTATCCAAAAAGTCACTAAGACCATACAACTATATAATGGAAGAGGCAAGATAGCTACATCTACTTACAGTTGCAATTTTTAAGTTATCTCTAACATGCATCCTATCAGCATCTTTTTCAGGAACAGGATCAGCACTGTCAAGGTATGCCAGCAAACCTGGTGGCTAAGAAAATTTAAAACCAGTGTGAACACACATGTGGCTAATGGAACAGAAACCATCACATTAGGTAACAAGATCATGTCTTTAAATTAGAGATTTCAAAACAATTTATTTTCTACTCTAAAGCAAGTATGTGAAGCTGCAGCAGTTTTTTTTGCTTTTATTAGTGAAATGCCACCATCCCCAACAGAACCATTCAAGAGAGGCACATAATTAGCTGCAGTATACCTCTTGCCTATATTCCATTTCTTAAAAGGAGCATTTAACGAAGCTAAGGACTGCAGGAAGATCAGAGTTGATCCCACAGCAATATTAAAAGAGGATGAATAATGTAACACTAGAACCCATCCATATCCTTTGATATTGATTCAATGTTGCATGTGACATTAGAGACAAGATAGTCTCATTTGACTAAGCCTTCCAGAAGATAGTGACCAAGATCAGGACAGTTTGCTCTTCCAAAAATGAAGGAACTGCTATTTTGAATTTAAAAGTTGGTATTTTCCCAGATTTAATAGTTCCTTACAACTCTATTCTTTAAACTAGTTTAACTGAATTAACTTAAGCAAGAACCTTTCAGGAGACCTTAAAGGTGAAAGAGCATGGGAACTATTGGCCAATACACAAATTTAACTATTTTATAAGCAAAGTTGGACAGGCATGAAAGCATATACAGAACTGTTGCCTTAATGTCTTACTGGCACTAAGCATTAGAGACTGTCTCCCATATTTTTGTCCTTTTAATAAAGAAAGAAGTCAGACACCTTATTTTTAAGTTTTGTGTCATACACCATTTTTAAAAGTGGCAGGAAAGTAACAGAATACTTGAAGAATCCAAGATATTTTGTACTAGCCCTCAATGTCCTTTAAATAGCAGATGCCAGACTGCTGGATCTCCCAGACTAAGACTTCCCCCTTGGAGGGGAAGGGGATGTATTTACTATATAGACTATCCCACATTTTCTACTACTGCAGGCTCTCAGATTTTATTCTTTCCCTACTCCAAAACCCATTTTTACTCACCAGAATACGTTTCAACAAGTTCATAGCAGTTTTGTTCTCAGCTGTCCAGAGGCCAACCAAATGTCTACTTAACTGCCTGAAAAAGCCATTGAAATTAACAAACTGCAAGTTAGTATTTTAAACAGATTTTTAAAACACTAAACTGATACCCTTACCATGCTGGTGAAATGAAGATGAGCAAGAGCTTCATGCTCTTGAGTGAGTAAGAGCACAAAGCATTATATTGTTCCAGTTCAAGATATGCTTAGCATGCTTTAAAGTGTTGCCTTTAAGAAGTTCCAGTGAAGTTAGTGGAACAGTAGCAGCACATGCTTTTTGATCTAGACCTCAAAAGAACACTTGAGCAATAGAGCAGAAACTAATCATCTAATAACCAAGTGTAAGTTTATCAAGTCAATCTTAAGTTAAAGTTAAGAGTCTAGAAGCAATGAAGAACTGTTAACTGCTCTACTTGAAGGTTTTAATGCCAGTTATTGGCTAGGAAAACCCTTCTGGGAGCCTGTCATCTATAACAACTGATACTTTCTGCCAGCATTTGTCAGCAGGGTTCTAATGCATTGAACTGAAGCATTGCTTACAAGCAAGTCATAAGTAGTAGCTCCAAACAGAACTAGTATGACAAAAGGTTTCATACTAGCTCTCTCCTGGATGACATACGGTGGCAATAAGTTCTACTTGTCACTACACAGCTTAGCAAATCTTTAAGCACTTCAGGAATGTGCAGCTAGAACTTCTACAATCTTGTATTTGAGTGGAAATAATTGAATTATCACTCATCCTGCCCAGCATACCCCCAGGCTCAGTCTCGGAGCTCAGTTTCTACTGACTGCTGAATTCAGGGAATGATTTCTGTATTAGGAGACTTC